>NC_141686.1:204966692-207366692 GCF_964263255.1 Lissotriton vulgaris | reverse complement strand
GAATTTTACTACCTCTGGATGTTATCTGTACATAACGTCGGTCTGGCCTATGTATACTGAATCCCTTGGTGACGTTCAGGAATCATTTCTGGGACAGGTATTTGTGTCAAAAGGCCAAACCACCCATACTTTCCTAACTGGGTATGTCCTCTTGTGTTGTAAATAGCATCTAATGTTGCCCCGTTGATGTATGTTAACTATCCCACCGCGTGCGATGGTGTTTGGTGGTGTTTGGCAATGTTTCTACTGGTGTTTAAACAACCACATTTCTAGATGCATTTCAATTCTGTAGGAGATGATAACCTTAATGAAGGTAACAGGTATCAAGCGTTGCAATATAAATACATCTCTAACATTTCATGATTTGAAAATGTAACAATTATTCCTAAAACAGACAGTATATTATACACTGGATCAGTAACCCATTTTTCGGAAAAATGTACTGAAGGTAATTACATCACTGAATGCATGATAAAAATAAATGAAAATGAATGAAAGTTCAAAATACATTAATCAGAATTAAAAACTGGATGATTAAGTACATCATTTAGAATATAAAGTTTTGTTCAGGTTGAATACATTTATAAGTCTCTTTTGCATTTGAATTGAAAATGGACGTGGCTTCAGTTTTATGTTGATCCTGTGTTGTATAAAGTGTCCACTAAGAGTCATACTAAAAGCTAGCTAACAGAAAAAGATGAACCCAGAAATACCCCATAGTTCTACTCATGGTGAAGCCAGGTCTGTATCTTTTGGAAAGGAAAAGGTTCAAAAGTTTGTACTTGCATGTTTGTTTGTTTTTAGACTGGCTGTCGCTTCCTGTTCACGTGTAGCCATAAAAAACGTATCACAGTTAATGAAATAGCCAGTAGCTGTAAGATCAATTGTTGAAATTGCATAGTATTTAGTTGAAGTTATTTCTGCTGTTTTTGTTGAAAAACGTTGACATTTTGAAGTTAATAGTTGATGTCTTTGCTGAAAAAACGTTCAGATGTTGAAGTTATTATTTGATGTTTTGTTGAAAAACTTTGAAGCTTTTATTATTTGATGCTGTTGTTGAAAAACTTTGAAGCTTTTATTATTTGATGCTTTTGTGGAAAAATGTAGAAGCTTTTATTAATTGATGCTTTTGTTGAAAGAATGTAGAAGCTTTTATTAATTGATGCTTTTGTTGAAAAAATGTAGAAGCTTTTATTAATTGATGCTTCTGTTGAAAAATCGTAGAAGCTTTTATTAATTGATGCTTTTGTTGAAAAAAGTAGAAGCTTTTATTAATTGATGCTTTTGTTGAAAAAACGTAGAAGCTTTTATTAATTGATGATTTTGTTGAAAAAACGTTGGTGTACACATTTGTTTTTGGCCAAATTGCAACTTGAGTGTTGTCTTGACTTTTATTTTGAATTTGAAAGGTTGGTTCAAGGAGAACTGGTTCCATTGCATTGGTGCATAGTCCCCCACTCCATGGATTTGATTGCTCAAACCTGATGAGCCTTTCAGTTTGAATTTCTTGAATAGTAGTGAGAGGGACGTCTACTATTGTGGAATTTATGAGGCCTACTGCTCAGTATTGGCCACATAGGTTTTGGTTGATTCTTTCATTTGAAATTAATCTGGTGTTCTTATCACGGCAGGATGCGCCAAAAGTTCAGTTCTTGTTCCTTTCACTTTAAGGAGTGGCCCAAATTCCTTTGTCTCCGCGATCTTTCTCTCCCTCTGCCCAGATCCACGATTTTTGTGATTCAGACAGGACTTGCCAATGGCATATGCTGACGATACCCAGCTGCTCTTCACTTGGCCAAAAAACCACTTAGACCCCTTGACCGTCCAGAGTTGCTTATTGGTAGTTTTCCGTTGGCTGGCATTGTCCCAACTTAAGTGTAATGAGGAGAAGACAGAGATCCTCCTCTATGGGTCTTTCCAGGATAATTTCAGGGAGCAAATCTGGCCCTCCGATCTACCCTGTCCGAACTCAATAGGAGGCCCTGTAAAGAACTTGGGTGTCTGGTTCGGGCAGGACCTAAAGTTCGGGGAGCATATTAAGAAATTAACCTGTACTTGCTATGCCACTCTAAAGGCCCTCAGAAGGTTCTTCCCCTTCATCCCTGGTGAGGCCAGAGAGACTGTGCTAAGAGCGCTGATTTTGTCACGTTTGGATTATGCAAATGCACTCTTTAGCGGCCTACCGGACTATATGGTCCATCAACTCCAGGTGATTCAAAACTCTGCAGTCAGACTGATGTTTCAATTACCTAGGAGATCCAGTGTTCGTGGACATCTGCGTGGTCTTCATTGGTTACCTGTTGCCAACCGAATTCTGTTTAAAATTCTGGTCCTGGCCTATCGTGCTATCCATCAGTTGGGTCCAGTGTATCTGCGGAATAGATTCGCCCTTTATGCTCCTAATCGGGCTCTCCACTCTGCCAACCTGTGTCAGATGGTTCAGCCCAAGTTCAAGCTTTCAAGAACAGGAGGCAAGTCCATTTCTGTCAAGGCAGCCAGAGCATGGAATGCTCATCCCCTGGCTCTTCGAACTGCCCCCTCACTCTCTCAGTTCAAGAAGGGACTTAACACCCATCTGTTTAATATCACTCTGTAATTTCTTCGTATGTTATGTTGGCTGCCCCTTTTCTCTTTTGACTCACCGCGCCAGGATACTCTTGAGTAATAGAGCGCGTAACAAAAGGCTTTATAACATAACATAACTTGCCGTGATTATCTCGACTTCCCAGTGGCCGCCTGTTTCACTTTGATAGAATCTTTGTTTGTTTCTTTGTTTCCTTTAGTTCCTGTAAAACAGCCAAACGATCATAGATACAGAATGGTTTTCATCCGCCACTGTGCCTTCACATGTATGATCAGGTTCCCACTTTTGTAAATGGGGTGATACCTCCTAGAGAGCTTCTTGGCTGAGTGTGTATTTCTCCCTGAATCCATATAAGTGTTTGACCCCACTAATACCCCGCCTAATACCCTCGCTGTTAATGATTGCTCTATGCCCCAGTCCTTCCTCTCCTCTACCTTAATTCCCTCAGGATGGCGTTGGAGAGGAGTACCACAACACTACGTCCATCCCTTCCATGGCCTCTCAGTAGGTTTGAGAGCCAAGTGTGGGGCCACAGTCAGGGAGTAACGTTGATTGCGTATCTCCTGTTGTGGACTCGCAAATCTTTCTATAACAGTTTTGAGCGTCAGCCAAGTATTGAGGACATACTTATAGGAAACTTGAGCAAGGACCCACTGCCACTAAGATATATTTTAAAGCCACCTCAAAATGTGAGGGGCCGCAGTGGTCCTTTACACGACACGATCAAGTGGACAGTCTGAGGCTGTCTAGCAATGGGACCTGCGCAGGTCTTGTGATGGTGTAGCCTTGCATTCGTTTGCTGACGTTGCAGTTCAAGACAATCCAATAGTCTGACTTCTTATCCCAGGACACCAATAGCACTGTTGTAATGAAGAAATAGTAGCTATTACCCCTGAATGCGAGGAGCCCATGCCCTTGTGTGCTTTAAATTATTAATTCCTGCCTATTATCCATATTTGGAAAATACTCAATCCCCCACTCCAGGAATCTGAGCATATCGAATGTTGTTTGCATCTAACTTGTAGGAGTATTTAAGTGGAAATTTCTTAGGCACTGCTGTGCTGCTTTTGTGTGAAGCAATTACAGCCACCATATTCTAACTGTCTATTCTCGTTATTGGACGAGTGTGCACAGCTATGGAAGCTGTGTGAACAGCCCCCCTTTGTGGCTTCAACAGCCACTGAATTCCCTTCAACGTGCAAGCCATCACGTTGATGACTCAGCGTGTTAATCGCGTGAGTTTTTGGTAGGTCGTTTCTCAACTCCACTACCTGTTCCCATAATTTTGTATTTTAATTGTGCCACCTTGTTTCATCTTTAAACACATTTTGTTCCCAATAGTGTAAATATTTATTATATTATTGCACACAGTAAAAGGAATCACACACAATGAGTGTGAGGAATTCTCGATCTGTGTTTAAAGGTGCAAGTATCAGGGCTTTAAAAGCTGCCAACCAAGCCGTGTTATTACCTAGAGGTAGTTTTTTTGGTGCAATGAGGACGGAACTTTCCATCCAGCATCTGATCTTTAACAAAGGCGGCCGGTGGGGCAGACCCATCAGTGTAGATTCATACTGATCTAGAGGCAAGATTTCATTTGGTAGATGGTGTTCTTTTTCATATTGCAGAAATGCCTGTTTTTTTAAACTTGGATCAAGTCTGCATTCAAAGTTTGATGCAGCAAAAGAGATAGCTCTGTGTATCCATTCTGGATGTAAGGTTTTGGCATTAGGAATGCTAACCCATTTACTGGGGTGACGACAAGCATGCATCTTCCCCTGAGCCAGTACTCTTTCTTTTGCTACAGCCTGAATGGTTGTCAGAATGTATTTATTTTTCAGTTGAATTAAAACTAATTTTTGTGTTTGTGTACAGATGAAAATCATATGTGAATGGTACAGTGTCACCTTTATTAAATGGTAAAATAAGAGTACCCAAATTGACCCAAAATTATACTGAGTACCAAGTGGTGCTAGTTTACACGTCTGTGTATGTATTTGGAAGCAATAATATCTTCCTGCAGTAAACAAAGAATAATGGTGTGTTATTATGTCCAGTGTTTGACTGAAAAGTCAGGTTTGAAAAATGTCGTAGAAAGGTTTTACTCTCTTTGTGAAATCAAAATGTATGTTCTGCCAAAATCTTGGAATCCCAGTACTGATTGGAAGTTGTTTAATGTATTTGGAGGCTGGAGCAGCACACATTTTTCTAAATAGTTAGCTGCCAGGCTTTTGCCTTCACTTGAAAACTCTTATCCCAAAAATAGGATACTGAGGTGGGCAATTTCTGATTTTCTCAAAATTAAATTTGTTGCCCCCAGAGGGCAATCCCATAATAATGGTGTTTACCCTGGTCAAGTGTTTCCCCATAAGGTTGTCCGTTTAGATAAATATCACAGAATATAGGACAACACTTCTTCATCAAAGTGCTTTATCAATTCAGTAATTCTTTCAGAAAATACCCCTGAGGTGTTTTTATACCCACGGGGGAGATGACAAAAAATTGTCTCTGGGACTCTAATATACTAAATGCTGTTAGGTACCAGTTTTCAGGTGCTAAGGTTTGACAGAAACATCCATTTGAGATAACAAATGTTGATTTGTATTTTCTCTCGCATAATGTTATTCATTAATGCGGCACTATCTGCATGTTGGACAGCATGTGTCTTTGTGCAAGTGTTCAAGTGTCTGTAAATGAAAACCAGACTAAGGTGGTCATTAGGATCGCGGAAGAACTTGAGTCAGTCCGCGACCCCTGAGGAGGAGGGAACATCCGCAGGGGCTGCGGCATTCCCTCCGAGTAGATTAGGATGTGACCGCCAGGGTGGTAGTCACATCCTTTATCTTTAACATTGCGGTGGGTGCAGATTCAAGCTGCACCCGCCGCAAGGTTAAAAATGCATGCATCTCATTTGCATGCACAAAGCAGCAGGGCACCCCCACCCCCCCTTCACCCAGAGGGCCCGCAACAGTTCCCCGAAGTGAAAGTCCATATGCTTTTCCACGGCGGAAAAGCCGCCGTGGAAAAGCATGTATTCACCACCATCCTAATATGGCTGTCGGTGTCTGATAGACACCGCCAGCCATGTTAGAGCTTTTCTGCCACGGTCGGAAGGTGACCGCTGCCGAAAAGCTGCGGACATAATTCCAGACCCACCAGCCATCCTAATTTGGCGGTGGGTCTTTGGAGGCTCCACAGCAGTTTTTCCTCATCCTCCGGGCCGGCGGTAGGTACCGCCGGCCCGGAGGATGAGGAAAAACAGCTATCATAATCGGCCCCTTAATGTATTATCAGGTTTTGATAAGTGATGCAAGGGTTTGTTCATTTGTGAAGTGCATTTTCAAACGATCCCCTTGGATTCAAGTTGATCTATGATCTAACTGACCTTTATTGTAGCTTCTTGCTTAATAGGATATTGTCTTTGAGCATGTGGTCAAACTATTAACAGGATCACATGGTGGGTTGAGTCCTCATCCCATCCATCGTGACTTTTATACACTGCTGGAGCTTGGGCTACTGCCCACTCCTGTGCATATGTAGGTATAAGGTGAACAGGAACATGGTTGGAAAATTCAGGAAAAATATACTTTCTCCCCTTGGGCGCTCCCTGACGAATGCTGGTGGCTAATCTTATTCTGCTAACAGTATGTCAAAACCAGACTATAGGTTCTTTGCAAAGAGACCTTTTACTTGCCTGTGTTCGTCCTCCTCCATGCGGAGTGTTATTTCATATAACTTGTGTGGGACGCTCACCCTTCTGTCTGGTGTTTCCACGGTGATGTAATCATTCAATTTTGCTGTCCAGAAATTCCTTCAGGTCCTGGTGAGCTATTATTAATTCTGCCGCTCTGCCTTAGCAATGTCAGAGCCCAATCCCCGTTCAGAAGTTGAGTCCTTAGAATTCTGTGCAAGTCTAACTTTGAGACCTGCAACTTTCTTCTTTTTATTACAATTATTATTATTTTTTTTAAATTGAGGTGTGGCTTGTCTTCTCTTTCAGAAGAGTACTGAGCGTGCTCGTCCCTGGAATGCTTGCGCTCTTCTCTGTGTGCTGAGTTTCCTTCTCTTCCTGTGTTGTTTTATCTGGAGAAATGTGTATCAGTATCCTGATACCTGTCAGGTTTCCAGTGCTTAATTTGTGCCGGGGCTTATGACTGTCTTTCACATGGTAGTTATGTCTGCCAATTTTGGTACGAGCTCACCAACTTCTGTTCATTATTTAAATGTAAATTTGCAATTAGTAGTATTTTCCTCCAAAGCCATTCTTATAGCTTTGGGGGCCTGTAATAGTATGAATTGTCACACTTTAAGAGTGTGATGATTAGTAGTGTGTTGGTGTTGTCATTGGTAGTGCTGCCAGGGTCAATGGATGGTGCAAGCTCTAGTGTCCTCCTGTCGAGAGCCCCGGTACTACACTTTTTTTTTTTTAAACAAATTAAGCACTGCAGTTTTTCTAATATTATCCCTATTACAAAGGTTATACCTCTTTGTAGAGGGCTCCTGTTGAGGAGACCTACCTTAGGACTGAGAATCTTTTCAGAAATTTTTTTTTTTTAATTATTTTAATACTTCTTTTTTAGAAGAAGTAGGTGTCTGCCTAGAAGTATCCTTCTCAGGACTGTCCATTAGCTGTGATTTTTAAAAGCTTTTCCACCCGAACTGTCCCTTCCCAGTTCTGCATAAGCAGTTTTAATTATTTTGGGAAGTTCTTGTGGTTGGTCTATAAGACTGACCTCTCTTACGTGTTGGCGGATCACCACTGAAGCTGCTTCCCCTTTAATGTTAGCTAGTATTATTGTTAATACCTGGTCATAATTACCTAGTTATGTCCTACCTAAGCTCAGGGCTGGTTCAGCTCCATACTTGTTCTTTATCTGTCGTAAGACATCTGGAATTACTGCTAAGGAAGGAATACCATGAGTTCTGGTATATATGGCAGCCAAGACTGTACCCCAATTGGTGCAGTCCTCTAACTGTGGTTTGATCCCCATGGGCAAGCAGAGGGTTAGCATTATATGCTTTCAAATGGTGTGGTATTTAGGAATACTGTTTCTAACTGGGTGTTTTTCTGAGCTACCAAGAAAGGAATCTGTTCACGTTTCGTGGTCAGTTTACCCATTACTGTGTGTACGTTTTGTGGAGTGATTTTAGTAGCGGTGCTCTGTGTAGGAGCTGTATTATTTGTAGCTACCGTGGGCTGGACACCAAGTGTCCTCATGACGAGTTGCGCCATGGCTCTGTAAGAGTTTTGCCAACTCTTTGTGTTGTAAGAGCAGTGCATCTTGTGGCATTATTTTAATGTCAGGATGTGGAGTGTAGCCAGTTAATGTCGGCCATGGAGCTCCTGGTCTACCTAGTGGACCGAGCCTTGTTTTATTTATTTGTTTGTAGGGCGCCATTAAACCAGAAATTGTGATTCTGGTTAGTGAGCGGAATCTTAATCTCCTCAAAAGCAGTGTAGACCGCCGGGACTTTTTTATGTATGTAAGAATAAAAAGTCTGAGTTGTTGCTTTTACTGCTGGGAATGTAACCCAAGAATAGAACACATCTGTTTGATAATCTTCGTGTGCCTCTATAATTATCACTGTACCTCCTCGATCTGTTAAACCATATCTGAGGGGGTTTTGTGTGAGTGTATGCCTGACTTTGGGTGCAAATGTATTGCATTTACTTCCTCTTCGTCGTTTGAGACCTGTTTCCCAGTGACAAAAGCAGCTGCCTTGGCAGACATTGTATTGTGAAAACAAAATGTCCTAAAAAAGGGTTTTCAGATAAGGTTTTGAAAAGGCACAATTGTTCGGGAACTTTTTCCTTCAAGCTTGATTTAACCAACAGCCAATACATAGGAAGTTTGCCTACTTAGCTGTGGCGGAATTTTGTGCCTACCCTCTCCAGACGTCTCTGGTGTTTTGTGAGTAGGGTCTCTGGGAATAAGCATGACTGAATTACTCAGATTCTACTGTTAAATAAGTGCGGCAATCACGGTTGGGCACCATGTAGTGTAGTCCCTATTTCCCTTATAGGTTCCACGCATTGGAATAACATACACGATAGGCTTGACATAGGACTGAGGTCTGTATGCCCATATTATGTATATTAAACTTAATTACTGAGTACCAGCTAGCTCAGATGCCACTAGAAACTTCTTGAAGACAAGAAGGGAATAGCTTCTGGCAACCACATAACATAAAACCCACATCCCTCAGGATCATGGAAACAATATACTACTTTTCATTCAGTCACTCATCTCAGAGAAGTACAAAGAAGAAACAGTCGGTGTGTTTACAATAACATTTATTGCACAGTTGTTATTCTAGTACTGGTTATATGTGCTGCACAACTGTTGGACAGTAGCAGAGAATTATGGCCAGCAGTGCAGTTAAATAAAAAGGCTTTGTATAGTTCTACCATTTTGCAATAGTAATGAACAAATACATGAAATACAGAATGCATTAAGATAAAGCCTATACCCCAATGATGCCTAACTAGATGTACCTAAGTTTACCTAGCATGTGTGTAGGTCTTAGAGAGCCAAGAATCCCCTTGAAGTTAGTCCAACCCCTTTACCTTAGTGGGACTTCATCCTGATCTTGAGCTGGACACCCACAGATGGGTGGTGGACCTCTGCCAGCTGGAGCTGTGACATGACGCAGGTTGCAGTGCCTCAGGCAGAGTGTCGCCCTGGAAGTCTCTGTCTCCTCTGGTTTGCTTGGGCAAAGGGAGGTATACTTATACTGGATCAGTGTCTTGGATTGACGTAATGTTGGTCAGAGGAAGATGTGTTCTTGGTCTGTTTCCAAGAATTTGTTGTGACGTAGGTTAGTCACTGTTGGACATGGAGATTGCGTATTTAGGATGGACCGTCTTCTGTACACAGAGCACACAGTGATCAGATAAGGGGACAGCCTCTCTGTTGCTCGTTATTGTGCAATGAGGGCTAATCTAGGTCAAAGGGCCTGCCTGTCTCTGTGAAAGGGCATGCTTGTCTCTGTGACACAAAGGATTTGGGCCTTTGAGACACTACCTATGTTAAGGCCTCAATTTCGTTTATAACACTTTCTGTTGCTGTAATGGTGCGCAGCAGCCGCAGGACGCACACGTGTATCATGTGTGCTGTCGATTGCCCCAACACGGGACAGAATACGGCTATGGCGTAGAAGGCTTGCTTTGTCTCCAGCTGTTCCTGCGCAGTGTAGGGGAAGTGAAGGTACTCAGGTATAAAGCTGAAGATAGCATCCAGGGCAGGTATGATGAACTTTGATAGGGCTGGCTGTGAGACCCCTCCGACTCAAGCAGTTGTTGGTTGGAAGGTACCAGAGGCCAACAGGCGCAACACAGCCAGCAGCTTTGTCTGCCGGGGGATGTTGGCTCTCTGCTGTTTTGGGACCATCAGCCTGTGGGTGAAGTGGGTCATGATGCGTAGGATGGTTGTCCTCTTGAGCCTGTAGTGGGCAATGACTTCCTCTGGTGTTAATATGGAAATAAGACGAAGACAGTGCTGCTGATGGATTTGTTGTGATTAGAGTTTTGTTGTGCTAAAAGTTGCAAAACAAATAAAGACACACAGAAATAAAAGTGAATAAGGACGAAAAAAAAAGTAAGTATTTCAAGCCTAGGTGTCAGGGAAGTAGAGCTTGTCCTCAAACTCTGTGAATTGAAACGGGAGTAGGTCAGCAAACAGAGAAGAACTTCCGTCACCTAAGTCGATGTCCTCTTCTTCCTGCGTGGATTCACGTATTTTGTAACCTGGTGGTATGACGTGCTGATTAATCTTGATCATTGTTAACCTCTCCACACCTTTGGACGAGAGGCAGGTCCTTTTTGAAGTTACAATGGAACCAGCAGCACGGAAAACACATTCAGAAGAAACACTTGCGAGTGGGCAAGCCAAAACATTTATATCCAGCTTGGTGATCAGTGGCCATTGAGACCTTTTCCAATACCGATACACCAATGGGTTCTGATCAAAGAAGTCCTCTGTTGGGTCATCTAGATAGGCCTGCACCATCTACTCAAGGTCCTCCTGTCGCCTTTGCATCAACACTGGAACGAGCAAACCCTTGATGAGTTATCCTATCCGCTTCCGACAATATTATGGCTGGGACTGATACAGGTGATGATGATACGGTTGCTGGTGTCTGTAACGGCTCTGAGGGAAATGGCCCGCCTTCGGCCACAGAAGTGGACATTTACGACGGATGGCCTGCTGCTTCAGTAGGACTTGTGGTGGCTCCTTCAATTTCCTGCCCTCTTTTTGGAACCGAGTGGCTGACATATCTAGCCAATGTTTGTTCTTGGAAAACATCTGCTTCAGAAAACGGAATGAATGTATTGCTGGCCAGTGCCTTTTTGTACCGTGGATCCAGAATAATGGCACAAATGTAATGTTGTTCTTAATGTATGGCTTTAAGCCTTGCATTGTCAACTAGGCGGCTTATTAAGCTCTCAACCAACTGATATGCGTCTTGTTTTTCAGCATCAACTCGGAACGTTGAAGACACCGCCTTCAGTTGGTGCTCTAGCATGCGCAACAATGGGATAGCTTTGCCCAAAGTACAGTCCTCCCTGCTGACTTCACGCGTGAAGACCTCAAAAGGACAAAGCATGTCTGTCAGGCTTTTAACTAGGTCCCATTCCTCCACCTCTAGCCTCATGTATTTCATAGAAGCACCCCATGCATGAAAGACATACTCATTGATTACGAAGTTCTGCTCAGACGGTCAAGCATGTAGAAGGTTGAGTTCCAACGTGTTGCCACCTCCTGAATGAGTCCTCTGACTGGCACTCTACAGTCTTCCGGGCCTTAAAAGAATGGCTGAAATATGTGCAGATTCTTCGGCAGGTGGTCAGTAATTTGCTGACTGAGTTTTCTTTTTTCAAACGCTCCTTCCATCATCCCCTTTTGTATCGCTTTGTTCGCCCTAAGTTGGCAGGGTATGCTCAGACGTGAGTCCCTTGCTCAATTGGCCACTGGATTCAAGATAGCCTGGCTGATGAGGATTATGCATCCGACACCGGTCCCATGATTCTTGTTTCCGGTCCAGGGAAGACATGGCGTGGCAGTTCGGGCTGGACTGTTCCCATGAGGCACAGGGTCAGACTGATTTGCATATGGCCATGCCTGAACTGGGGTGGCTGAGTGAGCTAAAGAATGGTGATGGATCAAACCCAGATCAGTTGACTGAGGGTGAGTGTTTGATTTGCTCAAAACTCTCCATCCATCATCCCCTTTTCTATCGCTTTGTTCGCCCTAAGTTGGCAGGGTATGCTCAGACGTGAGTCCCTTGCTCACTTGGCCACTGGATTCAAGATTGCCTGGCTGATGAGGATTATGAATCTAAAACCGGTCCCAGGATGCTTGTTTCCGGTCCAGGGAAGACATGGCTTGGCAGTTCGGGCTGGACTGTTCCCATGAGGCACAGGGTCAGACTGATTTGCATATGGCCATGTCTGAACTGGGGTGGCTGAGTGAGCTAAAGAATGGTGATGGATTAAACCCAGATCAGTTGACTGGGGGTGAGTGTTTGATTTTCTCAAACGCTCCATCCATCATCCCCTTTTGTATCGCTTTGTTCGCCCTAAGTTGGTGGAGTATGCTCAGACGCGAGTCCCTTGCTCACTTGACCACTGGATTCAAGATAGCCTGGCTGATGAGGATTATAAATCCGAAACCGGTCCCATGGATGCTTGGTTCCGGTCCAGGGAAGACATGGCTTGGCAGTTCGGGCTGGACTGTTCCCATGAGGCACAGGATCAGACTGATTTGCATATGGCCATGTCTGAACTGGGATGGCTGAGTGAGCTAAAGAATGGTGATGGATTAAACCCAGATCAGTGGACTGGGGGTGAGTGTCTGATTTGCTCAAACGCTCCATCCATCATCCCCTTTTGTATCGTTTACCTATATTACTGCCATTTTCCGTGGAAACATAATTAATCATGCACCTTCTTGGCTGCAGCCATTCAAAGACCTGACTGTTAAACTCCTCCAAAATGTTTACTACAGTATGAGATTTTTCCATGGCAAACATGGCTACTGTTGAATGTTTCCGAGTAGCTTGATAAATTGTGACAGTGGCAACACCTGCAGCTGTCTTCTCTCTAACCCCCGCAAAAGAGACCCAGTGTGCAGTGATGCACATGTAATCAACGGCTTGGCAACTGGTCCACATGTCTGTTGTCAGGTGGATAGTGTGAACAGCACTCTTCTGCAAAGCTGCTCCAATCACATCCAGCACATCTTGATGTAGTGCAGGAACTGCAACTCTGGCACAATAGGACCGGCTAGGAACGTTTGATTTAGGGTAGACCGTTGCCACACATTCTAGAAAAACCACCCCTTCCATGAAAGAAAAAGGGAGAAGTTCCAGCGCTAATATTTTAGCCAGCTTTGCATTATACTGACGTGCCGTTGGGTAGTTGCATTCAAATGGCGCCTCTGATCAAAACATGCTTTTAATGGTGGTCTGGACCGTTTTCATATGTGACGATGATCCAGATTTCTTCTACCCAGTTAGGCTCATTGATGTACCTTTTCACTTTGGTGTCTCTACCAGACTCTTACTGTGCCATCTAGATGTTGCTAGGGTAGAGGGTGTGGGCGCTACCACTGCAGTGCTGCTGCCAGGGGTACTGTGTGCACCATAAAAAATGTCTCTCGCTTCTTCACCTCCCCACTGCACGATCAGCTCCTCGTCATCAGTTGCAATATCAATGGCTACATTTGGATTTGTACTTTTGGCTTCCCGGATGTTACTTAGATGCGTCTCCCACTGGATGCTTCGGTGTTTTTGGAGATGACCTCTCTGGCCTCCGGTACCATAGTTGGTACCAAGCTTACCCCGACTAACTACTTGTTTTCAAATCAAACCAATAACTTGGTTTTCCACCTTTTTGCTTGTACTAAAGAAGTCCCAAACTGGAGAATTTCTAGCGGTGGTGGAGGTGCCACTTTTAATGCCAGATGAAGCGGAGGATGGGCGTGGCGGAATTTGACTCTGTTGTGCAGTTACAGCACCACTACTTGAGGTAACGGAGGTCGAGCTGGATGGAGGTCCCTGCCGGCCCTTCTGAAGAGAAAATATAGAAGCTGTAGGTCTTGTTGGTGTAGTAGTTACCTATGTTGGTGGTGGTACCAGTGCCACGCCACCCACATCCCGCGAAGCATTTTGGGATAGGGTAAAAATGTCTGTCTGCTTCATGCCTGCTGGGGCTGGAGTGATGGCTGTGTCATCATCGTCAGACTCTTCATCACCAGCAGAATATACCACTTCTACTTCTTCGTCATCACCCATAACTGAAAGCCTTGCGGGAACCTTCCTTTTACCTAGCTTTGTCGGCTCATGGCGTGCCTCCCTCTCAGACTAAATTGGTGGATGCCAATCAAGATCTAAATTATCAGAAGGAAGAGGGCTTGAAGAAGAAGTTGTACTAGCCCTCCTTTTCCTTGCTGGGGATCTGGAAGTCAATGTATCACCAGGAGTGGCTTGCTCAGCTGATACCTCCGCATGAATCTCGATTTCCTGATGTGCCGCTACTTCTAGAGGAACAAGTATTGTGGGCAGTTGTGCCTCTCCTTGTGCCTCTCCTTGCGCCTCTCCTTGCGCCTCTCCTTGTTGCACCTATGGTTGTCGTTGCGGCTGTGGTTGAACACTCGTCAGATGAGTTACGCCCTGCATTGATTGGATGCTAGTTTGCGATGAGTCAACGCCAACATCACTGGTCGATGGAGAAAGAGCAATTAAATTGGCTGCCTCTGCGGCACTCAGAAGCTTCGGCCTAACTTGGCGTGGTGGCACTGAGACCAATGAAGCGGAGGTGCTGCTCCCACCTTGGTCCCCGGCGGACACCGCTGCTGCAGGCCTAGTTATTTTTTCCCAAAAAAAGGGGCGGTCAGTACACCAGTCTCCTTGGTAAGTGGCACCACTTGCTTCTTCTGCTCCTTCTTACTGGAAATGTCACTGGCAACTTTTTTGGTAGAGGAGCTACGGCTACCTTTCTTTGGGCCCATCTTCTTCAGATGTCAGAACAGCAGGACGCAGATTCACGAGTTGCAGAGATGTCTGTGGCCACACGTGACATCAAGTGACGTGGTGCACACACCGCAGCAGGACTTCTTCCTGGCAGTACAGCAAGTGATGATGATGAGGATGATTCCTGGTTCTCTTTGTGTGCACCTAAAAGCAAAGAAGCCAGAGGAACATCAGTTAAATAAATGTTTGCATATGTCGTGCTTCAATTAATACTATTGCAACTAGGCATGTATTATTATTAACATAACACACCCAAAAACGGAAAGACCCAAAATAAAAATTGCAATTCTAATCAAAAATGGATGTTTAAATTAATAGAAGAGAGACCACACAGAGAGAGTTGTTTCATGCACCCATTCATAACCCTAGGCCTACTGGCCCGCAAGCTTGCCGGCCTATGACAAAAACTGCCTGGTCTCAATATGCCCCCCCACCCACATGGCCAGAACCTTTACCAGGCCCCAAACAATACCCAAAAAATCTAAATACACACAAAAATCTTATCAAGCCAATGCCATTCATGTCCTGAATGATGTTTAAATTCAAGAGACCCCACAGAAGGACTTGGTCCATGCACCACTGAGTACCCCTGGGCCTACTGGCTAGTGTGGCTTTAAAACTTCCACATATAACAGTGAGCTATTCAATTTCATGCCGTAAATGATATTTAAGTTCAACAAAACTCACAGAAACAGTTGTATCATGCACCCATGACTAACCCTGGGCCTGTGGTTGTGAAAAAGATTATAAATTGTAGTTGCAGCAACTGCAATGCCCCAAACAAACAACACCAACTTACTTGTAAAATCTCAAATCCAAAAGTGATCCAAACAAAAAGTCCTCAAATACAAATATCCAGCAAAAGCCACAAAGAGTAATCCTTCCAGCTCCAGATCCAAATGAAAAGTGACCAGGACATGGACAAAGCACTGGGAGGAGCCTGCTGGACAGGAATGGGAAGTTGGCGACTCTGGGGCACTTCCTTCCTCCCACCCCCCAAAAATGGACTCCTTGCACAAAAAAGTGCAGCCAAATGTCAATCTGAGGAGTTATTCTGATCCAAAGCATCATTTTTAGAAGGTGTATGCTGCCAGAGATAAATTTCTTGTGCAGAATTGCAATTTTTGCGACTTCGGGAAAGCGAGCTGTTCAAATCTCCCACCGGATGTCAGCTGTGCGTCGCATCTACGTATTGTCTATTGTTTACTCTTGTGATACATGATCACGGGCCCTTATGACGTATTCACGTTCTCAAAGTCTTGCAGTGCAAGATGGCGGGACTCCATGACGTACTCGCAATCAAAAAGTCTTGCACGATCACGCAGCCAGATCTAAAATGGCACAGCGCACGCAAACCGGGAGGAAAACAACTCTGCGAACTCAGAATCACGGTAAGTCAACGACGCGTGGGCGCGAAATTGTATTTTTGAAGCGCGACCAAGCGAAAAAAAATCAGCAACTCGCGAATTGCAAATTGTTTGGCAATTTCGCGTGATTCGCGGATTGCAAAATTTCCAAAAATGTGCACATTCCGCGAGCGGATCATATTTTCAGCCCATACTTAGCCAAGGCAACACGGAGGGAGAGGATGCAGCAGTTGCTGAAGATACCGATGGAGCGGCAGGGGTAGTGCCAGCACCAGTGGCGGGTGGTGGTAAGTTAGATTCATAATCCTTAACTATTGACATTACACTCACTGCAAGGGTGTACTGTATGTATACTGTACTGTTGAGACTTAGGGCCCCATTAGGATGGTGGCGGATTGCCCCAGCCGGGCCGGCGGTAGTCACCGCCGACCCCGCAGGGGCAAACCTCCCGCCATCCCTGTAAAAAAGACCCCCGCCATATTACGACTGGGGGGGTCCACGGTGGATAGAAACCGTCTGCTTATTTTCCGCACATTCGACATGTCGACCGGGTTGAAAAGGTTTTAATATGGTGGCGGTGTCTGAACAGACCAGCCAGCCATATAATCTGCATTTTGGAATGCTTTTCCATGGCGGCATTGGCGCCATGGAAAGGCATGCAGTGTATGCTTTGGGTGCCCGTTGCGGGCCCCATTGGAGGGAACCTATGCTATGGTACCCCCTGCCTTTCAAAGCACAACGTGGGAGGCTCCGCCCACCACAATGTTAAAAATACGGGATGCAACCCCCCACTGTGGCAGGTGCATCCTAATTGTCCCCACGAGACCCCCGCCCTTATGGCAGGTCTTCCCTTTTTAGCGTAAGGATTGCGAACAGACTTTATTCGCCCGCCATCCGATGTCCTAAGTAAGTAAGTTGGTAAGTAGATGTCCTAAGTAAGTAAGTTGTTGTGAACATTTGAAAAGTGAAGACACCCTTTAATTGGCATAGGGGCGGCATAGGGGCGGGAGTATTAAGTAACCAATGGGCTCATCTATCTGTGATTTTTCGAATCCGCTTTGAAAATTTTAAGGAGAAAACTAAAAGTCAGATCAGATTACCTGGTGTTCAACTAAATGTGAAAGATGGGTGGAAGGAAGAAGGACGAGCGAGATTTAATAAATGTTATGTACTGTGCTTTATACTGCTACCATGCCACTATGTGTATAATTAACTTGTCTTACTGTTTTTCTAAGAGTATATTTTACAATTGTCTTGTTTTTTCTTTTTGATATACAGCTACTCCTTCCAAGGTTGATCGGAAGGAGTGGGCCGCCAAGGCACGGCGCCGGTAACTAGAGGCAATCTAGCTGGAATATCGGCGGCTGGTGGTCTTGGCAGAAAAGGAGGAGGAGACTGCTGCAGCACTTGAAGCTTCCTCCAGTGCCCCGGGCCACTGCCCTACAGCGGTATGGCCCCAGGATCTGGCAGCCGCCCGCCGCCGACATACCATCTCTGGTGCCCCCCCACTGTTGCTCCAGCTGCAGCGCTCTTAAGTGCTGTGTCGCCCGTTTAGAGGAACAGATGCCTGTCGTCCTCCAATCCCGCCACTCCTCTTAGAGCCTCTGTCTTCTGCCCCTTTTTTAATTCTTGTTTGGGTGGGTGGGAATTGGGCGTTGGGGATTTTTGGACATTTGGACTTCAGTTTCTTACGGACATTGGTTGGGGTTTTCAGCTTCTGTGGGTTTTACATAGATTATTTTTGTTAGGGTAAATTAAATCTATATTTGTACTATACATGCAATGTTGGTAATGTTTTGTAGGTGGGGTTACTGTTTTACATCACATTCCTTGCTGGTGCAGGTCCGCCCATAGCCAGTGTTTGATTTAAATAATTGGCTGACTGTGTATGACACAAACAGATAGATGCGACACCCCTCACTGATTGAGTTGTCCTTCCAGTACTTTGTCTCTCTCTTCTAGTCTATGCATTCTTTATCTGGACTCAAAGGGGTGTGTGAATTCATTGAAAACAGTCCATTATTAAATATGCCTCTCCCTAACTTCTCTTACCTTTGCTTGATGTTTAACTTAGGCACAGCGATGGCTGCATGGTGAAGATGGTTTCCTTGTTCTAACATGCCATGATTGGGGTGGTGGTGGTAGTATAGTAGTAGTTGTAGACACGGCGACTTGTAAATCTCTCCTTGACTGAAGGTGAGGTCTCCAGGGGTGGAAAAATGCTCTGGTAATACCAATTAGGATAAACTCTGCAATTCCGTGGACAGACTTGTCTTATCTCAGACCAATTTTGCTGCTACCGTTCCTGGGTAAACTCACAGAAAAGCATGTAAATCGACATCTATCTAATTACATCGAACAAGCAGGAGGTCTGGATTCCTCTCAATCCGGCTTTAGGCCGAAGCACAGAGTCAACCCTACTGTCAGTTACGGACGATCTGTATATGTATCAGGACAGGGGTTACTCCATTGTCCTGATATTGTTAGACCTGTTGGCAGCGTTCGGCACTGTGTCACATAACATCTTGATAGGGCGGCTGGCAAACATCGGTCTTAACACTATGGCTGCTAAGGCAATTCCCCTCATGTGCTGGGAATTGCCATTTTGCTGGTGTCATGACGAGCTCAGCTCGTCATGAGCACAGCTCCAGGCTACCTCATGACGAGCTGAGCTCGTCATGAGCATGGAGGGGGTTAAGGATAAGGCACTGGCCTGGCTAAGGAGCTTTTTATCCAACCGCACCCAATGTGTCACCATGGGTAAATATCGCTCGGTGGAGGTAGAGATCTCTAAGAGGGTGCCACAGGGCTCCTGTTTGAGCCCAACTCTTTTCAACATCTATGTGGCACCCCTGGCTAGAATTATGCGAGCTTTTGGTTTCATCCCAGTGTCTTATGCAGACGACACACAGCTCCTTTTTCCCTTCAAATCTCTCACCACCGAGGTTAAAACCTCCTTCTCCCAGGGCATGAAGGCTGTGGCTCAGTGGATGTCATCAAACTGCTTACAGTGTAATGTAGGGAAGACCGAAGTTATGCTGTTCGGGGAGGCTAAAATCCTATGGACTCCAGACTGGTGGCCACAAGATCTCGGGCCAGTCCCTGACCCTAAACATGTCGTGAAGAACTTAGGAGTTCTACTAGACCAGGAGCTCTCGCTGAAGCAGCACAGTAACTACATTGTGGGCTCATGTTTCCATGTGATAGACCTTCTACGCAAAGCGTTCCCCTTACTCCCTGACTGCATCAGGAAAGCATTGGGACAGGCTCTTGTTCTTAGCTGTATCGATTACTGTAATGGCCTGCTGTTATCTGCAAATGAGGGAGTATTAGCCAAACTCCAAGTTGTACAGAATACTGCGGCCCGTTTGGTCTTGAACGCCCTTCCTAGATCTGCGTCCAAACCTCTTTTGGACAAACTACATTGGCTGTCGTTCCGGCAAAGGATTAAGTTTAAGACATACTGCCTAATCCACAGAGCTTAAACGGATTAGGTCCTGCATACTTAAAAAACAAATTTACACCTTACTCTCCTGTCCGCTCCCTTAGATCCAGCAACCAGTTTCTACTGTGTGTGCCCCGTGCAAAGAAGGCCAGACGTGGAGGCAAAGCTCTATCTGTTGTTGGGCCCTCATTATGGAACAAGCTCCCATAAGCTCTCAGACAATGTTCAGAACATCTGTTGTTTAGGAAGCGGCTTAAAACTTTTCTGTTTCAAAATTAATTCTTTTAAGTTCCCCCCTGACTGTGCTTGTGGTGTTCCTAGGGCGCAGAGATACTCATTCGGGAGTCGATTCGAGCGCGATATAAACCCGCAAATAAATATATAAATAAATAAACTGGCAGGGCAGCAGCATTTGCAAAAAAAGAAAATGAGACAGTCAGTCGCCTTTGAGAGACTGTTCGAGGAGTAGTAGAATGGAGTACAGTACAGAACTTACCGAGAAACAATAATATGCTAAAATATTTTACAACAAAACATAATGGTGGTGGGGATAGCCTACTAGACAGAGTGCTGTATATGAGGAGTGACAACAAATCCAATCAATGTCGGCAATTAATGCTGAGGTATATGTTCCTTTGTTAAATAAAAATCACCTCTAAAATATACTGCTCATGGGTGGACCCCAACAAGCGTGTGATTATTTATTGGTGTACATTTAATTTAGTCACATCCCAATAAGTCACACAGCCCGGGGAAAGAGGGTTAGGGTTTGTTGAATGGAGGGGAAGGGGGTTTGGGGAAAGGTTTGACAGTGAAAAACAGTATGCATGGACAAACAAACGACAATCTTTGAAGACTACCATATCCATATTAATATATTAAGGGAGAAAAATTAAATGCATGCATGATGATGATTGATAAGGAGACCCGGATTACATACACTTCTTGTTCTGTTGTTCCGAGCTTAATACGTTTACAGATAGCAAATAGAATTTTTAAATATTTCTAGGGATGAATCATAAACAGAGAGCAAACCGAATGATAATAACAACAACAAGAAGAACACACTGCTGTTGTAAAGATTGTAGACAAAAAAATGAATCAAATTATTTAAAAGAAAGTGAAAGTTGATACTGTTACTGTGTTATCCTTGTCAAAAATGTGGACTGGATTTGCATCGGGGCATTCCTCTTGGTCCTCTCGTCCATCAATCTTGGGTGTCGCCACTCGCCACTGCCCGCCTGGAAAAAAAATGTAGATTTGTTGGTAAGGTAAGTGTGTGTTGTAATGTTCTCCCAAGTATAAGGCAAGGCCGGGCCTGTAATTGTAGATGGAAACACAAAGGGGATATGGAGAAACAAAGTTAAAACAAATGCACAAGTTATGGTGTAGTGCAACACAAGAACACTTGTATGCATCATTTCTACTCTAGTCTGTTTCCAGCATTGACCTTCAACAACAACAGGACAGAGCAGGCCCACAGTGACAGGCCTGATGGCACGTTGCTTAGCACATCCTCCGTTTAGAGTATTTTTTTTTAAGAGTTGGACAAAGGCAAAGCACATATTTATTACAAACATAGCATTTTACAATTTAAGGTAGTTAATTAAAAGCACGACAGCCATCCCACCGCTATACTCGATTCCACTTCTACACAGACATTTGGGTCTGCTGTGGTTGTTGTTGATGTGTTTACCTTTAGGCTTTTATGCCACGCATAAAACGTCCTCCTGGCTTGTTATTATTCCATCAATCATCTCCGATACTTCTACTGACTGACTGTGAAGGTCGGCCTGCAGCAGAAGTAAAATGTTGTTATTACACAACTAGAGTAGAACTATTATTGACTTGAGTCACTCTTTAGTGTGTACAGTAAAAGTACTAGTACACTTTGACTTCACTTCGTGCACAACAAGCAAACAACAAAAACACAAACACCAATCGCTCAGAGTCAGGTGTCCAATGCATGCCATTCATTTTTTCATTACCTGTTCCTTCTCATTTTGGGTTAACGTGCCGTCTTCTTTGCCATCATCATCATGGACGGTGCTGTTGTCATGCTCAGTGCGCAGATTCAGTCCCCTTCCTGTATTCAATCAAAAGCAATTTATCAAGCTGCAGTAGAAGTACAAATTTCTTATTTGCAAGAAGGGGAAAATTCACCTTGAGTTACGTTTAGTGTGTACTGTCAGAGACAGCTACGATTTTAAAAAGTATTTCTTTGATGGCTGCGCTTTGAAGTTTGTAACTGTGCTATTTTCTAAAAATAAGTTCTTCACTCACCCTGCCCCGCCTCATTCACCGCCCGCTCCACACGCAGACTATTAGGATCTGATGCGTTGGAGGCAGCGCTTGCCGCCATTGGGGGTCGAGTCATTCAGCACACCTGTGCTGGGCTGAGTCCCGCCCACCCGCCTACTTAATCATCCGCCTCCCTGCACGCCTAGATCAGTGATTACTACTCCTCTGATGCAGAAGCCGGAGGACGAGACAGCCAAGATTTTAAAAAGCATTTCTTTGTTTGCTGCGCTTTGAAATTTGTAACTGTGCTATTTTTATAAAATAAGTTCTTCACTCACCCTGCCCCGCCGCATTCACCGCCCGCTCCACGTGCAGACGATTAGAATCTGACGCGTTGGAGGCAGGGCTTGCCGCCATTGGGGGTTGAGTCATTCAGCGCACCTGTGCTGGGCAGAGTCCCGCCCACCCGCCTACTTAATCACCCGCCTCCCTGCACGCCTAGATCAGTGATTACTACTACTCTGAGGCGGAAGCTGGAGGACGAGACAGCCACGAATTTAAAAAGTATTTCTTTGTTTGCTGCGCTTAGAAGTTTGTAACTGTGCTATTTTTTTAAAATAAGTTCTTCACTCACCCTGCCCCGCAGCATTCACTGCCGGCTCCATGCGCAGACGATTAGGATCTGGCGCGTTGGAGTCAGGGCTTGCCACCATTGGGGGTTGAGTCATTCAGCGCACCTGTGCTGGGCTGAGTCCCGCCCACCCGCCTACTTAATCACCTGCCTCCCTACACGCCTACATCAGTGATTACTACTCCTTTGAGGCGGAAGCCGGAGGATGAGAAAGCCACAATTTTAAAAAGTATTTCTTGGTTTGCTGCGCTTTGAAGTTTGTAACTGTGCTATTTTTTAAGAATAAGTTCTTCACTCACCCTGCCCCGCCGCATTCACCGCCCGCTCCAAGCGCAGACGATTAGGATCTGACTCGTTGGAGGCAGAGCTTGCCGCCATTGGGGGTTGAGTCATTTAGCGCACCTGTGCTGGGATGAGTCCCACCCTCTTTCAACCCTATATAGTACACACCACTTCCCGCCTGCGCAGGGGGCGGGCGCAGCGGGCACGCCGGAGGTGCGCCGAAGGCGCGCCAAAGGCAAGCCCCTCTGCGCCCGTCCACGCCGGGACTGGGCCCAGGGCCACCCCCCCCTGGTCAATTGCACCCTCGGGCCCCTAACGCCCCTGTAATGATCAATTATACCTCTTCGCAACTCTTAGCACTTAATCCATCCCCCAACCTACTGCATTCTATGCCATTATTTCTCTATACAGACCCTTCGGTAGGCCCTTTCAAATGCCTTGTTTGCACTGACCATATTCCTTCAGCTGCTACCCCCAAACAGGCTTTGGCAGAACTCATTAATGTACGCTCCCATCCAAAACACAAACTTGATATTTTAGAGTTCATTGCGTCATACAATCCCGATCTATTGTTCGCCACCGAGGCTTGGGGTGACAACTCCTCTGGCCCTGACTTCAAAGCAGCCCTTCCTGAGGACTACTGCATGTACAGACTAGATAGAAGTATTTAAAAGGGTGGCGGTATAGCTATTACATATAGAGACCGCAATAAACTAAAAACCACAGCCCTTAATTACGGAGGCTGCGAAGCCTTTTCCTTTTCCATCAGTTTTTCCAATAACCAGTCATTCACAGGCACCTTGCTCTACCGCCCTCCTGACCCTAAAGCTAATTTCCTGGTGAGTCTTAACAATCTAGTCGAGAATACAGCTGGAGCTCCTCACTACACCATATTAGGAGACTTCAATTTCATTTGGAATCCCTCAACAACAATGATACCATCTCCCTTATTAGTGATCTCTCAGCCGTAGGACTTCAGCAACTTGTTATCCTGCCTACTCACAAGGCAGGACTTACCCTTGATGGGATATTCACTAACAACCCTGACATTTTGATTTCTCCTCCTATCCCCCTCACTTGGACAGATCATTCTGCAGTTTGTTTTTCAGTTAAAGCCAAGTCCCCTCCACCTCAAGCCAGGCCATCATCCCTAGCTTCAACACGAGATTGGAAAAACATTGATATTTCTCTCCTAGCATCTATGCTGACCACTGGCAGCAATGCGGTGGAGCCGGATCCGTCATTAGCATCTAGTAACTACCTCAAAACCTTGGACACTGCATGTGTCACACTGGCACCTCCCAAAACTGTTCTCTGTAACCGAAGATCCCCTTCCGGTCCGTGGTTCTCCGAATCCCTCCGCTTACAAAGACAATACTGCAGAAATCTGGAAAGACACTGGCGCAGGCACTACAACCCCCTTGACAAACATTCTTACAAAAGCGCCTTGTCCAAGTACAAAGACCTAATTTTCTTAGAAAAGACTACCTACTATACTTCCCAAATCAATCAGGCACACAACTCCGCAAAAATATTGTTTCAGGTGGATAACCACCTCTCTAATCCCCCAACCCTCCTCCCGACACGTCTCAACCCCTCTGCAATTCTCTTGCAGATTTCTTCTTGGACAAAGTCACTTCTGTTTTTTCTGCTTTCCTGCACGAACGTTCTTCAACTCACATAATAGTTAAGCACCCTTTTATCAACAGCTCTCCCTCTTTTTCTAAGTTTAATCGGGTCTCTGAGGAACAAATCTCTCATCTAATTTCCAGTACCAAATCAGGCTCACTCCTTGACCCATGCCCTCCTTCCATCCTGAACCTCATCATGGATGCCATTTCTCCTGCTTTGGCCAACATTTGCAATACCATGTTCATTACTGGTTCATATCCAACAGTATGGAAAAAGGCTAACATCAAGCCACTTTTGAAAAAAGCCACCCTCAACCCCACTTCTCCTTCCAGCTATAGACCCATTGCCTGCCTTCCGTTTCCTGCAAAAATATTTGAAAATCTAATGAACATGCAGCTTTCCAAATTCATTGATGCTAACAACCTGCTTGACGATACTCAGTTTGGATTCAGGCAAGGGCATAGAACCGAGACAGCCCTCATAAAAGCGGCTGACGAAATCAGAATGACTCTAGACAAAGGCGGTGCAGCAGTTTTGAAACTGCTTGACTTGTCCGCGGCCTTTGACACGGTCGATCATACCACCCTGATTGACCGTGTCTCAGCAGTTGGTATCCAGCATAAGGCCAAAGACCTTCTTGCTTCTTTTCTTGCCAATCGCTCTCAAGCTGTAAAATTAGGCTCTTTTTTTCCCCCACTTTTTCCCTTCCTTGTGGAGTGCCGCAGGGCTCCTCGCTAAGTCCGACCCTGTTTAATATCTATGTTTCGGACTTAGCGAGGGTGATCAAGTCTTATGGCATTAGTCTCACAACCTATGCCGACGACACCCAGCTGGTTCTATCTGTATATCATGATGAACTTTCAGTTGCAGCGAACTTCCAAGAGGGAATGCTTGCCATCAGCTACTGGATGTCCTCCAACTGTCTAAAATTAAACTCTGAAAAGACGGAGGTAATGACATTTGGGAGGCTTGAACCTGCTTGGTCCCCCCACTGGTGGCCTAATAAGATGGGACCTCCACCTGAACCTGTCACTAAGGTTCGTAATCTTGGAGTCGTGTTTGACGATAGACTGCTTTTCCACCACCACGTCAATTCGGTCGTCTCCACCTCCTTCTTTACTTTAAAGAAAATCAAGAAGTTTCTCCCTTACCTTCCCATAACAGCCGGTAAAACTTTGATCAGCACCCTCATTTTTTCCAGAACGGACTATTGTAATGCCCTCTTTCTTAACGCGCAGGAAAAGGTTCTCAATAGGCTTCAGCTGGTGAAAAACGCCTCAGCCAGAATCTTATTGGGCATACCTAAGTACACCTCCATCACTCCATTCATCCGACTGCTTCACTGGCTTCCTGTCAAAATCCGTACAAAATTTAAGGCACTTTGTATTGCTTACAAAGCTATTAACAACTCTGGCCCTCAGTTTCTTAAACAAGCTTTCCGTCCTCTTGTAACTCCCAGGACTCTTCGCTCATCCTAAGCTCATCTGCTTAATGCCAACGCACAAGGAAAGCGAACTGGGGTAACAGATGTTTTGTGATTTCCACAGCCAGATTATGGAATTCACTTCCACTCACTATTAAAACTTCCCCCACCCTCCTTAGTTTCAGGAAGCAATTAAAAACCTGGCTGTTTCCACATTAAGATCTGTTAATTGTCATCATGTTATGTTATGTTAAATGGCACTTTTTGAACGCACTGACACCCGGAGGTTTCCTGGCGCTTGCTGACAGAGCATGTGTAGAGTGACAAGGAGAGATTACCCAGAGAGAGTGCAGAAAAGTTTTGAGAAGTTTCCTGAACTGAAAAAGGGAACCACTGGACTTGATGGCCTGGGGAAGGGGGTTCCAGAATTTAGGGGCAAGGAGAGAAAAACGACGGCCCCCAAATTTATTGGTTTTGAATTTGGGAGTGACAAGTAGGTGATGATGAACTGAACGAAGGGAACGTGCAGGTCGATACAGAGTGATCAGGGAGTTAAGAAAAGCGGGGCAGGGACAGTGAAGAGATTTGAAAACCATGCAGCCCGTCTTAAAGGCTGCCCTCTCCTCAACTGGAAGCCAGTGGAGCTTGCGGAGCAAGGGCTTCGCAGATTGCCACCTAGGGATCTTAAAGATAAGACGGGCCGCCTGATTCTGCACGACCTGGAGACGACACAAAAGACATCGGGGGAGTGCGTGATAGAGAGAGTTAGAAAAGTCGAGGCGAGAGAGGACAAGGGAAATGACGACCTGGCACAGAGCCTCATGTGGAAGTAGGTGCCGGATCTTTCGGAGCTGGAACATGCACGAAGAGACCGTAGCACCCACTTGAGCTTTAAGTGACAGCTCCGCGTCGATTGTCACCCCCAAGCTCTTAACTGCCTTGACTGTTGTGGGGAAGGGACCAAGATCGAGGGGCCAAAACTGCGGGCCCCAGTATGCAGCACTCAAGCCAGGGAGGAGCAGCTCAGTCTTTCCAGGGTTGAGCTTTAATTGATTTTGATTCATCCATTGTTGGATATGGGTCATAACAGCGTGAAAGTTGTTGACCGCCTGTGGAGAATCAAGAAAGACGAGCTGCAAATCATCCGCATAATTGAAGACTGTGACATCCCAATTATGGAGGGAGCAAATTAAAGGGCGAAGGTATAGGTTAAATAATAAAGGGGAAAGTGAGGAGCCTTGGGGGACTCCGCAGGTGGTAGGAGACTTCGGCGCAGTGAAGGGACCCAAACGTACAGCTTGTGACCTGCCTGTGAGGAATGACTCGACCCACCTAAGAGCTGAGCCCTGAATGCCAGCCTGTCCGACACGGTGGAGAAGGATGTCATGATCCACCGTGTCGAACGCGGCCGACAGGTCCAGAAGCACAAGGACCTGAGGTCTTTTTGCATCTGCATTCCCTCTCAAAGTATCCATAACTGCCAAGATAACAGCTTCCGTGGAATGGGCCGGCCTGAAGCCGGCCTGATTAGGCTCAAGGAAGCAAGAGCTCTCGATAAAGTTGGAAAAGCACCGGGTGACATGGGCTTCGAGAAGTTTTGACAAATAGGGCAGCAGGGATATTGGTCGGTAATTAGAAAGTTCGGCAGGGTCCGCCCCTGGTTTTTTCAAGAGCGGCACGAGGATTGCTTCCTTGAAGGAGCTAGGGACTGCGCCAGAGATGAGGGATGCATTCAGGAATGGTAATATGCATTCTGGTAGCTTAAGACAGATGTCCCGCAGTACTGAAGGAGGGCAATGGTCATTCGGTGAGCCAGATCTTACACGAGTAGCTAATTCCGCTAGGGCGGGAGGATCTATGATAGGGAGATGAGTGAAGGATAGAAGATTATCAGGGGGAACATCAGGGAATGGTGACTGTGGGATAGGAATGATAGAGTCTTTTATTTTGATGATCTTCTCAATGAAGAAGAGATTGAGGGCATCACAGGTCTCCTTAGTCGGGGTTTGGGCTGGGAGGGTCCTATCATCAGTGGTCAGCTCGTTCATAATCTTGAACACTTCTCGAGATTTATTGGTAGCAGAGAAGATTCTGTCGGAGATATGCTCTGATTTAGCTGAGAGAATAGCTAATTTGTATTCTCTGCGGGCTGCCACGTATCTCAGTCTGGATGACTTAGAGTAATCCCGTCTCCATGAGCGTTCCAATTGGCGGTGATTGGCAATCATCTGATCAGTTAAGTGCCCAGACACCCTCAGGTATTTGCGCACTATAAAAATTGCCAAAAACATAAACATAAACATAAACATACTGTAGAAAGATGATTAGTGCACAACTTCATGCACAACAAACAACAACAAAATCACTCAGTCTGCGACTCTGCGTCCAATGCATGCCATCAATCATTATCTGTTCCATCTCATTTTCAGTTACTGGGCAGTCTCTCTCGCCTCTTAAAGGAGGATAGCTATAGTGGTCATCATGTTCCACTTCTTTTGGCGGGACTAGGAACCTTTTTATTTTTTCTTCTATTTTCCATCATCCAATCATCATGAGGGCAAAGGATTTTGGTGGGAGATTCAGTATGATGGAGTATAGGAGCTGGATTTGGAGGACTGTACTGTCAAATGCAGACACCTGAAAGTTGTATATTGAAATAGGAGTAGAAGAGGGTGGTAATGGATTTGTTGTGATTCAAAGTTTTTAACTGGAACAACAGACACACAAATAAAGGAAAAAAAGGGAGGAAGACAGTAAGTGCAAGCCTAATTGTCAGGGAAGTATAGCTAGTCCTCAAACTCTGTGGGTTCAGCCAGTAGTAGGGAATCATGATGTGACACACTACTTCCGTCACCTGAGCCGATGTCCTCATCTTCCTCGCTTGCTTCATGTATTGTGTAATTCGGTGGTATGAACTGCTGATTAATTGTGATCATTGTTAACCTCTCCACGTTTTTGGGCGAGAGACTGGTCCTTCTCAATGTTACAATGGAACCAGCAGCACTGAAAACACGTTGGGAAGAGACACTTGCGACAGGGCAAGCCAGATAGCTTATCGCCAACCTGCTGAGCAGTGGCCATTCAGCCCTTTTCCTATACCAACACTGCAATGGGTTTTGATCAATCACCACCTCTGTTGGGTCGTCCTGTAGGCCGTCGTAGGCCTGGACCATCCACCCAATGCTTAGGGGTTCTTCTGCTAACGTTTCGGGCTCATTTCTCTGTGCATCAGCACTGCGCTTATTAATGCCTAACTGGAACTACCAATCGTGTAACGATTCTACTGGGCCTAATGATCCAGTTATTGTTGCTGTTGTCGATAGAAATGGTGAGTGTTGTGATCCAAACATACTGCCCTCAGCCGCCGAAGTTGCACTTGATGCTGCATGCCCTTCTGCAGTACTTCTTGTGGGTTTATCTTGCGGGCTTTTAATTAACAGCCATTCATTTTCCAACTTACTCCCTGCCTCAGCTATCCAAGTTTTGTAGAGAGCAACATCAATCTCTGAAAAGAAAAGAATGTCTTCAGTCCCAATTTTGCCCGTGGATCCAGAATTGTGGCAGAAATGTAATGTTCTTGTGACAAAATTTTATTTTCAATCCTTGTATTTTCAGCTAAGCGACGGGCTAAGCTCTCCACCAAGTCATAGGCTTCATTTTTGCCCTCTACACTTTGTATCATTAGGACACCTTCTTCAGCTGATGCTCTAGCATTTGCCATAATGGGATAGCTTGGCCCATTGTACAGTCCTTCTTGCTGACTTCACGTGTGAAGACCTCCAAAGGACGAAGCATCTCAGTCAGGCATTTAACTAGGCCCCATTGCTCCATCTGAAGGGTCATGCCTTTCACAGTGGCATCCCCTCTTTACATGACATATTCATTGAGTGGCCTGTACTGCTCAGATGATCAAGCATGAAATACGTCGAGTTCCAACGTGTAGCTACCTCCTGGATGAGTGCTTTGACTGGCATCCTATATTCACGTTGAATGATTTTCAGCTGCTTCCGAGCTTTAAAAGAATGGCTGAGATGAGTGCATATTCTTTGGGAGATGGTCAGTAAGTTGCTGACTATGGGTTCGTTTTTCAGAAAGTCACCAAACATGAAACCCTGAAATAGGAACCAGGATCCATGGCCTTAAGTACATTACTGCCATTATCTGTGGCAACAAAACCAATAATAAGCCCTCTTGGGCGCAGCCATTCAAAAACCTTGCTGCAAAACTCTTGCAAAATGTTTACAGTGGTATGAGATTTCTCCATGGCGAACATGGCTACAGTTGCATGTTTGCGAGTAGTTTTAAAAATCTCAGCGGTGTCAACAGCACCTTGTTCAGATAGCTTATCTCTAAAACCCACAAAAGAGACCCAGTGTGCAGTGATGCACATGTAATCTGTGGCTTGGCAACTGGTCCAAATGTCTGTTGTCAGGTGGATATTGTGAACAGCACTCTGCTGCAAAGCTTGTCCAACCAATTCCAGCACATCATGATCTAGTGCCGGAACATCAATTCTTGTGAAATAGGAACGGCAGGGAAACTTACATTTAGGGGAGATGGCTGACACAAATTCAAGGAAACCCACCCCTTCCACAAATGAAAAAGGGAGAAGATCCAGTGCTAACAATTTAGCGAGCTTTGCATTGTAGAACATTGCCGTTGGGTGGTTGCGTTGGAACTGCCCCTCCAACCCAAGCATGCTCTCAATGGTAGGCTGAATTACTTTCCTTTGTGGTGCTGTAGTTTTCATTACCCACTTAGGCTCAATGACGCAGTTTGTCTCATTGCAGTACTCGGTCGCCTTGGTGTCTCAGCCTGACTCTGAGTATGGCTCTTACTGCGGTGCCACTCAGATGATACTGAGGAGGATGTGGGCGGTACCACTACACTACTGGGGACAGGTCTAGAAATGCCTCCCTCTCCTTCACCTTCCACCGCAATAATATTGTCCCCTGATTCTTCCTGAGCAACTTCAATGGGTTGAGCTGGAACAAGATCACAGCCGACCAGCTCGCAACCTCCCTGAGCAAGAACCCACCCACCAGCGCTACGAACCCCAGCCAAGCGGCCACCAACCTCACGAAGTGGATCAGCGACTGCGCAGACGACCTCGCCCCCATGAGGATCCCGCCCAGCAGACCCGGCAGCAAGATAACCCCATGGTTCACCGACGAACTCAAGAACTCGAAGAAGAACTGCAGAGCCCTTGAGAAAGCCTGGCGCAGAGACTCAACACCGGACAACATGACTGCCCTCAAGCTCGCCACCCGAAAACACCACCAACTGATCCGCACCACCAAGAAAACTGCATTCAAGGAACGGCTGGACAACAACGCACACAACAGCAAGGAACTCTTCAACATCGTTAAAGAGCTCTCCAACCCCAACGTCGGGAACAACGACATCACCCCTTCGCAAGACCTCTGCAACTCCCTCGCCTCCTACTTTCACAAAAAGATCGCGGACATTCACAACAGCTTCAGCACTCGACCGACGCACGCCACGCCCGAACCACCGCCCCCCACCACCACCCTCCGCGCCTGGACCCCGATCATCACCGAAGACACCATCCGCACGATGAACTCCATCCACTCCGGATCTCCGACCGACCCTTGCCCTCACCACGTCTTCAACAAGGCCGACGCTGTCATCGCACCCCACCTGCGAGACATCATCAACACCTCCTTCAACACGGCTACCTTCCCGGAGAACTGGAAGCATGCCGAACTCAGCGCCCTACTCAAGAAGCCATCAGCCGACCCCACCGACCTCAAGAACTACCGACCCATCTCTCTGCTCCAGTTCCCCGCTAAAGTCATCGAGAAGACCGTCAACAAACAGCTGGCCGCCTTCCTCGAGACAAACGGATCCCTCGACCTCTCGCAGTCTGGCTTCCGGGCCAACCACAGCACCGAGACCGCCCTGATCGCAGCCACCGATGACATCCGAGCTCTGCTCGACAACGGAGAAACAGCGGCCCTCATCCTCCTAGACCTCTCCGCGGCCTTCGACACTGTCTGCCACCGTACCCTAGTACAGCGCCTCAGCAACGTCGGAATCCAGGAGAAGGCACTGGAGTGGACCATCTCCTTCCTCGCCGGAAGGACACAGAGAGTCCGCCTCCCCCCGTTCAGATCAGAAGCCACCAAAGTCATCTGCGGCGTTCCTCAAGGCTCATCACTCAGCCCAACCCTCTTCAACGTCTACATGAGTCCCCTCGCAGCCATCGCACGCCAGCACAACCTCAACATCATCTCCTACGCTGACGACACCCAGCTGATCCTCTCCCTCACCAACGACCCCGCCACCGCCAGAGCCAACCTACACGAAGGGATGAAAGAGGTAGCCGAATGGATGAAGAACAGCCGCCTGAAACTGAACTCGGACAAGACGGAAGTCCTCATCCTGGGACCCTCACCCTCCGCCTGGGACGACACCTGGTGGCCCCCCGCTCTAGGCAGTGCACCCAAACCAACAGACCACGCACGCAACCTGGGATTCATCATGGACTCCTCCCTCTCCATGACCAGACAAGTCAACGCCGTCTCCTCGTCGTGCTTCAACATCCTACACATGCTATGCAAGATCTTCCGGTGGATCCCCACCGAGACCAGGAAGACGGTCACCCAGGCCCTCGTCACCAGCCAACTGGACTACGGCAACTCCCTCTACGCCGGTACCACCGCCAAACTCCAGAAGAGACTCCAGAGGATCCAGAACGCCTCAGCACGACTCATCCTGGACATCCCCCGTCGCAACCACATCTCCGGACACCTGAGAGACCTACACTGGCTCCCGGTCAACAAGAGAATCACCTTCCGTCTCCTCACCCACGCACACAAAGCCCTTCACAACCAAGGACCAGGATACCTCAACAGCCGCCTCAACTTCTACGCTCCCAAATGCCAGCTTCGATCGACCGGCCACGCCCTCCCCGCCGTCCCCCGCATCCAAAGAGCCACCACAGGGGGAAGGTCCTTCTCCTACCTCACCGCCAGGACCTGGAACTCCCTCCTGACCCACCTCCGCCTGACCCAGGACCACCTCGCCTTCAGGAAGCAGCTCAAGACCTGGTTGTTCGAGCAGTAGCAGACCCCCCCCCCCTAGCACGCTATACAAATGCTATGATTGATTGATTACTTTGTTTTAACTGAAGTAGGTGATTCTCCCACACAATAGTTTGGTGTATTCTATGATGACTTGCTTACCCTCCGGTACCATAGTTTGTACCAAGCTTACCGCGTGGAACAGCAGTGCGACAAATTGAGCATATAGCAATGTTCTGCTCCCTGGTGCTAACAGAAAAGAAGTCCCAAACTGGGGAGGAAAACTTTCTGCCACTCCTGGATGTGCCACTTTCAATACTAGATGAACTGGAGGGTGTGCTTGGAATGTGATGAATCTGTGCAGCTACACTGTGACTTTTACTACCACTACCTATTGAGATGGATGTAGGTCCCTGCCGGGCCTTGGAAAATATGGCAGCTGGAGGTCGTGGTGGTGTAACCTGTGTTGGTGGTATCCGTGCTACATCCCGCTCAGTAGCAGCCTTTCTGGATAGGGTGAGAATGTTGGTCTCCATCTCGTTTGGGGCAGGAGTGATGTGCGTGATGAGTGGCTCGTCTTTATCAACTTCATCACCCTATCCTACTTCTACCTCCATAACTGTACATTTTTCGGGAACCTTCCTTTTCAGAAGCATTGTCTTGTGGCATGCATCACTCTCAGACTGAGCTGGTGGCTGCCAAGTGGCATCACGGTCATCAGAAGCGGGACTTGAAGAAGAAGATGACGGACTAAGCCTCCTTTTCCTTGCTGGTGGTCTGGAAGACGATAGATCTTCAGAAACAATGGTTGGCTCCACTTTGTCTGCAGTTAGCTCGATTTCCTGAAATGCCCCTACGTCAGGAGCAACAACTACTATTGTGGGCTGTTCTTGTGGCTGCTGCTGTTGTTCTTGCTGCTGCCGCTGTTGTTCTTGTGGCTGCTGCTGTTGTACTTTTGGCTGCTGCTATTGTTTTTGTTGTTGTGGCTGCACACTTATCTGCTGAGTTACCTGCGTTGGTTGTGTACTAATTTGCGATGATGACATTTTAACATCACTGCCCGTTGGTAGACTGGCTATGTCTGTGACACTCAAGGACTTGGGCTTAGGTTGGTGGGGTTAGACCGCTGGTGCGGAGGTGCTGCTCCCAGCTTGGTTCTTGGACAACGCTGCTGCAGGCGTAACTTTTTTGCTCCCCAAAAAAACATTGGCCAGCACACCAGTCGTGGTTGTTGGCACTTCCTTTTTCTGTTTCTTCTTCTCACCGGCAACTTTCTTGGTACTGGACCTGGTACCTTTCCTTGGCACCCACACCTAATCACCACTGTGCCACTAAAGAAACTGACTCAGTGCCTGCCCACAGCAGGAGAAATTGCTGCAGGCAAATACGGTACACTGATCTCTGAAGTTTCGAGATCACTTCACCGATTCTGACTCAGGCCCTGCTGTGCAGTTGCAGGAACAAACGCATCATTGGACCACAGCTGGAGAGACCAACAGAGTGCCATTGCTGCCACAAGGAGATCTAACGCATCCCTGATCCTCACACACCAGGTTGCCAAATCTACAAGAACACCGGGGCTGCAGTAAAAAACTGACTCATCACCTTCCTGCACAGTATGAAACTGACACATTACCTCCCCTTGAGTAAGGAACCGACCCTTCACCTCCCCTGCGTGGTAGTAAGGACCCGTTGCATCACCTCACCTGGAGTAATTAACCAACGCATCACCTTCCCTGGGCGTAAGGATCCCGACACAGCTGTTTGTGTTTAATAAATTTGACGCATCCAAAGTACTTTGTGTTGAAAGTGTTGCATCCATAGTTTGCTATGGACAGAAATGTTTAACCTTCTAAAACTTACATTTTGATTACTATATTTGTGGATTTTTGTCACTTGGTCTTGTTTGGTTCAAATAAAGATTACCTAATTTTCTAAACTGGTGTGGTGTGCATTTGTAGTGTTTTCACTGTCTTACTGTATGTGTGCACAAACGCCCTACACGCTGCCTCTAGGATAAGCCTGTCTGTTCATGCCAAGCTACCCAGGGGGTGAGCAGGTTTTTTTTTCAAAGTGTATCCCCCTTACCCATTAGGAAAAAGGGTCCCTACTTGGACAAAAGTGCAAACCACTGCCAACAAAAGACCACAATTTCTAACAGTACCCTAAAACATGCAGCTGAAGAATGCAGTATGATTATACCTTACTGGTATACCTTACTGGTGTGAGGTTTGACTAAAATATCAGGGATGTCCATCTGGATCATTCTAAATGGGATGTTCTTAACTAATCAACAGCAATGGTTAGTAATTATTATTACCATAAGTTATAGTAATTAATGGAGGCTCTTTGTTATGTCACAAAATGGGTAGGTAAGATGAAAAATTGACAAAAAGGACTGTCCTCCTACTCATCAAGTTTCAACAAACAAAAGAAGGTCCATTTTGACAACCTATTGGTTGTCTTAGCTAACTCTGCCCCACCAGGGATATTTGATATTTGATATTTATTGATTTTTATATAGCGCGACTATCGCTCCGGAGGGAGCATCTTGGTGCTGAGCAATCAGAAGAGACCAGCTTGGTGGAAACAGGAATCATATGGCTGCGAGGACCAAAGAGTCGGGCTGAAGGAAAATCCATGTCTTCAGGAGTTTCCTGAAAAGGCTTTCTGAGGGGGCGTGCCTGAGGTTAGAGGGAAGGCCGTTCCATGCCTTAGCCGCCAGAAATGAAAAGGTTTTTCCACCTTTCGTTTTGAGCTTAAACCTGGGTATGGTAACCAGATTGGCTCCTGATGACCTCAGGCAGCGCGATGGAATGTACTGAGGGAAGCGCTTAACAAGGTAAGAGGGGCCTGTGTTCTTGGTGGCTTTGAAGACAGTGACAAGGAATTTAAAAAGGATCCGTTTGTGGAGGGGCAGCCAATGGAGGGTGTTGAGGGCCGCAGAGGCCGAGGACCTTCTCGGAAGTCCAAGAACGAGCCTGGCCGCCGCATGCTGGATGCTCTGTAGCTTCTTGAGGGTGGACTTCTTTATACCTGCCAGGAGACCATTACAATAATCAAGCCTAGACAAGATCAGAGCCACGGCAACTGATTTCCTGGCAGAGATAGGGAGAAAGTCGAAGAATTTCTTTAGCTTTCTAATGAGATTAAAACAGCACCCTGCAGTGATGCGCACATGGTCGTCAAAACTGAGAGACGAGTCGAATTGGACACCCAGATTGCGGGCCGATGAGACTGCACTAGGGGGTGCTTGAGAGTGTTGAGGCCACCAATCATTTGGAGAGAAAAGGGTGTCTTTGCCGAAGGGTATAATTTCAGTTTTGGCGCTATTGCACTTAAGATGGTTATTATTGAGCCACGCAAAGACTTGGGACAGGCAATTCTGGAATCTAAGAGCGGCATCGGGAAGTTTTTTGTCTAAGGTGACGACAAGTTGGGTGTCGTCCGCGTAAGATGTTACGAGGATGCCATGGGATTCAATCAGGGTAAGCAGGGGGGCCATGTAAATATTAAAGAAAAGAGGGCTAAGAATGGACCCCTGGGGCACACCTGATGGAATAGTTCTTTCGCTAGAGAGAAAGGGGCCAAGTGAGACTGTTTGTGATCTGTTGGATAGAAATGAAGATATCCATTTTAGAGCGGTATCCGACACACCAATTTCGCGCATTCTGTGGATGAGGATTACATGAGAGATGGTATCAAATGCTGCGGTTAAGTCGAGCAGGATGAGTACAGCGTGTTTCCCCTCATCCTGCAGGAGCTTAATGGTGTCGGAAAACTCGATCAAAGCAGTTTCAGTGGAATGGTCAGGGCGGAAACCAGATTGCTGTGGATGGAGAATATGGTTGTTTTCCACAAAGGCTTTTAACTCTGCTTGTGCTATTTGCTCATTAATTTTGCCTAGTGCCGGGAGTAGGGAAATTGGGCGCATATTGGAAAGGTCAGTCGGGGGTTTATTATGTTTTTTCATTAGAGGCTTTACAATGGCTTTCTTCCATTCAGCAGGAACAGTGCCTGAGCTGAGGGATTGATTAATGATGGAATTGATAAGAGGGTTAACGGCCTCAATGAGAAGATGGAGAATAGCCGGGGGGCAGGAGTCGGTGGGAGCTCCGGATCGGCAAGTCATGATGGCCTTCTGGGATTGAAGCAGGGACACTGGTGAAAAATTACAAAAAGAGGGTGAATTAGTGTTGGGGGGTAACGGAGGGATGGCGGGGGAAGGGAAATCCTTGTGGATGTTATTAATTTTCTCAACAAAGAAGTCAGCGATTTGGTCACAAAGTGTTTGAGATGGGGGGATTTCCAATGCCAGGGCTTTGGGGTGGGTGAAAGACTTGACAATATTGAAAATGGTTTGTTGTTTTTGATTGGCTACTTCTATAGCTGTGGTGAAAAACTCTTTTTTGGCTTTCTTTATATGGGACAGGTATAGTTTCCTCTGCCGAATATATAGGGTTCTGGAGGTGGGATTGTATGTTTTCCTCCACTCTCTTTCAAGAACCCTGCACGTATGGTGGCTATCGGTGAGGGCCTGGGTATACCAAGGGGCATTGGGCTTCCTTTTATGGGGGATTGGTTTTTGGTTGGTTGAGTTGGAATTATCCAAAACCAGTTTATTGATCCAGGTATGGAAATTTTTGGAGTCTTGCGATACATCTCCTACGATGGTGGGAGGATGGGAGGGGAGCTGAGGATGTAACTTAATGGACTCAGCTACTTTCTTCCAGTTTATCGCAAAGGTTGAAGGGGAATTCTTAGTGTGTGGTTGGGGTGAGGGTGTTGCCTTGATGAAAAAAGGTATAAAACAATGGTCAGTCCAGATTTGTGGGATTGGGGGAGATACAGTTAAAGTGACTGAATTTGTGCAAATGCCATCTAATGTGTGGCCGGCCGAGTGCGTGGGGGGAACGACCAATTGAGAAAGTCCAAAGATATCAAGGGATTGTTGAAAGGTTAAGGTGTGGGGGTCTACGCGGGATTCCAAATGAAGATTGAAATCGCCGAGAAGAGTAAAGCTGGGGTAATGGGTCAAAAGAGATCCAAGAGTGTCATCCAGGGAGTCCAGGAAAGGCGTGGCGTTTTCGGGGGGGCGATACACAAGTCCTCCAGTAAAAGAGGTAGAGGAGTTAATGTGAATCACAAAGCCTAAACTCTCACAGTCCTTGAGTGAGGTCAGTTCAAATGTGTGGTACTTAACATCTTTTCTAATGATGATGGCTAACCCGCCTCCCCTGTATAGAAAATGAGAGAAGGTACCCTGCCTAATATTTATAGAGGTCCTAATTAGAGGATCCAAAAGTGATAAGAGAGGGGTGATTAGCCCAAGGGCTGGAGCTGCACAGGACAAACACCAGGTCAATCAAAACAGACTAAACAGGATATATTGGAAAAATACATACTTTTTATTTTTCTTCTTTTTAGATATATTATTAGTAATTTTCAAAGGACAGACATGTACAAGTTCGATAGTAAAAATGATATTTCGCAAAATACATAGCAAAGATTCTTTTTTTTAAAGATTAAGAACTGCCCAGTACTGACCACACTTCAGACAAACTTACACACTCATTCATACAGGGATTGTCTCTAACTATAGTTTAAGCATTCAACTACCATTCATCCATTCATATAATCCTGGCATGGGCAACAGTAGATATTCAATAAGTTGCCTAAATCAGGAAATTCATCCAGGTAGATGGTATTAGTACGGGTCCTGATGTAATTAGGACAGAATGCCGTATTCCTGGGAAAACGTGCCTACGCGCGTTTCGGTGAAGAGCCAATATGGCAACACCTTCATCAGGGCCAGGGTAGTATGCTGGTCAGGGGGAAAGGAGTAAAATCTGTTTATTTTGTTTAGAATGGCGTTTGATTAAAGGACCACCTTCACAACTTCAAAAGGAGATGAGTTCCAGTTGTAACCAAGCTATTGGATCTAGGCTTGTGGTCCCTCTGGTCAGACTTATATGACGCGTTGCTCCACCAAATGGTTCACATGGGTCAGGTAACCCAACATGTAGAATTCTCTTCCGTGATGTTATAATGTTGAATATTATCTCGTCTCTTCGAAGCCGTCCTGTTGGTCAGGTCAGGGGTAGGACCTGTCGTATCGCTCTCTGTAGTGGTTCTATCGATAATAGGTACTCCTGCAAGAACTAACGTTGTGGCTTCGGTACCGCTGGTGAAGTCAAAGCATTTGAGTCAGAAGCTTCGGTAGCTAAAAAGAATCAAGTCAGGCTTTATCACGGGGATTTCACCAACTAGGGCGTACTCAGGACGGGAAACTGCTCACTCGAATTCCTTAAGTAAATCAAGTCAGGCTTTTTCACGGGAATTCCACCAACTAGGACGTACTAGGAGTGTCCTGTATCACGCAAATTGGCCGACCAAGGCTGCCGGCGGAACCCCATAGGAAGATGACGACCGACTTTGTGACGGAATGCGAGTGAGCGGTTTCCCGTCCTGAGTACGTCCTAGTTGGTACCCCTGACCTGACCAACAGGACGGCTTCGAAGAGACGAGATAATATTCGACATTATAACATCACGGAAGAGAATTCTACATGTTGGGTTACCTGACCCATGTGAACCATTTGGTGGAGCAACGCGTCATATAAGTCTGACCAGAGGGACCACAAGCCTAGATCCAATAGCTTGGTTACAACTGGAACTCATCTCCTTTTGAAGTCGTGAAGGTGGTCCTTTAATCATACGCCATTCTAAACAAAATAAACAGATTTTACTCCTTTCCCCCTGCCCAGCATACTACCCTGGCCCTGATGAAGGTGTTGCCATATTGGCTCTTCACCGAAACGCGCGTAGGCACGTTTTCCCAGGAATACGGCATTCTGTCCTAATTACATCAGGACCCGTACTAATACCATCTACCTGGATGAATTTCCCGATTTAGGCAACTTATTGAATATCTATTGTTGCCCATGCCAGGATTATATGAATGGATGAATGATAGTTGAATGCTTAAACTATAGTTAGAGACAATCCCTGTATGAATGAGTGTGTAAGTTTGTCTGAAGTGTGGTCAGTACTGGGCAGTTCTTAATCTTTAAAAAAAATAATCTTTGCTATGTATTTTGCGAAATATCATTTTTACTATCGAACTTGTACATGTCTGTCCTTTGAAAATTACTAATAATATATCTAAAAAGAAGAAAAATAAAAAGTATGTATTTTTCCAATATATCCTGTTTAGTCTGTTTTGATTGACCTGGTGTTTGTCCTGTGCAGCTCCAGCCCTTGGGCTAATCACCCCTCTCTTATCACTTTTGGATCCTCTAATTAGGACCTCTATAAATATTAGGCAGGGTACCTTCTCTCATTTTCTATACAGTTGTTTTTTCCCCCCTTGGCCTGCCTATATCACTAAGAAACCCTTTGGGAAGCCCCCTTCTTTTGTCTTAACCCGCCTCCCCTGCCGACTGGTCTATCTCGTCTGAGAATAGTGAAATCAGGGGGAAGGGCAGTTGCCAGATCTGGATTAGATGCGTCGTTTAGCCAAGACTCGGTGATAAACAGGGCGTCTAAATCATGGGAAAGTACAAGGTCATGGGTATCTTGTCCATGACAGGCTAAGGATCTGGCGTTAATAAGTCCACAACGGAAGGTAATTGGCTTATGTGAAGGTGGAGAGGAGGTGTGTGAGATGATGCCAGTGGGTCCCAAGGATGACCATCTGCAGGAGCGGCATGAAAATGGTCCCCAGAGGTGAGCAATGGGAAGATGATCCCTACAGCTATGGCTTGCTGTTGTCGGGCGCATTGAGAGCAGCGCGTTAGAGTCATACCTGAGAACAGGAAGGAATTGGGCAGCATGGCCCGCGCCCGGCGCAGTCCTGGCGCGGACGGGCGCAGACGGGCTTGGCTTAGGCGTGGCTTCGGCGTGCGCCCGGCGCGCCCGCTGCGCCAGCCCGCTGCGCCGTCTAGCTATGACACACATATTATAGTATGAGGAGGGTGGGAGTCCTGCGCGACTAGAGCGCTGACCCCACTCCTCCTAAGATGGCGCCCACCGCCGGCCGACGCCTGAAGTCGTCTACGTCGGCGGTGGCTGGAAGAGGGAGCGTGAAAGAGTGTCAGTGTGCCTCAATTATTTTTCCCACATATTTCTAATTGAAAGCCCCCCAAAATACAATTTAAAAATTCGGTCGAACAATTTTGCTATCAGTGATTAAAATGCGCTAGTTCGTTGTCCTAAAATACAGATAAATCAGCATTAGCTCGCAGCCCCTGCAGCTGTCTCGGGGAGAGCTTCTAAGGCAATGTGGCCTCTAAACAGTGAGTTTAAATATCAAGGGAGGGCGGGAGTCCTGCGCGACTAGAGCGCTGACCCCGCTCCTCCTAAGATGGCATCCACCGCCGGCCGACGCCTGAAGTCGTCTACGTCGGTGGTGGCTGGAAGAGGGAGCGTGAAAGAGTGTCAGTGTGCCTCAATTATTTTTCCCACATATTTCTAATTGAAAGACCCCCAAAATACAATTTAAAAATGCGGTCGAACAAGCATGCCACCTTTGGTGGCATGCTTCATACTCGGGTTCTTTCCGCTCTGCTGTGGAACGGGGCGTGCTGCAATTTACGAGATATGCAGGAGTCCTTAATAATGTATTATAAGGATGAAAGTGGATAGGATTGGGAGGGGACTTATGTAGAAGGTTACAAATACCAGTCTAGAAGGTTTGTGAATCCTTAATGTTCTCTATGTGATATGGTTACAAAAAGGGGAGAAAGTGGAAAGTTTAGGTGATAATATACTTGCCTTCTGTTAGACCTGCAATCTTTGGCGTGGTTTCCCCTAACTTTTTTGCCTCTACCTCCTGTATTTTTGATGCTGTGCTGGATTTAGATTTTGCTGGTTTAGATGCGTTGTGCTCTTTGCCACTGCTGATCAGTGTCAAAGTGCAAGTGCTCCCTGAGTAAAATGTAATTGTGATTGGTTATCAATGATTGGCATATTTGTATTACCAGGAAGTCCCTAGTAAAGTGCACTGAGTGTGCCAGGGCAGGTGATTGAAATGCTACTAGTGTGCCTGCAGCACTGATTGTGCCACCCACATGAGTAGCCCTAAAATTGTGTCTCAGGCCTGCCACCGCGGTGCCTAGGTACAGTTGCTAACTGCCATGCTGCCCTGGCCAGTGTCCACAATGGCCAGGCTTAACCCTTTCCTTTCTGTACACATTGGGCACCCCTACAGAAGGCCCTAGGGACCCCCAACCCCCTGGGCAGGTTGCAGTGTATATGAAAGGTAGAGCATGTACTGGTGTGTGTGACAAGCTGTGGTAGTGAATTACAGCAATTTTCATTTTTGACTATTGAGAGGGCTATCTTGCTCATAGGCTATAATGGGGAATGCTGAGTATATGTTCAACTGCATATCTTCCCATAGTAGCAAGACAGGAAATTAAAATCTGGTATTCCTGAACTCAGAATTTATTAACAAGTCGTTTAGGAAGGATGGTTTTTAAATCCTGTTTTGAGAATAGCAATTTTAGAAAGTGGCTATTCTCTTGTCTATCCTTTCTTTGTGCCTTGGCCTGTTTGTGATTTGACTCTCTGGTTTGTGAGTGACAGGGGCTGGGGAGCCCCCAGGAGGGTGGATGAGTCAGCCCTAGGTTGAATGACTGCATCTGCATCTTGAGTGGTGGGAAGGGAAAGCACCTGGGCCTGAATAGGGCTGCGCCTGCCTTCCAAAATGATGGCTCCACCTCCTGCTGGAAGGCTGATGACCCTGCCCCTCTCTCTGAAAGGAGAGGAGAAGACAGAAAAACAAAGTGCTTGGGAACTAACCTGAACTGGTTCTGTCCAAGCCAAGGCCTCTCTGCTTCTAGAGAATAAAGGAAAGACCTGTATAAAAAGGGCTACCCAGACTACAGAAATTTAGATCATCCTGGAACCAAGAAGGAACTTCTGCCAAGGAGAAAGCTGGAAGACTGAAGAGGAAGGACTGTCCTGCTGTGTGTTTGTGGGCTGACCTGCAGTTGATCTGCTGCCAAGGAGAGCGGAAGGACTTTGCTGTTGCTTTGTCCCCTTGCTTGAAGAGATCTCCAAGGGCCTGAGAAGAGCTGGCTCCCTGTTAAGAAGTCCCAGGAACAAAAGGAGTTCACCCTCAGCTTCCCCCTGAACTCTGCTGAGAGAGTTCTGCCCTTCCTAGAGTGCTTGATCCAATTGCGGGACCTCTGGAAGTGGTGCCTGTTGTTTGGGAAGCCGGACAAGGAGAAACTAAGACAATCTGCAATTTTTCCATATCGCTCGCTTGCGGAGCGCATCCCCAACATTGCGAGCAAATTCCCGCGGCCGCAAAGTTCAAGATCGTCGCAGCGCCTGTTGCTGCTGCAAGAACCGATGCTTCGTTCACTTGCGGAACGCATCGCTCCGGTGCAGGAAGATTACTGTTGCTGCAAGTACCGTCGCAAAGCCTGTTGTCGATGGCTGAGATCGCCACACCGCTTTCTTGCGGACCGCATCACGTCGCTGCAAACACCGTCGCAGAGCCATCCCATCAAGGGGCCGGGAGAGGAGAAGATTGACGCAGCGCTGCGCATCGCTGCCGCACCTGAGTTTGTCGCCATACCGAAGATCGTACCATCGTGCCTGTGCGAGACGCTTCCTACCGAACCTGCGTGCTGGAATCCATACAAGGAATCGCATCCCACCCAATACAGACCGGATTTGCCACAACACGCCCACTGCGTCCAGCGGGGCTGTCTCATTGCCTCCCCAGGGACTCATGAGTGAGGCATCGCTTGTTTTTCTTTTTTCTTTTTATATTTTTATTATTGCAAGAGTATAAACGTAATACAGTTTACAAAATATAAGATGTACATACATATGTAAAACAGAAAGAAAAAAGAAATACATTTACACTTTCCAACTTTCATCGATAACCAGAGGAACAGCTTGAACATATCATTAGGAACAGAAAGTAAAAAGGTAAGGCAAAATTAGCTTGACCTCGTGTAGTACAAGATAGTGAGAGAAGCAATAAAGAACAAGTATCATAAATCAAAAAAGGTTCGCCAAATGGTTTCTTTCTTAATCAAGGCCCTAGGGCCTCTGAGTCTGGCTAGAGAGATTTCCATCACATTATTTTCGTTTGTTAAAGTCCACCAATCCATTACAGTCGGACTTTCTTTTGATATCCATGGTCTTGCTAACACTAGCCTGGCACAAGCAAATACAATAGATATTAAATCTGTGTGTTGACTTAGAGTATATTGAATGTCCAGTAAAATCAAATGTGCTGTGATAGTTGGAGTATTAATATGTTTGTCCCTTAAAACATCCATTATCCCCTTCCAGTAAGTAGTCAACCTCGGGCATGAGTATAGCATATGCTCTATGCCTGCAGCTTGTAAATCGCATTTCAGGCATTTTGTTTTATCAGAAAGTTGAGCACCCGACGACCAGCTAGATATACGTTGTGGAGTGTAGTATAGCTGCGTGATAGTTTTGTACAGTTGTAACCTCAGATTAGAAGACTGGACAATAGAGTTTATGTGACAAAATGAAGTGGATATCTGGGTGGGGTTAATGTTCATATCCAGCCTTGATGACCATTTAGCCGCTAGTTTCACAGTGTCATCAGTTTTACCAGATGTCAGATAACGATACCCTATACTTATAAGAGATTTAGTTTTTTCTGAATACAGGCATCTTAATATATCCGATGTGGCCACGTCTACAATCTTCATTTTACAATGTACGAAATCTCGTATTTGCATATACTTAAAGTACATATCGTTGTTTAACTTATATATGCACTAAAGCGGACTTGCTGTTGTTTGCTGGCCACCCTGATTTGTTGCTGCTACCGACCTTTTTGACTTTGTGGGGGATCAACACCTCGCCGGACCCACTTTGCGGGTCCTGCAGCGCCTCGCATTTACCTGGAGCTGTGCTGGGAGAGGAGCTGTGTGCTCTGAAGACCTCGGGCGCGTGGCACTGCCGGCAGGGCTGCGAGATTGGAGGCAGAGACTCAAGCTACCAGGAGTCCCTGCGAGCCTCATTTGCCACACCTGGGCAGCTCTCCCTGCTGGCCCCGCCCCCCCCCGTCCACGGAGTGAAAAGTGGGTTGGGAGCTTGTTCTAGTGGGACCCTCCTAAAGCGGACTTGCTGTTGTTTGCTGGCCACCCTGATTTGTTGCTGCTACCGACCTTTTTGACTTCGTGGGGGATCAACACCTTGCCGGACCCTCTTCGCGGGTCCCGCAGCGCCCCGCATTTACCCGGAGCTGTGCTGGGAGAGGAGCTGTGTGCTCTGAAGACCTCGGGGCGTGTGGAACTGCCGGCAGGGCTGCGAGATTGGAGGCAGGGACTCAAGCTACCAGGAGTCCCTGCGAGCCTCATTTGCCACACCTGGGCTGCTCTCCCTGCTGGCCCCGCCCACCCGCCCATAATCTTTCCTCATTCCATCAAAAGGAGGTCTATAGGCCGCTGCGTGGGAGCGCGCCCGGGAGAAGTCCGGGACAAGGGAGGGACCGTCTGTGGCCGTCCGGGGCCGAAGGAGGCCGGGCTGGGCCCCCCCACTGACATCTACCGGACTGGTACTCTGCTTTAGTAACAGTGTGATTCGTATGTCGTTTTTGTGATCTAAATTGCCCCATCTTTCTTGAAGGCGTAGGAGGTTTTATAGTATGGCTTCCTCCTCAAGCACTCCTACTTTGTTGCCTCCTTTAAATGAGACAGGGTCAGCCATTATGGGTCCCCTGGACACCTATTTTAAACGAGTACCTCAAGACATTGATAGAGAAATTGCCCTGGCGGAAAGACGTGCAGAACGTAGGTTATCTATTGAACTCTTGAAAACCTCTTGATAAACGTCCCTCTCAAAGCTTTCCGGCACTGGTTACCCCTTTATCATCTATTACACTGCCGGTTGCATAGGAAACTCCCTACCTCTTTCCTCCAAATACAGAGCCACCGGTAGTCTTGCCTTTGGAATCTGAAACCTCTATTTTGCCTGTAATTCCTTCTAGTACCTCTATGGATCCATCTATTGATCAGCTATCCACGGCTCAACCTAGTGTCTTAACACATGTAGTAAAATCTAAACCTTGTTCTAAAAAGAAGAGGAGTGTAGTTCCAAAGAAATGTTATGTTCCAAAACCCCCGAAAAAAATTAGAAAACTAGGAACATGTACACGACCCCAGGATCTTACTGGGAGTAGTCCTAGTGGGCCACCAATGGGCGAGGGGGAAGTTGTTTCACCAGGTCCAGACCCCATAGTGATAGTATCGCCCGAGATATTATCGCCCGTTCCGCCATTGTTCCTGGAGTTGGAGAGACTAATGCGGTCTCTTCTGACCCCCATTGAGGAATGAGTTAAAAAGCTAGCAGACCAATTAGATCATTTGGAGCAGGCCAGTCTGGATAATTTTTTCTCCACAAAATCATTAATTAAGTCCTATTTTAGGACGGGTGAGAGTAGGAACTCCCAGCAACCTGCTGGGCGGGATGAAAGTGTTCCCACAGTGGAATTCCATTCTCCCGTAGTTAGCACTGTAACTGGGCCACAGGGAAAGGGACAAAGCCGTAAGACTACCACTGAACTGCCAGTTATCTTAAGCAATAACAATGGGGGGAAAACTAAGCTCCCCGATACTGTGGTTAAAGGTAGTAAAGAGTGTTCTAAAAATGTCACCCCTCTAAGTAATGGTATCCAACACCTACCAAGCACCCTGATACCCTGTCAAGGTCCTGTAGCTGGCGGTAACAGCAATTCGAGAAAAAAGAATGCTGTATTGAATAAGTCCCAGGCTCCAAAAAATGTTGGTGTTGTAATTGGTGGTAATGACAGCTTTAGAAAAAGTAATGCTGTACCAAATAACTCCCAGGCTTCCCTGGTTTCACAAAATGTTCAAATACCCCGCCCTGCTGTTCCAGATACAAGTCGCCCCAGACTCCTTTTGACAAAGCCTCCCCCTAAGATACCCCCCATAAATCTTACCCCGGATTCTTACCTCTATGTAGCTGTCCTTACCAATGTTCCACCTTTATTGGTAGGCCAAAGAGAAACCTTCCAGATGTTAAAAAACAAGGTCATACACTGGTTAAGGGCTAATAGACCATTGCCCGGTGAAGTTGATGGTTTGATTATCGGGGTAAGATGGGTTAATTGGATAGGTTGTACTCCAAAAGATTTGGGGGGAGAATGTATTATAATTAATTTCCAAGATCCAAGGGTGGTAGGTTGGATCACGAGGCCGGGCTGGGGGACTAGCAGTGGTGGGATTGGTATTGTGGATCTCACCTTTTTCTACCCAAGACCAACTGGTGCCCAATTTGGTGGGAATAGTGATCTAGGCAGTTCTAGTTATCTATCACTGTCAAGGATCACCCCCTTTACTGTGCCTTTGTTACAACCAAACTTTTACAATGGTCAAACCTATAATTCCTATGATGGGATGAAAAAGTCGGGGTGGGGTTGTTGACGAAAGTCTGGTGATTTCCTGAATATCGGGGGTAGTGTGGTAAGGGGGGACTTATGTGAGAATTCTGTGGGGTCCACCTTGGACATAATAGTGTACCCAAAAGAAGTGACCGGTGGTGGGAAGATTGTGAATTGGAGGGGAGACAGTGGGGCGTGTAGGTAAAGTTTGGGGGGTGACGAATCGTCCATAACAAGCACCACTGTTACCCAGGAAACTGGTGCTAATTCTGCGGATATTGTTGTAGACCAGGAAGGGAACTCTGAGAGTCCGATTAACCTTCCATCCACGCTAGCTATTGAGGTGGGAATCAGAGATGGCCCTAGCCCGGGGAAGTTTTTCTCATGGAATATTGCGGGGCTAGGTAGTAGACTATTGTCCCAAAATTGGATAGATTTTGTCAGCGGGTTCGAAGTGTGTCTATTTCAGGGGACATGGGCTTGCGATCCCATCTTCCTCCCAGGCTACTTAAACTTTTCCATTCCAGCGATTAGAGGTGCCAGGGGTCGACCTATGGGAGGTTTAACAGTTTGGGTTAAGCAAGGTTTACAAATTAAAGTGAAAGTGCTGGACCTGGGTTGCAAGGATATCCAATTGCTAAGAATGGCATCGGATAAGTGGGGTGCAATAGACATATACAACATTTATGCTAGGGGTACTAATACCAGGAGCTCCCCCACCCTAGAGGCCCTGTCCACTTTTCTCGAATCACAGTCCCTGGGAAACAGAGTGGTAGTGGCTGGTTGATCTTAACACCATCGATGCTAGTGTTATTTTCCTCCTGTGCTGAGCTTTTGGTTTTCCCATTGTTCATGACGAGCTCAGCTCGTCATGAGTGTATGGAGGTGTACATCATGACGAGCTGAGCTCGTCATGAGCGTCGAAGGAGTTAATAGGACCTTCGAACCGTTGGATAACACGGAAAATCCACTAGGGCAAGAGGAAGATGTCCAATGGGGTATCCCGACTCTAAACCTAACTCCGGTCAAACGGTGGACGAAGGATATATTGCTATTAAATGCAATGTGCCTGGAATACGGGTTGAGGGCCCTCAATGGAAGGACAAAGAGTGACCAGGGAGGTGTTTGTACATTCGACAATGACCACAACAAAAGTAGAATAGACTATGTCATTTGTAGCCTCAATTTATGGCAGGGGATATGCGATATGGAAATAAAGGGAAGATTGGAAAGCGATCACAATCCCCTTGTGTCACCCACACTTGGTGGACGGCCATGCCAGGCAGTTCGCAACCTCGTGGTGGAGTATTACCTGTTATGGCCAATGACATGCATAGAGTCAAATGACCAAATGTGCTGGCGAATGTAGCATCTATGGACTATATAAGTTCCGAGGTGGATGCTGCAATCGCCGCCATAGAGATAGCAAGCCCCGTAATTCCTGGGTCTAGTGTAACCACAGCCATACATGACAAGTTCTCTCCCTTTTAAAACCACACTTCATGAGATCGTCCAAGGCAAATAGGAAAGTCCCACCCAAACTAGCTAGGTGGTTTAATAAACAGTGTAGGGCAGCTAGATTAGAACTGGGTAGAGCAATTAGAAGCAGGGATAGGGCTATGATTGGTGTAGCCAGGAAACACTATAATGCTAGTGTTCGCCTGGCTAAGAAAATATGGGATGAAGAGTATTGGGATGAATTGCTGGAGGCCTCAGGGGCAAGGGATTCCAGGCTTTTCTGGAAAGTTGTGAAGTGGGGTAGAGGGGGCACCCCAAACAAACCAGATAACAATGTTGATGAGGCATCCTGGGTGGAGTATTTCAAACCCAAGTATGCTGAGATTAGGGAGGCCGTGGCTCTAGAAGCAATTCCAGTAGTATTCTGTACGGAAAGTTTGTTTTCCCCTAAAGAAGTAGAATTGGTAATTTGCTCCTTACAAGGGGGAAGGGCACCGGGTTTTGATGGGATACCCTCTGACATATTCAAAAACGATAAAGTACGGTGGGCCAGGTATGTGACCCTACTGGGAAATGCAATAGCAAAAGGGGGTGTAATCCCAGAAATATGGAAGGGAGCAATAATTATACCCATCTACAAGAAAGGTGATCGGTCACTCCCGGCCAATTATAGGCCAATAAGTTTGATTGCCACTGTCCAAAAAGTGGTAGGGAAGATGGTGGTAAACAAACTGATGGACTGGGTAGAGGAGAACAATGCTCTTTCCCCTTATCAGGCATGTTTCAGGCGAGCAACCAGTACGGTAGACCAAATATTCCGTTTCACTATGTTGAGGTGGGGGACGGTGCTCCTTGGCGAAGGCAGCCTATACGTCGCTTTTGTCGACTTGCGGGCTGCCTTCGACCTGGTCCCAAGGAGCAAGCTCTGGACAGTTTTGAATGGAATGGGGGTCCCGCCTGAGTTGCTCACTCTGATAATGAGGCTTCACGAGTGCAACTTTGCCAAAGTCCAATGGGGGCTGAATGGGGAATCCACTGTCGACTTCCCGGTTGAACGGGGGTACGACAGGGATGTGCAATGGCACCCTTGCTCTTCTCCCTATTTATTAATGGAATTGTGGGTAGAATGTTGGACGCAGGTGTGGATGCACCTTCGCTAGCGGGCATTAGGGTCCCGATCCTGATGTTCGCTGACGATACCCTAATTGTGTCCAAAACCCCGGCTGGACTGCAGCGTGCTCTAAATTTATTTGATGTTTTCTGTGGGGAGCATGGCCTTGAAGTTAATGTTGGCAAGACCAAGATGATGGCTTTCTCCCAAAGGTGTAGACCCCGACCAAGGATATCTCTGAACAACATTGAGCTTGAGGTAGTAAGTGTCTTTACCTATCTTGGGGTTGAGATATCTAGTAAGCCAGGTTGGTCCCACCATATAGAAAAGGTGGTACTGAGGCACCAGCAGATTGCAGGGGCACTTCGGGTGGAGCAAGCAAAATCAAAAACCAAGCCTATAAACCGGTTCTTCTAGTCTATGATGCCAAAGCTATAGGGTCAGCCCTATATGGGGCAGAAGTGTGGGGTTTCGAGAGGTTCCCTACTCTACAAACATCAGAGAATAGGTTTCTTAGGGTAATTACGGGTCTCCCCCAGAGTGCGCCATTAATCCCGCTCGGTCTTGATCTAGGGAGGAGATCTGTTAGTGACCGAGCTCGATTAAGGCCTATTCTCTATTGGAGACGGCTATGGACAACCCCAGAGATTATGCCGACGGGTTTCTAGCACTGATTAAAGCAGATACCTTCCATAAAATATCATGGTTGAAGAAACTCAGGGTCGTTCTGGGTGAGCTTGGCCTCCCTAATCTTTGGGATAATCCATCTGGGGAAGTATTCCCAAGTAAAAACACCATTAAGACCCTTTATTGGGATTACATAGAAGAAAGACTTTGGAGGAGTACAACATCTGAAACTATGGGGGGAAGATTTTTGGAAATTAAAATGAGACCTATATTAGAACAATATTGGGACAGTATTACTGTCCCAATGGACAGGAAGTTATTTTTCCAGTTAAGGTCGGGTTCCCTTCCCTTGAGATCCTTGACGGGTAGGTGGCGGAGCTCGAATACCTCATGCTGTCCGGTGTGTGGAGTAACTAACGAAAGCGTAGGCCACTTTTTATTTTTGTGCGAGGCCTATGCTATTCCAAGGAGAGTATGGCTGGCCCCAGTTTGTAGAAACCTTGGGGCATCTAGTGGTGTTGAGGGGCTAAGAATCATCTGTACCTCCACTGATATGCCCATTGTGCTGGGAACAGCAAAGTACTTGGGGTGGGCATGGTCCATTAGGCGGAGGGTTTTATCTGCTAATATGAATTGATATTGTGATATAAGTTTAAATTAAATTTTTCTTTCCCTTTTTTGTTAAAGCTTACACAATTGTTTAAAATGTATTTATATGTATTTATATGGATTTTAATTAACATGTATTTTTAAATGTATGTTTGTGCTTTTATGAGTATATATCTCGAATAAAGCTTTACAACAACAACATATATGCACTTGAGTGTATCGAAGTCCATAAACCCATTCGGACCATACAAATCGCCCAAGGTATTAATGCCAAACCTAGCCCAAAGTTTTCCTGCCCTATCTGAAAAAATACTAGGTAAACCTGGGTTGCACCAAAGTCTAAGATCTGCGTTGATATTATCAGTTTGCATGACTTCATCCCAAATATTTTTAATATGTCTAGCTGTCTTGAACTTTACACGTTTGTAGTAGTTAGGATCATGTAAGCGAAACAAAATTGACTACTGTCAGGTCCCAACATGTAGTGGTGATAATAAAGCAAACTTTCATTTTTTAAAACACTACGTGTTCGGCGAAAAAAAAGTGGCAAGAAAATATAACCTAAAGTTTGGAAACGATAGCCCCCCCTTATCAATTGGTAGTGCCAGGAATTTTATTGCCCTGCATGCTTTTTTATAGCCCCATACAAAGCTACTACATATGCCATCCAGCTTTTTAAAAAAAAGTTTACTAGGTTGTAGGGGTATAGACCTGAATAGGTAAAGCAATTTGGGCAAAATCTTCATTTTTACAAGATTAATACGCCCTACTAAGCTTATCGGTAACTTATGCCATTTTTTCAAAGTTAGGGCAGTTTCCTTTAGAAAGTATTCATAGTTCATTTTAAGTGTCCTATCGGTACTTGCTGATATTTTAATACCTAGATAGGTCGCACTTTGACAGATACCAGATATCGCTTGAGTCGGTTTGTAGTTTGAAATAACCTGCGTCTTACTTACGTTTAGTTTGTATCCTGAAACATTACCAAACAGTTTAGCTTCATTTATTATTTCTGGGATAGCTTTAGTTAAATCGGAGGTAAACACAGCAATGTCATCTGCAAATGCTGTTATTTTTTAACTGACACCACAGTGCTGTACGGGAATAATATTAGCTTGGGCTGAAAGTGCATTTAAAACGGTTCAAATGATAGGGCAAAAAGCAGAGGGGACAAAGGGCAGCCTTGTCTAGTTTCCCTATGTATTGTAAAGTTTGCTGATTCCCTTCCCCCATAACTAATCTTAGCCAACGGATTATCATATAGTGAGCGTACCCAGTCTAGATAGTGCCCTTGAATTCCAGTCTTCTTTAAGACCTCCCACAGATATACCCACCCCACTCGGTCAAACGCTTTCTCAGCAACAAGCATGACCATGCCAAGTGGGGTGAGAGTAGTCGAGGCCACATCGAACGCTGTTATTGCAGTGTTCACATGCGCAGTGGTGTCTCTACCCATCACAAATCCGTGCTGCTGTATGTTGACCAAATCGGGCATGATAGGGGCTAGCCGATTAGCCAAAATTTTGGCGAAAATTTTGGCGTCCGAATTTAGCGAAGTGATCGGTCGATAAGACCCACAATCCTCTGGTGTTTTATTCTTCTTGAGAAAAAAGACTATTTTTGCTATTTTCCAAGATGCAGGAGCTTGCCCGGAAATAGCTATAGAATCAATAACTGTTTCTAAAAGGGGTAGTAGTTCCTGAGCACAAGCTTTGTACAGTTCAATAGGCAAGCAATCTTCTCCTGCAGATTTCCCACCGGGCAGTGCTAAGGTTGCTGTGTTTATTTCCGCCAGCGTGATTTTCGAGCTAAGTAATTGCATTACTTTTATATCAGAGTCTCTTTGAATCTGCATGCATTCGTTTAGATATAGTAATATTGCATCCAGAGTAGGAGTAATATCTGGGGTGTACAAATTCCGATAGTAATCTACAAACTGGTCCAAAATTTGTTCTGGCTGGTCATATATACGTGAGTCTGGCCCTTTAATAGATTTAATTTTAGTACTTGCTTTTTTATCGGCTACCTTATATGCCAGTACCTTGCCAATTCTATCGCCCCCTTCATAATGAGCCAGTTTGTATTTATGAATTTTAGCACTATATCTCTCTCTTAAGGTCTTTTTCATGGATGCTTGTAACTTCAACAACTCTAGCCTTAGCTCCCCTATATTAGATCTAGCCTGTGTGGTAGCTTCGGCTAGTTGGTGCTCTGTTTGTAGTATTTTAGATGTAGTAGCTAAGGTAATTGTTCGATTTTCGGCATTTTTCCTAAATATGTATTGTTGTACGAAACCCCTGATACTGCATTTACATGTGTCCCAAACAACATTAATCGAGGCTGAATTTAAGTTTAGCTCAATGAATTCTTTTATGTACTCCCTTAGTGATGAAAGAAAGCATGCCATGCCAAGTGGGGTGAGAGTAGTCGAGGCCACATCGAACGCTGTTATTGCAGTGTTCACATGCGCAGTGGTGTCTCTACCCATCACAAATCCGTGCTGTTGTATGTTGACCAAATCGGGCATGATAGGGGCTAGCCGATTAGCCAAAATGTTGGCGAAAATTTCGGCGTCCGAATTTAGCAAAGTGATCGGTCGATAAGACCCACAATCCTCTGGTGTTTTATTCTTCTTGAGAAAAAAGACTATTTTTGCTATTTTCCAAGATGCAGGAGCTTGCCCGGAAATAGCTATAGAATCAATAACTGTTTCTAAAAGGGGTAGTAGTTCCTGAGCACAAGCTTTGTACAGTTTAATAGGCAAGCAATCTTCTCCTGCAGATTTCCCACCGGGCAGTGCTAAGGTTGCTGTGTTTATTTCCGCCAGCGTGATTTTCGAGCTAAGTAATTGCATTACTTCTATATCAGAGTCTCTTTGAATCTGCATGTATTCGTTTAGATATAGTAATATTGCATCCAGAGTAGGAGTAATATCTGGGGTGTACAAATTCCGATAGTAATCTACAAACTGGTCCAAAATTTGTTCTGGCTGGTCATATATACGTGAGTCTGGCCCTTTAATAGATTTAATTTTAGTACTTGCTTTTTTATCGGCTACCTTATATGCCAGTACCTTGCCAATTCTATCGCCCCCTTCATAATGAGCCAGTTTGTATTTATGAATTTTAGCACTATATCTCTCTCTTAAGGTCTTTTTCATGGATGCTTGTAATTTCAACAACTCTAGCCTTAGCTCCCCTATATTAGATCTAGCCTGTGTGGTAGCTTCGGCTAGTTGGTGCTCTGTTTGTAGTATTTTAGATGTAGTAGCTAAGGTAATTGTTCGATTTTCGGCATTTTTCCTAAATATGTATTGTTGTACGAAACCCCTGATACTGCATTTACATGTGTCCCAAACAACATTAATCGAGGCTGAGTTTAAGTTTAGCTCAATGAATTCTTTTATGTACTCCCTTAGTGATGAAAGAAAGCATGCCATGCCAAGTGGGGTGAGAGTAGTCGAGGCCACATCGAACGCTGTTATTGCAGTGTTCACATGCGCAGTGGTGTCTCTACCCATCACAAATCCGTGCTGTTGTATGTTGACCAAATCGGGCATGATAGGGGCTAGCCGATTAGCCAAAATGTTGGCGAAAATTTTGGCGTCCGAATTTAGCAAAGTGATCGGTCGATAAGACCCACAATCCTCTGGTGTTTTATTCTTCTTGAGAAAAAAGACTATTTTTGCTATTTTCCAAGATGCAGGAACTTGCCCGGAAATAGCTATAGAATCAATAACTGTTTCTAAAAGGGGTAGTAGTTCCTGAGCACAAGCTTTGTACAGTTCAATAGGCAAGCAATCTTCTCCTGCAGCTTTCCCACCGGGCAGTGCTAAGGTTGCTGTGTTTATTTCCGCCAGCGTGATTTTCGAGCTAAGTAATTGCATTACTTCTATATCAGAGTCTCTTTGAATCTGCATGTATTCGTTTAGATATAGTAATATTGCATCCAGAGTAGGAGTAATATCTGGGGTGTACAAATTCCGATAGTAATCTACAAACTGGTCCAAAATTTGTTCTGGCTGGCCATATATACGTGAGTCCGGCCCTTTAATAGATTTAATTTTAGTACTTGCTTTTTTATCGGCTACCTTATATGCCAGTACCTTGCCAATTCTATCGCCCCCTTCATAATGAGCCAGTTTGTATTTATGAATTTTAGCACTATATCTCTCTCTTAAGGTCTTTTTCATGGATGCTTGTAACTTCAACAACTCTAGCCTTAGCTCCCCTATATTAGATCTAGCCTGTGTGGTAGCTTCGGCTAGTTGGTGCTCTGTTTGTAGTATTTTAGATGTAGTAGCTAAGGTAATTGTTCGATTTTCGGCATTTTTCCTAAATATGTATTGTTGTACGAAACCCCTGATACTGCATTTACATGTGTCCCAAACAACATTAATCGAGGCTGAATTTAAGTTTAGCTCAATGAATTCTTTTATGTACTCCCTTAGTGATGAAAGAAAGCATGAGTCTAGAAATAGATATCTTGGGAATGAAAAATGACGTACATCCTGCCGCTGGTTATTAATATCGAATTCAAACAGTATCGGGTTATGATCCGATGAAATCCTTGGACATAATTCAATCTTACTACTACCCGCTAACTGATCGGAAGCCCAAACCATATCAATTCTGGAGCACGATCTATGAGGTGCAGAATAGAATGTATATCCCGCTATTTTAGGGTTTTTAGAGCACCATACATCCTTTAAGCTATGTAATCTTCCAAGTTCCAAAATTGCAGATCTAACCTTGCGCATCCTGTTAGGGAATCCCTGTCCTGTCGAGTCTGTTTTATATTCCATAACACAGTTAAAATCCCCCATCACCAACAACTCCCCCTCCCACTCAAGTAACTCTATACTTAGCTCCTCATATATTTTTGGATTGTCAATATTAGGTCCATAGACCAAACACATAGTGATTACCTTGAGATCGCATTGTATTTGAGCAATTGCCCATCTCCCCCGTGGATCAGCCGCAGTTTTAATAATTTCCACCCCCAACCGTTTCTGTTTCAGAATAGCCACCTCCCGAATAGGAGCTCCCAAAGTGGTACATACTACCAACTCGTACCCAAATTGTGACAGCAATTTTCTGTCTTGATATCTTATATGTGTTTCTGTCATAAGGGCAAAATGTGGCTTATACATGTCAACTTCCTCTTGTACTAATTTCCTTTTCTGATTGTTATTGAGGCCAGCAACATTCCATACTAATAGTTTAATTTTCAACATGACTGTTTATAATAAACTTAACATAATTATACCAGTATTACTTTTAATTGCATCAAACATCACTCTTGCAATAACATTTTTCCCCCTATATGTGATCCCACCCTTCCCCACATACCACCCCAGCGATCCCACCCTCCAGTCCCTTGGGGAGGAGCACCCCTCTATCCCCTGCTGCTGCTGGAGTGGCAGCACTGTGAAGTGGAAAGCGCTGAAGCGGCCACCACCCGCCAATAATTTTAGTACTGTAGTTCAGCAATTAAGAGAGACCTCGAAATGACTGCATCAACCTAGAGTAAGATGCAAACATAAGTGCCAAAATGAAAAAAAAGAAGACCTTCTTTTAAAAGTTCAAAATTATGACCTGAACCCAAGCTTGATTTTTACGTGTCAGAAGTCCCGTATTCCCTGTACATTAATTTGAGTTCAAAAAGATCAAAAAACAGAAAGAGGAAAAAAGTTCAGGTAAAGGTCATTTGGTCATTGCTGAGTCTTAGCTTATTCCGCAATAGTATAGTTATCATTTTCCTCTCTTGAGTGAGAATTTTTCCAGAGCAGCTATTGCCTCTTTTAGATCAGTGAAAAAAAATTACTGACCGTTCCTGATCACCTTAAGTCGAGCCGGCTCTTGCAAGTAAACCGTACAATCTATAGCCTTGAAAGAATCGATCAATTTGCGCAGCTCCCAACGTCTATCCATTGTTCCTTTGCTCAGATCAGAGCGCACAAAGAAAGTAATATTATCAATAGTTACCGGGCTATTTGATTTGGCTTTCAGTGATACTGCTTGTCTTAACAAAAAGTTTCCAAGATAAATCAAAATTGGTCTCGGGAATTTGTTGTCCTTTTTTTTTGGAAAGGGGGAAGTCTATGAACTTGCTGTAGCTAAGAGTCCCAATCCCAGTCCGACAAATCACAGAATGCCTTTTGAAATCATTTTACCACGTAGGATCAGGGGTCGGCCCCCTCTGCACCTTCAGGAATCCCAAACAGTCTGAGATTATTCCTGCGTGCCCTGTTCTCCATATCCTCCACCTTAGCTTCCAATTTAGATATGCGTGCGGAATGTAGACTGGTTGTTGATTCTGTTTTAGTAGCTCCTTCTTCTACTTCCACTACTCGCTGTTTAAGATCTTCCATTTCCTGTGCTACCCCTCCCAATCTTTGACAGACCTCACTCATAAAAGACTGTAGCTTGGTGTTGTCCTCTCATAGCTGCAAAAAATATTGTTGACCTTCTTGCCTTTGTGCTATAAGAGTCTGCATGATTAGTTCAGTGATAGCAAAATTATGGCAATCAACAATTGAGCGGCAGATACCCCCGGTGGGGCCTGAGGTGAGCTTGGTAATGGAGAGTGATTAAAGTTAGGCATTTCTGTGTTGGAAAGACAAAGAGAGCCTGGCACCATGACTCTGTCTTTATCAGTATTTGCGATATTATCACTGCTTGAGTTCAAAGATTCGTTGTTTATATCTATCAGCTTTGTTAATAGCCCCGATCTAGACACATCCTGGGCATTAATCCCCGAAGTCAACGGTGCAGCTGTAGTAGCTATAGTATCTGTTGCACTCGCCACCGCGAGCCAACTTGCATTCTCTATTTCCTCCATAGCTTTTTTATCTCTTAAATGTGTAACTTCGTCTGGACTAGTCCCAGAGAGCCGCAATGCCATCTTCTTTACCCCCCCTTAGCTTGAATCCACTTCCTCAGGGGGCTGTCATCTACATTAGTTTTGCAACCAGCTTTAGAGGAAGACAGAGGTTTACTTGTAGCCTTCTTCCATTTTGTCTTAGCTTTCCCTCTTGTTTTTCTTAATCCGGGCAGTGTGATAGTATTGACTTTATTATAAGAAGCCTCGGTCTCGCTGTCATCTCCTTCGGGTAGTTCTTCATATTCCGGGCTGGAGCTCTCCTCTGCTAATTCATTTTCCTCTGCCAGTATGCTATCGTTTGCGCTAAGCACCCTGTTTCCTTGTAAGAGCTTATCACTTAGTTCCTCAGCAGCTGACTTTGCCGACACAAGTTCTGCTGGAGTCAGGGTAGCTTGGGTTAGATCCGTTAAGTCAATGTGCTCGAGGTGGGTAGTTGTGAAGGCAGTAGTTTCCGGAGCGGTCTCGTATTGAGGATTATTTTCCGTAGCAGTGTCTCTAACATTAATACTGCTTGGCCCTATATCGATCCTTTCAGTTCTGACACTATCAGTGATAGGCGCCTCGGCTTCTTCAATAGAGGACCCCCCTGTAGCAGTTAGACCATTAACAGAGTTTTCCTTGTTCAGTCGGGTTCCCACCTCCTGCACGTTCAAAGCCACAATGGTATTTGGGGTTACTAAGCCAGCTTTTCAAGGCTCTTTGGGCGCTTTTCCAGTCTCATTAGACGCAGTGGTAGCTATCTCCTTAATGGGATTGGTAGCTCCCCCAGAAGGCTGAGCACTAGCATGATGAAGAGTCTTCACAACTTTAGAAAATAGTTTATATAAATGTTCAGGAATACTACCGGTATCTGTGCCTGGTTCAATTACTCTAGTTGGTTGTTTAACGGCCGGTGCACCGATCCCAGTTAGCGCTGTTACTGTGGGATTTATATTAACAGCAGTAGCCCCCACCGAGATTTTGGAATTAGTATTAAGTGTAGGCACAGTACCTGATGTTGAGCCAGAAGTGTCCAGCTTCCCAGCTTTGCTGCCCGGTTGGATCGTGTGTTCAGCTTGGGTGCAATTGTGAAATGATGTAATAATCTTCATGGAGTCAAGGTGTAGTTCCAAGTTAGTATTTATTGTAGTTGAAGTTACAGATGGTATAGATGAACCAAGATGGTAGTTAAATGGTCAAGTAAGTAGGTAAGTTAGCTAGCCCCACCAGGAGCTGTCCTCCTGGACACTCAGCCTTCCATCACCAAGTGAAGGCCCATCTCATAGCCAGCATTCTATGACATACATAGCATTCTAAATACAGAGAAGCTGGAAAGCATGAGAAGACAGATGACAGATAAGGAGATTAAGAAACACTTTACAACATATCCCCTTTCCTTACACTAGAGAAGAGAAACAAAGAAGGAATAAGAAAAGAATGAAGCATAAGAAATGTAAATAACGGTATACAAATAACAGGAAGAAATGATAATGTAGAAAAATAGAACTAGTAAGAATCAAGAACAGATATGTCTAGAAATGGAATGATATAGAAAAAGATAATGAATTAAAACACAAGACACAAGACACACACATCCCCTTTCCTTACACAAGAGAAGAGAAAAAACATTAATAAGAAGATGAACATTGAACACAAAGTCCACGGGATCATTAACCACACCAATTGGCCAGATTGGCGTAATTGTGAAACCAAGTAGTGAAAGATAGAACAAGAATGAATAAATATAAGAAGGAATTCAAGTAAAGGTGAAAGAATAACACCTAACAAGAACATATCAGCAAGAAAAATTAATTAAAGCAATGTAAGAAAAACATAAAACTTAAGTATCACGAATATAATTCCATGTGACGTACGTCTACGCACAGGAAACAATCAGTAAAGCTATTTTGCGCAAAAAGAAGACAATAAATTAATAGAGCTCGAGCAAAACTATCATAAACAGTACTGAATTGAAGGAATGACATCAGAAAAACGTATTTCAAACCGGTAACAGTAGACAAAAATATTGCCCATTCATAAAACATGCATCCATTGAATAATAACGTAAATATCATTTTTAAAACCGATAACTGTAGACTGTCGACTCATAAAACATGCACCCATTGAATAATAATGTAAATATCATTTTTAAAACCGGTAACTGTAGACTGTCGACTCATAAAACATGCATCCATTGAATAATAACGTAAATATCATATCATCTTTAAAACTTGTAGCTGTAGACAAATAGTGTCCACTCATCAAATATTCATAAATGTAACAATGACAGAACATATCATTATAAGCTGATAGGTGTAAACCAATAGTGAACACTCATAAAACACACATAAATAGCTGAATTCATCATGAAATTCAATAAACATCACTATGTTAAACCGTGAAAAATTCATGTAATTAATTTATAATTATACCTGTTGCAACCTATCATTATAATGCAAAATTTCATTTTAAAAGGCATCACAACAAGGAGAAATAAGTGGAAGAAATCTCACTATCAAAATGTGATGGTTAATAATTAAAACAATAAATTAAAATAAATAAGGTTGACACAATTGTCAAAGCACTAAGAAGATGCAAGCTGTGCGAATCAGCGCAGAGGATCCGCAGTTGAATCAAGATATTAATAAATAATTGGTGCTGAAAGAACCTGACAACTGTAGACTGAAAAACGGAAAACATGCTTGGCATTGTAGTTCAAGTAGAATTGAAGCAGTACCTGTGCTGAAATAAATGATAAAATGTACTCCATGCACTTTCCCATGTGAAGAAATAGTAATTCCGAGTACTATGAGAGACATGCAGATAGAATGGTACCACCACAGAATTTAAGCAGGCCAAAACAGAGGAACTGAACTTGAAGGAAACACGTCTGGAAGAGGTGCAGGTTATGACGTGCTGAATAAAAAAAACACTTCGAAGTATTGTGAAGATGGCAGCACGTTTCCTCACGTCGTGCCGGGTGGTTAAAGGCACAGTAATGTACTCCATAGCTAAAGCGCAGTGACATTGACGCTAAAGGCACGTCATTACAAGAGGAAAAAAGAACATTGAAATCTTGTGAGGCTGCAGGCAAGATGAATGCGCTGGATGCACGCGCTGGTGCCACATTTGAATGGAATGAAGACGGTTGAACTGCCGAGTTAGACAGGCAAGGTAAAAATAAATCTCTTACAGATCGTAATCCAAATGCTTGACGTATAAATTCATTTTCCATGTCACGCTGCATATAGAAAAAAAAACATATCACGAACGAAGTGAAAAGCTCTTCAAATGCCTTCACTTCGCCCAGCTGCCCCATAAATCTGTAATCACCAGACAAGCAGGGTCGGAAAGGGCAAAGCAACAACAGATGGTGACAGATGAAACACATAACTCGGGTGGGTGTAGTAATGAAACCTTTCCTTTTAGAAAGTTAACACTTTAAGTTGCAGGAATCCATGGAAATAAAACACACTGAAGGCTTATGAATGAGCACAGTGGAAACCGAATTAACGTTTGTGATGATGGTTCAAACAAGTCAAGCACAGTCAGGCAGTTTCTTTTGAATCAGTCAGGCAGTCTCTTTTGAATCAGTTTAAAAACAGGTGCAGCAGTAAATAATTTAAAACTTCGAAGTAAGCAGAGAACTCACTCACCAAGCTTAAGTTGATGTTGGCAAGCCCAGGTGAGGCTGACCGTTGACAGTTGGTCACTGGTGGGGTACGGGCAGCCAACAATGTATAGTTGCAGGTAAGTGCTTGGGTTCTTAGTTGCAGAGTTAGAGTTCTTAGATGTAGTTGAAGACTTTGAATGTAGAAATCCTTTAAATAGCATCCACGCAGGGTTTGAAGTCTGGATCGTCGCCAATGAAATGATGTAATAATCTTCATGGAGTCAAGGTGTAGTTCCAAGTTAGTATTTATTGTAGTTGAAGTTACAGATGGTATAGGTGAACCAAGATGGTAGTTAAATGGTCAAGTAAGTAGGTAAGTTAGCTAGCCCCACCAGGAGCTGTCCTCCTGGACACTCAGCCTTCCATCACCAAGTGAAGGCCCATCTCATAGCCAGCATTCTATGACATACATAGCATTCTAAATACAGAGACGCTGGAAAGCATGAGAAGACAGATGACAGATAAGGAGATTAAGAAACACTTTACAACAAATTGCAGCAGAGTCCTGCTTTGCCTCGGCCGTCTGGCTATCAGTTAGGCCTCCGTAAGCCTGCGATCAGGTCGAGGACTGCCCAGTTAGTACCGTGATTCCGCGCCCAGCACAGCCTCCAAACCGGCAGTGTTTTTCCTAAGCGGCACAAAAGCTGCATTTATCAAGTATTTCTGCACTTAAGCAGTGTTTCCACGTTTCAACGTTCCTGCCAACTGCCGACTTTCCGCGTGCAGCCGCGGTACGTTTTGTAAATTGCTCTGGTCCTCTTGACTCCTCCTCAGGCCAGCCGAGCTAATGCTGCCCGCATGCACCGGCAGCCTTCTTCCAGCACCGCTACGCATCCAGCCTCCAGCCCAACAGCGGGAGTAACTGTTCGGCGTCCAAGCGATGTCTGTCTCCGCTCCCGCTCGGCTCCTGCTGACAGCCGATTTTCAGCGGTCCGCTCAGTCTCCGTCACTAGCCTCCAACATGGCAGAGGGAGTGCCTGCTCGGCGTTTCAATGTTCAGCGATGTCCGTTTCGGCTCCTGCCAACAGCCGACAGCCGACTTTTCCACCTGCAGCCGTGGTAGGTTTTTTACACTGCTCCGTTCATCCTAATGCTCGCTTACAGAAAAAGCAGTCTCTCCGTCTCCCTGTGAAGAATACAGCGGGCGGCAGAGCCACTCGACCTACCTCCTTCACCAGGCGGCCTCAGCCCGCCATCTTGACTCCGCCCTTCGCTTGTTTTTCAATGCTGCAGCTTCCATTTGCAACTTTTGTTGCATCTACAGGTACTTTGGACGCAACTGTGGATTATTTTAATGCAAACCCTAGAACTCTTTGAAAATCATAGTCTTGAACTGTGTATGTTGGATTTTTTGTCGTTTTGGTCTTCTGTAGTTTAGTTAAAGATACTTTGTTTTTCTAAACTGGTGTGGAGTCCACTTGTGGTGTTTTCACTGTGTTACTGTGAGTGTTGGTACAAATGCTTTACACATTGACTTTAATAAGCCTGTCTGCTCGTGCCAAGCTACCAAGGGACTGAGCAGGGGTTATCTAAAGAGTGTATCCCCCTTACCCCGACTAGAAGCAAGGGTCCATATTTGGACATTGGTACCTACCTCTTCCAACTAGAGACCCCCAGATCCAACATTGGTGGTCAGCGGTGAGGATTTGAACTTTTATTTGTACTTGACCCACAGTAATTGGTGTACATCACTAGTTTAGTGCAGACCAGTATGCAGCCACATACCATGTTTGGATTTCTGGCTCTATTTTTGATTAACTCTTCAAAGCATCATGTTTCAGAAGGCAGCAACTGCGTCAACAGAATTGGAGTTTTGATTTGAGGCTCTGTATTCATACAAAGTTGAACAGCTCAAACAATTCTGCAAAGATCTTGGTTGCCCTGTGAAAAGCAGCTCTAGAATGGAGGAGCTGCAGAACACCTTGAAGCCCTAGTGGGAGGCCCAAGAGGGAAATGATGCAAGTGGCAGTGGCTGGAATGGGTTTCAACACCACGAGTTGCCTGTAAGCAACCTAGGCTCAAGGCCTGGCAGCAACCATTCCAGCAGAGTTCTTACCCCAGAAGAGTTAGACGAGAATCAAAGAGTGAGAAACCATGAATTGGAAGCCATGAGGATAAAGATGAAGCAATTGGAGGTAGACAAAGAGGCAGAGGAGAGCAAGAATGCTCGTGCCCTGGAAGAAAAGAGATTGCTTTGGCTCATGAGTTGAGCATGAGAGAACTGGATATCAAGGCCTAGAAGGTGGATTCCAGTTCAAATGGTGGCAGCGCACAGCCAGTGCCGGGGGGTAATGTATATATTCCCAAGGACGTTGTACAGAATTATAATAGGAGTGAGGATATCTAAGTCTGGTTTACCTCTGTCATATAGATATATGTAGCCTGTATGCTGTGTTAAGTTAGCATGAGCTTTTTAGGAGTTTAAACGCCATTTTACCTTTCTACTGCCTAGTAGAATGTTTTTGATTCATGCGAGAATAATATGTTGTTGCTCTGATATCAGCCTTGCTTGGCGAGCTGTGTCTGTACAGTGAGTGCAGAAACCTTCAAGGATATCTCAACACAGTGGTTGTTGTGAGCACTGATCTTCGTACCTTCCTAGACATAACATACATGCAGCTGCAGCTAAGTTCTGGCATTGCTTGCGCCCACAGAACGTGTTTATGACTTGCGCGGTCGCGCGATGATAAAATCACCTGATCGTTTTCAGGTTTCTGACCGACGCTTTACTCATTCTTTTCAGGAGTCATAGGCCTTTTCGTCCAGGGGCTCTGACCTTGCTGGACAATGAGGTAATAGAATTTTTATGGTCAATTGTGTCCCCTACTATGTACCCCAACGGTTCCGTGTACGTGCTTCAAGTACATGTAATTTCCCTCCATGACCAGATATGAAGACGCAAATACATTTGCGTCCAACGTTAACAAGTCCTCTTTCAGATCCACCATGAATGGATTGATAATTCAGTTCCTAAGTATGCCGTGCCACCGTCTTTACATGGTGCACTTTCACGTTTTCCTGGCTCTAGCGAGCTAGGCCCTGATTTCTGCCATCGAGCCCTTTCTGCCTTCTGCCTCTGAAAGCTGCAGCCTGGATCTGCATCCATGACCCTTGCCTTACTCCCTGCGTGGCGAGCGGTGCCCGGCTCGGCCTGCTTGCCTGCCAAGACAGTATTCAGCCTTCAAGTTATCTGCTCCGCTCCTCGAAATACATTCCTGTCTAGAGATTTAGGTAAACACCTCCCCAGCTGCAGAGCAAAGGGCCCGGCCTTTCTGTCTCCGTGCAAGTAATTCATAGCTCCCGTTACCATGGTAGGCCCATGGCCCCTCGCATTACACGTAGACACGTAGATATGTAGACACATATGCACGCACTAGCAGTCAGTATAGAATAGCCTCTACCCGACAGACCTTTCCTTCTAGATAAAACAGTTCTCCAAACACAAGATATCAGATATGATTTGGGTTTAGGTTGTTCTGAGACGCCAGACTTCTGTCTCCCCTTATAGTGCTAAATGTCAAGTCCCCTTCACCCTCCAGTGCCACGTCAATCACACGTCATGTTGCCTGTGCGCGCATCCAGCCATATATTTCTGCTGACACTGCAGGAGTCTTCTATGAATCCACCCACTTGTGACACTTTCATGTGACGTTTCTAGCACACACCTCCGTGTACGCCCTCGTGCACGCCTCCTGTTACGCACATGTGTTCTTATCTCGTTTCTTTCAGCTGTTACGCCTTCTGTATCCATCACCATTGTATGCATTTACTATATATATTGTGCACTGTTAATAAAGCATTGTCTATCCCTTCCTGAACCTTCGAGGTAAAGGAACACGATACCATGGTTCGAACCATTCCATTACATGGAATAAAACCCTTATAAACTCAGATGCCACGGACTCTGCCTCTCATTTGATTGAGCTATTTTATTGAACTTATACCGCATAGAAATTCAGTATACGGTAAATATTTATATACCACAACAGCGTGGCGGAGATTACCATAGTGCGAGAGGCCCTGCGTCCTCTACTGAAGGTGACAGTGACTGACCGTTATTTTGTTGTGGAGACCGCTGACACTAGAGTAGCTCCCCCTGACAGACTCTATGAAATAGTCTTATTCATTGAAGGTGACCTTCAACGTACCATTGAAGGGATATTTTGGGAGAATCTTACGACTACCCATTACATTTTGTTAGCGGAGGCTGACTGGCCCCCACCTTTTGTGCTCGCAGCTCCGAGATGGGAGGAGGTAATCCTCCCTAGTTTCGAGCACATGGTCTCGAAGGAGCCTGCTCTGAATTTTGCAGAAGAGTTGGCTAAGGCCCTTGTGCCGGCTCTGTACCGTACGCACTGTGGATGGGATACATTATCCCCGCACCACAAGATTCCTTTGTGGTCTATGCCTCAGCCTCAACCTCAATATCCCATAAAGCGTGAAGCGAAGGCTTCCGTTGCGGAAATCCTTGAACAATTAGAATATCAGGGTGTTATTGAAACTTGTGTGTCACCAATGAAAAACCCTCTTTTTACTGTAACCAAGCCTGACGGTTCATATTGTTTGGTATTGGATTACCGGCATTTAAAATGGTATTGCCGTACCTGTGCAGTACAGAATACTCACGGCTCTGCTTTAGTGAATAGTCTTGTGCGTAAGCGGTTTAAAACCACGCTTGACATTTCCAACAGTTTTTATGGCCACCATTTGGATGGTCTTAGTTCCCAATGGACCTCCTTTACTTGCGGCGGTGTCAATTAACATTTCAAGCGTTTACCGATGGGCTATAAATAGTCCGGGAGTGTTTGCTGCCCGCATAGTCTCTCTCTTAGAGAGAGTTGACCCAGATTCTTGTTCATATGTGGATGACATTTATCTCATGGATGATGAACTGTGGGAGCATCTGTGTCGCGTTGACCGCTTAATTTGTAGCTTTGCGGACTTTGGTTACAAATTCAACTTTGCAATATCGCACATTGCAGAGTACGCAGTGTTGTTCCTGGGCTATGAGCTCAACAATGAAGGACAAGGATTGGCTCCTCACTTCTTAGAGAAATGCGCACAATTGCACGCTCCGACAACTCTGAAAAAACTACAGTCTTTGCTGGGATTTTTGAATTTCGGGTGGATATACGTACCTGATTATGCCCAACATATCAAGCCCTTGTATGCTTTGATGCAACCAAATTTTACAAAATCAACTTGGCTGCCTGAGCACTCGGCTATACTGCAATCTTTGCAGGCTGATTTGCTCGCTTCTAAATACTTAATGACTCATGATAATCACACCAACCTGGTGATAAGAATCATCCCTGGGACGGTGGGTTTCACTTACCTTACTTTTAACGAAGGAGATACAGTACCTATTGCCTACAAGACACACTTGTACACTTCGGCTGAAATGCGATTTTCCACTGTGGAGAAAGTTTTGACGGCTATACAGATGGTGATTCTGAAGGAACGCGCTCTGTCACAGGGAAAACGCATGTTGGTGGTTACCCCGTGTCGTGCTTTGGAGGCAGTTACGAAGCCCAGTGTACCTAATTCTAAAGCTTTGCACCCTCGGTGGATACAATGGGCAGCATCATTGATGTCTCCGGTTGTCACTTTCATTTTTGATGCCTCCTTACGGTCGCAGGAGTTTTTGCAATATGAGTTTGTTCATCCTGCACCTTTGGCTATGCGGCCTTTGGAGGATTTCCAGTGCATCATATACACTGATGGTTCGGCGCAGGTTGCGCATGGTTCTAAACATGCCTACGTTTCCGCTTGCGCCATTGTGGTAGGTGCCATGGTGAACAATGAGTTCAAGTCCAGAGTCGTGCACACGCAGACTCTAAGGGACTGCACCACACAATCGACAGAGCTTCATGCTCTGATGCTTGCATTGGAGTATGCTGATCCTAGTGTGACAACACTAATCGTAAGTGATTCTAACTACTGTGTCCAGTCTTACAATGAGAACTTGTACTTTTGGATTCAGTATGATTTTCGTGATTCCAAGCACTCTGATTATGGAAGCGTGTTGCAAGAACTGTCCGGCTGGTAACCCTGTGTCGGCGGCAAGTGTCTCGAATTGGAGCAGGGCGCCGTCAGCGAATAGGTCTGCCATGGTTTCTATACCCGAGCGTGTCCACTGTTCCAGGGCCGTTTCTGTAACTACGGTCGTGGCCTTGGGGGTGCCTAGGAGTGGGAGCGCCGGAGCATACGGTGTGGTGGTTCTGGTGAGCCGTAGGCATCGAGAGTAGCATTTTGCAGCCACTGCTACATGTAGTTGGGTGTGTTTCCTAGCACTCGTCAGCGGGTGAAATAATGAGTGTATCTGTAGCGGGGATAGTGCATCCACAGCTGTGGCCGTGTCTTCATGATTCCTACCTGAGAGCCAAGCCACTACCCATTGCAGTTGCGCCGCTAAATATTAGAGTTCCAGGTTTGGTACCGCTAGGCCACCATCACTAACTGGAACGTACAATTTTGTTAGTGCCACTCTGGGCCTGCCTGTGTTCCAAATCAAGTCTCTAAGCATGGTTTCCAATTCTCTGAAAATGCGGGCCGGGACGTATAGTGGAATGTTTTCAAAGAGTCTGGGCAGGACGATCATTTTCGTTAGAGTCACCCTGCTCGGCACATTGATGGGGAGAGTTTTCCAAAAGGCGATCTGTGCCCTGATGGATGTTATGGCTCGCGTCAAATTGCCATCTAAGATGTCTGGGGGGGTTCTATAAATGTGGATTCCCAGGTATTTGAACGTGGTTTGGTGCCACGGCAACCTCTCGCCATTGATCCTGAGCTCAGGGTCTGGGGTGTTAGGAGCAAATGGGTATGCCCCCGACTTGGCCCAGTTGACCTTTAGGCCTGACATTAACTCGAACGCTCGGAAGATGTCCGATAGTTCCGGTGGTAGGTGTTCGAGGTCTCTGACATACAGAAGTAAGTCGTCCGCGTACAGCGATATTATGTGTGTGCCATCCGCCAGTGGAATGCCCCACTGTGCGCCGCTATTACGCATTCGCTCGGCTAAAGGCTCCATCGCCAGTGAGAAGAGTAGGGGGGAGAGCGGGCAGCCTTGCCTGATGCCCCTCCTGACTCGGATGGCCTCGGATAGCAGTCTGCCCGTGCGCACTCTCACCTCGGGCCTCCTATACAGTAATCCTACTAGCTCAATGTAGTCGTCGCCCAGATCAAACTTGCGTAGCACCGCTAGTAAATAAGGCCATTCCACGGAGTCGAATGCTTTTTCATGGTCTAAAATTAAGCAGCCCGGACTGCGTACTCCTGCACTCGGAACAGCCTCCTTATGTTCTGGGAGGTGCATCTTGTTGGAACAAAGCCGTTCTGATCTTTGTGCACTAAGGCAGGCACTAGGGCCACCAGCCTTCGGGCTAGGGTCGACGCCAGGAACTTGTAATCTGTGTTCAGCAGAACCAGAGGTCTGTATGAGCCGAGGAGCGTACCGTCCCTGCCCGGTTTGAGGAGAGACACCAATGTTGCTTCATTCATGGACTTGGGTAAGGATGAGTCCTCTAACGCCGCTGAGTATGTTCTGAGCAGTTCGGGGATTAGAATGTCCGAGTAGGCCTTGTAGTATTCAGCTGGCAGCCCGTACGGGCCCGGGGATTTGCCATTGGAAAGGGCGAAGATAGCATCACGCAGCTCATCTGCCGTTAACGGCGATCCAAGATCGTCCCGTTGGCCATCAGTCGGAGTGGGGAGCGTCACTTCGTCTAGGTACGCCGTTATATCTGGCTGTGGATTTCGCAGTTGTGACCGATATAGCGCATCGTAATGTGTCACAAAAGCGGCATGGATGTCCGCCTGTGTATACACCATTGTGTCGGCGGCAGGGCTTATCGCCGTCACCGGGGAAGATCGGTCTTCTCGTCGTATCAACCAGGCTAACAGTTGGCCTGGTTTGTCGCTATAGCAGTGTGTGCGGGCCGAGTGAGCAGCATAGTTGACATGTTTTAGTCTACCCACTAATCTGTCATGATCCGCCCTCGCTTTCAATAGCCTAGCGTTGGCGCCCTCGTATGCTTCCCGTTCTGCTTGTAGCAGGTCTGTTTCTAGATGTTTTAAGTCTATCTCTATCTGCCACCTAGAGTGAGCCTGTGTGCCCAGACACAATCCCCTGAGGACCACCTTGAATGCGTCCCATTCCATCTGAGGCGTGGAAGCAGTCCCATTGTTGTCCTCAAAGTATTGCGCTGTCTGCGCACCTATCGAGGTCCTGAATGGGCCATCCAGCAATAAGTCATGTTGCAGCCTCCAGGTGGGTACCGGCGGTCTTGGCGGTTCCCAGGCCAGGACCAAGAGGTGGGGGTTGTGATCTGAGTGTGTGCGGCCCATGTAGTGTGTATCTCTGACTATTGGCAGCAACTCCCCGGAGACCATGTACCTATCGAGGCGTACATGTAAGTCGTGCGCCCCCGAGTAATATGAGTAGATCATGGTGTTGGGGTTATGGCTGCGCCACGCATCTTGCAAGTCCCATTGTGTAGACCACTCCTGGAGGGCGCGCGCAGCGTGTTGCGCTGGGGAGTTGAGCGGTGGGGGGCAGGAGCGGTCCAGGGCGGGGTCCAATGTGCAGTTGTAATCCTCACCCAGTACCCACGGGATGCCGTGCCAAGGTGCCAGTGTGTTTGACAAGTTCGCTAAGAAGTCCGACAGCCCCGTGTTGGGTGCATAGATCGAGGCCAATGCTAGTGGGTTCCCGTCTAACCTGCCCTTGAGAACTACATACCTTCCTCCAGGGTCCACTTGAGATTCCAGTGCGGCCCATAGGGTGCCCGGACGCACCCACACCAGGGTCCCTCTAGCGTAGAAAGAGTGATGTGTGGCGTACAACTGTCCCCGCCATCTGCGTCGTAAAGTGTTGACCTCCGACTCGCAGAGGTGTGTCTCTTGTAAGAGGGCTATCTGTACATGATGGCGTTTGAGGTACGAGTAAATCTGGTATCGCCTAGATGGTGTGTGCATACCCCTCACATTCCATGTACATATTTTAATCGCAGACATCACAGTTCTTTAGCAATCCCCTGACCCACTCCCCCCGCCATCCCCCGCAAGTCCCGCAATCCCCATCACATGTCCAAGCCGTCCACTGTTTATAAGGAGTACATTCAGTCTTACACGCCATAGCATTAGTATAAAAAGGGGGGGGGTGAATAACATGGCTAGTGGAACAGTTAGCCATTTAACAAGATGAACATGTGGAATGCCAAAAGGTCGGAGGCCAAACATGCTCCCGTCCATGCTCTCAAGGAGAGTAACAAAGTCTAATTCTGGGGGCTGCTATGCAGTGCTCGCTATATCAATGGGTCGTATGTTTACAGTGTCATTCTATGTGGGCTGCCCCCCTTCCCGGGAGGTATATGGTAGCCCAGGCCACATGCGATATACAGGGGAGTCATATAGTTAAGTATTAAACACCATACATTACGTGTCTTGATCGGTCGGTTGTTGAGCAGGTGTTCTCAGGAACCGTGTGCTGATTGTACATTAGCTGCCAAGTTGTCTCCAGGCCTGTATACATCAAAAAAAGGAATTGGCCCAGTTATCGGCTCCCAGTGTTCAGTGGGGGCCGGGTGCAGCGCCCGCTGACCCGAGAGTCCCGGTCGGCCAGTGCAACACAGCGTGGGTCCATAGTCTCCTCGTGGTTACTGCCGCAGGTTCCAGTAAGGGGCTCCAGGGCGTCGTATCCCATGATTCGATCAGCTGATGTTATCCGCAGTCTGAGGGTTGACGTCCGGTCCAGCTTTTGACGCCGGAGAGTCCGGCACACCATAGATGGCTTCGTCGTCGCTGGGAAGGTCTCGTCCGCTGCCACCAGCTGGCTCGCTCAGTGTGGGGGAGCGACTCAGTTCCATCACGAGGCGGCCGTCTATGTTCGTTGTCGAGGTCGACGTCGCCTCCTGCTCCCGCCGGGTTGGCGTCCGCAAGAGCGATCCGCTGTTTCTCTGGGGGCAGAGTCTGTGCCGCTGTCCAGCCATACCTCCACCTCGTCAGGATCTGTGAAGAAATATGTTCGCTCACCGGCTATCACTCTCAATTTTGCCGGGATTAACAAGGAATATTGTAGGACCTGTTGGCGCAAATGTTGTTTCACTGCTAGGAAAGAGTGTCTTTGCCTCTGCACTTGTATTGTATAGTCCGGGAAGAACATCACCTGCGCGTTATCAATTCGTACTTCGTGGAGTTTGCGCGCCTCACAGAGGATTGAGTCTCTGTCTCTGTAGTTCAATATGCGGAGAAGCATGGGTCTCGGGTTGGAGCCTGTCGCCAAGGGTTTGGTGGGAACCCTGTGGGCGCGTTCCACCACGAAGTGAGGTGAGAGTGAACCCTCTGGCAGGATAGATGTCAGCCAGCGCTCCATGTGCTCCTCCGGGTTCTTCCCCTCCCATTTATCCGGAATTCCAACTAGTCACACGTTGTTTCTTCGTGCCCTGCCTTCCGCGTCCTCGGCTCTGTCTTCTAGGAATTCAACCCTGTTCAGTAGGTCCTGTTTGTGCTTATTCGATTGCCCTACTTGGGGTTGGAGCTCCTTCACGTTGCCTTCCAGGGACGTGGTGCGGTCCGCAAGTTTTTTATGATCCGCCCGCAGGTGTGTGAGGTCTATGGCCACACTGTCGATCTTGGTGGCCAGGAAGGTACAAGTGAGTTTGATAGACTCTTCCAGCCTTTCCATGGCCGCAAGCATGGTGTCAAGTTTCGCCGCTGTTTGGTCCTGATCGGCGGTCTTGCCAGATTTGTCCATCTTGCCTTTGTTATTTGCGCCACGGGTCCTGGTCCGTGCCCTGGTCCCGTTAGACATCAGTGCCCAGGTGAGCTGCCAGCGCCCCCAGCGAGGCCCGCAGCGAGGTGGTTCCCGGTGGGTGGGTCAGTATTCGGATATGCAGAGGGTTGGGGATCGGGGCTGAGCCTTTGAGGTAGTCCCCAGAGGTAGGCCGGTGGTTAGCGTGCTCGTTCGCGTGGTGGTGGTTGCTGGCGCTCAGGTCCGGGTGGACACACCGTTAGGCCAACTCCCGCCGGTCTGCTGTGTCGTGTTCCTCTCAGGCTTCTCGCTGTGGTTCGACCGGGCTCACCAGTTGTCCGCATGCCCCATGGTGTGCTACACCCCTCAATGCCACAGTTGGGGTGGGCTGCGTTCGCCTCGTTAATTCGTCGCCGTTCCGCCCGGTCCAGCCTTCGTCGTGTGTGTGGTGGCGGCCCTGCACATGTGGGTGGCGGCCAGATGGGCTGCCTTCGATCACCTATGTTGTCTTCTGGCTGTGAGTCATGAGCCCGGCTCCGGTCCTCCTCCGTGCTAGGGGCGTTATGGCTTGAATTCCCCAGTGCAGTGCTGTGGGCGCCATGTCGTGGTCTTGCCCGGGGGTCCGATGTCAGGCGCCTTTGTGTGCTGGTGCTGCGCACGTGATACGAGCACTGGGGTCTCACTTCTGGTCGGGAGCCTGCACCGTGTCCGGTTCCAAGGCGTGTTGTTCGCCCCTCAGGTGTTTGCGTGTCTCCGATGCTGGTGGTGGCGAGGGTTTCGCGCGCTTTGCACCACAGCTGTTGCACTGTGTGTTTGCGGCTCTCAGTCGAGGCCTGCCGCCTCCGCGCACAGTCACTCTGACAATGTTTATGCCCTCAGACACTCGGGGCTATGTCGCTCACCCTCCGCCACTCCGTGTTGTTGGGCCACGTGGCATCCGATGAGGGGAGTCGGCTCCGGGCCTCTACGCACGCCTGGTTCCTGCCTCCAGTCCTGGGTTTCTTCCTCTCAGTTTCCACTCCACGGGACGACCCCGAGCGCCACTGTGTAGGAGGTGCCGTGTCCACCTGCTGTTGAGGATGAGCTGTGGGTGGCCCCAGTTGCGGGTGTGCGCGGTCCGTGGGTGTCTGCCGCAGGCCGCGCCTCCGGGCCTACCTCCGTCACTGAATCCCCGGTGTATCTTGGGCGTCCGCCGGGCCTGGGGCCGACGTGCGCGGCGGCAGATCCTCAGGTTTCCCCGGTGCGGTGTGGCGAGCACGATAAGTTGGACAGGTGCCGTGTCGGGATGTGTGGACCACGTGCCGGTGGTTTTCGGCCGGCTCTGCAAAGTGGTTCTCCGGATAATTGCGCTGGAAAGGGGAGCTCAGCACGGAGCGCCACCCGCAGGCGTCCATTCGCGTTGCGCGCTAAGCCACGCCCCCAAGATTTTCGTGATTCCAAGGGTAGCACAATAAAACATAAAATGATCTGGGTCCGAGTGGCTGAGCTTAAAGAACGGTTGCCACTCGTGTTTGTAATTCATACTCTCGGTCACCAGCGCGTGCGAGTCCGCTCTGTTGGCAACTCGCTTGCTGATGAAGCAGCAAAATCAGCAGTATCGACATATTTAGTTGCAGCAGTCACACGGTCCAGAAGTAAGATTGATGACGATATCTTGGCAGCGATTGCTGTCACTGAAAAGGGAGGTAATTATCCTACGGGGTTCCCTTTAAAGTACACATACCACTTAAGTTCCGATAAGGTTCCTTATGGGAAATATCTGAAGTTGGGGAGAGGGTGATTCCCAACTCAGATCGCAGACATTCACTGATCACAGCTGCCCATGAAGGAGTTGCGCCTGCGCATGCGGGGGTTTCAGCTACTGTGTCTCAGTTGCAACAACGTTTTTGGTGGCGGGAACTGTATAAACAGACACATGACTATGTCCTTCAATGTGACATTTGGCAGCAGAATAAGCCTTAAACTGCTACGCGTCCGCCCCAAACACAGTTGTTCATTTCTAATAAACCGTTTGATTGTGTTTATTTAGATCACTGCAGTCCTTTTTCTTCTGATACTGGGTATAAGTACATCTTAGTAGCAGTTGATTCATGCACATGCTTTGTATAGGTCTGGCCTCATCGCAGCACTGATTCACGGACTGTCAACAGGGATTTGCGTGTCTTTGTAGCGATTTTTGCCTGTGGTACCTTCCATTCAGGTCAAGGTCCTGCTTTCGCCTCTAAGGCGTAAAGGGATGCCATGGCTTCGATGGGGGTCCAAGTCAAGTTTTCGTCTCCATCCCGACCTGAGGGTAATAGTGTTGTGGAACGAATGAACCGTGACTTAAAGCAATCTCTGACAGCTCGAGTTATAGGAACTGGCAGAAACTGGCTGGCCTATCTTAATGGCGTGCAGCGTGCTCTTAATAATCGCCCTAGAAGGTCTATGAGACCAGCGGACCCCATACGAAATGCTCTTTGGTATCAAGATGTATGTCCTGGACCTTGACTGTCTAGACACGGTTGGTTCGGCTGCCTCCTTTGAGGTAGATGAACATTGCAATGTTCTACAGACTCTACAAGAGACGAGAGACAGTCTTGCAAAGGAACATTTGCCCTCCACCTCGGATGATGCGCTGCATATCCCGGTAGTTGGTTGGCTACCCCAAGTTGGAGAACTGGTTCAGGAGAAGATCGATAACAAGAAGGAATTTGGTCCCTCATACCGTGCTCCGGTTCCCGTGCTTGGTTTGAAGGAAACAAGAATAGTCATTTTACCACCACTTCCAGGTCGTAAAGAGAACAGGTATATCTCCATTGACAATGTCAAAATACACAGAGTGGCCGATTCTTCTTAGCATGACACCGGCAGTCTCATGTCCTTCGATGGTGAGAAGTTCTGTATTGGCCTCAGCTTCGGATCGTGCACCGGAGGTGGCCCTTGAGATGCCTGCAGTTTCAAGTCCTTTATTGAGTGCTTTGCCTGGTACTCACCATGATGATACGGACTACACCTACCCCACTGACTTATCGATGCCTGATTTCCTAACTCGTTTAGCCACAGAATCCAGATTTTTAGTTGACACTGTTTCCCATACTTCAGGAAAGCCAAAAAGGCTTAGGGCCTATGCGGCTTTGTTTAAAAAACATTTTATGATTCCCCCTTGGACTTACATTTGGTTGGGTCTTTTTATACTTTACCTTTTTATGTGAATCGGTTTTGTGTTTTATTTTTTCCGGTTCATCAATGGTCATTATGTCGAGGAGAGGACATGCATTAGACATCTGAATGGAACATTAGCTCCCCACTCCTCATCACATTGAGCCCACAGATTGAAAAGAGACTTGGCCTTTGTTAACATCACCGCGTGGCCTGTCCTGGATGGAATAGTCTGGGATGCAGGTAAATTTCAAATCCATGGCCCGACTGAAGTTATTAATGTTCCTAATGTGCTTAGAGTTAACATGGGGGATGTGGTTCAACAAAACATACGTTCTGATGATTGGGATGTTCAGGCCTTAGAGGCTTTGTTTGCTGATTTGAAATATTATGCTGCCTTTGATGCTGAAGATTTATATTTAGAATCTGCTAATTATGGTGATTTGTTGGCAATCACTACTTACACAAAACTATTTCTAGGAGGAGTACTGTGAATTATACCCAGTGGGAACATTGCCCAGTTCCTTTAAGAGGCAGCTCAAACACATTTTTGAAAAAGTACACTTATTTTACTGACTTTAATCAGTCCAATCCCTCTTCATTTTATTTTAAAATGACAGATAAATCCATGTCCAAGGTTAGAATTACTGATACTAAGTTGTTGTATTCGAAGTCCTTTTTCTAGAGCAGTTGGCTGTTGGTGGCTACGAGTTGTGGAAGGAAACTATTGACCTTAAATCAGTTTGGGGTTCAAAAAGTTGGCAAGTAAAAAGCACTGAGGCTTTGCACCGTGCATGTCTCATCCCAAATATTATGTTGTTTTTGAATTCTACCATCTCACAGACGACATGCTTTGGATTGGCTACTTCTAAAAAATTAAATACGCCTTCCTTCCGTGATTTGGGAGAATATTCGGGTTGGGAAAATTCAACAAAATTTTCGATTAGAGAGTTGCAGACCCTATTTCTAAATTCATCCTTCAACATATCCAGGTTGGATCCCAAGGGTTGGTTGATGTGGCACAGAAGTGCAGATTCATGCCAACATAGTTTTTGGGTCTGGCTGAGGGTTTACACAGGTCCGAGTAGATCCCCGTTTTGAGAGTGACCATTCTGTAACTACTTATTCAGTAGGCAAATTGTGTTAGAATTGGCTCAAGCACTCTACATTGGCAAACTGCATTTGTCTAAACTGTCTGACGAGGTTGACTTGAATGACTTCATAAAGGGCCAGGCCAAATGTAGATATAAAAGATGGATCTATGCTGTTTATAATGAACTCTGGAAAACATCACAAATTGAAGCGGCTACCGGCCTTACGGCTATTGATCAAGCTAATTTGGAAAAAGTGCTTGCAGGTGTGGATAACAGCATTAACACCCTTTCCTCCCGCATTTACACATTGGATAATATCGTGTCATCTGTTGTTGAAATTGTACAGGATGAAGTGTCTGTTTTGTACCATGGTCAAAATCAATTACGTTCTATATTGCAGTTTGCATGGACCCTGCAGACACTTAAAAATGGAAAAGTGCCTTGGAATTACATTAATGTCTCATCTCTATTTGCCCCTTTTAATTTGACTGAAAACCAACGTTTGCTTTCAATGGGAGATGCTACTTTTTCCATGTTACACATTGAATGCTTGAAGTCTTTACCCTTCTCAGTGACAGAGGCCACTGCTGCTACGTGGCTTATCCACGGGTTAATAACGTTACCATTTGCGCTTTTCCAGTTTACGAATTGCATGAAATACTTTGCCATTGGTAGGTTCGAGCCTCTTGGTAGCTCCTATTTACATGAAGCCTGGTCACTCCCTTTCACTTACAGGTGCCTTAGAGATGGAGAGGAGGTTTATCTGAAAGGGGAGAAGAGTTTGGAAACACCAGATCACTCATTAATGTGTAGACACATACAATTGCATGGCTCTTGTAAATCAGGAACGCCCTAATTTAGCATGTGTTTTAAAAGGTACACCTGTGCCCGCTATTGTCCCGACTTTTACTTTATTAGCAAACAGGAGTTATTTACTTTTAAATAATGAAGATTGCTGTGGGTTATTGAAAGGCATAGCTTATGTTGTAACAGTCAGTGAGCGTGTGGTTTGCTGTAAAAATATGTTGCATCCACCCACGCATGGGAACCTGGATGTTTCCATCTGGCCGAAAATTCCGACCTTGAAGTCAGACTTCAATAAGATGAGCAGAATAAGAGCCTTATTGTCACAAAAAGAAGTTACCCTGACATCTGCTCGCGAAACATTTGTCCTTCCCATAGCTAACACCCGCAGAGAAGTGCATGCTTTATTAACACCTTCGACGCTCATGACGAGCTCAGCTCGTCATGATGTACACCTCTCGTACACTCATGCCGAGCTGAGCTCGTCATGAACAATGGGAAACTCAATAAATCAGCACAGGGGGGGAAAAGCCTTAGCAGCCATGGTGTTAAATACTGACCTTCCTTTACATTTCGGTGAGCTGATTCATACAATCTTTAACGCGTTCTCCACTTCGGGGCTGGCTCATTTTTTTTAAGTAGTGAGCAGTGGTCTAGTGACCTTTTTCCAAAAGATATTTGGAGTCATTCCTGCTTTCTTCCATTCGATCTTTTCCAGCCTATTTGGTGGATTTCCCGTTTTACTGGTGTTTTTGTTGCTATTTTGTTTTATTCAAAATGGATGCCCGTCCTGTGTTCGCAGACGAGCTGGCGCAGTTAGCACTGCTTCGCAACAGGATGCTTGATTACTATGGTGAGCTGCCCCTTGCAACCTTAAGTGCAGCATATGGATTATCGTTTCTATTTTCCTATTTTACCTGTGTCCATCCTGTCTTTCTTTGCCTGAGCTGCAATTTCGACTGGGCCCTGGATTTGTGTCTCTGCAATTTGGTGTCTCCTGAAGTGGATTTTAATCATCTCATGAGTCGCTTAGTTACTCATGAATTACTTTGTTCTGACAGAGGGATTACGGCCTTTGCAGCGATGCATGGAGTTCTGGGTCGTTGGAATATATTCGCAGCGGCGCATGATTTCTTGGCACACAGCTTCATTGAAAACCCACCGAGTTGTCCTCTGATGGTACTAGAACCTCTGGTAATTGCAGAGCATGTATGTTCTTTCTCACTATTAAATTGGATGGCTGAGTTATTTTCGGATGATAACAGTGACTTCCTTTTCTCTCTCAAATTTTTTTTCAGAATGATGATGGACATTTTTTTATATCAGACCTTTTGGCTTTAATAACAGTGGACATTACATTGTCATGCTGGTGAGATTTTGGATTTTTGGGCGGACTAAATTATTTTTCCTCACCTACTCGATTTCGAACTGATTATTTTATTGAACTCTGCTTTCAACATTGAGTCCCTTATCTTATATTATCTGATACGTGCTTGGATCAAGGGAGGGTGTCATATGGATATATATAGCCTGTATGCTGTGTTAAGTTAGCATGAGCTTTTTAGGAGTTTAAACACCATTTTACCTTTCTGCTGCTTTTGCACACAACACATAGCTGTTGCTTTAGCTTTGAGCCTAGTAGAATGTTTTTGATTCATGCAAGAATAATATGTTGTTACTCTGATATCAGCCTTGCTTGGCGAGCTGTGTCTGTACAGTGTGTGCAGAAACCTTCAAGGATATCTCAACACAGTGGTTGTTGGGAGCACTGATCTTCGCACGTTCCTAGACATAAAATACATGCAGCTGCAGCCGCGTTTTATATTGCTTTACACAAGAGCATATAAACACACATGATGGTGCTTCGCATGCAGAGAGCTGGTGGCTGATGATGTGATCCCTTACCACTAGGATCTTGAGGTATGGGGCCGCTCTGCTAAAATCCAAAGAGACCTTCTTAGATATAATTTAATATACTAGCTAGGGAGGGTGAGAATTTGGTTTTGTTAAACCCTATTCATTTTAGCATAATACCATGCTTTCACCGTTTGTGTTCTATGGACTAGTGACTATGCTGATTACTTTGTTTCTTATAATATGTTTGCTTGTATTAGCTAAGATACTGCATTTGAGAACACTGCATTAGTGAATAAACATTTCAAATATGCATGTGCCCTCTTTTACTCCTTGTTCTGGATTGAAATGATTGTATAACGAAAGAGTGTTCATGTGTTCCACGTTACCTGAGGTGTACTAAGTCCATGTTCTGGTTTGTCTAAGCAGTGGGAGTTTGTGATAACCAATGAGACACTGTAGCTAATCTGGTAGGGGATACTAAGGTGAGTTTTGGCACACCCTAATTCACTGAGGTTCCAAGCCTCTGTGCACAGTTCTCTCTGAGCACGGAATCCCTGCGACACCTCGAATGAGATTGCTCTGAGAAGGAATGGAGTGCCTGAACAGCATTGGGGCGGCGGGCCTGTGGAAACATTTTGAGGCTTCTGGGAGGAGTGCTCTAGAGCCCTTAGTGTCAGGATCCCTATTGCAACTGTCTTTTATACCCTGTTCTCTTGCTTGTACCGTACCACTGATCGTTCCACTGTATGTGTTTTATAGTGTCGTAGTATTTATTCTGTGCTGTGCCAATTCGCTTGTGCTGTACCAATGCTCCTTTGAGCTGTGTCAATGCCTGTTTGATCTTTTCCTCTTGCCAATGCTTGTTGCAACTCGCTTGGTAGATCTTTGCGTGTTACCGCCTTACCAATGCTTGTTGGCCCCAGGGCTTCTGAAGGTCTTGTTCGAATTTGCTGCCGAGGTCTTTTTTCCCTCTGCAGCCCCTGTACCTTCAACCAGGACTATAAAAGGAGCCACGCCCAGGTCTCCGTGCGGATTATTCTTTGCCGGTTCCCGAGTTTGGAGGTCTCCTGTTTCCTGTCTTCGTTCCTGCGCTGTGGACTTCTCCGCCGTTCCAGTTTCCAGATTCCTTGAATGGTAGTAATCTACCACGAATATCCGCTTGCTGAAAACGCAGGTAGGATTTATCCTTTTCTGTTCTTGGTACCAAGTCCTGAGTTGCCGGCTGGTGATTTCTTCGAGGGCGCTCTTCAGACATCGCGCGAAGGGCGTTTCCCTGGCAACTTTCTTTGCTTTGACTTATCGAACGATGTCATTTAACTCAAACTGCTGAATCCAGACTTTGCTTGATTGTTCTTTCACTTCCGTTTCATTTTTTGACGAGACAGTATTTCGAAGGTGTTGAGGAACTTGGTCCTCATTCAGTCTTCTTTGGGATTGTTTCAGTCGGTGCTGTGGAATTAACAGAGTGGCTAAAATATTGTATAGAATCCTAAGAAATGCTGAAGTCTAACTTTATATTTGTTATGCTGTGAGATTAACAGAGATTTGCCTTTCAAGAAACTTTTCATGTGAGTTGGTTAATAATGTTCATTGCCAATTGAAACCTTGATCTCTCAGTGAGGCTAGAGCTGAAGCTCCTGTTGTTGTTCTGTAATTGTGCCAACTTGCTTAATTGATTATAAAAACTTCTTATTTGAATGTCAGCCATTCTTTGCTTCTTTAGTAAAATGATGATATTGGTTCCAGGTTATTTCTATTACTGAAACTCACCTTACCTGGTGAAGACTAACTTACTAATTAAAGAATCAGAGGTGCTGGGAGGTGGGGTTTTGAGATCTGCTTCTGAGGAACTCAAGCGAGCCTACACAATCAGGATCCCGACACTTAGCATTAGCAGGTACCATGACCTATCCCAAAATGAAGGCGGTCCTATGTCTCATGTATAGATTTACTTCAGAGCAGTATAGACTGCAGTTTAGGAACTCCAAGAAGAAAGAGTCTGAGACTTGGATGGAGTGTGTAAATCTGTACTTGCATGCACTTGAAGGTTGGATGAAGAGCAGCAAAGTAACTGATTATAAGGGGTTGTTGCATTAAATTAGTTGGGACCACTTGAGTAGTCTATGTGTTCCAGAGCTGCGCCAGCATCTTTTAGACAGCAAGCTGACGGACCCCATTGAGCTTGCTAAGGAGTAGGACCACTGGACCAGTACCAGGGTCCACAGAGGAATTGTGGGTCCCACAGCCAAAGGTAGGCAGGGTCCTCAGCAGAAGAGTTGGGGGACAAGGGTAACCAAAAGGAGTTCTCTCAAGGGCCCCAAAACAGTTCCCAGGGAAAGGAGTCCTATCACCCAAAGACCTAGGCAACCCTGGTCCCCTAGGGGCAGGCGGGACAACAGGGGTTCCCCTACCTGCTATGACTGCAATGAGGCGGGACATGTTGCCCCTAAATGCCCCAAAAACCTCCAGCACCCACTGGTGCTTCAACATCAGGTTTACTGAGTGTAGCTGTGGGAGAGGATTTAATTTCAAATGAAGGGATGGGACCAGCAGTAATGACCCTTGTCTCCTTAGGATACCAATAGATGGTCCAGGAAACCTACCTGCACCCAAACACAATGAAATACGGGCAGAGGGTGACCATCAATGGGAGGTAGATAGAGGCTCTGAGAGACACAGGAGCCAGTGCGACATCTGTAAGGTGTCAGTGGTTGTCTGAAGAGCAGGTCATTCCCAATGTACTTTACCCAGTAGTTGCAGCTGACAACTAGGTGCGCCTCTGCAAAGTGGCGCAGGTTCCATTTGAGATAAGGGGGTTTAAGGTCTCTTGAAGGTTGTTGTGAGTCATCCTTGCCTATAGACTGTCTGCTAGGTAATGACCTAGAAAGTTCCTGCTGGAAGTAGGTGTAACACCAGGCTCATATGGAGATGTTGGGTCTGACTGAGTGGGTCTGTGTGACCACTAAGTCTATGGCAGCCAGTAGGGGTGATTCAGCAAACCTGGAGCCTGAAACAGTGGCCCAGGTACCTGCCAGGAAGAAGAGGGGCAGGGGGAGCGGGTAACCCACCCCCGCCATTCCCACGGCCCAGGAAGGAGCAGAACCTGAGGGGGATGCCCTGGAGCCTACCGGGGTAAAGGGTGGCCGAACTGTGGGACCTACCTGAGCTGACCTATTGGCAGCAAGAAGGTGGCCCCTCCAGGGAGGAGTTCTGCAAGGCACAGATGGAATGCCCTTTTCTCATTGGTGTGCAGCATCAGGCTGCAGACCAGGCAGCAGGTGGAGAGTCCAAAGAACATCTCATTTACTGGGAAGATGGGTTACTTTATATTGAGTCAAAGTTTGCTGAGCCCGGTATAGCCTGTGTACTGGTGGTACCCGAGCGCTTCAGCGACTTCCTAATGGGTTTGGCTCATGACGTGCCTCTCATAGGACATCTGGGGCAAGACAAGACCTTCCAAAGGCTTGTCACCCACTTCTTTTGGCCCCAGATGAAGAAGCACATCGGTACATTCTGTAGGACTTGTCAGACAGGTCAGGCAAGTTGCAAGAGCAGAGGGAAGTGCAAGGTACACCTCCAACCCTTTCCTGTGGTGAGCACCCCTTTCGAGCGGGTGGGCATTACATTGTGGGGCCACTGGACCCCATGACAGCCTTAGGCAACAGGTCATCCGGAAGCTGTCCCTCTCAGGACAATCACAAAACCCTTCGGGGGCCGTGCATTGATGGGGATCTTTTCGCTTGTGGGGTTCCGCAGAGAGGTGCTCTCCCACCGGGGTACCAACTTCATCTCTAGGTACATGAAGTCTCTATGAGAGGAGTGTGGGGTAACTTATAGTTAGAAAAAAATAGTAGGTCTATGCACTCCCTGTAATCTAGTGCTCATCAAGTGTGACAATGTACTCAAATGATGCTTGCTGCCTGGTGGAATGGGTGCCAACCACAGTAACAAGGAAAACAAGCTGGTGGAACACCACCAGTATGCCAGCTTTAAAGTATAAAAGATGCAAACAACAGATATACGAATTGCATGAAAACATGAATCAATAAACTTGTCATAAGCTTTGTTCAACCGCTTTTTAGTGTCAAAAGCAATATATCATGAAATACAGCATACGAATTTTGTGCTCATAATTAAAAAAAACATATGCAAAGAAAATACATAGGGCCCGATTCACAGAACTAACTTAAGACAAAATCATAAACTTACTACTTTTGGTATTCACATAGGTTAGGATTTTGTCTTAAGTTTGTCTTAAGACAGACTTAAGACCGACTTAAGTTTGGATTTTGTATTAAGTCTGTCTTAAGTCTGTCTTAAGACAAACTTAAGACAAAATCCTAACTTCTGTGAATACCAAAAGTAGTAAGTTTAGGATTTTGTCTTAAGTTAGTTCTGTGAAGCGGGCCCATAATGTTGGTGTTAACAAGAATAAACTGTCCTGTAGGAACAAACTTGTTCAACAATCACAAACAATCAAATTGCTGCATAGTTGTGCTTAAATTCAAGTCATGCCCAATGCATTTCGGGAGGCAATCCCTTCTTCGGGGGCACTGTGAATACAAGAAAAGTCAACAACATATGACCAACACTACTAGGTATTATGTAATCTCATCTATATAAATCTAGGAGGAATAGGGAGCAAGGTTGCGTGTCAATGAAACCAAAAAGAATTGGTGTCAGGAATAAACACACCTGATATAACTACAACAATCAATTGCTTGAAGAAAATTAAGAACCACCACCGCTGTGAAAAATGCTAACAAAACAAGTGTGTCTAACGAGCAGATGACTAAAAAGTGAGAGTAAAATAGAAAGATTTGAGGTAGTAGTAAAAGAGGACAGCAAAGAAAGCAGCCAGAAAACAGGACGGCCACTTACATGTGACCTGAACACTAGTGCAGAATGCTGAGTAAGAAATCCACAACTGCAGTCCCTAATGAGTAAAGAAAAACGGAGCCTAATTTATCAAGAAACTGATTCACAACATAATAAGCTGCTGCAAAATGGTTAAAACACAACTGAGCATGGATACTGAATATGAAACAATGAGTAAAACAGGATAAAGCACTGTGTCTTAGGGTGAGGTTCCGTGACGATTTGAACCCGTGTTTTCAATATTGTCGGAAATACATAATATTGGTATCAGCGAACCGCAAATGATCCATTTAGCATATCCTGGTGTTTTCGCTACGCTACGAGCAAGAGCACTCCTTTTATAAACACATTTCTGATCTACCCATGGCATCCATCTTAGATCATGGCAGCCATTTTGTGTTTCTTGCCCTCACATACGCAATAACCTCTGATCACTTCATTTCGATTAAGGACACGTAGCCTTAGCCGGCGATTCACCTCTTTAGTGACACGTGCACCTTGGAACAGAACACGCTGTAGCTGCATGACTCGACAAAGGCTGCCTCCTCTGCCTGAGGCCAGCCCCACCGAACTGGTTCTCGTGTCCATTGTCCCGATCATGATTAGGCGGCCGAAGCCGGTAGCCTTGCCCATTTACAACCCACAAGCATCCCTTATCCCACTTTTCTATCTTCCACACCTGGCTCCGTTCCTTTCTTTCTGAATCTCTATTAGGGGGAGGTAACGAAATTTACGATGAGGCGGTCCGGCTCTTGAATGCATTATTGACAAGGGATTGTGATAAACTAGTGGGAACCCCTCTTCGTAATGTTTGGCATCAGATATTATCGACGATTCCTGTGCAACGCCAAATATTTATTGTTTAGGACACAAAGGTTTGGGAATGTACTAACATGTGAAGAATTTGCCCGAAGCCCAATTTTCAGTATATAAGGAGCAACCCTCTTTGCACAATTTGAACAGGCTCCTAGAATCTGCCCATGTGTGGTTTCTGTGACTTCTGTGTCCCTGCAGTAATAAAGCTTTGGTCTTTGACGCCACCATCGAGAAGCCCGTGTTTCTGTTCATTTGCGCACCAAGGCAGGTGGAACTCCGGGGTCTTTGGGTGTTGTTCCCTGACACCTCTGGACGGAACCAAAAAGTCCAGAACTCCAATTGGCGCCCAACGTGGGGCGACGTCATTCGGTACCGGTCCAAAAGCCTGAAGAGTTCGAGAAGCTTCGTGTGAAGATTCCTGAGGGAGGCGCCCCCCTTCATCGATCCCGGCATATCGCAAAAGTGGCCCGACGTTCTCTTCCACGAGGGTTCCCGTTCAGGACGGCTGCCGTGGGCCGTTGCCTTGACCGTCGCCCTGTCTTGGACCCGAGGTGCAGTCCTTAGTACAGCGAAACGTGACGGGTTTCTCCTTGGTGACGTCTTCAGTGCCTCAGTTAAGTATTTAGTGATAGCTAGCTGGTTACTTCGTGAGGGTTGTTAAAATCCTTTTTGGTTCTTGGTTTGGTTTGGTTTCGTAAGATTATCACCGGTTGTTCTGGTTACGATAATCTATTTGGTTTAGTTTGGGTATCGATACATCAGTTCGTTTTGGTAGGCCTAAGTTCTTGGTTCAGGTGCACATATCTGTTTCTTGTTTTGTTTGTTCTGTGTTCCGGATTGCAAAATGGTAAGTCGGAGAAACTGTATGTTGTCGTGTTTTGGTTGCAACAGTGACTCACGATTGGAGGACTCATGTCTGGTTCCTCCGATTGGGACTCCCCTATATGACTTGTATTGTAAACATGGTGTGGGTCCTATATCTTATAATGAGGTGTGGGTCCGATACACTGAGAAAGATGGTGTCCTTAGTTGGCCACTGCATGGTAGTTTTGAACCCGAAATTCTTGATAATTTAGAAGCAAAATTGTTTAGGAAGAAAGCCCGGCCGGCAATGTTTGATTCTTTCCGTTGCTGGCGAAAAGAATCCAAACAGAGAGAAATGAAAAGGTTAAAGAAAGAACAAAAAGAGCAAGAAGAGTTGACTCTGGAGCAAGCGGCTAAGCAGCTGCAAGTTAACGAGTCAGAGAAAGCCATAGAGGTGGCCATTAGAGAGCACAATTTAGCGATTGACAAGTGCTATCCTGCCTTGCCATCGAAAACAGCTAAGATACTGGAGGATTCTGAAAACGATCCTCTGCTGTCTTATTTGTTACGGTCACCTCCACCGTATGCACAAGGTGCTACGGCTCCACCTTTACCGAATGTACAATTGCCGGTTGCTGGACAACCTGGTATTCCTGCTCCTGCCCCTCAGAATCAAGCTCCTGTACCTCCTGTGGTCAATGTGAATGTTCCTACGGCTCCTCCTCTTCCTGGGTTGCCGACTTCTATACCTGTATCTGTCTCGCTTACACCTACTGTTCCACAAACTATCTTTCTCGATACTTCTACTGTCCCGCTATCTGTTCCTACCTCTAGTGTGTTCTCTGCGTCTGCGAGTGTGTTGACTCCACTTTCTGTTCGTCGAAGAATCACTGATTCTGTATCTAACATTCTGTCTCCTTTCTATAAAACCTTAATCAAGACTCCTACTTCTGACTCTGTTCAAAGACGTAGTCAGCTTCCGAGTACTGAAGAACGGGGAATTCTAGATTCCACGGCTCTCAGATGGATTTCGAAGAGTAGGAGATATAGTACGAGAGATGTGCTAGATACGTTTATGCAGTGGAAAGAACCAACACAGCGGTATGTCTTTGATGAGATGTGCTCGCTGTTACGTGAGGAAATAGAAGAAGATGATGTTGAATCAAATTTAGAAGATTTAATTAAGGTTCAGAAAGAGTTTGCTGCAGGAATGATAGTAGGTGAAAATATAGAAGAAGCGATGGAACTGATTTTAAGTTATAGGAGTGATCCATCACTTCGTTCACCAAGAGATTTAGAGAAAAGTAAGACGAAGCTAAGTCGCCAATATCCAATGAGGGAGGTTCCTCCAATTTGGCGCGAAGCTGTGCAAGCTGATCAGAATAATGGTATTGTAGCTGCTCCAGCGCAATTCCAAAGGGTGTGGATACACATTCCGTGGAAACGAGCTGAAGTGCTAGCAGTGAAGCAGGCCTTACCAGACCCGCGTAAGAATCCTGCTGGATACTATAAGGAATTAACACAGACAGTTGAGGCTTGTATAATCAACTTAGCAGACATCGATATGTTATTTGGTAATGTAGTTCCGCAACCAGTGTGGGCTAAAATTCGTAGAGAGGATCATCAAGTTGCCTTAGGTGGTGATTGGGCAGCTATCACTGCAGCGGATGGTCAGCAAACAGGTGGTGCAAAGCCTGAACCCCTAATTGCTAATCTTCCAGGTAGGATAATCGATCTAATGAAGACTCTGATGCCCGCATTGCGTTTTAATTGGGACAAGTTGTCCGCATGCAGGCAGAAGAAAGACGAAAGTGTTTCCGACTTCTTCACGAGGTTCGAAGAGACTTTTGTAGATCACAGTGGTCAGGATATGAGCACAGAAGGAGGACAGAGACTGCTTGTCGATAAATTTGTGCATAATTTGTTACCTGAGTTATGCAATAAATTAAAAGATTCCGAGAGTGCGTGGGCTGTTTCTACAACTGCGCAAATACTTGCGACTGCACAGTACTATGAAAATAGAGATAAAGAGGAAAAAGAAAAATCAGATAAGAAAACGAAGGATTTAAAAACTAAAGTTCTTTTGCAACAGGCGTATCCGCCTCGCATAAATCAGAATAATACGCAACAGAGCTCATATAAAAAAACAGATTATAGTTCACCGAGGCCTCAATATCAGTGGAACCAGTGTGCGTACTGTAAGAAAGAGGGTCACTACAAGAATGAGTGTCCGATCTTAGCGCAAAATAATGCAGCAGCAGCTCAGAGAGGTCGTGGTGGTTTTGTGCAAAATTCTAGAGGTCGAGGGCGAGGTGCTATGCCTCCACAAACGAACGATCGTCCTTCCAATCACTTTGATCAACGAAATGGACAGTCTGCCCGGCAAAATAGATCTCAACAGTATCTTGTTGAAGACTATTGTGAAGTGGATGAGGGATTTCAGCAAAATGGGTACTAGGACAGCCATGGACAGAGAGAGGGAGTAGTATCAGTTCCAGTGGATCAGAGTGGGCCTTATGTCGCAGTAGCAACATCAGGTGTAGTCGAACCGTTTCTGTTAGATACTGGTGCAGCAAAAAGTTCTATCATTCATGCGAAACTCCCTGGCGCACCTTTGTCCGGCTCAACTAATGTCTCTGTAGGTTTTTCAGGCGCCCCTGTTTACAACCCGATATCTGGTCCTTTGTCTATTTCTGTTGGACCGTGTCAATTGAAAGCACCCCTGATTTTGACGACAGGTTGTAATGAAAATCTGCTTGGTTTAGACTTGTTAAAACGACTATATGCGACATTGTATTGTTCTCCGGAAGGAGTACAGCTTACATTGGGTAAAAGAATCTCCTCTCCGATGTACTTGTCAATGGATGCACTCCCGCCAGAGCTGCGTTCACTCCCTGATTCTCTTTGGGCGACTGGCCCTAATGATGTAGGCCTTTTAGAAATTCCACCATATGTAGTAACTTTGAAAGCAAATGTAAAATTTCCAAGAATTCCTCAATACAAAATCTTTACTGAAGGTGAACGTGCACTTTTATTGATTGTGCAAGATTTGATTAAGAAAGGTGTGGTTGAAGAAACTAGAGGAAATGTCTGTAACAGTCCTGTACTACCGATTTTGAAACGAACTGATCCTACAAAGCCTCCAGTGTATAGGTTTGTCATCGACCTCAGAGAAGTTAATAAGATTGTAGTTCCGCAATTTCCTGTAGTTCCAGACATTACTGCCTTGTTAACACTGATTCCTGCTACAGCTACTTGGTTTTCAGTCATTGACTTGAAGAATGCCTTTTTCAGCATTCCGATAGCCGAGGAAAGCAGAGATATTTTCGGCTTCTGTCTAGGAGGTCGAAGTTTCAGATTCAAACGCGCTATTGTGAGAGCCCATCTATTTACAGTCAAGCATTAAAAAGTCAGTTAGATACCTTTGTCCTTCCTCCAGGTTCTGCTCTAGTACAGTATGTAGACGATCTTCTAGTGGCTGCCGATGACAAGGAAACTTGCAAAGCAGCTACAATTTCGTTATTGCATCATTTGTCTAATTTGAATCACAAGGTGTCACCTTCGAAAATGCAATACTGCTGCCAAGAAGTGACCTACCTAGGTCATCTCTTGTCAAAGGAGGGAAGGAAGTTGACCCCAGAAAGAATAAAAGCAATTACGCAGATGAGTGTTCCTCGCACACAGAGAGAAGTACGTGCCTTTTTAGGTATCACCTCTTACTGTAGGCAGTGGATCCCAAATTTTTCTCTTTTAGCAAAACCTTTGGTAGCTTTGACTGGGAAAAATGTTCCGAGTCCGGTGCCATGGTCTGATGAATGTCAGGAGAGTTTTACTGAATTACGAAAAGCACTGTGTTCAGCTCCTGTATTGGGTACACCCGATTACAGTAAGCCATTCACGCTCTACGTTCACGAGAGAGAAGGTTGCGCGTTGAGTGTTCTGACACAGACATTTGGTGATAAACAACGCCCTTGTGCGTATTTTTCATCAACATTAGATCCGGTAGCTAGAGCGTTACCTAGTTGTTTGAGAGCTACAGCGGCAGCTGCGGCTTCCATTCGACAATCTGCTGGTTTGGTGATGAACAACATGCTAGTGGTCATGGTTCCTCATGCGGTGGATACACTCATGAATCGAACGAAGACACAACACCTTACCAGTGCGAGACTATCTGGTTACGAGCTGACGTTACTAGCGAGTCATATTCAGATCAAAAGATGTAATGTATTGAATCCAGCAACGCTGTTGCCGGCTAATCAAGAGTCGAGTGATTCCGAGCCACATGATTGTTGTTTTAGAACGGAGGAAGAGACAAAAGGACGTATTGACTTAAAGGATACTCCATTATCAGATCCAGATGGTACGCTGTATGTGGATGGGTCATGCTTTAAATTGGAGAATGGTGATGTGACTGCTGCTTAAGCAGTAACGACTTTGAGGACGATTGTGGAGACTGCAAGAGTGAGTCAGAATTCTGCCCAAGCTGCAGAATTAATAGCTCTAACAAGAGCGTGTGTCTTAGCTAAGGGAAAGAGAGTGAATGTGTTCACAGATAGTCAGTACGCATTTGGCGTGGCCCATAGTTTTGGCCGTTTGTGGAAAGAAAGAGGTTTCATTACGTCCCATGGGACTAAGATTCAACATGGTCAGCTAGTTAACGACTTGTTGGAATCTCTAACCTTGCCGACTGAAGTTGCGATTGTGAAGTGCAGTGCTCATAAAGCAATCACGGATGATGTTGGTCGTGGGAATGCTTTTGCTGATGAGACTGCTAAACAGACAGCTAGAGACATGATGAGCAGGATGTATGTTGCTACGTCTGCAAGATGGATTGCTGACTCTGGAATGTGTGAGGATACAATGGAAAGTGTGAAAGAGATTCAGAAAGAGGCAACTGAGGAAGAAAAACGTGTATGGAGAGAAAGTACGGGCAAGTTAGATTCGAATGGGTGTTGGATTGATCTGACGGAACAGCAGCGTTGGATGTTGCCTGATGCGTATGTGCTTGCAGTGGTGACAATGGCGCATGGAGTAGCGTATATAAGTTCTAAAGGAATCTGTAAGATGTTGGCTCCAGTCTGGAAGAATGATGGGATCAGTAAATGTGCAGAGAGAGTGGTGAAAAATTGTATGGTATGCCTGATGCATAATCCTGGCAAGGGAACTCCAACTCCTGCTGGTCACTTCGCTCCTCCTTCCTGCCCCTTTGAAGTGATTCAGTTAGACTTCATTCACATGGATCGGTGTAATAATCTGAAATACGTCCTGGTGGTAGTCTGTGCTTTTTCCAGGTGGATCGAAGCATATCCACTAAAGGACAATACTGCCCTATCAACTGCCAAAATTCTTCTCAAAGAATATTTCCCTAGATTTGGAATGCCACGGATTGTATGGTCAGATAACGGAAGTGAGTTTATAGGGAAAGTTATGCAGAGTGTGTGTGCCGGCCTAGGTCTGAAACAAAAGTTCCACAGTGCGAATCATCCCCAGTCTGCTGGTTTAGTGGAGGGTTACAATGGCACCCTCAAGCTGAAACTAGCTAAAATACAAGCATCCACAGGTTTAGCCTGGCCAGACGCACTTCCTTTGGCTTTGTTATCAACGAGAGCAACTGTACATTCTAGAGTGGGGCTTAGCCCCTATGAGATAGTGTTTGGCCGTCCGGCAAATATTTGGGGTGTGCCGAGGCCTAAGGAGTTTTGTTCTCTAGAATATCCTATGTTGATAGACTACCTTTACGACTTGACTGCTAAATTGAGTCTTATTCACCAACAGGTTTTCGATGCATTGCCAAAGCCTCCGGAGAGTCCAGGGCATCAGCTGAAACCCGGCGATCAAATCGTGATCAGAAACTTCGCGAGGACGAAGAACCTTCAGCCCAGATACGTCGGCCCCTTCCAAGTCCTGCTTGCAACGAGAACAGCAGTTCGTGTAGCTGGTCGCAAGCATTGGGTGCACGCATCCCACGTAAAGCGTGTACCTTTGCCACTTCCTTACGACGACTGGGTGAAGAAGGGAATTGGTTCCTCCGAATTTGAAAGCACGCCAAAGTTCATCCCTTTCAGCGATGCCGAATTGATCACGGACACTCCAAGCTCTGACTCTCCTTCGGAAAAGACTCCTTTGAACTCTGAACATTTGTCCTCTGCATCAGAAAAAACTCTGTCATCTGCGAACTTGAACACTGCAACAGCTACCAGTGAAACGCTATTTGCCGATCAGACAGTACCTGCGAAGCAAAGATATAATTTACGAAACCGTAAAATGGACAAATAAAGCAGGCAACTGCCCATTGTGATATTTTGAAATTTTGAACTTTTGCCTTCAGCCAGGAAGTTTGCTATTATTTTGTTTGTTTTAAAATTGCCTTGCCGTCTGGGTAGCCGTAGGGTCGTGGCTGTGTGCCTAGTTGAATCTGCGGGGGTCTGACACAAGGTCGATCTTTCTGTTGGTTCTGGGAACTCCCAGGGCTGATAGAGGCATTTTCATCTACGTACACATCATCAGTGGTCGCGAGCGGATTGTAGAAGATGGAGCTTCCTGCGCTGCAACGAGATAATGTGATTTATGTTCGCAGAAACAGACTTTACAGAATTCTTCACAGCAAATGCTTTTTATTACAATGTGCCATTACATTCTTGATTGTTTTGATAACGTTGGTGGGAGGAATCGTTTTCGGTATGAGTTTGATTTTTGTGCCAGTAACTACAGTACCTCCCCTTGATCCTGCTACTTCTACTGTTTCTTCTATGCACTCTTTTCACTTGTTTCCTGAACATGAGCAAGCTCGACGCTCTGAATTCATTAACAACACTTTTGTACAGCTCTTGCATCAACACCAACTGGTAGTTAACACTACAGACTGCTGGGTGTGTGGCTTGATACCCCACACTATGGATAAAGGTATTCCCTATCTGGTTTTGCCTTTCAGCTACAATGGATCATTTCAGGCCCTTCAAACCATCTTTGCTTATGCCCTTGAAACCTATCCTCCACGTCCACCACGTTCCACTAAATATAACTCTGCCAACAAAGCTTTAGTCCAGGGAATTATTGACATGATCAAGGACGTCAATAATATTCCATCATACCCTAGAGACGAATTGCGAGTATATTTAAGTTGGAATTCTTCAGAGTATCGCCTTAGTTTGGGAGAAAGCAAGCGTAAAAGCTCAACTCCAATCTGGGTCGTACCTCACCGAGGTCAGGTCTGTTTGCAAGGGAATGGGAGAAATCCGAGAGCTCAGCTAGGGAGGAGTGAGTGCATAGAGACTTATGTGTTTCCGGCTAACTCTTCCCCTGCCTTTCTTACTGCTAGGGGTACCTACTTCATCTGTCGAGACCGAGCTTATACATGGTTGCCTGCCGACTTTTCAGGTTCATGTTATATTGCTCGATTGTTGCCCCCAACATACACTGCATCATCTGACTATCACAGGATCAGAGTAGCGAGAGGTGTCTTCAGCAAGGAAGATACTGCTGGTCAGGAAGCTGGAGACTTCTTCAAAGGCTTCCTTCCGTTCTGGGGGCCTATGGCCAATAGTAGAAACATACGTCAGCTAACACGGGTAGTTGAATCTACTATTACCGAAACTGCTGGTGCCCTTAGCAATTTGACAGCTGAGCTTCAGGCGGATAGACTCATGACGTTGCAGAACCGTATGGTTTTAGATGTTATCCTTGCAGATCGAGGTGGGGTATGCAGAATGATCCAATCGAGCTGCTGTGTCTTTATTCCTAATAATGCTCCAACAGTCTATGAGGCGATCTCGAAGCTACACAAGATTTCCGATTCTATTCACGTAGACAAGGGAAACTGGTCCTTCATGGAGTGGTTTTGGACTCTGATATCAGCGTGGGGATGGAAGGTTCTGATGGTCATTGGTGTCATATTAGTATTCCTCTTCTCATGCTGCCTGATTATCCAGTGTGGTCCTGCTCTGTGTAGTCTTTGTGCTGCAACCTGTTTTAGGAAACCACCTGCATTTGGAGAAAAGGCACGAGAAAGGATGATGATACAACAGCATGTCACTGACCTGATGAGCATAGAATTAGACTCTGACATAGACTGAGTAATTGCCTATGTAAGGGCAAAAGGAGGGTCTGAGGTTCCGTGACGATTTGAACCCGTGTTTTCAATATTGTCGGAAATACATAATATTGGTATCAGCGAACCGCAAATGATCCATTTAGCATATCCTGGTGTTTTCGCTACGCTAGGAGCAAGAGCACTCCTTTTATAAACACATTTCTGATCTACCCATGGCATCCATCTTAGATCATGGCAGCCATTTTGTGTTTCTTGCCCTCACATACGCAATAACCTCTGATCACTTCATTTCGATTAAGGACACGTAGCCTTAGCCGGCGATTCACCTCTTTAGTGACACGTGCACCTTGGAACAGAACACGCTGTAGCTGCATGACTCGACAAAGGCTGCCTCCTCTGCCTGAGGCCAGCCCCACCGAACTGGTTCTCGTGTCCATTGTCCCGATCATGATTAGGCGGCCGAAGCCGGTAGCCTTGCCCATTTACAACCCACAAGCATCCCTTATCCCACTTTTCTATCTTCCACACCTGGCTCCGTTCCTTTCTTTCTGAATCTCTATTAGGGGGAGGTAACGAAATTTACGATGAGGCGGTCCGGCTCTTGAATGCATTATTGACAAGGGATTGTGATAAACTAGTGGGAACCCCTCTTTGTAATGTTTGGCATCAGATATTATCGACGATTCCTGTGCAACGCCAAATATTTATTGTTTAGGACACAAAGGTTTGGGAATGTACTAACATGTGAAGAATTTGCCCGAAGCCCAATTTTCAGTATATAAGGAGCAACCCTCTTTGTACAATTTGAACAGGCTCCTAGAATCTGCCCATGTGTGGTTTCTGTGACTTCTGTGTCCCTGCAGTAATAAACCTTTGGTCTTTGACGCCACCATCGAGAAGCCCGTGTTTCTGTTCATTTGCGCACCAAGGCAGGTGGAACTCCGGGGTCTTTGGGTGTTGTTCCCTGACACCTCTGGACGGAACCAAAATGTCCAGAACTCCAAGGGGGAACACAATGAAAAACAGCTAGTGAAGCAGCTAGGCTCACTAAAAAGTGGAAAAACTCGAGGGTAAGGTCTAAAGTTAAGCTGGTTACCTGATGTGCCAGCTGGGATCGATGAAATGGGTGCCGTATATAAGATGGGTATTTGCAATCATTCTTTGCTACTTCAACGCATTTTAGATTGTGAGTGTACCTACTTCTTTTCAATTGCAGTACACACTTCTTGTCTTTTTGGGCATGTGACATACTTCCTTCTGCACCATTTGTTGCGTTCTTCGTCACATCAACTTTATCTATATTTCCTTTTCTGCTTGTCACGTTAATTCTTACTTTTTTCTTTATTCTTTGTCAATATAGCCTCACTTTTAATGTTTGTTTGCAACAGATTATCAGTCTCTCACTGTCTCCACAAGTGCTCACTTCGTGTTTTCACCAGTAGTAAGTTTTGTTTGTTTTCACGTTTCATTTAACATCACTTTTTCATATTGTACGCTACCTTTTGCCGCACTACCATTCAGTTCTCCCATCATTTTCAGTTCTAAGCAGATCTGATTCTTTAAGATGGCGGCTGCATTCAGTCCCATTTCTATGTTCAATACGGGCACCACGCTTTGTGATTTCAGTCTCGCTGACCTTCTTTGAGAACAGGCTGGCGCTTCGGCAGGTTCCACATCCTAACAGGATATGTTTCAGTAAAAGGTAACTTGACGCACCGCCTCGCTCTTTTGTATTTTCCCTTACGACCATTTTTGTCAGCTTTTCACGCGGCAGGTTTGTTTATTTTGTGTCTCCTAGGCGCGCGTTTTGACATTATCACCACTGCAACAGTTTTCTATACCACGCCTACGCTGGCTTTCAGCTTTGACTTCTACAGAAGTTTATCTGCATTGCACCCATTTAACACCTTGAATGCTACAGCTAATTCTCCTGGATGCTGACTTTTCTGGATTCCCATTGTTCATGACGAGCTCAGCTCGTCATGAGTGTATGGAGGTGTACATCATGACGAGCTGAGCTCGTCATGAGTGTCCAAGGGGTTAATCGATCTCAGCTGGCACATCAGGTAACCAGCTTAACTTTAGACCTTACCCTCGTGTTTTTCCACTTTTTAGTGAGCCTAGCTGCTTCCCTAGCTGTTTTTCATTGTGTTCCCCCTAAGAGACGTTGTTTTATCCTGTTTTACTCATTGTTCAATGCTCAGTTAGTTTTTTAAGCATTTTGCAGCAGCTTATTATGTTGTGAATCAGTTTCTTTATAAATTAGGCTCCGTTTTTCTTTACTCATTAGGGATTGCAGTTGTGGATTTCTTACTCAGCATTCTTCACCAGTGTTCAGGTCACATGTAAGTGGCCGTTCTGTTTTCTGGCAGCTTTCTTTGTTGTCCTCTTTTACTACTACCTCAAATCTTTCTATTTTACTCTCACTTTTTAGTCATCTGCTCGTTAGACACACTTGTTTTTTAGCCTTTTTCACAGCGGTGCTGGTTCTTACTTTTCTTCAAGCAATTGACTGTGGTAGTTATATCAGGTGTGTTTATTCTTGACACCAATTCTTTTTGGTTTCATTGACACGCAACGTTGGTCGTGTTTGACGCTGTTATCAAATATTCCTTTTCCTCCTAGATTTATATAGATGAGATTACATAATTTCTAGTAGTGTTGGTCATATGTTGTTTACTTTCATGTATTCACAGTGCCCCCGAAGAAGGGATTGCATCCCGAAATGCATTGGGCATGACTTGAATTTAGGCACAACTATGCAGCAATTTGATTGTTTGTGATAGTTGAACAAGTTTGTTCCTACAGGACAATTTATTCTTGTTAACAGCAACATTATGGGCCCGCTTCACAGAACTAACTTAAGACAAAATCCTAAACTTACTACTTTTGGTATTCACAGAAGTTAGGATTTTGTCTTAAGTATGTCTTAAGACAGACTTAAGACAGACTTAAAACAAAATCCAAACTTAAGTCGGTCTTAAGTCTGTCTTAAGACAAACTTAAGACAAAATCCTAACCTATGTGAATACCAAAAGTAGTAAGTTTATGATTTTGTCTTAAGTTAGTTCTGTGAATCGGGCCCTATGTATTTTCTTTGCATATGGTTTTTGTAATTATGAGCACAAAATTTGTATGATGTATTTCATTATATAAGCGGTTGCGGTTGAACAAAGATTGATTCATGTTTTCATGCAATTCGTATATTTGTTGTTCGCATCTTTTATACTTTAAAGCTAGCAGTGTGCCTGGCATACTGGTGGTGTTCCACCAGCTTGTTTTCCTTGTAACTTATAAGGTCACCACTCCTTACCACCCAAAAGGAAACGGGTTGTTTGAAAAGTTCAACCGAACTCTGAAAGGTATGATTATTGGCTTTGCGGAGCCCTTGAGACGGAAGTGGGACGTCTTTTTACCATGCTTGTTGCTTGCCTACAGGGAGGTGCCTCTGAAGTCCTTAGGGTTCAGTCCCTTTGAACTTCTGTATGGCCACCCTGTTAGAGGACCTCTCACACTGGTGAAGGAGGGGTGGGAGAAATCCCCTGGGAAAACCCCCCAGGATGTGTTCAGCTATATGCTGGCCTTCCGCAACCAGATACAACGCTTCAGGGAGCTTGCTCAGGAGAATCTAGAAGCTAGCCAGGAAGAAATGAAAAGATGGTACAACCAAAATGCCAATCTGGTCAAATTTCAAACCGGGCAGAAAGTGTGGGTGATGGCGCCAGTAGAGCCGTGCCTTCTCCAAGACAAGTGAACTGGGCGATATGAGGTGGTGGACCACAAGAGCGAAGTAACCTACCTGGTTAACTTGCAGACTCCCAGGCAGCCCCTGATAGTCTTACATGTGAACAACCTCAAACCCCACTTTGAGAGGTCTGATGTGAAAAGGCTCCTGGCTACAGATGCTTGAATGGAAGAGGAAAGTTACCCTCTTCCTTACCTCCTGGCAGCCAAGGAGCCAGACGGGTCAGTGGATGGTGTGATCCTCTCGCCCACCCTGACCCCAGAACATCAGAGGAACTGTCGCCATGTGTTGGGTCAGTTTGCCTCCCTGTTCTCCCTGACCCCAGGTGTCACCAATTGGTTCATCCATGATGTGGACACTGGAGATAGCCTACTTTTGAAACAGAAATTTTACAGGGTAGCTGGCAAGGTCAGGGCCAGCATCAAGGAAGAGGTTTCCAAGATGTTGGCGCTAGGGGTAATTGAGCCCTCCAGCAGCCCCTGGGCTAGCCCAGTGGTCCTAGTACCAAAAGATGCTGCACCCGGTGCCACTCCAGAACTGCGGTTTTGTGTGGACTACCATGGGCTCAATGCGGTCACCAAGACTGGCGTACACCCCACCCCCAGAGCTGAAGAGCTTGTGGATCGGTTGGGCGCTGTCCAGTAACTCAGTACGTTTGACTTAACATCTGGGTACTGGGAGATTGCCTTAACTGAGGGGGCCAAATAGAGGTCTGCTTTCTCAAAGCCAGAGGGGCACTTTCAGTTCCGTGTCATGCCCTTTGGGTTGAAGAACACCCCTGCCACATTCCAGAGACTGGTCAACCAGGTACTGTCCGGGCTGGAGGAATTCAGCACCACATACCTGGATGACATTGCTGTGTTCAGCTCCACATGGGAAGAACACTTGCAATACCTCTGTGAAGTTTTGAAGGCTCTGCAAAGGGCAGGCCTCACTATCAAGGCCAGTAAGTGCCAGATAGGGCAGGGATCGGTGGTTTACTTGGAACACCAGGTAGGGCGCAGCTAGGTAGCATCCCTATAGGCAAAAATTGATACCATTCTGGCTTGGGAGACCCCAAGACCCAGACAAAGGTGAGAGCCTTTTTAGGTCTCACCAGGTATTACCGATGGTTTGTCAAGGGATATGGCACCATTATTGCCCCCTTGAGAGAGCTGACTTCAAGGAAGCAGCCCAGGAGAGAGAATTTGACCAATGCCTGTCAAACTGCTTTTGATGCCCTGATGACTGCCATGTGCACAGCACCTGTGCTCCAGGCACCTGATTTCTCCAGTGAGTTTGTAGCGCAGACAGACGCTTCAGAGCATGGTGTGGAAGCGGTACTCCCACAGACCAGTGACAGGGGCTTGGACCAACCTGTAGCCTTCATCAGCAGGAGGCTACTTCCCAGGAAACAGAGGTAGAGTGCAGTTGAAAGGGAAGCTTTTGCTGTGGTCTGAGCTCTGAAGAAGCTGAAGCCCTACCTGTTTAGGACACACTTCCGGGTTCAGATGGCCCCCAGGCCACTCAGATGGTTAATGCAGATGAGGGGTGAGAACCCAAAACTATTGAGGTGGTCCATCTCCCTACAGGGAATGGACTTTACGGTGGAACACTGCCCAGGCACAGAGCACGCCAATGCTGATGGTCTTTCCCGGTTTTTCCGCATTAGCGATGAGAACTCCCAAGAGGGTGGGTAGTTCTCCCCACTTTCAGCTGCAGGGGACACGTGTTAGACCTGGCATCTTTGGCGTGGTTTCCCCTGACTTGGTTGCCTTTACCCCCTGTATTTTTGACGCTGTGCTTGATTTCGTTTTTGATGGTTTAGATGCTTTGGGCACTTTGCCACTGCTGATCAGTGTCAACGTGTAAGTGCTCCCTGAGTAAATTGCAATTGTGATTGGTTATCCATGATTGGCATATTTGTATTACCAGGATGTCCCTAGTAAAGTGCACTAAGTGTGTCAGGGCAGGTGATTCAAATGCTACTAGTGGGCCTGCAGCCCTGATTGTGCCACCCACATGAGTAGCCCTAAAATGGTGTCTCAGGCCTGCCACCACGGTGCCTGAGTGAAGTTGCATACTGCCATGCTGCCCTGGCCGGTGACCACACTGGCCAGGCCTAACCGTTCCCTTTCTGTACACATTGGACACCCCTATATAGAAGCCCTTAGGTACCCCCCTGGGCAGGGTGCAGTATATATGAAAGGTAGAGAATATTCTGGTGTGTGTGACATGCTCTGGTGTGAATTAGAGCTATTTCGCTTTTCACTATTGAGAGGGCTATCTTGCCCATAGGCTATAATGGGGAATGCTGAGTATAATGTTTACCTGCATAACTTCCCATAGGAGCAAGATAGGAAATTAAAGTCATGTATACCTGAACTCAGAATTTAATAACACATCTTTTAGAAAGGATGTTTTTTTAAATCCTGTGTTTGAGAACAGCACTTTTAGAAAGTGGATGTTCGCTTGTCTACCCTTTCTGTGTGCCTTGGCCTGTTTGTGAATTGACTGTCTGGTTTGTGAGTGACCGGGGCTTGGGATCCCCCAGGAGGGTGGATGTGTGAGCCCTAGGCTGAATGACTGCATCTGCATCTTCAGTGGTGGGAGGGGATAGCACCAGGGCTTGAATAGGGCTGTGCCTGCCTTCCACAATGCTGGTTCCACCTCCTGCTGAACGGCTGATGACCCTGCCCCTCTCTCTGAAAGGAGAGGAGAAGACAGAAAAACAAACTGCTCAGGAACTGACCTGAACTGGTTCTGAGCAAGTCTAGAGAACAAAGGAAAGACTGATATAAAAAGGGCTACTGAGACTACAGAAAATTAGATCATCCTGGAACCAAGAAAGAACCTCTGCCAAGGAGAAAGCTGGAAGACTGAAGAGGAAGGACTGTCCTGCTGTGTGTTTGTGGGCTGACCTGCAGTTGCTGTGCTGCCAAGGTGAGGGGAAGGACTTTGCTGTTGCTTTGTCCCTTCACTTGAAGAGATCTCCAAGGGCCTGAGGAGAGCTGTCTCCCTGTTAAGAGGTCCCAGGAACACAAGGGCTTCAGCCTCAGCTTACCCCTGAACTCTGCTTAAAAAGTTCTGCCCTTCCTAGAGTGCTTGATCTGCAATTTTACGCACCGCTCGATTGCGGAGCGCATCCCCAGTGCGAGAAAATACCCGCGGCCCCGAAGATCGAGATCGCCACAGCGCCTGTTGCTGCTGCAAGAACCGATGCTTTGTTTCCTTGTGGAACGCATTGCTCTGGTGCGGGAAGATTACTGTCGCTGCGAGTACCTTCGCAGAGCCTCTCATCGCTGGGTGAGATCGCCGCACCGCTTGCTTGCGGACAGCATCACGTCGCTTCAAACAGCGTCACAGAGCCATCGCATTTTTTACGCCACTGGTGCATCACAAAAAGTGACGCACCCGCGGCGTAAAAGTGACGCACAGCCTCATAAATGAGGCCCCCAATGTTTTATGTGAAACATTGTTTCATATTCCCTATGAATTGGCCATTGGACAAGGGACTTCCGTTTGCTCCTGTAAAGAAACCATGCAAACTAAGAGTTGTCTTTGACTCTTCTTTTGGCACACCAGTCCAAGTAATAGCTATAAATGCACTTCATTCTCTCCCTAAAGTGGTGGGTCATTTACTCGCCATACCTCAGCATATCATCCTCGTTTCCAGACTATTCTACTGCTCCTCAGAATTTTTTTTTTTTTTTTTTTTTAATTTTTTATTGAACATAGCAATGGATGATCAATGGTACAATGCATCTTTACAGTTTTCTTTTTCAATAATCATTTCAATGGTTAAACAAAAAAGAAAAAAAAAATAATAATAACTAAATAAATAAATAAATAGAGAAAAAAAAGACATCTATACACATACATATCAGACATGAGAATTAGTAAAAGGGGGAAGAGATTCATCGAGCGCAACTAAAAAGGAATACAAATAACGATTTAATCAAGAAAGGTCTGTGCAAAATCCGCAATTTGTAAAGTGTCATTGCAAAAAAGTGCAAAAACCTGCAATAAAGTGCTACTGCATGTGCAAAAAACTATGATACAGCGATATCTAAAAGAAGTGCTAGTGCAATTAAATGTATTGACCCTTTCTTTATCTTTATCCTTCTTTTGCTGCTCATCCCTCCTTCAGTTGTTCCAAATCCCCAAAATATTTCCAATTCCTTTCGAATCTCTTAATAGAACCTACTCTGCCCGCATATGCTTTTTCAAAAAGACAGGTTCTCCTCATCTTATTAAACCATTTTATAAGTGATGGAATTTCCCTTGATTTCCAGTTTTGTAATATTAAAGAGCGAGCGATCGCACATGATATAAATATAAATACTTCCTCCGATTTGTTGAAATTGCTTCTATCCTTGCTTATGCCAAACAAGGCTACTTCTACCGTAGGCGGGAATGGTTTTCCAATGGCCAATTCAATTTGCGCAAATATCTCTTTCCAGAAAGACTCCAACATCGGGCAGGCAAAAAAAATATGATACCATTCTCCCTGGCCGTGTGCTAAACATCTAAAACACTTGTTTTCTGTTCCAGGAAACATTCTTTCCATAGCCTCAGGCGTATAATAGGCCAGCCAACGAGACAGAAAGGCCATCCTCTTATAGTTGGCAGCACGCAAGGATTTGTTTCCCAGTAAACAGAGAGCCTCCCAATCTTTCAAGGAAAAAAAGCACTGGGTCGAGAGACTTACTTTCTTCAGATGTTTAGCAATAAGTGGGGATTGACTAGAGCAATGGAGCAACTTATACCACTGCCCTATCCCGCTGCTCTTCCTACCATAAAGGTTATTTAGTAAGTTATTAGGGGTATTCAACAAACCACTTCCTTCCTTTTTAATAAAATGAGTAATCTGAAGATATTCAAAAAAGGACAGTCGCCTTAAAATGTTGGTTCTAGTTATCACCTCTTGCCAACCATTAACCCTATTTTGGACTAGCAAGTCTCTCAATTCCCGAAACCCACACAATTCCCATTTTTTAATCTTTGACAAACTTAATGGAAGGCCTATTTTACTACATTCAAACAAACTGAGATATTTGGAACCATCAGAACCGTGTTTTTTAAAAAGCAGCAATAAGCGCGATGTAGTTTCTTTCAGCGTCTTATACCTCGTTTTTTTGGGGAGTTTTGCGGTCTTTAAAAAAATTGGGATTTGAGAGCCTGCTTCTTGGACCATCTTCTCCAGAAAAAAATTGTCTCTTGTCTGATACACCCTCAAAAGACCTGCCACTATATCAAAAAAATCAGCTTCGTAGTATGTTTTTAGATGGGGTAACGCTAACCCTCCTTGATCTATTGAGAGTTGCACCGCCGGGAGTTTAACTCTAGGAGTTTTATTACCCCAGATAAATCCTCTTAACATTGTTTCTAATTCTTTAAAAAAAGACAAATTAATTTTTAACGCTACATTAGTAAACAAAAATATAAGTAAAGGCAAAACTGACATTTTAACCATTGACACCCTGCCAATCACTGTCAGAGGTAGCAAGAGCCATTTATCTAACATATGCTTGATTTTATTTTTCATTCTCATGTAATTTAGTTCTAAAAGCATATCATACTCTGCAGTTACAAAAATACCCAGATATCTTATTGGGTCTCTTTTTGCAGCTTGAACGTGCAAGAAATTAGGGAGAAATCCTGTATCTGTATTTAAAGCAAGGACTTCAGTTTTTTTAGCATTTATCTTATATCCCCCAATCTTTTCATAGGCTTTAAACTCTTTCAATAAGTTCTCAACTACCTCCTTTTCAGGAGCAAGATAAAGAATAATGTCGTCAGCAAATAGTTTTAGTTTAGACATGCCGATGATGGGGGGCGTGATAGCTACATTATCCCTGATCCTTGCCACCAAGGGCTCAATAAAAAAAGTAAAAAGCAAGGGAGATAAGGGGCAGCCCTGCCTAGTGCCCCTGGTTACATTGATCCTGCCGGCCTGTTGTGCATTAATTATTACCTGAGCAGAGGCTCCAGAATATATATTATGTAACATCTTAATTATCTGAACCGGGAATCCAAATTGTCTGAGGGAATAAAATAGGGCGTCCCAGTTCACCAAGTCGAATGCCTTTTCGGCATCGACCATTAAAATACAAGCTGGCAGCGAATTGATGTTCAGATAGTCCAATGCCTGAATTAGGTATTCCGTATTTGTGGCCATATAACGTCCTGCAATAAACCCAGTCTGGTCATAATGGATTACTTCCTGAGCTGCTAGAACAAATCTTTCTGCCCATATTTTCATAAATATTTTATAATCGGAGTTCAAAAGGCTAATTGGCCTGTATGAATTTACATCATCCTTTTTTTAATCTTTTTTTAAAAAGCAAATAATTGTCGATTCTTTGAAAACCCCACGAACGGTACCTCCTAATTTAATATGGTTAAATAATTTTAATAGAGGTTGTTCTAATTCCGCAAGAAATACTTTATAAAACTCTATAGGGTACCCATCCTGGCCACAAGCCTTTGCCCCAGAGGTCGCCTTAACACTTGTACGAATTTCTGAAACCGTTAATTCCCTATCTATTTGTATCTTCCGAAATTCCGAGATTTTAGGAATCTCTAAATTCGAAAAGTACTCATGAATCTTTTCTTCCTCTACCTGGTAATTTGTGGAATAGATTCTCTTAAAATGGTCTAGGAAAATCCCAGAGATCTTCTCATTTTCCACCACTTCAATCCCACTCAGAGGGTCCTGGATTTTGAGTATATGAGAAGACTCCTGTTTTTTTCTTGCAGAGTTGGCTAGTAATTTCCCAACCATCTGACTGTCTTCATAGATTTTTTGCTGGAAAGTTTTTGAGTTATTAATTTTTTCGGGAATAAAAAAATCCCTTAAGCATGCTTTAGCTTGCTCCAAGTGGTTTGGTTGAGACTGGAGCTGTAATAAATACTGCTCCTCGACAGTAGATTGTAGTTTAGCTATTTTTAGTTTCCTTTCCTTCTCCTGAGCACTTGTGAACGCGATTATCTTACCCCGTGCTGCTGCTTTAAACCCACCCCAGACTGAGAAGGGTTCAGCTGAGTCTTGATTTATTTCAAAAAATTCCACAATCCATGATCTAAATCCAGATACCCAGGTTTGATCCTGAAGCAAAGTGCGATCTAACTGCCATCTTGGGCGCTCCCTATTGGTCCCTCCCAGAACAAGATCCAATTCGATTCTGCCATGGTCAGAGAAAGGATTGCATCCAATCAGATTATTTGAGATCTGCAAAGATCTTGATATCAAGAAAAAATCTATTCTGGATGCAGTCCGGAAACGATGAGAATAGCATGTGAACAGCTCCCTCTCTACATTCTTGGAGCGCCAGGGATCCCGAAGTTGGTACTCATTTACGAATGCTTCGAGAGAGCCTTTAGTTCTGGGCTTCAACTGTTTTTTATTTTTATTTGAAGTGTCCCTTTTCAGATCTTGGATAAAGTTAAAATCCCCGCCACAAATAATTTGTCCTGGGACACCTCTTAACGCCTCATAAATTTCTTTCAAAGCAGAAACATCATCAAGGATTGGGCCGTAATAGTTCACAAAATTTAGAGCCTTCGCGTGAAGTTTAACTGTAACCCAAAGCCACCTTCCTTTGGAGTCCCTTCTGGTCTGAATAAACTCCCAGGGTAGATTCCTAGAGAAATAAATTGCTACCCCTCTCTGGGCAACCCCTGCAGATGAAAAAACAGCTTGACTAAAGTATCTCGGAATAAATAAATTAGGGTCGTTCGTTTTCAGATGTGTCTCTTGAAAGTATACTACTTGAGGATTTAGTGAGATTGCCCACTTTAAGAGAGCTCCATACTTATGTTTGTTCAACATACCATTAGCATTGATTGACAGTATCTTACATATATCGTGATTCATTTTGAATGAAGTTTCTTATCCTTGTTAAGTACCAAATACTGAGAAAATAACTATTACATCCATTGCTTCTGTATCTTTTTACTGCATTTCTCACCCCCTGCGCCCCCCCGCCCCAGGAATGTGGCAACACCCTGCACTTCCACGCTGACCACATTCCTCCCTCCCTTCCTTCTCAACTGGGTGTCTTCTTCCTACACCGTCGGTGACCCGTCTGACTGGACCCACCCCTTTTATAGACCGCTAGCACAGGGAGAAAAAAAAAAAAAAAGATTGAACGCCAAAGAAAAAAGAAAAGAAAATTCCTCTCCCTCCGTTTCACTCCCTACCCCCTGATATCTCTTTCAAAAGAGACTGCGCCTCATCTAAATCTGAAAATAAGAAAAACTTCCCCCTGACCAAAACTTTCAGCTTTGATTGCTGAGCAATCGAGGCTTGAGCACCATTTGCTTTGAATAACTGTAGAAGTTTTACAAATTCTTTCCTTCTTTTTGCAGCTGCCGCTGTCATATCGGAAAAGATCCTACATTTTGTAGTCTCAGTCACTGCAAATTGGCGTTGCTGATAGGCCTTCGAAAGAATCCTTTCCTTGATCCTGTAATCTGCAAAGTTCAGTAGAATAGTTCTTGGGAATGGTGAGTTCGCGAACCTCTGTGCTGGAACTCGATGGGCCCTAGTTATGGTCAGGTCTCCTTCAAAATCGGGAAGAACTGATTTCTGGATGAATGAGTTGACCCACTGGACAGTATCAGAGCCTTCTGTTCCTTCCGGAACTCCCACAATTCTTAAATTTGATCTTCGTGAGTGATTTTCAAGCTCCTCCAGCTTGTTCTCCATGGAGACCCTCTTCTTTACTGCTTCCTTGGCGTCCCCCGAGGCTAGATTCATACGATCCTCGAGAACAGAAATCCTCCCCTCTGCCTCTTGAATCCTACTCGGGAGCACCATGTATAGCTCTTCAAATTTATCCATCCTAGCATGGAGAGCAGCTATCTCGGTTTGCTGATTGTGCTTTATTTCCCGGATTTCATCTAGGATCAGATTTAACATTTCACGGATGTCTAGTTGATATCTTACTTCCGTGGGTATACTAGCAACTTCAGTCTCTTCTGCTCCTGATGTTTCATTCTGTCGGGTCTCCCCTTCCATGGCGGACTCCTTCCTTGCCAAGTGGGGGGTTTGGGGGGTTTGAGGTCCAGATGTCAAAAGAGCTTCAGAGCTTTGGCTCCCCCCTCCATTAGAACAGAATCTCTTGGATCAGCAATGTCAATAGAGACAATAGAAGATTGTGGAGGAGGTGGTGGCGCTAGAGATTTCGGGGAGACTTTCTTGGCGAATAGAGGGAAGTGTCTCAGTTCCTTTGCTCCATTATCACTCTTCCTTTTTTCCTCCGTTGTCTGGGATGGTGTTAAGACTGAGACCGAGACCTGGGTAGGGGTAGGAGTGGGGTTCTGTTCTTGAGCCCCTGCCTCAGGTTGATCCAGAGAACCCAGACTTTTACACCCCTCTACGGCTATTCTCATGTGCCCTTCATCATGGAGGGAGGGAGGGAGGGAGGGAAGGAGGGAGGGAGGGTGAGGAGGGAGAAAGTTCATCCTCCGAGGACTCCGGCGTAGTATCTTCAGCTGAGTTCTCCTCTCTAATCTTATCTTTTCCTTTCTCTTCTTCGGCTTCGGCTGCCTTACGTGCCTTACGTGCAGCTTTTTTGGCTTGGGCTAGCCGTGTCATTGCCTTTGAACGGGCGGCCATTTCGACTTTGCTTAGTTTTACCACCACCTCTCCCTCTTTCATGGGTTTGCCCATTGTGGTCTCTCCTCTTCTCTCCTTTACACCTTCCTTACACCCTCTTTTTACCGTCACTGCAGGATTCCAAGGTTATTTTTATTTCAGCTTGTTTCAGGTTTAGTTGATATTAGGTGAAAAAAAAAAAAATCCCCACCGGGTTTTTGGCGGAATCTAGTTGATGCACTCTGGTCCTGATCCAGAGATCAGATGGTCTAGCTGGTATGGGAATAGCCGCTGTCCATAACAAATCCACGGTTCACAATCCGAGTAACTACCACCTCAGACAGCTACTCCTTTTCAAAGACAGAAGACAGAAGAATGTGCTCGGGTTTTCCCAGCTGATGGCTTAAAAACAACACTGCTCCATAGACCAACCACAGTCCATCCATCCAAAACACGGGGTGAGAACAAAGGAAAACTGCAACAGCAACTTTATATATTTTTTACCTCCTCCTAGTCCCCAAAAGCATTTTGCCAATCAATTACTCTGTCTGACTCTGTCTGACCTTAAACTGGAAGCTCCGGTCCAGACACACGTGATGACAGAGACCGGGGGCTGGAGACTGGATCGGCAATTTTTCTCGGCGTTTTTCAATGTAGCAAACGTTGCACTTATCCTTCGCCCATGCCCAATATCTTCCGATGTCTTGCGTAGCAGGATACCTCTGCCAGGATTTCGAGCGGGGAGCGGGGAGCGGGGAGCTCCAGACAAGATCAGCAGCTAGCGTCCCGCTATCGCCATTGAGGGGGTGGAGTCCAGATTTCGGGTCACGGGAGACTACGCAGAGGCATGGTTCTCTGCAGCCTCCATTCCGCCCGTCTACTGCTCCTCGGAATTGTTCAATACCTCATTAAAGTAGCTACCAAAACCACTAATGGTCCACATAGTATATTCATTATTTATGGCCTCAAAATACAAACACCTAACATCCTGTCTTTGAAACCACATAAGCTGCCTATCGAAGAACAAGTTACATTATAAACCTTCTGCTTCACTTGAAAGATGATGCATCATAAAGCATCATAAAGCTCCCAAACAACTAACAGATCAAGTTGGGAATAAACCAAGCCATCCTGCAATTTAGATTACTTTTGTTTGTTGAGAGCTCCGTTGAAGACAATGAAGTGGACTATTGCTCATATTGGCTGCTGTAAGACTTCGGCACCAGTATTCCAATATTTATTTCTGTTTCTCCCTTTTTAATTTAGTTGTGTGGTATGTTCTAATAGCTTTATTGCCCTTGTGCCTCAGATAATACCAGTTGTGAAAGCCCCTCTCCCTCATTATGGGCCCGCTTCAGGCAGCAGGTGATAAGGTTATAAAAATAAGGCCTGTCTGCTGAAGGCAATGAGGTGCCCCCATGACCCCCATAGCTTTCAGATATCCAGAGGCTATAAACAGAGTACGGGGGCTCTCCTTTGCCAAGGAGATGTGGGGGTCAGCAATACTTCCCTAGAAACACCTATCCTCCAACGAAGACACTAAGCTCTGTAAACAAAACAAGTGGAGTAGAAGAAGAATAAGGAAAGCAACTCTTCACAGAGGGTACAAAATAATGGAATGAACAGTCTCCTTCTTGAAAAGTGACCAACTAAATGATTGCAAAGCCAACCTGAAGAAACAACGAATGGACAGACCCTCTCTTGATGCCTAATGATCTCCTGTTCAGTTTGTAACTATCCACTTTTTCTTTTGTCACTGCCTGAATGTGTCCTTTCCATCTCCCACCCCTTTCTTTTGCCCCACACCAATGTTCTTGTCTATGTTAATAAATGCAAGTCAAAACATCCCTGTATTGGGACAAGGTAACTATTAAAGGAGATGGAAAGGTGCAAAAGGGAGAATGTTAGGTTAGAATGACAGTGGTTTGATGCCTACTGTACGGAAGTCAGGAACATGCACTGTGCATCTAATCAAAGCCCCCTGCAACCTGCCAAAGTGTGTTTACTGGAATAATAGACATGTATGTTCCATATACAAAGTCTCATATATTGTAAGTTACTATAGGTGGCTTTCCCTTACAACATCAATAGAATATGTGGCACTCTTACTGCTTAAATCTCACATTAGTCTCTCTTTGGGACATTTTGAATATGTGGCACTATTACCTTTAATTATCATTACTTCTTTCCGCTTTCATTCATTCTCAAGGTGATGACTCTTTGCCACCATATTTTAACCAAAGAAGCTCCTTCAATAAACATACGCAAATAGTTAAATGCAAATACATATTTTAGTCAATAATAGGAGTTGTGAGTAGTTTTAAAGGGATTTATTATACAGCCAAAATTCAAGATTCTCTAGTCAAATATAAATCAGGTTGCAGATTTGATAATAGCAAAATAAAGTCAGTAGAGAGCACATAATAATTTCTATGACAGCGTGTTCTTTAAAGGAAACAATTCCAAATCTAAGAAAGTGCGGCACAAATAATGTCAGTCACAAATAAATGCCCGAGTGACATTTGCATTACAATAAATCAATACTTAATAATTGCAAAATCTCCCATATAGAGAAATAAAGTATAGAGCAGATAAGCCTTTTCTAAGCCAATTAATCAAAGCATAAAGCTTGGGGTTTTAACACAAAGCCTACATCTAATCTGCTCTTGTCCCAGCTGGTTCTGTCTCCCCTTGTTCAGCTTTGTCTGAACACTGTTCTTCTTTCCATCAAAGTCTGCCCTCCCCTCCTCTGCAGGTCTCTAAATCTGAATAATAAAAAGTCTGCCAAAATCCTGCACTCCTAAACTAGGAACGCCTTTATGTAATATAAAATATATGTTGCAAATAATGTGGCATGATCTTCGTCCAATTAGAATACAATATTTCGCATAGGTTCATCTCCACCTCTTGCTGTCTGCACACGTCATTCATCGCGCCAGGCAAGTTCTTGTGGCACATTTGATTCTTACTCTAAATTATTTAATCTCCTAACCTTCTGTTGAATAAACCTTTATTTTAACTAAACGGAATAACACTAGCTCCAAAAAGAACCTATTATTTAGGTTCGAAACATTAAATACATTTTGCAATAATATAAACAAAATGTGTGTGTTTTTCTACCCTATGAAATTAATCAGCTTTGTTTGAAACATTTCTAAACCGCAACTAAATATGATAAAAAAGGTTATAGGCTGTATTTATACAAGGCTTCTTTCTTTCATGGAGAGGAACACATTCCTTTCTTATGTCAAGCTGAAGCTCCCACAGCAATGCTGAATCAAAAGCTGCTTTCAGTTCTCTTCACTTTAAAAGGTCATGTTCATTTCAGTACACTACTTACATATATGATCACTTTTTTTCAATTAAAACCACATTTTACAGTGAGGACAACATCTAATCTGGTCACAATAAAACTATGAATTAATTGTGCATGTTTTATATGATTTGTTAAGTGGAAAGCGTCTGACTAAGTCCTCATGTTTTCACTTTCCAGCACGAAATGTCTTCATGTCACTTTTTAAAGGCAGTTTTGTCTGAATCCCAAGGCAGCTTTGTCATTAGTAATGCTTAGCTCTATCAGAAATGTTTATGCTGTCTCAGCACCTTCATAATTTGCTGCATCTTGTGGGGAGCTTTATCTGTAATTAATAACTGTGAGCACAGACTTCAAGCTGACACTTTAAAGCCAAAGGAGCCGAGTAGGTAGAGGGAAATTAACAAGTTGGTGTGCACCTGCACTACATATCCCCCTTGACAAGGCCTCTGTGAGCAGGCATCTATAAGCAGGTGGATGCAGAGCTTGAAAGCGCTCCAGGCAAAATAGTAGTTTGCCCAATGGAGTGCACCCCATCTACTAAGAAAATGCACATGTTTAACCCTTCTGCAGTACTTCAGTACCATAAAGAGGCTGACTTGGCTTATAGAAGCACCAACCTTTTTTCACGTTGCAGATTTTCATCTTGTCCCACAAGTCTTTGCATTCAGGCGTGACCACATTGCTCCATATTGAAAGGACATTGTGTTAACCATTGAGAGGCAACTTTGCAGTATGTTGCTGTTTATCGTTATAAGAATGTATGCAATATTCATGTGACTTTCTCAGGCCTGGGGAATGCAGCTCAGTGCTGGTACTGTACAAAAAATCGGGGCAAAGGTAATTGAACACACATTCATGAATTGAAGCTGACTGTGTTAGTTACAGAACATTTGGAATATCACAATCTTGCAGATTGCGGCAAAGAATCAGAAAGAGAGAGAACTCAGACTAAAGGAGAAAGGCAGAGGCACCTTAGTCCCATAGTTGAAAAACAGACGGACAGATAGATAGATAGATAGATAGATAGATAGATAGATAGATAGATAGATAGATAGATAAAATATTTATTGTGAATAATTAATAACATTACAATCAAAGTCAGCACTGCATGGAAAACAATACACAATAACACATGCAATGAAAAAAGGTGAGCAATTATAAACAGCACAAAAAGAAGAATTATGGTATAAAATTGACATTCTAAAAAGTTTCTAAAAAATGGGGAGCCCTTACCACCACACTCTGTGGGGCTCCACTTTGGACCTCCTTTTGCATCTCATTCTCAATCAGGGCATGTTTAGTAACCTTAGTGTGAAATCACTCTGTAAGTGTACGATTCCAGGAAGAGCCCATAGCAAGGTCATATTATTGGGCGGCTGACTGTTTGTGACCTCATTGAGTGCATGCTGATAAAGTGCTTTAAGGTACAATTTTTATCTCAAGTGGAAGTGTAGGTTCTTATTAGGAGCAGACTTTGATCCCCAAAGGACGGCACTACAGCAGGAGCTATGACCATTTATCAAGTATGAAAAACCAAATAAACCTGGGGGTCTACTATAGAGTAAAATGTATACTCTGAAACAATAAGACTTACACCTAATTATTTGGTGCAAGGTAAACTACCTTAAAGTCTTGTGAGAAGTGCTCATAAGCCAACACACATAACCACCAGCAATAGTAGGTGAGACCCAATGTCCAGAGATGGATTACCATCAAAGTCTTGTTAATGATCAATATTATCATATGGTCATCCAAAGGTTGGGATGGTGCATCTCTAGATCATTGAGACAGTTTCCATGCCCACCATGAAAGACAGGGTTTCGACCCTCAATTACTTGTAGACCATCTGTATGACCATTAAATGGGAACATGTGCAGTGCAAAAAATAATATGAGTGTGAATTTAGTGATTAAAAGTAGAATAGAGGACAAACAGCAAAAACACTTTAATAGCTATTGGTCTCTTTCTCATTAAAACCAAGAACAGCGCAAAAAAGCAGTTTCACCAAATAGCTGCATAAGGGCCGACATGTTTCTGCCGAACAGGGGACAAGCTCCCAAGGCTTGTCCCCTGTAGACCCCCAGGTTTATATGGTTTTTCATTTTGGATATTAGGGGATGTTAACCTGGGCAGGTCTTAAAAAACTTCCCTTAGACCCTCCTATTCTCATTATGTTGTATGCTTTTATCCAGTATCCCACACAGGTCTCCAAGAGAATAGCCTGGGCAAATTGATTGATCATCAAATTTTGACCGCATGGAAGAGGCTTAAGGACCTAGGGGGCGTAGCAGAAAGGGCAGCTACCAATTTCATAAATGCTCAAATCATACAGCTAGCTGTGCAGAATCACATCTCAAACAGACTTCTATGGCACCTCCAATAGTTGGACGGGCATGAGATGATTATTGGAGGAATCCTATAGAATCTGTATAGAATCTGCATCAGGAACTGAAATGTTTGGTAAATATAAGAACTCGGTGAAACACAAAATAGGCACCCACCATACAAATACACAACTTTACAACTGTCAGAAATAATTAGTCCATCTCACCTCATCTTGTATGTGCCTTCACAAATTCTTAGAGATTCCATCTATGCCTGAGAACCCTCCTTGGAGAGTAGTCATCTACACCAGCCTAAGGTAAGCTGTAGCTACAACCACACATGGGTGTTATTTATTATAGTTTTGTGAGGCTGCTCATGTGGGTAGCGAATCGCATTACACTATGGCAACCTACTTACCATTGAAAAGTCCCAAGGGCACAGCCCCAAGCTAGAGCCTGGACAACAGAATGCAGAACACATGGAAAGAGGTAAAAACAATAAGAAATTAGAGTATTTCTCCGTATTATGCCTCACCTCAGAAGGTGTATGCATTTGATGCTTTCCCAGGTTTACATGTTTTTGAAAATCTGGAGCAGCATCAAATTCCATAGTTGTAGCATTGGATAGACCATCGCAACACACATGGAATTCCTCCTGGGTGCAGAGTTAGTTGAGGCAGCGACTTGTGCTGTGTAAACATACTCATTATTTATGAGGCCACTCAAAGTCATGCATGATGATAGCCCTGCGTCACAAATGTGTCATGTATAGTGGTACATGCTTAATGCAGGGCTCTCATAAATAAGCATTTATGTTTCTCTGAAATTGGAACACAACACTTTCCCAAAATATATAACTCAGCCATATTAATCTAAGTTACCTGTAGTAGAACCCAGACACGCTGGGCCCGATTCACAGAACTAACTTAAGACAAAATCCTAAACGTACTACTTTTGGTATAAGGATTTTGTCTTAAATTTTTTTTAAGACAAACTTAAGACAGACTTAAGTTAGGATTTTGTCTTAAGTCTGTCTTAAGTTTGTCTTAAGACAAACTTTAGTCAAAATCCTAACTCCTGTGAATACCAAAAGTAGTAAGTTTAGGATTTTGTCTTAAGTTAGTTCTGTGAATCAGGCCCCAAGATACCCGAGGCTGCATGTAGAGCCAGGACACCCTAGAGATCCCAGGCAGGACCTAGAGCCTGAACAATCAGAGGCCCAGGGCTGGATGTAGAGCCTAGACATCAAGAGACCCTGGGCAGGATGTAGAGCCTGGTCACCCGGATACCCCATTCTGGATGTAAAGCCTGGACACCCAGAGAATCCAGGCTGGATGTACAGCCAGAGTCCCCAGGCTGGATGTAGAGCCATGACACCCAGATAACCCAGGCTGGATGTAGAGCCTAGACACCAAGAGATCCCAGGCAGGATTTTAAGCTTGGACACCCAGAGACTCCAGGCTGGACGTAACTTGTTTCGGCAGTACGTGTGACCATAATGTACCATGTTTGGATCTTAAGCTGCTGGAAGGGTGCTTCTGGGAGTGTGGTTATGGAGTGCCAGTTGTCATCAGGAATTTAATCTCTGAGGGCCAGATGTAGGAGCCAACATACCGGTCGGTAACGGCCGATTTCGGTCGTTACCAACCGGTATTAAGTATTTGGCATGTAGGGGCCCTATTTTACCAATTCGGTAATTTTGAGATGTAGGTGGGACTCTTCTGAGTCCCACAGGCCTTACCGAATCAGTATTTTACCACCCAATCCAATTGGGTGGTAAAATACCGATTCCAGGTGTGCATGCACATGTGTGCATGCACACCTATGGCATGTGACAGACAGACATGCCCTTAGGGCATGTCCATGTGCCACATGTCACACATGCCTGAATTCGGGGTGCTAGAGGGTGTCAAAGTGACACCCCCTGCACCCTTGCAACATTCGGTATTTACCGAATCGGTAAATACCGATTCGGTAATGCCCATTGATTCCTATGGGCTTCAATGGCCATAGGAATCAATGGGCATTACCGAATCGGTATTTACCGATTCGGTAAATACCGATTCTTACTGAATCTGTAATTCAATTACCGATTCTACCTACATCTCCCCCCTTCTATTTTACCGATTCATAAATACCTAATCGGTAAAATTCGGTATTTATGAATCGGTAAAATATACTTACCTACATCTGGCCCCTAGGCGTGGAAGCTTTGGCAGGCTAGAGAAAGAGTAACTTTTTGAGCTGTAAACGAATGCACACCTCCCCCGGGGATGGGACATTTGTTAATGGTTTAACCACATTTCAATAGTTTAGCAATAATAGAGTTATAAGTGGCCTGTCATTCCAGGAACCACTTAGAACAATGTCAATAAGGGGTTTGATAATCAAATCCAGGAAGTGTGCACATCATTTACAGGCATGAATCATTGAATTCTCGCAGCATTTTCACCATGCCTCGTCCATGACAATGCATTATTTTCACAACACCACTGAGTTATCATGTTAATCCAGGGTCAAATGTCTCCTATTCTTTATTTCACCCACTTTGTTCAACCTGGGAGAGGTGAGGAGTTGTTAAACTATGCTTCCTACTGTGAAACAAAGATACACTTATCCAGGACTGGGGACACATTGAAGTTTTATTAGCAAAACATGTAATGGCTGACATATAGGGTAGAACGACTTGGCCGGTTGGTCTTCAGCAATTGTAGAACCACTTGGAGAATTATACGTCGTGAACATAAATATAACAAAAATCAGGAACTTTGATCAGAGTAGAGGTTTATTGTTCCCTGAAAGCACACAGGCTTCAGACAGTTAAAATGATCTAATACGCAGAATCCAGGTCAATCCCAAGCAGCCCAGGAGGGCATTCATTGCTTTCAAGATGCAAAGTCTTCAAGCCAAAACAGCATACCTGATGTCATATACTAATGTGTATGGTGTAACTTCAATCTTAGACTCCACTAAGCCTTATGTGACAAGGGATTTTTTAGTCTTAGCCTGTTGAGTTCACATATGGTTGACTGCAACAGCAGTAGAATGCGGTTCAGGCACGCCCTGTTAATCTACTGGATTTCACAGTAGTAGCACAGATTGGCAGGCATGGGAAGGTTAATGGATGCATGCTATAGAATATATATGAGGCACTGAAATGCTTGGTGAACGCAAGAAGTCAGAGGTACACAACATATTCACCAATGAGACACATTCACATTTACAAAAGAAATTTAAAACTGTCAGAAGTAGGTCTAAAAATAATGAGTCCATCTTACCTAGATGTATTGACCAAATACAAAAGTAGAATTCCCAAATCATAGTTCGCCGTGAATAGTACTTCCCTCTATACCCTGAGCACAGAAAAAGGACTGTAAAAAAGAGCCTTTAAAAAATAGGAACTTGGGTACCTAAACTTTATTGTACGAGAAGTATCATGAGAGAGCAACAACCTCTCCTCTTTAATATTTTCATTTGGAAAGCAATTTCTTAGCATTAAATAAACATTTTGGACGAAGTAATCAAGTTAGTGTTTTTGCTTGGTGAAAGAAAGTGAATTATTACTTGAGGAGGATGTGAGTTGTTCCCAAGAAATAATTCCCAAAATACTGTAAGGTCCAAAACAGAAGCTAATAAATAAACATGGGCTTAGCCCCTGTTAGCTATGATATAGAGCACACATGCTTAACTTAAGTAACATATGTAAAGTATTTTGCAGTACTAAAACATTTAAAAAGTAAAAATTCAACATAATAAAATCCCCACACCAATTTCTGAAAAATGGAAAAAATGTATTTAGAAAAATGAAACAATGCATCTAAAATCCAATGAGGGGTACCATAGATAAGCATTTTAAAGATTTAGAGCAAAAAATCATGAAAAAATAAAGCTCCAATCAGAAGTCACTTTTCGATGCTGATCAGGATCTAGAAGTGATTGGAATGCAGGTTGGATACCCCAATTGAGCTTGTCCTGGGGTAATGATTATACTTTGAGATTTGAAGCTTGATTTAAAGTTCGGTAGACAGGTTACTCTGTCACAAAAAGGATAGATATCATGTCCACCATAGGTGGCAATGGATATAATGCACTTGCAGGTGGGATGTTAAACACATCAGGCCCCATGTCTCTGAAATGGTAGTCAAAATCTTCCAGAAGAGCAAGGCTGACATCTTTATTTGGCAAAGTTGCTTCTAATCCGTACAGCCAAAGTCATTGGTTTTGTAAGTGTAAGCTGAGACAAGGAAAATTCTAAATACACACCTGTCAAAGTCCTCTCATCAGAGGGATACTTTTCTTGGTATTGCTCGACAGGATTTCTACCTTCTGGTCAATTTTATAGAGTTCCAACTTCTATGGGAATGCCTGGAGCTATATCCAACCTTCAGTAGCTGTTCCTCCTGGTCACTTCTCTGACTCCCCGGACATCAGAAAATTCACTCAGAGGCCAGGAATAATTCCAGCAGAGGCCACCAGCAAGGTCCAGTCCAGATCCAGTTGAAACTGCCCAGGTGGGCACTTTCAGAAAAAGACCTCTTGCAGCTTGTTTCGGTCACTTTAGCCAACCGCGGAGTTAGGGAACCGACCCTTGGAGTCTTGTTCTTAGTCCTGGTTAGAAGTCAAGGCCCTAAAGGCCTCTACAAACAGCAGGTCCAGTCCTCTTTTTTACCTTCTCCTGCAGATGAGTTTGATCAGCTGGAGTGATGTGCCATTATTGTAGCATTCACTAGACCAATGTTGATACCGACAACTGGACACTTTGTAAACATTCCCAAGGGGATATCCTACCACTTTTGTAACAAATTCTACAGTGCACCATTGTAAATAAAATTCATTTGGCACAACCTTGATGGTCTCAGAGGTGAGTGGTGTGCCAACCAGAGGAATGTTTAGGGCAGGTTGGGAAATGAGAAGTCCCTCCTCCTCAACCACACCAAACTGTTTCTGAGACCAGCTCACCCTCCCATTTGAATAGTGCCAAGCTGGAGACAATGTACCCTGTGAGTAAATGGTTATCTTTTCTAAGTAAACATTTGCACTTAACTATTGAATAGGCAGACCTCACCCTGGTCCAAATAAATATAAATACCCAATTGTCATTCCTAAGCTGGAAGGAGTCACCTACCTCACAGTGAGGTCTACATGCCAAAAAGCTTAAGTAACTATTTCTGCTCTGGGAGCAGCTTTAACACCTTAGTAAGGGGAAGCACAGACGAGGGGCCAGCTGTTGGCAGGGTGATGCTAATTAGTGGACTGGAGGTTCAGGGAGAAAAAGTTTATATTTTCATTAATTATTTTTCTTAAATATTTAATAACACAAATGACTTCTCAAGTGACGATTGAATAGACATTAAAATAGTGGTTGGCTTATTCTGGTAGCTTTTGCCAAACCAAATATAGCAGAGGTATAATTTTTATTCTAATCTTTAGTTTTTCTCATAGGAAACCTACAGGCCTTCCCAAGGAAAACAGTTTTTGGTGCTATTCATTCTAGATATGATTCAAAACTAAACTGTTGCATGTGACATTTTACATACTAGGCACACTAACTTGAGGGCTACAAAGCATTCTTATGGGTGACTTATTACATTTTTCAAAGCAGGGTTCTCTTTCCTTTCAAGGAGGCTTAGTTTGACAGGATCACAAGGGTCCTGCTGGTTTAAAATGTGCAGTACACAGGCTACACATATGTCTTTGTTAGCCTGGTGGATGAAATGACATGTGCTTCAGTACATAGGTGACATGTAATTTTTCTATGGCATTGTTTATTTTCCTACACCTCAAACTGTCACCTTACTAGAAAGGTAAACATGCCAGTTGGAGATTATGCAATTTTACCATGTGTTAGGGGTGAGATAACATGCACTGGGACCTGAAGTGCGGCAGATTGTACAGTTACAAAAACATAAATACCAGTCAGCAGAAAATGGGGGTGGAACTTTCTCACACTAATTAATAAGAAGAGGACATACAATACAAGTTTGGTATAAACCATAAAAATCAATATAACAACATGAACTAGAACTGCTCCTGACTGTTAGTTGTTCTAAACAGAAATTGTCCAACACACATTAGGGCACCAAAAATGAGTTCAAGAGCTCGATAAATTATGAGGAGCATAACCAGATGTGGGGAGAAGTCTGAAAGTTTCTCCCACTTGAATGCTTGAAACAGGTACAAATATTGCACCAAAATGAGTTCAAGAGCTGGATAAATTATGAGGAGCATGCACAGTTTGTTGTGGTTAATTTGCAAGGATAGGTTGTTATATGTTTGAAGCAATGTGTGATGTTGGTTATGTGCCTGATTTATTTGGACCTACATAACAAATCTCATATACAAAACAAATCTCATTTGCCATATACCAAGTCTGACTTTGAACTTAGTCTTTCCTCAAAAGAATTGCTGCCTGGGTTCTCAACTGGTGTTATTTTATATTAAAGGGTTAAATATAACCCTGTTACTTGTTGAAGGTTCTAATCTTTTCTGCCACATCTTTTGAATAAACCTGGATGTCTGCCTAAAAGTATGGCTCAATGTGGCTGGTGTACACCTAATATTAGAAGATTCAGTATGTATATATTTCATCCCACTAATGGTGTCTTAAAAAGATAGGTGGCTGCTAAACAGCCTTTGAGAACCACAATTAGCTCTATTCTTTAATAAGCCTTTGAACACTCATAAAATGGTTGACCAAAACAAAATAGTCAAATTGTTCATGCTTTAAATATAATCTTCAAGCCTCTAGCCAATATGCGTTTCAACGGTCTAGTGTTATGCCTCCAAATTCATCAGGGCTGAGGGCAAACAGAGCACAACTTATGAGAAAGACTTTGGTTTTGGCACAAATGTAAATATGTTTATACTTACGTAACAGTTTCAGGTCTTAAGAGATACACTTCCTATGGTACAAGGTATTGTCAGTATAGATTTGGTAAGTGTTAATTTTATACTTTCTGGTTTTTCTTGGTAATATACAACATGTGTATACCTTTTCATATATGTGGGTTTTATTTAGAGTGTCATAAAATATAAGTGGTGGATTCATAATTTGAGGCGTGTGCTATGTTGTTCAGTATAGATGTTCCTTTACAAAGGCCATTTAGAGATTCTTTCTATGACCTTTTTTCTTCACTTGGTATTGGGGAGGCAATTTTGGAAAGTCTCACAATAGGGTGCAATGGCTAACCTGTTTATCTAAATTGTGTATGCAACTAGAATTGTGGTTTGGGTTCCCACACATGATGTTTGTTTTGTACGTTTGACACATGTAAAGATTTTCGTGGAAGTTGTTATTTATGTAAGAATTGGGAATGTATAATTTGCTTTTGTGGAGATGACTCAAAATTATATGTGTTCTTTTTTCCCTTAGCCCTGAGTGAGAGGCATAACACTAGTATGAGGAAACACATGTTGGCTAAAGGCTTGAAGACTACAATTAATGGATGAAAGATTGGACTATTTTGGGGACAGTGGGCCCAATTCACAGAACTAACTTAAGAAAAAATCCTAAACTTACTACTTTTGGTATTCACAGAAGTTAGGATTTTGTCTTAAGACAGACTTAAGTTAGGATTCTGTCTTAAGACAAAATCCTAACTTCCGTGAATACCAAAAGTAGTAAGTTTAGGAATTTGTCTTAAGTTAGTTCTGTGAATCGGGCCCCGTCATTTTGTGAGTGCTCAAATACTTTTTGAATGATCTTAACTGTACCCGATAATCTTGTTTCTTTTTCCACAAACATGATTATCATCATTCATTAAAACATTGCTGATGAGGCTATTCCAAATGACAAACTGGCCTGCACTGTCCACATTAATGGAATAATTTTCAGCCTTAGATTCTGAATGAAACAATATGTGGTGATAAGCAGATTTTAAATTAAATTATTTAAAATAATTAATCACCTTCAGCTTTAACAGAAGTTGACTGCTTTTGGGTAAGGTAAAACTGTCATATAAAATCCATCTATTTAAGCTCCTCAAGTCAAAATTAAATGTTAAATTGTGTTCTCTTTTACAAGATCATCACTGGATAAAATCAGTCAGTGTAATCCACTAGTTCAAATGTCCTTTCTTTATCACTTTATTTCAATATTGTTCTAATGTCATTTCACACTATCAAAGGCATCCATCTTCAATTTTATCTGATATACATATTCTCTTAGGCACACTGTTTGACTTGGCTCTCTCTGCAGGGTCCTCCCACAAACCTTTTTCCTTCACCCCTCATGTTTTCTGAACCTATATATGTTGGCTTTTAGGACATTGTGCACTTTACCACTGCTAACCAGTATGAACGTGTGTGTGCTCTCTCCTTAAAACATGGTACAAGTGGTTTACATCCAACTATCAAATTTAATGTACTTGTAATTCCCTACTAAAGTGGTACTACATGTACCCAGAGTGGTTCAATTGAAAGCCACTAGTGGGCCTACAGTACCTATTGTGCAACCCCCTTAAGTAGCCCATTAAAACATGTCTCGGGCTTGTGATGGCAGCCTGTTTGCAGTTTTAAACTGCCACTGCAGCAAATAATTTTTTTGCCAGGACTAACAAACATAAGATGCACTTAGGATAGTGCCATGGGGCAGGCTGCATTCTATTTAAAAAGTGGACTTTTAAGTTGTACATGTCCTGGTAGTGAAAACTCATGAAATTATTTTTCACTACTGTAAGGTCTACCTTTCCAATAGGATAAGATGAATTTATTAGGTGCTAACTTTTGATTCAGAACAGATAGAAATTTAATTTGGAAATGTCATGTATGGTCTCAAATGAATTATAATTTAAAATCCTCTTTAATAGGAAATTCAAATATTAGGTCACAATTCTGAAACTATCACATTTAGAAAGTGGCATCTTCTCGTCCTAACCATTTGGTGCCTGCAGCCTGTATCCTGGGTCAAATGGCTGGCTGTAGTTGGCAGTTTCGCTTGTGTATTCCTTACAGACAAGGAGATAAAGAAGGCAAGGTGTTGTCAGGATGGGCCAACCTGCCAGAATGGGATGGATGGAGCTGTTCCCTGCCCCAATTAAATTTCATAGCAACTGCTTCAGCACATTCACAACTAACTTGACACCAGCGTATTGTACACCCAGTCTCCTTGAAGCCTGGACAGGGGAGGGAAGGAAATTTCAGAACCAGATGCGGGGAGAAGTCTGGAAGTTTCTCCCACTTGAAAGCTTACATCAGGTACACATATTGAACCCTTGGGACAACTCTTCAGCACACCCCAGAACATATAGACACTACAGAAGAAGGAATGCTCTTCTGTCAGAGGACTGCCCTGCTGCCTAAGGTTGAGACCTGCCCTACTGTTTCAGAAGGAAGACTGGACATGCTCCCATCATCCCAGGGTACCTAAATAACTTCAAGGGTTGGTTGGCTGACCTTCTGTTTGGAGTTAGAGTAACATAACAATCTCCAGAGGTATCTCTTCAACTGCTCTGCTGACCTACTGTATGGGACTTGCTGGTCTCCGCCGTAGTGACTTCCTGATTCCCATGAGGTCCCTTCTAATGTCCTGAATCCTGGGCTGACATCAGTTGAACTCCTCCTGTTCACTGTGACTTTGTCCAGTAGCTCCAGATGATGATGCTTCCTCCTCAGGTGCCTCCAGCTGCCCTACCCCCAGAAGTTTACTGTCTCAGACATTTTTCCCTAACACTTCTTCTAAGTCTGAAGGTTAGCCCAGTCATCTTTGTGTATCTGAACTGTGCGCCATTGAGGTTGGCCCAAACTTTTAACTGTGCCCTGATCTCACAAGTCTGGATGTCCGTGGTTGATACTTTGATCTTTTAGGCTTCACTTTAAACTTTCAAAAGTAATAACTCTGGTTCTACTGATTGGATTTTTGTGGTTTTGTTGTCAAAAAAATTATGAAACTGTACTCTACTTCTCTACATTAGTATGACATTTTTCCTCTGTTGTGTTTTCACTACATTACTGTTTGCTGCATAAATACTTTACACATTGTCTCTAAGGTGACTGCTTTTACTTCGAAACTACAAAAGGATTAGGCACAGGTTAATTTTGTGACGGTTTGTGGTTTATCCTGATGGATGGGGAATGTGGTTGTTGCTTGAGGAGGGCTCACACCCCCGTCAACCAACAACCCAATTTCTCCCAGTTATGTTATGTTATGTAATGTTATGTTATGTTATATTATGCTATGCTAGAACTGAGCAGAAGATGGGAGTCTAAGCACAACCAGGGTTAGTGGGATTACTAAAAAAAACTGGTCTTCAGCTTCTTGTGGAATCCAAGAGTTGAGGAGGATGTGAGGAGGAGAAGACTTTTATGTGTAGCGACAGGTAATTCCATGTTATTGCAAGTTATTTTCCACATGGTTGAAGGGCTTAACCTTTTTTTTATTTACTGCAGAGTTAGCACTTTATTGCATAATACTGCAAAGGGTAAACAGAATGGGGTATTGACATACAATGCAACATTGGAGTAAGTTATACATTCATTGATAAATGTTTATGCAGCAATGTTCATTATTAAATCCATAGTTTATACGTCAGTCATATTCTCTTTGTGATTTTTCTAACTGCCCATTTAACCTCCTTGTTTCTCAAGCTATAAATGAGTGGGTTCAACATAGGTATTACTACTAGATAGAACACTGATGCAACTCTGTCCTCGGCCATTGAGTGGCTCGAAGTAGGTTGGGCGTACATGAAAACAAGTGTGCCAAAAAATACAATCACACAGACAAAGTGGGAGGAGCATGTGCTGAATGCCCTCCACCTCCCTTCCAGGGATTTGATCTTGAGAATGGCAGCCACTATGCAAGAATAAGAAATAAGTATGATAATGAGGCATAACAGTATGAGTCCACCAGCTATTGAAACCAGAAGAGCCTCATTAAGGGACGTATCAGCACAGGCAATCTTCAAGATTGCAGGAGCATCACAGAGGAAATGCATAATCTTATTTGATCCACAAAAAGGTAATTTAAAAGTGAAGTAGGAATGAGTAAAGGCATTGAGGATGGCAACTGAATATATGAAGACAAGAAGACAAATGCATGTTCTTTTGTTCATGATGACTGAATACAGCAAAGGATTGCAGATAGCTATGTAACGATCATAGGCCATTACAGTCAGGAGAAACACCTCTGTGCTACCAATGGCAAATCCGAAAAACATTTGAATGGCACATCCGGGAAATGAAATTGTCTTGTTCTCTGCTAAAAAGTTAACAAGCATGTTGGGTGTAGTGACTGAGGAATAGCAGATATCCACAAAGGACAAGTTCCAGAGCAAGAAATACATAGGTGTGTGAAGTCGAGGTGTCATCCTTATTAACACCATGATTCCAATATTACCCAGAAGGGTTGAACCATAAACTAGAAGGAAGAACATGAAGAGCGGGAACTGGAGTGAAGGGTCATCTGTGAGTCCTAAGAGTATGAATTCTGTTAAATGAGTCTTGTTGCCTTCTTGCATTGGTCCAATATATGGAACCTTCCAGGAAGAATGAGAGCTAAAAAAGAGACATGAGGTTCTATTACAGCTAGATAATTGGGAAATTCTCAATTACAAAAACAGAGGCAAAGTGTCATCCACAAATGAATTCTTCAATAATGTCATTCAACTATTGATTGCATCATTATTAAAATGCATAACAATGATCAAATCTTTATTATGGCTATAGTAAGTGATATGTGTTTTTTCCCATGCAATTTCACAAGTGCTTCCCTACTGTAAGAGGCACTGTTTAGGTGCGAGCTAAAACTAAAGTAAACACATCCATAACATATCTATTCACTTTCTCATCAAGTCAGGTAGTCAAAAATCAGTACTTCAGCTCATCCTTTATGTCATTCATTTGTTTTGTACTTTGCTGAACATTCTGTTTCTGTTTCTGTATTTCACTTCTTCATTTTCTTTTTCCGACCCTTCCACTGATTTTTCTTTGCATGCAATCTGGCAGATGTTCTGAAAGTGCCTAAAGTCCTGCAAAGCCAAAAGAATTTATATCAAATTAGATAAACAGGTTTTGCTGAAAAAACAAAAAACACCAGAATCATATTCACTGACTGCTTGAACAGTGTAGCTTCCTGTATGAGAATCAACTGCCAAAAGCTTAACATGGACAAGACTGAGATTCTGATTTTCCAGAGCATGCCCTCTCCTGGGTATGCATCCTGATGTGTCCCGCCAAGGTAGGCTCCTCACCTTCACTCACAGACCACACCTAAAATCTCAGAACCATCCTCAACAAAAAAACTTACCATGTCTCGACAAGTCAATGCTATCTCCTCATCCTGCTTCCTCATCCTGGTGTGCCACACAAGATCTTCAAGTGGATTCCACAGAAGACCAGTTGCACCATCACACAAGCACTCATAATTGGCAGACAGGATAACAGCAAAGCACTCTGCGCTAGATGATCTGCCCAACTCCTGCACAGACTTCTTACCATCCAGAAGGCTGCAGCCAAACTCATCCTGGACCTCTCACAATGCACCCTCGGAGAGCTCAACTATCTCCCAGTCCAGAAAAGATGCTAATGTAAATGCTTCACACACACATTTATGACACTCCACAACAACTGACCCTTGACACTCTTACCTTAACCAGCGGATGCACTTTCATCAACCAGTATATGAAACTCAGGCATGAAATACAGGCAAGAAGGGAGAGAATTTATTAAACATTTATGAGAAGTCTCCACAAAATCAATTCTGTTCATTATTATGTCATGCAAATTCATCCACAATCTACAGATTTGAAGTTTATGGGATTTTTTGGTAAAAAAAGTAAGAAATGTGAAGTAAAGCCAAATGTATAACATGTTAAAATGAAAGCTATTGATGCCCATGTGCACAGCATGTGCTTTCAAGTTACCTTCTTTAATGTACGTTTATGATTCAGAATACCACTCGCCTGTGTATAATATGAGAGCATATTTACATATGACATACCAAAGCCCCAGCTGGAAATTTTATTATAAAAACAGTTTTCCTTTTTTTTAAATATGTGCTGATTATCACTTTACATTTATTTTAGATTGAAGTGGCAAAACATCTCCAGCAAACTTACAATTGTGATGTGCTGTGGGGGCAGAATTTTGTGCAACAGGTGACTTACGATAGTGTAACAAATTCTAACATTTCTTTTTTAAAGCTGAATATTCAGCTTTAGTATGATTAGCAGCCCTGAATTTGCACCAGGGACCGAAATCTCAGATGTCCGTAGTCCAGACCTAGAGGACAATGGTGAACAGGTAGATTATCTACTGATACCATGCAGGAGCATAAAGAGACCAGGCATTTGGTGTGTTCTTCAACTCAGCTATGAACATCTTATCCAACATCCCATACATAGCTGCCACTGCTTGACATAAAGGGGCCTATTTATGAGAATATTATGCAGTGCAGAGTAGCAAGCGACATTGCTGCACTGCACTTCACCTTCCTTCACAAAAGCAATCCTGAGAGGCATATTCCTCTTTCTATTTGTGCGTCAGAATGCAGCACACATAGAAACAGGATGTAACAAGGAGAAATAAAGATATTTCTCTTTGTAACAACTCACCTGTGAAGGCATATCTTTTTGGTGCTTTCTCAGGTCTTTAAATGCATCAAAAACCATTGGAGTTACTTGAGCATACCCACACAACTCCCATTGAATGCTTTCCCAGGGCAAAGTAAGGCAATGCAGTGATTTGCTCTGCATTGCCTCACTCTAGATGTATGGAGCCAACCACTGCCAAGGAAAGTGGCCTTGCGCAGCTTCATAAATCACATGTAAGGTTTGTATCACTCTAGCACCAAACAATACTGTCGCTCTTTGACATGTGAAGAGCATCAGCGGTGCCAGCTTCCTTTTTTCCCATCTACCCACAACCTCTTATCCCCCCCAGGATCTCGCCACCTGTAATCTGCATGTTTGCATGCACTAAGATGGTCTTTGATTTCACAAGGCCTACTCTTTATCTCCGCACGCTTTCTTTGTTTCTGTTTTGCCCACTTCGGCTTTTTTCCTGCAGACTTTCAAGGGGCCTGACCATTCATGTTCAAGATAATATCTTTGTTCCAAATGTGAGCGTAGTTTGGAAACCAATCCATTGTTACAGGGCACGTACAGAATGTTTTTTTTATGGCACGCAGATACAGGGTACATAGCCGGTGGAAGAGAAGAAAGACATAACAAAGCAAGCAAGCATTTGCAATTCAATAGGACTCACATTTACGCAAGACCTATTGCATTGCAAATGAGAGTGGGAGTATGCGGGGTGTATGGGGGTGCGAGAAGGCATGGACAACAGGAGTGCAGGGATGAGGAAAAAGTATGGGCAACGGGGGTGCGGGCGTCAGGGGCCAAGAAGGCACGGACAATGGGAGTGTGGGCAGGGGGAGAAGGCTAGGACAATGGGAGTACGGGAGGGGGTTAAATAGTGCTCTAAATAACACATACCATACAGAGTAACACTCAAAGTAAAGAGGCTAATATCTATGGGAGGGTACAAATGACGAATGGCCAAAATAAGGCGGGACTAACAAACCTCATAATCAATCAGAAGACATAATTTACAGAGGACGAAGACAGAAGCCAAATAAAAAAATGGGTGGAGAGTGAGGGTAGCTTGTCTCTACTACAGCATGCCTTGCAAAGCGAGAGGCGCATGTGTGTTGCGGCTAAAGCTCAACCTAATATTAGGTGTTGATACAAATAACAGGTAATTGTTCATATTGTTTTAATATATGCTTTCATAGTTGAATATTTTGTAACAATGTATTTAATTTTAGCAGTAGTTTATTAATATTTATCTATACTAATATAAAAAAGAGAGAGCCCAAACCTTTGAGGCGCACAGCACCAATCACAACACCCAATACAGCGTTGGAAAGGGCAGTTGCAGCAGAAGGACATAGGCTATGCAGATGCACACCATATACATTTAAAAGGTAAAAGAACCGTGCCAGCAAAATAGTCCCTTGTGGGCGTGTCTGTGTTGTGCTGGGGGCGTGACAAATGCTGGGGGCGTGTGGTACGTTTCGCCCTTCATGCCATGTCTCATATTGTGTGCTAATCCCACCCTGCATGCTTTAAATACCCCTGTACCCCATAATCATAACCCACCCTTACTCCTTAAAATACCCCAACACCCTTAAACACTAACCCATCTTAACCCTATAAATATACCCTGTACCCCAAAACCCAAACCTATCCCTAAACCCTAAGAATACCCCTGTACCCCAAAACCCAAACCTTGCCATGAATCCTAAAAATACCCCTGTACCTCAAAACCCAAACCTACCTCTGAACCTAAAAATACCCCTGTACCCCAAAACCCAAACCTACCCCTGAACCCTAAAATACCCCTGTACCCCAAAACCCAAACCTAGCCCTGAACCCTAAAAATACCACTGTACCACAAAACCCTAACCTAGCCCTGAACCCTTAAAATACCCCTGTACCCAAAACCCAAACCTACCCCTGAACCCTTAAAATACCCCTATACCCCAAAACGCAAACCTAGCCCTGAACCATAAAAATACCCCTGTGCCCCAAAACCCATACCTATCCCTAAACCCTAAAACTACCCCTGTACCCCATAACCCAAAACTATATCTGAACCCTTAAAATACCCAAACACCCTAAAACATATACCTCAGTACCCTAAAACATATACCCCTATACACATACTTACCTTATCCGAACATTTAAAAAAACATGCTTTTACCATTCATGCATTTACAACGAATTTCGTTGTAAATGTATGCGTGGTAAAAGCATAAAAAAATGTAATGTCATGCGTTATAATGGCATTGCGGAGTCATGGTACTTTCGTAATGAAAGAATGCGGAGTGATGGTATGCGGAAAGAAAGCTGCGGAATAATGGGTGTTTACCCTCCCCCGGTAAGTAAATTGGTTGCACGGCGGCCCACATCTCCAGCAACATGCTCATATTTTTTTACCACCCATTTGAAAAATGTGCAGGTCTCTCTCATTGAAGGCCAGCACGACATACACTTTTAGACACACCTCCCGCCACAAGTTCTAGAATTGCGAACTTTAGAGCTGGGGAGCTATGTTCGAATCTCGGCATCAGCTCAATATCCTGTGATTCCAGGCAAATCGCTTTGTATCACAGTGCCTACCACAAATGAATGTGTTCTTCTGTAATGTAAATTGTGCTCATGCCATGTTGTCGAGTTTGCGCTATATAATATTGTAAGGAAAAATAAAGAAGGGAAACTTGAGTTCACACACTACTTAACGCGCACTCAACAGTGCACTGTGAATCGGAGCGTTTCACAGGCATGTCACAGATAAGAATTGCTATCAAAACGAAATCCTAAAAAACAATATACTACTGGCCGGCAGCAATTCATACCCGGACAACGTCGGGACGGGCTGCTAGTAAATATATATAATGCTTTGAATGTTAATTAAAATGTAATTTATTGTTTGCTTAACTTACTGCTTTGAAGCAGGAGGTTAGTCTTATTATGGAAACCAGTGGTGAATGTATTTATTCCCTGGTATTTAACACCTCGGCTGCTAAGGCAATTCCCCTCCTGTGCTGACATTCCATAAATCCCATTATTCATGACGAGCTCAGCTCGTCATCAGTGTGCGAGGAGGCTACGCCATGACGAGCTGAGCTCGTCATGAGCCTGGAAGGGGTTAAGGTATACTTTTGTGTAAGTGTACTATTGTTTGCTATTCATAAAAGGTATTTTACTACCAGTACTCATTGAATATCTATGAGTTCGGAGTCTCTACAAATAAAAATATACGGCAGTATGCGTTCCGTGGATATCGCTGGGAGTTTGTGTTTTATACCCCCCTGCTGTAGTCTTCACGTTGTATTGCATGCTGTGTTTATTTGAGTGACTTTGCTGTAGTGACTGATATTTTGGTAGATAATGATTGAATCTGATTATGACTGTTGCCCACCACCATCTCAGCATATTGTAGACACTTAGACAGCATTGACTATTGCCTTTGACATGCTTTGCAATTCACGTCATCACACAACATAGGGATGTGTAGGCCTGAAGTTCTCTCTATGTCTGACTATATCTTGCTTAGTGGTAGTGTTTGCCTATTGGCTTTGACATGATTGTATGACTTCTTTCTACGTTTTTTGCTCTTTCTAGGGCCTAAAGGCCTATGCTGAAGTGATGCCGTGTTCTTTTATGACACCATCTTGCTGAGCCTCTTTAGGTGAGAGGCTATGTTTTAGTTTTGAGGTGTTGTTCGCTCTTTGCAAACTGGAAGGGACCGGTTCTTATCAGAGGAATGTACTTGCTTGGTGCCGGTGATGCGACAACAGTTAGGCCGGCTGGGGGTGCGTCCTTGGCACAGAGAGTGGTGCAGGAATCTGGTGGGAGGCGGGTTGCTTGCTGAAAATTTCCATGAGAGAGAGAGTCTTCCATATTAACAAAGAGCAGTGAACCTGATAGTCAGTTGGGAGTTAGTTTGAGTTACGGGACAGTTGGAACTCAGTTGGAAGAGAGTTGGAAGTCAGTTGGAGTTCAGTTGTGGGAGTTCAAGAGAGAGCTGGATGGAGTTCAAGTGTGAGGTCGAATTATGGCAGTCTACTGAGGCAGAGCGGTCCAGACGTGTATCAGTGATTGCAGAGCAGAGTCCTGAATGAACCAAAGAGAGAGAGAGGGACCAGTTCAACTGCCAATGCTGGAATATAGAGAAACATGGTGAGGTGTTAATAGAATGTTGTAATTATACCTGTTCATGCTTAATCACTTTTTCTTTTCAGCTTCCTATATATATCTGTATCTAATTGTTTTTCTTCTTTGTCATTCTATCATTGTGTAATAAAGAGACCCCAGTGTGCATGAGTTTCATTTATCTGTTGTCTCTGAAAGAGAGTGGGGGTACTTCTTACCCAGGTGCTGACATACAGAAGGATGTGTGATTCCTTACTAAGAGGTAACTGATGATAGGAAGGTGCGCTGCTTTTAATCAGGGATGGCTACAAGTGTAATCTGTATTTCATACCTCTTGTGAGGGAAGGTCAGGCCCCTTTCCAAGGTAAGGGAAATTGGCTCCCATCAAGAACGTCCAAATTATAGGTGTTGCTGATTTTGCACCAAGGTGCGTTGCTGATTCGCACCAGGGTGCGTTGCTCGCGTAGATGGGCGTTGTTCATTGAGTGACGTTACTGATTTCGCACAAGGGTGCGTTGCTCGTGTAGATGCGCGTTGTTCATCGGGAGACGTTGCTGATTTCGCACCAGGGTGCGTTGCTGATTCGCACCAGGGTGTGTTGCTCACGTAGATGGGCGCTGTTCGTCGGAAGGCGTTGTTAATTCGCACTGGGGTGCGTTGCTGATTCTCACCAGGGTGCGTTGCTCATGCAGATGTGCGTTGATTCACCAGAAGGTGTTGGTTTTGTTGCATTATTGTACAGATTCCATAAGACTTTGGCTCCAGATCTTTGGCATTTTTAGTTGTATATGTGTTAGTTGTTAGTATTATTCCCTTCTCAGACAGGTATTCTAAAAGTGTTGTTGTTTTCAGGCATTCTGGGAAGGGGTGGTGCACGTAATGTCCTGATAGTTGGCAGAAGCCCAGAGCTTCTAAGCAGAAATACAGGACTTTCAGGTAATTACACTTGCCTTATGGATTCATCGCCATACCCAATTGCCGGAATACTATGTGTTGTCAAGACTGTTTTACATGGTGTCTCAGATTGGCAATGTATTTATTTATATAGACTTCAGTGCCTAGACTTCAGTGCCTTTGTGGTGCCTCACAAAAGAAATGTGCCACTTGTTTTTATTGATTTTTATTCCTTCAAGCGACATACATTAATTTAATACTTTCAGTCCTCTATTATCATGGATGGGAAGGGTGTTGTTTACTTCCCTCTTTCCTCCGGAATACCTGTAGCTATTAAGATTACTTCTATTACAGCCCTCTTAAAATAGATTGCCTTCTCTTAATGTGTTTCATGAGTACATTTTATTGTAATGTTTTTTAATACACTGCCACTGAGTATACTATATTATATCTCTTAGTTTTCAGCAAGCGTTTATCACTAGCTGTAGAGCTTGCTTTTTTACACCCTTATTATTTTCCATCCCTTGGTGTTAAGATCTATGACTTTAAATTCCCTTGAGTTTTTTAAATCCTTAGCTTTTTACACTCTGGGTTTCTTACATTCTTGTATTACATCCTTGTTTTCTTGCTCTCTTGACTTTCACACTTTTTACTTTTGTGGTTTCTTGCTACCTGTGTATTTAAATCCTGAGATTTTTTACATTCTATATTTTCACATCCTTTTTTATGGCTTCTGCTGTTGCTTGGACATTTATATTTGTACATAATATATTTTGCCAGCCTTGCTTTTTATCTACCTCTTTAAGTGCCTTTTACATCCTTGGAGTTTTAGATTCTTGCCCCACAAGTTATCTTCCTGACATATATAAAATAGAGATCAAACCAAGAAAGAGGGCAGGATAGAATAGAAGCAACAGGGGAAGAAAGATGGAGACAGAAAAAGAGTGAAGGGGACAATAATGTTTTATGCCAAGTAAAAAAAGCAAGTCACATTTTTTCAACTCTTGGTTATTTTGTGACTTGACATCAACAGAGACTATGGGAGCTGAACAGCAGTTCTCAGAATTTTTTTTCTGTATAAGGTGGTCTTTGTTTTTCTGGCAATGTGTGGCTTGAGGGCAAATTGGGTGCCCAAGAAATCGTAAATCTGGAAATGCATCTGAATGCTACTCCTCCCCATGAGAGGCGTAGGGAGGCGCAGCGAGGAACATGTATTCATTTCTCCTTGTTTTCATCCTCTTCTATGCGTGCTGCATTCTGCAGCACATTTACAAGTTCTATGTCAGCTAATGCAGCACATATAGAAGTTGGAAAACGCCATTTTTGATTGATTATGTGCAGGAAGGGAACCATTTGTTGCTTCTTTGTGTACCTCATCCTGAAATTCATTCAATGCTAATTTAAGATCTGTAGGTGACATTTATTATATCCAAACATATTAGTGGAGGAAGAATGGGATTCTCAGACGTATTTCTGGTATAGCACTAGGCATAGAGTACCTGTCTTAAGCTCAACAATATTCAGAATGGAACCCTGTAGTTACATTCATATGATGAGATCTGTAAACAAGGTAATTTATTTGGTGCAATATATTGTGATATTCCATTTGCAAACAATATACATGTTATACTCATTCCTAATATGGAATGAGACTTTAACACGATAATAGATGCTTGTATGGTATTTCATAAATTTGATTTGGAAATGGTAAAGGTTATTTTGTGCCACATATATATATGCCCCAAAGACAGTAAAGATCCTTCTTAATAATAAATATTTTAAAGATAGAATTCAGCTATGAACCAATGAGATGGCCAACTACCGAATTGTTTGTTCAATGGCAGAATGTTTGTCCTTCTTCCGTTATCCTTTATTCGACATTGATCTCTGTGGACAAAAATCAAGCAACTACTTGCTATCCTCCAGTCCTCTGATGATGAAAAATGGGTCCCACTCCCTACTTCACAAAAATGAGTGCAGGTGCCCACATGCAAGACCTTGCACAATTTAAGCACTTCTTTAATAATAAATCCAATCATGGTTTTCGATATAAGAATGTAGTTGTGGAACAATCAGAACACATGCTCATAACATGTGGTTGTCGGCTGAACATCTCATGACCCCACCAAGACTGCATTTATATTTGAGAGCACTGAGTACTTGTGCCTGTATAGATAGTATATTCACCGTAAAACCTGAATAGTACCAGAATATTGTGACCAATGTATTGTTCTGTGTCCAAATATTGAGTACAAATATATTCTGCTACAAAAATATGTAACCAAAATATTGATGGTTAACAATTGCGAAGGCAAATATTTATAAATATATAGAAACTCACCATTCTTAAACATGCCTCTATGTACTTCAAATTAAACTATATTGTCAGATACCTACATAGCCAGTCAGAAATAGTAAATCTCTCATATCAATGTATCTCCCCTTCACAATCTTTTGGAGATAGATATTTTGGCTATGATATTTTGGTAGCACAATATTTGTGTGCTTGAAATTGTAACAGCCCCCTTAATATCAAGTATCAGGCAGACTTTGGGAACCGCAGGTCAGATTGCACAGTCACTGTATTTTTGGATGGTGGTAAAGCTTAGGGGAATGTATCAGATAGTACATTTCTTTCAGATGGATCATACCATTTATTGTATTGCAGCTTGATGCTGAATGACAAAGCAAGTGAGGTCTGAGCCTGTGATGAACTCATGTCTCCAGTCATACCTATCAATGAAAAAATTTCAACATGGTAGTTATAGCACACAACTTGGGGTTTCTCACATAATGAATATGTGCTGCACAGACTAAACCACAAGAAAGCTGATCTGAATGGAGCATGCTAGATTCTGCTTAACAGAGTGAATCCTACCTTTCACGCTCAGAGATCTCGGGCTGGAAGTAATTTGTTTCAGCACCATGTGGAAGTACATTTTATGAAGTCTTCTTTTTCACTCTGCTGGGAGTGGGTATTTTGGCAGCATCTTATAATGTCGAAGTGCCACAAGAGATGCAATCCCTAGGCCATGGCAAATCTTTCAGGGAGACAAAAATTATCTCAACTGAATATATATTTGTACAACTCCCTAAAGGGTAAGAGGTCTACTAAGGGTTCAATCACCTGGTGTAATTTGTTACTAAAAACCTAGAGTTAAGCAGTCTGGATAACAGCGACCAATATTCTACTGAGGTCAATTTAGATAAGGCGCATTTCTCAAGTTGCTTAGGAGGCTGGCACTTCAATTACAAGAGCAAATACTTGACTTGATAAAGATGTGCATTGATTGCTTGCACTCACCTTAATCTCACCATTTTGCAAATGAGTGGTGAGCTCATCAGAGAATACAAGCAATCGATGCATGTGGGTATGGACAAAACACATTCCTCTTCTTGCATCCTGGCAGTATCTTCTTGGTCTACAGCCATAACATTTTCTTTTTGAGTGTACATTTTTGTCCAGTTTGGCAAATCCTATTGGTAGTCTTGTAAGCAATTTTTTGGGGAAAATCTCTACATTGACAGGATAATCTTTTCCATTCGGACTTGTTTATTTTCTTGCCCTGTTGTTTCCACCTGTGACAACAGCAATGATGTAAGTCGACTGAAGGTACTTCGGCACCTACCCGACAGAGGAATAACAAGGAGAAATATCTTCTTTTCTCCATGATACTTCCTTTTGTTCTGTTTGATGGATTATATAGTACACAAAGAAGAATATGCACAAATGAAAACAGTCCTTCCTGTAACATGGCATAAATATGCCTGCATTGGTGCTAACCAGCCTCAACTGCACCACCTCAGGTAGAGAACTAAAGAGTTAAAGCAAGAATTGCAGCTACACATTGCTACAAACCAGTCGGACAGCTTCCACAAGAATACGTTACAAACTTTTCAAGTTCAAGTTCATTTGATTCCATAGTTTTCATATTTCATCCAGCTTGACTTGCTTATACACGATAAAACTGTCCAAAACGACCCTTTGTTTCACATAAGGTAGTTGTGCCAATCCAGGCCTTGTACTATGTCACTTTGGAACATTAATTCATGTGTTACAGCTAATAATCTTAGTCCCAATGCATTTCGGGCATTTATTTTGCACTTCGAGGAAGTGAGAAAGTAATGATTGTTCAGTAAAATACAACTCAGGTCTCAGAAATAGGGAGTTTTCCTTGGACGACTGTCATTAAAGAGAGAATTCAAACATGTATTTGTGTTGTGTTGTCTCCCAGATCAATGATTGTTGGTTCACGTCTGGACTACTGCAATGTGCTGTATGCGGGTCTGAATAAAAGCCTGCTGCAGCGCTTGCAGGTGGTCGAGAATGCAGCGGCTAGGTTTGTCCTTGATCTACCCCGGCGCACCTCGGCTACCTCTGCCAGAAAATCACTTCACTGGCTTCCTATAGAGGACCGAATAGTGTTCAAGACCATGCGCATGATCTACAGGGCATTAGCAAAAAGCAGCCCCACTGGAATAGGTTCCATTCTGTCCCGCTATAGCCCCGGCAGGGACTTGCGCTCTTCTTGCAGTCTCCCGTATTCGGAAAACCAGATGGGGTGGTAAAGCTTTTTCTAATCTGGCACCTAAGTGGTGGAATGCCCTCCCCCTGGAACTAAGGTCCCTTCCCACCCTTCAACTTTTTAGGAATGCTTTGAAAACCCATCTCTTTGTGCGGACATACCTATAGTTGTGCCCTGTCCTTTTTTGATCTGTTTTGGTAGGCGCCTTGACACCTTCGGGATTTAGTAGCGCAATACAAATTGCTTTTCAATTCAATTCAATATACCTGACAGGGGTCAAAGTGTTGCACCCACAGAGGACCTAAAGACACACTTTAGATCCTCCACCGGTACAACACTTTGACCCACTGTGACAATAGGGTCCGCCTGACTCTAAGACACTGTGAGAAGATTAAACACTAAGAAAGTTATTCTCTAACAAGAATTTTTTTTGTGATAAGTGAAAAAAATATAAGATGAACAAAAGCAGAATGACGAAACAGGGATTGGTATATTTCAAGGGTGCACAATTTTGGAATCATATGATAGGGATTTTTATAAAATAAAGGAGTGTGCTATTCCAAGGAGAGAAGGGAGAGAAGAGAGATAGGAGGAAATAAGTGTGTGAATACCAGGCACTGGGAAGAGAGTGCGTACTATTCAATATTTTAATTTATAGCACAAGAACCCAGTGAACCAAATTACCTTTCGAGTCTCTTGCAGCTATTTTTAGATCACATTCACTTCACTACACTTCTATTCACAATACATAATCCCTCTCATTACACCCATAGCTTCATGACGGCAACCAGAAAAGAAATCCGGCTTCGAGCCATTCTGTGGGGCCCGTTGGGCATTACAGCGCCGGCCCAATGAGGAGCTGCCCAATGATGAAGCATGACACCCCTTGGGGTGTGTGAGGGCCCTACTCCTTATTGGAGCTATCACAGTGCTAGTGTGCGCTCTCTTCCCAGCGCCTGGTATACACACAAATCCCTCTTCCTATCTTTCCTCTCTCCCCTATCTCATAGGAACAGCATACTCCTTTATTTTGCATAATTGGTTGCGGTCTGTATGGTAGACCTTCCAAACCTCTGTCCCTCCTCGTGATATTCAGGGATTTTTTATTTATCACTGGTCCTGAAGAAAGCTATCTGACCTAAAGTGGCATTGGCGATATGGGTGTAACATGTAGGCCCTGGCTTTGATGTGGGAGCTCTGATTTTGTGCTGTTAACCTTACCAAAGGTTCCCCCTAATAAATTTCAAGCAAAGAAGGGATACCTGCAGGTAATTTTAACATACGGATCCCTCGATACAATCAAGCTACCCTATAATATAGGCGTTGAAGCACACCCAGATCTGCTAGTTGTGCTGGGTGAGAACCCGATGATGAGGCATGCCACTGGTATAAATGGTGAGGGAGATTACACAGGCTACATTGAGGGTAAATTGTAAAATTTGGGGGTACAGAACTCTCCACCATTTCTCACTTCTACGTCTATTCTCCTACTACTAATTTCCTTCTCATCTGAAAACGAACATTCAATCAATAACATTGTAGATACTTCATAAGTGGCGGATTCTAAACTCTTCAGCACAACAGCATTCACATAGACATCTATCATAAAGAAAGACAAACACAAAAGAAAACCATAAAACATGTAAATCTAATAAGCAATTATCATAAAGGAAGACTGTTAGAAATCGGAGTCTCTGGTTGCCAGGTTTGTAACTTGCTAAGTAGGGACCCTTCCTTCTAGTCAGAATAAGGGGATTACACTTCAAAAATAACCCCTGCTAACCCCCATTGGTAGCTTAGAACAAGCAGCCAGGCTTATCTCTGAGGCATAACACACAGTAATACTATGAAAATACTATAAAAGGACACCATACCAGTTTTAAAAAAATAGCCAATATTTATCTGTTTTAAACAAGACTAAAACAATAAAATTCTAACATAAAGTAATCAAAATATGAATATTGCAAAATTAGACTTTAAATACAGTTTTTTAAGTCAATAGCTCGTCAGGTGTTATTACCGCATTGTGATCAAACAAGCAAATCCAACAGTTCAGGCTCACTGCGGTGTCAAAGGCTAGCTACAGTGTTGGGAATGTAAGAAAAGGGAGGGCTAGGGCCTGGCATTTGGGTGCTCTTGGCATTTGGGAAATGGCAACTAAAAACTGCACACGCAGACACTGCTGTGGCAGGTCTGAGGCACATTTACATGGCTACTCATGTGGGTGGCTCAACCAGTGCTGCAAGCGCACTAGTAGCATTTAATTCACAGGCCCTGGGCACACAGAGTGCACATTACTAGGGACTTACCAGTAAATTAAATATGCCGTCATGGGTGACCAAACACAATTTACTCAGAAAGCATCGGCACTTAAGCACTGATAAGCAGTGGTAAATTGCCCAGAGACCTGTAGCCGACAAAAACAGGGTCAGAGAAATAGTAGACAAAAGGTTTGGGATAAATATGCAAATAGGGTCCGGTCTAACACACAAAAAGAGAAAAGAAAACCATAAGACATGCAACTCTTATTGATTAATTATCCCATCCCTGTTTAAAAAACTTCTCAGATTATTGTTAGATTTGAAACTCCCTTTCCCATAATGCCTGTGTTGTGCTGTTTTATGTTAGCAGTATGTTGGTAAAACACATGCATTTGTAATTATGTTATGCAACCCACTGAGTTATCCTTGCAACATGTACGTTTTAGTTAGCCAGTGTGTATCCATTTTAAATTCTGCAATCCATATTAGACTGTGCCTGGGTTAGACCTCAGTGCTCATATTGCTTGCTTCAGCAGCACACTGTGTTTTGTTATCATTTCTCCTGCTCCCCAAGGCTTGCTTGCTAATGAATAATGTATTCTGTCATCACATAATTAGCTGAATATGTAGCTTCTTCGCCCACCTTAGGAGATGCTGAAACCCAGGACAGTGGCCTTGTATTCAGAAAACATGTCCCCATCTGGCACGTGTTAGCTCATCTCTCTGTGCTCCATTGTTCATGGTCAGCCCAGGCCAGTAACTTTCCACAGTGGGAGTGGTTAGAGATGGCTGGGAAGTCCTTTTTACATACTGTAACCTGTTGGGGATCCAGTCCATTTAGCGTCCATCTTAGGGTGCAGGTCTGACCAGGGCTCTCTATGCAGAGAACTACAAATAAAGCCTGTTTATATTTTCTACTATATGGCTGAAGGCATGGCAGGTGGTTGTATACATAACCAGCGGGGACCTTAGAGGGCCACGTCCTTCACTACTCAAGTGTATTTTTAAAAAGTTTTGTTTGATATTTCAATTTTTGCAAACTCAACGTTAAAACAATCACAAAAAATAATAATTACAAGTATATAATTCCTGTTTAACCAATTTTCAAAATGTGATGACCAATACCGCCCCCACTTCTGGCATCACCAGTGAACATGGAAAGCATAACCAATGTAAAACAATGCCCATTCAAGGTTTAAAGCAGCACAATCATTTTTGTACATGCTGTTATATAGTTCCTTCTAATAAACCTGCATAGGAACATAGGGTAGAAGCATGGCAAAGTATGACATAAAATGTGCGCTAGCTGCTCAATAGTTGTACAAAATAACCAGCTATAAAGTGCTAGTAGGATTTCCAAATCAAACTGATACTGCTAAAAGAACCGTTAGATGAATAAAGTACTTTGAACTAGTTTGTTTTGTGTAAACAATGCTGAAGTGTACTAAAATGAATTTGGGTCATCGTTAATACAGTGAAATTATTTATGGTTATCTACATACCCCTCACTTATTATGCCAGCAATCTAATTGCATTTCACATTATTATACTGTCCACTATTCTACTCTTGGAGGATAATCCTTTAGATTTTCATTATTTGTGGAAAAATAGATTATAAATTGCTTATAATAAGTTGACATCACATTTAAATACATCTTCTTCCAGAGTCTGCGAAAAGGATCATGATATATAAAAATGAACTTTTTCTGAGTTTAAAACATAGTCTCACATTGTCTCAATTCTAGACAAATAGAAGCAATTCATCTACTTTTCAAATCTGCAGAATAAAGATGTACTTCTTTCTAAAAAAATATGTGCAAAATACAATAACGTATACCAATGTGATAGCAACAGTTTTATGGAGGGGACCTGCAGGTGTCCCAGCAGCCCCATTTATGGTCTTGTTCTTGTTCATTTTCCATTTAATTATTATGGGCCGCTAGTTTTAACTTAAACTTCCACATTCTGATGTTTCTGTCCTTAATGTTCTTTAAGTATGGGTTCGCATCTCTGCTAAATTCTATCAGAAAGGCATGGTACTTACTATTTCTACATCCTAGAGATAATTTTTAATTGCTTCTTTAGCAGACGTTTGAGCATGTTCTTCCTATACGGTAATGTTATCTCTCTGGGTTTAACTAAGCCAGCAGGTCAACATTCCTCTTGCTTTTACATCATGCCATAATACTGTATTTCCTGACTGAAAATGGATATTTATCATATACTTCAGCCATTCCTTCTCTTAGCCGCTTTATCTATTGATGATATTGGAGCTTCAAATCGTTAGACCCAGACCCAGTCTTAGAGGTCAAGGCAGTTTTTCCAAATGTTCGCTTCCACCATCTGGTTGTGCCTTATATATTTCTGTTCCAGGATCTCACTAACATATAACAAGTTACCAATTCTCATGTTGAATTTCTAATTCAGCACCCCCACTGATTTATGTCCCAATTCAGAGTTCTTTCCTCTGAGGGCTCCTGCCACTGCTTCACATCTTTGCTTCCAGAGTCTTTATGTGTCTCTTAAGACTATGAGATTACTTTTAAAAATCATCCATAGGTACATGTCTTTGTTAACCATCTCTAGTTGTTGACCATTAAGCAATCACTTTCACATGGATTTCTTTTTTTGTAAAATGTATTATCAATTCATTCACAGCACAGAATTTTGCTAATTAATTTATTTGTCTCTGCAGACCTTCCAGTGTGAGTGATCTTATTGTTTTCCCTCTGAGTTGTAATTTAGACATTGCACTGTTACACTTTTAATTCATATCAATCAATGAGTCCCTCTTTTTTCTTACTTTTTTACAGCTTTCCTGGATTTGAAACAGGTACCCTAGATTTGACCCATAAATTTGAATTCTAATTTTATTAATTTCAGCCCATTTCCCCAGCCTAATTATTGTTCACTTTTTGGCTACTTAAACATCAATCTTGTTCTTTTTGCTCATTCTGCTCCGATGATGACCTGATGAATTGTGCAAGAACGAAATTCCATCGACATTTGTTACCTGAAAAAGGATATTTATTGTGCAATGAGATTATATTGAAATTGTGGACATATTATTCTCATGCACAATATTGGTTGATTTGCTCTTTTTGCTGTTTCCCTTTTTTATGTTTTTTACTTTGTGCAGTACACCTCATTTTCACAAGCTGCATGTGTTCTCCTTGCATATTGAGCAGTGTTACAATTTATATTTGATGATGTTCTCAGTTGTGTTTGGCTATATCTGTACCTTTTATTATGTAATTCAGTTTGTTATACAATACGTGGTTCTCCAGTATTGTAAATATTAATTGATTTGTTTCTCTTCTATTGATGCCCCTTGTGACATTGTCACTTCATACAATTCCTTTTCTACTTATCCGGCCCTATACTGCATCTCTATGCGTAAGGGATCATGTTTGTATTGCTCAGTGCTTCAAACAGTACAGTGTGGACAAATTAGGATTTATCTTTAGAATATTTGTGATAGGCAGTCTGATCCTTGGGCCCCTGAATTTTTACATTTTGTCATCAATTCTTTAATGTTTTTCAGCATTTCCTATAGAATCTTTCAACATTTTATTCTGTGACATCTGTATCCAGGACCTTATAATCTTCATTTTGTTTTACACTGCACAGTGTTGAAATATACGTCATATAGACTTTTTCTTGGGCAGGACAAATAGATCAGACCTCATACCGATATTATTTTTGTTGTTGTTGTATTAGAGGATCTCTTACTATTTGGCCTAGTTTGAAGGCTTCCCCAGTGCTGTTATTTAAATTTGTTTTATCTTTCCTAAAAAATATTTTTAACCTTTTTGGGTTTACTGTGTTTATATTATTGTTTGTTTGTAAATGCTCTTATATTTTATATTAGATTAGCATGATTCTCTAATTTTGTTGTGACATGTGGTATATATATGCTGCCAAAAATCCAATTATCTTATTTTCACTGGGACTTACAAAATAGTTCATTATAAATAAAAGAAGTATGGTTGTGTTACCTACTACCATATCTTTATATACAGTACACAGGGTAAAATACAGTACATAATTACTCATAGGCATTAAGGGAGATCCTTTAACTGATTACAAACGTTTAACAGGGGTAAATTGTAAAATAAGTTCATAGACAAGGTATCAAACTATGCTAAAAAGCCTACATTTTTTCTTATATTAGTGCTACAAAATGGGAAATATTTTATCTTTTTATCGCCATTTGCACAAAAACAATTACTGTGTTGCAAAATTTTCATTTTCTAGGCTACAACTATAATTTTATGCCAGTTTATAAAAATACAATTTATTATCAATAAATAAAGATTGTGAAACATGCTTCCTGATATCCCTATAAAAATTTCAAAAAAGTATAAAGTGCTCTGACGACTGAAGTGGCTTTCCATCACAAGGGTAGTTTGGAGGTTTCTATTCCACTTGCCCATTATAGAGAGCGCAATCAAGTGATGGAGGGCACCAAGCTGTAGCCTTGTTAAGTGAAACCTGTGTTGTAATGGACCTTCACAATATAATCTAATAGTCTGTTTGGAACTTGCTGGTGCCTCTCTTATTTTTAATAACCCCCATTTTAGGTTCCTCTTGCTATATTTCGGTATAAGTACTAGGGTTTTTAAAATTAACATCCACCTTGCACTCGCTTAAGAGTTTATAAACGTACTGCAGCCAGGGGATTTTTTGGGAGTAGTCAAGGGCAAGGCAGTCCATTATAATTTCCTTAGTAAATTTGGTCTCCTCCTTGATCCAAATCCCGTACCAGAACATGAGTGCTGCAGTACTAATGTAATCACTAATGTAGGGAATTGGCAATTCACTGTGGACTATGCATGATGTGGTTAAATTAGGACCTGCTAAGAACCTTCTTAAAAATGAATGTTCCTGTATTTGCAGTAAACTCGGGTTTGCCATCACCCATAGTGCCGCACCATAACAAGTTCCTGTGAGGCATTTGCTCCTATATACGGTCAATATTACCCTGACTGGTTTGTTCCCAATTGTATTAGAAAATCAAAAAATGGCCTCAACTGATCATGTAAAGTTTAGTTTGCATAGATTGATATGTGCGCCCCAACATCAACTCCAATTAAAAAGAAGTCTTTAAGTATGAAAAATATGATGTTCTTTCAATACGTACTCCCTCTACATAATGGTTCTACTCTTTATTTTCCCTTTTCCACAAGGCATAATGAAGGTTTCACTAAGGTTAAGTATTAAATCTTTTTCATTCATAAATTGTGCAAAGTTTTCAATGAAACACTGTGGCTCATTTGCTGTCCCTGATAACAGGACTGCATCATCTGCATACAAAAGGGCTGGTGTGACATGGATACCAACTCTAGGGGTGTCTGCGCTCAAAATTTGCAATGTTGTGTCAACATTATTAATGTAGAGAGAAAATAAAAGTGGTACAAAAATGCAACCATGCCTTATACCACGGGTGAATATAAAATGAGAGATGCATTCACTTTGAGCCATATCGAACTCTTGAAATTAGTAAGGCATGCATTAGTGACAAATAAAATATAATATTGTCTGGGGCACCCATTCCTATTAAGGTCTGCCATTGTTTTGCATGGTTTACTAAGTCAAATGCACTTGTAAGATCCACAAAACAGAGATGTAGTTGGCCTTCTTTAGCAAGGGTATATTTTCCAATGAAGAAATCGAGGTTGACGAAAGCGTATGTGGAGGTGAAGGGAGGGAGGTAGGGCCAACTGGAGAAGGCATGGCAATCGGGGTCAATGAGACGTCCAACCAGGGAAACATGACGGAACGCGAGATAATGATCTGTAGAGGAAAGAAAACAACGGGGTTAAGCCACGACATGCGACATAGGCACAAGACAAGCGATGAATAGGACAAACCCAGGAACATAAAAAACTTCAATAACAAAGACCAACAACAGAACCATAAACTTGTCAAGAGAACATGCGAGTTTAAGAACAATTGAACTTGAAAATTCAACAAACGCAGCAAGCTGGAGTATCAGAGTACAACTTCAGAGAAAGTCACGGTGGGAAAGAAGAGGAAGATCCAGAAAACTCCATATCAGCCTGGCCACAGGAATTCAGGAAACTTCGAAGTCGGGTAGGATCCTCATAAGTCGTAGTCTTGTTATTGTAGGTGACTTTGAATAGGCAGGGTTGAAAAAGGCCATATCTGGCACAATTGGAGCGAAGGTCAGGTCTCATGTCCAGGAAGGCCTTACGGCTATTGGCAGTAGCTCTGGCGTAATCCTGCACAAAGAACAAGGTGGAACCTGACCAAGTAAGGCGAGGAGAAGCTCTGGCCGTCGAAAGGACTTTCAACAGATCTGTGTATTCTAGAAAATACATTATTACACCCCTGGGTTTCGTTGACGTGGAAAGAGAGGATAGAGCACGACCAAGCCTGTGAGCGCGTTGGATGTTGAGTGAAGTATCTTCAGGTAAGTGCAAAAGCTTAGGGAGAAAAGACTTGAAAAAATTGATGGGATCACTCCCCTCACAACCTTCCACCAGGCCGTAGAGGTGAAGATTATTACGTCTCTTCCGGTTTTCAAGATCCTCCACCTGCTTCGGGAGAGAAGAGACCTGCGCGTTCATATGGGTGACTTTGGTAACAGATTCCTGAAGAGAGGAGACACTTTGCTCCACCGTTGACACTCATACGTCCATCAGAGACCAATTGTCAGTAAGAATCTGCAACTTAGCATTAGTTTCTTCCATGACGGGGCGCAAGGCCCGTATCTCTTCAAGGAGTAACTTCATCGAAATGGTCGAGGAGGATTTAGGAGGTGAAGGTGGGTCTTTTTTTAACCTCTTAGGGTTAGTTTTCGCTGAAGGCTGTGAAGAGGCTTCCATAGTCAACAATGTCTCACTAGGAAGGAGAGAATGGGAGGCTTCTAAATGAGCTAGAGCCGTAAACAATTTGGAATTTTTAATGTAGTTTTGCTTTGGACCTTTGTTGGAAAAGTCCGCCATCAATTCGTCCGTGAATTGAAGACCCACTGATAGCACACTGCAGGACTGGAGAATACAACAGGCACTTTACGGCATCCAAGAAATGCAAAAAGCAAGGAAACACAATGAGAAAGCGTTATATCAAAAGTGCACTAGCAGAAAAAATTAGTGAGGCCAGGAGAAAAAGTCAATGATGTCTATGAGGCCGTAAGAGATAAATTGGAGTAAGAAAATGGCCGCCAAATTTATGGGAGCAGAAAATGTCAAGTTATGAAGTAAAAAGTGCCAGGAAAATAGCAAAAAGTCACCTTAAGAAAGAGGGTTGATTCACCATTGCCCTTGGGTATGCTTGAGCCGTTGCAGAAGGGGTTAATGAGGCAGAAATCTAATGCGCGGTAAAACGTGCATCTGAGGCATCACGAGCACCAGCATACAAAATGGCGGTCGCGGCCGATGCAGAGCCGTGAACGGAGATGATATGGGCAAAAGGACGGAAGACCCAGCTGCTATGTCGCCGAAAATGGGCTCAGGATATGCCCAGCATGTTCCGCTGACGGAGGCAGCCTTCCGCTGTTCACAGGAGGATCGCGAACCGCAAGTAAGCTCCGTTGTGGACGGAGCTCTACACCGACGCCGCCATTCACCTCGGGCGCCTAGAGGAATTTTCCTATTGTTACTAAAAACTCTATTCTTCTGAAACTCAGCCCACTGCTCACTCTCTGTCCAATTTTTTTTCCAGCATTCAAACACCTCACAATTTTCCTGTTGATCTATCCGTTCTTGAATCACCCATTTCTAGTCATGAGTTACACTCTACACTTCAGTCACTCAAGAGGGACAAAGCTCTGGGACCGGACGGGTTCACAGTTGAATTTTATCTACACTTTTCTAAATTATTACTATCTAGACTACACTCCCTTATTGATTCTTTCATTACTAACGGCACTTCCTCTGGCACATTTTCAGACGCTCATATCTGTATCATACCCAAAGAAGGGAAAGATACCCAGCATTGTAAGAACTACAGACCAAACATTGATTACAAGATGTATGCTAAATCCTTAGCCATAGGATTAGATCACTTCCTTCCTGATTTATTGGCTCCCGAACAGTCTGGATTTGTTAAAGGTTGTTTCATCACAGAAATACTAGACTTTTGTTTAATGTCCTGTCCAAATCTCCACGGTTCAACAATTCACTAGCAGCAATTGCTTTAGACGCGGAAAAAGCGTTTGACGGAGTCGAATGGTGGTTTGGATTTGGTCCTAATTTTATCTCCTTCATTTCTTTCCTTTATTCCAATCCCAAAGCGGCGGGTTGCGCTAATGGCTTAGTTTCTTCTTTTTTCAACTTAGGCAGAGGGGTTCGTCAGGGTTGCCCCCTCTCCCCTTTCCAACCTGGCTTTAGAACCCTTTCTCTCCAAACTCCGTCAAAACCCTAACTTGCATGGCTTCCATATTTCCCAAACACATATCAAACTTGCTGCTTATGCAGATGATATCCTACTCTTTATGTCCAACCCCACCACCTCCATTCCCGCATTTCTGGCTGAGGTTCACGAGTACTCACAACTTTCTGGTTATAAGTTGAACAATAACAAGTGCGAAATTTTGCCCCTTACAAATGTACTTTCAAACCTGATTTTGCAGCATCCAATTTTACTTGGAGTCCCTCACATATCAAATATCTCGGCTTACACATTACCCCTTCCCTTCCCGATACTGTTTCGTTATGTCTCAATAAATGTACCCAGAAATTATCTGATCTCAATTCTAGATGGTACCCTCTTTATCTTTCTTGGTGGGGTCGTCTTGACACGATTAAGATGATGCTTTCCCATATAGTTCTTTATATCATCTCCAACATTCCAGTTCCTATCCCTACCAAATCTTTTAGGAAAATCAATACTATTCTCTCTTTATTTCTTGGGTCCGGCAAAAAAGCACGTATGTCCCCTGCTCAGATTGAGACTTCCCAAATCCGAGGGTGGGGTCAATTTTCCAGACTTTCCTACTTATCACAAGGCATTCCTTTTGAGGCAAGCTTCCTTTTGGTTGCGAGACCCTGCTGAATCTTCCCCCTTATGGGTTGTAATTGAGCGTCTTTCTTTATCCCCCTTTTCTTTTGCTGAGTACCTCTCATTTTCCCGTAAACCCCAATTTCTTTCTACTCCTATCCACAAGTTTACCACTAAACTACTCTTATCCCGTCCCCAGACCCTCCCTCCACTGTAGCTGCATTTCTCAATATGACTATTTGGCACAACAATAGTATCCTCATTAATCATAAGTCCTTTTACTGGAAGTCCTGGTGACAAAGGGGTTTGATCTGGGTGTCCCAACTCTTTTCTGGCTCTGACTTCCTACCTTTTTCTATTTTTAGCCAAACTTTCTTTCGCCCGTAAATTTCTCACGCTCAAACACGCAGTTTTGTCCACTTACGCTCATGTTCCTCATCGTCCCACCCAACCTAACCCTCCCAACCCTACCCGGCAACTCCATTCCTTGCTGCGTACCCACCCCACAGCCTCCTCAATTTACCACTCATTTCACAAGACTCTCTCCACTAGGCCAAAATTCACAGTTGAGGAACAATGGGAGTCTGATTTTGCCATCTCTTGGCCCACTTCCCTTTGGGATAAATTGTGGACCAAGCTCCGCAAATCGTCTAGAGCTGCTTCCCTCACACAAACACTTTTCTTTATTTACAATAGACTTCTCTTTACACCACATATGTTGAATAAGAGATTTTCCTCAGTCCTTGATCTTTGTTGGTCTTGTTCATCACCCAAGGCTACACTTTTTCACATGCTTTTTTACTGTACTGCTACACACACTTTCTGGAAACAAGTTTGGGCCCAAATCAATGCCATATTTCATACTGTATCCCCCTTTTCTTTTGTTAATATTTTTTTAGGTTGTCTTTCTCCTTGTTGGGCAGATACTGAGTTTAACGCGCAAATTGCGGACTTGTTGTTAGCTGCCGCATTCCAACAAATTACTGTTAATTGGAAAAAGTCCACTAATATTTCTTTTAGAGCATGGTGGTATAATGTCTGCCACAATCACAGACTAGATACTGCTTTCATTTATCCCCTTAATCTTGCTCCGAAGAGACATGATTTATGGCTCCCCGTAACTTTATACCTAGATGTGTGTTCTAAGCGTTCATCTCATTTGCCTCCTATTCAACAAGAGGCTCCTAAACCTCCTTGATTGACCTTTTTTGTTCCTTTGTATTATTTATAACCTTTTTTTCTTTCCTGCATATTATTTCACGCACTGCTTTTTGTTATATAGCCTCATTTATTTATTATCTCCTGACTTATTGGATATTTTTATTGCCATGTTTTACTTCACTTCTATTATTGATGCTATGTTTTAGCTTTTTTAGGTATTGACACCTTTATTTGCCTAATAAAATTCTTTTGAACTGTAAGAAATTGAGGTTGACGCACTGCTCAACAGTCCCTATATCCATTATTTAAATGTTCAGAGCCGTGAAGAAGTTGAGGTATCACATGCCTTTCGACGAAACACGTGTTGGTGAACGGTTCTATGCTGTGCAATTCTACCTTGGTTGGAACTTTCATTAATTTTTTATGTGAATTTCAACAGGTTTTTTATGTGAAGATTTATGGATCTGTTCTCGGCCGATCGTTATCAGCTGGCCACTGCCACTGCATTCGCACTGCGTACAACGCACAGCGCACACGACCCACGCAAGCAGCAACTAACACGATGTGGCAGACGAGAGCAGACGTTAGACGTGACCCGCAAGCCTTCGGGGCCGGGCGCTGCCGGGGAGAAGAACACCGTGGGAGAGAACTGAACGTGACAAAAGTTCGACCAGCGAGGTATAGCGGCAAAGGAAAGTCACAGGAGCCAGAGAAAAGACACTGAAGCCCGCAGTGAACCGGGGAGGCACCAATAAGAGCAAGTAGTGCTGCCAGCAATTGCACAGTAGTGGTTAAAGTAGAGGCTGGAGAGAGCGGAAAAAGCAGTGTAATAGAGGTAAGTAAACAGCAGTTGTCTGCACTTGAATGGATGAAGAGATACATGTACAGTAAAATGAGATTTTAACACTCAGACTTAAAGAGTGGAAATTTGTGCTGGCTAATAAGAGATTCAGGAAACTTGGTGGGGGACTCGTGTTAGTAAAAAGGAAACCCACAGAAGCAGTAGAATTCGGGCCTGAGGAAGAGAGAAGTTGAAAAAAGAACAAAAAGGTGGTGCTGGGAAAAGCAATAGTCCGTAAAGGACCAAAAAATGCGAAAAAGAGCAAGATTAATTGTTCAGTGGCAGAAGATATGGGTGAAAATCAGAAAGAAAAAGGAGTCACAAAAGGAGCCTAAAGTGACTCTGAAATGCCCAATCCTTGAACATAACTCCGCTGTCATCGAAACTAGTCGGGACCAAACGAGGCTCATCAGTTTTAAGCTCTATTAACGATTTTTGGGGGAAACACTGCAAAGGGAAGGACATGATCAATAAAGATCGATAAAGAGCTGAGTGTGGTTCACCCAACACCGTGGATCTGGTAGACTTGGACTTAGACCCCCGAAAATCAGACCAATTTTAACATCTCACGGTTACCCTTGGACCCTCGGCTACCTTCTTTGCCAAGACTCTTCCAGCCGTTGATGGAACAAGAAAATGAGGAAGAGGGTGATGAAGAAACCTTAAGCAGCTAGGCCCTTAACGTTACAAATGACCAAACTAACGAGAAAGATGGAGAAGAGAGTTCATTTGGTATAGGGAATGATCTGCTGCGCTCTTCATTGCAAAGTCTGGAGGTCACTGAAACCTCAAGTGTTTCTATGCTTGAGGCTATGTGGATCCTACAAAAAAATCTTGCAGGGCTTGTTAGAGGTATCAGTGTTGAATAATGAAATTTTAAAAACTCAAGGGGAACTGTTAGACCTGGCATCTTTGGCGTGGTTTTCCCCTGTCTTTTTGGCCTCTACCTCCTATATTTTTGATGCTGTGCTGGATTTCGTTGTTGCTGGTTTAGATGCTTTGGGCACTCTGCCACTGCTGATCAGTGCCAGAGTGTAAGTGCTCCCTGTGTAAATTGTTATGATGATTGGATATACATGATTGGCATATTTGTATCACCAAGAAGTCCCTAGTAAAGTGCACTGGGTGTGCCAGGGCTGGTGATGACAAATGCTACTAGTGGGCCTGCAGCACTGATTGTGCCACCCACATGAGTAGCCGCAAAATGGTGTCTCAGGCCTGCCACCACAGTGCCTGTGTGCAGTCAGTGAACTGCCATGTCCTCCTGTTCAGTGGCCCCACTGACCAGGCCTAACCCTTCCCTTTTTGTGCACATTGGTCACCCCTATGGAAGGTCCAAGATACCCCCGTGGGCAGGGTGCAGTGTATGTGAAAGGTAGAGCACCTACTGGTGCAGGTGACATGCTCTGGTAGTGAATTACAGCCATTTTTATTTTTCACTATTGCAAGGCTATCTTGCTCTATAGGCCAACATGGGGAATGCTGGCTACAGTGGCTACCAGCATATCTTCCCATAGGAACAAGATGGGACATAATGTGTAGTATCCCTGAACTCAGAATTTAATAACACATCTTTTAGGAAAGGTTGTTTTTAAATCCTGTGTTTGAGAACAGCACTTTTAGAAAGTTGTTGTTCTCTTGTCCGACCCTTCTTTGTGCCTTGGCCTGTTTGTGTATTGACTGTCTGGTTTGAGAGTGACAGGGGCTGGGGTTTCTCCAGGAGGCTGACTGAGTCAGCCCTAGGCTGAATGACTGCATTTGTGTGGTGGGAGGAGATAGCACCTAGGCCTGAATAGGGCTGTGGCTGCCTTCCACAATGCTGCACCACAATGCTGCACCACCTCCTGCCGGGCTGCTGTCGACCCTGCTCCTCACTCTGAAAGGAAAGGAGAAGCCAGGAAAACTAAGTGCTCAAGGAACACACAGAACTGGTTCAGACTGGTCTCAGGGCCCACTTGCACAAAGAGAACAAAGACTTTTAGGGGAATAAGTACAGGATCCCTGACAACAGAAAATTAGATCATCCTGGAATCAAGAAGGAACCTCTGCCAAGGAGAAAGCTGAAACTGAAGAAGGAAGATTGTCCAGCTGTTGCTCTGGGGAGTTGCCCTGCTGTTGCTTTGCTGCCAAGGAGAGGGGAAGGACTTTGCTTTATGCTGTGTCCCCTTGCTTGAAGGAATCCCCACGGGCCTGAGAAGAGCTGGCTCCCTGTTGTTTAGTCCCAGGAACAAAAGGACTACCCCCCCAGCTTCCCCTGAGCTCTACTGAGAGAGTTATGTCCTTCCTGGAGTGCATGGCCCTTGTGTGGTGCCTGCAGCTGTTTAGGACCTCTAGACACTCTAGCTGGTCGATGGGAGCTGGCAGCGCGATGCAATGAAGAAGAAGCTTGCTGCATCGGCACCGAGACCCGATGCATCGACGAGCCACAGGAATAAGTGTGCTGCATCTACACCGAGTCCCGACGCATCACTGAGAACATCATCACAAACCCAGCTGTGCGGTTGCAAAAGTACACAAATTGGACCTGGCCGCCACATCGCAAGGAGCTGACATTTTGTCGCATCACACTGGAGCGTCACATTGCATCAATTTACCATCATGTCCCATTGCAGTAAGAAACTGACGCATAGCCTCCTCTTCTGTAAGGAACAGACGCATCACCTCCCCTGCACTGCAGTAAGGAACCAACACATCACCTCCTCCGAAGCAAGGAACTGACGCATCATCTTCCCTGCGACCCTTTTGTTTGTTTTGCATGAAGCATCTAATGCTCGTAGTTGTTCTTTATTTTTTCAAGGGCAATCTCTATATGTTTCACAAGTATCTTTATTAGTCCTAAGGAGGAGTTTAATGTATGTTCCCCCCATTCTTGGAAAAGTATCGAATTTACAACTTGGATTGGACTGAACTGTTTCCACCATGGAAGAAGCTATTTTAGTACTGTATTGTGGATTTTTGTCATTTGGTCTTGTTTAGATAAAGATTACTTACTTTTTCTAGACTGGTGTGGTGTCCATTTGTGGTGTTTCACTGTGTTACTGTATGTGTTCACAAATGCTTTACACACAGCCTCTGAGATGAGCCTGTCTGCTCGTGCCAAGCTGCCAAGGGGTGAGCAGGGGTTATTTTAGGAGTGTATCCCCCTTTTCCTGACTAGAAGCAAAGGTCCCTATTTGGACAAAGGTGTAAACCATTGCCAACTAGAGATCCCCATTTCTAACAAACATAAACTATATAACCAAAAAATTAAAAAATATAGGGGCCGGGGCGTGGCTTCGGCGTCGTCCAAGATGGCGCGTAGCGGTGAGGCTCCGGCGCCGATCTCCGCCTTTCACCGAGCTTCTGCAGTTCTACCGGCAGTCTTCGACCAGGAAGCGCTGCCTGATGCGCTACAGAGTGAGGTGAGCCCAGTGCCCTCAGGATTAATCTCCATAACAGCGTGTTTTGGAACTGTTTCAGCCCCGTCTCGGATCCTTTATCCCGGCCGCCATTTTGTTTTTAATTGCGGGGAAACGCACTCGCATTCTTGAGGTGCTTCCTCCACGGCAGTCTTTCAGGATTTATGCCCTTCCTCCTTCACTGCTCTGCCAATTTCTACATCCAAAATGAGGTGAGCCCAGCGCCCTCTGTATTATTGGCATCACACTATAAATTTCGGACTTTTTCACACTGACCACCATTTTGTCTCCTGAAGTGCACTTCGCAGCATATGTGCTCGGATGTGTTCTCTGCAATCCTGCTTCATTTCTATAATGCGAACAACACATTAAATGCTCTTTTTCTTCGCTTGGCTAGCCTTCCTCTGCTCTGGTTTATTCTATGACCTTATTACTTCATTTTTCAGTTGTTTTTCAGTCATGTACAGGTTTTTTCTGCCAATTTGATTTTTCTGCTTCATTACTCTTTTCTCATTCAGGCTCCATTGACTTTCCTCTCAAATTTTTGGTTTTTGGTGACTATAGCTCTTGCAACTACAGTTTTTGTGATACTATAGGTTATTGTTAAACTGCTTATAGATAATATTCCTCCTAAACTTTTTAATGTATATGCTCCTACCGGAATTGATAGATCCTTTTGGCCCTCTATCTATGACAAACTAGCCTCCCTCTCTGATGACTACATTCTCTTTGGTGGTGAATGTAATCAAATTATGGACCCCTTCCTTGACCGTCACTCGAAAGTTAAGTTTGTACCCTCTAAGATGCACTCACAATTTTTCAAAACTACTCAGAATAATGCTTTAGTTGATATCTGGAGACTTTGTAATCCTGATCTCAGAGAGTATAGTTTTTTCTCCCCACCAATCCCAATCCCGCATTGATCATATTTTCCTCAGTAAATCTCTGTCTCAACATGCTATTCGTTCCGAAATAGGTTCCATTTTAATTTCTGATCATGCCCCTGTCCTAGTTGACATAGATCTCCTTCCCTTTTCCGCTCATTCCGGCAGATGGAGATTCAACAACCCCTTACTTCTTGACCCCACTTTTTGCTCTGAATTTTCTACTTTTGCCACTGAATTCTTCCTTCTCAATCAAACCCCTGACTATTCCTTTGTTATGGTTTGGGATTCCTTTAAAGCAGCCTCTAAGGGTTTTATCATCAAATTTGTGGCTCGAGGGAAAAAACTTAGAGAGGCCAAGTTGGCTCAAATTCTCACTGATATTAAAAGTTTAGAGCTCGCATATCAAATCGGAAGCTTCTCTTAAAGAACGTATTGCTGCCTCTAACCTCCTATTAAAATGTAATTCTCGATATTATGGTGGTAGAAATAAAATGGGGAAACTTCTTGCTAACTATTTAAAAATTAGGAAGAAACGTACCAAAATCGAATCTATAAAAACTTCCTCTGGTGAATCTCGATTTAAAGACAAAGATATTCTTCAGGAGTTTGTCGATTTTTACAAAACTCTCTATAACCCGGAACACGTTCCAACTTCAACAGACCTTCTTCCCTACTTCCATACCCTCCCTTCTCCTCCATCGTCTCATGTTAATTTTACTTCTTTGGAATTGGACATCTCACTTCCTGAACTTTCCCACGCTGTTTCTAAACTGCGTCATGGTAAGGCTCCCGGACCTGATGGATTCACGATCGAATTTTATAGTCATTTTGCTTCTCTTCTCGTACCAAAGCTCTTACTCTTATTCCAATCTTTTCTTGCCTCCGGCTCCTCAGTGGGGATAAATGATGTATAAGCGATAGGAGACTAATAAAAGCATTAATTGAAGTAAGAAAAAGCACTGAAGATATAAGAAATCTGCTATTGTAAAGTACATTATGCGCCATAATAAAGAGAATACTAATTTCCTCATGTTGGAGTAATGAAAAATATTGAAATGAGTAAGAGAAATATCATCACATGACTGCTAGAGTGGTAACGGAATTTCCACAGAAAATACATGTCAATCCACCATTAGAGTCCGTAATAAGCCTTCTATGGAAGATAAATGACAATTGAATAGATAAAATATCTTTATTTTAAAAAAGCGAGCCCGGGGGAAAATTCAGGAAATACAAAATCAGCACGCTTTGAAAGTAAATGATAATCTCATCAATGAACAATTGGGGAAATTCGGAATGTACAACTCTTCCTGAGCTTGGATGGGGATGAGAATCCAGAAATGTCTACCTTATTAAGGGAGTTTGACATTGAACAAGATCCTAACACTTGTAGTGGATTCAAACCTAGGTATAAATTTGTGCCTTTTCATAATTATCATCGAAATATAGATATATTCTATGATAAAGTCACTAAAGATCTATATAAGATGGAGATGCCAACTAAGCACTCCACTAGTATTAACCACAACATTACCGCTAAAGAAAGGGCAGCCCTCAATAGACTGAAATTGGATCATACTATTGTGATAAGGGAAGCAGATAAAGGCGGTAATGTTGTGGTTATGAATCTCTCTGACTATATGGCAGAGATAGACCGCCAACTCAATGACCAGCAATGTTACCAGAAAATACCTACAAATCCTACTCAGAATCTCACACAGCTGATTAATTTCAAGCTGAATGAGTGGAAAGAGACTGGCTTACTCACAGATGAAGAATTTGGGTATCTTTGAGTACACTGCGCTACGTACTCTTGTATTTATGTTTTGCCCAAAGTCCATAAGAGGGGCCATTTCCACCAGAGGCGCCCTATCATCTCAGGGGTGGGATCACCCACTGAGAAAATCTCAGAATATGTGGATACCCAACTCCAGAGACACGTTGCAAGCCTACCCTCGCTCATCAGAGACAGTAAGGATATACTTGTCAAACTAAATAACTTTCAGTGGCCTGATGAACTTATTTTTGTCACCTTAGATGTGATGGGCTTGTATACATGTATTTTAAAGGACTTTGGAACCTTGGCAGTAAGAACATTCCTGGACACGGATAGTGCCAACATGTACAAGTTCAATGAGATGATCATGGAAATGATCAATCTCATTCTGGACAAAAAAAAATGTCTCCATGACAAATGCTGGGTCCAGCAAATACGTGATGTCTGCTAATATTCCAGGTTTGCTCCCTCTTATGCCTGCCTTTATATGGGCTGGTTTGAGAGGGAGCATGCCCGGATCAGACGTGCCTCCCCATGGACGGAACATATTGTCTTTTGGGGGAGGTACATAGATGACATTATCTGTCTTTGGGCAGGCTCAAATGAAGAACTGCATGAGTGGGCCGATTCTACTGGTTTGAGTGAGAATTGGAGTTCTTGTTTGGAACTGGCGGAGCCGACTAATGTAATTGCTTGTTTGCAGAAAGCGCCAGTTGTGAAGGGTGAGGAGCTTCCTATTTTAGGACGCAGAGGTTGGATTGTTTTATCTGCGTACAGGATTGTACATGAGAAATTTTTGAAATTACAAAGACAAAGTACGGAAATGGAAGAAAAGTTTGTTGAAGTGCAGAATGCTCACACTCTTTTGCGATGTCAAAATAAATTGCTTGCCGACAAACTTGAGACTTATCAGACAATAGCCGAAAGGGCTGCTGTTCGTATTGCAAAATACAAATATAAGAATCGTCGCAGTCGTGTTTGTAAACGGAAAGTGCGTCTGGTCGTGGCGAAAGCCGGACTGGATTGGAATCCTGATGAATGGGATGGTAACATCTGGGACTCGAATGATTCTGGCTCCTCGGCTGAGGAGACTGACAAGCGCGAGTCTTCTCACACCGGACGTGATTGTAAATCTAATACTTGTGACCAATATGATGATTCCAGCAACCGTGGTCGCTGTTTTAATTCTGATGACATTTCTCGATCTGACTGTCCCTCTAAATCTGTTGATCGGGCTTCTTCTGATGCTCGTCCTGAGGTTTCTGCGCATCCGGTTTTTCGACGTAAATTACAACAGGCTCCTGGTAACCCGAACGGTATTCCTTTAGATAGTTTGGAGGATTTTACGCAACAGGAGATTAGTGACATTTTGCAACGATTTCGGCAACTTGCTTCCATGGATGGTGCGCCTTTGCGAACTTGGTGCTGCGGGCATCGTGTTAGATGCAGGAGATGCCTTGAAATTTTGTTCTTTGAGTTCTGATTCTACTGTTCAGGATCAGTTCCGTAACTATAACGTTCCTGGTCAAATTAGTCTGCTCCAGTTGGCAACTGAGGGTTGTAATAACAAATACCCTACTGAATCTGATTGGCCCCCGAATGACAAGCCATGGCACACATTGCGCGATGCGGCGCAAAGGGTGAAGGAGGAAGTGATGAAAACTGCGATTTTTCTGGGTACATCTGACAGATTGTTGGATGGTTTATTACCATCTTCTGTGCGGAATCGCATTATCCGTTCTTCCCCTGTTGCTTATAAACAGGTTATGATGACTTTGTTGATTAATCAGACTGGCAATGCATTGTCTATGGTTCTTGAATCTGTACGTCAGCTTGGTGAGCTGGGCGAGTGGCTTAAACCTGAAAGAAAGTCCAGACCTGAGGGTCGTACTGCTGGGAATCATAGATTCACTAGACGTGATATGTTTCTTGCTTTGTTGGATGATGGTGTGAAAAGGGAAGACATTGATGGTGAACCTAATAATCGCTTGTGGGATATGTTTCGCAAACGTGGTTTGGATCGGAAGGAGGGTGCCCAACCTGTGCGCAAGAATGATTGCGATTGTGAATATTCTGATGACAGTGGGGATGATAGACGTCGTGATGATTCAGATCGGCGTGATGGACGATGGTATGAGCGTGATGTGTCCCCTCGGCGTGAAAGAGAGAGAGGGCGAGAAGGGGAAAGAGAAAGGGGGAGAGATGACCGTGTTAACAACAGATATAGAGATGAAAGGGATCAGTCCCCCAAGATAAGGAGAAGAGAAGATCGACACAGTTTTTTCTGAACGAAATTCACAATACCATGCAGATGACAAGAATCCATTTCGTAATGGGGATGGATATGAACATGACATTATATCGTCCCATAAATTTGAGAGCATTTATCCTGATTTGTCTTGGTTGTCAGAACGCAATAAAAATGACTAGGAAATAGGTCAAGCTCCAGTACGCAGGTGGGCTCACAAAGACAATAGACCCTATGTAGATATTGACATTTTTTGGAAACATCATAATATCCAAAGGGCCCGAGCATTGGTAGATACAGGAGCGAAGGCCACTCTAATTCATGGAAAATCAAAGAAATTTAAAGGTCAGTTTTTCACAATTACTGGTTTAGGTGGAAAAGAAACCCCCGCAGTGCGAACAAAAATTGAAATGAAAATAGGTAGGATTCATCGAAAAGAATATTCTGTTTTAGTTGTTCCACTTTTAGAAAACATAATTGGAATTGATATGTTGAAAGGTATGACATTGCATTTAGATGATGGCTGTTATCAATTTGGGAGTAAAAGTTATATATCATCCAGACCTGTACGAGTTGGTCATTTGAGAATGCCCCCTATAAAAATTCTTCAGGCTACAAAAGTTGTTTCCCAAAAGCAGTATCGTATCCCAGGTGGTCACGAAGAAATTAGTTCTACAATTCAGGATTTAGTGAATGCAGGAGTTATAACTCCGGTTACTTCAGCTTGGAATAATCCCGTTTGGCCTGTACGTAAAAGTGATAATTCTTGGCGCATGACTGTTGATTAACGTGAATTGAATAAACACACACCCCCTTTGACATTACTTTAATTGAGAGAATTCAGAAGCATCCAGGGATATGGTATGCGTCTATTGATATTGCTAATGCGTTCTTTTCAATCCCAATTGCCCCTGAGTGTCAGGAACAGTTCAGTGTTACATGGAATAGACGTCAAATGACGTTTAGAAGTCTTCCCCAAGGCTATGTACACAGCCCTACGATCTGTCACCGGCTGGTGGCGGAACATTTATCTGAAATACCCATAAACCCACAAATTCAGATGTGTCATTTAATTGACGACATTTTGATTCAAGGTGAGACACAGGATCAAGTTCAGACTCAGTTGGATCAGGTCATTGATCATTTACGTGAAAAAGGTTGGGAAATCAATCCCGACAAGTTGCAAGGTCCGTCACTAAGTGTGAAATTTTTAGGCATCAATTGGCATAAAGGTAACAGGGAAGTGATTCCACAAGTAAAACAGAAAATTCTTGATTTTGCGGTTCCTCGGAACCGAAAGGAAGCCCAAAACTTTATTGGTTTGTTTGGTTTTTGGCGTCAACACATCCCACATTTGAGTCAGATATTGGCCCCTTTATACAGAGTTACTCGTAAAAAGAATGCATTTGAATGGAGTAAACCGCAGCAGGATGCGTTTGATTTGGCGAAAGAAGCAATTCAGTATGCTTTGGATTTGTGGCCCGTGCGTGATGGTGATGTGGATCTGAATGTGTCTGTGCAAGGTCTTTAAGTAAATTGGAGTTTGTGGCAAAAACAAGGCAGAAATAAATTACCATTAGGTTTTTGGACTAAAAAGTTACCTGATGCTGGTGAGCGTTATACACCTTTCGAGAAACAATTACTTGCATGCTATTGGGCTCTGGTGGATACCGAGCAATTGACTTTGGGGCATGATGTGGTATTGAGACCTGAAATTCCTATTATGCAATGGGTTTTGAGTTAGCCGAAAACTCATCGAATCGGACATGCTCAAGAGGAGAGTGTGATTAAGTGGAAATGGTACATACAAGACAGGGCACGCGTGGGACCGAAAGGTGTGGCATTGTTACATGCGCAAGTGGCGCAGGCGCCATCGAATGAGACTGGGAGTGATTGCTCCGTACCTGTAGTACAGGAATCCCCTGTTAAGTTGGGTAAGCCATTTGATGATCTGTCCGCGGAGGACAGAAACCATGAGTGGTTTACGGATGGTTCAGCGAGGTACATAGGAGAGAAGAGGCATTGGAAGGCAGTGTCCTATATTCCCATCACACAAAAATTGCTGAGTACAACTGGTGAAGAAAAGAGTAGTCAATTGGCTGAATTATATGCTGTTTACCAAGTTTTATAACAGGAGTTACCCAGGACATGTCATCTTTTTACTGATTCCTGGTCCACTGCTAATGGACTGGCGGTTTGGTTACCAACCTTGCATTCTCATAATTGGGAATTGCATTCTAAAGAACTTTGGGGTAAAGAATTATGGCAAGAAATTTGGGAGCTACTCCCACAAAGTACTGTTACAATCTTTCATGTGGATGCTCATACATCAATAGACTCCCTTGACAATTTTTTTCACAACATTGCAGATGAGAAATCTAAAATTGCTGAGGCAGTGGTGGACATGCAGGATTCTGATTTGGCGGGATTGGCGAAATGGGCCCACCAGAAAGCAGGACATTTTGGAGAGAGAGCCACTAGCAGGTGGGCTGCTGATCGAGGAATTTATATTCCTTTAAATTTGATTAAAGATACTATACTGCATTGTCCTATCTGTCAACATTCTAGACAGCAAAAAGTGCCCCAAATTGTTAAAGGACATTTACACCGAGGAAAATTACCCGCTCAAATTTGGCAGATTGATTATATTGGTCCACTCCCTATGAGTAAAAATTGCCAATATATCTGCACCATTGTTGATACATACAGTGGCCTTTTAGTGGCCCTTCCCTGTAAACGAGCTACCCAAATAAACACCATTAAAACATTGGAAATAATTATGCTGTATTATGGTGTTCCATTTCAAATTCAATCTGATAATGCATCCGATTTTAAAGGAAGATTGGTGCAGGAATTTTGTGTGGAGAACAACATTGAATGGGTGTTTCATATACCATACTATCCACAGGCAGCAGGCCTTATTGAGAGAATGAATGGTTTGCTAAAAGATCAATTACGTAATTTAACTGACAATAAGTATAAAAATTGGAGAGAATATTTGTTTCAGGCACTGTTGCTTTTGAATAATCGTCCCTTTTTAAATGCTGAATCACCATTAATGCGTTTATTTCCCCCAGCTGTTGAAGCCAAACCAAATACAGTTAGTAATACTGTAAGGTATTGGGAGATTTCCCCTGGAGCCCTGGCTCCATGCAGAGCAACCCCAGGTTCCGCAGGCATGGACCTGCATGCCATGAATGACATTACTGTAAAAAGCAGAGATCGAGTTATCATTGAAACTGGCATTGGTGTCTGTATACCGGCTGGAAATTTTGGATTGATTGCCCCTAGATCGGGCCTGGCCTTAAAAGGCATTCAAGTACTTGGAGGTGTCATTGACAGTGATTATCAGGGAGAGATTAAGGTACTCCTGATGAATAGCAGTGAAGTTGATTTACCGATTCATAAGACTGACCAAATTGTTCAGTTGCTAATCATGCCTGTTTTCAGTGGTGAGATTCAGAAAGGCACTGCACCAATTTTGCTAACTATTCGAGGACAAAAAGGTTTTGGCTCCACTGATAATCCAGGAGCGAGAGTGTGGGTGCAATCGCCAAAAAATCCCCCTGAACAAGCTGAAATTATTGCAACCGGTCATGATAACACAGTACTCGTTATGAGACCAGGGAAAGATAGCTGGGAAGCTGTCCCGGCTGACAAATGTTACTTACGAGAATGAATAATGCCTGTATTTGATTTTCTTTCAGATCATTCTCTGGACTGCTGTTGCAGGATGTGCCGGCGTTGGACTCCTTTTGGCCTGCTACGTCGGGAAAGGAGGGAACCCACAGACTTTGGTTGATTCGATAACCCGAGTACCACGTTCCTTTGCTGCGTGGGATTCATCATCTAACTTTTGGACTACCCTGGCACGAAGGGTGACAAATTCCCCACATTTCTGTTTAACACCGATGCGTTCGGTGACTGACATATTAGCGACCTGTTTGCTTGCCGTCCCTGCTTCGTTGGAGACTCTGGCCCATATTTTCAATATATCAAATGCTCGTCCTAATATTATTCTTGGTGATTTCGCTACGCACGAATATTGCCCTTTATGTACTGTGCTTTCCGATCCAGTACCCCCAATTCATTCCCAAATAATTACATATAATATCACGCAGGGTGATTTATGTTTTTTCCTTACCTGTGATCCAAATCCCATAACTGAATGTGTTCGTTTAAAATTATAAGGTGCTACTTCATTCACAGTTCATGAAAAGACGTTATGTTCCCGGAGGTCACAGAAGTCTTGTATTTCAGTGAAGAATAATATGACCTGTAAAAGTCTTGTAGTTACCCCTAGCCACTATCGTACTATGCTATTACCTTCTGGATGGCTTTTCTCTTGTGGCAATACATCTTGGCCTTATATTCCTGCAAATATTACTGGAGGACCTTGTGCCATTACCAGACTGAGTTTACTAATGTTTTTTTCACATCCTAATGCAAATTCCCGTGTTGTCCGTGATGCAGTAATGCTAAAAGACAACTGTGACTCTACACTACATTTATTTTCTGAATCTGAATATCTTAGTCTAGCATTTTCTATTCTGGGTGTCCCTGCCTTAGCAGTCTATAATGCTAAATCCATCGGGAAAATGGCTTGTTGGATGGTCAAATCTATTAATCACACTTCTACAATTCTATCTGACATGCTACTGGACGCCCAGGGTGAACGCAGAGCTATTTTGCAGAACAGGGCTGCGATTGACTATCTTTTGCTTAAACATGGACATGACTGTTCTGACTTTGAGGGCCTTTGTTGTTTCAATTTATCAGATCATACTAGATCCATTCAGGCTCATATTGACAAACTCCAGGAATTGACCAAAGAAGTTAGAAAACACATTGATCAGGGCTGGTTTGACTGGCTCTTTTACTGGTTACCTGATTTACATTCTTTACGTCAGATATTAGGGGGTATCCTGATTACTATCTGCATTTTAGTTGCTATTTGCTGTTTTATTCAATGCATTCCTTCTTTACTCCAGACCTGTAGATGTGGTGCTAGAAATAGATCAGTTAGTTTTGTTTCATATTATTCCTCTACGGATGTTAGTTCCATTTAGCGAATGATTAGTAGCCTAAAGTCAAGGGTGAAGTGTTCTGACCGAGTTTTTGCCCCTTTTCTTGAGTGAAGGTGACTGAAGGTGACTTTAGCCCCTTTTCTTGAGTGAAGGTGACTGAAGGTGACTTTAGCCTGCTATCATTCTAATAGGAGGACTAGAACCTTAGACCAGGCCTATTTACAAGGCGTTTGATGCAATTCCCTACCCTTTTCTTTATTCTAGGGCTTATAAACCTATGTTAAGGGATAGATTCCTTAGTATTAGTATTAATCCGTCTCTTTGTAAGAGTGCTAGCATACTTCTAATGGAGTTATGCTTATTTCGGGCCTTGTAGGCCTCGAACTGGAGAGACTCCATCTTTCTTTCTGCCTCGGCAGCTTGAGATGCTTTTAAGTCAAATTTAATGTTTAGTTATGCGGTGTTGTTCGCTTGGAGAGAGCCGGCTCTTATCGAAGAACTGTATTTTTCTTCGTATCGAAGACATAACATCAGGCCGGCCGGCTGAGAACGTGTCCTTGGTACGGGGAGTTACAAGAATTTGGTGGGCGGCAAGTTACTGGCTGTAACTTTCCATGCATGAACAAGGTTCCATATTAGCGAAAGCATGAGGTAGTGAGAGAGTCAGTTCGTAGGCAGCAGCTAGCCATTAGCATCATTGCAATTAATCATCTTAAGGCAGACAGTCGCCATTTTGAAATCCGAGAAAGACCAAAAAGCTAATACTCTCTTAGAAAGATTGAAGTTATTTTAGTTGGAGCAGCTGGCGAGCTTTGACATTAGGATCAGAGCATACAAAGTGAAGCAGTTAGTAGAGAGAACGAATACAAGAGTGGTAGAAACTGATTTATAAGATCGAAGCTGGAAAGTGAAGACAGTCCGTGATTGAGAGGAGAGAGGAGTAGTGCAGAAGAGAGAGAGAGCAGCTGACGAAACAGAGAATAAGAGGAAGGTTCCAGTGACTTGGAGGGAAACGGAGGAGACAGAGCATAGCGGTGCAGACGTGTATCCGTGACTGCAGGGGTGATCCTAAGACGAGCCAAGGCACAGACGAGAAGGGAACCCAGATGACTACAGAGTCCAGACTTCATACTCATAAGGTGACGTTGACCCTTTTTTATTAGTGTGCACACACATTCTAACCTTTCCTTTTGCTTTTCAGGCTATGTGTGATATTGTAGTGTTATATTGTTGATGTTATTAATGAATAAAGATACCCCAGTTCTTAGCGAACTAGTGCGTGATGGTTGTTTCCTTATGATAAAGTTAACCTTTCTTCTAGTCAGATGCTGTTATGTGAACGGATGCGACTCCCGTCCAGGTAAATGGTAACTGAGCAAGGGGGTAGAGGAGCACTCGAAATAAGGAATAACCTTTACACAGTGTAATTTGGCCATTTTTGTGTGGGAGAGGATCGACCTGTATATCTGTCCCATAAACTATAATATCGTATTATCCCAGTAGAGGAGAGAGAGAGTTCCCAATATGGAGAAGGTATTCATCGGAAAGTGATCGTCGTTGTGTAGCGGCGTTATAGAGAGCATTGACCGTGGTCAATGTGTATACCCACCGGATTGTGGCTTGCGAGAGCACCAGGAGGACATGGTGTGTAACAAGAGCACTGATTGTGGTCAGTGTGTATACCCACAGGATTGTGGCTTGTGTATGTAGGAAATAACGAGAGCAGTGATTGTGGTCAGTGTGTATACCCACCGGATTGTGGTTTGCGTGAGCACTGATGGTTATCAGTGTGTAATGGTAGATAATCAGAACTGCCTCAGGGTAGTCTAGTCTGGGCCCCTGTTGCCGCAAGACTATAAGGTATGAGTGTGGTGTTGTAGAAGATCTAAGCTTGTATATTGCTAATTCCCCATCCTTAGGTAGGTACACAGGTGCCTTTTGTAAGTAGGTCCTGAGGAGGGAGATGGTTACGTTTCGGCTGGGTCAGTGGTGTTCTAGTCTGATTCTATCTGGTCCGAAAATCCGGTCGTTACAGAGAGATAACTTGCATACGTAGAAATTGCAGTGAGGAGGAAACGTATTGCAAAAATGTAAAGGAAAGTGAAGAAAGATTCCTTAAAAGGGGATATAAAAGGACATCATTAACAAGGCAATTGTTAAAGCAAACATTTGACAAGGGAACATACACTTCTGGATATTCCCAAAAAGCAGAAACATATGATTGACAGCAGAACAGTCAGCCTTGTCATGCAATTCAACACCAATAGTAACAAAGTTCAAAATATTGTTAAAAAGAATTGCGGCTTGCTGCGCGATGTGCCTGGTCTGAAAAACTGCATTTCTAATACACCTACACTAACTTACCGCAGAGGAAAAATATTGCGGGATGCCCTATGTCCAAGCTTTGAAATCAATAGACAAAGTCAGGAGACTTGGCTACCACCTAAATCACAAGGTGTTTATGTGTTCTTCCTGCAACATTTGCCGGTTTGGACGAAATAAGACCACTAGCTTTGCTTATAATAATTCTGGGTCCAACAATATTATAAATTTTATAAACTGCAACACTACTCACGTAGTGTATGTAGTAGGTTGCGACTGCGGAATTATTTATGTAGGAAGCACAGTGCACCCTTTGGAAGTACGCATCCAAGAACACAGTAGAGCACTACTTAACCAGGACAGCCATTACCCTCTCAGTAACCAATACAAGGAAAAACATTCTAATAATAATGCCTTCTGGTTCCAAGGCATAGATCATGTTACAGTAGGAAACAGAAGGGGGAATGGTGAGCTTATGGCTAGACAGCGAGAAGCAAAATGGAATTGCCATCTACGAACAACGTCCATGGGACATAATACTGATAATGAATACATCATCTTTTGGTTTGAAAATTTGGATGATAGAGTTGGGTGGGCATTGCCCCTCGCCTAACCTTGATCCAATTTTCTTATCGGATTCCAGATATTTATTTTTTACATTATTGTGAAAAATATGTCTCCTTGGCATTTGCGACTGATCAGTTACTCTTTCTTTTGAAGATTCTATGCTATATTGGAGTTTTGTCAGTTATTCTGGTCTTAATTCAATCTGCCTCTGACTTTCTTTAGTGACTGCCATTCATATTCCCTGAGTTATCTATGGGGATCTTGCTGGTCTCACTATTTTTATTATGATGATTGAAGTTCACTTCTAAATCATTCAGTCCTTTATATCCCATTTTTCACTATTCCAAGATGGCCGCCCGTTTTTACTGATCACGAGACTCTATATTCTATGCTCTTATGATTTAAATTGAGTCTCATTTATCATTTATCCGGACGGTATTGGCTTGATTATAGTCCCTTTGGGAGACGCAACACCGATTCCTGTATTACTCGAGGTGATTTTGGCCCTCCTTTGAGTATGCATAACTAATTCTTTAGATTGATTTTGGAATTATCAGAATTGCGAGCATCTTTTTGAATCTTGTTTAGTTGTTCCGAGTGGTCTATCGTTTCTCTGCGTGTTATTATATTTTTCATCACGCTTGAGATTTAGCCACAATTACAGCTTGGCGTTCTGTCTTTTCGATCATTCTAAGATGGCCGCCACATTGGAGTTTGGACTAACCCCATAGCGTTTTCATCTACCGGTCACATGTTACACCATGTGACCAGAAGTTTACCGACTCCAAATTCACTATCCCGGGAGCTTTAAATAATGGCGCGTTGTCGACTAATGCTATGCTAACAGTTATTACGCCACACGTGCTACATCCTCCCATTTCTAAGGTATGATTGATTTGAATTCTCTCTAGCAGGTCTCAGCGCTTGGGGCTACGGCTAGACCATTTAATTTAGTATAGCCTCAGTGTCTTTTCATGGTCACAGGACATTGCCTGGGGCTTGGGTCTACGGCTAAATCGTTTGATTTAGGATAGCCTCAGTGTCTTCTCATGGTCACAGGACATTGCCTCCCTATGCTTCATCGCCCTGTTTTATACATATTTATTTTTGATTTTCTTTATGAGCGGCACTAAGAGTAGCGCATCGTTTCTGTTATGGTCTGTGCAGGCGATGACTGTATCATTATATGGGCATGATTTAGAACGTTCTTTGTTCAACAGATGATTCGCTAATAAGATTATCATTTACTTTCAATGCATGCTGATTTTGTATTTCCTGAAAATTCCCCTTGGCTCGCTTTATTAAAATAAAGATATTTTTTCTATTCAATGGTCATTTATCTTCCATAGAGGGCTTATTACAGAATCTACTGGTGGATTAACATTTTTTTTTCTGTGGAAATTACATTACCACTCTAGGAGTCATGTGATGATATTTCACTTACTCATTTCAAAATTTTTCGTTACTCCGATAGGAGGAAATTAGTATTCTCTTTATTATGGCAAATAATGTACTTTACAATAGCGGATTTTTTATATCTTCAGTGCTTTTTTCTACTTCAATTATTACTTTTATCAGTCTCTTATCCCTTATATGTATGATACATCATTTATCCCCACACTGATACTAGTTATTTTCCTATACAGTTTTGACAACTATGTGTCACGTCACTGCTGTTGAAGAACTATAAATTCATGTTGATGCCATTTGCGATACAGGACCTTCCTACGTTTATTTTCACCTTTCCTCCTAGATTCTTTACATATCAGATAAAGAGGGAGGTGCATTGTAGTGCTACATAGAGCATATGATAATTAGCTGTTTCTTTGAGGTGAGTCTAGAGATCAATATAATTCAATAAGGTGCTCTTTGATTTCCTATTAGTCAACCTTAGAGGTTAGATTAAGCTCTTTATGGTAATTATGTCTTGTTCTCTTTCCCCGTCCCATGGTTTTTAGAGATTTTACTGTACATACTACATTTCGAGGCCTAATATATGCCCCTTGTGCTTGGATTCTTGTAATATAGGTGGTGAGAAATAATATATAGTTATATAGTTTTGAGTATATATCATTTTTCGCAATATATGTGATTCATTTTCTTTTTGATATAAGCACTGGTGCTCTAAAATGGAGTTGTCCCGGATGGTAAAGTCTTTAGAGATTGATATATTCCTGTTACGATGGAAACTAACAGATATTGCAATGTAGTGATATATATTATCCTTTTAATGGTGTACTATATATATGTTGGCTTTTTTTTAAAATGTTTATTTTGGGAGACATGCAGCATGTCCCCCATTTGATTAACACACATCACTCATTTAAAGGATAGTCATGTGAATTGTTTGGATTTTGTTATATTTGGTCTATATGATTTCAGTGTTACTTGTTGTCATGTTAAATATTCTTTGTCACTGTAGAGTTTTGTGTCATCTAATATTATTTATGTTTTATCAATATATATATATATATATATGTGTTCATAAGTCTATGTTGTTATTCTTGAGTTATGTGATGTTTATCTTGTGTCTTGTCTATAACATTACAACCCTGACAAAGTTCCCTCTGGCAAAGTTTCGGGAATGAAACGCATTGGCTGCATGCCAGTTTTAAGAGATTTACTGAATAAAAAGACCTATTTGTTGAATTTCTCTTCACGCTGCTTCCTTGACTACAGAAAGAGTGCACCTTCCGATTTCTATTTTCAATTTTGGCTTTCATTTGACACCCCTGGATGGCGGTTGTTGGGAAGAGATTGCACCACTATTTAAATTGGTAGTACTTATGGACTGGATGTGCATGGCCTTGGTCTGCCGTTTGTTCTTTCATTAACAAAGTTTTTATAATTTTTCATATCTGCAAACAATAGATTCAAACTAAATATTAGCACAATTAACACACAACATTAAAAAAATAGTACAAAAAATATATAATACACAAAAACCATTTTATATACAATATTAAACAAAATGGTATGTTTTATAATGATGTTAAAAACAATAATGAAATCTATATTGCTTTGTACGATATTCCTATCCACTACATTGTTTGACATTAAAATCTCCCTGACACAATATTTAGAACTCACAATATATTTTTATTTCGATATTTTGTCCAAACCCCCTGGTGTTTTTAACCCTAGAGGTACTGCAATGCCGTCGCCCCCATTGAAATGCCTATCACAATGTGGATCTGCTCTGCTTCATGATCCGAACTGTAGTTTGGGGCAAAGTCCACTTCTTCAATATAAAGTAAGAGAGTTGGAGTTGAAAGGAAATTATTTTGCATTGTAGGGTCAGACATATTGTCAGCAAAGAAATGCTGTCTCCATGTCTAGGGATCACATGGTAGTCTGATTTGTCTAACACCAGATCTTCTACTAAAACAGGGTAATTTGAATGTTGCCTCTTTCCTTTGCCTGGGATCACCACATGAAACTCTCTACCGACCCACTTCTGTTTATTGCTATGTAAGTAAAAAGGTGTGTTGTCTGGAGCAGTCTTGTATGGGGTTGAAATATGTGCAGAAATGACAGCATCGTATTCTTTTTCATATAATGTCTTTGGTTATTCATGTTGAAGGAGATTATTTTAAGATTCCTGTAAAGTTGCATGTAGTTTTCACTTAGGGGGAGTAACAGCTGAGTCCCTCTGGCAGTACTGCAGATGTTTTTTTAAAAGAGGGGTTCATCAATTAAGGATAGTGATGCCACTATTCAATTCTCATTGGTAGGCTTAGCTAATGTATATATATATATATATATATATATATATATATATATATATATATATATATATATATATATATATATATATATATATATATATATATATATATATATATATATATATTCACTTAAAAACCATAGGTTTCAGGCCTTATATAGTTAGGAATTAGCATTTAAAAAACCATTGAAATTGCTCCTATATAGTTAGTTGTACTAACTATATTTCGCGCACCCGCAATCCACTGCTGATGATATCACATATTACATCATTCATGACATGGTCAGTGACATCACTGATGACATCACTGATGACATCTCAAATGACATCACTGATGACATCACTGATTACATCATCCAGTGACTGTGTGTTTCTGTAAAGTTTAAATATGTTTTACATATTGAAGAATGAGTGGATGTATAAGTGTCTGGATGAAGGATTCAGTAGGTGCCTGACTGACTGTATGAGTGAGTGATTAAATGTGTCTTACTAAATGCATGGGTTAGTGACTAAACTGTCTGAATGTGTGCATCAGTATGTCTGTTGTTGTGTAAGCTGCTGCATGTGGTGATCAGTAGCTATATGAGTGGCTATATGGGTTACTGATTGGTTGCCCAAGTATTTGAATGGGAGACTGAGTGTGTGTGTGGGTGGCTGGGAGGTGCGTGACTCTGTGCATAGATGTGTGAGCAGTTGATTCACTAGGTGTATGAGTTCAAGAGTGCATGTGGAAACAGCTATATGGTCTGTTGACTGTGTGCATGGGTGTGTTGGTGAGTGAATGGATATCTCAGTGCTACATGTGCAAGTAAGTACATATGTAAAACACAGTGAATGTGAGAGTTGGTATATATAAATGACTATACATGAGAGCCAGTGAATGTGCGAGTGGCTATATGGATCATTGTGTACTCTTATCAGTGATTGTATAAGAGAGTAAGTATGTGTTAGTATATTTTTGAATAAGTAAGGTGTTGTGTGTATAACTGTATAGTTGAGGAAATGGAAGTGTGATTGATTATTTGCATGACTGACTAGGTGTGTGAGTAACTCCATGGATGAGTGTCTGTATAGGTGTATGAGTGCATATGATAGTGTTGTATTGATGAGTGACTGTATGTATGAGTGATTCTATGGGTGAATGAGTGAATGTGTGTGTAGACCTAGGAATCAGTGAGTGCGTATGTAGTAACTGGTATTGGTGTGTCAATGGTTTCAAGAATGGTAGTCTGTAGAGGGCGTGGCCAACAGCATGGCCGGCTAGGACGTGCTTCGTCTGAGCTCCCGGCATGCTGCCACCGAATCCGGCTTAATATGTGACCCAACTTCACCAAAACACAAGAATTGGGACCGGTACTGCTTCTAGAGCCAGCGCAGTCGATCCTGTAGCGGCGCAGTTACCTGGGGGCCTGCGAATTCCCGGTCCGGTCTTGCGGCTGTGGGAGCCCTCCCGGAGTCAAGATTGCGGCCGTGACACCGGCACAGCGCTAACACTCGGCTGGTAGACCTGATAGTGGAAGGAGGCGGTGGACGATCCGCGGGAGTGCCCTCCCGGGGGCTGCGGTAAACATTGAGGGCCCCGCACCTGCACTAGCAGCGCCTTCAGCTCTGCCGAAACTTTCCCAATATGGTGGACGGAGCGGCGGAACGGGGATAGGCAGGCCCAGTGGTGAATGAAGCCCCACGCCGGAGACCTTGGAGACGCGACCGGAGGAGGTAGGGGGGCACTCCTGGGAGGTGGCGCGGGGCTGGGAGGAAGCCCTGCCGGCTGCGCTGCAGTCCCGTCCTCGCGCCCTCCCTCCCCCTGCCCCGAAGCTGGTAAAACCTTTACCAAGATGGCGGCCGGTGCCGCGCTTTAGTGACTGGGCAGCGCATGCAGCCCGGCAGCCTCGTGAATGCATTGGAGATCGGCAGGAATAGGGATCCTGCTAGGAAGCACATAGGGAGCGGTGCTTGCAGGCGAACTGGAGTATTCCTCAGAGGGCCATAAAATTGCACTTCCTGGCCTCCTACTGCAAGCTAGCTGGACTTTTCAGGGGATCAGCCACCAGAGACTTGACCGATATCACAGAACACCCCAAACAGAGGTGCAGCATATTACTATGTCCCCCCCAGGCCCTCTGTGGCGGAGACGAGTCCCTGGGCAGCGGGGGACAGTGGCCGGCGGGAGGGGAGCGGATAGCGGAGCGCTCAAGCAACCTGCACCGAGTGGCGTGGGGCCCACCAAAGACACTGGTGGCGGCCTGGGAAAGAGGTCCAGTGGAGGCAACGGTGCCCTCCAGATACGCGACGTGCAGAGCAGATCGCCGGGGTGCCCCCCACATCTCCCCAGGTCCGGCCAGTGCACCGGTGAGGCGAAAATCCACGTCTCCAACACCAGGGCAGCGCACTACCACTACTAACCATGGGGAAAAAGGATCTGTTCCCAAAACCGCCCAAACAGGGACCCATGGACAACTTCACGGGGCCGCGACACCAACTGGAGACCCTCCACGCAGCCTCTGGAACGCAGACAGACACGGACCGACTTATGGCGGCCATCCAGGCATCCAGAACTGAATTTCCAGGAGTCCAGAGCGGCATTGGAGGTAAAAATCGGTGAAGTGGGTTCCGAGGTAACGCTGCTGCGGCAAGACTTCCGGAAGTTATCCGACAGGGTGACGGTGACTGAAACTCGGACAGGAGAGACGGAGGATTCAGTCTCCACCCTGAGGAAGGATATGGCGGAACTCCAGGCATCCCATCGGCAATTGTTGTGGAAGGTGGACGATGCCAAGAACAGAGCAAGACTCAACAACCTGCGCTTTGTGGACTTTAGAGAGGGAATTGAAGGGACGAATATGGCATCATACCTCCACTCTTGGCTGATTGAAACCTTCCCGTCAGCGCGATTCTCATCGTACTTCATCATTGAAAGAGCGCATAGGGCCCTACTGGCGAAGCCCCCTGAAGGTGCGAGAACTAGACCGGTCATTGTGCGCTTCCTCAACTTCGCTGACAGGGACCTGATCTTGCGGGAGGCTAGGAAAATGGGGGAGATCCGTATGGAGAACACGACCATCATGATATTTCCGGATTACAGTCAGGAGGTCCAGAAACAAAGTGGATCCTTCGATGCCATGAAGGCGAAACTGAGGACCCTGAATATCGCCTATATGTTACTCTTCCCTGCAAAGCTCAAGGTAATCTACAAGGACAAGACAATCTTCTTCACGCACCCAGAGTATGCTTGGCAGTGGCTAGAGGAGCGCCCAATACTCCATAGCAGGGAGACCGCGGGACGCGAAGAGTTAGACAGGTCATTACGGCACAGATCGCAATGGGAATTGCCGAAGCCACAGAGGAAAAAGTCGCGAAGGATAAAGACACGGACGCCGGAGACACCGTACCGGGGACAGGCCTCAGGAGGTGCGCAGAGAGGGCGATCGGCTTCCCCAGGGGAAACCTCTGTGGTGGGATCCAGATTCAGTTGTCTGCAAAACCATATCCGCTCGGAAGGTGACGGCGAAGAGGAGCTGGAGTCCCGGGTATCTGGAGGGGAGGGAGAGGATGAGCGGCAGGAGGCGATCCATAATTTGGAACAGGACTCATCGGAGCAAAACAGTATTCCAGTAACAGATACGCAAGACTCACACTCATGAACGTGGGTGGTACAGGCCCTTGGGGATGGCAGCCCGGTGAAGGGACTACATGCAAGTCGACACGACCACTTGTTTTTCTAGCTGCTCTCCAACCTGGAACAGGACTTGCCGGAGCGGAGCAGCGTACCCATCACGGATACGCGGAACTTACAATCATGAAAGGTGGTGGAACGGGTTATCGGAGATGGCAGCCCGGTGAACTGAAGCACGCAAGTTGACACGGCCCCTTGTTTTTCGTTTTTCTTCTGCAAGTTTCTTACTGTGGTTGGGTGTGCATAGGGTGCTTGATCCCACATCCTTCTCTAACGGGGTGGGGGGTGAGGATCAGGTGAAGGGAGGGTTTCACGGGAGGGCGACAAACCGACTCCGGCGGACAGTTCTGTCCTGCTCTGGAATGGGACTGGAAGGGGAGGGAGGTGGGGTGGAGGGGGGAAGGAGGGGTTCACGTTTTTTCAGGTTGGGGAACGGGGGGCAGGGGTTGGGGGGGTAGGGCAACTGTTGGGGGGGAAGCAGTCACACACTCTGATGTCTAGCACCGCACATCCACTTCAGAGGCGACCAGCAAGCAGGTATCCCAGTTTACAATGGCAAGTGCACTAGCAACACCACTAATGGGAGACAGGGGAGTTAGTATCCTGACATGGAATGTTAATGGATTGGGATCCAAAGTTAAAAGAGGTCTGGTACATGCTTACTTGAGAAGAGTAGACCCGGATATCACTCTATTGCAGGAGATACATCTTAAGGGTACGAAATGTGCCTTCATAGCGAGAGGCCGACATAGAGTGCTGGCTCACTCGGAGTACACCTCAGACTCCAGAGGGGTGGCGGTTATTATCAAAAAAACATCGCCATTCTGCACCACACATACCTGGATAGACCCACAGGGAACTTATGTTGGAGTACAACGGACCTGGAATAGAAGTACATATACTATACTACTAACTACAATCACGTACATTCAAAGCTGTTGCGTCCATCCTCCTAGACACAGCGGATACTATTCAGGTGCTAAGAGGCGACTTTAATGATGTAATGAATACTGTGCAGGACCGATCGGGGGCTACCGATCGAGGGGGGACTCAGACCGCTCTGTCCCATCAGATGTCCAATATAGGACTTACGGATGTCTGGAGATGGATGCACCCCACTCAGACCGCCTACTCCTACTATTCAGGAGCCCATAGGGTGTTTTCGAGATTGAACTACGTATTTATGTCTAGACAATACCTGAAGGTAGATGACTTGGCTGAATACAAGGCTAGGGGAATATCGGACCACTCGCCTTTGTTTGTGAATGTGGGACATGTCAGAGGCAAGGTAGAAGCTTCTTGGCGCCTTGCGGCCTCGAACCTTCAAAACGCAGCACTCCTGCGTGGCCTCAGGGCAGACATTAAAGTCTACGTGGCGGTACTGGTTCCTCTCGCTCGACACCAAAAAGGCGTTTGACGCGGTCCACTGGCCATTTCTTGTGGCAGTGCTCCAGAGATTTGGATTCGGCCCGACTTATGCCTTAAAAAGACTTAAAATGACATCAAATAACCCATTGTACTACCTCTACGGGGGTGCTAGACGAACACCGCTCCTCCCGGCTACTGTACTCACGCTGAATGCGTGGACTAAGGCTACGAGGCGCATGGGATGGGATCAGAGGCCTACCCGGCAGACGCCATTGTGGCATTGTCAGTGGTTAAAGGAACTAAATAAGTTGCGCGGCTTTCGACAGTGGGACGATATAGGCATCTCGACCATTGGGGATGTGATTGCCAAATGGGAGCTAAAGTCCTTCCAGGTCCTTAAGACGGAATTCGGGCTACACCACTCACAGCTCTTCAAGTACGCACAGCTACGTCACGCATGGCGATCCCAAAAGATTTCGCTGACGGACATACCGGAATATGCGCCATTGGAAGGTAGGCTCCTTCAGAAGCAGATTATGGGACAGGCGGTCTCCCTCACTTACAGAACATTGACTAATAATATGCTAGGTGACTTGGAAAAACTCAGGACTGTGTGGGAGGCAGAGGTGGGAGAAATGGAGGATCTCGATTGGCAGATTGTATTGATGCACCCCCGGGAGGTGGCGATAAAGTCGAGACTGCACCTCATTCAATTCAATGTATTACACAGAACCTATTATGATAGGGCGCGACTCCTTAGAATGAGGAAAATAGACGATTCATATTGCTTACGATGCCACCAACATGAGGGGGGTTTCGACCACACCATCTAGGCATGCGAGAAAGTACAAACTTACTGGACACATATATTCACGGAACTTAGGGAGGTTCTGGAGGTTCCCCTCCCACAGGAACCCAAGCTGGCATTGTTGGGTATGACAAATGATGTGGATTTGACGCGCCCACTTCTCACCTTTCTGGTCCTTGCGCTAGTAGTAACTAAGAGAGATATCGCAAAGTACTGGGGGGCAGCGGAACTGCCTGGAATAGAGGTATGGAGGAGAGGGCTGGACCTGTACGTGGCAGCCGAGAGAGTGACTTACAAGGCGAAGGGGTGCCCCAAAAAATTCTGAAGTGTATGGTCTAATTGGAGGCACTACTATGGGTTGGACGGGGGGCTGTGAGGGGAGGGAACATTGGGGGCTGGGAATATCGGACCACTCGCCTTTGTTTGTGAATGTGGGACATGTCAGAGGCAAGGTAGAAGCTTCTTGGCGCCTCGCGGCCTGGAACCTTCAAAACGCAGCACTCCTGCGTGGCCTCAGGGCAGACATTAAAGTCTACGTGGCGGAAAACGAGGAAACAGTTGAGCCGGGGGTCACCTTTTGGGAGGCTATGAAACCGGTCCTCCGGGATAGACTGCAGAGTAGGTTGGGGGAGGAACGGCGAAAGCTACAAGCCGAGGTAACTACCTTGGAACGTACAATCTTGAACCTGGAAAAGGAAGTTCAGACCCTGAAGACTAATGGAGCTCTCAGAAAATTACTAGACGCCCAAAGGCGGAATAGAGAGATGGTCTCCAATGAGGTGAAGACCCAATCGCTCGCAACCCTACACCGTCTGTATGACGTGGGGGATGAATCTGGCAAGCTCCTAGCGTGGCTCAGCAAAAAGGAGCGAGCAGCCAGATGGGTGGACAAGATTCGGACGTCCGAAGGGAGGCTTGCTAACACCGATGAATCGATAGCGGAGGCGTTTGCTACGCACTACGAACTCTTCTATGTGGCTAGGGACTTGGGGACCAGTGATGCGACCCTACAGTACATGACACAGACGGACCTACCCACGCTGACCTCGGACGCCCGCGCGATCCTAGAGGCGGACATTACAATAGATGACATTTTGGAAACTATAGCCAAATTAAAACCTGAAAATGCCCCAGGACCGAATGGTTTCCCGGGTGAGTTTTTTAAACCTACAACTGATCTCGTGACGCGCCACCTCAAAGATCTGTTCACTGATGCGTACGGGGAGGGGAGACTGCCACCTGATCTCGCTTTAGCTACAATCGTCCCGATTTATAAAGGAGGCAAGCCAAAGGAGGAATGTGCCTCCTACCGCCCAATCTCCCTCCTCAACATGGAGGTGAAACTTATAGCGACTATACTGGCGGTCCGCCTGCGGTCGGTTATTCCGGCCCTTATACATATGGACCAATCGGGTTTCCTCCCGGACAGGGCTACAAAGCTGAATCTACGGCGCACCCATAATTGGTTGCAGGAGGTAAGGGGGAGGAGGGACCCCCACTGGTTCCTCTCGCTCGACACCGAAAAGGCGTTTGACGTGGTCCACTGGCCATTTCTTGTGGCAGTGCTCCAGAGATTTGGATTCGGCCCTAACTTCTAAAGGTGGGTTCAGCTCCTCTACACTGCGCCGAGAGCTCGGGTGAGAGTAAATGGGAAGGTATCGCGTGAATTTCGAATTGAGAGGGGCACCCGCCAGGGATGCCCCCTGTCCCCCCTCCTATTCACGCTTACTATTGAGATACTGGCAGCCAGGATTAGGCAAAACGAGAGCATCTCCGGCTTCTCCATGTCGGACACAGATCCCGCGCAAGAAAAGATCTCGCTCTATAAGGATGATGTCCTGCTATTTATCTTGAAACCGGAGACTACCGTCCCGGAGTTATTTCGGGAACTAAACCACTATGGCAGGCGGGCGGGCCACACCATAAATTGACACAAATCTATTATTTATGACCCGGGGGGTCATGAGCGTTGGGGGAGCTTGCTGGAACGTCTTTTGACCACCACTGATGGATTCCAATACCTTGGGATATACATCACCTTGGATAGGGCCCTATCCTTCCGTAAGAATATAGAGCGGATAATATCCAACGCGGTGGCGGACATGGACCGTTGGAGACAGCTCCCACTCACACTCCTGGGTCGTGCCACGATGTACAAAATGATCATTCTTCCTAAGTTTCTCTATGCCCTCCAGAACGGATACTACCCTCTTCCGGCCCGACTATCGCCAAAATCCACGCCGACCTCCGCGCATTCCTTTGGCTGGGTAAGCAACCACGGTTGGCCCTGTCAATGCTTCAGCGGCACCAGTATAGTGGGGGAATCTCAGTCCCCAACCTAGAGGCCTACTACTGGGCGGAACACCTGACACCAATAAACGACTGGTTGCACGCACCGGCGGAACACCCGACTTATGCCTTAAAAAGACTTAAAATGTCATCAAATAACCCATTGTACTACCTCTACGGGGGTGCTAGACGAACACCGCTCCTCCCGGCTACTGTACTCACGCTGAATGCGTGGACTAAGGCTATGAGGCGCATGGGATGGGATCAGAGGCCTACCCGGCAGATGCCATTGTGGCATTGTCAGTGGTTAAAGGAACTAAATAAGTTGCGCGGCTTTCGACAGTGGGAAAATATAGGCATCTTGACCATTGGGAATGTGATTGCCAAAGGGGAGCTAAAGTCCTTCCAGGTCCTTAAGACGGAATTCGGGCTACACCACTCACAGCTCTTCAAATACGCACAGCTACGTCACGCATGGCGAGCCCAAAAGATTCCGCTGACGGACATACCGGAATATGCGCCATTGGAAGGTAGGCTCCTTCAGGAGCAGATTATGGCACAGGCGGTCTCCCTCACTTACAGAACATTGACTAATAATATGCTAGATTGGCAGATTGTATTGATGCACCCCCGGGAGGTGGCGATAAAGTCGAGACTGCGCCTCATTCAATTCAATGTATTACACAGAACCTATTATGATAGGGCGCGACTCCTTAGAATGAGGAAAATAGACGATTCATATTGCTTACGATGCCACCAACATGAGGGGGGTTTCTACCACACCATCTAGGCATGCGAGAAAGTACAAACTTACTGGACACATATATTCACGGAACTTAGGGAGGTTCTGGAGGTGCCCCTCCCACAGGAACCCAAGCTGGCATTGTTGGGTATGACAAATGATGTGGATTTGACGCGCCCACTACTCACCTTTCTGGTCCTTGCGCTAGTAGTAGCTAAGAGAGATATCGCAAAGTACTTGGGGGCAGCGGAACTGCCTGGAATATAGGAATGGAGGAGAGGGCTGGACCTGTATGTGGCAGCCGAGAGAGTGACTTACAAGGCGAGGGGGTGCCCGAAAAAATTCTGAAGAGTTTGGTCTAAATGGAGGCATTACTATGGATTGGATGGGGGGCTGTGAGGGGAGGGAACATTGGGGGCTGGGTCGCCACTCAACCGGAGAACTGATTGTAAAGACACCGGGGCACTGCTATGACCATCACATTGAGATGGGGAGAATTTGTGTTGCTGATGCGGAGTGATGTGACGGAACCTCGGGGTTGGGGCTGGGGAGGGACTAGGAATCGGTGTGCTGCGCTCTATATGACTGTTTGAATACAGATATGCAAAGAAACAGGTTTTTAACACAGTGGGAGTCGAGGATCACAAGTTGACGTAGCAAAATGCATTTGGCTCCAGTTCTTGGTTTAGTTGGTCAGTTGGGGATTTGGGAGAAAAAAGAAAAAGCAGGAGTGATCTGAGACAGTGGGTTGATGTTGCCACATTTGTAATTGATGTACTAGTATGCCCTTTTCTAGACTGATGCCGCCCGTCCTTTGGGTTGTGGGCTGAATGGCCGTGTAATACTACCCCAGGAGACAGACATCTTGAGCGAATCCTTTAGGGCACTGTTGACCGAATATATGAGTGTATTGTACAACCCTGCAATAAAAATGTTTTTAAAAAAAATGGTAGTCTATATTTAACACTGGGTATATCAAAGGTTATATTAGAGTGTGAGGAGGTGCATCGTATTATCACATGAATGATATCATCAGTGATGTGATCAGTGATGTCAAATGAGATGTAATCAGTGATGTCATCAGTGATGTCATTTGAGATGTCATCAGTGATGTCACTGACCATGTCATGAATGATGTATTATGTGACATCATCAGCAGTGGATTGTGGGTGCGCGAAATATAGTTAGTACAACTAACTATATAGGAGCAATTTCAATGTTTTTTTTAAATGCTAATTCCTAACTATATCAGGACCGAAACCTATGGTCTTTTAAGTGAATTTGCAAGGTTTTTACAATGCTAATTCCTAACTATATATGGCCTGAAACCTATGGTTTTTTAAGTGAATTTGCAAGGTTTTTTAAATGCTAATTCCTAACTATATAAGTCCTGATATCTATGGTTTTTTTAAGTGAATTTGCAAGGTTTTTTAAATGCTAAATCCTAAATATATAAGGCTTGAAACCTATGGTTTTTTCGGTGAATTTGCAAGGTTTTTTAAATGCTAATTCCTAACTATATCAGGCGTGAAACCTATATTTTTTTTCAATAAATTTCAAAGGTTTTGTAAATGCTAATTCTATTAGAGGATAACGTTTATATATGTTATTATCCTTCTGGGACCACCTGAGCAGCCATCTTGTTTCTCAGGAGAAGTGAGGCACAAGAGAGCACAAAACAAGAGTGGAAAACACGAAAAGGGGGCAGGGTTGAGACCCCCTGACCCCATAGCCTTTCTCAGGGGGTCCCAGAAGGACCACCAAGTGCAAAAAATATGTTTTTTTAAATCGCGCGGTACGCGTACCCTACGCATACGGTGCGCGTACCCCGCGATTTATTTTTTTGATTTTTATTTGCCCTTGGGGGTCCTTTTGGGACCCCCTGAGAAGGGCTAGAGGGTTGGGGGGTCTCTACCCTGCCCCCTATTCGTGTTTTCCACTCTTGTTTTGGGCTCTCTTGTGCCTCAGTTCTCCTGAAAAACAAGATGGTGGCCAACACTTCCTGGTTTGGACAGTTTGGAATGTTGACAGTCGACTGCCAGCCAATCAGAAAATCGCTCGCGCACGTAAGGGTACGTGCACGTACACGTACACGTACGGTACGCGTACTGTACGCGTACGGTGCGCGTACGGTGAGCACATATAGATATATATTTGATCAAATTCCATTTTCTCAACAACTACTGGAGGGATTTTCACCAAATATAGAAAAGGCACTACTGCATACCTGTCCCTACCATTTTGCCAAGCTTGGTGTAATTCCGTTCAGCTGTTCGGGCTGTAGCCGTGTCTAAAGGTCCCATAGAAAATGCCATTTGAAAAATTTCAAATTCAATTTTCTCAAGAACTACTGGAGGGATTTTCACCAAACATAGCAAAGGCACATCTGCATACCAGGCCCTACCATTTTGCCAAGTTTGGTGTAATTCCATTCAGCCATTTGGGCTGTAGCCGTGTCTAAAGGTCCCTAAGGAAATTAACATCTGGAAAACACGTTTTGGGACCCCCCTTTAGGCCCCCACTTCACGAATCCCCCCGAAACTTTCAGGGATGGAGCGGAGCGGAGTTGGCCAACATTCTGGAAAATTACACACAGATTCCTCAATCGGCGCCAAAGTTATTCCCAATAGAAAGTTGAGCGCATATTGATATATAATTTGCTCAAATTCATTTTCTCAACAACTACTGGAGGGATTTTTACCAAATATAGAAAAGGCACTACTGCATACCTGTCCCTACCATTTTGCCAAGTTTGGTGTACTTTCGTTCAACCCTTCGGGCTGTAGCCGTGTCTAAAGATCCCATAGAAAATGCCATTAGAAAAATTTCAAATTCAATTTTCTCAAGAACTACTGGAGGGATTTACACCAAACATACAAAAGGCACTGCTGCATACCAGTCCCTACCATTTTGCCGTTCGAGCTGTAGCCTTGTCAGAATGTCCCTATGGAAATTAACATGGGGAAAATCAGTTTTGGGACTTCCCTTTTTTCTCGTCCCCCGCTTGACGAATCCCCCGAAACTTTCAGGGAAGGAGCCGAGCGTAGCGCGTCAAATTAAGGAAAATTACAGGCAGATCCCTCAATCGGCGCCAAAGTTATTTCCAATAGAATGTTCGGAATTTCCTATGGTAACTAGGTCCTAACTATATATACCTACTGGCGACCACCAGTAGGTAATATATATATATATATATATATATATATTCACTGAAAAAACCATAGGTTTCACACCAGTTATAGTTAGGAATTAGCATTTAAAAAACCTATTAAATTCACTGACAAAACCAGTTATAGTTAGCTGGAAATTTTACTGATATAAAACCAATGAAATTCCACGTTATAGTTAGTTGGACTCACTATAACTTGCGCGTGCAATGCACTGCTGATGACGTCACATATTACATCACTCATGACATGGTCAGTGACATCACTCATGACATCACTGATGACACCATCCAGTGAATATGTGTCTTTCTGAAAAATAAATATTAGTGAGTAATGTTTAAATATTTAAATATATATATTATTGTTTCACTTTGTTTATAAGTGGCTACATGTGTTGGTAAGTAGCTACATGCGTATGTATATGGGTTATTAGATGTTTCTCTTAGTATCAGTATGAGTGTCTATATGGTTTGGTGGGGGTATTACTTAGCACATAGATGCATGAGTGACTGACTCGCTGTTTGTATGTGTTTTGAAGACAGCATATGTGCAGGACTGTATAGATGGATGAGTGTGTATATGTGTATGTTAGTGAGTGAATGACTGTCTCACTAGTGTCTTTATCAGTAACTACATATGTTTTAATCTAGTATATGTGAATATTGATGTATATAAGTGAGTATATGTGAGAGTAAGAGATTGTAAGAGTTCCTGTTTAAATAAGTATGTGTTTCTATAAGTGATTGTTTAAGAGAATAAATATGTGTATTTTTCAATACAAGTAAGGTGGAAGTGTGTGTATAACTCTATATTCAAATAAATGGATGTTCAATAGTTTATTTGCACGTGTGAGTATGTGTGTGAGTAACTTTTGGATGACTGTCGGTGTGTAACAGGATGTATAGGTGTATCACTTCATATGATAAGTGAGTATATGTATGAGTGACTATATAGAACTGTTGGTGAATGACTGGATGTGCATATAGATGGTGGAATTACTGAATTGCTTGTTGTAACTGATATGGGTATCTCCATTTTTTTTTAAATTTCAGTTTCTATTTTTGAATATGTGTTTCAAGGGTTACATTACAGTGAAAGGAGGTCTGTCACTATGTCACAAGGATGGTGTCATCAGTGATGTCATGAGTGATGTCACTGACCATGTCATGAGTGATGTAATATGTGACGTCATCAGCAGTGCATTGCACGCGCAAGTTATAGTGAGTCCAACTAACTATAACGTGGAATTTCATTGGTTTTATATCAGTAAAATTTCCAGCTAACTATAACTGGTTTTGTCAGTGAATTTAATAGGTTTTTTAAATGCTAATTCCTAACTATAACTGGTGTGAAACCTATGGTTTTTTCAGTGAATTTCAAAGGTTTTTTAAATGCTAATTCCTAACTATAACTGGTGTGAAACCTGTGGTTTTTTCAGTGAATTTCAAAGGTTTTTTTAATGCTAACTCCTAACTATATAAGACCTGAAAGCCCACCAGGAATCTCCAGTATGCGCCAGGGGACTGCATTGCAGAGAGGTGTAATGAAGCCACAACCCTTTTTACACCTCTCTGCAACGCAGCCCCCGTGCATGTTTGAAGAGGGGAAACTAATTCCCCTTGCATACTGGGGGCCCCTGGGGGCCTATTAGCCCACCTGGAACCTCCAGTATGCGCCTGGGGCTGCATTGCAGAGGTGTAATGAGACTATGCCCCTTGTTACACCTCTCTGCAACGCAGCCCACTGCCGCGTTTGCAGAGGGGGAACTAATTCCCCTTGCATTCTGGGGGTCCCTGGGGTCAACTAGTCCACCAGGAGCCTCCAGTATGCACGAGGGAGCTGCATTGCAGAGAAGTGTAATGAGGCCACACCCTTGTTACACCTCTCTGCAATGCAGGCCACTGGCGCCTTTGCAGAGGGGGGACTAATTCCCCTTGCATACTGGGGGTCCCTGGATCATATCTGCCCAAACACCGATATTCCGAACGATTGTAAATGACTTTTCTTGAGAAACTTTTGGATTTGGATTATCATGTCCTATACTTTGGAATTTTTGAAAGACTGACTTTGAGGATGCTATAAATTACTCAAGTCTGCCCGAATTGTGTGGGTAAAATTGATACCTAGTCACTTTTAATAAGAATATACTTATGTCTCGTCTAACATTTGGAAGAAATATCTAGTTATATGACAACGGGATACCGACATAACTTGAAGGAAATAAGAACGCCCTGAAGAAGTTCTGTTGTACAGAACGAAACGTTTCGGCTGGCTGTGGTACATAAACTTAAGGAAAATAAAAGCATTTGAATATACACCAAGATTCAGCGCTTCAATAAGTACTCTAAGTGATATGATTTGATTGGACTCATTGTGAAAGTGGTGCTGTGCCAAACTTTGGAATATTCTCCACTACTCTCTACTACTTACTCTCTCCCACTCTCTACTACTCACTCTCTACTGCTCTCTACTACTCACTCTACTACTTACTCTCTACTACTCTCTACTACTCAGTCTCTACTACTCACTCTCTACTACTCTCTACTACTCACTCTACTATTCACTCTACTACTCTCTACTACTCACTCTGCTACTCTCTCTACTGCTCTCTACTACTCTCTACTACTCACTCTCTACTCTCTATTACTCACTCTCTACTCTCTACCTCTCTACCTCTCTACCTCTACACCTCTACCTCTCTACCTCTCTCTACACGCACACATATAGACATATATGCATATATATATGTGCATATGCATTTATATATATGTATGTGTATATATAAAAAAAACAACTAAACATTTTTTTTTCTAATCAGCTACTTTTAAAACTGTCATTCTTTTTCCCCATGGTACACTCCCCGGTACGCTTACCGGTGCGCGTACCGGGCGCTCACCCCGCGAAAATCAAAAAAAAAATTTATTTTTTTTTTGCCCCGTGGGGCCCTTTTATGGCCCCCACATCAAACCTAGGGGGTCAAGGGGGGTCTACTCTGCCCCCTTATGGTCATTTCCCCCTTTGTTTTGGCCACCTCTTGTGTCTCGATCCTACCGAGACACAAGATGGCGGCCGCTCCGGACTGTTTAGAATGTTTACAGACCCCCCAGAGCCAATCAGCTTTCTCCGCGCAAGTCGCGTGACGCGCCCGGTGCGCGTACCGGGCGCTCACCCCGCGAAAATCAAAATTTTTTTTTATTTTTTTTTTGCCCCGTGGGGCCCTTTTATGGCCCCCACATCAAACCTAGGGGGTCAAGGGGGGTCTACTCTGCCCCCTTATGGTCATTTCCCCCTTTGTTTTGGCCACCTCTTGTGTCTCGATCCTACCGAGACACAAGATGGCGGCCGCTCCGGACTGTTTAGAATGTTTACAGACACCCCAGAGCCAATCAGCTTTCTCCGCGCAAGTCGCGTGACGCGCCCGGTGCGCGTACCGGTGCGCTTACCGGAGCGCTGCTATAGATATATATATTTTTTTGAACCTTAATTACTCAAAATCCACTGGAGCACATATCTTGAGACATAGCAAAGGCACATCGGGCTACCAGTCCCTACAATTTTGCCAAGTTTGGTGGAAATCCATTCAGCCGTTCGGGCTAAAAGTGAAATCGACCGCCCTATGGAAATTAACATGGGGAAAACGCGTTTTGGGACCCCCCTTTTATCTCGGCCCCCGCTTGACGAATCCCCCCCAAACTTTCAGGGAAGGACCGGACCGCCATGAGACCATTTTCCTGAAAATTTCAGGCAGATTCGTCAACCGGCGCCAAAGTTATTCAAAATAGAATGTTGAGATTTAACATTGAAAATTATCCTAACTATAACTACCTACTGGCGACCGCCAGTAGGTAATATATATATATATATATATATATATATATATATATATATAGATATAGATATAGATATATATATATATTCACTGAAAAAACCATAGGTTATAGACCATATATAGAGGAATTAGCATTTACAAAACCTTAATTTACTCGCACAAAACCATAGAAATTCGCATATATAGTTAGTTGCAATAACTATATATCGCGCACCCGCAATCCACTGCTGATGATGTCACATATTACATCATTCATGACATGGTCAGTGACATCACTGATGACATCACGGATGACATTATCCAGTGACTGTATGTTTCTGTAAAGTTAAAATATGTCTTACATATTAAAGAATGAGTGGATGTATAAGTGTCTGGATGAAGCATTTAGTAGGTGCATGACTGACTGTATGAGAGAGTGATTAAATGAGTCTCACTGAGTGCATGGGTTAGTGACTAAACTGTCTTAATTTGTGCATCATTATATCTGTTCTGTAAACTGCTGCATGTGTTGATCAGTAGCTATATAAGTAACTATATGGGTTATTGATTGGTTGCCCAAGTATTTGTATGGGAGACTGAGTGTGTGTGTGGGTGGCTGGGAGGTGTGTGACTCTGTGCATAGATGTGTGAGCAGTTGATTCACTAGATGTATGGGTTTAAAAGTGCATGTGGAAACAGCTGTATGGGCAGTTGACTGTGTGCATGAGTGTATTGGTGAGTGAATGGATTTCTCAGTGCTACATGTCAAAGTAAGTACATATGTAAAACACAGTACATGTGAGAGTTGACATATATAAATAACTGTGCATAAGAGCCAGTGAATGTGAGAGTGGCTTTATGAATCATTGTGAACTTGTATCAGAGATTGTATAAGAGAGTAAATATGTGTTAGAATCTGTTGGAATTAGTAAGGTGTGTATAACTGTATAGTTGAGGAAATGGAGGAGTGATTGATTCTTTTCATGACTGACTAGATGTGTGAGTAACTCCATGGATGAGTGACAATCTGTGAGTGTCTGTTTACACTGATTGTAACTAAGGTTATATTAGAGTCTGAAGAGGTTCATCGTATTATCACATGAATGATATTATCAGTGATGTGATCAGTAATGTCAAATGAGATGTCACCAGTGATGTCATCAGTGATGTCATCAGTGATGTCACTGACCATGTCATGAATGATGTAATATGTGACATCATCAGCAGTGGATTGCGGGTGCGATATATAGTTATTGCAACTAACTATATATGCGAATTTCTATGGTTTTGTGCGAGTAAATTAAGGTTTTGTAAATGCTAATTCCTAACTATATATGGTCTATAACCTATGTTTTTTTCAGTGAATTTCAATGGTTTTTTAATAGCAAATATCAAAAGCTGTAAAATGTCAAGTACGTGGTAGGTAAGAACATTTTCGTATTTATGCACGCTGATGTGCTTTGAACGCAGCCCCCCCCCTCCTCTTTTCTTTTAGGAGTATTCTCTCTTTGCAGATAGTGAAGGGTAGGTAACGTAGGCCTTTGCCCCCATTGTAACCTGTCGTGCCTGCTTCCCTCTACATTTGATTGATTGTTATCCAAGCATTTACTGTTTTAGAATTGGGTGCTCTCATGCTGACGCCAGCTTTAATCTGAAACATCCAGAAACACTGTAGACTACCAATTCAATCAGTTCCGGTGGAGCCCCAACGTGACCCGGTAGAGAAGAACTTGCCCTCCCCTCTTTGACTGATTGTTCTTGTTGCCTGTCCCTTCTGTTGTCATTTAACAGAACTTTTTGGACTGCTGAAAGGGGTTGTATTCCGACCGCTGGTTGGTGGAGACATTTTGACTATATTCTGGACCTGCGTTGTCGCATAATGCGTCATATGACGCGCCGCGTTAGCGCACCCGGAAGTGCTCCGGTGCGCAAGGCGCAGCTTCCCGGAAACGATCCAGATTGCGGCGCGCAGCGCGTAACGTAAGCATAACAGGTCATGTGACTTGTTAATAAAACTTTTCATTGGTTCATTTTACTTTTGGTTTCCTAATGATGGAAGGCTTGATCATATGACCAAAAAATAACACTTTTCATTGGATTAAAACATTTTTTTTTCCCAAACGATGAAAGACCCACCTTTTTTTTTCTCACTCGGCAATCAAAAAAGGTTCCGTTAGATGACAACAGAGGGGACAGGCAACAAGAACCATCACTCAAAAAAGGGGAGGGCAAGTTCTTCCCTACCGGGTCACGTTGGGGCTCCACCGGAACTCATCGAATTGATAGTCTACAGTGTTTCTGGAAGTTTCAGACTGAAGCTGGCGTCAGCATGAGAGCACCACCATCTCGTAGCTCCGTCGTGGCCATTCCGCAAGCAATCATGGCAGCCGCTCCCCACCGCAAGCCTGCGGGAGTCGGGGGCCCCCAAGACTTTTGTAGAATCTTCAAGGCTGAGGGGACGCTTTCGAGAATGGAGCCCAAGCCCTAGCAGACAAGCGTCCGAGTTCCAAGGTGTCCCAGGGCCATTTTAGTGGACCAGGCCCAAATCCGAAGAGCCAGCCGCCATTTTAAGAGTCCTGTGGCAGCCGCCTATCGCTGCACCGCAAGAGTGGGAGCAACTCAACTACATGGTGAGCGAGACGCTGTAGCCGCAAGAGCGGGCGGTAAACAGCTGAATGGCGGAAAAGGCACATTGTAGCAAAAGCGGGCGGAATGGCAACTGAAACGGTAAAGGGGCGCCCCACTACAGCAGACGAGCCTCCACCTGGGGAGGCCCGTTCACGCCGCCTCCCCCCCCCCCCGGGGCGCCCCACGCCGTTTTTCAGAGCAGCATTGTAGGATACCAAAACCAGTGCGGCAACTTACTGGACATCACCTGGGTGCCGTCCAGATCTCAGCGCGTTCTGCTGCCTTGGGACTATTCGCACAACAGACCGCTACTGACGAGGCACAGTGCAGCAAAAGCGGGCAAGTACCATGAGTGACGTTAATTCAATCTTTCAATAGTACAGTAATCAATAACACATCAGAACTTAATATCAATAGGGATGTCAAAATGTTCAATCAATTCTCGTCCCTGCTCCCATGTGCTTCAAAACTGCATACGTATCTCGTGATATCAAGGTTGGGCAACCAGTACACAACAAGGAGTTACGAGTCCCATTTATACCGGCGCCATTTTGGGCGCGGCCGGGCAGGTCCAGGATATAGTCAAACATAACAAATGAGGCTGACGTCTCTGAAGCAGTTGACGCACAGCAGGACATAGCAAATAAACATGAAGTTTCTGAAGCTGTTAACTCACTGCAGGACAAAATAAGTGAACCTGAAACCTCTGGAATAATTGTCGCTCAGAAGAACAACACACAAAACTCTGTAGTGTCTGAGGAAAGTAAAACAGAAGGGCACTGTAGTTTGAGACACACTTAACACTAATGACTTAACAAAGATACCGTCTGTCTATGAAGCAGCTGTCATGTTCACAGAATTGACAAAGAAGTGTGCAGACACCAATGCTATTAAGAAACACAAGGAAATCCCTAACGCATCAGCATTCTCGGAAGAGGTTGACACAGATGACATCTTAAGAAACAAAGAAAGACAAATTAACCCTTTCGATGCTGATGACGAGCTCAGCTCGTCATCACCCAAAGGTGTTGTGTGCTGATGACGAGCTGAGCTCGTCATGGTGCCACTAAAATGGCATTTTCCAGCACAGGGGGGGAAAACGCCCAGCAGCCATGTGGTTAAGGATGAGGAAGTTATCACTTGATTTTTTTCATCAGCTAGCGACAGCAACAAACACATTGTAATGGAGATTAGAGAGGCTACGGATGGGTGAATAAATTATCAAAAGAAATGGCGACTCCCCCCTTTAGCAGATTAGCTAAATCTTTGCGTAATTTGGGCATAAAAGTTATATTATTGTTGTTGTTGTTGTTATGGTTATAGTTCTGGTTAATTTCCATTCAGAGTGTCCTACACAGCACCACTCTAGGTAAACACTACTTTATGTAAAACCTGGGACATAGCACTCATTGAAATGTTTGTGATCTTTCCTGTTAAGTTGCATCATAAGTTATTTTAACCATTCCATATAAAGTCATGCATAAAAATGAATACACAGACACAAATAACATGTGTATCCAAAAACAAAATACAGATTTCGGCCTTATTTATTGCCTCTAGTTTTCAAAGGCAAATTTCTGTGGAAAACATGCACATTAAGGGTTGCCTTTCCTTAAACCTTTGTTTTAATTTGGGCATAAAAGTTATATTATTGTTGTTGTTGTTGTTATGGTTATAGTTCTGGTTAATTTCCATTCAGAGTGTCCTACACAGCACCACTCTAGGTAAACACTACTATATGTAAAACCTGGGACATAGCACTCATTGAAATGTTTGTGATCTTTCCTGTTAAGTTGCATCATAAGTTATTTTAACCATTCCATATAAAGTCATGCATAAAAATGAATACACAGACACAAATAACATGTGTATCCAAAAACAAAATACAGATTTCAGCCTTATTTATTGCCTCTAGTTTTCAAAGGCAAATTTCAGTTGAAAACATGCACATTAAGGGTTGCCTTTCCTTAAACCTTTGTTTTTAAAAAAAAAATTGGAAGAAACAAAAAGTCTTCCCTTCCATAAATAACCCAAGACTTTTATTTTGTTATGGCAAGGGAACGAAATAGAGAATAAACTATAGTTGGTCACCATGGGGTTTAAAGAAGGGATAGTTCTTCACCTGGATGCCGTCCACAACTCAGCACGTTGTGCTGCCTTGGAACTATTCGCACAACAGACCGCTACTGACCATTGTTGCTTCTGTTTTAATAAAAAAAAATTAAGGTGTTTACTGTTTTTGTTGCGATGTATATATTTATAAGTTATTAAAGTGTTATAAACCTACTACTTTGTTGGAGTGCTATATATTTTTAATGTGACACATAATTGTGAAGACTTTGATGTACAAAATGGCATCCCTGGAATCTTCCGCTTCAGGCTCGGTCCCACACACCCTCACAGTGAGAATCCCCTCCCCAATCACAATACAGGATCGTTATCAGATAGTAGGAACGCGTGTGGTGTGAAGGGTTCTCATGGGGTGGGGGCCTTGATCTACTGTAACTCCTTTGAAGAGGGGTGATTCTTTACAGTTGGGGCCATAAACTACATCCGCAGGGCTAGGTGATAGCCTGGGACCGGCCTGGACAATCGGACACAGAGGAAGAGGAGTGTCAGAGGGTGCGGTAGTGAATAGGGTGAAAGGGTGGTGTCGGGCGGGCACAGGGTGTGATTCTCAGGGAAGAGCAGCGCAGATGTGGGGAGGTTTATGGCCCATGCATAAGACAGAGAGCGGGGGTGACCAGCGCGTGGGGGAGATGCTTGCGAGGGTGGGGAGCCATGCTAAGGATCGGCGGCGTGCAGAGAGTGGGTCTGGTCAAGGCATCTAAAATGGCTGCCGTGCACGTCAAAAGTGTGGCATTGGAAAAAAAGCAAGATGGCGCAGACAATGTTTATCAAAACGAATTAATTTATAACAATTATTTTTAACAATATATTTACTCGCAGTGTCAAAATGACGGTCAACACTTCCTGATTTACTTCGAATCGAACATTAACAGATGTCACGATCGGCGTCGTTCAGAGAGTGGGTCTGGTCAAGGCAACTAAAATGACTGCCGTGCACGACAAAAGTGTGGCATTGGAAAAAAAGCAAGATGGCGCAGACAAGGTTTATCAATACGGATTAATTTATAACAATTATTTTTAACAATATATTTACTCGCAGTGTCAAAATGGCGGTCAACACTTCCTGATTTCCTTCGAATCGAACGTTAACAGACGTCACGCAGCAAAAAAAACCAAAAAAAAAACCGCTCACGCGCAGCCGCTGGAAGGCAAGTATCAACATATATGAGCATCCTCAGCCACCCTCAGAAAACCTAGGGGGTCAGGATACGTCTCCCGTACCCCCTTATACCCATTTCCCACATTGTTTTTCCTCCATCTTGTAATTTAATTAAAACGAAACACAATTAGTTTTTTTGTTTTTTTTGGCCCCGCGGGGCACTTTAGTATCCCCCTCATCAATCCTAGGGGGTCAGAAGGGGTCTACCTTGCCCCCTTTCCTTCATTTCCCCCTTCGTTTTGCCTCCTCTTGTCTCTCGATCCTACCGAGAGACAAGATGGCGGCCGCTACGGACTGTTTAGAATGTTGACAGACACCGGAGAGCCAATCAGCTTCGCTTCGCAAAGCTCCGTTACGCGAAAAGTACGCGAACTGGAGCACTATCCGGGACGCTGTCACAGATATATCTGTTTTTTTAAACGTTAATTTCTCAAAATCCACTGGAGCACATATATTGAGACCCAGCAAAGGCACATCGGGCTAACAGTCCCTACAATTTTGCCAAGTTTCGTGTAAATCCATTCAGCCGTTCAAGCTAAAAGTGAGGCCAAACGCCCTATGGAAAAATGAATGGGAAAAATGCGTTTTGGGACCCCCCTTTTTTCTCGGCCCCCCCTTGACGAACCCCCACCAAATTTTCAGGGGCTGATCAGAAACAAAATGTGCCATTTTCCTGAATATTTCAGCCGATTCCGTACACAAACGCCAAAGTTATTAGACATAGAATTTTCAAAAGTTCCATAGAGAAAAAATCCTAACTATATATACCTACTGGCGACCGCCAGTAGGTAATATATATATATATCGCAACGTAGTTTTGGCAGAAAACCAAGCCACAATCACGGCGGGCAACACGGCAGGGAATGCCACTCCCATATATTCCAACGTAACCCAGTTTAAGGAAAATAAATGAATCCACTGGTGCCATGGCCACGTTTCATAAACGGTCTTTAATTCAGGCTTTCGGGCAAACCCGACGCGTTTCGCAGTTACCTCACTGCTTTGTCAAGGGTGATTCAATAAAGTGCAATACACACATTTAAAGGTGCAGGGTTCAAACTTAATAAACATAGTAAAAATACTTCCGTTTTTGGTTTCGAGCAGAGTAAACACATTTAGTTTTCCATTGCCCTGAAATACATTGTAGCCATTCATTAACCATGACATTTCACAAACATTTAGCCCAAGTGGGCTGGTATTGTTAGCACTATTGATAACAAAATCAAAGAAAAATTCATAACATATCGATTACACATTTCAAAATTATCTCAGTTGGGCTTTCAATACAGTCTCTTTGTGATGTAGCTCTAGTAAGCAAATATTCACAGCCTCTGGGCAAGACATCTTTGGAAGTTACGTCTTTTGTCTGCAAAGAAACAAACGGAAAACTGACTTTAAAACTAGTTTGAACCCTGAGTGTCCAAAAAGATACCAAAGTTACGACTTTAAAATCAAAGATATACAGTAAGAAGGAGGTTGGGATACAGAACATGATTCATCTCAGGTGTATAGAAATCTCATTATCCACATTCAGACCATAAGGAATCACGGTGTTGTATTTTATAATTATCTTTGACTCCAATTTCCTTAATTCTAGTGTGCGATTCCCTCCTCTTTCTCTCAGGGGTATTGTGTCAAGCACACAGAATTTAAGCAGGTTTGGGTTTTGGTTGTGTTTTTCAAAAAAGTGTCGAGCAACCGGGTATTGCTTATCATTTTTAGTAATTGCCCGCAGATGCTCTAGGATGCGCAGTTTGGCTTTTTTGATCGTGCTGCCTATATAAAATAGGTCACATGGGCACCTCAGGGCATAAATAGCAAATTCTGTATCACAGGATAGGTGTTTCAATATTTGAAATGCAGCAAGATCTTTGTTCAGTTTCATAGTTTTACAGTTCTGGCTATAACGACAAGCTTTACACTTAGAACATGTAAAGAATCCTTGTACTGGGTTTCTTTTCTTAGTTTCTCTAATCTCACTTGTCATAAGTATATCCTTTAGTGATTTGTTACGTCTGAATGTTATAGATGGCTGATCAGACAGGTTCTCTTTCAAATCCTCATCGGTTCTAAGAACCTCCCAGAACTTTCTCAAACTCCTACGTACCTCCCATGCCTGGTTATGGTATGTAGTAATGAATCTCGTCTTATTGTCACTAGACAGTTCCTTCTCTTTGTGAAAGAGCAAGTCCTCTCTTTTTACTAGGGCAACTTTGTCAACTGCTGTTTGAATAGATGAAGAGCTGTATCCCCTATCCTTAAACCTAGATATCATCAATTGCTGTTCTGTTTCAAAATCCCCGGAAGAGCTGCAATTGCGTTTGGCACGCAGCAATTTCCCGTAGGGAATACTATTGATAAGGTTTTTAGGATGACAACTCTGAGCTAGCATTAAACTATTGCCAGCTGTCTTTTTTCTGTACAATTTACTACAGATCGTGTTATTGACAATATTAAGTTCTAGATCAAGGAATTCAATTTTCCTCTTACTCATTTCACAAGTGAATTGCAGATTACATTCATTTTGATTCAGTTTACTTACAAACTCTTTTGCCTGTTGTTGGTCACCATCCCAGATACAGAATACATCGTCAATGTACCTTACCCAGAGGACGACATGATCTTGATACTGATCGATCTTCCGGGCAACCTGCTCCTCCCACCAGCCGAGGTAAAGACCTGCAAAGCTGGGGACGAAGCAGGTTCCCATTGCCGTCCCCTGGGTCTGTTTGTACAAAACTTTATTGAAAATGAAGAAGTTGTTCTTCAAACATAGTCCAATCATTTCCAGTACCATGTCTGTATGTAACAGAAATGATAATGACCTTTCTCTTAGAAAGTATCTACACGCATCTACACCCGCTGCCTGAGGGATGCTGGTATAGAGACTGCACACATCTAAACTCATAAGGAGATAACTGTCTTTCCATTCAATTCCATTAGTTTTTCTCAGAAAATCTCCCGTATCTTTGACATATGCCGGTAGACCCTGTACGTAAGGTTGAAGAAAATAATCTACGTACTTCGATACATTCTCCAATGCACTGCCCCTTGAAGATACTATAGGTCTCCCTGGTGGTATAGTGGCATGTTTATGGATTTTCGGCAGGAGATACAAAATTTTTTAGGATCTTTACATTGCAAAAACAAATATTCATTTTGTTCTAAAATACCATCGTCCCTCCAACTCATCAATTTTTTAGACACTTCATCGACGGTGTTATCATATTCTCTTCTAGTCGCCACACTATATTTAGTACAACCTGATAGTTGTTTCAAACCTTCATCCAAATACATTTGTAGCGGCCAGACAACCACGTTGCCCCCCTTGTCCGCATTTTTAATTACTATGTCTCTGCGATCTTCCGATGATTTAATTGCGTGTCTCTGATTTTTCGACAAATTTTGTTTGCTCTTACAGCCCTTCTTCTCAATGTTTCTGAGGTCCTCAATCATACCTCTCTCAAAACAATTGATCGCATCATTGTTAATTTGAGGAATAAAAATGGATTTGGGTTTGAAATTAGTTCCACCACTCATCCCGATGTCAATGTCTGTATTTATAAGGTTCAAAAAGGGGTCATCACTGAAATTTTCTGCATTACCCAATTCATGTATCACATGTAATGTTTCTATGTCAGATACATTCAGATTGATTGGAGTTTGGTTAGAGTTATTTGCTTGCCTATTTTTATGACTAGCAAACCATTTTTTTAACTTCAAATTTCTAGTAAAATTAAAAAGGTCAATTCTAGTTTCTGTATAGTTAAATTTGGAGGACGGGCAGAATGACAGTCCTTTTGCTAGTACATCAAGTTCATCATCAGTCAATAAATAATTAGAGAGGTTTACCACAGTTTGATTCTTCATTTCTTTGACGCCTCTATTCCCCTGGTCACCATTCCCACTGGGGTTCCTCCTGTGCTGTTTGTGGCGTAGTTCCTCCCTCTTCCTCCTCTGCCTCCTCGACCACGTCCTCCTATTGGGCTTTCGCTGTTGACTTGAAGATTCTGGGCTCTTCCTTTTGTCATTAGCGTAACTTCTTTTAAAAAACGTTCTTTTACTCCCTCTGACGTGGACGCCTCATTGGAGGCTGGATCTAGTGTAATATTCCCTGCCATCGAATTGCTACTCCCTTCCAATGCAGGTACTTCTTCTGTGCTTGGAGGAGATGATATCACTTGTTTGCTTAGCTGTTGAGTATTTTTTCTCAAAAGATCAAACTTTTTACTGAATGTTAGGATCTGTCCATTTTTATAATCAGCCTCATCTCGTTCAAATTTCGATAATTTCTTCAGTTTAATTTCTTCCTCAATTTTCAACAGTTTTTTAGTGATTTTGCTCATTTCCACATCAAATTCATCTGCCGTATATAAGCCTTTTAATTTATCCATTAGTCCCTCGATTTCTTGATTTAATTTCATGCATGAGCAAAATCACTAAATTATCAGTAAAACAGCTCCTGTAGCCTGGAACGCCCTGCCCCTATACATCAGGTCAGAAACCAACCACCTGAGATTCCGTAAAAACCCTAAAACCTGGCTCTTTTAATCCTCTGCCCACTGTCACTTTCTTGTGGATCTGCTAGCGCTCTGAGACCTTCAGGTAATGTATGCACTATATAAATGTATTTTACATTTACAATTACATTTACAAACAAAGTTATGATGAATCAAGAGGTCACCACTATCACGCTTTTGGGATCACTTGGGCTGTGATTCCTCCTCTACCCTTGCTACAGTGGAAGCAGACAAATCTGTTTTTGTTAAGTAAACCTCAGTCCCTAACCTTTGCATATGATCACAGCACTTTTTGTGTATTCCCACAGTACTTTAGAAACAGTAATCTTCAGCCAAATTGCTTTCAGTGTGCAATGCTCTTGCAGCACAAGTGAACATATCTGATCAAGCTGCTTAATCTTTCTTTCAAGGGTATCTAGGTGTATCACTCATGGGGTGTGTCCAGTCACTGTATTTGTATTTCAGATCCGATAACCAGTTCCTGGTGCCAGCCTCTTGTGAACATTCTTTGCATCTGTGTTCTTCTTCTGCCTGTCAAGAGACCTCTGTTCTGTAGGGTGGATTTTGTGTCCAGAGTACTGAAGACATTTTTGAGTTGCCTGGGGTCTCCAAATTCTTTTAAGAAACCATCTTTGCTAGGTCCAGTAAACCAAAGCAACTGCTTTTCAGGCGGGCCTCAGATATAAAAAATGATTATTTCAGATTATGGCTTCATCAGGGAAGTCCTCAGTCACATGCATTTTGTGCTCTTTACGAAGGAAAGGGCCTTGTTATTAGCTATTTGGAATACTTCTCTTGCATGTTGATGTCTCAAAAATCAATCACCTGACATGGTGTCTCTGTCCCTTTAATCATTTACATTTTGGTCCTGTGTGCTCTTTGTAGTTAAAGTGGTTGAAAGGTCAAGAATTGAGATAAGCATAAAGTCCATCATATTATCTCCTTCCAACTTCTCTGGGATGCTGGATAGGTTGTCCCTTCTATTTCTATAGTGGAGTTCTGCTAATTTTTCCTACACTTAGTAATAGCTCCTGTTCAAAGGTGGCTATTTTATCCTCCTCTGTCATGAAAAAAAAGGTTGTATGCCATCAGACCTGAAATTGTTGGATTATATCTTGGTCCATTTGTAGTTTTGACAACTTCCCAATTGCCATCTTCATGAACATGAGTTGTTACAAAGACTTTGACATGAGGGGGATGGATACTGACTTAGGGACTCACTTGTAGCCACTGCTGCACCGGTAGTCTAACGGCCGTATTTGTAATTTGACAGTCCGACCACTAAAGGACCACTGCAACCTCTGGGGAACATGGATCCCACATATGCAGTGATGCGGTCTGAGGCTGCAATATCCTGGAAGTGTGATGAGACACCACGAACATATTATGAGTTGCCTTAAAGCAACCCTATCTATGGTGGTGAGCCCAACATGGAAAGGCTGATGGTGAGGCAACTGAGAGGACCCTTACAGGGCACCCTGTTGCCTATGTGCAGGGGGTGCATGCAGGGTGGCAAAGTGCCCCCCTGTATGTTAGCACCCCCAGTTCCAGCACAGGAAGACATGCACAAGATTGTGCAATTTTTCCTGTGCAAGAAGCTGTTTCAGTGCTCCCATGGCATTGGCTTTCTATGGCTCTTCTTTGAGCCTGAGAAAGGCAGTGCTGTGGGACAACCACCGCAGGATTAAACTTGGTATCCAGTAGGTGGTCTGGCTATGGATTTGGTGGTCTTGGAGCAGGGTGCTGGCATAGTATCCCACTGCCAAAACAGAAAACTCATAATCAGGACCTTATTTCAGGATGGGTCTCTGCTCCTATGCCACTGCTTGTCTACAGTCCCTGTATCATGTAAGTGGGTCATGCATGTGTTAGTGTCAGTGACATCCACAGGTGGTCCCTTATCTGCTTTGGCTATGAGGCTGGGAGTAAGATATCTGTGTACGATTTGTGTGCTGATCCTTTGTGTAGTTGGCCAGCAGAATAGGCCTGATGAGTCTGTATTGTACTAATTCTCTTAGACTGTTCCTATAATAAACATTCACCCACTTTGTGGCATGAGATTGTAGTCAGCATTCTGACCCATTGTGGAGGGCCTCTCCACCAGCATAACTTTATATTTATCAGTGCTCACTGGCCTGCACACTCTTTCCCTTTTAAGAATGTGGTGAAAATTCTATTATAATAATTGCAGGTCTTTGTGTGTCTATATGTCTTAGACCTCCACCTCATAGCCTTATCAGGAAGCCCCAAGCTCTTAAGAATCACACTCTGCTGTAAGGTTTGGCACTGGATGGCTGGGTAACTATTCTGTCATGGGAGAGTGCCTATTGGTGTGGTCTCCCCTTAAATACTTTAGTTTGTTGTTTACTGAGAATAGCAAATTAGGGCTAATTCCTCCTCCAACATGGCTGCCATGCTCAGTCCACATTCTATGTTTATTATCACTGTCAGACCGAGTTTGTTTTAATCCCTGCATCTCTATTGCAGGGGCTCTTCTATGCTCCTAAAAGTCTCCTGGTGCTGTAAGTTAGCTCAGTGAGTTTGGGGGGCCCAATGAGATGCTGAATTACATAAACATTTCACTGTGACTCTCCTCTGTCCACCTGCACTGTCTGTGATGAGTCTGCAAGACCTCTGGATACGGTGGCTAGCTGCAAGATCAGTGCTCCAGTGAATATCCACCCTGTCCATCATCTCCAGATGGTGGCACTCAGCTGAGAGTATGTGCATCTGTTTCCCACCCTTCCTGTGTGCCTTGTGGATGCTTAAAATGTGGTCCATCTGTGGTAAAGCTCTACAAAAGTATTGCCATTTTCCTTGACAGGTAGTTCTGCCCCCAAGGTGCTAGTTCTGAGGTTGGCGGAAATGAGGCATAGAACAAGCAGTCAGTGCCCAATCCACTAGGTATCAGTTCCTCTTCAAGTGAGGGCAGGCAGGACTGCTTATTTTCAGCTGGCTCTGCAATTGAAAACAGAATTAAAATCTGGCTCACCTAAAGAACCTCTGCCCATCCCTATATTAAAACAACTGGATAACCCCATCTATCCCTGATTCTCAAAACCCTAAACCTTTCCCTACTAGAATCCACAGTCCCGGCTCATTGGAAACACGCCATGGTGACACCTCTCTCAAAAAGCCTACGGCAGACCCGAGCGACTTATCCAATTATCGCCCAATTTCTCTTCTACCTGCTGTCTCCAAGATCCTTGAGAGACACATTCACTTCCACCTTTCCCAGTTCATTGAATCCAATCATATTCTCCATCCCTCTCAATCCGTCTTCAGAACGGGTTTCTCCACCAAAACTACATTACTGGGAGTCATCGAGAACCTGCGCCACCATCTTGATAGAGGAGACACAGCTGCGCTCATACTGCTCAACCTCAGTGCTGCGTTCGATAGGATTACACACTCCATACTCATAAACACACTAAACTCTCTGGGCATTTGCAGCTTAGCACTAAAATAGATCTGCTTTTTCCTTACACACCGTACTTTTCATATTTTCTCTACCACGGCCAATTGCAATTCTCACTCATCACCTTACGGGGTTCCCCAGGGCTCTGTGCTCAGACCTTACTTTTTAACTTGTACATCAGGCCTTTAGCCTATATTGCAGAACAAGCAGGTCTAACACTATTCACTTACGCAGATGACTCCCAGATCACTTTCTCCCTTTCAAGCACTGATCCGAGTGCCACCTCCCTCCTTCAATCAAGCTTAGGTAAAATCACCACCTGGATAAACGACAACCTCCTAAAACTGAATGGCGGAAAGACCGAAGTCCTGATTCTTGGCAAAAATAAAGACCTATGGAGTCTATCACACTGGCCTTCAGAGTAGGGCGCCCTCCCGCTGCCCTCTGGTCACGTCCATAATTTGGTAATCAAGGTCTCCACCGTCTGCTTTACCATCTTTTGTTGGCTTAGGAAAATCATCTGGATGCTGCCAAATTACACCCAAAAATATGTGGTCCATGCCCATATAACATCCCGGCTAGACTACGGAAATGTCCTATATTTTGGGCGCTAACAAGATGTCTGCAGCTGGAACAAAACTCGGCTGCAAGATTACTGTGCAAAATTCCAAAAACATCCCACATCTCCGGACACCTTCCCGACCTACATTGGCTCAGGGTAGAGAATTGTATCAAATTCAAAATCCTGAGCTATATGTTTAAAATCAATGGGGCACTGCTCCACAATACCTACAATTCCTGGTACACCCCTACATTCCCTCTCGCCATCTCCGATCTTCATCTCACGGAAACTTTAATGTACCTAGAATCAAGCTTGCCAGGATGGGTGGCAGATCTTTTTTATATCTTGGTCCCACACTGTGGAACTCACTTCCCCTTCATATCTGCAAAGAAACCATATACATACGCTTTCGCAGAGCCCTTAAGACCTAGCTATTTAACCAATAACTCTGTCTCTCTGTATGTATTTTTAGTTTAACAGCACTCTGCCCGTCCAGCGCCGGGAAACTCCTTATGGGTAGCTGTCACGCTCTACAAGCTTAATAAATAAATAAATTAAATAAAACACTTAGCCTATAGTTTATTCTCCACATGACTGCTAACTGAAGTGGATTGGAAGACTTTTTTCAGTGCTGTCCTACATGGAACCACCATGTGAGGCACAGCAGTGCCTAACAGAATAACGTCTAAAGCAAATAAAAAAGAAAACATTAAGTTTCGTGCAAATTGCTATTTAATTTTCTTCTACAGAAAAACATCCGCACTTAGGGGGTTTGTTTCTGAAAAAGAAAGCAAAAATAATGACTTGGCGTCCACACCATGAGAGCTATGCCATCTTTGACATTTCACTAAAAGTGTGCCTGATGGGTCAATGAGAGTACTTTCAGTTAAAATTTTCAACCGGAGAAGTAAGAAACTCTGAATATAATGGGCAGTCTCAAAATATGTATACAATATTGAAATATAAACAATTATCAGCACAATTTAAAGCACTGAACATCTTTACAGAAACAGATTAGAAGAGCATCTTGAGGGAAAGGTCATATTTTGACAGGATAATAAACCAAGACTCACACAGTGGGACTAGCCAGACTTCAGACTGCAAATAAGGTGGCTAGAAAAATGCAATGAACCATGTGAATAAATACTTTTAATTTTTTATAGGTAGCAGTGAACTGAAAATTGTAAAGCTGCAGTAAGTCAAAGAGAGTGATGTGTAGAAGTTGTTTTCCCATAACCATTGGTCAGAGACACTGGAATGAATAAGAACTCACATAGGGATTACAGATAGTACTGATCATGATTTAACAAGGTCTCTTGAAGGATTATCATATTAGGAATCTGTACATAGGAGCTTGTAGAAAGATGTTATGTCAATGTATGACTTCCTTGTTTTCTTTTCCTGCTTCACTTCTAATTCTTTACATGGAGGAAAGGTGGATTCTTTGATATATCTTGGGTAAATTAAAACAAAAAAGGCTTTAGAGTCTACTTTATGAGTTTACAAAGCGTTTACAAATTGTTAGCAGGTTTGCTGTGTGTGACCGGTTGGTTATAATACCACGAGCATCTACGCTCTAGTTATTTGGAAAATAAATAAGAATATAGCTATGCAATATGCAACGTCTTTTGTTTTATGTATTTCGTTTTATGACGGTGTATGCCATACAATGTCTGGATCTGATATTAAAGGATCATCTGAAAGGCACATGGGCTAATCTGTTGATTGAATAACAAAGATGCATCTCTGTCCATGTAATTTTATATTTGCACAAAGTATTCATTTCACCCTGCTTGAGTAGATACTGATCCAGCAGTCACATATGAATCTAAGAACTGAAGTCAATTTAGAACTGTTTCCATGTTCACTTAGATGTGAAATTAAAATCCGTGTTGACTGATATAATGATTATTTCCAAGGCAGCGACAATGTCCAGGGCAAAGGCGCATTTCTCATTGCTAAATGTGAATATTAATCAAAGTCGTTGTCTTGGACGTTAGGTACAGTTTATCATCACCAATTTTGTCAGTGCCTCTTTGACGTCCTTGTTTCTCAGGCTATAAATGAGGGGGTTTAACACAGGCATTATTACTGCATAGAAGACTGTTGCCACTCTGTCCTTTGTCATTGTATGGTTAGATGTAGGCTGGGCATACATGAAGACTAGAGTACCAAAATATAAGGTAACACAAACAAAGTGTGACATACATGTGCTGAAAGCCTTCCATCTTCCCTCTGATGACTTTATTTTGAAAATGGTAAACACAATAAAAGCATAAGAAATAAGGATGATGGCGAGACTTATTAGAATCAGGCCACCAGCTGTGCCCAGGAGTACTTTCTCATTTAAGGTGGTATCAGAGCAGGAGAGCTTCAGGAGTGGAGGAACATCACAATGGAAATGGGTGACCTCTTTTGACTTGCAGAAGGGTAGGGTAAAAGTGAAAATGGCATTCGTCATTGCATTTAGGACAGCTACTGAATATATAAAAATCATAAAGTAAATGCAGGTATTGTTGTCCATGATGGCTGAGTACAGCAATGGATTACAAATAGCTATGTAACGATCATAAGCCATCACAGTCAAGAGGAACACCTCAGTACTTCCGAGGGCAAAGAATATAAACATCTGTGCTACACATCCAGCAAATGAAATTATATTTCTTTTAGACACAAAGTTGATGAGCATTTTGGGGGTTGTAACTGAGGAATAAAAGATATCAACCAAGGCTAAATTACTTAGAAAGAAGTACATGGGTGTATGAAGGCGAGTAGTCACCTTGATCAATATCATGATCCCTGTATTGCCTACCATGCTAATAATATAGACCATGAGGAAGAATATGAAAAGTGGAATCTGCAGTACTGGATCATCTGTAAGTCCTAAGAGGATGAACTCTGTTGCCTGCGTCCAGTTTCTTCCATACATCATTCCAGAATAAGTATCCTTCTAGGAAAGAAAGACAAAAATCCTTCAAGTACAACTTTCTCAAATGCAGCAATAGAGAACTATGGTATTGGGCCTGATTCACAAAGGTAAAGTTAGACCAAAAGTCTAACTTACACTAAACATTTAACTTTACCACTTTTCTCATTGTACCTTACCTTTCATGAATACCCAAAAGTAGCAAAGTGAGACTTTTGGTCTATATTTGACTTTTAGATTTACATTCTTTGTGAGGTATTTGTGTTTGTCATTGATTAACGAAATTTATGCATTTCATAGATCCACTCGTCACTCAACTTATATTAGTGCGCACAAATAATTTCTTAAAATTTAATGACTCTTCAACCACTTATCTATTCATTAGGATGCTTGATTTTTCAGTCATACACAAAACTGTTTATTGATTAGTATATCGAAGTATAAGTGGTTTCATCTTGTCATCAAGATGCTCTTTCCTCTTTTTTAACTTGGTTCTATAGAACTAAGGTTGAAGGGTTGAAACCAGACCTTTCATAAACCCCTAAGTAATGTAAAAACAAGCAGAGTCATCTGAGTGGTTGAAATTGAGAGGAGAATTATTTAAAAAAAGAAGGTCCTTGTGAAAAAATGTTCTAAAGGCGATGGGTCTTAAAATTCAAGTAATATCATGAAATGCTAATGGTATATCTAAAAAACATTGTAATGGTATCCATTGTAATGACTTGTGATGTAATGCCTGCATTATAGTGACATGTGATGTAATGGCTGTGTTATAATGACATGCAATGTAAAGGATGTTGAGATGTAATGAAGGCTATGTAAAGGTAGTGCAATGTAATGTCTGTGTTGTAAAGGTTGTTTCTCAATCATGCAGATTAACAAGGTGGCTTTGCGAGCAGAGGGCCCTATAATCCTGGGAGGTGATTTTAATTTTATCCAGGACTTAGTAAAGGACACCTCAAGTAAAACACAAAAAAGGAGCTTAAGCCATGCACTAAGAAAGTAATAGATATTATGAAACAGGAGTATCAACTGTTAAACCCATAGTGACGAACTCATCCAGAGTTCCCGCAATATACTTGCTTCTCTCAGAGATTGAAATCAGCTTCTTCTATAGATTTCTTTTCAATCTCTTGATATCTTAACTGTGCTGGTTCTGAAGTGTGGGCTAAATCTTTTTCTGACCGTTCACTGGCTAGTATTGAGTTTGAGGTAGAAACATGGAAACGCGAATGATCTAGGTGCCGAAGGGATCGCTGCCTTCTTTCTACTCAGGAATGGATTGCAAGTATGAGAAAGTGTACAGAGGAATTTTTACAGATGAACAAGGGTATCATCCTTTTTAGTTTGGGGAGCCTTTGAGGTAAAAATCAGGGGACATATTATCACATTCATGGCCTCACAAACTAAAAGTCAGTAAAAGTGTATAGCCGAATTCCAATCAGCAGTAGATACCGCCTTATAGAAATAGACTAGCTGGCTGGTGACACAAATATTAGCCGATGGATAGTTCAATAAAGCAAAGCATGAGCTAAGGGGATTTTTTATTTTGGAGGAAATACAGAGCTCACAGCTGTATCAGCAGCAGGTGTGTGAGGAAAGCCAGATGGTGGGTAACTTCCTGGCGTGGTCAACTTGCATCAAGCAGGAGGCTGCAATGATTATGGAATTTGGGGGACAGGGGCTGTAGTATCTGAAAAGGATAAGATATCCCAAAAATGTTTGCCGCACTATAACAACTAAGTATGCAGCCTCAAGTGAAACTATTTATAATTATTTCTAGGCTATAAAATTACCACAACTGACAAGGATACAATTGGAAAGATTAGAAATCGACTATCTGTGGGCAATGAACACCGCTCCGCTAGCAGAGGTTACGGAGATTTGCTAACTACGCATTACATTGAACATACAGATTCATGTAAGAACTCAGAGTCTATCAGGTAGCGGAATTAGCTACTGCACCCACAACCCTTTGATGAAACAACTTTACCTTTACATGCTAAAAAGCATATAACCAATTCACAAGAGTGAGCTTTGAAAAATATCAGGCAATAAGAGAGGTGATGATTTTGGGGTCCACCCTAACCTAGGGAAAGACCAAGCAGATGCCTTGAACACAAAGAGCATATCATGATGAACGATTCGGAGGTGGTCCCATCCTCCTAGGACCACCCCAAGCAAAGTTATGGGCAAAAATACAATCCCAACCAAAGGCCGAGCAAAGCATTATGAGGCGAGATTCTAGAGTGCAGCGACTATAATAGTATCAGCTCTCAGCTGAGCCTGGAGAGCAGCTGCCCCTTGAGGAATTTTTGATATCGGATACTATAATATCCTCCCATAATGCATGTGCGGAAATTTTAAATTTAACATTATTTACTAAGACCCTACGTTTGTACCATATTGCTGCCAAAATTTTACTACGGTACAAAAGGGGGTGGTGATGGACGGAGCATCTGAATCAATCAAACACTCACACCCAGTCAAAAGATCTGGGTTTAATCCATCACCGTTCTTTAGCTCACTCTGCCACCCCAGTTCAGACATGGCTATATGCAAATCAGTCTGACCCTGTGCCTCATGGGAACAGTCCAGCCCGAACTGCCAAGCCATGTCTTCCCTGGACCGGAAACAAGCTTCCGAGGACCGGTATCTTGCATTCCAGCCGTCTTCAGCCCGACTTGCTTGAATCCAGTGGCAAAGTGAGCTAGGGACTCACGTCTGAGCATACCCTGCCACACTTATGGCGGCCAAAAGCGGTACAAAAGGGGGTGGTGATGGACTACAGCAAAAACAATCGGACTGGATATATCTGTTTTTAAAATTCTGTAAGTTTGCATACAATGAGTGAAACCCACATTTCTTCACAACGGCAGAAGCCAGTACCTTCTTGACTTTTTGTAGGCAGGACAAAAAAAACATAATATGCAAGTCATTTTCCAGATCATATTCGCAACCAGGGCAGCTTTTTATGGACGAATGGCACCATTTACTGGTAAAATCTTTAATTGGTAAGGTGCCATATCTCCATTGTAGGTACAACTTTCTAGGTAAGATAGGAAAGATGTCATCCAGGATACACTCAAAACGATAAAAATCTTTGTTCATTAAAAAAGAGTCGGTTAGGGTACCACTTTGCACATTATGTATAGAAGCGCTTAATTTACTATCATAATAAAGTTTTACTAGGTGCTTTCGTGAGACCGTACTACAGGCTGCCTCTGGGTCAGTCCACAGTTGCAAGAGCCCCAGCTTTTCCAATTCCTTTCTTATGTAATTAAGCCAAGGAATTTTACCTGCATATGGTAGGCTTAAGATTTCTAAGAGTTCCTGTCTATAAATGTGGAGCTCAGGCGTGATCCAGAGCCTTCACCAGAATGTTAGTGGTTTGAGTCCCAAGACCTCATCTATTGGTCTGAGACCCATATCGAGCCTCAGTGGCAATACGGGAGTACTAGAGGGCAGGGCTAACACTTGTCTAAGAAATTTATTTTCTGTAATAATAATCTCCGGTCTGCACACATGGCGCCATGAGTGACTGCCCCCCTTGCCTGTGTTTTGTAAATCTCAATGAGAGGACAAATAGGTTTTATTGTAGAAGTGTTGGATAGCTTAAAGATTCCCCCTATTGATTGTGCCAGTTTGAGTTGAGATTTGATTTGATGGGGGGCCCAGGTCATGCTTTCATTTATGGTCACCCCCAAATAATAAAAAATCTGAACCCTTTCCAGCCTGGTGGTACCTATGCTTGGGTTTGGGCGCGTAGTTAGAGGGGAATTAAAAACCATGAACTTAGTTTTAAGAGCAATCATTTCCAACCCCCGCTCCACACAAAATGCCTCAAACCCATCCAACACACGTTGGATTCCCATTGGGGATTTCGACAGCAGTAGCAAACATAATCGCAGGCACCCTGCTGCCGGCGAGCTTGGGGGCATCAGTGTTAGATGTCCCATTTAGATGGGCATTTACCCCGTTGACGTAGAGGCAAAACAGGGTAGGTGCTAAGACGCACCCCTGTCTTACCCCTGCCAACGGGGAATTTGGAGGACAACAAACCATTCCTCCCGCACCTTACACGTGCGAATTTCTCCTCATACTATCCTAGGTGACCTCAATCTTCACTTCAACTCCCCCTCAGACCACATTGCTCAGGAACTACAAGAGGACCTGGAAGCTCTCCAACTGCTCCAGCTGGTTGCTGCCCCGACCCATGAAAAAGGCAATTTACTCGACCCTATTTTCAGTAACTGCCTGAATCTAACTGTGGATCTACCCATCCCCCTTCCATGGTCGGACCATTTTTTTATCCCATTTACTTGGGTCAAACACAAGACCCCCCAGCTACCTCCCCAAACCACCACCAGGAGGAATTGGTCAAAACTCCCATTGGAGCTCTGGATGCACAACTTAGACTCCACTCGCCCGTTACCCTGCCCAGACCCTAATGTGGCAAACGCCCACTATGAGAGTTGGATCACCCACTCGCTAGACGCGATCCTCCCGCCTCGTAGGTCCTCCTCGAAGAGACTACAGAAATCTGCCCCCTGGTTCTCCGACTCTCTAAGACAACTAAAACGTCTCTGCAGACAACGAGAGAGAGCCTGGCGCTTAGACTTCCTCCCAGACAAGAAGGCTGCCTACAAAGAGGCGATCAGAGCCTACAAAGAAGGGATCAGATCAGCCCAGGCAACCCACTACTCTGAGAAAATATTAGAAGCAAAATCTAAGCCAAAAGAAATCTTCCAAATTATAAAACAATGCTCCAATGTCAACACGGTCCCCCCACCTAACAAAACCCAGGACCAATGTAACGAGCTCGCGGACTTTTTTCACGACAAAGTTCAAAAAATGTATTCCAAATTCCCAACTGCAGCCACATCCCTGGACTCGAGCAACTCACTCCCTCCCAGACCACCCCTCCACCCAGACCAGCCCTCCCTCGAGCACTTCCACCCTCTGGACCTCGACACCTTAAGCAAGGTGGCTCGACAAGTCAAGTCGGGCTCCCCCTGTGATCCTGCCCCTCCAGAGATCCTGATGCAGGCTAGCAAAACCACCCTACCTGCAATCCTAGATCTCCTTAACACATCCATATCCGCCTGCTCAGTCCCCATGGCATGGAAACAGGCCATGGTACGGGCACTGTTAAAGAAACCCAGCCTAGACCCAGACGACCACTCCAGCTACCGCCCCATCTCACTCCTCCCTTGGGCGAGCAAGGTGTTAGAGAAGCACATAAATGCGCAGCTGGTTCAGTTCCTGGAGGACCACTCTCTACTACATACATCCCAGACAGGCTTCAGACCGAAGCACGGCACCGAAACCGCCTTACTTGCGGTCACCGAAGAAACTAGAAGGATACTGGACCAGGGAGGATCAGTGGCAGTGATCCTCCTTGACCTAAGTGCCGCCTTCGATACAGTCAGCTACACCACCTTGCTGGACCGTCTCTATAACATCGGAGTTTCAGGTGACGCTTTAAGGTGGTTTGACTCCTTCCTGTCTGGGAGGTCGTTTCAGATCTTCGACGGAAAGACAGTGTCCTCCAGGAAACCCTTGAGCTGCGGAATGCCACAGGGCTCCTCCCTGAGCCCTGTATTGTTCAACGTGAACATGAGGCCGCTGGAGGGGGTTGTCGAACCATATGGCATTAAAATCGTGTCATATGCCGACGACACCCAGCTTGTGGTCTCGCTGGCCACGAAGAACAACACTCACTCCCCAGCAGACCTACTAAACTGCCTAGAGGACGTTAAGGGATGGATGACCAACTCATCCCTTAAACTAAACGGAGACAAGACGGAGCTCATGCTCCTAGGCCCAACCTCCCCTACGTCTTTCACCTCCTTATGGCCCAGTGCTCTGGGTCCCCCCCCTACTCACAAGGAAAGTGTGAAAAGCCTGGGAGTATGGCTGGACAACAAACTTTCCTTCTCCACCCAGGCCAAAAAGCTATCCGCCACTTGCTTTGGCCTACTGTAATGGCAGGGTTTTTGGCTTTATTTAGCAGTGATAATAGATCATTATTCTTGCTCGCATCTAGTATAGGCATTCTTAGCCTGTGTTGGCCCTTTTAAGCCCTTTTTCCAGACCTAGAAGAGGATAGCTGCTTAATATGCCTTTATTCTTGGCTTTAACCTGTCTATTGCCTATTGGCTTTGACATATTAGACATATTGGTATGGTTTATGTAGGTATTCTGACAGAGCTAAGGAGCATTTCACCCCTTTCAGGCCTAAAGCTAGAGAGACTCCATCTTGATGGAAGCAGAGAGGCTTTTTAGGGCAAAAGTAATGTTTATAGTTATAACTGTTGTTCGCCCTAAGCGGACCGGAGAGAACCGGCCAGAGCTGAATCTAATCAGGAATTGTTCCCGGGCTCAGGCTCTAGACGAAACAAGCAGACTGTGCCACTGTGGGAGCGTCTAGCGCAAGGAGCCTGGTGCATGGGATTGGTGGGAAGAAGCTGCTGGCTGGAACTTTCCATGAGGAAACAGCATTCTATATTTGTGAAGTGCAGAGGCGGAGTTAGTCAGTCAAGCAGAAGTGAGTCAAGCAGAGGGGAGTCGAGGAGAGAGTCAGTCAGAGGGCAGTCGAGCAGAGGAGAGTCCAGCAGAGAGGAGAGCAGTGGAGTGGAGTTGGCAGAGAGAGAGAGAGGGTTCAATCTGGAGAAGAGCTGAGTTGAATAGTGAGCTGGAACTGAAGGAAGCAGTCAGAAGCAGTTGCTTATCAGGAGGAGGTGTGAATAGCTGGAGTCTGAAGTAATGCCTTTTAGAAGAGATAGAGGAGAGCTCGTGGATTAACCTATGGGAGCAGATGGAATTGGACATTGGCGCAGAGATAGAACGAATAAGAGAGACAGAATGAACGGTGATCAGAGCGGCAGGAACTATTAAGAGTGAAGACGCAAGGTGGAGAGACAGTTCGTGTGGGGGAGAGGAGTCCAGAGACAGAGCGATCAGCGCAGAGGTGTACCCAAGAGTGCAGGAGAGGAGAGAGAGCATGAGATGAGCCAAGGCACAGACGAGAGAGGAACCCAGATGACAGCTAGAACAAGACTTCACACTAATCAGGTGATATTGTTTTCATCACATAAGCTACACTTAATCTTTTCCCTTTCAGCGGAGTGTTCCTGTTATGTGTAATCTTTTCTCTTTCAAGCGGTGTGTTCTACCTATAGTCTTTGTTAGATTTGCATAAATGTTTATATTACTGTAATAAAATAACCCCCAGTTTATAACTAACTGGTGTGTAATCCCTATTCTTGTTCACTAAAGGTAAATGGCACTTCTAGGTGTTTGCTAGATGCATGAATGGATGAGTAATCCCAATCAGGTAAGTGGTGATCACATAAATAGGGAGTGAGTGGACCTTTGATGCCAAGAGCAGGTAATACATAATAATCTGGACCCACACTCAAAGTTATTATTGTAGTTTCATCCCGAGTAGACAGCTGAGATAATATCCCAATATATATATATATGTATAGGTGTTCATAGGAATGTGGTCGTCGTTGATATGCGGCGTTAATGAGAGCGACGGGAGGGACCCCGCCGTGTAAATCCACCAGATTGTGGCATAAGACTAAATGAGAGCGTCAGGAGGGATACTGACGTTTAGGTTTCGCAGGATCGCGAACGCTTTGGAAAAGGGAGCATTGGGTTCTGCAGGCCCGTGTGTAGACGCACCAGATTGTGTGTCAGATCTGCCCTAGGGTAGAACGGTCTGGTTCAGGGTGGCCGCGAGACCAACTGATGTAAATAAGTGTGGTGTAGGGTATGGATATCCCTAGTAATCAGTGAGTATTCTTAGTATCCCTATAGATTTAGTGGTGTTCTTAATAATATGAGCTTGTATATTGCGAGTTCCCTATCCTCAGGTAGGTACCAGGTGCCTGGATATAGAGGAGTCCTGAGGACGGAAGGTGAGTACGTTTTGGCTGGGTCACAGGGGCCCCTGGGGGCTGATCCCATCTAAACAGAAAATCCAGCCATTACATTTTGGCGTAGTCGGACAGTTTACGAACTCTGTGTGCCTGGCCATGTGTTTAGATTGTTGCCCATGTGTTGTGAGTGAGCGCCAAACATTACATTTTGGCGTAGTCGGCATCTTACGAACTCTGTGTGCCTGGCCATGTGCTTAGATTGTTTCCCATGTGTTGTGAGTGAGCGCCAAACATTACATTTTGGCGTAGTCGGACAGTTTACGAACTCTGTGTGACCCCATGTGTTCTGAGGGAGTGCCCTGAACGCTAGTTCCATCTGGCTTAATGTTGCAGTTTATGTAGCCTGTTAGACCTATTGGCTTGAACAGTTGCAGCGTGAGGAGATTGTATTTCATCATGGCATTTGGTTTATTCAGGGTGGAAGGAATGGTTTTCATCTTGGTGTTTAAATTGTCAGAGTTGAAGGATGGCATTACATGAGGAAGCCAGCTACATCTATGTGATGGTCCTATTGTATAAATGTGTGTAAAAAATGCTTTTAAATTGCCCATTCAATTGCTTGCTGCATCTGCTTATGCTGTGCAATGTGAAATGTGTTCATTGTTCTATGATTTGTGGAGTTCTGTGAATATAGCTCCTTGTAAATATGACTTGTGAATAGCGCCATATTTTTGTGACTTGTGAGGTGCATGTTCTTATGTTGATCTATTGTGTTCCTTGTGCATTGCGCCTTGGATACATTGTTTGTGAAAAGATTGCCTTGTAAATATGACTTGTGAATAGCGCCATATTAATGTGACTTGTGAGGTGCATGTTCTCATGTTAATCTATTGTGTTCCTTGTGCATTGCGCCTTGGAAATGTTGTTTGTGAAAGGCTTGTCTTGTAAATATGGCTTGTGAATAGCGCCATGTGGTCATGGCTTGGACAGGGCATGTTCTCATTACGTTTGGCAGGAGAGAGCTGGATCTTTCTCGGGTGCTTGGGGATAACGTTTTTGAAAATATGTACGTGTCATTTGTAAACGTGAAGAAATGTGCTAATGATTCTCCCATGTATAAATGGATGTTGGGAAATGTTTCTATTGGAGCTGCCAAAGGGTTAATATCTTGAGTTGAGATGGCAGCCTTTATTTTTTACATGCTGTCAACATGCATGGTTATCTGACCTGACTATAAAAGTCAGTGAATTATTTTAAGGATTATTTGATGGTTTGATTTTGACTTTTTTTTTTCGTTTTGGTTCCTTGGTCAGCCTACGTGCTTTGTCAGTTTCTTGACGGAAAGGTAACATCTTGTGTTTTGAGAAGGGTTCTGTTCATTTCACATTCCTTTTGAAATGCGTCTACGTATTTGTGTGGGTTCACCTTGGAACTGAAGTGGTTATAAATCAACGTTATGGAGAAAGCTGTGTTCTTTTAAAATGAGTGAAATGTTAAAAAGATAGCCCGTTAGAGTGCACGCTACGAGCTGTTTTCATTAATTATTTCTGTGAGGGGTTTCCATCTAGACAGGAATGTGTTAGTATAAGAATAATAAATCTTGCCCGACTGTGCATGGTAACATGTGCTTTTAATTAGTGACTGGCAACTATTTGCCTTTGAAATGAAAATGTTAAAATGAAAATGTATGTTTTTATAAATGTGAACTTAAATACAATGTTGAAATATATCTGCATTTTATGCTGTTTTACAAATCATTTCTCTTTGACAATTGGACCCTAAATAAGTGAAATGTCTTGCCTTTAGTTGAGTTAGTTGGCTTTTTACAAAAAAAACTGGAGTTTTTTTTTTTTTTTTTAATTGGCAATGCACTGTAATAGAATTGTTTTTGTTAAATTCGAGCTTCTGTTAGTTACAAAATAAGGCAGGAGAAATTTGTTTTTTGACCTTGGCAGCCCAGCTGGTCTGCGCAGATGAGCTTTTTTTTTTCATTCTGCAAGTTTCGATCACGTCCCAGTGTGTTATGATGGGCTACAATCCAATTTTCTTCCGCGCACGGCTTGTTTATTTAAGGGCGGGGTGGCCTGCTCTTCCCTTGGAGTTAGTTAGTTTGATGGGCCTGGGCGGACTCTGACCAGGGAAAATGGGAGGCTTGCAGTGCCCTGCTGATGCTGTCATCATTTGGCAGTGTTACAAATTTTTTTTTCACATTGTAAGCATGGCTCTTGCCCTGAAGGGTGGGACTGGCTTAGTTAGGATTAGGGTATGTTAGGCCCCACTCAATGTTACTAAAAGTTAAATTTTGAATGTTTTTAATTAATTAGGATATTTTCTTTTCAATAATGAAAGGCACCCGGGGTGCTTTTTAAATGGAAAATTTTATTTTACAAGAATAATGATACTTCTTCTCTTGTTTCTAGGATTGCTGCAGTTGGGGTGCGTGCGTGCGTCTGCCCACTCCCTTTATTTGTTTTAGCTTTTTATTTTCATGTTATTATTTTAGTTTATTGTTTTGGATGATGGAACCAGACCAGACCAGACCAGACCGGGTGATGGATGGCCACATTGGAGGAAGTTCCGAGGATGCAGGGTGGTGGCCTACACTGAAGAATTTGGACATTAAATAATCCCTTGGACAATCAGGCCCCACTTTTAAAGCAAAAAAACGTGTCACCTATTATGACTAAGTTATTTAATTCCCTGGCCTGCAATTTTGACATCACTACAAGCAGGCCCCACTTTTAAAAAAAAATATGTCACCTATTATAGTTTTTCCAAATGAAGGACTTTTTTCAATGATGGTGCGCACATGTGTTTCACCGTGCGATTTAGAATGTTTTTTGTTGTTTTAAGCTTGATGTTTCATTAGCTATCTTATAAACATGGGGTTTGTTACTGTTCTTACATTTTCACCTTGATTGATCAAAGGGTGGTTACCTTAAATTTGGATTGTTCTGGGTAGAGTGTCTTTTAGTATGATTATGTATTAATGTTTGCCCAGACCTTGCAACTGTATTTCTCAGATTTCACTTTAAATTGACAAATGTCAGCAGGTAGGCCTCATCTAGGCCTATTGTTATTTTCATCTCACATATTAGCACCTACACCAATAGTTTCATGTGTCATCATTAGCTTAAGTTGCCTATAGTACGTAAGGCTTATTTAGGCCCTTTCTTGTTCTCTCATTAGAAGTTGAGGCACATTTAGTTTGAGGATGCTTTGGTTAGTTTCTGTTGTTATCAGATCCAATCTCAGATATGTTTCAGCATTCAAGTCAAGGGTGCTTTGATTTGTTTTTAGGTTTCTATTCCCTACAATTGAGTTTTAGGTGGAATTTTTTTTTGAGTTGTCATTGTTTTTTAGGGAGTTTTTTAGGTTTTGATTTGTTGATAGATTGTGTTGATGTTTGTTTATTTAGATGTTATTGTTTGTCAGATGTTCGCAAGATAAGGATCTAAGGGTGGATGGCAGAGATATTTAGCAGTGATATAGATCTTAATCTTGCTCACATCTAGGATAGGTATTTTTAGCCTATGTTGGATAGATTATGTTGATGTTTGTTTGGATGGTTGTTGTTGTTTATAAGATGCTCGCAAGATAAGGATCTAGGGTGCAGTGTAATGGCAGGGTTTTTGGCTTTATTTAGCAGTGATAATAGATCATTATTCTTGCTCGCATCTAGTATAGGCATTCTTAGCCTGTGTTGGCCCTTTTAAGCCCTTTTTCCAGACCTAGAAGAGGATAGCTGCTTAATATGCCTTTATTCTTGGCTTTAACCTGTCTATTGCCTATTGGCTTTGACATATTAGACATATTGGTATGGTTTATGTAGGTATTCTGACAGAGCTAAGGAGCATTTCACCCCTTTCAGGCCTAAAGCTAGAGAGACTCCATCTTGATGGAAGCAGAGAGGCTTTTTAGGGCAAAAGTAATGTTTATAGTTATAACTGTTGTTCGCCCTAAGCGGACCGGAGAGAACCGGCCAGAGCTGAATCTAATCAGGAATTGTTCCCGGGCTCAGGCTCTAGACGAAACAAGCAGACTGTGCCACTGTGGGAGCGTCTAGCGCAAGGAGCCTGGTGCATGGGATTGGTGGGAAGAAGCTGCTGGCTGGAACTTTCCATGAGGAAACAGCATTCTATATTTGTGAAGTGCAGAGGCGGAGTTAGTCAGTCAAGCAGAAGTGAGTCAAGCAGAGGGGAGTCGAGGAGAGAGTCAGTCAGAGGGCAGTCGAGCAGAGGAGAGTCCAGCAGAGAGGAGAGCAGTGGAGTGGAGTTGGCAGAGAGAGAGAGAGGGTTCAATCTGGAGAAGAGCTGAGTTGAATAGTGAGCTGGAACTGAAGGAAGCAGTCAGAAGCAGTTGCTTATCAGGAGGAGGTGTGAATAGCTGGAGTCTGAAGTAATGCCTTTTAGAAGAGATAGAGGAGAGCTCGTGGATTAACCTATGGGAGCAGATGGAATTGGACATTGGCGCAGAGATAGAACGAATAAGAGAGACAGAATGAACGGTGATCAGAGCGGCAGGAACTATTAAGAGTGAAGACGCAAGGTGGAGAGACAGTTCGTGTGGGGGAGAGGAGTCCAGAGACAGAGCGATCAGCGCAGAGGTGTACCCAAGAGTGCAGGAGAGGAGAGAGAGCATGAGATGAGCCAAGGCACAGACGAGAGAGGAACCCAGATGACAGCTAGAACAAGACTTCACACTAATCAGGTGATATTGTTTTCATCACATTAGCTACACTTAATCTTTTCCCTTTCAGCGGAGTGTTCCTGTTATGTGTAATCTTTTCTCTTTCAAGCGGTGTGTTCTACCTATAGTCTTTGTTAGATTTGCATAAATGTTTATATTACTGTAATAAAATAACCCCCAGTTTATAACTAACTGGTGTGTAATCCCTATTCTTGTTCACTAAAGGTAAATGGCACTTCTAGGTGTTTGCTAGATGCATGAATGGATGAGTAATCCCAATCAGGTAAGTGGTGATCACATAAATAGGGAGTGAGTGGACCTTTGATGCCAAGAGCAGGTAATACATAATAATCTGGACCCACACTCAAAGTTATTATTGTAGTTTCATCCCGAGTAGACAGCTGAGATAATATCCCAATATATATATATATGTATAGGTGTTCATAGGAATGTGGTCGTCGTTGATATGCGGCGTTAATGAGAGCGACGGGAGGGACCCCGCCGTGTAAATCCACCAGATTGTGGCATAAGACTAAATGAGAGCGTCAGGAGGGATACTGACGTTTAGGTTTCGCAGGATCGCGAACGCTTTGGAAAAGGGAGCATTGGGTTCTGCAGGCCCGTGTGTAGACGCACCAGATTGTGTGTCAGATCTGCCCTAGGGTAGAACGGTCTGGGTCAGGGTGGCCGCGAGACCAACTGATGTAAATAAGTGTGGTGTAGGGTATGGATATCCCTAGTAATCAGTGAGTATTCTTAGTATCCCTATAGATTTAGTGGTGTTCTTAATAATATGAGCTTGTATATTGCGAGTTCCCTATCCTCAGGTAGGTACCAGGTGCCTGGATATAGAGGAGTCCTGAGGACGGAAGGTGAGTACGTTTTGGCTGGATCACAGGGGCCCCTGGGGGCTGATCCCATCTAAACAGAAAATCCAGCCATTACACCTACTTAGAATCCTGAGGAAAGTGCTCCCGTTACTCCCCTTAGAGGCCAAAAAGGTGGCAGTTCAAGGTCTCATCCAATCCCGCCTGGACTCAAACAATGCGCTATACTTGGGGGCCCTGGAGATGACCCTCAGGAAATTGCAAATTGTTCAAAACTGCGCAGCACGCACCCTGCTGAAAATTCCGCGTACCCAGTCGGCCAAACCTGCTCTAAAAAGTCTCCACTGGCTGCCAGTGAGGCAGAGAGTGGCCTTTAAGGCGCTATGCTTGGCGCACCGCGCCTTTTGGAAAACGGGCCCTGCCATAAACACAGACCTGATCACCCCCTATCACCCCAAGAGGGACCTTCGGTCGACGGAGGCATTCCTCGCCGTTGACCCCAGAGTGAAACGAGCCAGGTCTGGAGGCAGGTTGTTCTCCGTGAACACCGCCAGGCTCTGGAATGCTCTTCCCATCTCACTCCGCTCCAACCCTGACCTCCTCGCATTCCGAAAAAATCTAAAGACAATGCTGTTTGCTCAATCCTATGTACCCTAGCTCCTTCCAGTCACTTTCCCTTCAACCCAGCGCTTGGACGCCTGCGGGCAGCAACCGCGCTCAATAAATACTGTTACAATTACAATTACAATCATGGAGCCTTATTTAAGATGTTCAAGAGGTGGGGTGGGATACCCAACTCACTGAGGACAGACCAAAGCTTGCCTTTTGGGACCAAATCGAAGGCTGCGCGTAAGTCCACAAAAACATATATAAGCTCCCCCCTTCGATCCTAAGAGTTTTCCAAAATAGCAGTGACAGGCGAAAGATTTGGTCAGTTGTAGATATATTCTTTCTAAACCCTGCCTGCTAGGGACTCAGTATGGAATTCTCGACTATCCAGTCCTGGAGGCGATCTAAAATCAGCCTCCCGAAGATCTTTTGCGACACATCGATCAAGCTGATCGGCCTGTAGTTGGCTGGGAGTAGAGGAGAACCCTTTTTAAAAATGGAGACGATCTCTGCACCCAGCCAAGTACCAGGTACCGGCATACCTCTTAACAGATGGATAACAGATAAGAAGCCCATATACGGGGTTCCTGCTTAGAGAGGTCGCCTGGGAGTTTATCCAACCCTGGTGCTTTTCCCGCTGCCAATTTAGATATAGCAGCAGAAACTTCCTCCAGCGTAAAATCGTCGCCATCAGGTTGTAGGGTAGGGTCTAACAGCACCGCCCACAGATCCCCTTCCAGGTCAGCATTACCCGATGCATACAAATCCAGGAAGTGATCCTCCCACACGTTGGCGGCTATATTTGCCTCAACGGCCGCCAATGGCTCGTCAGACCCTGTGCTAACGAATAACCAGAATTTACGCAAGTTTCTAACTGCGAGGGAATTAGTTACTTTTATCCAATTATCACGATCCCATTCCTCTTTCGCCATTTGAACAAGACGCTTATAATTAGATCTCCTAGCTTGAATCACTATTTTATCAATATTCTGCTTTAGGGCAGATATTAACTCTCAAACAACAAACACTTGAGGGAGGGTCTAAGGGCGGGTTTACCGACCGACCAGGTATATGCCCCAAACACAATGCTACAACAACAAGTAATACCTGGGGGTCAAAATCATAGAAAGTCAGACAGATTGGATCACAAAACCAGAACTACGCAAAAAACACCAGTGAGAGTTTCATGCATGCTAGTAACTGCAGGCCTAGTCAAGGCTCAAGAGCAAATGGAGAAAATAGTTCCCATCAGAAGCCACACTGTACCGCCCTCTTTCTCATCATTTGGGTTCTCCTTACCCAGGAGACAAAACGGCCGGTCTGTTGTTACCGTGACCGATAAATGTGACAAGTGGGTAGTATGTTTTGTACAGAAATTAATTGAAGTGGCTACTGAAAAAAGCAGTGTATGGTGATTAGGGTGAAAAGTGAGGGGTTATAATAAAATTAGGTGAACTGGGTAGAAAAAAGAGTTTATTAATATCTCCCAATCCCTAAGATTAAAAGGCAGGTGCTTTTGTGAATAATACAGTCATCCGTACTGTCCGGATGACTGTCCGGAGACACCGACGGAAAGAGCAGTGCTCCTTTTACCTGCGCTGCAGCCAGGTGGGGTGAAGCCTCTCAACCATCATATATGGTATACGGTTGAGTACACCTGGGATCCTCAGGTGATATTTTTTCATTATTATTCACAAAAGCAGTAGTGTATTTCCAACAAGGTCCTGAAGAATGCATTTGAAACTATGTTCTATGTAATGCAGAAACATGTTGACCATTATTAGGTGCGGCTATTATTTCAAACCCGCACTTACACCTGCCTATTAATCTTAGGGATTGGGAGATATTAATAAACTCTTTTTTCTACCCAGTTCACCTAATTTCATTATAACCCCTCACTTTTCACCCTAATCACCATACACTGCTTTTTTCAGTAGCCACTTCAATTAATTTCTGTACAAAACATACTACCCACTTGTCACATTTATCGGTCACGGTAACAACAGACCGGCCGTTTTGTCTCCTGGGTAAGGAGAACCCAAATGATGAGAAAGAGGGCGGTACAGTGTGGCTTCTGATGGGAACTATTTTCTCCATTTGCTCTTGAGCCTTGACTAGGACTGCAGTTACTAGCATGCATGAAACTCTCACTGGTGTTTTTTGCGTAGTTCTGGTTTTGTGATCCAATCTGTCTGACTTACTATGATTTTGACCCCCAGGTATTACTTGTTGTTGCAGATATTAACTCTGCCTTCGCCTATCTACAAGCGGCATTATACAATGAGCCTCTATTAGCATTGGTCTGCCACTTTGTAACACTAGGATTAAACACCTCTTCCAGCTTGTTGATTAACTGCTCATGGAGAGCCCTGAGCTTTCGATGCATATCGAAGGAGTGGGGATGCATAATAAGGATGCTAACTTCTTCAAATACAGAACGGACTCAAGCATAAACCTCGAAAACCTTCTATGGATGCGTCACTAGTTTAGCCCACTTTACTCTGCGCGTATTGCTAGATAGGGTCAATCTCGAGTCAGGTGCATCAATACAATTGGGGATCTCCTTAACAGTGCCCGGGAAAACTAGCTCCAGGTTCTGTGCATTGTGATCACTGTCATTTCTTACAATGACAGTGAAATTGATCACCTTAGGCCAGAACTGAGTTTCGACCAGTATATAATCCACGCGCGACTCCGGCCGTGTTTTATTAAAAGTGCATTTTGGGGGGATATCAGATAGGACACGACCATTGCAAGCCCTGATTGAGTGCTTGAGCATAAGTGCCGTAATTTGAACAACTAATGGTGACCATGACCTGGGCGATGGACCCGCTGTGGGCGGTATTGCCCAATACTCATCTTCATCCACGGCTACCCCCTCTGACAGGCCCGATAGTGGCTCGAAGTGACCCTCAACCACAAACGGAGTGCTGCTGGGATGGAACTTAGGAATAGGGGCAGTTCTTCTATAGGTCGGGATTCACCGGTGATGTTCACTGGTCTAGAATACACATTAACCAGTGCGAGTCTGGAGGCATTGGGCAACTCCAGAAGAATGCACTGGACATCCTCCGATAGTGTATTCAGGGACTTGGCCTTACAGCCCAGGTGGGAAGCCATCCAGACAGCGAGGCCCCCCGACGGGCGTCCCTTGCCCCCCCACCGTGCCTGGACAGAGAAAGAGGCATAACCAGTATGTGTTTTGTCCTCTCTAGCCCAGGTTTCCTGGAAAAGACATACATCGTTCTTGTCTATGAACGATCCCCACTCTGGACAGTCCAACTTATTAGCCAGCCCAGTCAGATTCAAAGACAATCTAAGTAAAGGGCCTGGGTTAATAATATTAACAGTTCCCCCCACGGAATATATATGGCCCATAGTACTTGATTTCGCCATTTCCTGCATACCCTGCACAATGGGTATAATATTTGGACCATCCTCCAGGCTAGAGTTGCTGGTAGTGTCAGAGAGTAAACATGCCATTTTTCTCAGAATATTAGTCTCTATCGGGCCTCACACTAGCCTGGATGGACATACTGTTCCCGACCTCCACTTCCGTACAATCGCCTACCACCCTGTGGTTAAGATGTAGTCAGTCAACCATGTCAAGGCAGCTAAAGAGGTTATAATTGCAGAATGTGTCTGGCATATACATATCGTCCCTCCTGGCCCTGTTCCTCCTACTCTTCCCTCTGGCTTCCACTCTTACCCATCTCTCCTCCACCCCACGATTATCACCCGATGGACCTGGTGGGTAAAAAAAGGGCAATGGGAGGGCCTGTATGATAGTATCAGGGTCAGAGTGCGGCCAGGCACATATATGGCAGACAGTTCTGGGGTCCCTGAAATTAACCAGGACACAGTCGCCACCAATCCTTTTTGCAGTGTTACCTATCCAGGGAAGCCTACTTACCATCAACATCTCGCTCTAGGTTTGAGGGGGAAGGGGTCTGTATTTGTTCAGCCAGCTAACTACCTTATTTTTGAGTAATGCAAAAGATTCACTTGCCGAGGCCTCTAACACCGGGATTCCAGCTAAGACAGCTACAAGAGGGCTTGCTTCAGGGGGCAAGTCCAACGTGATATTTTTTTCCATGAGTGCCACCCTCATGTTCTCTCTGGACAACAGGTGGCTCAGGCTTCTTGGCTACAATTGGATCAATTGCTTGCGGGGGTGACAAGGGTTCCTAATAGTGGTACACTGCATTGCAGGACTCGAAATTACTGGAGAATGGGTGTTAACTGTTTGGACCCCCCCCTGACTCCTCTCCTTCCCTCCGGTTTCCATCTTCCAGGCCATCAGCAGCAATTGCTGATGCTTTCTCTATGCTTGACAACCTTAATTCGATGTTAACAAGTCTAGCTTCTAAGGGGTTAAAAAAGTTTTCAACTGTGCACCCAAACTAGCAATTGACAAATCACCTCCTGCCGGTGTCTTGATAATGTTATTTGGGTCACCCAGGGTTGGAATAGGCATGCCTGTCACTGGGTAATCGGCATGCTTGATGATATTTACAATGGCACTATCATTGGTTACCGGAAATCACGATTGCTTACCGAGATTTGCCTTTCTCCAGCCAGATTTTTGAACCGCACGTTTCCTTTTTGGTACCGCCCCCTTCCGATTTCCCCATAACTGCCTAATATTTGGGGTTGCTGGGCTAGCAGTTAGTAAGTTAGCAGCCACAGTGGATGATAAATTAATGTCAGCTGTTACTGGAATAACAACATTATTGCACAGCGGTGTACTGCCCCTTGAAGAGGAAAGCCCATTAGGAAGTGAAATATCGACACACTCAGGAAGTTTGGTAATATTTGTGTCCACACACCTCTCAGGAGTTTTAGCATTTGCTATTAGGCTTAAAGAAGATCTCTTGGCGGAAGTAATTTCCTGGGAAAGTCGCCGCTCCAGTATTGTAATTTCATGGGATAAAAGGGAGCTGGCTCTAACAATAAATGTGTCCATAGTACCTGTTGTTGAACCACCCGACATTATTGACTTGCTCCAAGGGGGGGGCCCGGTCCGGTCTCTCACGGCCTCGAACGGGCTAAAACGGGCCCGCCCTTGGCCCAGGCTTCGCCCGGCACGCGCCCGCGCGCGTCCCGCGTTGCGTGGCAGGGGCGTCTGTATATACGACAGGGAGGCGGGGGAAATTACGGGAAGAGGCACCAGCTGTTGTTAAGGCAAAGAATGCTGGTCCTCGCAGTCCCGCAATCCCACAACAGGTTCCTTACAGTCCCAGTAATTCAAAGATGGGCAGAAACATCCACAAGCTTCACAGTCCCGGCAACAACTGCTGCAATATCAAAATGGTTACTCAGTGAGATGCACTTTGAAAAGTAATGGGCTGCTGCTAAATTTAGCAAAGTTGCCCTTTTTAAAGTATTTCAAAGTATTTATTGTTGTAATAGTTTGTTCCTAAATTTACCACAGTTGCACTTTATTTAAAGTATACCAAAGTATTTATTGAATACTCTGGAGGCATGACCAAATTTGTATTTTTTTTTTTAAGACACAGTAGCACTTTCTTGGAAAACCTAAGAATTTATTGAGATGATGAAACAACAATCATTAATATTGTCTATCATGGTATGCACTATGCATTGGTGAAAAACATATTCTACGTATGTAAGGATTACTTTTTTTTCTCTCTTCTTTTGCTTTTCTGCATTTTGCTGGAAAACTAGTGATTCATTATGATAATGAAATGATGAATAATGTTGTTTATTATGTATTGCCCTATCTAGTGGAGAAAAACATATCAAGTAGGGAAGATTCACTTGTAAATAAGATGGTCTCATGAGGAAATTGAGATGGCAACTTGACAAATTGCACTTTATATAAATAGTAATAGTTTGCTGCTAAATCTAACACAGATATATATTATTCAAAGCATACCATAGTATTTATTGACTATTATGTTTTTTCTTGTTTATGGCACATTAGCATTTTTTGGGAAAATGAAGGAATTATTGTGATGAAGATTCATAATATTGTGTATTATGGTAACCCTTTATATCTGCTTAATCATAAAGATATTTTAAAAAACCTCTTAGGTAATTTAAATTTACCCTGAAGACCAACCTTACTCTCAAGGAACACATTTTCAAAAAGCAAAACCCATCTGGAACTAGCTATTCAAGCTATTTCATCCCGACAGCTACTTCAGAACTGCTGCTCATCCCCTCGTACTCTTGCATCTGAATGGTGTTAGTGCCCTACTGCATGAGCCTGCAGGTTGCACAGTGGCACCGATTAGGGCATCCTATATGGTACAGCGAGGGCCTGAAGAAATATCATCATTTCACTCAAATCCTGTTGGAACTCGATTTTCTCTTCTTACCGACCCATATCTTCTTCAAAATCAGCTGCACCATTTACAAAGATATAACAACCAACACCCAACTTATCTTACAGAGATGGTCACTATCTCTGATGGACCTCGACACAGTTTGATAAACACACAGAATTGTTCCTACTGTAGAACTCTGTGCACTTTACCCCCATTAATTAAGGATAAAGTGGCTATCCTTCCTCATGAATAAGGATAAAATCAGTATACCACATATTGGCATATTTTACTTCACTGTAAGTCCCTAGAATATGGTACAGGGAATACCAGGACCAGTAAGGTACATTTCACTTATGGATTTCATTACCCATTGTGCCATCCACTACAGTGACAATGCAAACATGACTTCAGACATGCCATGTCTGGCCTGGCACTTACAGTTTGAAAATTGTAAATTTGCCCTGTATGGATAATCCTTTTTGAGAGATCGAAATCTTCCATTTAAATATTCATAAGTCATCTCTCAGTAGGGCTATTGCCTATAAGAAAGTGGGTATGGTATTTAATAGTATGACATATAGAAATGTAATTATAAATATGTCCTTACTGTGAATAAGCATCACCATCAATTTCTAATGTAGTAATGTTGTCTGTTTGATTGGAAAATATTGGGTAACATTATTATATTTAAAAATGCTAATTTCAGTTTGGAAGCAGCTAGAAACATATTTCAAAGTCTTTTATGTATTATTAACTAGAATCCTATGTAATAGTAAATAGTAAATTTACATTTTGTAAAACAATTAGGAAAAATATGTGCTTAGAAAGTTATAGTTTCCCAGCCTAAAGTTTCCTGAGGGAAGATTTCATGAGCTCCAACTGTCAACTGACAGCTGCTCCAAGAACATGGACAAAAGGCCTTGGGTATTTTGAAAACCGGGGACCCCTACAAAACAACAATGTATCTTGCTAGCTGTAGGGCATATTATCTGAGAAGGTAAACAAGCTAGACACAAGATCCAAAACAATTATTTACAGTGAACAACGCCAGGCCTTACCTAATACAAGAACAGTGCATATTCAAGGTATTTATATATTAATAAATCTAACAAAATGTTTTCTTTTGATATGAAAATATTTTCATTTTTATTTTATTTATCTTTGTTTTACAGCCGATGTGTGTATCTTTTTATGTCAATTATTTTGATAATTTCTTTTTTACATATATATAAAAAAACATACATTATTTTTTACATTCATACATAAACCAATATTATATACAATTAAAAACCTAAAGGAGGGGTTTAACAGATAATTAAGGGCTGACGGTCATGTGGAGAGAAGAGAAACACGACGCGTGTTTCGGCGTAAAGACTTCGTCAGTTAAACCTGTCTCAACTTTTTTCTAGAAAAATATATAGAAAATTCACTCAATCAATTTATACAATTACATCTTTCTGACTTGGCTTTACATTTCTGATACTTATTTGAGCTTTTAATGCTTCTATTGATTACATAAATTTGTCCATAAAGACCTATGTGATGGTTCACGTTCTGATGGACAGTCTATATTCACTTAATCATAGTAAATATTTAGAAAATAGATACCTATTATTTTCTTAGGACCTCAAAGTATAGACTGAGGGCACAATATGTAAAAACCTTCTCCGCAGTGGTTAATAACCTTATTGATGGTGATATCTAGAGAGAGCCACAACAATGAAAAGTCATACACTATACCATATAGAACGTGACTTCTATATATATACTATCTTCAATACTGAGATTATATGTCACTAATAGAAAGATAGGAAACGGTCTGGCTTGTCAGTTCTAGCCAAAACGCGTGATGGGCTGTGTTTCTGTTATCTGCAATCCACAAGCATATGTCCTGCAAATGATAGTAATGTGAACGCCCTTATCAATGACTTCCTTTAATTAAAAGGCATTCTCCATATTTTTCATATATTAATCTCTTATCCCTCTGTTCGAGTGCCTATACTTACACTTTCCCTTTGATGTTCACTGTTTGCAAAAGGTTCCTTTGATGGGACAATCCAAATGGAATGCCCCAAGATGCAATGCTAACTCAGGATAACGATCTGAAAAGGGAATAAAATCAAATAAAGGAATATTTAGGCCCATGTATGTTCATATTTCGGTTTCCTAAGAGCTGTTTGGTGTTTGGTGTAGGATTCAGCACTTGGCACCATTAAGGAAAGATCAATAGAAAATTGACACTGCAAGTTCATGGATAAGAACATTGACCATGGATGTGCAAGCTCTTAGAGGGGAGATTAACTTTTTTCTGAAATAGGTGACAGTGGTAATAGTCAGATTTTCCGACGTGGTGGAATTACTTGATAGACAGCGAGATTGGGGATCAGAAATAGGACACGTCCATAGAAAACTGGTTAATTTAGAAGACATAAGTTGCTGAAATAATATACACATTTCTGGAAGACAGGAGCAGGAAGAAAAAGGGAACATAATATAATTCTGAAGTATTTACATCCCCATTTTTATGCAAATACATTTTGACCCTCTTTTTGGAATTCCATCACGCACACTATGTAAAATCGGGCATAAGGCCAAGGTGATGTCCAGCATGACACATCCTGGCTTGCTGTGTATGTCATCAATGGGAGAAACATATCATTTAAAGGGCCAAAAAACATGGACCATATCAACTTAGAAAAAACAAAGTGATTTTTTCAGCAGACTTCTCATGCAAAATCAACACAAAAAGACGATGTTCCTAGCACTTAGGCCAAAGACTGAAAACAAAAGTAATAAAATACGGCCTGTTGGAATCGGCACTTTGAGGAAACAGGACCTGTTTGCAGTTTGCCCCCCACGTTTTGCTCCCATTTTGACTACTAGATGCTGGTTGTCTGACTCTGATTGTGACCTGGGCTCTGTTAACCAGACACAGGGCCTGTGCTCTGTAAAAGTACATGGTAATTAGGTAATAAAACAATTGATACTGACAGCCTACCTGTAAGTCTGTAGTATATGGTAGGGCATGTAGGTCTAGAGACCCAGTAGACTTAATACACTAATGTGAGCAGTACTGTGGTGCTTGCAGCCCTTTAAAAAGCCAGCCCTGCCTTGCAGGCTGCTTTTAAATGAAAATTATATGCAGATTCAACTTTGGAAATAAAGGTAAATCCAAAGTCTCAAACTACTTTATTTTCACATATGTCACCCCTAAGGTCTCCCCTAGGTGACCCAGGGATAAGATGCCTTGTAAGTATAAGCAGGAACATTATTAAAAAAAATGATAAACCCTTGTGTGGAAATACTGGCAAGTTTGCGTTTCCCCAGTGTGGAAAACTAGCTCAAGTGAAGAAGAAAAGTGATCCATGAATGTGAATCACAAAGTGCAACACTTCCCTGACACAACCCATTAAGTCATAAGAAGAAAAGTGATATTGATCTTTATATCCTGACCAGTTACAATGATTCACACCTAATCAGAAAACACAGGCAGATATATATTTGCTAAACTGAAAATACAAGACAGACACATCATCATGAGATAAATATATGCACCAGTGAATGACAAAACATACTTTCTCTCAACATTTCTTGACTTCTCTCCTCATTTGATTAGATCAAGATCATGATAGATGGAGATTGGAATCTCACAATTGAAGCAACTCTTGGTATGGTTGTATGACGTTGCAACTCACGCCTTCACCATGCATGCCTTTACCATGCAGTCTTTACTACATATATACAATTATCAGGCACATTTTTTCAAAGCATTCACTTACCATGAACATAGATAGAAATGCCTTAAATGAACCATTACCACTCATACCATTACCACTCAGACCTTCACCACAGAAACTTTTACAACACAATGATTTTTTTATTGAATATTTTTTATGCATTAAAAAATGTATACGATGCACATCTCCAAGCATCAAAAGTCACACAACACATCACAAATCAATTCAATTTTTCGCAACCCTACGCACATTTTTCAAAATACATAGTACTATGCAGCACAACACAAAACACCACAACAGTATGTAAAATTTTGTAAACATCGGTGTAAATTAATGCAACGGAGTGCATATGATATCAAAACTTCAGAAATATTTCCTAAAATAAATACAACTAAAAGTAAAACATCACAACATAGCACAAACATTTGGTGAAGACGTCAAACAACATTTATATTTAAGTATTCCAATTTTGTTTCATTTCTTCATAAGCAGTAACACTGTTCCCAACCAAGAGGGCTGACAAATACTGAGAAGAAGGTCAAAAACACATGATACTTTACCATAACATTAAATATATTTCCAGTTTGCTTAATAAACAAAATTGAGTTCTCAACAGTTATTATATTGTAATTTACCCAGGGAAGGTGCGGGACAGTGGCTGATTGACAAATGTATTATTCTGACTCTGTCGAGTACTTACCTCTTTGAGGTTGCTGGACAGTGGCTGGGGGACAAGTTTACTATTCGAATTCCGTCAAGTACTAACCTTAGGGAAGGTCCTGGGCAGTGGTTGGGGGGTAAATTCACTATTCTAAATCCACCAAGTACTTACTTCAGTAAGCCAAGTACGTGGCTCAGGGAAGGTGATGCACAATGGCTTGGGGTGCACGAGGGTGCTGGACAGCGGCTGGGTAGCAAATATACTATTCTAACTCCATAAGTACTTACCTCAAGGAAGGTGTTGGGCATGGGCTGGGGCCCAAAATTACTATTCTAACTCCAACATCTACACAACACAGGGAAGGTGCTGGGCAGTGCCTGGGGAGCAAATATACTATTCCAGCTCTGCTAAGTACATTACCTTAGGGAAGATTCCAGACAGTGTCTTGGGGAGAAAAAGTACTATTATAACACCGCTAAGTGCCTTTCTCAGGGAAGGTGCTTAACTTTGAAAAGAGTGTGCATTTGACTTTTTTAGATATAATATAAACGCAAACAACAGAGCTTATAAGGAGAGAAACATTACTACATACCAAAAAGAAACAATTATCTAGCAACAATAAAAGAAAATCACCAAAACAAAAGTAAGTAATTCAAAAGACAGTAGTAAGCACAGAGACTTCAGAAAGGCATAAAAAGAAGAACATATTTTAAAACTGTCTTCATAAAATTAGATACACAATAAAGAAACAAAGACCACAGCAGGCCTGAAAACCTCTGGCAATCCAAAAACACCATCTAGAAATCCCTGAGTACAAAGGAACAAAGGAACAAATTTACAGGTAAAGTTCTTAACATGAAAAATAAATGTACAATATTAACAACTTTCTTTTAGTAGGACAGAATTTTTTTTTATTTCCTCTCTTTCAACATTGTATTTTAACATGTTTTTCTCGACAGGTTACATCACTTACACTCGTGATTTTTTTTCTTAGTAGGACCAAACACAAAGAAGAAAACAACGATCAACATAAATACATTAAGCTCATATATTTGTATTTCTGTTTGTTTGCAAATCATCAAAAAAAAAATTGGAAAGGACAAGGCAAGCCAGCTACAAAAAATTGAAACGTGGCAATTGACTATTAAAGTATGGTGTTTACATTCATTGTAAGGAGAGATTAACTGAAGCCAGGTGTCATTGGAGAAGTGTTGAATATTTTTGATCCCATTGCAAAGGCAAAGCGGTTACAGTTGGTGACACAGTGGAACAATCCACAGAGTATAACCACTATTCCTCTGTAATGGAGACTGAAGTTAGGGAAATGATTCAGCAAATAAAGACATTGTTGGCCACTTTCAATGAACCCTATGGCTCAGTTTTGAGGAAGGTAGCCTAGAACATCCCCATGCACATTTCCAGTAGTATACCCTTTGTCTCAAATTTAAGAAGAATGCTCAAAATCAGTCGAGCAATCCCCAAAGAGCATCTCCTCAAGCCTACTTAGACATTAACATAGCCCCTAAACTTACTGATTCTTTTATTAATGAACATTTTCTGCTCCATGATAATGAGAACCCTCTAAAATGAATACTTAACTGTAGTAACTCAGTAACACTGGAGAATAGTTACATTTGGATGATGGTGGCCCTCCGATCTGGTCCCCTCTACCCACCCCTTGGTGTTTGTGTCAAGAACCTCAAGATAACCCTTGACACCAATCTCACCATGAGTAAACATATCAACACCATCTCTTCATCGTGCGTCTTCATCCTGCGAATGCTACACAAGATTTTCCAATAGATCTTGGTGAAGGAAGCGGATATTGAAGCACTGCAGTAATAAAAATGGCCTCCACCACTCCAAAACTAGGCCCCCGTGAAAGAGCTGATGCCCGTTACGGTGAGCAAACCTCAGATATCGGCCAATGACGGACCTTTCAAAAGAGTTACCATAAACTCGTGTACAGGGCCGGCCTTAGGCATGTGCAAAGTGTGCACCTGCACAGGGCCGCCAAACCCCAGGGGCCGCCACGAAGAGGATCGGATCGGAAGGATCCTTGGAGTGGCGGCCCCCTGGCAGGATTTGGCGGCCCCCGGGCAATGGCAGCGACGCGTGAGCGTTGTTGTTTTAGTTTCGTTTTTGGTTTCCCAGGCAGCCAGCCAGCAGTTTGGGTCCCACTCCCAGGGCCGTCAATCTTAGCCCTACGACGTGACGGCCCTGGCTGGGACAGCCCCCGCGCGCTGTGCGCAGTGCGCAACTCCGCTCTCAGCCGCTTACGCTCAGTGATGAGTCACGGTGCTGGTCACGCTCCCGCCAGGGTCAGTGAGCTGTGCGTCGTCAGGTTGAGAATCAATGACTATGAGACGTGCGGGAGTTAAAAAGAAAATCCGGCCAGCCCACAGATGGAGTCCGACAAGTAAGCAAAAAGTCCACTCTGAATATCAGGTGAGCACTACGGGGCACTGGGGTAAAGCCAGAGACCCAGCGTCAGAGGTAGGCAGGGGGCTACAGGAGCCATCAGATAAGAGATCTATATTTGTTGGTGAGAAATCTAAAGTTGTGATGATTCAAGCCTGTGTGGTGGCGCTACACTGTCCACTGTTTTTCTGTCCACTCGACGTGCACTTGTAGTTACTGCTCCGTTTTTAAGCGTTACAAGCTCCGTTTGGAGTTTTCTGTCAGGTTTTGGCGGCAAATCTGCCGCTTTCCAGAATTTCGGGGCTCTGCGTTTATCAGCCTTGCTGCTGGCGTGCCAATTTGCATTTCCTGCCCATGCGTGTTTTTTCGAGAATCACCCTGGCACTCCACTAGGCGCTATCTAAAAAGCACCACTAGTCTACTCGGCGTGGATGTGGCTGGAATAATTTGTTCGGTTAGTTGCGCTGCAATAGGCTCTTCACTCGCTCCGATGCCCAAGCTGACAACAGCTGCGACAGACGGACAAAGGACAGACAGGCAAGATCTCCTGAGGTGGATCTTTCCAGCGGCGAAAGTCTACCATTGACAGCTCAGAGGGTAGAGCGCGCGCCTACTTACAAGTCCTCCCGGGGTAATCTGAGAGTTCGAGCCAGCTTGAAATGATAAATGTGGTTACATTTAACCCCAAAAATGAGAACCAATAGCCAGTGTTCCTTAAGGATTGGGAAAGAGAGACACAAAGCTTCTCCTGGTAACTAAAGTCAGCACCACAAAGTGGCGTCACAGTCAAGGAGATAGCTCAGTTGGGGAATGCATCTGCTGTAGAAAACTGTGCGGACTTCATGAGTACCATGGAAATAGGAAAAAGTAACAACTGTAATTCACAGGAACGCGAGACAAAGCGTAGACAAAAAAAACTTTATCATTATGAATTAGTATCCAGAAAAGCAGCAGTAGCGTTGTAAGCTGCAATTAGAAAAGCAAAGATCTCTGATTGTTATAAAAGTATTACCGTTTGCAGCTTCTGCTCGAAATATGAGCAACATCCGATCATTAAAGTGCTTCTACCCTGCTGTGGTACCGCACGGAATGCTGACTTGAGCTGTGGACCCAGAACACTCTAGTTCCAATCTCGGCGTTCCCACCTAAAGGGAATTTTCCTTGCCAAAAACCTCCCGTCTTCCTTCTCCCCTGTTCTCTTCGCTGCCAAAAGGCAATCAATGTGTGTGTCCAAACATCACATGAGGGGTAGGAGGGGGGTGTTTGGTGCTGGCTTGTGCGTGGCGTTTTATAGCACTTTGTATATGTTCCGGTACGAGACGGGAGGGGGCTTTCTACCTACAGAGGCACACACCCTGTAAAACAGCGATCACCTGTAAAAACGTCTCTCAAGATAATGCCTCCGTTTTATGCGCACCGATAATAGCATTTTTTGTTGCTTGTCATTATATCACCCGATGCTGTAGAAAAAGAGAAAGTAAAGTGGTTTCTTGCCGCTATTATTCCCCACGCGAGGTACTAGGATTTCATGTAAAGGTATCGGGCCTGTTTGTTAACACAGCACGTGTGCAAAATCCCCAACACCCCCCCCCCCCCCCCTTCCGCCTTTTCAGATCCATCTCGGTGGTAAAGGTCAGGTTTTACATTCTCCCCAGGGTGTTTGCGTGGTCTGCTGCGGAAATTCGAGTTTAATTATAATTTATCAATTATCGGTAGCATAACAGGACAGCTCCATTTGCTGCCTTCAACCCACTGGAATGACAAAACCTAGCGCTCATGCAAAAATGAGCAAGCCTGATATTAGGCGCTATATTTAAAGAAAAAGGGGTCGGGCTTTTAAAGCCGGTAGTGAGTAAACCCATTCCAATCATTAAAATACTTAAATAATAAATAAAATAATATTAAAAACTTGCTTTGGGTCAGCACTCTTCATCCACTGGTCTGTTCAACTGCCATTCACATTTTGATTCCACCCACTGCCGCACAGTGGGTCAGCCCATTTGAGCCACTGGCTCTCTCACACTATGCGTGATGGTGTATTATCCCAGTCACATCTGCCTAAAAAAAGTGTGCCTCAGTGCCAGGGCCTGTAGACCAAAATGTTTGACTTGGCAAATGTTGTTTTCTTTACTTTTCTTTTCTATATATTTTTCCATCATTCTGGTATGTTTGAATTATGCTTTTAAGTGACAGTATTTCAAAGCCATTACTATATTTTCTTTGAGCCAATAAGAACTGTATTTTCCTGTGATGTGCACTAAAGCTACAAAGGATTTCTACACCTGTTCTAAGAACATCGGCCTGTTAGGAAGCACAAATACAGTTCTTTTGAAAGTATTTGCAATGTCTTTTTTCTGTTTCAAACTTTTATTCAATGAATAAGGCCGCCCGTTTGGCCTGCAGCTTTTGTCGTTCTTTAGTTAGGTGGCATATGCTTGTAATAACACGTTTAAAGGAATTTAGACATCATCGGTGTGACAAGTACAGACCTTTTGGCCTTATCAATGTTTATTTTCTGTGGATTCTAGTAGGCGAAGTCCTGAATTCATTAATCTCGTTTTTTTTCACTTGTAATCCTTAATGAGCCCAGAAACAGAATGAGTGACACAATACTAATTTAAAAAAATGGACTGGGTCAGCTACTGGCTATGGAACTGGTAAACCTAAGCGCCCTAGCCATCCCTGTGTTAAAAAAACCCCAAAAAAACGGCACCACTCTATTTTCATGTTATATTGCTTTCATAGCAAGAAAACAAGCCCCATTCTTACACATCATTAATAAAGAACAATTAACGTTGTCTCCACCGACAGACAGAGTAAGCCTATTTTGCATTTTGAAGGGAAATTCGCCACTACTTGAGTGTGTGCCTGTGCATAACCGAGACCTGACTCACGAATGCATGCGTCTGTGTGCTCCTCAACGTGTGTGTGTGTGTGTGTGTGTTCCGTGAGATGTGAGATCCCAGTCACAGTGCAGCATTATCTGAACACATTGCATTGGTATATGATGTTGCATTAGTTTCTGTCTCCTGATCTGTTCAACTCGTGAAACAATGCCACCACCTTATGCACACAGTGTGATTTCCATTGTGTACTGTATTATACAAAGTTCTCACTCTAGAAGTGACCATGGAATCTTCAGCCGCATTTCTCTGAGCCTTACGCTTAATCCCTGCGTTGTCTGACTATATTTTTACCTTCAGATTCTTTATAACCCTTAGTGGTTTCCTAACTTGTACTCTGTCTCAAGACAGCTGTTTTTTTACTGATTATGCCGCTTATTTTATTGATGATTCTCCATCCTCACCAGGCACTCGCCCAGCTCAAAGTATGTTAAATTGTTATTTTATGTTAAATTGGTATTTGTAAAGCGCGGCTACTCGAGTGTCCCAGCGCTGCAAAGCCTTGTGACAGGCTACTGAGCTATGCAGATAATGAGGGAGGCTTACAGCTGTTGCTGGAATAACCAGGTGTTCAGTCTTTTTCTGAAAATGAGTGGGTCATGCACCTAAGTGACAGAGGTAGGCAATTCCACAGTCGGGAGGTCTGCACTTGGAAAGAGCAACCGCCTTTGCGGACAAGGGAAATTTAAAACAGTTACTATTTACTTGTGTTCTGCAAATCCCATCATCTTAGAGCTGGATGTGACCTGTTGGGTACTTCTTTTGGTTTTCCCACCGCCTGCGTTGGTTATTTTGCAAGACCTCCTATCGACACTGTCCACAAGATAAAGAAAGGAGGAGTTGGGACATCCCATTTTTAGCCATTGGCCTGGCTGCTTTAGCTGCGTTTAAGGACTTGACTCAAGGGTTGTCGTTGGCTTTGGTATCATCTCATGGTGTTTTGCTGATATATGCATTTCCTTTGTGGTAGTAGCTTGGAGTATTGTTGGGGGTAAGTAGGTGTGGTTTTGTTAGATATTGACAGCTTGAAATATTAGTGGAAGTCGAGGACAGTAATTTTTGTAGCCATAGATTGTTTGAGAGCAATGAACAGTTCTATCTGCCGTGTATGCTTACTGGTTTTGATCTTCCCCATTTCTTTATTGGTCACTGAGTATCTTGTCTTACTTTGGTGATAATCCACTCTACTATTTTGGAAATAAAAGGCAAAATGTGAAGTTTCAGTGTGAAACTCAAAGTACCTGCATTTTTACAAGTTTGGGAACATCTGGCCACCAATGTGCAGATCGCTCTGTATGCACAGTGCCGACGTATTATTATTAAAACACCTTCCTGAGCTCCGCCCGTCCGGACCCCCTCTTCCGGGGCCCCCACCTACGCTCCCTGCACAGGGCCACCATGAGCCTAGAGCCGGCCCTGTCGTGTAATAAAGGGTTCTCTCTAATACAGCCTGTGGGGGCAAATTTTGCCTTTTCTATTTTTTCATGGATTAAGCTCCCTACCTTCCCAAATGTTGGTCTTTGATTTGAAATGTACTTTATTCAAAAGATGCAGTAAAAGCCATGACAAGATTATTCAAATAGAATATGGAATTCAAACAGATTCCAGAATTTATCAGATTGCTCTAAACGATTATTGAGAACATAAAATGCAAAAATGTTTAGCCCACAATTTGTAAAATCTTAGGGGCAGATTTACAAGCCCTTGCGCCACTTTGGGTCATTTTTAACATGGTAAAAGTGACGCAAAAGAGGCGCAAGGGGCTTGTAAATCTGCCCCTTAGTGTTTACGGCTGCTGACAATTAGGACAGTCGCCTTTATATTGATTAGAAAACGTCATCAGGCGGCTATGGAATTATGGCTCAGTTTATAAAAAAAAATTGACCATTTGATGTCAATGCTTGATCTTGCAATACCAAGGGAGAACGTGGAGTTTTCATTTTAGTCTATTGGATTCTGGCAGTTGCAGTGGTGGCGGACAATTTCTGGAACGCATCAGTTGTGAATGAGCTTTCGTATGGCAGTGGTATTTTAAAGACAATGCCCAGCAGTGGATTTCGTCTTTTCTGGTTGTATGATTAAAAAAACTGCTACACTCGCACAGCCTCTGTTGTGCATTTTCTCACAGAGAATTCCGCCACGTAGGGCATCCTGTGTATCTCTGTGTACGTGCAGTATCCTTTGTCCACAGACGCACCCAGGACGCCCAAAACACACACATGCGCACATGTAGGACACATCACCATTTGCTTGTACAGGCAGAGCAACTGTAAATGTATGTGCACATACAACCGCCCACTCTGGGAACTGACACACATTTCAGCACCTGAAAGGAACACAAAGAACTTGCCACACTCATCACGCTAATCACACACACATAAGTCCCAGCCTCTAAACAAACATACACATCGGAATCACACACCACATACACACTTGCACACACGATAACCCTAACACAACTTACAAGCAGGCATACTCACCCAGTGCTAACTAAAAAAAAGCATCACCCGCACAGAACACCACACTCTATTCACAGGTACACGAAGGGTCCACAAATGACAATGCGACCGCACGCACACACAACACAATACATGCCACATGTAGATAACACGCGCAATACAAACACACAAAGTACCATTCGCACTTAAAATTCAAACGCAAAACACTTATTATCGCACTCTATAAAACAAAAACATACCCCACAGCCTCATCTGAACACACAGAGCGCAGCTGTGGTATTCTTCTGTGCACACACGCACTGCAAAGATGACACCGCACTGAACTTCACACTTATGGACAATTCCCATCGCGGCGTCTTTTTGGCTGAACTGTGCCCCCGTGGCTCTCTCGCACCTTCTCCTTCACACCTAGATGGAAAACAGTAAAATACACAAGCTGAGGCCTACGCACCCCCCTCCCCCCGCCTCCCCCCAGCACTGCCCTCTTTATTTATGCACAATGTCACCACTCCTTTTCTACAGGAAGAAAGACTAAATCATAAAGACAAGGAGACTATTGGGTGAACGGCCAGTGTGTGGCGGTAAACTACGCTCCGCCGCCCGAAGGCGGAGTTCTGTCTAACTACACATCCCAAGCGGAACTCCGAGATGCACAGACTCCGTGAACCCCTCTGGCGGAGCGGAGTATACCGCTCAGACTTACAAGCAACTAGCACCGGAAGTTGCTTCACCGTCTTAACCTTGACTCTTCCACCCACTGTAGTCTTCATCTACAATTGCCAAGGGATCATATTCAAGGAACTAATCATTTAAGCAGAACTGGTGAGGTTGATGCGTCGAGCAACCAATGGTGTGGCCTCTAGGCTTTAGGCAACCAATCACCTAACCTGGGGCTTTGCTGGTGCAGCAGAGAGCCGAGTGTCTGCTGACAAACACCCTACGTCCACCGGCTAATCAAAATATAAACATGTTCTCTTTGCGGCAGCAGCAATACTAAAGTAACACGTGCAGGTATGCATAGCTTTGTCCTGCACTACTACATGATGTGTACCTGCCTGCACAACCCCTCACCTCCAAAAGGTTCAGCTGTAGTTTGATCGCTGCAACTTCACATGCAGCCAAGGCCCCACTATACGTCACAGGGTCTCAGCTGAAACATGGCGGCACAGGACACTTCCAAATGAAAGAAAAGCGCACTCATAAGCCCCGTTACTTCCTTTCCCATGAATTAGCATTAGTTCTCTTTCATGGCACTGCTGGTGCATGGCATTGCTTGGAACGTGCGTTTGTGTTCGATTGTTTATAGTCTGTTGAAGTCATCAGGGATGCGGTCCCCTGTGTATGGGGAGATGAAATAAATCAGAGGAGATGCATATGAACTTGTACACCGGCGCAGACATTTCTCTAGAGGCTGATATCACACTGAGGAATTTATTAGCAGTTGTAAAACAAAGGGTGACTTGATAATTCCCAACAGCTATTTAGATCTCTTCTAAGGTACATAGGCTTAATTTCACAGAGGTAAATACAAACAAGCATTCACAAATGCTATAGATTTTACCTTGACCAACTGATTGTCCAAACCCAAGACATTTGCAGAAACATATTATAGCAAAAGGGTGCCACCCATTTATTCCCCCTGGATTTTTCACATTTGACAACCTCATTTTTTGGATTTGTATTGTGTCTCAGCCTTGCTATGCGAGTCTCACTAACGGTAAATAGACTGGGGGCCAGATCTGTCAAGCTTTTTTGCGTTCGCAAACGGGTAGATTTACAGAATCTGCCCGATTGTGAACACAAAAAATGCTTTTCTGATGTAGCAAAGAGAAGTTGGTGATTCGGGAACCTGTTACCAAATTACAAAAAGGGTTTCCGATTCGGTATTAGGAAGGGGCGTGTTTAGGGCGATCCTTCCTAATACTGAATCGCATCAGTATGTATGAATGTTTTGTGACCGCAATTGCGGTCGCAAAACATTTGCATTTTACCACCTACTTCAAATAGATGGTAACCCATTTGAAAATTGGAAGGGGTCCCCAAGGGACGCCTTCCCCTTTGTGAATGTTTGTAAAACCATATTTAAGCATAGGAAGTGATCCCACGCACCAATGCGTGCTCTTAAAAAATGACAAGAAAACTTTTCATTATTTCTCGTTTTGTGAAGCATATCTTTTAACCGTTAAGGAAAATGGGCTGCTTTACATAAAAAAGATTGCTTTATTTAAAAGCAATCACGGACATGGTGGTCTGCTGATTTCAGCAGGCCAACATCCCCATGATTTTTGCGATTCTTAGGGGGTCTCAAATTGCAACATACCTCATTAATATTCAAGAGGTAGGTCAATTGCGACCCCCTACGAATCACAAAAGGTGTACTATAGACCTTCATACATTGCATTTTGCGATTCCCAATTGCGAATGCTTTGGATTCGCAATTGTGAATCGCAAAATGCTATCTTGATACATTTGGCCCTAAGACTGCTGACTGCCAGGGTCCACCTATTAAGATAAAGTCACTGTTGTATAGCTAGGGTAATAGGCTTCGAGCTAGTTAGATATGAACACATGAGAATACCAATGTGTTCACATGTGTGTGCTGCACTTGTGAGACTACCATCTTGCGCAGCCCAGTACCAGGTATTTCACATTGAAAGCAAATCTGCCCTGAAGTACAGTTTTTCACTTATGTCTACTTGGTCCAGTGATGTACCAATGTAGAGGTAAACTTGCACTCTAGAGTATACGTCCCGCACATCATATAGACAGTCATTACGGTGCTTTAAGTATTGTCATATTTCCCATGCACAGATCATAATTAAATTCCAGGCTTGTGCTCCCTTACTGAGCCAAGTTAATTACTCTGCTCTCCAGCATGAGCATCAATGACCTCGGTACACAATTGAACCTTTCAACAGTGCTCTACCCAGTTTCAGGGAAAAGAAGGGATGGAGAGGACATCTTTGTTAATTACTTTGCCAAACAACACCTGGGCTGGGACAGTCCAGCCCTACAGAAACAAAGGAGTGGGGGCAAGACCTCTCAAGCCAACACAGGAAGGGCTTGCCTTTGAAGTTTTGGGAAAGGATCAGACATCTGTGTCTGTAGAGAAGCTCTTTCTGCAGACAACTTGTATCTTCAGTATTGGATTGTTCCACAATGCTGTGCAGGTGGGATGATATGGCACCTTAGTCAGGCCTTTGCTCAACCCTTGGTAGCTGGCAATGAGCAGGCAGGATCTTTTAGAAGCGCAAACTAGGGAAAACACCTTAGACAGGATGGTCTGTGTCACAACATTTAATCCAGCAAGTAACAGAGTAAATACGAAAGCTTTGGGGCCTTGTGAGGAGCACCTCACCCAAAAAGAAACACCTTTATTTTCTTTCAAATGGGGTAAGAACCTGAAAGACACTTGCTAGAGCTGCACTTCCCCAACCGTCCAGAACCAAACTGAATACCCTTTGGGGACTCCCTGCGGTAGTAGATCACTACAAATGTAGCCAATGTGTAGTGTGTAAATTCGGTTCTCTTTTGTCCAGTGTTAAGTAAAACATTTTTTTCTATTGTGAATGTTTTCAATAGCAAGGCCTGCTTGGCTGATCATAGTATCTTAATGTTTAAGCATAGATTAATACTTGTTTTGAAAGCAATTTGAAGACTGGTATATATAGTCTTTTGTCAGAATTGCTGGTGTATTCATGGTTCATCAATGGTTAGGCTGACAATATCATCTTATTTGTTACGTATGCTAACTTATTTCAGCACATATGAATACTTATTTTGAAAGCAATTCAAAGACTGGTGTTTAGAAATGTTCTTGACTGGAGGACTAATTGCTCCAATCAATTGGGTTGTTTCGGAAACATACTTTTTTCAGTTACTACAATTTAGAGATGAATGCACACTCTAAATGATTATTTAAATCTGTATAACGCCACAGGAAACTCCCTGCAAGAGGGTCATTTTAGTGTATTAGATCGTTATTTGTCAGTATATAAGTCTAAAAACTCGTTTGATTTTGAGATCATTTTTATCAGGGATTTTAATTTACACCCCCGTCAATGGGACTGCTATGGTGAGGACATAATGGGACTAACAAATGGGAGACTTCCCCATTTTGAACACACCAAAATGGGGGGCGCCTTAGAGGAACTATTATCCAAGCTAAATCTAACCGAACCAGACAAGGAAGAGGGAGGAGAGCAAGTTCCCACTTTTACGGGACGAGGTGTGGAGTCTGTGATCGACTATATTTTTGTTTCTCCAGGTATCAAGACAAAAACTTGGTCGTATAAGGTTGTGATATCAACTTTTAGCGACCATAATCCGCTTGCATTAGAAGTTAAATTGAGGTGTAAGGGTGCTACTACCGACTTAGGCAGGGTTGTCTTAATGCCCCTGTCTACGAAAGATCAAGGGAGACGTATAAAGTGGGAAGCGGTAGTCCCAGAAGCCTTTTTTGAGAACTTAGCGACCCAAGTGGAGTCCAACCTTGGAACATGCCTGAATGAGAATGCTGAGGGGTCAGAAATCCTATCCTCCTTTTCAGTAATCTGTAATCAAATAGCTGAAAATGTACACAAGGAGAGTAGGTCCAATAACAATAAGGCATTTAGATGGTTTGACTCAACCTGTTCCAAAGCACATGGGGCTCACCTAAAAGCCCTTAAATGTACCCTCAGGGATAGAACTCTTGTCTCATCCCTTCGCAAGGAATACGAACGGGCAATATCCATACGGAAAAATAAAATCAAAGAAGAGGCATGGGATAACCTGCAGTCAATAGATGTATTGAAAGACAGCAGGAAGTTCTGGGCCCCCATAAATCAGTCCTAATTTTCGGAAAGGGCCAACCCAGACACAGACTGTGTGATTCCTGATGACGCCTGGCTTAATCACTTTAAGAACATCTACAAGGACAGGGATCATCAGGAACCACACTCTAGCGATTCTACCCCAAGACCTCAAATACAGCCAGTGAAGTTTAGAATTGCGGATGTAAAAAAGGCCATACGTGAAACGCTGAAACATAAGGCCCCAGGCCCAGACGGGGTGCCCGCTGATCTCTATATTTTATATCCCACTTTTTGGGCAAAGATCTTAATTAAAATTTTTAATGCAGCATCTACTATGGGTTTCCCCACCTCTTGGGCTTCCTCAATAATAGTCCCCATATTCAAAAAAGGGAGGAGAGAGGACCCCGCCTGTTATAGACCAATCTCCCTTTTGGACTCAGCGGTTAAGATCATGGGCAGAGTCATCTTGCAGAAATTGGGGGATTGGTTGACTGACAGGGGGGTGCTCTCGAATCTACAGTATGGATTTAGACAACACAGAAGCACCATGGATCAATGCCTGAACCTACATCTTTTGATTAATAAATATACTGTGGCAAAGGATGGTTTCTTATACCTCGGGTTCATGGACCTTTCGTCATCTTTTGACTTGGTGAATCGTTCCAAACTGTGGAATATACTACTGGAATTGGGTATTGAAGCACCCTTAGTTTATTTTTTAAGTGATCTCCATCAGAACCTTACAGCAGCGGTGAGGGTCACTCAGGTGGGAAGGTGTACCAGCCCTTTTAACTCTAGGCTGGGTGTCATACAAGGCTGTATTCTGGCACCCCTGTTATTTACTATATACATTAACGGTCTTGAAAAATCTTTGACTGGGGTCGGGGCAGACATCCCGCGTGCAGGGGGATCGGGCATCCCGGTTCTCCTGTACGCGGACGATGCCGTTTTAATTGCTCGGACGGGGGTGGGTCTCCAGAGGCTGCTGGATAACTTTGGCACCTTTATGGAGTCATTAGATCTAAAAGTTAACAGCAGCAAATCCCATGTAATGATTGCGGGACGTAGAAGGAAGACCAGTAAAGTCCCCACATTTAGATGTCTGGGTAACCATCTCACAAGGGTACCTGCTTTTAATTACTTAGGTGTCCTCTTTGATGAAATAGGTAATTGGCTCCCCCAAGAGAAAATGAAAAGCAACGCTGTTTCAAGATCTACATCAGCCCTTTTCAATTTTGCTAAAAAACTGGGAGCCAGACCCATGGAAGCAATGCTAAAAATATATAAATCTAAATGTTGTGCTATTGCATCCTATGGGGCATCTATCTGGGGTTATGCCTCTGTTAGCAAAATCCAGCTTGTGGAAAACAGATTCCTTAGATCCCTGTTATCTGTCCCACAGTCAATCCCAACTTTCTCCATACATTCGGAACTAGGCTTAGGTTACATTACAGATCACCTAAAGACGGCGCCCCTGATCTGTTGGGCATGAACGTGGCTCAACGAGGAAATCACACTTAATCATTTGATCCTGAAAGACTGTCTGGCACTGGAAAAGGCCGAGGGAATCCCCTGGCTGGCATACGTTAGAGCGGCGTGTGCCAGACTGGGCCGACCAGAACTATATACAGCTCCTGAGAGCATTAAGAAGGAGGACGTGGCTTGGATCAAACAAAACTTCAGAACTTTGTTGGAGTTTGATGGAGAGGAAGAGGAGCTCAAAAAAAAGGGTGTAAGAAGTATTTACCTTCTGCAGTCATCCCCCTCACTAGAACCCTACTTAACACCTTGGCTGCTAAGGGTTTTCCCCTCCGGTGCTGACTTTTTTGAAAGCTCCTTTATCCATGACGAGCTCAGCTCGTAATAAGCACAGCTCAACCGTGCCTCATGACGAGCTGAGCTCGTCATGAGCATGGAAGGGGTTAAGGATTGCCACAAAACCTTTCCATTGTTTCTTGCTGACAAGATTTAGGTTTAATTTAATACACTTTTCTTTGGGTTCTTTTGAGCATTGGGCTAAACCGGAAGATTATGCACCATGCTCCTGTGACAACTTCTCCTCTCAAGATATACTCCATCTTATTATGTTTTGTGAAAAGTATTCTGTGCCCCGTAAAAAATTCCTATTGCCCATACTTAGGAAAGCTGGATTCTTGCATGTGAGACCAGCCCTCTTACACTTGCAGCTACTGGGCAGCGTGCACACTATTTTTAATGTAGCTAGCTTCTTGGTGGAAGCAGTGAGGATTAATAAAAGTATTGGGAATACCTGTCTACTTCAAGATGTAGCAGAATGAGAAGGGGGTAGTTACTTTTATTAAGCAGATAAACAGAGGTGATACAAGAGTTTATATTTGAACAAATTGTGATTTGTAACTAAGAGTGCATATTTGAATTTTGTATTTACTTGTTTAATATTATATCTGCACAGAGCTTTCGTGGTGCAACAAAATGTGTTATTTGCACTTCCAAATTTGCTATTTGCACATACTTGTACATATTATGCACAAATCATGAATTGTATATATCTCGCATATGTTTTAATAGCTGCAAAAATTTAGTATCCCCATCCGTTTGTGTATAGCTTTTTAAAACTTTTTAACTTGTATGTATGTTGTCTTTGATGCTGCTTTTATGATTTTAATTAATCGAAATAAAGATTTTTGACTGACTGATTATTTAATAGAATGTGCTTGCTTACTTGTAGGTTTCTCCAATACACTTTTGTGTCCTAATTATAAACCAATTTTAAATTATCTAAGCCCAGGGTTAAGGCATCACCAAAGATAACATATGTGGATTGTTTTTCAAGAAAATGATGGTGGATATCGTAACTCGCTCTGTGGGTGTTGATCTCTAACACTCTATTATCCCTATCAGCCACAAGTATATATTTCTATACATAGCAAATATGCACGTTCTGCGCTCATAGTCACTTTCACTGCACAGTCACCCTTTCTGGAGCACTTTGTGTTTTTTAGAGCAAATAATAGTTTTGCTTCACATTGTAATGAATCAAAACACAAGTTCCTTAAACCAAAGAAGTAACAAATTATATAAATATATAAATATATAACCTTGAGTTACTCCCTTCTTGACACTTTTCCATTGAATTCAAATTAAATTAAATAAATATATAACTTTGAGTTACTCCCTTCTTGACACTTTTCCATGGAATTCAAGGGCTACACTTCCGCTATAGGGACCACCTTTTTGTTATAAATTATCCAGCCTAGATCCCTGGCTTACTTGGTTGCCCCATCTGCTTCAGAAGCCTTTAAAATGACAGCTGGAAACACCTTAGTGCCCACTTAAGTCCATTAAGTCTACTGGTAAGAAAGCTCGATCCCCTTGATCTAACTTCACAATTACACACAATTATAGGCAATTAATAAGTGACCAACTGTTTTCCATGAAAAAAGTTTATACGAATAATATTAAAAACACAGTACAATATACAACAGAAAATAAAACTACCTGAAAAATACACAAAAATGCAATTAAAATGAGGCTAATACATAGTCGATTATGACCCGCATAATCACAAAAACAGACAGAACCATGTAAGACATGAGATTTGTTCAATACAATTTGTACATTCAATTTCCCGTGAGCTCACTTAGTACTATACATAGGATTAATCTGTATTTTCAACAAAAGTGCTGGAATCCTGAATTGTACATAGAAAGTGTATTGACGCATGTCGATGGATACAGCAAATTACACCATCTTTTTCAAGACTTAATATTTTTCAGTCATGTAAGCGGGGTCAAATACATTTATCACCCCATAAAACTTATTTGACTGCGGTAGAAGTCCGGCAGTTCCTAATTCATTCTACCTGTTGTAGCTTGCGTGAAGCGATGGTTGTAAGGCTAATTAGAGATAGAGCCTTATACGCTTTATAGGGAAAATGTAGTTGAATTCGCAGAATTGTTTGGGATCTTATATAAAGACGCTATCCTATACTTGAAGTCTTCGTTACGTGGATCCGTATTAGTCAGGATCTCTAAAATGGCCAAATCTTAGTCCCGCCAAGGTCCCTGTAGAATTGGGATACAGTCGGGCGATCTCAGTAGTTTTCAAAAATACAAAGAAGCTACTTAACGGTGCCTCGCGTTGCGTCTATCGTTGGGTTCTGCGTTGAATCAACGGGGAACCCTACAAGAGTTGAATCAATGCGGAACCCTACGAGAGACGCCACGCCAGTCACCATTAAGTAGCCTCTTCGTATTTTTGAAAACTACTGACATCACCCGACTGTATCCCAATTCTACAGGGACAATTTTCTCACTCACTTCATGAGAGTGAGTGAGAAAACAACCTTTATAAACAGCCAACACAATTAACTATTGTCTGAATAGAATTCTTTTCTGAAGGAGTACAAGAAACCAGTCTTGCCCTGACAACCATTTTGAACCTTGTCTATATATTAGGTGGTTAGGAGTTTTCCCCTGTAAAGGGCAAGTATTATAAAGATAATTTTTGCTCAATAAACGGCCAGTAAGGGATCGGGAACTTTTTACCCCTTATCCCACAAAACCACATTAGTTGTCACTAGTTAGACTAGAGAATTGTAAGGGGATAGACCCTGTGAGATATGTATTATGTGAAGGGACAGGTTCAGAGAACAGTGTCTTTCATTGCTACACTGGTAGATAGCTGTTTAATGAACTGTGATGCTAGTGGTACACAAACTACTAATGCAAAGATAGGCAAGAAAAACACACACATAAAAAAAAAATAAACTCGTACACTCTCCTTCCACAACAGGCGAAACCCTCAGCCCAAAACAGAAAACAAGTTAAAAAAGAAATAACCTTGTCCCAAACTTTCCTTCCTTTACTCATTTCTGCAATAAAGTCCCTCAAATGTTCCTGCTGGCTCTGCTTTACTTCCTCAAGGCCAAGAACCATTTGCTGGAAGAAGGCAGCTTCAGTGATTTTTGGGTGGTTTGGATGGCTGGGAATATTAGTTGCCTGCTGTGGTGGCGATGTTGTTTCTAGAATCCTTTCAACTGGTAGCCCAAGGCAGCATCACCTGCCTCCCACTCCTCCTTTTTCTTGAGGACCACCAGTTGACTTAATTTTTGGAGGAGCAGCTGAGCTTTTTTATATAGTTGGATAGTAGCACATTACTGATCCTAAGTAAATTAAGGTTGTGCCGACACCCAGATTTCTGGTCCACCTTGGGGTATTTTTGGGAAGTTAGGTTTTCTTCAGGGGGACAGATTGCATAGTCCAATTTCTCTTGGCCCATAGAGCCAATGCTGCTGATCTTACGTTCATTTTGCTCCTGATATCCATCAGTATATGTTCAGTGATTTTTGTGCCAGTCCTGTCCTTTGCTTGGGCTCATTGTGCTCTTTCCTACTTTCGGGGGGTGATGTCTTCCACAATTGCTCCACAGCCATCCGGCAGAGGACCTTCCATTCCACATTGCGTAGGTCTCAGAACCCTAACGGGCTCTTGTAAGGCACTTGTTTCTCAGCTGAGAGAAATACCAGTTCACAGAGGTTCCCGTGTAAACCTCAGGGGTCTCCAAGAGGTCCATTCCCCCTACTGTATCTCAGGGGACATAAAGTCCCTGGAGAGACCCATACGCATCCTAGGCATCAGCTTAATTGAAAGCACCAAGGGCATTTTCACAAGGAATTACCTCAGCACAGTGCTACAATGCATTTGGCTGTGCCGCACTGCATTAATTCTGAAGCACAGGGATGCTTCATATCTACAATGATAAGACAGATCCCTTTGCTCTCCCCTGCGCTGGCGTACTATTAGCTGCCATGTGCCGACACAAGCACCCCTGTACCATGGTGCAAGGATGCCTGCGTCATGGGGATGATTGTTTATGTGCAGGCAGGTGTGGTATTCTTCACCAACACATTTGACAACCTTCGTGTTTTGCACAGGAACTATATTCAGTCGCATTGATCAGATACATCAAATCTCGATTCTTAGATTTGAGACATCCACCACATGTTATAGTAAGGTCGAAGTTTCCAGTGGAATGGCTTTTTCTGTTTCTTTACTACATTTTGAAATGTCATCAGTCATGTCAATAATGTCAGTTAACATGTCATGAGTGATGTAATATGTGCTGCCATAATCAGTGCTTGATGATGATACATGTTATAGTTAATTGCAGTTGATTTTAGTGTTATTTCGTTTTGACATGTTAGTTTTAATCTCATTTTAACAGTTAATATTACCGCTTGGTTTTTTTAAGTTAAAAATAAAAACATGAAAAAGGCGGAACTCCAGGTCATCTAAGTTCTTCAATATATTTCATGCATCCAAAAAGAGGCACCACACCAACAAACACATCGTGTTTCAACAGAAGTCTTAGTCACATTTATATATATTTATTTTACTCAGACAGAGATAGGCCCCAAGTCATTATAGTCATGTCAGACTTTATATAGGAAATAACTTTGGCATCAATTAATGAATCTGCATGAACCTTAGCAGAAAAATTGTTTATCCACTTTGGCACCTTCATCGAAAGCTTTGTGCTGATCCATCAATTGAGGGCAACAAAATAGGTGTGGCTCTCAAAAGTTTGTTTTTCCATTAATTCCCCTAGCGAAGCTTGCTCTGTGATACATGAGAAAAAAATAGCTAAAATGAATTACAGAAAATTTAGGAGAAACCTAGAGCTTTACTCAGAACGCAGTGTTTTTGGGCCCGATTCACAGAATGAACTTAAGACTCAATCCTAAACTTACTACTATTTTGGTATTCACAGAATGCAATTACTATTTTTGGCATTCACAGAATGCACTTACTACTTTTGGTATTCACAAAATGAACTTACTACTTTTGGTATTGACAGAAGCTAGGATTTTGTCTTAAGTTTGTCTTAAGACAAACTTAAGACAGACTTAAGTTAGGATTCTGTCTTAAGTCTGTCTAAAGTTTGTCTTAAGTCTGTCTTAAGTTTGTCTTAAGACAAACTTAAGACAAAGTACTAACTTCTGTGAATACCAAAAGTAGTAAGTTCATTCTGTGAATGCCAAAAGTAGTAAGTGCATTCTGTGAATACCAAAATAGTAGTAAGTTTAGTATTGAGTCTTAAATTCATTCTGTAAATTGAGCCCTAAGTTTTTTGGTGTAAACTTATTCAATAGTCTTTGAGAAATTGGTACTTAAAAAGGTATTAGTGGTGGACATGAAGATTAACCAACAGAAAAAGGTTAGTTGTATCTGGACTGTTGGTGTCCAGATATGCTCTCATTTGTCATATGGTCATATGTTGTGGAACCCATTACAGGTGTCAGAGAAATGGTCTGTGTACCCTGCAAGTGAATTACAAAGTATAAAAGGGCAGGATGAGCACATACGGCTGCCTAGGAACATGTATGGAAGTTCCATATTGACCTTCCCTGTTGATTGTCTGACTGCACAATGGACAGCATGTTGTGGTAGCCATTACAGGACCCAGTGACACTGTCCCAATAGTACTGCATTGTAACTGGTTTTGAGGATCCCAAAAAGCTACACATTAGAGGTGGGCAGAACTTGTGGAATTTGAATCAGTGGAGTTCTGTGGAGTTGCATGAGTTCCGAGATTGGACCAAAATAGGCGTGTTGCACTGCTTGCACTGTGATTTACCACTAATAGCCCTGAAAAATCAGCTTGAATGGCGCCAGGTAGTGTGCCAGAGGGTGCAGTTACTTAGCTTGATTTTTCTGGCGCTCAAGTGGATTTTCCACTCGAGCGGCAGCCTTCTGACCAAAATCCCCACAGCCCCCTGTGTTAGAAAAATCTTGCCGCTGTCCTCTTAGGGACTAGAAATTAGGCAAGGGGACTCTCTAGCTTTTTCTTTCTGCAAGAAGAAATGCCCACATGGCGAATGGCAGAATTTTTCTGTAACACAGAGTTACACGAGTCATTACTTCACAGGAACTCCCATTGTCCATGGTTCGATTCACTACTGTTGCAGGGTAAGAAACATTGTTGAGTCCAAGCAGAATCCTCATCTCTGGACACATCAGGGTATGTAGCTTTCAAAAATTGTGTTTTTAGGCTTCCACGGGTGCTGGCAGATCAAAGGCTCCAAATTTAGAACTACCTCATATCAAAAAAGGTTTGGTTTTGAGTGAAATATTTTGATCTTTCCATGTTGCATTTTAGGATCCTTTCTTGTCATGAGATCTGGGTCCACCCACACAAGTTGTGTACCACTTTTATCGAGAGAAATGTAGGAGCAGTAGGTGGAGGGAATTTAGTAGATCCTTCCAGCTTTTGTACCTTTCGCTAACAGAACTGTGAGGAATATACCTGTATTCAACCAAAGTTTGAAGTGTATTTTGGCTTTGTGGGTAATAAAACATAGTGGGATTGATGCAATCACACTGCCCTGACCTCATTAGGATGGAAATGGTAGATTTCCCTTTGGTCCCAATTTCACAAGTGGTGTACTGTGTTTTTTTGTACAATCGTTGGAAAGCTAACATGGGATGCATTTTTCTGGATCCCACAATTTCCAGAATTTTCTCTCACATATATGAGGAATATAATTGTTTTTAGCCACATTTTAAGGTTTGTAAAGCTTAATGAGTAAGAAAGAATTCTGGGTTAAATGCAAGTCATGTCACCCTGGACTTCCCTGGCTGTCTAGGTTTCAGAAATGTTTGAGTTTGAAGGGTCTATTTCGGCGATGGCAAAGCTGGGCCCAAATTCCTCAGCAAACCAGGTTGTTTATCTCTCAGATTTTTTGATATCTCAATGTAAATGTTTGGGATGTTTTATGGCACTGGTGCTAAGATGGGCACACAAGTGGGGTACTTTTTTATCAAAGGAAGTGAGGCAATGCTGGGAATTTAGTGGAACCCTGCAGTTTCTTGATAATTCTCTAACAAACATATTAGGAAAATGTGTATTCTTTTAGCCAATGTTTGAGTTTTACAAGGCTTTTTGGGTAGGAAAGCATTGTGACAACCTCACATGTTATACATCTCTGGTCTCAGTGGGGTGTGTAGTTTTCAGAAATGTGAGAAAATATGCATTTGCAGCCAAAGTTTGAGTATTGAAAGGGCCTTAATGTTAAGAACACATTGTTGGATACATGTGAATCACACTACCTTCTACTCCACTGGCTGTCTAATTGCCAGAAATAATTGGGTTTGGTAGGTTTTCCTGGGTGGCGGCAGAGTTTAGTCCCATAATCTGCGGCTATTTCCACATCAACAAACTGGGTCTTTTTTCTTCAGAATCAATGTCGTGTTTTGGAACATTTGTGACCCCTTGCTGTAAATGTACTTAACTTACCTATAAGTCCCAAGTACATGGTAGTCAGGGTACCCATGGCTAGTAATTTAAATACCCGCAGTGGAATTCAGTACTTACTGTACCACCACTGTTGTGACAAAGTGAAAACATGGCTCTCGCTCTTTCACTATAGCCTAGTTTAAAAATGTTAAACTGCTAACTTGGTATGGAGAAATTAAAGACAGGCTGCTGTGTACTAAAAAGAAGGGCATAACCACTTTATACTTTACATAATCTGACAATGAAAACTCAAAATTGTTATTTTCACTGTAGTAATGTATGAATAACATGGCGTTTCACTAACCCAACTGTCGCGTTCGAATCTAGGACCCCGATCAATACTGTGACCTTATGCCCCTATACGGCTATAATCCATTCATACCCCTATAATGGCATAAACGATCAAGAGCAATATTTCAGAAACTCGTCTCTGGCCTAACACGATCAGAGCCACATTTCAGAATCTCTTCCTCTGCAGCTCATTACAGCAGATGACACAGCAGAAGCCACTATCTAAGATTCCTAGATTACACTCCGAGTTCTTCAACAAGATAAAACTCAGCAACCTGGGAAAGCCCCAATTGCTATGTTTTGATTAGTAATAGAACTCTAATGAGCACTGAGAGACAATCACTTCCTAGTGACATATTTATTGATGTCTTATGTCCAAAAACTTACGTCAAACAAGGCACCTTTCAGGTATAAATATTAACAACGTTGCCTTAAGCAAACGCTGCCTCAACGACATCGATGATAGCGATGGTGTGGTGAATACAGGAGCAGAACAGCTGTCCCCTGCAGAGCCCAGCAGATGCAAGCTGCCCACGGACGCTGCCCCTCCTCCTCCTCGACGCGCTGAGAGAGACGCTGTCTTTTCGCCTCACCAGTTCAAGGTTTCCTTAAGTGACTTTGTAAAACCAAGTACATTTTCTGATGATTGGGATTTTGAAAGTATTAATAATATGATGTCTGATTTAGTGTTGTCAGCAAGATTTACAGAACATGATTATTTACAAGGTTCGTCTAGTTATGAACAAATGTATTGCTTCTCACCTTATGGAGATCATTACTTACATAAATCTGCACAACCTAGAAATGTTTTTAAATATAACCAATGGGAACATTGTGCTACTCCACCTAAAAGCAGTTCTAAAACATTCTATGAGAAATTTCAGTACTTCATTGGGTTTAACACCAGTGATTCAGAAACGTTTTATTATAAACTGTTGGATAAAACAGGGTTGAAAACAATGCTGACAAATACTAAATTGATATATTCAGAAGCATTTTATGAAAAAATGATGACATTTGGTTTTGATTATTGGAAAAATAACATTGAAACAAAAACCATCTGGGGTACAAAAGATTGGCAGGTACAAGGCCTAGAAGCAATATTTCGAGCCTGCATGATCCCAGAACAAATAATGTTCTTAAATGACACAATTAACCAGACAACCTGTCTTGGCCTAGCTAAGATTAAAGACCTTAACAAACCGTCTATTCCGAAGCCAATACCTGATAATGCAACAACAGATATTGAAATAGACGTATCTAAAATTTTACATCTAAACAGAACACATCCTGATTGGAAAAAGTGGTTAATCTGGCCTACTGACACAAATAACTGTCAAGATAGATTCCTGAATAAAACACAGGGGTTAACAATGACCAGACCAGACCCTAGATACTTCCAGAGACAACATCCAGGGATAATAACAACATACAATGTAGGGAAACTCTGCCTCGAATGGCTAGAAACATCTACACTGGCAGAAATTAAGCAACACTTATCTTTACTTAAAGATGGTGCTGATTTGCGCGATTTCATTCTGGGACCACGCAAACAGCGTCAAAAACGTTTCATAGCGACCAGTATATATGCGGCTTACAACGAGGCTTGGAAAGTCACACAAATTGAAACGGCTGAAAAAATACGAGAAATTGATCGTATTAATTTGGAAAAATCACTTTCTGTTGTGGACAATGGGTGAATGACTCTGTCCTCCAGAATATATTCACTGGACAGTATTGTATCATCTGCCATAGATATAATAGATAAAGACTTGCTAATGTTACAGCATGGCCAGTCACAATTGCGTTCTATTGTACAGTTAGGCTGGACGCTGCAAAATCTTCGTTCAGGCTATGTGCCTTGGCGTTTAATCAATACAACGTCATTGTTTTCCATCTTTAACCTTACTGATAAACAAATCAGCTTGGCACAGAAAGGAGCAGACTATACAATCCTGAGCATAGAAAAACTTCAGAGATTACCTTTGACAATGTCAGACAGTCCTGTCATTGAATGGATAATACACAGGATTATAACAATTCTGATAACAACTTTCCGATTTAAAAATTGCCTTGAATACATACCGACTGGCCAGTATGAACGTTTGGGTAAAGGGTACATTAAGTCAACATGGAAATTACCATATACACACACATGCTATAGTGACAGCAACAAAAATGTCTTAGTGGTGAAAACTGTAAACATTCACTAAGCGGTATACTTTTGTGCCAGGGTATTAATTTACACGGAGCCTGTGAAGGAAATTCAAACAACCTTTCATGCCACCAACATGTCACACATGCAAATTAGATAGAGCCTTTCTTTAAGCAACTCTCGAACGGGAGTTACATTCTAATAACGGATCACAGCTGTTGCGGCCTTTTGCCAGGGAAAGCCTATCTCATTCATTTTACTTCCATGGTCAAATGCTGTATGCAAGCATTGTTTCCAAACGGCCCTGGAGACACGGAGACTCCCATATGGCCTCGTTTGAATGTCTCTTCTATACGAATTGATACTTTAAGCAGAATGAAGTCTGTGCTTTTGCAGACAACAGTGCCCATCACGTCATCAAAAGAGACGTATGATCTCCTAGTTGCAAGGACAACATCAGAGATTCATTACCTTTTATCAACAAATTGCCCCGTGCATTTCACAGAAATGCTTAGCCAAATTCTTAACATGTCGAGTGCCATAGGCATCCCAGGCGTATTTAAGACCATTTTTACAGGACTGTTAACACCATTCAAATCAATTCTGGGAATCATTCCTAATTTTGTCCATTCAGTCTTTGGCAGCATACCCCTACTTTTGGGACTTGTAGCAGGTATTTTATTTTTGACCCTCCTGCTCCGATATGGCAAGCCAAAACTCAGACATGACTCCGACAAGGATGGAAAAACGATCCTAGCAATACGCTACCGGGACCGAATAATTAGAGTCCTTGGATTGGCCAGGTTGAGAGATCTGAACATGACCTAGTTTCTTTCATTCAGACCCATATGGCAGACCTGCATCTTACCTGTGCTTCGATGTATGCTATGCAGAGATGAGTGCGTGTTAGACACCTGTCTTGCACTTCCATCAGCAGTACCAATGGATATTGATACTTTGCTAAGTCCTGTAACGGCTCACGCATTGTGTTGTCCCTAGCGGCTACCAATCCTGATGACGGCATTCGTTGAGACTCCTGTGCTACGACTAGGTGGTAACAGTGGAGCGAGAAATAAAAGCGACATCACCCATGTACGACCCTCTGTGAGCATTTCTGATCCAGACTTTGATGATAGCAATCATTCTCACACCTGCCAAGTTACAGCTTTATCGAACTTGGTCGAACTGTCACCTGATTTTGTAGACCAATTCTTTGAGAGCCTGTCTGATATGATGTTCTCCCCTGAACAGAAACAATAATTTTTGAAAAGCATTCCGACACACAGCGTTCCTATGAACTCTGAATTCGGCCTTCAGTTTTGATCAACAAAAACTGCTGAAAAACGTTGGAACTCTATTCCCCCGTTCACCCAAAAACATTTTTTTGAATTGAACACTTTTTCAAAATATTTACCTTTTTTCCTGGCACGAAATTCTTTGCGTAAAGTAGACCTATTCATAAAGAACAGAACTTCTATTTTTAGGTAAATCTAGAGACATAATAACTGTACATCAGCCTCTAGAACATGTTACAGCAAATGCATTTATATGTGATGAAAGGATCTCTCCCTTCTTTTCTGTATAAAGAGATATTTCATGTGTAATTTTTTCACAAAATCGTTCATTGATTACATATGCTATAATTTTGAATGATTTCTATGCTTAAAGACGTACAGTACCAATATTACCATGTATTTCAAATACGTCATTTCAAATGCAAATATGTATTTTGGGGTGGGTAATGTTACACATGTATCTTCTTGCTATAGTTTTTAGTAATTTGATGGACATAAATTCGTGGAGTGGGTGTCGCGTTCTAATCTAGGACCCCGATCGATACAGTGACCTTATGCCCCTATACGGCTATAATCCATTCATACCCCTATAATGGCATAAACGATCAAGAGCAATATTTCAGAAACTCGTCTCTGGCCTAACACGATCAGAGCCACATTTCAGAATCTCTTCCTCTGCAGCTCATTACAGCAGATGACACAGCAGAAGCCACTATCTAAGATTCCTAGATTACACTCCGAGTTCTTCAACAAGATAAAACTCAGCAACTTGGGAAAGCCCTTCTTGCTATGTTTTGATTAGTAATAGAACTCTAATGAGCACTGAGAGACGATCACTTCCTAGTGACATCTTTATTGACGTCTTATGTCCAAAAACCTACGTCAAACAAGGCACCTTTCAGGTATAAATATTACCAACGTTGCCTTAAGCAAACGCTGCCTCAACGACATCGATGATAGCGATGGTGTGGTGAATACAGTAGCAGAACAGCTGTCCCCTGCAGAGCCCAGCAGATACAAGCTGCCCACGGACGCTGCCCCTCCTCCTCCTCGACATGCTGAGAGAGATGCTGTTTTTTTTTTCTTGCCGAGAAAATCCAGCTCCGGCGTTTCCAGCCTACTCTTGCGAGTGACTGGGATATCGAGTCCTGGAAGGAGATACAAGACCTCCAACATTCTATTCCAGAGGTATGGTGTTGACTAAACCCTTAAAGAGAATTCTTGAAGAAAACCATTGCAAAACCAACTTAACTAAAACTGCTACTTACTTACTCCCTCCCAAGTATTAGGCTTAGGTCAGGTACACTGGGGTAGGCGTAGTTAGAAGCACCAGTTGAGTACGTTAGCTAAATGTATATATGAATGTATATATTTTATTCATTTTAACCATTGTATGGCTAAGAAACCATATCAATGCTTTTACAGTATTATTTCGCAATCCTCATTTTACTGTACGCACTTTTTATAATAACTAGTCTTGCAATTGTGGCAATTCATTTCTCTTGCATGAGAAGAAAGACTGTTCAATAAATAATACCTTTTATTGAAAACGCCCATCTCTCTGTTCTCTGCATCTTGGTGAAAGTAATCTGAACAACTGACTGAGTAAAATAACTGTCTATTGTTTCACACGACTCTAGAGATTGACTCTTATTCTAAGGAGCAAAGTTGTCATGTTTATGCGGTTGTTGGAAAACTGAATCCCTTCTTGTCTGTACCGGGGAAGCTGATCACTTCCTATTCAGTCAAGAAAGTTTCCAGTGACCTCTGAGCTAGTTGGTAACAAACCCAATTAAGTTTAGCATAGTCAGTAGAGACCTGGAAGACCGCACTTCTACATCCAAACTGCTGTTTATGTTATTCCAATGCGCAGGGCCTATAGGGAAAATTAGAACTGCACTACACAACTGATAAGTGCTAACTTCCGTTTGGGGCCATTGAATATAGTTGAATATAGTACTGCAAGGTATCAACTTAATTGTTACATTAGAACCGACCTAATGGTTAAGTTACTTTTCATGCATTTGTTTATTTTTTTATTTTATTTAGCTTTTATTTCAACAATCAGCCGGACAATGAGCAAGATACATATCAAACTCACAGAAGGAAAAAAAATCAAAGTAACAGAAAAACATCACATGATATATAATACTTCCTAGAGAGCAAATGACATCATATAAAATATTTAAATCATATTAAATCCATTTAGATATCGGATCCCATATTTTTTCCTTGTGTCCTTTTTTAAGTCCCTTTAAGTTTATACATTGCCATTTCTAATTGATATATAGAGAGCAATTTAAGTTGCCATTGATGAAAGACTGGGGGCTCAGTATCAATCCACCGAGAGGTAATACAGAAACGAAAGACTGACATGCAAATAAACAAAAAGGCTTCTACGGCTGTAGATCTAATTCCGATGTGATCTGTTTGAATGCCTAAAATATCTAATTCAGGAGTTAAATTTACAACAATTCCTAAGCTATTATTTATAAAAGATTCTATATCAGCAATAAAACGTGAACGTTTCATACATTTGAAAAACATGTGAATAGTATCAGCACCAATCTCATTACATTGGTTACATCTATCTCCATTGCCTGTTTTCGATTTCGCTATTTTAATAGGGGAAAAATAAAGGTCAAAGAGTGACATGTAGTGTTGACTTTGAAGTGAGCCATTAAAAAGAATCTTAATTGATAATTCAATAGATCTTCCTATATCAACATTCTCGAGTTCGAATTTCCTTTGCTATTTGCTCTCTACTAGCAAAAGATCGTCTTAATTTTGATTAATAGCAGTAACAGAAACTAAGCCTATTTTTTTTACTCTCCTGCTAATTTCTAAAATAGAATTTTTACTCATACAGCTATGATCTAGAAGGCCTTCAGATTCTTAAAAGCTCCATATCTGAAGGTATTTAAAAAAATAATTTTTGGATAAACCATATCTAATTTGGAGATCAGAGAATGAGGCAAATTGAGTATCTTGGTATAAGTCTCCTAGTACGTAAATTCCAGAATGATACCATATTTTAATATTTTGGTCATGAAAAACTGCTGGTAACATATGATTGTTTAATACAGAAGTATAATAATGGATTACCTTTAAACATACTATTTTTTTCTTTATTTGCCGCCAGACGGCAAATGCGGCTATTACAATTTTGAATTTAGTTTTTTTATAATAACTGGGTTCTATGATTTTTACTAAACATTGGGTTACTTCTTCACCTAGCAGTAATTCGTAGACTGACGGATATACTGATTCTTCAATGATGACATCCCTAAAAAGGAATATACCCATATGTCTTAAAAAGATAAGCCAATATTACAACCGGAAAATAGGGACTTCCCAACCACCTTTTGTTCTTGACCAAGTACACCATTTTAAGGCGCGCCTGGAATAGTGATAACCCCAGGGGAACCTAGATACCATTCTATCGATTTTAGTAAAATAAAATTAAGAAAATAAAAGAGGTATTGTTCCAAATAATTATAAAAACTTTGGAAAGATTGGCATTTTAATAATATTGACACGGCCATACAGAGAGAAATGTAGATTATTTAACCTTTCTAGAACCTTATTCAAAGATTTTAAGACGGGCTCAACATTCAGACATATAATATCATCAATCCTAGAGGATATAGGTATCCCGAGATATTGGGCTTCTGGAACAAAAGCTATTTCATTAGGTCGCCCCCATTCAGAGTGAATCAATTGAGTTTTGGTTATATTTAATTTGTACCCAGAAAGTGCTCCAAATTCTTCGGCTAAACAAATTATTTTTGGGAGTGCCCGGCTTATATCTGTGGTCGTAATAGCGGCATCGTCTGCATAGGCGTATACTTTGTATTGGTTCTTACCGATTATTACAAGAGTAATGTCAGCTGCAATAAATAATTTATGGAGATAAGGGTCTAGATATAAGGCAAACAATAGGGGGGAGCAAGGACAGCCTTGCCTTGTACCCCTCGTAATCAGACATCGTTCAGAATGAGTATCTGTTATCCTAATAACAGCTTTTGGATGAAAGTAAAGAGCTTTTACTGCGTTAATATATGAATGTGGGAATCCCATCCAGACCAGTACTGAACATAGGAACCCCCAGATGACCCTGTCAAACGCTTTTTCTCCTTCCAACATGGCCACCGCAACAGGAGATTCTGAGGCCTGTGCCCAATCCGACAGAGCTATTATTTTTTGATCAGTAGTGTCGCTTTTAAAAATTAAACCATGTTGCCTAATTGAAAAAAGTGATGGCATTAATGTATTTCATCTGTTAGCTAGAATCTTAGAAAAGATTTTGCTGTCAGCCGTTATGAGAGAAAAAGGTCTATATGAACCTAACTCTTCACTGTTTTTGCCTTTCTTTTTAAAGATGACTATTGGGTCAAGTTACCATGAGGCTGGTGGGTGGCCCGCAAAAGCAGAATGAAAGATCCAAATCAATTCTGGCTTCAGGTCTTTCATAAAGACAAAATAAAACTAGAGGAACTTGATCCGATCCCATTGCTTTCCCAGCAGCTAAGCCAACAATATCTGTTTCAATTTCTTCCCAAATAACTGGGGCACTAAATATCTCTTTCTGTTCTATCGACAATTCAGTTTTATGAATCTCTTCAAAGTATTGTTTTATATCTGAATCTAATGGTTGATCAACTTGTTGATATAATGTTTTATAGAATTCATTAAATGCTACCAGTATATCCCCCTTAGAAGTTTTCACTTCTCCATTGAGATCAAGAATTTTAAAAATCTCATTAGTCATTGCGCGCTGACGAAGTCTTTGGGCCAGAACTTTCCCGGTTTGTTCACTCAGCTCATAACTTTCTGTCCGATATTGAGAGAACCGTAAAGCTACCTGATGAGCAATATGAAAATAAACTAGACTACGTTTAATAGATAAATCAATTTGAGATTCTTCTATATTTTTAATAATTTTCATATTTTTAGCTAGTCGTATTTCTACTTTTAAAACATATCACAGTCTTTTTTAAATTTATCACGATTACTTTTCTGTTGAAAATTCGAATACTTTAGCGTTTCTCCTCTTATTAATAGATTTAAATGTATCCCAGACTATTGGGATTAATGCCGTCTCATTATTAATCTGAAAAAATTCTTGGATGATATTCATCATAAAAAGTATATAATCTTGTTGTGATAACAGGTTCCTCTGAAACGACAAAGTTGATTGCAGACGTAACCCAATAAATGGCAGGTTGAGATTTAAAAGAAAAGGGTTATGATCTGATAACAGTTTAGAAAGAGCTTGTATTTATATTTTATCAGAGAAGAACTGTGATAGAAAAAAATAATCAAGGCAGACAAATTTCCTGTGTGGGGCAGAGAAAAAACTATAACCTGGAACCACGGAATGTAAAGTATGCCAGGCATCCAAAAGGCCATTATCTATTACCAAGGACCTCAGTGCCTTAAACGTCCGTGGTTTGAGGCCTATGTATCTTTTGTTTTTTCTACTATTAAAGCTACCTTCCATATGAATGTTTAAATCACCACTAAAGATAATAGGAATATTACATAATGCAAGCTCCTGATTTAAAGAATTAAACAGCTCAGAATCGTCCAGATTAGGGCCATAGACAGAATAAATCATAATCTTCTTCTGAGATACTAAAATTTTGGCAGACGCCCACTTATCAACTGATGTCTTAAGGGCGATACCTAAATTCCGCCTCATAGGTATAGCTACTCCTTGTTTAATTCCTGTCTGTTTAGAACAAATTAATAAATCTAGTCCCCGATTATTTAAAAGGTCTCTTTTTTCCCAAGAAACATGCGTTTCTTGAAGACAAAGAATATCAATTTGTAACAAATATATCATTTTGGCCAAAATTCCTCTTTTTTGCCATCATTAAGACTGTTAACATTAGAGGTACAAATTCTAATTTCCCTACTCATCAGAGAAAATAAAAGGTTAAACATCTGCGAATTATCACCAAGGTCCAGGCATTACCTGCTCCTGCCATGTGTTAGTTTATTCAATAAGGATCTCCTTGCTTTACTATAATCAAATCTAGATAGGGCAATCTAGACTATCTAGAGAAAAAAACATACCAAGTAGGTGCCATAATATACAAATTTTGCTCAATTCCGACTGTTGTTGATTTACACCCCCACCACCACCCCCACACACCATCCCCACCCACCCTTCTTCCCCACTCACACCCAACCCACCTTATGAGGCACAGGGACAGGCAGTCCCTGGGAACACCGAGTGCCTTCCCCCCCCGCCTCCCAAATGACTTGAAGAAAGAAAAGGAAAAAAAAAAGAAAACAAAAAGAAAGGGGAAGAATTTAAGAATTTAAAGCCTAAACCAGCCAACAGTTTAAGTATCGTCATACTTGGTTACACTAGAAATGAAGCTATACATTTCTTGCACATAATCATAAAGAGGCTAGGTATTCTTTAGCAACAATTTCCGATACAAAAAATCTTCTTTGACCTTTCACTGTAACTTTAAGTTTGGCTGGGTTCTGAAGATAGACTATATCACCCTTTTCTTGAAATCCAGCGATCAGCTGCATAAGATGCCATCGTTTGGAGACAGTTGCCTGACAAAAATCGGGTCTAACAAAAAAGCTGCATCCTTTAGCGGAACGTTTTGTATCAGGTCGAGCCAAATCAAACACAGCTTCTCTAGCAAAAAATTATTAAATCTGACCATAATCGCCTGCGGGTAATCTCCTTCTTTTGATTTTGATTTGATCGAAAAAGGAAAACGATGAGCACGTTCGATTACCACGGGCCAGTCCCAGGAAGTGAGTTTAGGAAACGCTGTAGAAAAGAGTTCACAAACAAATTTCCGAACATCTCATCCACCTAGATTTTCTGGTACCCCTAAAACTTGTAAATTATTCCTCCACAATTGATTTTCAAGCTCAGTGAGTTTAAAGCTGATGTCATCTCGTTGTGCTTTGACTTACGAAAGTTTGTTTTTTTGAGCAGCAGCTTCATATTTTAGGGTGGATATTCTGGTTTCAGCCTCTAAGACCCTTGCTGACATATGTAAATGTAAATGTGGCGTATTTGTATAGCGCGAACAGTGACCCGGAGACATCCCGGCGCTTGTACTCCTACCACAAGGGAACCCCTCCTGGCTTTTCCTTGTGGGGTGTCCACTCCTGGGCATCCCATGGTGAAACCAGGCATCCCTTGTGCATTGGGGGCCTTTGTGGAGACTAAGCAAGCTATTGCCCAGAGTTGCAGCGTGGGACCCATGCTTAGAATCGGCACTGAGGTGAGAATATCCGGTCTGAGGAATTTAAGCCCGAAACCCGCCGAGGCGGGAATCGAACCCTGGTCCCTGGCCAGCGTTCTGCATCAAGGTCTGCCGCTCTAAGCATTGAGCCACACTTCTCCACCAGTGCATATTTTGGGGACACGTCGAACAGCATTTTTTAACTTTTGAAAGGTAGCTTGGGCACGTGCGATCTCAGTTTTAGTGTCAAACCGATGTGCCAGCATAGTGTGATATATCATAGAAAGAGTCACCTCTGGACCAGAATTAGAATCAGTTGTTTCGGAAAATACTTGTTCATTTGCGGAGCATGATTGTCCCAGTTGATGGTCCTCCAAACTGCTAGATTTATTCCTGGAAGCCGGTGATTTTCTCAACCGGTGTTTCTTGACTGTGATAGTTGAACCAGGCGAGATCTCACTGGCCCCTTCATCTTCTTCTTCCAGACTGCTATCTTCTACAGGATAATCAGCCCAGTCTTTGTCCAAGCTCTCATCAGATGTTAAATCAGACATAGAGAAGAATTTCTCGTTAGCCTCCTGTATGGTATCTTGGTTAGAGATTTCATTAGGTTCACTAGGTTCGCTGGGTTCTAGCGTTGGATTAGTGAAATTCCCCTCAGATATAGTAAAGTTTTTGGAGGGAATTTCAGTTCCAGCTACTCCATTAAACTCAATAGGCACTACATGTCCCAGAATGCCACTTGTTGATGAATCAGATTCTGGCCTGGGCTCTGGTTCCAGAATTTGAACTGGGGCTGTTTCTGATTCTAATATAGTTTCAGTTCCAAATTCATTATCCCCGGTCTCCCCGGTAGCTTGAAGAGGCCCAGCTGGACCATCTGAGCCCTCTGAAGCTGACAGTAATACACTATTCACGCAGCTGATCTGAGAAGGGCGTTCTAAATCAGGTTGAGAATGAGCCGACGAAATTGCTGGTGAAATTACTGATGAGCGCTGCACCAAAGCAATTCTAGCCGCTTATTTTTCAAATAGAACAGGCAAAGTTTGTGCTAAATTCTTGCTAAAATGCTCTCCTCCCTTTTTTGTTAATGACGCGGCTCCCAACTCACCTGTTTTTGGAGCACCCCGCGCTGAGCCAGTGGCTGCCATTTCTTCAGCTCCATCTACGTCCGTTGCTGCAGGTTTCAATTTACCGCTCCTAGTGGTAGGGAGCCTCACCTGGGCTTTAGTGTTGGCGTTCTTTGGCTGCATTGCAATTGAACATCAAAAGATACCCAAAAGCGATTGACCAAGACGCTGAGGTAGAAAACGCCAGGATCGATGTGCGTGCCGGGGAAACTGCCTGGGGCAAAGCAGGAGGAACAGCTGCATCGGCTGTTAATCAGTCACTGAGCCCAACACTGGAGACGCAGAGAAAATCTTCAACGGCAACCGGCAGAGATGAAATGCTGTGAATCATGCAGTCAGCAAGAATAACGGTGAGAACATCCAGCTCAGAAGAATTGTTTTGCATTAGGCGTCGAGTAGCCCGTTTTCAGGTAAAAATCAAAGCCAAATCAAAGTTGCGATAACCGATGGTTGAACGGTTGCTACCAATCCTTTCTTTTCTCCAAGTCTGGAGTAGGGGAGAGAGCAGCTCACACCGCTAGCCTAGCGGCCGACATCTTGCCTCTCGAGTAACTTTTAATGCAAAGGTGACTTTAAAAAATCACCACATTTTTAGTCCAAAGTTCTAGTAGCCATTTTGGATTTCCAGCAGTAGTTGACAAATGAAACAGCCTGCTGCAATCTAGCCAAGAGATGGGAAGTGTTCTAGGAAATGGTGAACAAAGAGACCAGTTGGTGGGAGAAGGTATGACATCCTCCAAAAGGATGGCCAGAGGGCTGTGGCAAAATATGAACCAGTTTCAGAGCAGCTGCAGCCTCTACTTGACAAATGCAAGTCACAATATAGCCTGCCCCTCGATTTTTGTACATGGACTGGTTGCCATCCCTCCCAAGGGAGAAAAGACCTGTGTAGAACCATATTTTCAGGAGGGATGGCTTATTATTCTGAACACACATCTGGGATGTGTCTATGGCTCTGTTTCAGAGTAGGAGGGTCACAACATGTTGGATTTGGGCACTGTGGGATTGCTTAGTGGCAATACCACAGGAGGTGATGTAAACATCAATAGGTTGCTCATGCAAACAGTTGCCACATTAACTAGTAAGCCCCCCCCCCCCCCGCCCTGAAACTCGTAGCTGGCATAAAAGTGGCACCCCTAGCACCCACACTTATGTTCATTGCTGGAATTATGGAAGACAAAAAAGGACTGTTCCTGCTGAGTCAATGGATTGTACAAAGAGAGGCTGCACCAAGAAGGAGTGCACCTGCTGCCCTCCACAAAAGTCCTTAACCTACTGCTGAGTGCATTTAGAGAACTCAAGGGCGGAACCAGCTCCCTCTTTGCAAAAGATTTCAGAGTTACTCCAAGGGCTAGAGGCTAGTTTCCTGCTAAGCCACAGGAGCAAAAAGGAGGTCACCTTTCAAGTGTTCAGCTAATTTTATATTGCAATTCTGAAAATACCACTTTTAGAAAATAGACATTTTCTTGCCTTGGCCAGTTAGTGTCTGTAGCCTTTATCTGGTCAAATTACTAGGTGTAGCTGACAGCTGAGCTTTGTGTATTCCTCCTAGACAGCAATACACAATGGGGAGCTTAGATGTGCTTTGATGGGCCCTTACTGGCAGCCCCACTTATTCCTGAATATGCTGTGTCCTGCCACCACTCAATGGACTGCATACCCCCTGCAGTTAGTTTTGAGCCACTTCAAATGCACAACATGGTATAAATACTGGACCTCAGACACCACCCCCTTAGTATTCTTCTGTACCTGTGGATACTCTGCCAGGAAGAAGTACTGCTGTTCTGCTGAAGGACTGCCACTCTGCTGAACTGTACTCAGTTGGACTCCAGCCTTGTTGTACTCACCTGCCTCCTTCTTCCCTCCTGCCTGGGTGAGAAGGACTGGACTTGAGCCTCAAGGACAGGAGGCTCTAACCAACTTTAGACCTGGACTTTGAAATCTATGTGTCTACCCTGCCAAGAGTTGCCGTCCCAGTCCTTAACACTTCGAAGTAGGCTTAAGGTGCATTGCCAGCCTCTGTTGATTCATACAACTGACACATCGTCTGTGCTGCACTGCACAACACTGAGCAGTACCACTGTCCGAACTGCAGTGAATAATTTTCAGTTTAAAAAAAAACTGCTGAGGCGTGGATTGGACCCATTGCAAAGACCCGCACCCCTGCCACAATCCACAATGCCTTCAGAACTACCACTGCGTGACACATCGTCAGCCCAGGCCCATGCACCCCTCATCGATGGCAGCCTCGACAATGACACTGGACTCCATATTGCAGCATCTTAGCTCCTTGGAAACTGATACATCCCCCAACTGTGCGCCTCATCCTTGACACAGAATATAGCTTTGCAGGCCCTGTCAACAGGATCCTTGACAACAATACAGGCCTTGCATCCCAGTCTCACCAAATCTCGGAACTGACAGATCACTTTGGCTGCACAACACATCTTTGATGCAGATCTATGCAAAGGTCCGTGAACCAGGATTTGAGATACTCAGCGGGCCTAACTGGGTGCCTATAGCTCCGTTGCACTCAGCTTGAACTTGTGACTTTGACCCTGTCCAGCATGACCAGACATCCACGGATGAGGCTCCATCCTTCTTTGCGCTATTTTGTAAAAAAAAAAATTAAAATTCTATATCTCAATTTCTACAAATTGGATTTTTGTCAGTTTGGTCTTGATTTCAATATAAAATATTATTCAACTTTTCTAACTCTGTGGTGGGCTCCCTTTTGTGATATGTTTTCACTGATATACTGTTTGAAGTATTGCACGCATACTTTGCTTTTGAGTTAAGCTTGACTGCTCTGTGCCAAGCTACCAGAGGGATGAGCACAGGTTAATTTTGGGATTGTTTGAGAAGCAAGGGCGTTTTGCAGTGTCCTCCCACTTTGTGCCTTCATTTTTACTACTGGATGCTTGTTTTCTGACTCTAACTGTGCTCTGGGCTCTGCTAACCAGGCCCAGGGCCAGTGCTCTGCTTGAAAGATGTTAGATTTGGGGGTCTCTAGTTGGCACAGGTAGGTACTTGTGACAAATAGGGACCCTTGCCTCTAGTCAGGGTTAAGGGGGTACCCTCCTAAAATAACACCTGCTCACCCCCTTGGTAGCTTGGCATGAGTACTCAGGCTTATCACAGAGGCAGTGTGTAAAGCATTTGTGACCACATACAGTAAACAAGTGACAACACTACAGATGGACACCACACAGTTGTTTATTTAAAGTAAGTATTCTTTATGTAGACTTAACACAAGACCACAAACTACAAAAATCCACAATACTATACTTAAGTTGGTAGTTTTAGCTTAGTTCTGTTCAGTTCTTAAGATGGGACACTTTGGGACACTTTAAGTCAATGTACCTTGTGATGCATTGCGCTTCCACAACAAGCAATGTTGCAGCGATGGAAATGCAGCAAAGTTCCGGTACAAAGAAATAAAGATGTGAAGATCTTCCAGATGCGGCACGCTTCTCCGATGATGCGAGAAGTCTCGTTTCGATGCGTCAGCTGCAGCGGTGACACCCTTGTTCAGCGATGCGACGGCAACAGCCTCGGCTGCAGCACTCTTCTCCGACATTGCGAGAGGCTTCCGCACAATGCAACAACTACAGCGGCGACATCCAAGATGCGACAGCAGCAGCTGTGGTGGTGGCGCGTTTCTCCATGGATGCGAGGTGCTTTTCTTGATGCGATGCAATACCACAGCTACAGAGGCGACATCCAGTCATGGGCTGCTCTGCAGAATACGACTGTCATAGATAATGGTCCAACTTCCGACATTATCAACCCCCTGCAAGCAGAACACAGGGGATTCAAACTATCAGGCGAAGGAGGTTAAGGGAAGGGACTGCAGGGAAAAGGACCTGTAATGACAAAAGAACACAATGTAACCAATATCTAACATGCACTACTACTCTCATTTATTTCTCGCTAAATTGTATATATACCTGTTGGAATATATATATATATATATATATATATATATATATATATATATATACATAACATGACAGGACATGGGCAAGACCTGAAATGTCTCTCCTATTCTTTTCTCCCTGGAAAAAGAAATACACCAATGACTCAAACACGATGGATTCCAAAATGTAAATTGCAAAACAATAAACTATGGGCCCGATTCACAGAATGAATTTAAGACTCAATCCTAAACTTACTACTATTTTGGTATTCACAGAATGCACTTACTACTTTTGCATTCACAGAATGAACTTACTACTTTTGGTATTCACAGAAGTTAGGATTTTGTCTTAAGTCTGTCTTAAGTTTGTCCTAAGACAAACTTAAGACAAAATCCTAACTTCTGTGAATACCAAAAGTAGTAAGTTCATTCTGTGAATGCCAAAAGTAGTAAGTGCATTCTGTGAATACCAAAATAGTAGTAAGTTTAGGATTGAGTCTTAAGTTCATTCTGTGAATCGGGCCCCATGTTTTTTTTTTCTGACAACTGCACAACTGTAAGGCAAGAAAAGTATGTATGGAGAAACACCATAAAGTACCCCCCCCAACCTTTAGACATTGACTCCAGTTCCTGAGAAGGAATTATATGTAGTTGAATTCACTACTGCTAAGTTTCATTAGTTTTCAAGGATAAGGTACACAGAACAGCAGAGCGTAGTTGCGACCACCACTGCTCTACGCTACACCTTAAAACCCAAAGTTAACAAAAAACGGTAGCGCGTGGTTTTGTCCACCACTGCGTTCTGCTCGATCCTTGTAGTAATAAAGAGATAATCCTACAGACACGGCAGTGCGTGGTTGAGACCACCACTGCACTCCGCCTGTATTCCATAAAATTTTGTCTCCAAAGTAATTGATATCACGTGGTTGTCTTCACCACATCTCACAACCCACTCTACATACAGCCCAACCAGGTATTACTACAGATACAGCAGTGCGTAGTTGCGACCACCACTGCACTCCGCCTGCATTCACAAATGTTATTCTCTAAGAAACGGTAGCACGTAGCTACAGACATCACAGCGCTCTGCTCGCTCTCCAAGTCTTCACAAAGTCTATACCAAAACAAAATAGCAGCGCGTGGACGAGTTTGCCACTAAGCTCCGTTTAATCCAAGAAAGTAGCACAGAGAGCGGTAAGCGCAAGGCAATGCTTACATGCTCCGCTACATTCTAAATACAGGTAACCGCTTCCTATCTGAAGCACAGGACTCTTCAACCGCCACCAGCTCTAGAAACGACCTCCACCAAAGGCCTGGAAAATCAAAATAAAAATAAAGCGCATCAGCCGATGCACGTACATCACTAAAGGACTCATGGGAGTTGTAGTTCCCCCTTGTGTGTAGGCGCTTCTGAATCCAATCCTGACATCCACGATGCGACGGCTGCAGCAGCGACGGTGACACACTTCTTCCTCATTGGGAGACACTTCTCTTGATGCTGTGCAATACGACAGCTACAGTGCTGACATTCACGATGCAACAGCAGCAGCCGCGACAGCGACACGCTTCTTCCTTTTGAGTCCAACAGAATGCCCAAAATGGCAGCGGGCAATTCCAAAGAACTCTGTGGATCTGATAGTTGAAGTTTGTTGTCACAGAGACTTCAGCAGGAGGCAAGCTCCTTGGAGAGCCTTACACGTTGAAAGCAAAGTACACAAAGTTCCTTTCTACTTCCATTGGCCAACCAATGCAGGCCAATCCCCAAAGCAGCACTTCAGCTTAGGGATAGTCTCTCCTCAGTTTCTTCAGGTTCCTCAGTAAAGGTTTCTTCTTGTTTGTCTTAAAGTGATCTAATTTCTTAGGATCAGGGTCCCAATATTTATACTACTTTGCCCAGTCCAAACCAGGTCTCAAGCACTCTATTGACAAGACTCCTTCTTTCCTTTCACAGCGCAGGGCAGAAACATCAGACGCCCCACAGGAGGTGGAGCCAGCATTGTGGAGGGAAAGTACAGCACTGGAGCACTATGTTGACATGATTCCTTCTCTTCTTTCATAGTGCAGGGCAGAGACATCAGCCACACCACAGCAGGTGGAGCCAGCATTGTGAAAGGCGGGCACAGCCCTATTCAGGTCCCAGGTGCAACTCCTCCTATCCATCTAGAGGCAGAGCTTTCTATTCACTATTGGGCTGACTCATTCTGTCTCTTGGAATCCCCCAGCCCTGTCACTCAAAATCACCAGACAATGAAAACACAACCTAGCAGAGGCAGGCTTTGGATAGTTATAAAAGAAAATACCTACTTTCTAAAAGTGGTATTTTCAAAAACAGAATGTTAAAAACCAAGTTCACTAAAAGATGCATTTTGAGTCCAGGCATACTAAACTCGAATTTCTACCATGTTCTCTGAGTCAGTTAGGATTATAAGATGCAATAATCTAACTTCCCATGCTGGCCTATGGAGAACAGGTAGCCTTGCAATAGTGAAAAAACGAAAATGACTGTAATTCACTATTAGGACATAACACACCCACCAGGGCTTGTCCTAGCTTATACTTACAACGCTCCCTGCCCTTGGACCTACCATAGGTGTGTCTGACATGAAGAAAAGGGTAAAGGAAATGTTTGGGGACTGGCAAGTGGGTGCCCTTGCCCAGTCAGCATGGCAGTACCAGACTGCTCACAGGTTCTGCAATGGCATACCCTGGACCCTAGACACATTTTACAAGGCTGCTTCTGTGGTTGGCACAGGCAGAGCTACAAGCCCACCAGCAGCATTTGGATTTACATGTCCTGGGCACACTCAGTGTACTGTACTAGGGTCTGACAAGTACACCAAACAAGCCAATCTTGGAATCACTAATCCATACACCAATTTACAATGTGGAACACTTGCACTGTGGCACTGGACAGCAGTGACACAGTGCCAAAAGCATCTAACATCAGCAAAGATATATGAGGCAAAAGCAAAAATGGAAGGGAGACCCACACCAATGGTGCCAGGTCAAACAAAAGGTATATGTAATCAGGTGTAATTACAATAGGTACCGATAACCTACCTGTAAGCACCTAGTATATGATAGGGCATGTAGGTACAGAGGCTCAGTGCGTTAAAGTGTGCACTGCATTGATGCATACTGTCATTTTTAAAGCCAGTCCTACTCTGCAGCGTGATGTTAAAATAAAACTATGCCCAAATTCAGCTTTGGAATTAAAGGTACTTGGAAGATATAAACAACTTTATTTTCACATATAAGTCAACACTAAGGTCTGCCCTTGGTGTTCCGAAGGAAGAGTGCCATGTTAAAAGAAGCAGGGACTTATAAAAGGTGTTTAATATGCCCTGAAGTGGGTAAAAAACGCCTATTTTGTTTTTACTCTTTGTAGCTCCATGGCCTAAAATAATAATTGAAAGTGTCCTATTACTAGTTGTAATGCATCTAACAACTTGTCATATTTGGATTTATTATAACTATTGTAGGAAAGAAGGTGTAGAACTACTTTCCTATGTGGAAAGTTGGCCTGGCATGTGCTGTCCACTATTCTAGTGGGCACCTTGCACTAGTCCACACAACCCTTATTGATGGTAGGTTTAAAAACAACCTATATAGAATGCTTTCCTAATGATAGCTGTGGAGAGCAGCTTCAGGCTAAGTCTTGAAGGAATGTAAAGCATCTATAATCTCTTGAAAGACCAAATGAAAGGAGAACCACACCAGGCATATATATATATATATATAAAATATATGTATTTATTCTAAGCACATCCCTCTAGACTCTTTATGAGCCTAGAGGCAAAAGTACATTCAGTAAACTTATTTAGCATACAGAAAATTAGCACAATATACGTTGAGCCCTAGGGGCGTAATAAACCATATATTAAGAAATTGGTATAAGAACCACGACTGACATAGATACAAAACCTAGAGCCTTTAGAACCGCTGGGACCATCCCGAACCACCCAAGGTAGTGACATAGGGGACGCGTGCAGTGTCTAAACACAGCCACAAATCACCATTAACTTCCATGTGGAAAGTCGCTGTTGGAATTTTAAAGATTAAGGACACTTAGAAGAGGACTTGGAGCAAACCTCTTTAGAACTAGGAGGTTCTAGGGTCAACACCCATGGGAGCAACGGAGTACTCGAGTTACCTCACCCAGGGAAACCGGGTGCATAGGTGTCTTTTGGTGTCAGGTTTCGTCGTCTATTTCAATGGTGAGCTGCTGCTAAATGCTACTCGCATCCAAGTGGAAAGCGTCCGGGTGGAACCCAGGGTGGATCAGAGATGTGAAGAATCTAAAAGCAGAGTGGACAGAGTCCCGGTCACTTGCCAGTTATCAGGAAGGCGATGAGAAGATGGGTGATTTCAGGTGCAGAGGTAATGCTTCACTCATCAGCTACGAGGACCAGGAAGTGTTGAGAACAACCAGGAGCTGGAATCGAGCTGTACCATGAAGGATGTCGAGTGCTGCTTTGCCAGTATGCGGATTGGACCCAACAAGCCTTGGTAACAGCAACCTACGCAGAAAGCAAAGATTGGCTTCTGTGCAGACCAGCAAGATCTGAGGGACTCACCCTTTGGAGGGGAGTCAGGGCACGTCTGGAGCAACGAGGAAAGCTCAAGAAACAGAATAGTTACCTTCATGAGGATCTACCAGTTGACGGACCAGGGTTCGCAACAGAGCCTTGATTGGAAGTGCTAGAAACAGGACCATGGAACACTCATGGAGTGTAGGCCCACAATCTTCGGTGCAGTTGGTGCTCGGGGCTTGGACTATAAGTAGCCCAATGCACATCTTCAGGAAACCTCGGGAAGTTGATGCACTAGCAAATGTGCATGCAATCCAGGAGTTCCAGTTCCACGTCACTCATGAGGGTGTTATGTACGAATCTAGGACCCTAGTTTAATTTTCCTGATTCATGCCCCGGTATAGGTATAAATCACACAATCCTTATATAGGCATAGAAATTATACCCATATTTATACGCAGCCTATGCAGCCCAAATACGGCATGGCTACTTCCACTAAGTTCCGAGAACCCTCAAAGATTTCTTTGAAAATCCCGCCTTCAGCAGCTAGGGACTTCCCCTTGCCTGAATACTAATTTATCTAGGAAATCATGGAGTTGTCAAAGAACTGAGTCTTTGATGATGGTATTATGTCCAATCATATGTCAAACTCGGCACTTTCAAGGTATAAATATGCCTACATTTGCCCAGACAAACACACAGTGGTTTGGAGCAGTTCGACTATCTACTTGCACAACGCACCCTACAGCAGCAAGTGCTGAAGGAAGCCGACCCTCCATCTGATGCACTGAGAGACGTCATAAATGGAGCGCACACCGCTAGCCCCTCCTCCGGATCGCCCCTCGGGACTCTGGTACTTGCAGTTCTTCAGTGGATCACCCAGATGGGTGCAAGTTGTTACTTGTAGGACTGATGAATCTCTAGACCCGATACATGTCCCGGGTTTTAGAATATCGCCCGAGACATGTCTCGGGTTTCGGGATGACTTCCCTCATCAGTAGAGAATGATTGTTTAGGGACGGAAGAGAAGGCCGCCACACAACAGTCAAAGGCTTTGATGCCAGAACCGGCACGCAGGTGCGTCTTCCAAGAGCCCGTCGGCCCAAAGCTCAAGGGAGCCGTATTGTGTTTCGTCATAAATGGAGCGCACACTGCTAGCCCCTTCTCCGGATCGCCCCTTGGGAACCTGGTACTTGCAGTTCTTCAGTGGATCACCCAGGTGGGTGCAAGTCGGTACTTGTAGGATTGATGAATCTCTAGACCCAATACATGTCCCGGGTTTTAGGATATCGCCCAAGACATGTCTCGGGTTTCGGTATGACTTCCCTCATCAGTAGAGAATGATTGTTTAGGGGTGGAAGAGAAGGCCGCCATACAACAGTCAAAGGCTTCGATGCCAGAACCGACACGCAGGTGCGTCTTCCAAGAGCCCGTCGGCCCAAAGCTCAAGGGAGCCGTATTGTGTTTCATCATAAATGGAGCGCACACCGCTAGCCCCTCCTCCGGATCGCCCCTCGGGACTCTGGTACTTGCAGTTCTTCAGTGGATCACCCAGGTGGGTGCAAGTCGGTACTTGTAGGACTGATGAATCTCTAGACCCGATACATGTCCCGGGTTTTAGGATATCGCCCGAGACATGTCTCGGGTTTTGGGATGACTTCCCTCATCAGTAGAGAATGATTGTTTAGGGGTGGAAGAGAAGGCCGCCACACAACAGTCAAAGGCTTCGATGCCAGAACCGGCACGCAGGTGCGTCTTCCAAGAGCCCGTCGGCCCAAAGCTCAAGGGAGCCGTATTGTGTTTCATCATAAATGGAGCGCACACCGCTAGCCCCTCCTCCGGATCGCCCCTCGGGACTCTGGTACTTGCAGTTTGTTCATTCTTCTAGCTGAACAATACTGGCCACCTGAATTTGTCAGGGAGTGCCCACATGGCGAAGAAATAATGATGCCAGCCTTCTCAAATCACATTCCGATTCACAAAAAATACACTTATACGAGAAAATGGGCTGTAGCCCAGGCTCCAGCATTATATAAAAATCATTTAGTTAACAAATCAGCCTACTGCACAAAGACAGTATCAAGTTAAGCAAGAAGCTAAAAAACAGGTCAGGGAGATCTTAGATCAACTTGAATACCAAGGGGTGATTGAAACATGCACCTTGTCTATGAACAATCCATTGTTTCCTGTCTCCAAGCCAGACAATACATATCGTCTAGTTTTGGACTACAGACATCTAAACACTTGTTGCAAAACCTTTGCAGTACTAAATGCACACAGTGCAGCACTGATGAATAACATTGTGCGCAAAAAGTATAAAACCACATTAGCTATTTCAAATGGGTTTGTCTGTCAAAACATTGCAACTGAAAGCAGGCATTCAACCGCTTTCTCAATTATGGGGACACAGGGACAATTTTGCCGTCTCCCCCAGGGATTCAAGAATAGTCCAGGGTTATTTTCAGCCAGGGTAACAGAGTTACTACAAATGTATGATGATGAGGCATTATCTTATGTCGATGATATCTATAAATGTGCGCTGCTCCAACCTCCAAAAACGATAAAAAACTTGCAGTCAATTCTAGGTTTCCTGACATTTGGAAGAACTTACGTTCTGAATTACACAGAAAGGGTTAAACCTCTCTACGAACTAATCAAACCTGATTTCAAACCAACACAGTGGACTCAAAACTATGCAGAAATTTTGCGTTCAGTACAAACAGACATGTTCACAAAAACACAGTTAGAAACACGCGACAACGTGCGCAACCTTGTGATCAGAATCATCCTAGGAAGATGCGGATTCACATACCTGACTTTTAATGAAGGTGAAAAGGTACCAATAGTGTACAAATCACACTTGTACACTTAAGCGGAAATAAAATTCACTACTCCAGAGAAAATTCTGACAGCGGTTCAAACTGCAGTAGCAAAAGAGAGAGCTCTCGTGCAGGGTAAACGCATAATAATCGTTAAACCTGTACCTGCCTTAGAGGCAGTGACAAAAGCAAGCATTCCAAATTCTAAGGCTTTACATCCAAGATGGATACAGTGGGATAACTCTCTTGCTGCTACAGACGTTGAATACTTGTTTGACCCCTACTTGAAGACACAAGAATTCCTACAATATGAACACGAATGTCCTCTGCCGACAGAAATTCTGCCTCTAGAACATTACGGATGTAAAATCTATACAGACGGTTCAGCACAGCCCGCAATTGGGGGTAAACAAGGCTATAGTTCTGCGTGCACGATTGTTAGAGGTCGATGGCACGTAGTTAAATTCAGACCAATGGTCACTAAAACTGAATCACTCGAGACTGTACAGCTCAGCGAGCTGAACTACAGACTTTCCAGATGGCGCTTGAAAATACAGATCGCGAATTCCCCACACTCATAGTGTGCGATTCATATTACTGCGTCCAGTCTTACTATAAATATCTGCAGAATTTGGTCCAAAACGGTTTAAAAGACGCAAAAGTTGGCACAATTAAGCATAAAATGCCTTGGGAACAAGTAGTTCTTTTGCAAAAAGAACCAGAAAAGACTCACGTGATTCATACACTGAGTCATCAGCGTGATAGCGTTCACGTTGCAGGGAATTCATTGGCTGATGAGGCCGCGAAGGCAGCTGTGCAAACGGCTTCCGTAGCTGCAATCACTCTGTCAAAAACAAAAATAGACAGTGAAATAATGCAAGCTGTCACTGCTTCAGTAAAAGACAGTGCTAAAACACTACCAAAAGGCTTTCCAGTGAAGTACTCATATATAACTGATGCAAATAATGTTCCTTTTGCTCGAATCACTGGAGTGGGGGATAGGTCAATTCCCAACATGGAACATAGGTTAGGACTGATTTTAGCTGCACACGAAGGTCTTGCATCCGCACATGCAGGGATTTCCGCCACAGTATCACTATTAAAACAAATACACTGGTAGCCGCGGATGAGAAAACAAAATAGAAATTATGTTCTAGAATGTGAAATGTGCCACAAAATGAAAGTTTCAACAGTAAAACGACCTGCACAGACACCCCTTCTGATTTCAGATAAACCACTAGCATGTGTTTACCTGGACCACTGCGGTTCCTTACAAAGGGATGGTAACTATAAATATATCATGGTCGTAGTGGATTCATGCACAAGATTCATTTGGATGTGGAGCAAGCGCTCGGCTGACGCCAGAACTAATATAAAAGATTTGCAAGAGGCCATGGCTAGCCTGGACATTGCATTTCGGTATTCTAGTCCCTTCCATCCTGAGTGTAATGCATTGTAGAAAGAAAAAACAGTGACATAAAGCAATCCATAACAGCTAGGGTATTAGGTTCGGGTGATGGGAGAGTCAAAGATCTACTAAGTGTCCTATGTAGTCCTAACAATTGGCCAAGAAATTCTCTGGGTGGAATCACTCCATACGAATTGATGTTTGGTACTAGAATGTTAATCGAAGACCTCGATTGTCAAACTTCAGTGGTGGAACAAAATCCCTTTGATGTCAAAGATCGTTTGGCTGTTTTACAGGACTTAAATGAAACAAGAAGAAGTCTGAGTAACAAGATACAGAAGCCAATAACTGAAGAAAAAACACCTGTCCCAGCAAGACCTGTCTGGATTCCAAAGATTGGGGATCTAGTCAGGAAAAAGATTGCGGTAAAGAAGGAATTTGGGCCTTTTTACAGAAAAGCATTACCTGTCCTAGCAATCCACGGAACAAGATCAGTAGTACTACCGCCCCTTTCTGGTAAAAGGGAGAACAGAGTTGTGCCCATCGACCTGGTCAAACCACATCCTGTGGCCAACAATAAGTAGTAGGCCCAGTGACACCCAAGATGTAGCAAACGACCAAATCTTGCTACAAACTGAAAGACTCATCAACTTTGATAAGCCTGCAGTCAGAAAAGGACTCTGCAACAAAGCAATGGAACTTGTACCTCTTGAAACCCAAATAACAGTTTGTCAGAAAACACCTATCTACAATTATATAGCCTCTGACTATATAAATATGACAAAGGAAGAAGCAGCTCCAACGACTATAAACAATCCTGATGCAATTCTAACAATTGACAGAACTGCCTCTGGCTATTTCATCAACTTTGATACATTTTCTTTTTTTTCAAATAATTTTATTGTATTTTCAATTACATAGAACATACACAAAAAAAGACACATACAGAATGACTGGCTGTTGGTCTCTTTGCTTATTTCGGCTTATACAAAAACATGTCCTGAGCACATTGTTTGTGTTCGCCGAGTTTTTTAGTTGCAGCGCCCGCTTGGATGGACATAACTGTGGCTGCTTTGCGTTGGGCTTGACAATCTTGGCTGTGAGCTGGTTCCTAAACATAACATGGAAACATATAACATATAGTTGTTGTCTACTGGTTGGAGACCGGCTTTAGGTACCGTGCTTTGTTTTAGTTGCAGGTGCCTGAGTGGGTGGTGTCTATGGTGGTTTGAAAGGATCTAGGGCGATGTCTAGTGAGGACCACATCTCTCTGTTTGGTTTTCTCCACGGAGTGTCTTTTAGAACTGTGCTGTCAGCTCCTCTTAGGAATGTTATCCAGTTTAGCTACCTTTTGAATGTGGCCTTGGAGGTATCTTTCCAGTTGGCTAATACTATTTTCGTGGCGCTCGTTAGGAGGAAGTCTAAAAGGTTTCTGTCCTGTTGTGTGTCTATGTCAGTATTCATATGTGCTGTTGTTAGAGTGCAGAACTCTTTCTTTATGGGGCAGTTTAGTGTCTGGTTTGTGAATACGAACACTTTGTCCCAGAACTTTGTTACTTTGTTACACTGGAAAATCAGATGCTGCAGGTCACCTGTGGTGGCGTTGCAGTTCCAGCACAAACTATTGTCTCTTAGGCCTAATTTTGCTAGTTTAGAAGGAGTCCAGTGTGCCTGGTGTAGTAGCCAAAATTTTGTTTGTGTCAGTGCTGGACATATAAAGTTCTTCGTAGGGGATGACCATATAATGGCCTCTTCCATCTCTGTTAGGTTCTTGCCTATCTGAGCTTCCCAATACTGTTTTTTTTTTCATTGAGTTTCGAGGAGTTGGGGTGTAGGAGTTTATACAGGTGCGATACGTGGTGACCTGTCTTGTCCAGATTTTCCTTAAGTTGGAAGATTGAGGGCATTTGGCTGTTGACGTTCGCCTTTGTGATCATTGTTTTTATGGCCAGGAAGTTGTAAAACTCCACTTCTGGCATTTTGTACCCTCTCTTCATTATGTTGAAGGTGAGTGGTGTGTTTTCCTCCTCTAAGTGAGCGGGGTGTGAGAAGCTAAGATTCTTCCATGTATCTATGTCTAGTTGTTTGCTTTTGTATTTTATCTTGGGGTTTGCCCATAGCGCTGACCATTTGGAGTTTCTGATGCTGACTTCTAGTTTCTGATCTACCTTAAGAAGTGCCATCTTTGTTATTTTGAGTATCGGGTTTTTCTTTAGTGTTTGTTTGTTGGCTGTTAGTAAAGTAAGGGGGTCAGCATTGTTGAGAATGGCTTTCTCTATGTCTAGCCATGTAGGTGTGTATGCCTGGTTTTGTGTTACCCAGTGCAGACCCTGCCTGGCCATACAGGCCATTTGGAAAGTCCTTAGGTCTGCAACATTGAGGCCTCCTAGTTCTTTCCTCAGTCTTAGTTTTTGAAGAGCTATTCTGAGTTTTTTGTCCCACCATATGAATTTGTTGAGAGCCTGATCTATTTTCTTGTGGAAGTCATCTGTTAGTGCTAGCGGGAGCATGCTAGCTAGGTAGTTGACTATTGGGGTTACCATCATTTTCACTGTCTCTACTCTTCCCCACCAGGTGACGAACTTAGGTGAACATTTTTCAAGCAGACCTTTTATCTTTTTCAATGTACAGTCCTCATTTTGTTTGAGCGTGCTTCGTAGGTTTCTCCCAAAAATGATTCCTAAGTATTTTATCGATTGCGTTTGCCAGGTCAGCCCGGAGAGTCGTAGAACCTCTCTAGTTGTGTGTATGTTCATAGGCATGCACTCCGATTTGTCTCTGTTTAATTTGTATCCTGAGTGGGAGGCGTAGGAGTCTATAGTTTGCATAAGCGCAGGTATTGATTGTGTTGGATTTTCTGTGATGATCAGCAGGTCATCCACATATGCTGCTAGTTTGGCTGTTGTATTGTTGATGGAGATGCCTGCAATATTCTTGCTGGTAAGGATATCTTTGATCAGTGGTTCTAGGGCTAGTAGGAACAGCAGTGGGGATAGTGGGCAGCCCTGTTGTGTTCCTCTCTGGAGATCGAACTATGCTGAGGTGGTGCTGTTGATGGCTTTCTGCGCCTTTGGGTTTTTGTACAGGGCCATAACCTTTCTGGTGTATGTCTCTCCTAGATTGTATGCCTGTAGGCATTCTTGCAAGAAGTTCCAGGAAACCCTGTCGAAGGCTTTTTCACCGTCTAGTGTGATAGCGACTGCCGGGGAGTATATGTTTGAGCAGTGTTCTAAGACTTTGCAGAGGAGTCTGGTGTTGTCACTCGACATCCTGCCTTTCATGTATCCTACCTGTGTGTTACCTAATAGTTTGGGGAGCACTTTGCTTAGCCTGGTTGCTAATATTTTGGCATATATTTTGCAGTCTAAGTTGATAAGCGATATAGGGCGGTAGTTTGTTGGCGTTTGTGGGTCCTTACCCTCCTTTGGGATGACTATGATGCTTGCTTGGGCCATTGTGGCCATTACCTCCCATAGGACCCCGCAGTCGTTAAAAGCATTTATTAGCATTGGTACGATTTGATCTTGTAAGGATTTGTAGAACTGTGCTGTGTATCCGTCTGGTCCGGGGGCCTTGTTGTCTTTTAGGGATTTTATGGCTGTTTTGAGCTCTTGGGTATTGAAGTCTAGGCCTAAAGCTTTCGCTTCGTCCGCCGTTATTTTTGGTAGTCTTAGTCTCTCTAGGTATGCTTTCTTTCCATTAGTGTCTAGCCCTACGTCTTTGTTGTATAGTTCTTTGTAGAATTCTTTGAAGGTGTGTACTATCTTGCTGTGCCTGGTGTGTATTTTGTTTGAGGTGTCCGTGATTGCCGTGATGCTGTGCTGTCTTTGTTTGCATTTTAGGTAAGATGCTAGTGATTTTCCTGCTTTGTTGGCTTCACAGAGGTTGATTTCTTTGTATTTCGTTATCCAAAGACGTGCTCGCTCGCTGAGTATTCTATTAAATTTATATTTCTTTTTAGTGAGTTGTGTTAGTGTATCTTGATTCTCGGTGTTTCTACTGTGTTTGGTATCTAGGCTTTTAATATCTTTTTCAAGCTGCGCAAGTTGTGCTCTCACCTCACTATCTCTTCTCGCCTTTATTTCTATTAGTACCCCTCTTACTGTTGCCTTGAGTGCCTCTCACACAGTACCAGGGTCTGTGTCTTGTGTTTTGTTGTCTGCGAGATAGTCTGTGATGGCTTTCTGGATTTTGACTGTCTTCTTGTTTGGCTAAGGCTGTAGGATTGAGACGCCACCAGCGGGTTGTATGTTCATTATGCCTCCCTGTCAGGTGTAGGCTGATACAAGCGTGGTCTGATATTGTTCTGGCCGCTATGTCTGTGTGTTCGGTAAAGTCAGTGTGGGTACCAGAGATGAGAATGTAGTCTATTCTACTGTATGAGTTGTGTGGGTGTGAGAGAAGGTATAGTCTCTGGTGTCGGGGTGTTCTAGACGCCGTGGGTCCACTAGATCCAGTTTGTTCCAAAGGTTCATCAGCGTCTTGTGTGAAGTCGGGGTACGTGTTTTAGATTTGGCCTGTCTGTCTAGTGTCTGGTCTAGTGCCAAGTAGAAATCGCGCGACACTACCATCAGGTTGCTGGGGGGGCTTGATTCTAACTCTTTTATTACCTTCTCCCAGAATGGAGTCATCAGTGTTGGGTGCATATATGTTGGCTACCAGTATTAGCTCCTCTCCTCTCTTCAGCTGTGTGATCATTAGTCTGTCCTCTTTGTCATGCTGTACCTTTTCGACGGTTATGTTAGATCTGCTATTGATCAGAGTTACTACTCCTCTTTTTTTTCCAACTGCTGGTGAACAAGCAACCTCGCCTAACCATCTCGCTCTAATCTTGTCTGCCACTTCTAGGGACAGTTTTGTTTCCTGTAGTAGGATTATGTCTCCCATTGTTTTGGCTAGGTAGTCTAAGGCTTTCTTTCTCTTAACTGGGTGATTGAGACCTTTGACGTTGAGTAGATGATCTTGAGTTCTGCTTGTAAGTCTGCTTGTAGTGTGCTACTACCTGTTTCTATCATTGTTCGCTGCATCTGGGGCTAGGTACCTTTTTGCCTCTGACGTCCTTACTCTCGGTGTCCTGCTCTTTTCCTTTAGAAAGTGTTTTCTCGGTGCCGTGGTCGATCTGTGTGTTTTGCTGGTGGTCTCGCTAATGGAGACCTGGGCGTGACAAACGTAAAAAACTTGACTTACTTGACTGACATGACAAACATGACATACAGGACGAAAAACCCTACTCCCCCCACTGCTACTCCTTCCCCTCTCCCTCCCTCCCACCCACCACTTGTCCATTCTTTCCTCGTGCTGTGGGCGAGCGACAGCAAGATCCCCCTCGTCCCACCATGACCCCGGGGAGGTGAGACCTACACATTTTCCTGAGCAAAATAGTGGCAACTTTAAAGGATATATATGGAGTATGTGGGTCATTCGTTCTGGCCACTGAGGTAGAATGTCTTCATTGTGCCATGCATGAGTCTGGTCCTATAGTCACTATGAGACCCTCATGCTCTACATTCTTTCCGGTTGCTTTTAATCTGCTGTGTTGCCGTTGTGTTTTGCTTGCAGCCCTGTTTTTGGTTTCTTCTTTTCAGTTCTTCGGAGGTAGGTTTGTTGTAGTGTCTAAGTTTGTAGATATGTAGTTTGTTTCGTAGTGTTTTGTGAGATAGATTTGTTGGTCTGTGCTTATCCACTGTCCATTATTGTTCCTGGTGATGCGCTTCTTTTCGCCGTCAGCATAGAGTCCTCCATTCCATGTGTTGGAGGTCCCTGCAGGTTTCTTGTGAGTTCTGCCGGGTCTTCGAAGATCATGGTTCTTCCTTTGTTGTTTATTCTGAATTTTGCTGGGCCTGTGAATGAGAAGGCAATGTTTTCTTTTCTTAGTTTGTCTCTTTGGGTTGGGAACCCTTTTTGATATCCACTGTTGGCTTTGAGTAATCCTGCGTTAGGATGATTCTGTGGCCATTCCATAATAGGTTGGGATTCCTCCTTGTTACATCGAAGATGACGTCTGTTTGGTGAGAGCGTAGCGACTTGCATATTATCGGTCTGGGGTTAGTCCTTACCGGCTCTTTGCTTGCGGGCACTCTATATGCCTTGTCTAGCTCAAATGGGCCTTCGAACTTCAAGTTTGTTAGTTTGAAGATGAGGTTTTAAAAGAGTGAAACGCACGATCCCGCTTTGTCCTCCTCCCCTTATGTTATCCCCAGAATTCTTATGTTGCCCTTTCTGCTCCGGTCTTCGAACTCTGCTGCTTGTCTTCTGAGCTCTGTGGTAGCTTTGGCGATGTTGCCTATGGATTTGCTCGTTAGTTGTGAAAGATCCTCGATGTCGCTGACTCTTTGCTCTATTACTTCCACTTTGTTGTTTGTTGCATTTGCTGCTAGCTCCAGTTCTATTTTGTCAATGTTTTTTTTGGTAGATTTTGCAAGTTCGTGGACATCTGCCAGCTTCCTGAGGATACTATCTAGTGTGCTGTTTATGTCCGTTTTCTGCTTGATTGGTGATTCGTTAGCGCCTTCTAGTCTGTTTATCTTTAGTTGTTGTGTCGCTTTAGTGTCCCCGACTGCCATGTTGTTGGGGTCCGTATTTTGTTTAATTGGCTCTGGGGCTGTGGTTGGTGTTGCTGCACATGCTCCGTTCTTTCGGTTCTGTCGCTCCGTTGACCCAGTGGCTATGGTTGGGGTTGTTCTGGTGTTGCGCTTTTGTTGATTGCCTACACGCCTTTATTTGTTTGCACCCTTTTCGCCTCCGTTTCTCCTCACTTCCTATCTTCTGGCACTGTGTTTTCGCTCCTCTGTCTGGGAGGCTGCGCCTTCTTTGTGTTTCCTTTTGGCTCAGAGGCTGTTTGGTGTTGTTCTTGTTTTCCCTTTTTTTGCGCCTTTTTTTGCTTTCATACTCCTCCAGTTGTTCTGCTGTTGGGCAGACTGCTCTTTGTTATTGTTTTGTTTTCTATTCTGAGGCTGAGCTGGGATTGTTCCGGTGTTGCGCTTTTGTGCTTTCTAGTGAGTTCCTTATGTCGACTCCCATTTACCTCCGCAGGATCACCATTGTATTCTACTCCTCGTGCACGTCTTGGTGTTCGTGGTATTCCCCTCCCTCGGGCCTTGTTGTTGTGAGTTTCGTTCTCTGTAAAAATGGCATCGTCTATTCGGAGTTTCCGTATCGCTTTGTGGTGCGCCCGTTTTTCAAAGTCGGCTTTAATCTTTTAAATTTGACCTCTGCTGCTTTTCTTAGATCGAATGTCGGGCTCTTTTTATTATGCTCAGCGGAAAGGGCGTGCTGCCTCTGGGCGCCTTGAGTGCCTTTTCCGATCTTTGTGCCAATCTTTTGTTTCACCCTGTTTTGGAATATGTTAATTGGCTCTGAGGTTGCTGACGTCTTTGCTCTGTTGTTGCACTTCTGTGCCTTTTAGCAGGTTCCCTTGTTGGGTCAATATGCCTTTGTGGGCTCCCTGTTGCTTTTTACAGATTGTTTCCGCCTATTGCTGTGCTTGCGGTATTCTCTCCCCTGCGCCCCCCTTGTTGTGAGTTTCGTTCTGTCTCAAAATGGCTGTGCCCTTGGGGAGTTTTGGTTTCATCTACAGACAAACTCAGATTTAGCTGAATTGATTTGTCCCTTTTTTTCCTTTTGTAAATTAGCGGATTATCTGTCTATTATGCCTCCTGGGCGGGCAGCGCGCACTAACCTTGGGTGTGTTGGGCGCAATTGAAGATCTTTCACTGCGGTCGCTCCTGTTCTTGTCTATACGGCCGTGCCATTTTGGATGCTCTCCTACTCCTTCTGATTCTGGGAGCCTCGAGGGGAAATAGTCGGTGAATTGCCCGTGCACTTTTCTCCTCCTTCGGTCTTGGCGGATACGTGTTGCTCCGACGTCTGTTGCTTTGTGGAAACGTTAGAAATGGCCACAGTTACAGCTGTTGTTTGGCTTTTGGTCCCGGGGTCGGGCGGAGCTCTGGACTTAGGCCTAACTTTGATACGTTTTCTGAGGATCCAAGTGAACCTTAAACTACGCCAGCAAATAAAACTTTCAAGGAAAAAATAACAGAACTCTTTCATCAGCTTGAAAAACATATCTGCTTTCACCATGGATTGAATTTTGGATTGTGTTAGGCGTACATTTCCTCCTGCTCTGGCTCATACTAGTATAAAGCTTGGGAAAGATGATAGATGGAAAATACAGTACAATGGACACAGCAAGTAAGAAAATCAACTTGCTCCTGAAACCTCCCAAATCATCTCATCGTGAACGAAGAGACCTGTCATCAGTGAGCAGCCGTTCCAATACCTGGTGGTATAGCATGGGACAGAACAGAATATGACATCTATGGCCCGGTGGAAATGCTATAGAATCTACACCAGTTCAAGGTTTCTTTGAGTGACTTTGTATCATTCGGCACATTTTCTGATGATTGGAACTTTGAAACTGTTAATAATATGATGTCAGACTTAGAAATGTCAGCTATATTTACAGAACATGAATACTTAGAAGGTTCATCAGATTATGAACAAATGTATTGTTTTAATCATTATGGTCACCATTATTTGCATAAATCTGCATACCCTAGAAATGTTTTTTCTTACAATCAATGGGAACATTGTCAAACGCCACCAAAGGGCAGATCTAAATCATTTTATGAAAAGTTTCCATACTTCTCAGGGTTTAATGTTACAAATCCAGAAACGTTTTATTTCAAACTTACGAATAAGACAGGAATGAAAACAATGTTGACCAATACAAAACAAATTTATTCTACAAACGTTTTATGCTCAGCTGTCTACATCAGTTTTTGACTTTTGGAAAGACAACATTGAGACAAAAACTGTCTGGGGCACAAAACACTGGCAGGTGCAAGGTTTAGAAGCCCTGTTCAGAGCCTGCATTAAACCAGAACAAATAATGTTTTTAAATGACACTGTTCAACAAACTTCTTGTCTTGGCCTGGGAAAGATAAAATATTCGAATAAACCGTCTATACCTAAGCCTAGATCTGACAGTAAAGACACTGCAGAAGAGGAGGTAGACGTGCCCTATATTTTAAAACAAAACAGAACTATTCCTGATTGGAAAAAAAGGTTAATCTGGCCAACAGACACAAATAACTGTCAAGATAGATTCCTGAACAAAACACAAGGGTTCACAGTGAATAGGCCAGATCCAGGATATTCCCAGAGACAACATCTAGGGATAGTAACTACTTACAATGTAGGAAAACAATGCCTTGAGTGGCTACAGAAATCTACACTTCCAGAAATCAAACAACACTTATCTTTGATTAAAGAAGGCAATAATTTGCAAGATTTCTTAATGGGGCCTCGCAAACCACATCAAAAACGTTTCCTATACGCCGGTATATATTCTGCTTACAATGAAGCATGGAAAATCACGCAAATGGAAACTGCAGAAAGAATACGAGAAATTGATCGTATTCATTTAGAGAAGGCTCTCTCTGTAGTGGACAATGGGTTAACGACTCTGTCCTCCAGAATGTATTCCTTGGACAGCATTGTATCATCTGCCATTGACATAATAGAGCAGGACTTGCTAATGTTACAACATGGCCCGTCCCAATTATGTTCTATAATGCAGCTAGGCTGGACATTACAAAATTATGTGCCATGGCGTCTAATCAACACCACGTCATTGTTTACTGTATTTAACCTTACAGATAAACAAATCTCTTTGGCACAAAAAGGAGCAGACTATATGTGCTGAGCATTGAAAAACTGGAAAGAGTACCATTGACAGTTTCTGAGAAGCCTGTCATTGAATGGATAATACATGGCACCATCACGATACCAGTGATTGTTTTTCAATTTCAGTATTGTCTACAGCGTATACCAGCAGGACTGTATGAAGGGTTGGGTAAAGAATTCATTAAGTCGACCTGGACTTTACCTTACACACACAAATGTTGGAATGGGGGAAAGGAAGTCTACCTTAGTGGTAGAAATTGTAAGAATTCACTAAGTGGTACAGCTTTGTGCCAAGGTATTAATTTACACGGAGCCTGTGAAAGTTCTGCCAATAACCTTTCTTGCCACCTGCACGGTTCACCCTCCACAGTGATAGAACCAATTTTCAGGCAGCTATCCAATGGCAGCTATGTTATGCTCAATGACCACAGCTGTTGTGGCATGTTGCCAGGAAAAGCGTATCTAGTAAAGTGTCATCCAGGGTCACTTGTTGTATGGAAGTATTGTATCCTAGAAGAAAGTCACACAGGGAGACGGCATTATGGCCTTCACTGAATATCTCTATACGAATTGATACCAAAAAACGGTGCCACTGACCTTGTCTAGAGAAACGTATGATCTGCAAGTTGCAAGGACTTCTGCAGAGATACATACATCATTATCAACTAACTTCCCGATACATTTCGCAGAAATGTTAGGTCAAATCTTAAACATGTCTGATACCAGTGGCATCGCACATGTATTTAAGACAATTAAAGTTAACACCATTTAAAGCAGTCCTCTGCATATTTCCAAATTTCGTGCACTCTGTGTTCGGCGGCCTGCCTCTCATCTTGGGAATCGTAGCAGGAATTCTATTTCTATACCTTCTCCTCTGATATGGCAAGTCCGGTCACCAGCGATCCCCAGACTTCCATGGAACAATCCCTTCTTGCCATAAGGTATCGTGAGAGAATTACACAGATTCTTGGCTTGGCTCGTTTAAGAGATCTGAACACAACTTGGTTCCTTTCATTCAGACCAATCTGGCAAAATTGCATCTTACCTGTGCTACGATGTCTGCTTTGCGGAGAGGAATGTGTGTTGGACGTTTGTCTTACACTTCCATCAGTCCAGCCATCGGATGTTCATGCTTTGCTAGGTCCGGTAACGACTCATGCATCGTGTTGCCCCCAAAGGCTACCAATTAAGTATGGGCGAATTTTGCAAATCTCGCGTTCGCGAATTTTGCGGATTTGCGAACTCGCAATCCGCAAAATCCGCGAATTCTCGCGAATTTGCGGATTTATTTTTTTGTGTTTCTGCCAGTTCGCGAGGATTTGGTACTAGTTCGCAATTGCGAACTTACTTGTCACCTTGCAACGGTCGCGATTATGTTGTTTCTACGTCTGGTTCATCATCACAGCCTCCCAGCACCCTCTGTTTCACCACTGCCACCCTCTCTTTGACCCATGCCACCCTCTGTTACATCAATGCCACCCTCTGGTTCATCATCACTGTAGAAGATGCGGGGGAAAAGCAAGCCCACCTGCCCTGCTTGAACTGACATGAATTAATTTGGGGTTAGTTTATTAACAACACCTGCCCTGCCCCAACTGACAATAATGAATTAGGGGCTAATTAATGTGTCACTGAATTTGAAGTTCCAGCCTGGCACCTGCTTGTCTGCTCCCTTAGCTGTAAATCAGGACCTTTGTGGCATACAGTTAAGGTCAGAGCAGGGTCACACAATAGCTGCACGCAGGCAACCGAATTCTGGAGGGCCCCCTCAGGAAGCACTACAGGGAATCATTACAAATCATGAGGTTGACCTTTTGCCCCTGCTCATTGCTTTTGCTTTTGCAAAAATCGTTTTTCGTTTTTTTCGAGCTATTCGCGAGGCGCGGCGTCGTGCGAAACCGACCGCGGAAGCCGCCAATTCGTGCAAATGAGCTTTATATTTTTTTTGCGGCTTGTTGTTTCGCGAGTTTTTTTGCAGTATTCGCGAGCCGCTTGCAGCGCAACACGCGAATTTACCCCAAGGTCGAGTACGGGCGCGGCCATTTTGTTTGCGTGACGTATTTCCGTTTCCGCCCGCTATGTATAATCTCGCGAAGTAAGCGCATTGCGAGTACAAGTTCGGACGAGATCGCGAGGAAAATCTCATGCGAACTTACTTTCGCGCTCGTGAACGGGCGGCTATCTTGTTTTTCATTCATTTCCTGTGTCTGGGCATGGTGTTTAATCCTCTTGCTATCTTTGCCATCCTTTGCTTGTTTTCAGTTTTTTTTGAACGATTTTGCTTCTTATCTCTCCCTCTCTTTTCCTAGCTGTATAATTTTGTCTTTTCTGCTATTTTTCTTTACTTTTAAACTACTTTTTTAAACTCTTTTCTTTTCTTCTTCCCTATCCTATTCCTTCTTAATTTTCTACTTCCTACCTTACCTGCCCAGACCATGGTGAAGCCAGGCGCCGTGAAACTGCCCAGGCACTTGAGGGCCGCAGCGGCGGCGGGGAGGAGGAGTCCTGGACCCCGTGCCAGGACAGCATGCGGTCGATTGAGGGGGGAGACGGGAGATCTTCAGCCCGGAGGAAGTGGGCGCGCTGGTCTACTTCGTCCAGCGCCGCCTGCCCAGGACCATCGCGGGAGGCGGCAGGATCGCGGCCGGCGGCTACAACATCCGGGAGCGCCGGAAGCGGTGGGAGAAGGTGTGCTGGGACATGTCCCACCTCTACGGGGTCCAGCGCACCTACAGCCAGGCCACCCACCGCTGGACGGACCTCCTGGACTGGGAGCGCGACCTGCTGGACCAGCTCGGCTTGGAGATCCCCGGGCTTGGTGAGTAGTAGTAGCTATTTCATCACTCACTACTATGTTTTCTCCTGCTCTGTGTTGTTGTATTGCAAATATTTGTTTTTTACATGGAGCAAGCCAATAATGCCGCTGATGACGATTACATTGTAGTTAAATTATATTTCAAAATCTTCTGTGCATTTCAGGTGCACTGCTCTCCTTCTCAGTGGCGTTGCTACTATGCTTATTTGTTTTCTATTTTGTGGTCTCATTGGCCTGAGTAACTATTATGTATGAGTGTACTTTACAGAACTGCGTAATGCTAGACACTAGGGGGCAGATTACATTTACAAGCCCCTTGCGCCACGTTTACGTTGCCTTGCGTGACGCAACAGCGGCGTAAACATGGCACATCCCTGCGAGTCATTTACAGCGTGACGCATCTAGGGAGATGCGTCACGTTATAAAGCCATGGGCCTGCACCACAATGGGTGCGTTCCTAGTACGCAGGGTGGGCGGTCCGGCGGCTGTGCGCCTCGCAAAAGTGCCTGCGTGAAATCTACAAGATTTAACGCAGGCACTTCTGCAACGCTGCTACGTCAATTCAATTCCTTATGCCTGCTTGAAGCAGGCGTAAGGACTGACACAGCATGTTAAGTATTGGGTGGCCCTGAGCATTACTGGAGTTGCATTGCATTGACGACGTGACTCCAGCGATGCGCCGCTCTTACGTGACGAGATGCGTCACGCAAGTGCCTACCCTTGCGCCAGGGTGCGCCGCATTGTAAATGAGGCGCATCTGCCGTGTCGCAAGGGTAGTTTTGCGCAACGCATTGGATCTTGCGCATCTCTGGAGATGTGCCAGAACGCGTAAGTAAGTATGCCCCTAAGGGGCAGAATTGCAATTACCGTCGCATCCCTGCAAAGTAGCAGGGATGCGCCATTAATTGTGCGGCCCGCTACCACCACCAAACATGGTGCGCCGTATTTGCAATGCAGCGCACCATGGGCCCAAAACGTCACCGAAGCTTTACTGCTGGAGTTGCGTCGCAACGATGGCGCAGCTCCAGCAATGCTCTGGGGTACCCTATCTCCCCAATGCTGGGTCAAGCCGTACGTTTGCTTCAAGCAGGTGCAGGGTTTGTGTGACGCATCATTGTCCTAAAGGTGACTGATTGAAATTTTGTAGATTACCCTCAGCCACTTTTAGGATGTGTTCCAGCGCAGGAATGCCCTCCCTTGCGCCGGAACGCCCCCTGATGGCGCAGGGCTTTATAACGGGATGCATCTCCCAAATGCGTCACGTTGTTATAATATTATACGCCGCACCATGGCGCCTCTTTTGTTTAGCTGCTGCATCACAAAAGAGGCGCAAGAACGGAGCAAAAGAGCCGCAAGGGGCTTAAATCTGCCCCTTCCTTTGTACCCCTGACAATAAGAAAAATAGTGGCGGTGGATTGATAGTTTGACTATTTAAATGACTGGTTATGTAGCAGGCAACTGTTAGTGTTGTCACTGATCTGACTGAAATAACAATGGAGTTTGTCTGTCACTTTGCGTCTTGCCTGCGGACTGCTGCCTGCCAGTCCTAGGTGAACCTTTCAGTACTTTGTTTAGTGAGTTATGTGACTTTCGAAGTCGCAGGTCCGCAAATCAATGAAAACTAACCCTAATCAATATAATTTCGCAGAAATATTTTGTTATTGTTGTTTTGAAATGTTTGATTTGGTTGACATTGACAAGCAACAATCATCCATGTTTTCTGTTCTTTCTTTCATGTTGTACATCAGCTCCCCCCAGGGGCGAGGGGAGGACACAGGAGCAGCAGGCGGCGGATGCTGTTGAACAGGGCCAGGATCGGGCAGGCGAGGGCTCCTTTGCTGGCCCCAGTAAGTTTTCATTTTAGACTAGTACCTATTTTTCCTAGCGTTCCTCATTTGATTTTTTCAAAATCGTCTTTGATCTTCTTGTAGACTGTATCTAAATTCTTATCCTGCCTCTACTATGACTCCCTGTGGTATTACTAGATTATTCTTATTAGTCTGTCTGTGTAGCTAACTAAGATTGCACGGTTGGCGAAACTCCCATTCTAGTCAGCAATAGCTCTATCAACTTAGTGCAGTCTAGTCCTCTGGGATTGTCCATAATGTCTTTTGAAGTGTTCTATCTGCTTTGAAAATTCCCAACTATAAAATGTGAATGACCACCAAGAAAGAATAAGATACTACCTTTTGGTTTGGCTAGGAGGACAATCCATACCACTACTGTTGAGGGGACAATTCTTCTGCAGAAACAACTATGGACAATAAATAGTGCATCGCTTATCAATTATAATAGGCGCTGTTAGAGTTTCCACATACCTCTGTGATAACAGACTTTGAACCCCCAATGTCCTTACTGAGTGACTACATAGTGTGGCACAGTCATTTACCTCCCGAATTCATCCATGATTGATCCCCAATGATGATTATCCAACGTAGCTCAAGAGTACGGAGTCAGAGTCAAGAAGTGTCAGAGGCACGGACTCATGCTTGCAAAAATTGCAAAACTTTTCGCTCAGTCACTCTAGTCTGGACCAAAAAACACAGAGTCTATTTAAGTTTAAAAGCTTTATTAAAAGTAAACTCATTTATTAAAATGAAGTCATAATAAAAAAACTAAACGTTTAACTGAGACTGGAAAAGTGGTTAGTGCTGACGATTAATTGAAGACATTTCTTGTGGTCGAGCCGAGCTCTCACCTTGTTTCAACTTGATCTTGTTGTTAGAAGTCCATCTTCTGTCTGTGTGGAGAAAAATAGTGCGTGTTAAAAAGCCAGCCTTCATCAGTTGTGCCAAAAAGTGCAGCAAGACAACACCCTTCCCTAGAAAAAGGGACATTTTTTTTACTTTAGAGTGCACAGTCACAAATTACATTGTTTTCATATGTCTTCATTCCTAGACCAAATACTAGTGAGTGGTTTATTCTAACATTCTTAAATGTACTTTGTAGGTGGAACATCTGGTGGCGGGGCCAACGCGGAGGTGGTGGTGCTCGACACGGAGGCGGAGGGCAATTCCTCAGGGGAGGATGCGGCGGTTCCAGTGCCGGTTGTGAGAGTTCAGACGGTGGTTGTGGCGGGCAGAGGTAAGCTCTTATATATTCCTTACTTATTGAGATTGAAGACGTGGCTGGGAAGGAAAGAATATGAGATGCATGGCTGGGTGAATGATGAAGCAATGATTGGTGGAAGGACAACAGCCTGGGTGGGTGACACAGAAACTGTATGTGTCCATAATATACCTGGATCATGCTACTATCTGACTCTTAGATAGCATATGTGTATCTAGAGCAGGGGTACTCATAGTACTGCCCGCGGGCCTGTGGCGGCCCGGCAAGCCTTCCTTGGCGGTGCGCAGACCTTGCAGACAATCACTGCTCCCCCGGCCCCCACAGAGCAGAGGCTTTGTTGTATTTCACCTGTTAGCGCCCCTGCATCTCCACTCTGACAATCACTGCTCCCCCGGCCCCCACAGAGCAGAGTGGAGATGCAGGGCCACAAAGAGGTGAAATAGAACAAAGCCTCTGCTCTGTGGGGCCCGGCAAGCAGTGATTGTCAGGGTGGAGATGCAGGGGCGCTACAACAAACAAAGCCTCAATAATATGTTAATGGTCTTTTAAAGACCTGTTAAGTACTTTGGTGTGGATGTCTGTGTGTGTGCGTTGAGGAAGCTGTCTCAGCCCGGGCTGAAGGCTGACACAGACAGACACACACACAGTGAGATGACAGAGAGGGAGGGAGAGGGAGGGCAGGAGGGAGAGAGAGATGGAGAGGGAGGGCAGGAGGGAGAGCAGGAGGGAGAGAGATGTATGTAAATGCTGGGTCTGGTGGCTCAGTGGATGAAGGCATCTGCTGCAGTGACCTGTGTGCAACCTCATGGTCACAAGTTTTCGTTTTGCTTTAACACCGCCCACTCTGACTCCGCCCCCACCAGTGCGTCCCTCGTCCACAAACTACACTGTAAATTTAGCCCCTGAGAGAAAGTTTGTGAGTACCCATGATCTAGAGAGATTAGACGGTCAGTGGATGAACTAAGTGTAACTTTGAAGAGCATGTAACACTGCACCCGCATGTCCGTTCCAGTGTAGGAAAGGCAAGGAAAAGAAGTTGTAATTGTGTCCAAATACTACCATCAATAGTAGCAGTAGTTTGTATTGCAAGCACAGCATAGATCTGGTTATTACAGTGGCCACTCCCTACCTCTCTTAATAAGTTTAGTAGTACTCAGTCATTCATGTGTGGATGTATCACTGGTCACTCAATAAAAAGCAAAGCACCTAAAGTCATCCCATATATAAGCAAAAACATCCCATGTGAAGTGATAGATAATCAGATTATTTATCTTCTTCAATTTTCCATTTCTAGGACTCATTTGCACTGTAGGGTGAAACAAACAAACAAACAAGGAGGAAGGAGCTGGCTAGAGCGGCCCGGCAACGGAGGATCGATGCCACTGTTGCAGAATATCGGCGGCTGGTGGCCCTGGAGGACGACGAAAGTGTGCAGTCGACCACAACAACAACGTCGTCTGCATCGGCCTCCGTGCCCCCACGGGCTGCCACCCAGCACAGTGCTCCACCCAGACTGAGCCGGGCTGCCAAAGCCAAACGCCACCGCCGAAGAGCAAGGACAACAGCTGCCTCTCACAGCCATTGCACCTGAAAGGCAGTGAAGGCACGCCTGCGCCGCAGTACCCTGAGGGTGTCCCGCCTTCAGCAGGAGCTCCACCACTTTACAAACGTGTTGGAGGGGCTCCGCGTAGAGCACGCCTTGCTCCGCCAGGAGCATGATGCCCTGGCCCAAACAGTAAACAGCATCCACCCATAGTGTCCCTTGCCCCTTTTTTAGAGACTTTTGGGGGGTGGGAATTGGGAGTTGGGTTTTTGGGGACTTTTGAAGGACAATCGTTGGGGTTAGGGAGGGTCTTGCGGGAGATTATTTTGTTAGGGATATAAATATACTTTTTCAAACTTTATCTGAGCATACCTGTTTTTTACTGCTTGCCTGGTGGGTGGGGGTTTAACAGTGACTTTGTTTTCCTGAAAGTTTAGTTCCATTTTCTTCCTTTAAGTGTAAATGCCCAAATGTTTTCAACACTAAGTGCCTCTCACAGAGTAAGTTAAGTGAATTCAAGAGTCCTAGGACTTTAGTAGTACTACCGTCGGTCTCTCGTCTCTCCTAATACTCCATTATACTACCAAACCACCAAACGCTTATCTTACCTGTAATTTGTGTTTGAAAGTAGGGCTAGACCCAGGGCTGGCTCCATGGGAAACAGCGAATAAGGTTGGAAATCCTGGGTGGATAAAATTTCCTCATAGCGGTGGTACTAGTGGTGTGACACAGTGGCAGTTGCATGCCTGTGAAAAAAAAGAAAATGAAATCTGGTTTGTCCTCCTGAGCAATACAACGGTACAATAGAGAATACAGCAGGTGACAGAAGTACACTAGAACAGTGCCACATTGTAGCCTAACAAATGGTAAAGTATAACTACTAATTTGGTTGAAGTTCTTTGACATTAGCCATGGGTCTTTTTCAAGCAGAGTAAGAATATATCCTCGGATTTCTTCACCAGCCTGTTGCTATCACCTTATCCTCCCCAGCAAGTGTGTGGATTTATTGCTGTAATTTAGTCACACATCAATAAAAACCACACAGCCCGGGGGAAGAGGGTTAGGGTTTGAAAAATGGATGGGTACTGGGGTTTTTGGGAAAGGTTTTGGGAGACAAGAAAAAATAGCACAGCATGGACAAACAATTGTGAACATAAACAAATCTTTGGGTTCAAACCTATCCATCAATCTTTGAAAGTGCATGCACTACTGCATGCATGTCAGTAAAAAGTAAGTAGTACTTTCGACAACTGTGGAAGAAAGAATGCGACAGTACAGGGCGTGTGTGGAAATATTGATAACTATATTCAACATAAGGTCTCTGTTGCCAGATACCTGAGAGCCTTGCTGGTCACTATAAATCCATTCACAACACTCAATGGGGTTGGTCTGGAAGGTGTAGTAGATAGAAAAGGAGAAATTGCTCTTTTTCTAGGTGTCCCCTCACTCACCAGGGTTGCCCCTTGGTGACATGCTTCATCATTGGGGCCATTTCAGTCCTCTACGGGCTGGGGCGTGCTGCGACTTGCGAATTAAGTAGGAGCACTTACAAATGACTGTGTGGTGCAGATGTGATAGTGGAGTGGACTAAGTGATGTGTTAAAGGATCAATTTAGAAGCAGAGAGAGATCCAAGAAATGCAGTCACAGTCCTAGAAGAACACAATGGATACTGTATCTGTATGTTGTTGTAGTTGTCCTGTTGAATTTGGTAAGTAAGTTGCATGCAGAAAAAAAATCCTCTTATTAGCGGCACTCCTCCATTCCATCTGACGCTTCGTCCATCGATGTTGGTCACCACCAGAAGACACCCTGTAAAAAAATCACAGCATGGACAAATAATTGAACATAAACAAATTTTTGGGTACAAACTTATCCATCAATCTTTGAAAGTGCATGCACTACTGCATGCATGTCAGTGAAAAGTAAGTAGTACTTTCGACAACTGTGGGAGAAAGAATGCGACAGTACAGGGCGTGTGTGGAATTATTGATAACTATATTCAACATAAGGTCTCTGTTGCCAGATACCTGAGAGCCTTGCTGGTCACTATAAATCCATTCACAACACTCAATGGGGTTGGTCTGGAAGATGTAGTAGATAGAAAAGGAGAAATTGCTCTTTTTCTAGGTGTCCCCTCACTCACCAGGGTTGCCCCTTGGTGACATGTTTCATCATTGGGGCCATCCCAGTCCTCTACGGGCTGGGGCATGCTGCGACTTGCGAATTACGTAGGAGCACTTACAAATGACTATGTGTGGTGCAGATGTGATAGTGGAGAGGACTAAGTGATGTGTTAAAGGATCAATTTAGAAGCAGAGAGAGATCCAAGAAATGCAGTCACAGTCCTAGAAAAACACAATGGATACTGTATCTGTATGTTGTTGTAGTTGTCCTGTTAAATTTGGTAAGTAAGTTGCATGCAGAAAAAAAATCCTCTTATTAGCGGCACTCCTCCATTCCATCTGACGCTTTGTCCATCAATGTTGGTGACCAGAAGACACCCTGTCCACTCCCTGCCTGGCGGATGCTGAATTGCGGCTCGCTAATGTGAAGCCTGAGTCCATCCTTTTTTACCCATTGCACAGACTGAAACCCGGCCTGTAATTATTCAACGAAAAACAGGAAGTGATATAATATTACAACACCACTGATAAATAAATATAAGGTATGTAGGCTGTGGAGTGTAAAAACTCACACTTTGATTTTCCTAGTAGACAGTACAATATTTTTGACAGTGCGTACTCTGTCTGAGTCACCTTTTGAAGGATAAATAAGTATGGGCAAATTAATGTAGCGGATCTTTCCCCTCAAGCTAGGGGTACTGTAAACTGTGTTTTAGAACAAAATTAGATCTTCCCAGCAGTGCTCCCACCCAGACCTTACTAAAGCCAATCGCAAAAATGTAGAAGACCCCCAATCAAATCGCAAAAAACGAGGCCTAGCAGAAAACTGGTGACAAAACGTACTTTGAAAGTAAAAGTAGGCCCAAATACCCCCTTACCCACTGTGGATTGCATTCAAACTACTTGCAAGCAACCAAGCAAAAGTATCCATAGCCAGCATCGCTCTAAGACTCGAAAACCCCCCCACCCAAACACATGCAATCGAAATACTGCTAACCCTAACGAACCCTAAGTTAAGAATAGTGGCAAAGGCTTTCTTTAACTATGCCAAATCCCCCCTTTACCACCATGGATTTTCTTCAAATGACTTGCAACCAAAATTACACATTCTCACGAGTGCTCTAAGACCCCAGAACTCAGTTGGAAAAATCTAGAACACCCCGAAACACATGCAATCCTGCTGCTAGGGCTAACCCTAACGAACCCTAAGTTACAAAAAGTGCCAAAACTAAAGGCTTTTCCGCGCGGATTTTGTCCCAACCATTTCTACCCGGTATTAGACCTTCCCAGGAATGGCCGAAGACCCGCCAACCCACCCGCCAAAAAGCATAACACCCCCAAACAGGCCAAAAGCAACATCTCCTACTTACAATATTTCTCGGCCTTCGGTCCTAACGCGCTGCGTAGCTAGGCCATAAGTCCAGTTTGCCACCATGGATTTCCTGAAAAGCAAATGCAATCAAGATTAGAGTGCCCCAGCAGTGCTCACGGACCCCGAAACTCACCCACAAACAGACGGAACCCCCCCTAAGAGCACCTCAAAGGCAAGCAAGTCATCAAAAACACACAAAAATTTCCGCCTGGGATTTGGTCCAAACCACTTTTATCCGGTATTAGAGCTTCCCAGCAATGGCCCCAGGGCCGTCAACTCACCTGCAAAGAGGTAGAACAACACCCCCACAAGTGCTGAGTCTTTCTTCATTGGGCGTAAACCAGCACTCTGCTTTGATGGAAATAGGAGTCTGGAAAAGGACGATAGAGGAGCATGTTCTTCTGAACTTGTGAACCTGAGGAATGCAGACTGCGGCACCTTCAAATCAATTAGCAAACAAGTGAAGACAGTTCTGCTGATGGGCTTGTTTTTGTGATTATCTGATTAAAGTTTGAATTATATTAACTGTGCACAACAAAGAAAGATAGACACACAGGAATAAAAGTGAATAAGGACGAAAAAGAAAGTTAGTGATTCGTTGTCTCATTTTCAGGGCTCGGTATCACGATCCGTGAATAAGAATAAGGCTTCGTCATCATACTCTGCGAATTCAGGCAGGGTGAAGTCAGTGTCACCTGACAGAGTAGAAATTCCCTCATCTATGTTGCTGTCCACCTCGTCTTCATCCGGCGCGCTTTCTCGTACTCTGAAATCTGGTGGTATGAGGTGCTGATTCATCTTGATCATTGTTAACCTCTCCACATTTTTGGGCGAGAGGCGGCTCCGTTTGGAAGTTACAATGCCACCAGCAGAACTGAAAACACGTTCAGAAGACACGCTTGCGAGTGGGCAAGACAAGTAGTTTAAAGCCAGGTTGGTGAGCTGTGGCCACAATTCTTTTTTCCCATGCCAATACGCCAATGGGTCAGCATTAACATAGACCTCTGTTGAGTCATTCAGATAGTCCTTGACCATCGAATCAAGGTTCTCCTCCAAGGTTCCTCCTCTTTGCTTAGCTGTTGCTGTGACCTTTTGAGAACCAAACCCAAGCCGAGCTAGCCAATCCTCTTCAGCCTCCAATGTTACTGTTGCGTCTGGTGGTGCAGATGATCCGGTTGCCGGTCTCTTTAACGGCTGAGAGGTCACTTGTGCCGCAGCCACAGGTGCAGAAGAGGATTGTTGTGACTGGGCATGGCCTGCTGATGCTGATGTACTGCCTTCTCCTTCAATTTGCTGCCGTTCTCTTTCAAACCTCTTGGCTAAGGAGGCTATCCACCGTTTGTAACTTGTAACATCTTCATCAGCAAAAGGAAAGAATGCTTGGCCTGCCAGCACCTTTTTGTAGCGTGGATCCAGAATAGTAGCACAAATGTAATGCTGGTCTGAGTGGATCATTTTAAGACGTTCATCACATTGTAGGTGCTCCAATAATTTCTCAGCCAGAACAAAAGAGTCTTGTTTTTTTTCATCTTTTTCAAACACAGAACACACCTCCTTCAGTTGGTGCTCCAGCATGTACAACAATGGGATAGCTTTTCCCAAATTACAGTCCTCCTTGCTGACTGCACGTGTGAAGAACTCAAAAGGACGAAGCATGCGTGTCAGGCTTTTAACTATGTTCCATTGCGCCGCACCCATCCTCAGGTCCTCCTTCTGAGCTGTACCCTGTGTTAAGAAATAGTGATCCCTCTGGAAAAAACTGACACAGTGGGGTATTCCAAACAACATACTGAACCCAATTATTCAGCTTTACTCTGACACATGGGTTCGAGTGAAGCTAGGGTCCGGCTCGCACCTCTCGCGAAAAATTATGACCTCACGAGGTGTCAAGCAGGGATGCGTGCTGGCCCCTCTTCTCTTTAACCCATTCATATCTGACCTGTCAAATACTCTAGACAAGGTAAATAGTCATCCACCCAAAATAGGAGGCGCGGCAATATGCAATCTTTTATATGCCGACGACCTGGCCCTGTTTAGCCTCACTAGAGTAGGGTTACAAAGGCTCCTTGTTGCACTATCGCAATATACGACTGGCAACCAATTAGAAATTAACATGGAGAAAACCCTGATAGTCCCTTTTGGTAAGAAACACTACAGCGGCGGAGGTTGGTCAATTAACAAAATAAATCTTGCGATTGGCCAATCATACAAATACTTAGGCGTCCATTTGGACGCAAGGGGCAGCTTTTCAAAGCAAGGTAGTGTGATCATAGCTAAAACTACAGCCCTAGTGGTATCCCTGGCCAAGCTATCGAAGAAACTCTCAGGTCTAACCCTTGCTCCTCTACTAGAAGTCCTTAGAGCAAAAATTGGGCCTACACTTTCTTATGGCATAGAGACCTTTAAAGGTAAAATGAATACTGCCCTAAACAAACACACAACCAAAATCTACAGAAAGGTACTCCATTTACCGAGCACTGCTTCCCCGGCCCAGATTAGATTAGAGCTGGGATTAACCAACTATGAAGCTTCTAACGTGGGTACTTACCTTAAGCTGTGTCATAAATTAAGACAGGCCGAAGCAGGTACACTAGAGTCCCTAATCTGGAAAGAAATCAATGAGACTAATCCAGGGGGAACATTTGGGCGCCTTCTGAATGATTACACCCATCAAATGTCAGTTGCTGATCTTTGGGCTCTTAACCCCAGTCAGACTGTTTTTAAAAATATAATCAAAAAATGTGTAAGACTGAAATCTCTGGCGTTAGACAAAGCTCTTGTCACGAAACGTAGTCACTCCTGGGCGGTAGTTAATTCCTACAAGCGATTGACCCCTGCAGCCTACCTCTCCTCGACATTTTCACTTTATTTAAAGCGCTGCTTGATAGCCCTAAGAATGGGAGATTGGCGCTTTCTCCAAAATGTACCCACCTGGCGCCGTAAGAAGGAAGACACAACATGCAGAGGATGCGGGTTAGCAACAGAAACAATCTTGCATGTGCTCTGCATCTGTTCCTCATTTAATTTCCAACGCAGGTCTCTGCTTAAGCCAGAATGGAACAGGCTCGGAATTCGGACCTGTAGGCATGCCATCATTGCTGCTCTATCTCCAGATAATACTGTCTTAAACATAAACTTGTCCAAATTCATTCAGCACGCTTATCGCACCCAAGATAAAATGGACATTGCTGAGACTGTACTGCCGAGTGTCAAGATCGAACATGCTCTTTAACAGAACGTGCAATGCCCGGGTGGGCCAATCTATGAATTGAAATGTTTTAACTGGCATGCTTACGGTTACATTTTATTCTTTTATCATTTTTTATTATAAAACTGTACATAACGTGATTTGTACAATCTTTTAAAGATATGTTTTTATATCTAAATAAAGAATTACTTACCTAAATAGTGATCGAGTACCGTATACTGCTCATACAGACGCTCAAGCATGTAGAAGGTTGAGTTCCTAACGTGTTACCACCTCCTGGATGAGTGCTTTCACTGGCATTTGACGTTGATATAGCAGGCTCCTCAGCTGCTTCCAGGCCTTAAAAGATTGGCTGAAATGGTGGCACATTTTTCGGCAGGTGTCCAATACTCTGTACGCTGCACTGTCTTTATTACCCAAGAATTTTTGGACAACCAGGTTTATACAGTGCGCCAAACACGGCACTCTGAAATAGTCACCCAGCTTCATGGCCTTAACTATATTGGCGCCATTGTCCGTGGAAACATAACCAACCTGGCGTTTTTTTGGGGACAGCCAGTTAAGGACCTTTGTGTTAAAGACATCCAAAATGTTTTCTGCTGTGTGACGTTTCTCCAAACCAAACATGGCTAGTGTTGCATGTTTCCGAGCAGCTTTAAAAACAATGTCCGGGTCAACACCTGTGTTTAGCTTTGCTTTAGCCCCTGAAAAAGAGACCCAATGTGCAGTGATGCACATGTAATCAGCGCCTGCGCCACTGGTCCACATGTCTGTTGTCAGATGTATAGTGTGAACAGCACTCTTCTGCTTCTTCATGTAGTGCTGGAACAGCAACTCGGGCAAAATAGAACCGGCTAGGAACTTTCCATTTAGGGCAGAGCGCTGCCACTAATTCTAGAAAACCAACCCCTTCTACAAAAGAAAAAGGGAAAAGGTCCAGAGCTAGCATTTTAGCCAGCTTAGTATTATACAGACGCGTCAGTGGGTGGTTGCGTTCATATTGCGCTTCTGTAAACAACATCTTTTTAATGTTGCCCTGGACCAAGGATTTACGGGATGATGATGATATCTTCGACCCAGTTACTCTCGCTGATGAACTTTTTCGCATTGATGTCTTACTCTCTCCCACACTCTTAGTGTGGCTCACATGGGGTGTGCTGCTGACAGGGGTACTGGGTGTAAGTGAAGTGTTTGAATCGTCTTCTTCCTCCTCGTCATCATCAGATGAAAAATCAACGTTTTCATTACGTGCAATTCGGGCTTCCTTGACCGCATCTAGGTGCGCAAGCCATTGGACAGCGTGCGTTCTCTTAAGATGACCTCTCTGGCCTCCGGTACCATAGTTGGTACCAAACTTACCACGACTAACTCGAAGCTTACAAATGCTACAAATGGCTACGTTTTCCTTTTTTGGGCAAACACTAAAGAAGTCCCAAACTGGAGACTTGAAATGTCTTTGGGGGCCGGAGGAGGCGGCGATACTGGTGGTGGTGGTCCTGCTGCTAATGCCAGATGAAGTGGAGGATGTGGATTGCCGAACTTCAGTACGTTTTGCACTTTCACCACCACTAATTGAGGTCGAGGTGGATGGAGGTCCCATCTTGCGAGGAAGAAATATGGAAGCGGTAGGTGTTGGTGTACTAGTTAACTCCAAATCCAATGATTGTTGTGTTTCCATTGACTCCTCGTCGACATCATCATCACGCTCAGCAGCTTCTCGGGATAGGGTCAAAATGTCTCTTTGCTGCATAACCGCTGGGGCTGCAGTGACCATTATGATGACTGGCTTGTCGTCGTGAGGGGCTTCATCAGCAGCAGTATGCGTTACTTCTTGTTGAGCCTCATCACACTCCATAGCTATGAGTTTTTCGACGACCTTCCTTTTACGCTTAGGTATCTTTGTCAGATCATGGTGTGCCTCACTCTCAGACAGCCGTGGTGGCCGTGGTTCCCAATCTTCATCCAGATTATCAGAAGGAGGTGGGCTTGAAGAAGATGTAGACACCCCCCTTGATCTTTTCCTTGCTAGGGATGCGGAAGACAATGAATGATCATCAGGAGGAGTGGCTTCCTCAAATGATACCTCGGTCTGATTGTCAATTTCCTGATGTGCCCCTACTTCGGGAGGAACAACTATTGTGGGCACTTGTGACCCTCCATGCACCTCTGCTTGCGCATCTCCTTGCGCTGCCTCTCCTTCCACATGTACTTGGGCTTGTACTTGCACATGTTGTTGTTGTTGCGGCTGTGGTTGTTCAACACTTGATAGCGTGGCCCTCAACCTGAGCAACGTCCCCTGGTCACAGCATGAAACCCATTCACTGGGCTATATTGGTTCTACGAACACTATTCCAAAAACAAGTTCATATTCTTTGCAGAAATCTTTGTATTTATTTTTTTCATTTCATGAAAGTTGTGTCATCACAATCAAATTCATAAATCCAGCCTTGTGTAATTCAAATTTATAATGTCCAATGCATTTCGGCTAGAAGTTAGCATTCATCAGGGACTGGAATCTAAAAACATGCTCTGTTGAAATGAAGCTCCAAGTAATCCAAAGTGTCCATGCGGAAAGAGATTAAAGAACCAAAGGATGTAATCTCTTTCCGCATGGACACTTTGGATTACTTGGAGCTTCATTTCAACAGTGCACGCTTTTCTTCATTTTCCGTTTTTACACTTGTATTTTGGTGGAGGCTAATCGTCCTGTTATACCTTTTGTCTTTAAATAGACCGTATATATATTTTGTTTGACTTACGGACTAATCACCCTGTTAATGTACTGTTTTGGCTATGTTTAGTTTGCACCCTATCAGTTTGGTAATTACAGTTGTCATATAGTTTTGATCAAGACTCAGGTCCCTTACATATCCCCATATTTGTTTTTAGATTCCAGTCCCTGATGAAGGCTAACTTCTAGCCGAAATGCATTGGACATTATAAATTTGAATTACACAAGGCTGGATTTATGAATTTGATTGTGATGACACAACTTTCATGAAATGAAAAAAATAAATACAAAGATTTCTGCAAAGAATATGAACTTGTTTTTGGAATAGTGTTCGTAGAACCAATATAGCCCAGTGAATGGGTTTCATGCTGTGACCAGGGGACGTTGCTCAGGTTGAGGGCCACGCTATCATTTTGTCTACAGAGTATCCTGAAGGAGGGTACACCCTGGGGCACGCTACAACTTTAAAACCACAGTAAGATATGGTGTGCGAGCGAGAATAAATTTCTGTTGTTCAACACTTGTCAGATGAGTTACAACAACCTGTGTTGATTCAGGGACATTGCTGCTACTTTCTTGCGATGAGCCAACATCACTGGTCGATGGTGATTGAAGAAGTACACTGACTGCCTTTGAAGCACTCAAGGGCTTTGACTTAAGTTGGCGTGGTGGTGGAGGCACTGAGCCCAATGGAGCGGGGGTGCTGCTCCCAGCTTGGTCCCCAGCAGATCCCGCTGCAGCTGCAGGCGTACTTTTTTTTTTACTCCCAAAAAACGCGGCGGCCGGCACACCAGCCTCCTTGGTAACTTGCTTCTTCTGCTCCTTACTAGCAACTTTCTTGCTAGAGGAACTACGGAGACCTTTTTTTGGGGCCATCTTCTTCAGAGCAGGTCAGAACAGCAGGCCGCAGTTGCAGGAGTTGCAGAGTTGTCTGAGGCCAGACGTGACGTCGCGTGACGTTATGCTGCACACACACCGCTGCAGGACTTCTTCCTGGCACTGGTGGTTCTCTTGAGTCTTGTGCACCTAAAAGCAATGGAAGACAGAGGAACATCAGTTCAGTTATACACCCCAAAAAGAATCGAAAAAAAAACAGAAAAATCAGCACAATCCCATGCCCTCCATGATGCTTACATTCAAGACACCCCACAGAAAGACTAGGCCCATGCAAGACTCAATACCCCTGGTGAAAAGGCCACAAGTACAGCCCCAAAAAACAAAAATCACTGAAAAATCAGCACAATCCCATTCCATCCATGCCCTTCATGATGTTTAAGTTCAAGACACCCCACAGAAAGACTAGGCCCATGCAAGACTCAATACCCCTGGTGAAAAGGCCACAAGTACAGCCCCAAAAAACAAAAATCACTGAAAAATCAGCACAATCCCATTCCATCCATGCCCTCCATGATGTTTAAGTTCAAGACACCCCACATAAAGACTAGGCCCATGCAAGACTCACTACCCCTGGGCATAAAGGTTGAAAAGTAGGCAAAATTGTTGCAGGCCTAACAACACTGCCTGCATTCAAAATGGCCACTTGCCTCCCAGCACATGGCCAGGGCCTGTAGCAGCACTCAAAATGGCCCCCACCCACATGGCCTGTCCCCATGAACACCCCCAAAAATCGAAAAACACAGAAAAATCAGCACAATCCCATTCCATCCATGCCCTCCATGATGTTTAAGTTCAAGACACCCCACAGAAAGACTAGGCCCATGCAAGACTCAATACAACTGGTGAAAAGGCCACAAGTACAGCCCCAAAAACGAAAATCACTGAAAAATCAGCACAATCCCATTCCATCCATGCCCTCCATGATGTTTAAGTTCAAGACACCCCACAGAAAGACTAGGCCCATGCAAGACTCACTACCCCTGGGCATTAAGGTTGAAAAGTTGGCAAAATGGTTGCAGGCCTAACAACACTGCCTGCATTCAAAATGGCCACTTGCCTCCCAGCACATGGCCAGGGCCTGTAGCAGCACTCAAAATGGCCCCCACCCACATGGCCTGTCCCCATGAACACCCCCCAAAATCGAAAAACACAGAAAATTCAGCACAATCCCATTCCATCCATGCCCTCCATGATGTTTAAGTTCAAGACACCCCACAGAAAGACTAGGCCCATGTAAGACTCAATACCCCTGGTGAAAAGGCCACAAGTACAGCCCCAGAAAACGAAAATCACTGAAAAATCAGCACAATCCCATTCCATCCATGCCCTCCATGATGTTTAAGTTCAAGACACCCCACAGAAAGACTAGGCCCATGCAAGACTCAATACCCCTGGTGAAAAGGCCACAAGTACAGCCCCAAAAAATGAAAATCACTGAAAAATCAGCACAATCCCATTCCATCCATACCCTCCATGATGTTTCAATTCAAGAGACCCCACAGAAAGACTCAGTCCACCCACCACTGAGTACCCCTGGGCAAAAGGCCCCAAAACAGCCCAAAAATCGAAAATTCCAAAATTGTAGTTGCAGCAACTGTAATGCCCCAAACAAACTTACTTGTGAAATTTCTAATCCAAAAGTGATCCAAAGAAAGTCAAAAAGGCCTCAAATCCAAACATCCAGCAGCATCCACAAAAAGTAATCCTTCCAGCTCCAGATACAAATGAAAAGTGACCAAGAGATGGACAAAGCACTGGGAGGAGCCTGCTGGACAGGAACAGGAAGTTGGAGACTGTGGGGCACTTCCTTCCTACCACCCCCCCCCCTCCCCAAGATGGACTCCCCGCAAAACAAGTGCAGGCAAATGTCAACCTGAGGAGTTATTCAGATAAAAATCATCATTTCCAGAAGGTTTATGCTGCTTGCTGGTGGATTTCTTGTGCAGAATTGCAAATTTTATATTTTCGTGAGTGCGAGATTATTCCTGCGCGCCGCATCTACAAAGTCGCAATTGCGAATTCCCGCGATACGTGAACACGGCGTACTCGCGTAGACAAACTCTCGCAGCGCAAGGTGGCAAGCCGCGATGACGTAATCGCGCTCGCCAAATTCTCGCGGGATCCCGCAGCAAGATCCAAAATCGCGCAGCACTCGCAAAATATCGAGAAAAAACAACTCGGCAAACGCTGAATGACGGTAAGTGAACGCCGCGCGCCGCACAAAAATTGTATCACCCAGAAAAAAAATCCGCTGCGTGCGAATTTAGCCGATTTTGCGGGAAATCCGCGAATCTCGCGGATTGCGAATTTCCCAAAAATCCGCAAAATCCGCGAGCGGAGTGGATTTTACGCCCATACTTACTACCAATCCTGATGACGGCACTTATTGAGGTCTCACCGTCAAGTCTAACTGAGGGTGAGATACATGGAACAACAGGCACATAGGTACTACCTACTGCGGGCATTGCTAATGCATCAAACGCTGACGACGGTGATCCTCATCTATGCACATTTGATCTGCTAACTGAAGTAGCTCCACTTTCGCCTACTATGGTAGATGGTTTCTTTGCAAGCCTAGAGGATCTGATGTTTTCTCCTGACACCAAGAATAACTTTTGATTCATGCACACAGCGTTCCCTGAACTCTAAAATTCAGCCTTCGTTTTGTCAAAACAAACCATCTAACAATTTGAACTTTTTCCAAAATAGAACTTGTTTGCACAGAGTCATCTGCTTAACGTAGAACTATTCTTAGAGGACAAGATTTTTTTTGAAAACTTTCTAATACTAATATTTGGCCTTGTCCTAAAAATGAGACAGTTTAAATATTATAGCATGGGATAGTCTCGAATTTTTCTTTCTGTACCTTAAGAGACATTTCATGAATGTAATTTAGTATTTTATAAAAGTTAGAAAGTATACTCTCATAATATGCTTTATATGCTTTATATCGGTTGAGAATTGTATTTCATGCGTACAAACCTTTTCAAATGCAATTTGTGTTTTGGGTGGGATTGTAAACACTAGCCATAGCCATAGATATGTTCAGTGCTTATACATTTCATTTTCTTGAACTTAATATCGTGGAATGGGTGTTATGTACGAATCTAGGACCCTAGTGTAATTTTCCAGATTCATGCCCATATATAGGTATAAATCACAAGATCCTTATAAAGGCATAGAAATCATGCCCATATTTATAATGAGCATATGCAGCCCAAATACGGCATGGCTACTTCCAATAAGTTCCGAGAATCCACAACAATTTTTTAGAAAAACCCGGCTTCAGCAGCAAAGGACTTCCCCTTGCCTGAATACTAATTTATCTCGGAAATCATGAAGTTTTCAAAGAACTGAGTCTTTGATGACGTTATTATGTCCAATCATACGTCAAACTCAGCACCTTCAAGGTATAAATATGCCTACATTTGCCCAGACAAACACACAGTGGTTTGGAGCAGTTCGACTATCTACTTGCCCGACACACCCTGCAGCAGCAAGTGCCGAAGGAAGCCGACCCTGCAGCATATGTTCTGAGAGACACTGTATTTTCTCCTGCCGAGAAATCCAGCTCCAGCGTTTCCAGGCTACCCTTGCGGGTTGCTTGTAAATCGAAGAATGAGAGAGAGATACAAGACCTCCTTCATTCTAAACCAAGGCATGGAGCTGATTAGACCCTTAGAGAATTCTTGGAATAGATTCCTGGCAAAAGAATACTAGACTTAAGCTACACCTCACTTACTTCTTCCCTTGTACTAGACTTAGGTTACGTACACCGGACAGACGTATTTTAGAAGCACCAGTTGAGTACTTTTTAGTCATTATCCATCACTGTATGTATTTTAAGCATTTTAGGTATTTTATGGCTTAGAAACCATATCATGCTTTTACAGTACTACTTTATAATACTCGTCGTATTATATGCCTTGTACTTTATAACCAGTATTACGATTGTAGCAGTACATTTCTTATGCTTGAGAAAGAAGATTGTTCAATAAATACTTTTTATTGAAAACGCCCGTCTCTGGGGGCGCTAGGTGGTGCACTTGCGGAATGGCCGCGGCTTCGTGAGGCTCCCGCTGTCTGGAGTAATATCCTTCACTTATCCTGTGTTATCAACAGTAAAATAAGCCCGTAAACGCTGCTGCCAACTGCTGCAAGACTGCTGATTAGAGTGGAGCAGTCTAATCTCCTCTCCCGCTTGAGCCGAGCCCCGACCGGCTGCTTGTAGGATTCCGAGGGGAGAACTGTCTGGCGGAGTGGAGCCTGTGGGCGGCCGCGGTGATCACGTAAACCCGGTGGCTCCCACGTGGTTACCGGGCCGCGCTACAGAGTGTGCTGGAGCTGCTGGACACTGGAATGCGGTCAGTGCGGCACCATTGCACGCTCTGCCCTGACAACGATCCGGCTGTAAGTGCAGGCGCTTGGGAATACCCTGCCAAAGTGTGACGTAGTGGATGGGGAAAAGTATTGCCTGATCACTCCGTGTCCACTCTCAAGATGGCGGCGACCATGTTGCGGCATTGAACCCCTTAAACACTAGTGGTGCCCATTATTATCCGTAGTTTGCTTGGCGGCAGTTGTGTGTACCGAGCCAGTGTGTGGCCTCACAAGAACTGTGGTGCAGCGTGCTTCTCCCTCATGTGGTCAAAGTGGGTCAGAGCCATACATTCCTGGGACACAGGTATATCCACACTCTGCCTGCTACTCTTCCTTCCCACTACTGCATCGACGAGGTGAATTGAGGAGCATCTCAAACTGTGCACCGTCTGTGCACCCTGTTACTAGCTGTCACGGATACCTGTGTGACCCCTCGCCGGTTCATGAGGGCTAGGGACACTGAGAGAGCTCACGTCTTTGGTGGGAGGATATAGGCACCCTTGTCAATCTCTGAGCACCATATTCCTGTTGTACCGGTTGGTGGGTGTGCCACGAAGCTCTGCAGTGCTAATCTGGTGCTGCGCAACGACTGCTACCGGATTAACTGAGGTGCTATTGTCTACAGTGTGCTATTGATATAGATCTGGTCCATAACTCTGGTGCACATCCAGTGGTGCAGTACAGCACACAATAGGCAAGTGGACGCCCAACAGACGTGACTCACGTTTGAGTCTAAGAAGGGTACTAAGCAAGGGCCTGCGGAAAGGAGGGACTCGGAGGTGGCGGAGGGAAGTAATCAAGGACTGAACTCTGATATGCGAACTATCCTCACCAAAATGCGTCAGGGATTTTCTACAATAGTTGACAAGGTGGACACCCTCACTAGTTGTATAGATACTATTGCCTGTAGACTGGATACTCATGACACCCGACTTAAAGAAGCGGAACAAAGTATATCCGATACAGAAGATGTTACGGAACAACTTAAAAATGCAGTGACGCAAATGGATAAAGGTATGCGCGTCATAAATGCCAAGAATGAGAACATTGAGGCCCGTAGCAGACGGAATAATGTGCGCATACTGGGTGTGCCGGAGTGTACCTACATGGGCCGGATGGAGCACTACGTGAAGAGGATGTTGATGGCGGTCACTGGAGAAGGGATGCCTTCTCCCCAATGTATAGTGGAAAGGGCACACAGGTCATTGGGTCCGAGACCACCTCCTGTGGTCAACCCCAGACCCATCATCGCACATCTACTAAACTACCGAGATAGGGATGTAGTCTTAAAGGTGGCCAGGGAGAAGAAGCAACTTACCTATGAGGGAGTTACCTTCACTGTCTTTCCTGACTTCACTATGAGGGTGCAAGAGGAGAGGAGGAAATTCAACGGTGTTAAGCAAAAGCTCAGGCAGGAGCAGGTGGACTATGCATTATTATATCCCGCACGGCTGCGAGTGACACACCAGGGTAAAGAAACCATACACACCTCACCTCAATCCGTTGACTGTTTGTATGAACAATTCTGCTTATGTTGTCTCGGATTGTGATGCAAATACACTGTCTCCCTATTCCCCAATGCGTATGAGATCTTGATTAACAGACAAATGATCCATAGCGGACACACTTGTCCCTCAATGGAGGATGGCTGTTGTAGTGGGTTTCCTCCTTCGGGACAAGGTCAAAGTGGGCTACCTGGACAGACATACCCCAATGGTAATACCCCTATTGCATTGTTCACTGTTTGAGTTCTGGAAGGGAGGCGGTGGGATGGTCTTTTGCTGGCATGTTTGGAATGCTTCAGTGGGTGGGGGTGGGGAAAAGGGTATTTAATTGTGTAAGAACTGTGGGAACGTTTGTGGAGTGCTAATACTGAGAGTCACAGTGAGTGATGTGGTGAGCAATGTTTACTATGATGCAGCAGTGTTTTATACATTTCCTACATGATCATGGCAGGGAAAGGAAGCCAATCGACACTTAGGGTACTATATTGGAATGTCAGAGGGCTCAAAGATGCTAGAAAATGCAGACAAATATTGGCATATGCTGATAGGCATCACATACAGATTTTACTTTTACAAGAGACACATATACACCCACACTCAAGTAGCAACTTTGCTAGCAGATGGGCGACCATCAGATTGTTTTCCTCATTCTCGTCATATGCTAGGGGGACGGAGATATTGATTAAAAGAAATGTACCATTTACTATCCTTGGACAGCTGCTAGACCCCTCCGGAAGATATGTCATCTTGTGGGGAAGATTGGCTCATGAAACTGACACCATTGTTAACAGTTATGGCCCGAATTTGGATGTGCCAGAATTCTTCACTGTACTGTGGGGCAAGATTTGGGATGTTGGGTCCTCACATATAATTTGGGGTGGAGATTTTAATGTGGCACTGAACCCTGCCCTAGATAGAGCGGATGGGGGAGCTCCATACAATAGGAAGGCACGGGAGGTGTTGCAGGATATCATGGAGGAAGGGGGTCTGGTTGATAGCTGGAGATACCTACATCCTGAGAAACGGAAAGGCACCCACTTCACATCCCACACGGGCACTTGGGCACAGTTGGATTACTGCCTGCTGTCTAGAGGGCTGACTACGGGGATAGTTGGGGCAATGCACCTAGCCAGAACATACTCTGATCACTGCCCCATGTTGGTTAACTTGCAGGTGCCTGGCTGTGATAGGCCTAGGTTGTCTTGGCGCCTTCAGCCCACTGCTCTTTTAGACACAGTCTTTAGGGACGAGCTCGGACAAGAGAACAAGGATTTCTTTCCACGCAATAAGGGATCAGTTGACAGCGTTGAAGTAGTCTGGGAGGACTTTAAGGTCACAGTTGGAGGATGCTGCATAGCTAACCAAACTTCTCCAAAAAAACACGTCTGATTCATCGCTGTAGGGGTAAGTCTATCTGGCGACATTATGCAGCAGTCTGTATCTGAAAGTTACTAACCAATGTATAAATGTGACCACTTGTCCAGTTTTTAAACACAGAAGGATTGATTATGGGTCTATATAATTTGCAGATTGCAAGACAGCTTCACCACATGAGATCTTGGTTGTAGAGAAGACTTAAGGTAGGAGAGCGTCCATTCGGTTAGGCACTTAAGATGAAGTTTTTAAGCAGTTTCAAACAAAATTGTTTTTTGTTTTTTTGGTCCTGATGAGAACCCCACCATTCTGGGTTCGAAACGCGTCGACCTGGTCCCAGGTCACATGAATCAAGGAGTCACCACTGTCCCTTCAGTGGACTGAGAGTCCAATTAGAAAAAATACCACAAATGCTGTAGCACAATTGGTTTCCATGTTTGAGGTTGAATCTTGTCTACAATACGGTGCACCTAGGGACCATTGTATAGTATGTTTGTCAAGTGTGTATGAGGCATGGATGTGGTGTAAGTGCAATTTGTCAATTCGGTTAATTGTATTGTTTTTGTATATTGTGTACATATTTGTATATAGAAATTGTGATATAAGGTGTTTTCACACAGATAAGATTTTATTTAAAAAATTTATAAAAAAAGAAAATTCAAGCAATATCATTAAATGAGGCAAATGATCAAGCAGACGTTTATGCTTTATTCATAGAGGTCTACACTAAGTCTCATTTTTCAAAAAAACCTTCAGTCCTGGCTCACATATTGTTATTTATAGCATAGCTAAGAGTGGCGGGGTGTTGAGGGATTTACAGCGGACTTTGCATAAATTGGAAACAGAACTACGGGGGTTAGAAAGAAGTATGCAACGTGGGGATGTAGGGCAGGCACAACGAGATTTCAGGGTCAAGTTATCAGAGTACGAAACGGAGGCTGCACAGGAAACCAAGTGCTGTGGCCGCTATTGGGTAGCCCGTAAATATGGGGAGGGCGAAAGACCTGGGAAGGCTCTCGCTGGGTTTACACGGAACAATTGTGGTAATACCAATGTCTAGTAAATTAGCAGACCAGAGGGAGAGGTATGTCGTAACAATGCCAGTATTCTCGATGCTTTCACCTCACATTATTCGCACCTATACACTTCACGCAGTTCAGGAGACAGAGACTTAGAAGGCTTTCTGGGGGAGATAGCTCTATGCTGGTTGAGCGATGTTCATAGATCATTTCTGAGCGCACCCCTAGAGCTCAACGAGATACAAGAAGCGATAATGTCCCTTAAGAATGGTAAGGCGCTGGGGCTAGATGGGTTATCAGCAGAATTTTACAAATGCTACATAGACATTATGATCCCGCTGCTGCAGGAGGTATTTGAAGAATCATTAGGGGTAGGGATACTGTCTCCATCTATGCGCGAAGTTATGACCACCTCATTGTTAAAGCTGGGCAAAACCCCCGAGGTCTGCGACTCATACCGCCCCCTCTCATTGATGAATTGCGATGTGAAAATCCTGGCTAAAGTGTTGGCGAATCGACTGTCGTTGCTGATGACAAAAATAATCCTCCCAGATCAGTTGGGTTTTGTCCCAGGCAGAGCTACCACCCACAATCTGCGCACTCTCTTCTCCCTTATCTAAACGGTGGCTCCGGAGCTCCAGGTGGCTGCTGTGTTCCTCGATGACTCAAAGGCGTTTGACTCTGTGGAATGGTCCTTCCTATTTAACAAATTGCAAAGAATGTGGTTCTCGAGCGTCTTCCTTGCCGGGATGCAATTGTTGTATCACCGGCCTACTGGTAAAGTACTGATAAATGGTTGTCTCTCCTCTTCAATATCAATACCACGTGGCACTCGTCAAGGGTGTCCTCTATCCCCACTCCTTTTTGCAATCACGATAGAGCCGCTGGCTTGTATATTGCATCAACTTCACTGAGAGAGTGCTTTTCAATGTTACCAACATCAAATTTATATCTCCCTCTACGCCGATGACGTCAAAAGCCCTTTCTCCTATCCTTTTGAAAGACGCAAAAGTTTTCTTTCTTATTACGGGGGGAGTGCATCTTTCTTGACCTTGGCACATGCCTTTGTTTTTTTGGATGGCGGCGGGCATAAAGGGGGTCATTATGATGGTGGGCAGACTTTGTCCTCCCGCCTTACTTTTGGGTAATGGGACCGCCCGCCATAAGGGCTTGGGTCCTGTGGGGGCACTTAGGATGCGCCTGCCACAGTGGCGGGTGCATCCTGCATTCCTGTCACTGTGGCGGGCGGTGCACTCAGCCCCGCATTTAACAATGCCAGGAAGGCATGTTGTGCACTTCCATGCACAACATGGCATGCACCGCGCAGTGCCTGCCATGTTGTGCATGGAACTGCAGGTGTGCATCCCATCGCCCACCCCTCAGAGTCGCTGGGGGCCTGCAACGGGCCCCCGCAGTCTATTCCTGCATGCCTTTCCGGGGCGGAAAGGCATCTTTCTGCACCCATGGAAATATGGCTGGCGGTGTCTAACAGACACCGCCACCATATTAAACACTTTTCCGCCCGGTCAACTAGTTGACCGGGCGTAAAAGTGGTGGACGGTCTTTCAGTCCGACGTGGTCCTCCTGCCATAGTAATATGGCGGGGGAAATGGGTGGCAGGCGGGGACTGATCTCGGGCAGATCGCCACCGCCATGCGGGTGGTGGCGATCCGCCTGAGATCCTAATGGGCCCCTACGTGTCTAGAAAACCCCTGTGGTGCACCACGCTTTTATTTACAACGGGCCTGGTTGTGTCCATATCAGTTTTGGCTCAAGCCCCCGCAGCTTGATCACTATCCAGTAGATTTACACCAGCCGTGATAGACTCCAGCACGTGGTCCTGTTCAGAGACTATCGCAGACAGTATATCGCCATTTAGTGCTCTTTGTTTTTCCCCTAGTCTCTCCTCCACAGACTCTATTTCATTTGTGATCGCCCCCATTGCTGTGGTCAAGAAGCTAGTAATTGTGGATGTGGTTGAACGGTCATAACAATTTTACGTTTCCACATTTCTCCTTACCTTGGGGATGACTGGCTTTACCGGTATGATGTCCTTTCTTATATAGGACGAAGAGACCTGGCCCAGCCCAGCCTTGTCCAGTCGCGGACGGGCGCAGACGGGCCAGCCTGCGTGTGTCCCGCAGTGCAGGAGCCCCTACCGCAACTTAAGTGCCTCTTGGCACCTCTTGGCGCATGTTATGACGGTGTGGTGACTGTGGCAGTGGGTGCGCTACTTTACAGGTAGGGAATAGTAGTTCCCCGGTCCTCCTTGCTCCCTCGCCGGGCAGACTTTCAGGGATTACTCTGGCAACAGCAGTCACAGAAGGAAAATGAGCAAATTTATTTATTTTTGTTTTCCTGTGAGCATGCATTAGCTAACATGAATACATGCAAGTTATTATGGTGAATGAGAAAATGAATTTATGAACAATAGACCACCACCATACTGTGGATTGTTTCGCAAGTTAATTGTATGGGTGAGTTAGTGCTGGCTGTAAGTGGTTTGGGCTCAAAGTTTCTCACAATTCACACAATGCAGCACAACAATTGAAGTTACTGTACTGCCTTGCATTCAGTGACAGAGAAAGACAAGAATATATTTTCATAGAAATGCACAGTTCTTCTCTCTCCCTGCGTCAGTGCAATTTGGGCTGCCAAGTGAAAACAGAGGCAGCTTTGTGGAATAGTTCAACTGTGCCAGAGTTATGGTTAGGATACCTTCCGTGCTGGATGGGCTACTTTTCTGTCAAAAAGAGTCAGTGGGGTCTTTTTCCTGTTTGCACGTGTCCTTGTTGTTTCCTCTGCATCAATTAATGAGTACAAATTGACAATTACTCTGCAGTTCATTGTATCATAGTCATCTGGGTAATTAAGTATGTGAATATCTGTAGACCAAATTAACTTCATTCTAGGCTTAGTTGCACAAATGTTGATGAAGCCCTCTATGGAATTCGCTCCTTGAAGATCCTCAATTTGCTTTTGCCTAAGATGCATAATTCAGGGACTCGTCCCTGAGGGACCATCGAGCACTATAAGTGCCTGCACAGATATCATCAGCTAAGGCAGGGACCGCATGAGGTCTAGTGTCCAGTATTACAGACACGTCGATCTGTAATGAGGTGCTTGGGTGTCCAATGTGCTGGCACATCCATTAGGTAAGCAAGAATAACTGCCAGGGATGTGAGAACACATTGTTTGTCTATTGTGCAGGTACAATCTCTACAGATGAGAAACTGTGTTTGGTATTGTACAATTTCGTAAAGAAATGTTAGACCATGAGCTCCATCACTATTGATTAATGCTGCCCCGTCCTATGCATTAGCTGCAAGTTGGCTGCCCAAAGGAAAAGTGTGTATAACAATGTGTTATAAGGTTTGTACTGATAATGTGAACATGCAATTAATGATTGCTGATCAAATATAGTTATGTCACAAATGAATGAATTCAGGGCAATCTAATGTCATTTTGTTTCAGCACCCTCTAATCAAAATACATTTGGTAAAGCTAGGCCTTGGTGACCATTTTAGAAGCTGGCTTTAGCACACATATACAATGCTTTGAGCATTTATATATATATCCATAAAACACTAGAAGTGTATTAGTAGCTGATCGTCGTAAGGTTTAAAAGCATCACAGTATATTGTTCTTTTTGGAAGTGAATTCAAGAATCGTAGCACAAAAGGAAAAACATTTTTGCACGACATGAATAAAAAGAAAGCAGGTGGTAACAGTGACAGCAATTTTCATTTTGTAAAGGAAATAAAATTTAGGTACGTTGTTTAAACTATTGTGCTGTCTGAAAAAAACGAATTTGCAGAGCATGGAAAATACACAAAAACATCAATACAATTACTTCATAAAACTTGTGGCAACTATATGAGTACCACAATAAGCAGAATTTCAGCATCTTTCTTTGGAACCTTGTAGTGATTGGAAACAAATGGATTTACACGGCAGCAGGCACTGAAGGAAGTGTGTGGTAGAGCCAAAGCACACTGAAGGGCACACCTGGGACAGATGTATCATTGTATTACTTTGTCCTTGCAGCACGCCTGGTGTTGCAAGGGAAATACAATATTTAAGATTAGATTGACCAAGCAACTGGTATATACGGCGCATTCTTGCCCTCTCCTGTTCACGCTGTGCAGTGCATCAGGTGGTCTTGCTGTGTTGCATGAAATATTGGTGAATATGCCCCACAATAAATCTTCTATTGGCTGCATGGTAGGGCACATACAAGCCTTCTCTAGACATAGACACTGTAAGCTAGTGCCTATAGTTTCAGTGCATCAAAGACCCACAATTATGGACCTTCTTTGAGCCTGGCCTTTCCTTTTCGAATGTCTTCTCATGTTTACTGCTCATGTCACATCTCAGTGAGAGAGGTATATGATTAGGGTAGATCCTGACTGGTGAATCGGTTGTAGCTAGTTTAGTTGTATGCAGTCTTGGAGTCCTTTCCCCGCCTCCATTCTCCACTACTATGTTTGGAGCTAAAGATTTTGGAACAGGTCAATAGAAAGGTAGGATTTACAGATTAGCAGATGCATTTTGTAAAAGGAGGATGACCATGACATGTTTTAAGGGACAAGAACTGAGTCACAGAGAAAGAAAACATTGATGAGATAATCGGTTCTTCTATGATAAATGAAGATAATTATTTGAGACAAGTGGAGCAAGAGGGGGCCTTAGGAGATTTGGAGACATTTGTTTTGATGACTAGGTTACATACCTCAACAGTATTTAATGGAGTGAAGGGGGGCAGGAGAATGTAATCAGGGTAGGTAAGATAGGGTTAAAGGTCCACTTTCGAGGAGTTCATAATAGGTTCACTACTTGTTGACACCTTGGCCTTAAACACATTGATGATATTGTGGCAGGGGTACTAGGGCTAGTGCAGGCGAGTTTCTAACCCATCTGGCTTAAAGACTGTGGTAGATTATAAATATCTAAATTATGCAACATTTAGTGGTAGAAATTGTTGAGTGTTATTGGCTTAGGTTCGCAAATGAAGGGCGAATCGCAGGAATTCATCTTTGAAAGGTGGGTAACTACCATGAGGATGTGGATAAGGACTATGATGAAAGAACCACCAGGGCTGATAAGAATACAATGAGGACATTAATGAGAACGGATATCAAGGAGAGTTATTAGCTGATCCCAATTGCATACAATTTGCACTGGAATAAGGAGTCAAGAAGGGAATAGAAGTAACACAAATTAAAAAAGGCTATACGCTGCCTGTTCATGTTCTCTGATTGTCACACCCTGCCTCCTACACTTGCCATAAAAGCAAATAATACAACAACGAGGCACTAAAGATGAACCATGATGTGCAAGCCAAAGCGAGTGCCAGGTCACTTCCATTAGTCTTCTTAGTAATTCCACTTTGAATGGAAAGCAAAAGTGCGAGCCTACCAGAGAACATTTTCAAAACACATCCTGTGTGCTTTCGTTTCTTCTTATGTATTTCCTTCTTTTCTTTATTTTTTGATTTCCCCATTTATTTATTTATTTATTTATTTTCGAGATTTTTATTGCGCATACAAATACCTGAAGGTGTCTCGGCGCATATGGAAGCTAATTACGATCAGACAGCAACTCTACTGGTTAAACAGCCATGTTTTTAAGAGCCATACCAAGATTTCTCTCTGAATGTGTGCATATGTTTGTTCTGATAAGTAGATTATCAGCATGTGTCTGTGCGTATCATTTAATCAGCTAAACTGGTGCATTAAATTGTGTCTCCTTCCCATTTATATCATGTCTAAGACTTTGTTCCTTTTTCGTAATTGGTGTTTTGCCTTCAATCTGTATTCTTGGCTATTTCAATGTGAATAATCACGTTACATGTTTTAAAAGGGGTGCAAATATTTAACCATATCCTCCTGACAAACTAACCACTTTCAGCATGTAACAACACACCCACAGCCAGAAGTCTGCCAATCTGAAGGGGGAGAAGACATTTACAAAAGGAAAAAGAGGAACAGACGTTCTCCATCAGTACACCTGTGATCAATGTAAGGCACATCTCTCTAAATGGCACTGCATTATATAACCTTAGAAATCCCCTTGTGCTTTACTTATTTCAGCAATGTCCTCCCCTCAGTTCTGTCATGGATCTTAAGTTGCAGTTTCGGCCTCTGACTTTATAGAGCACTCTGTTGCCCTTGGCTTGGTTTGCGCTCTGTCAGTATTTGTTACACCAGCCTTTTTGCCTCTTTTCACAATGTACAAATGATTTCGTCGCACTGTCTCACATTTTCAATTGTACAGTTTAGAGTATTTTGGTGTCATTGTACTTATGCTGTTCTACTTTGAGGTTTGTCAATGTCAATAAAACCATTCTAAAATGCTGCCTCCTCACATTACCCTTTGAGAACTCGTTGTCCCAAGAGGAATTCATGCTGCCAGTCAGCACTACCAGAGAATCTCCATTTTAGAGCTTATTCAAGCCCAGTGAAGGAATCTGCCACTCAGCCTTGAGACCCAGACCACACGTGTGCTTTCCACTCTAGGCTGATTGGAGCCCCCTATTGCTTTCAAGTCAGTTCCTCTCATACTGCTGCACACATTCTCCTTCACCTTTACCCATTTGAAGGGTTTAAACAACTTCTCTGTCCATTTCTTTTTCATTGATGTTTCAGCGCTCCCTCTGGCACATTGTATCCCTTTGAGTCCTGATGATGACCCTGTCACTTTTAGAAAATAAGCTTTTCCTTGCTTGAACCATCTGTACCTGCTGCCAGTGTCCTGGATCACATTGCTCTGAATACCTTACCTGCCGGGCTTTGTGTTATCCTCACAGATATTAAGAAAAGGGGGGACTATGTGTTGGCAGGATCAGTCACCCTACTAGGAAGGCTGGGGGCAGATCTGGTACCTGTCCCATTTACATTTCAAAGGGCTGCATCTGGCACACCAATAAATAAACCTGACACTAGTCTTTTTGTCACCCTAGACTTCTTGGAGCCTTGGCAGGGAAAGGAAAAACAGTTCAGAACCAGATGTAGGGTATCCCAGATTTCTCCACTTCAAAGGCTAGCAATAGGCATAAACATTGGACCCTCTGAACAACTCTTCAGTACACTCCTGAACATGTGGAAGACTTCACTACCTTCTCCTGGACTCTTCTTAAATATTTCTGTCCAGACCGGACTCAATCTAACTTGTGTATGCAATAAGCCCTCTATAACGGTCAGCCTAAGCTAGATTTCAGTAGACTTCATTAAAAATATTAAACATTCGTAACTTCAGTTCAACTGTTTAAATTGTTTTTGTGTTATTTTGTTGTTCAAATCTTTCGATATTGTTCCTAAATTGGTGTGAAGTTTATGTTGGGTAATGTTTTCACTGTATTATGTTTGCTGCATAAATACTTTACACATTGCCTCCAAGTTAACACTGACTGAATTTGTCCCAAGCTCGCGGAGGCATAAGCACAAGTTCATTTATTAACTTTTGTGGTTCAACCTGACAAAGATTTTGGTTGTTGCGTATGTAAGTTTTTCAACCTCTGGAACCAATTGCTACATTTCTTACAGGAATAAAGAGTTATCACAAATTATCAAAAGTAGGTTAAATTGGCTATGAGAAGAATAGTAGATAGTAGAAAATAGACAACCCAAATCATTGGTAGTAATAGACTTTTTTGACCAGTTTACACATATATTTTATGGAACTCGGTGCAGCATGCTCAGTTGTGCTACATTGCATAAGAGGGAGATAGCAAATGTGGTATATTTGCAAAGAAGTAGTGCTGTTTTCCTTTCCCTGTTTGATTGTCGAGGGCTGCGGGGGGACCCCAAGGAAACCGCAGCCCCTACTGGCTAACTAGCCACCACCATAACAGAGCCAGTCATTTTTGTTGTCATGCATTTTCATACACCAAATCGTTGGAGGCCACCTGGAGCCCCAATGCCCACATAACTCCACAGCATGCACTCCATCACTCCATTCAATTTTTCAGTACTCCAGCCCGGGCAGCAGCAAAGTTGTGTTTTCTTGGAAAGGGTTATAGGGATTGGGGTACTTGGGGCTGATCTAGGCTTGGTGAGGGGTGCTGCAGAACCCCTTCCCCAAATATAGAAAAGGTCATGGTGATTGGGTTTCTAAGACCTCCTAGAGACTGCCACTGGGTAATATATTCATACACATGTATATACATATATATATATCCACCAAAAACTTTCTGTAAAACCACAAAAACTAGGGAGCAGTCTCCTCTGTTTCAGAATTCGGTTGAATGAGTAGGCAGTACAGCACTCAGGTCTCAGCAATTCCTTTATTATTTTGATCTCTTTTCTATAAATTGCAATATTGTGGTCAAGGCAACCGTGTTTCGGCTGGAGCCTTCCACTGGCCCATAGCGTTTACAATTGCAGAGCAACCATTTAGAGGGACAAAGCCCATTTACCATCACCAGCTAAAAAGCAAATAGACTGCTCAATGTTTTGTTTTTCAGTCTCCCACATTCATTTTGGTGTTTTCTCTTCACTTTCTGTTCAAAAATTGCATAACTTCATTTTTATATACATACATATACTTGAGGAGAAAGACACCAACCAGTGGACACACTTTTCACAGTAGTAGTGTTGAAAATAGTCATGAGAAATGAATCATACATTTATATACATATATATATTTCTATATATTGATTACTCCACAGTTAATCTTCTAATCCACCCTTTGCACCAATTCTGGATGCATGATTACGTCCAGAGATAGCCCGTACCAATCACTACACCTCTGCTGTATAGCTTTCTTGGGGAATAGACTTGTGCACCTCAAATTATGTGACAACCTCAATTTGATTAGAGCAAGGGTGCTTGACTCACGCATTTTGATTAGAGCAGGGGTGCTTGACTCACGCATTTCGGCTGTAGCCTTGGTCACAGGTCAGAGTGCAGTTTGCTCACTATGTTTACATACATTTTCAAAGTTGTGCCACAAAAGAAGGACTAATTTAATGACAACATATCACGTTAATTCAACTGTCGTGGAAAACCTTGACTGGTAACAAACTGATAACATTAAAACAGTTACAAACATGATTTGTTCTTGATAATACCTTTTTGAGAAAGGAAAATAAACCTTGGTAAAACATTAAAATAAAAATATGAAAACAATATTTAAAATAAAAAACTATATGCATTATAAATAAACACAATCAAATTAAATTCAAAAAATGATTTCACCGAAATAAAAAATATATACATTTCCCTCCCTACTACTCAAATAAAATCATGAACACACAATTCATTTAAAAAAATGGTTTGTATATACATGACAATAATACTAAATGCATTTTTATTTTTCAATGAAAAATAACAAATTAAAACTAATATTTTAAAAATGTTTAAATATTAACAAAACTGGTAAACCAAATTTAAGGTACAATTATTAAAGGACATACACATAACTAAAAGAACAACCAATCAATTTAGTAATTTACATTATTAATATTGATGATACATTTATAGTTCAATTAAGATAAAAAATGAAAAAAATAATATATATTTAAATTGTTTTCCACTCTAATTCACTGCAAACCCAACACATCAAAACTAAATAAACATTACTAACAAAAGGTTAATTATGTAACATTATAACAATACTATAATTACTATATATTGCCTAAATTAAAGATAAGATTATCTATAGTCTGTCCCAGAGTAGTTTTGAGATGCCAATATATGTTACATGATATTCTTGTGTCACATTATTTTTTTCATTATGTTGGTGGAATACTTATAGGCTGAAATCCCATCCATTGCACTAGGTATACCACCTCCCTCTGACTCTTCCCGTCTTATGTAGCTCACTGGAGTGTACCTCCAGTAGAACCTTGCTAAAGGGCTGGGTGGAACTCACATAATTCTATGTACCATAATTACTTGGAATTACCCAAAAGTTGGTGAGATAGCTTGGAACGCAAAAAGAGAAATTCTGTGTCAGCTGCTATTTTCCTACTTGCATCCAAAATTGATTTTGTGCTAAGAAGTACATCTGAATGCTACAGAACATGAATAGCAAATGTTAAATGTGCTGTCAGTAGGATGTGTTCACTCAAAATCACTCTAAACGAAGTGAACAGTCAGAAATGCTAAAATAGCTCTTCAATGCCTCCTCAGGGGCCGTGAATGCTAGATAAATGTATTTACAAATACAATTTGCTGTATTTTCAAGTTAAAGAGTAACATCATTTCTTTGATTATTCTGGCGTAATTGACATTGCATGCTGGCCCACTTTCCTTGCTGGCTAGATTTGGGCTACAGAAAAAGTTGAATATACATACACACATAGCAAATAGAAAACCAAAAAATATAGTAGGATTGTATAATTAGAGCATTCCAAAAACAATCAACGCTGGTGTGAATTTGCTGGAGGAGTGCAATGAATGTTACTCTCTATAACTGTATTCTCTACAAGCTAAACTGCAATATGTACACTTTATTTCTTTAGCATGGAAAAGAAAAATTCTCTGATAACTCCATACAACAGTGGTTCTCAAACTGTGCGCTGTGGCTCCCTGGGGAGCCATCAAACATAGCCAGGAGAGCTGCGCACCAAGCACTTTAATGCATTTAACGGTAATTAAACTTCAACGCATGATGACGATGAGTTGTCAGTGACATGCCTAAAGCTGTAAGGGTATTGCGTAATTGATGGCATGTCGAGGGAGAGGGCCTCCGTATTTCTCTGGATCCCCACATTCAAACACTCCCAACGTAAGCGGAAAATGCCTGATTAATTTGTTTTTTTTCCAAATGCATGTCACACCAATGCAAGTTATAAGGAAAGTACAGTTTTCCTGTCTATTAAACACAGTATGTGTATCAAGTATTGACATTTGTATACAAACAAATTTCCAGACAGGCCTACTCTCTCTTTGAGCACAGGGAAGTAAAACACCATATACAGCATAATGCCAACATTTGAAAGCAAGAAAGAGGGATGTTTAAAAAAAATCTGAGGAATTTATTTTACTTGCATTGATTTTGAGGAAGTTTTTAGGAGGAAATAGCAAAAGTAAATCTGAATGTGGCCTAAAAAAGCATGAGTCACAATGCTGATACAGGTGTGTTGGCACGTATGACATGGGTAGAAATGTAAGTGCAAGATCGGAAACACTATGCCAATGGGGCCTACATACATAGGGGTGCTATCTAGCACTGTAAGTGGGCTAAAAAACTTTGAAAGGTAACTACAAATATTTTGTTGGAGTTGCCCCCCTAAGTAATACGTAACACCCTGCATATATGATTATAATACCTTCATCAGCTTCATCCCAATTATTTTCAGGGAGAAAAAAGCAAGTACTCCAGAGGCTGGGCTTACATCACTCCCAACCTCCCAAAAAGTAACAGTGGGGAGCCATGGGCGATGGCCAATGGGTCAAGTGAGCCACGGGTCCAAGAAGTTTAGGAAACACATAATGTTATAATAAATATTTCTTACCAAATGGCCATTATTATATTCCAATCACAGATGCATTTTATGGAAATATATCAAGTGAAAATGCTACTAAAGACTTAGGGGCGATTCACGATGGTTGAGGGACCTCCACCAACAGACTGTTAGTAACGGTCCCTCCACCATCGTAATGCTTCTTTCAGTCTCAACATATTATGATGGGGGTTGGAAGAGTGGCGATCTGAAAGACAGACTGCCATGGTACAGACGGGTGGATTACATTTGACCAACTGGTGGAACAGCCTCTAGTTCATCGGGATTATGATATCCCTTTCCGTCTGTCATTCTGTGGCTGCTATGAAATGGCTGGCAGAAATGGATTTGGGGGCCAATAGTGGGCCCCCCCTTTATCCCTCAGGCTGGGACATGTGCCCTGGGGAGAACATATGGTGCCCCCTTCATATCCCAGCACCATGTGGCAGACACCGCATGGTGTCTGCCTTGTAGTGAAGGCATATATGAAGGTATGGCACAGTGGCCAGAGCAGGTGACTCCGGAGCAGGGCTTACGGTTTGATCACCTGGTGCTGGTGGCAGCTCAGCTCAACATCATGTGACTCTGGGCAGTAGCTCACTTACTCTCCTCAACAGCCCCCAGCGCCTTTAGACCCTTACGATTGATTTTTTTGCGTTTCTGATGTAACAGATTTAGGAATTATGTTACCTGTATTTGTTTTGTACTGCACCAGGTGCTGCAGACTGCAGCACCTGCTGCTATAGAAAACATAGGCGATGTGACCGCCTCAGTGGTTGTCGCATTGCAATGTGCACTGTGAGACTGCCGCCTTGCAGCTGGCAGTGCTGGATTGACTGTAAGGCACCGTTTTAATTCACTGTTACAATCACTATATTAAGTAGCAATGCCACTAAAGTTAACTTTATGAACACAGATATTTTTTTTTTTTTTTTTTTAAACCTTTATTTGGAGACAAGTAGGTACAAGGGAAGTGTACATTCAAAACATACTGTCACATTCGGCCATTACAGTGGTGCGTCAGTGCCCAAAAGACATACAAAACAGAACTACATATGGAGACACGAGGAAGTACAGGGCAAGATATCAGTCAATACAAGGAGCATCAGCGAAATGTGCAGGAGACATTAAAATACAATGAGCCAGCATGGACAGGCGAGCCAATAAGACAATGCAATATGAATACAGTACAGTAGCGGAGAGTACATAAGCCAGAGTGGACACAAGTATGAGGAGTACTGGATAAAGGGGTGCCGCGCAGGGGTACAATCCGAATTCCCGATAAAAATACCTGTCCGAAGGGAGACTCCCACCCCTCAATAGCTCGCAGGGACAGGAGACAGTCAGCCCCCCCCCGATATCGGAAGAGCAGCAGGTGTCGTGTAAAATCCCAGCCCATCCCGTTGTCATCAGCCTATCCCCTCACGGTCCTCAAGTTCAGAATCAGAGTCCCGCACATCTCTGGTCAGGAGGTACACCTGGAGTGGACTCCAAAAGTCCTTTGGTCTACATCGAACAGGCATCAATTCAGAATAGATATTATACTGATCCTGACAGTAAATGAGGTCAGTCACCCAGTCCTGAAAGCGCGGCACCCTACCACGACCCCAACAGCAAGCAACCCTACGCTTAGCCAACAACAGGGCCACGTCGACAAATCTACGGTGAGAGGCAGGCACGTTCTTAGTGAAGCCAAGTAACATCACCAAGGGGTCAAACGCCACCCCATTCTCCGCCATAACCTGCAGGGCCTCATGAACCTGAGCTCAATATTCCAAAACCCCCGTACAACCCCAAGCCAAATGCCAAATGCAAGAAGTCCGCGCCTTCCGCCCGACACCTAGCACACCTGTCATCCTCCGCCAAATGAAACCGCAGTTTCCTCGCCGGGGTATAGTAGTACCTCTGAACAAACTTGTAGTGGATAATTTTAAGGCGACAACTAGAAGAGACATTGGCCGTGAGCCCGCAACAATATTTCCACTGCTCGTCTGTAATAGGAGCACCTAATTCGGCAACCCACTGCTCGCGCACCCGATTGGTCGGGACCGATCGCTGTCGGCGAATAGCCCCGTATAACTTCGACACCAGGTGTCGCCCATCTGAAACCAATAGATTCCTGGCAAAAGAATACTAGACTTAAGCTACACCTCACTTACTTCTTCCCTTGTACTAGACTTAGGTTACGTACACCGGACAGACGTATTTTAGAAGCACCAGTTGAGTACTTTTTAGTCATTATCCATCACTGTATGTATTTTAAGCATTTTAGGTATTTTATGGCTTAGAAACCATATCATGCTTTTACAGTACTACTTTATAATACTCGTCGTATTATATGCCTTGTACTTTATAACCAGTATTACGATTGTAGCAGTACATTTCTTATGCTTGAGAAAGAAGATTGTTCAATAAATACTTTTTATTGAAAACGCCCGTCTCTGGGGGCGCTAGGTGGTGCACTTGCGGAATGGCCGCGGCTTCGTGAGGCTCCCGCTGTCTGGAGTAATATCCTTCACTTATCCTGTGTTATCAACAGTAAAATAAGCCCGTAAACGCTGCTGCCAACTGCTGCAAGACTGCTGATTAGAGTGGAGCAGTCTAATCTCCTCTCCCGCTTGAGCCGAGCCCCGACCGGCTGCTTGTAGGATTCCGAGGGGAGAACTGTCTGGCGGAGTGGAGCCTGTGGGCGGCCGCGGTGATCACGTAAACCCGGTGGCTCCCACGTGGTTACCGGGCCGCGCTACAGAGTGTGCTGGAGCTGCTGGACACTGGAATGCGGTCAGTGCGGCACCATTGCACGCTCTGCCCTGACAACGATCCGGCTGTAAGTGCAGGCGCTTGGGAATACCCTGCCAAAGTGTGACGTAGTGGATGGGGAAAAGTATTGCCTGATCACTCCGTGTCCACTCTCAAGATGGCGGCGACCATGTTGCGGCATTGAACCCCTTAAACACTAGTGGTGCCCATTATTATCCGTAGTTTGCTTGGCGGCAGTTGTGTGTACCGAGCCAGTGTGTGGCCTCACAAGAACTGTGGTGCAGCGTGCTTCTCCCTCATGTGGTCAAAGTGGGTCAGAGCCATACATTCCTGGGACACAGGTATATCCACACTCTGCCTGCTACTCTTCCTTCCCACTACTGCATCGACGAGGTGAATTGAGGAGCATCTCAAACTGTGCACCGTCTGTGCACCCTGTTACTAGCTGTCACGGATACCTGTGTGACCCCTCGCCGGTTCATGAGGGCTAGGGACACTGAGAGAGCTCACGTCTTTGGTGGGAGGATATAGGCACCCTTGTCAATCTCTGAGCACCATATTCCTGTTGTACCGGTTGGTGGGTGTGCCACGAAGCTCTGCAGTGCTAATCTGGTGCTGCGCAACGACTGCTACCGGATTAACTGAGGTGCTATTGTCTACAGTGTGCTATTGATATAGATCTGGTCCATAACTCTGGTGCACATCCAGTGGTGCAGTACAGCACACAATAGGCAAGTGGACGCCCAACAGACGTGACTCACGTTTGAGTCTAAGAAGGGTACTAAGCAAGGGCCTGCGGAAAGGAGGGACTCGGAGGTGGCGGAGGGAAGTAATCAAGGACTGAACTCTGATATGCGAACTATCCTCACCAAAATGCGTCAGGGATTTTCTACAATAGTTGACAAGGTGGACACCCTCACTAGTTGTATAGATACTATTGCCTGTAGACTGGATACTCATGACACCCGACTTAAAGAAGCGGAACAAAGTATATCCGATACAGAAGATGTTACGGAACAACTTAAAAATGCAGTGACGCAAATGGATAAAGGTATGCGCGTCATAAATGCCAAGAATGAGAACATTGAGGCCCGTAGCAGACGGAATAATGTGCGCATACTGGGTGTGCCGGAGTGTACCTACATGGGCCGGATGGAGCACTACGTGAAGAGGATGTTGATGGCGGTCACTGGAGAAGGGATGCCTTCTCCCCAATGTATAGTGGAAAGGGCACACAGGTCATTGGGTCCGAGACCACCTCCTGTGGTCAACCCCAGACCCATCATCGCACATCTACTAAACTACCGAGATAGGGATGTAGTCTTAAAGGTGGCCAGGGAGAAGAAGCAACTTACCTATGAGGGAGTTACCTTCACTGTCTTTCCTGACTTCACTATGAGGGTGCAAGAGGAGAGGAGGAAATTCAACGGTGTTAAGCAAAAGCTCAGGCAGGAGCAGGTGGACTATGCATTATTATATCCCGCACGGCTGCGAGTGACACACCAGGGTAAAGAAACCATACACACCTCACCTCAATCCGTTGACTGTTTGTATGAACAATTCTGCTTATGTTGTCTCGGATTGTGATGCAAATACACTGTCTCCCTATTCCCCAATGCGTATGAGATCTTGATTAACAGACAAATGATCCATAGCGGACACACTTGTCCCTCAATGGAGGATGGCTGTTGTAGTGGGTTTCCTCCTTCGGGACAAGGTCAAAGTGGGCTACCTGGACAGACATACCCCAATGGTAATACCCCTATTGCATTGTTCACTGTTGAGTTCTGGAAGGGAGGCGGTGGGATGGTCTTTTGCTGGCATGTTTGGAATGCTTCAGTGGGTGGGGGTGGGGAAAAGGGTATTTAATTGTGTAAGAACTGTGGGAACGTTTGTGGAGTGCTAATACTGAGAGTCACAGTGAGTGATGTGGTGAGCAATGTTTACTATGATGCAGCAGTGTTTTATACATTTCCTACATGATCATGGCAGGGAAAGGAAGCCAATCGACACTTAGGGTACTATATTGGAATGTCAGAGGGCTCAAAGATGCTAGAAAATGCAGACAAATATTGGCATATGCTGATAGGCATCACATACAGATTTTACTTTTACAAGAGACACATATACACCCACACTCAAGTAGCAACTTTGCTAGCAGATGGGCGACCATCAGATTGTTTTCCTCATTCTCGTCATATGCTAGGGGGACGGAGATATTGATTAAAAGAAATGTACCATTTACTATCCTTGGACAGCTGCTAGACCCCTCCGGAAGATATGTCATCTTGTGGGGAAGATTGGCTCATGAAACTGACACCATTGTTAACAGTTATGGCCCGAATTTGGATGTGCCAGAATTCTTCACTGTACTGTGGGGCAAGATTTGGGATGTTGGGTCCTCACATATAATTTGGGGTGGAGATTTTAATGTGGCACTGAACCCTGCCCTAGATAGAGCGGATGGGGGAGCTCCATACAATAGGAAGGCACGGGAGGTGTTGCAGGATATCATGGAGGAAGGGGGTCTGGTTGATAGCTGGAGATACCTACATCCTGAGAAACGGAAAGGCACCCACTTCACATCCCACACGGGCACTTGGGCACAGTTGGATTACTGCCTGCTGTCTAGAGGGCTGACTACGGGGATAGTTGGGGCAATGCACCTAGCCAGAACATACTCTGATCACTGCCCCATGTTGGTTAACTTGCAGGTGCCTGGCTGTGATAGGCCTAGGTTGTCTTGGCGCCTTCAGCCCACTGCTCTTTTAGACACAGTCTTTAGGGACGAGCTCGGACAAGAGAACAAGGATTTCTTTCCACGCAATAAGGGATCAGTTGACAGCGTTGAAGTAGTCTGGGAGGACTTTAAGGTCACAGTTGGAGGATGCTGCATAGCTAACCAAACTTCTCCAAAAAAACACGTCTGATTCATCGCTGTAGGGGTAAGTCTATCTGGCGACATTATGCAGCAGTCTGTATCTGAAAGTTACTAACCAATGTATAAATGTGACCACTTGTCCAGTTTTTAAACACAGAAGGATTGATTATGGGTCTATATAATTTGCAGATTGCAAGACAGCTTCACCACATGAGATCTTGGTTGTAGAGAAGACTTAAGGTAGGAGAGCGTCCATTCGGTTAGGCACTTAAGATGAAGTTTTTAAGCAGTTTCAAACAAAATTGTTTTTTGTTTTTTTGGTCCTGATGAGAACCCCACCATTCTGGGTTCGAAACGCGTCGACCTGGTCCCAGGTCACATGAATCAAGGAGTCACCACTGTCCCTTCAGTGGACTGAGAGTCCAATTAGAAAAAATACCACAAATGCTGTAGCACAATTGGTTTCCATGTTTGAGGTTGAATCTTGTCTACAATACGGTGCACCTAGGGACCATTGTATAGTATGTTTGTCAAGTGTGTATGAGGCATGGATGTGGTGTAAGTGCAATTTGTCAATTCGGTTAATTGTATTGTTTTTGTATATTGTGTACATATTTGTATATAGAAATTGTGATATAAGGTGTTTTCACACAGATAAGATTTTATTTAAAAAATTTATAAAAAAAGAAAATTCAAGCAATATCATTAAATGAGGCAAATGATCAAGCAGACGTTTATGCTTTATTCATAGAGGTCTACACTAAGTCTCATTTTTCAAAAAAACCTTCAGTCCTGGCTCACATATTGTTATTTATAGCATAGCTAAGAGTGGCGGGGTGTTGAGGGATTTACAGCGGACTTTGCATAAATTGGAAACAGAACTACGGGGGTTAGAAAGAAGTATGCAACGTGGGGATGTAGGGCAGGCACAACGAGATTTCAGGGTCAAGTTATCAGAGTACGAAACGGAGGCTGCACAGGAAACCAAGTGCTGTGGCCGCTATTGGGTAGCCCGTAAATATGGGGAGGGCGAAAGACCTGGGAAGGCTCTCGCTGGGTTTACACGGAACAATTGTGGTAATACCAATGTCTAGTAAATTAGCAGACCAGAGGGAGAGGTATGTCGTAACAATGCCAGTATTCTCGATGCTTTCACCTCACATTATTCGCACCTATACACTTCACGCAGTTCAGGAGACAGAGACTTAGAAGGCTTTCTGGGGGAGATAGCTCTATGCTGGTTGAGCGATGTTCATAGATCATTTCTGAGCGCACCCCTAGAGCTCAACGAGATACAAGAAGCGATAATGTCCCTTAAGAATGGTAAGGCGCTGGGGCTAGATGGGTTATCAGCAGAATTTTACAAATGCTACATAGACATTATGATCCCGCTGCTGCAGGAGGTATTTGAAGAATCATTAGGGGTAGGGATACTGTCTCCATCTATGCGCGAAGTTATGACCACCTCATTGTTAAAGCTGGGCAAAACCCCCGAGGTCTGCGACTCATACCGCCCCCTCTCATTGATGAATTGCGATGTGAAAATCCTGGCTAAAGTGTTGGCGAATCGACTGTCGTTGCTGATGACAAAAATAATCCTCCCAGATCAGTTGGGTTTTGTCCCAGGCAGAGCTACCACCCACAATCTGCGCACTCTCTTCTCCCTTATCTAAACGGTGGCTCCGGAGCTCCAGGTGGCTGCTGTGTTCCTCGATGACTCAAAGGCGTTTGACTCTGTGGAATGGTCCTTCCTATTTAACAAATTGCAAAGAATGTGGTTCTCGAGCGTCTTCCTTGCCGGGATGCAATTGTTGTATCACCGGCCTACTGGTAAAGTACTGATAAATGGTTGTCTCTCCTCTTCAATATCAATACCACGTGGCACTCGTCAAGGGTGTCCTCTATCCCCACTCCTTTTTGCAATCACGATAGAGCCGCTGGCTTGTATATTGCATCAACTTCACTGAGAGAGTGCTTTTCAATGTTACCAACATCAAATTTATATCTCCCTCTACGCCGATGACGTCAAAAGCCCTTTCTCCTATCCTTTTGAAAGACGCAAAAGTTTTCTTTCTTATTACGGGGGGAGTGCATCTTTCTTGACCTTGGCACATGCCTTTGTTTTTTTGGATGGCGGCGGGCATAAAGGGGGTCATTATGATGGTGGGCAGACTTTGTCCTCCCGCCTTACTTTTGGGTAATGGGACCGCCCGCCATAAGGGCTTGGGTCCTGTGGGGGCACTTAGGATGCGCCTGCCACAGTGGCGGGTGCATCCTGCATTCCTGTCACTGTGGCGGGCGGTGCACTCAGCCCCGCATTTAACAATGCCAGGAAGGCATGTTGTGCACTTCCATGCACAACATGGCATGCACCGCGCAGTGCCTGCCATGTTGTGCATGGAACTGCAGGTGTGCACCCCATCGCCCACCCCTCAGAGTCGCTGGGGGCCTGCAACGGGCCCCCGCAGTCTATTCCTGCATGCCTTTCCGGGGCGGAAAGGCATCTTTCTGCACCCATGGAAATATGGCTGGCGGTGTCTAACAGACACCGCCACCATATTAAACACTTTTCCGCCCGGTCAACTAGTTGACCGGGCGTAAAAGTGGTGGACGGTCTTTCAGTCCGACGTGGTCCTCCTGCCATAGTAATATGGCGGGGGAAATGGGTGGCAGGCGGGGACTGATCTCGGGCAGATCGCCACCGCCATGCGGGTGGTGGCGATCCGCCTGAGATCCTAATGGGCCCCTACGTGTCTAGAAAACCCCTGTGGTGCACCACGCTTTTATTTACAATGGGCCTGGTTGTGTCCATATCAGTTTTGGCTCAAGCCCCCGCAGCTTGATCACTATCCAGTAGATTTACACCAGCCGTGATAGACTCCAGCACGTGGTCCTGTTCAGAGACTATCGCAGACAGTATATCGCCATTTAGTGCTCTTTGTTTTTCCCCTAGTCTCTCCTCCACAGACTCTATTTCATTTGTGATCGCCCCCATTGCTGTGGTCAAGAAGCTAGTAATTGTGGATGTGGTTGAACGGTCATAACAATTTTACGTTTCCACATTTCTCCTTACCTTGGGGATGACTGGCTTTACCGGTATGATGTCCTTTCTTATATAGGACGAAGAGACCTGGCCCAGCCCAGCCTTGTCCAGTCGCGGACGGGCGCAGACGGGCCAGCCTGCGTGTGTCCCGCAGTGCAGGAGCCCCTACCGCAACTTAAGTGCCTCTTGGCACCTCTTGGCGCATGTTATGACGGTGTGGTGACTGTGGCAGTGGGTGCGCTACTTTACAGGTAGGGAATAGTAGTTCCCCGGTCCTCCTTGCTCCCTCGCCGGGCAGACTTTCAGGGATTACTCTGGCAACAGCAGTCACAGAAGGAAAATGAGCAAATTTATTTATTTTTGTTTTCCTGTGAGCATGCATTAGCTAACATGAATACATGCAAGTTATTATGGTGAATGAGAAAATGAATTTATGAACAATAGACCACCACCATACTGTGGATTGTTTCGCAAGTTAATTGTATGGGTGAGTTAGTGCTGGCTGTAAGTGGTTTGGGCTCAAAGTTTCTCACAATTCACACAATGCAGCACAACAATTGAAGTTACTGTACTGCCTTGCATTCAGTGACAGAGAAAGACAAGAATATATTTTCATAGAAATGCACAGTTCTTCTCTCTCCCTGCGTCAGTGCAATTTGGGCTGCCAAGTGAAAACAGAGGCAGCTTTGTGGAATAGTTCAACTGTGCCAGAGTTATGGTTAGGATACCTTCCGTGCTGGATGGGCTACTTTTCTGTCAAAAAGAGTCAGTGGGGTCTTTTTCCTGTTTGCACGTGTCCTTGTTGTTTCCTCTGCATCAATTAATGAGTACAAATTGACAATTACTCTGCAGTTCATTGTATCATAGTCATCTGGGTAATTAAGTATGTGAATATCTGTAGACCAAATTAACTTCATTCTAGGCTTAGTTGCACAAATGTTGATGAAGCCCTCTATGGAATTCGCTCCTTGAAGATCCTCAATTTGCTTTTGCCTAAGATGCATAATTCAGGGACTCGTCCCTGAGGGACCATCGAGCACTATAAGTGCCTGCACAGATATCATCAGCTAAGGCAGGGACCGCATGAGGTCTAGTGTCCAGTATCACAGACACGTCGATCTGTAATGAGGTGCTTGGGTGTCCAATGTGCTGGCACATCCATTAGGTAAGCAAGAATAACTGCCAGGGATGTGAGAACACATTGTTTGTCTATTGTGCAGGTACAATCTCTACAGATGAGAAACTGTGTTTGGTATTGTACAATTTCGTAAAGAAATGTTAGACCATGAGCTCCATCACTATTGATTAATGCTGCCCCGTCCTATGCATTAGCTGCAAGTTGGCTGCCCAAAGGAAAAGTGTGTATAACAATGTGTTATAAGGTTTGTACTGATAATGTGAACATGCAATTAATGATTGCTGATCAAATATAGTTATGTCACAAATGAATGAATTCAGGGCAATCTAATGTCATTTTGTTTCAGCACCCTCTAATCAAAATACATTTGGTAAAGCTAGGCCTTGGTGACCATTTTAGAAGCTGGCTTTAGCACACATATACAATGCTTTGAGCATTTATATATATATCCATAAAACACTAGAAGTGTATTAGTAGCTGATCGTCGTAAGGTTTAAAAGCATCACAGTATATTGTTCTTTTTGGAAGTGAATTCAAGAATCGTAGCACAAAAGGAAAAACATTTTTGCACGACATGAATAAAAAGAAAGCAGGTGGTAACAGTGACAGCAATTTTCATTTTGTAAAGGAAATAAAATTTAGGTACGTTGTTTAAACTATTGTGCTGTCTGAAAAAAACGAATTTGCAGAGCATGGAAAATACACAAAAACATCAATACAATTACTTCATAAAACTTGTGGCAACTATATGAGTACCACAATAAGCAGAATTTCAGCATCTTTCTTTGGAACCTTGTAGTGATTGGAAACAAATGGATTTACACGGCAGCAGGCACTGAAGGAAGTGTGTGGTAGAGCCAAAGCACACTGAAGGGCACACCTGGGACAGATGTATCATTGTATTACTTTGTCCTTGCAGCACGCCTGGTGTTGCAAGGGAAATACAATATTTAAGATTAGATTGACCAAGCAACTGGTATATACGGCGCATTCTTGCCCTCTCCTGTTCACGCTGTGCAGTGCATCAGGTGGTCTTGCTGTGTTGCATGAAATATTGGTGAATATGCCCCACAATAAATCTTCTATTGGCTGCATGGTAGGGCACATACAAGCCTTCTCTAGACATAGACACTGTAAGCTAGTGCCTATAGTTTCAGTGCATCAAAGACCCACAATTATGGACCTTCTTTGAGCCTGGCCTTTCCTTTTCGAATGTCTTCTCATGTTTACTGCTCATGTCACATCTCAGTGAGAGAGGTATATGATTAGGGTAGATCCTGACTGGTGAATCGGTTGTAGCTAGTTTAGTTGTATGCAGTCTTGGAGTCCTTTCCCCGCCTCCATTCTCCACTACTATGTTTGGAGCTAAAGATTTTGGAACAGGTCAATAGAAAGGTAGGATTTACAGATTAGCAGATGCATTTTGTAAAAGGAGGATGACCATGACATGTTTTAAGGGACAAGAACTGAGTCACAGAGAAAGAAAACATTGATGAGATAATCGGTTCTTCTATGATAAATGAAGATAATTATTTGAGACAAGTGGAGCAAGAGGGGGCCTTAGGAGATTTGGAGACATTTGTTTTGATGACTAGGTTACATACCTCAACAGTATTTAATGGAGTGAAGGGGGGCAGGAGAATGTAATCAGGGTAGGTAAGATAGGGTTAAAGGTCCACTTTCGAGGAGTTCATAATAGGTTCACTACTTGTTGACACCTTGGCCTTAAACACATTGATGATATTGTGGCAGGGGTACTTGGGCTAGTGCAGGCGAGTTTCTAACCCATCTGGCTTAAAGACTGTGGTAGATTATAAATATCTAAATTATGCAACATTTAGTGGTAGAAATTGTTGAGTGTTATTGGCTTAGGTTCGCAAATGAAGGGCGAATCGCAGGAATTCATCTTTGAAAGGTGGGTAACTACCATGAGGATGTGGATAAGGACTATGATGAAAGAATCACCAGGGCTGATAAGAATACAATGAGGACATTAATGAGAACGGATATCAAGGAGAGTTATTAGCTGATCCCAATTGCATACAATTTGCACTGGAATAAGGAGTCAAGAAGGGAATAGAAGTAACACAAATTAAAAAAGGCTATACGCTGCCTGTTCATGTTCTCTGATTGTCACACCCTGCCTCCTACACTTGCCATAATAGCAAATAATACAACAACGAGGCACTAAAGATGAACCATGATGTGCAAGCCAAAGCGAGTGCCAGGTCACTTCCATTAGTCTTCTTAGTAATTCCACTTTGAATGGAAAGCAAAAGTGCGAGCCTACCAGAGAACATTTTCAAAACACATCCTGTGTGCTTTCGTTTCTTCTTATGTATTTCCTTCTTTTCTTTATTTTTTGATTTCCCCATTTATTTATTTATTTATTTATTTTCGAGATTTTTATTGCGCATACAAATACCTGAAGGTGTCTCGGCGCATATGGAAGCTAATTACGATCAGACAGCAACTCTACTGGTTAAACAGCCATGTTTTTAAGAGCCATACCAAGATTTCTCTCTGAATGTGTGCATATGTTTGTTCTGATAAGTAGATTATCAGCATGTGTCTGTGCGTATCATTTAATCAGCTAAACTGGTGCATTAAATTGTGTCTCCTTCCCATTTATATCATGTCTAAGACTTTGTTCCTTTTTCGTAATTGGTGTTTTGCCTTCAATCTGTATTCTTGGCTATTTCAATGTGAATAATCACGTTACATGTTTTAAAAGGGGTGCAAATATTTAACCATATCCTCCTGACAAACTAACCACCTTCAGCATGTGACAACACACCCACAGCCAGAAGTCTGCCAATCTGAAGGGGGAGAAGACATTTACAAAAGGAAAAAGAGGAACAGACGTTCTCCATCAGTACACCTGTGATCAATGTAAGGCACATCTCTCTAAATGGCACTGCATTATATAACCTTAGAAATCCCCTTGTGCTTTACTTATTTCAGCAATGTCCTCCCCTCAGTTCTGTCATGGATCTTAAGTTGCAGTTTCGGCCTCTGACTTTATAGAGCACTCTGTTGCCCTTGGCTTGGTTTGCGCTCTGTCAGTATTTGTTACACCAGCCTTTTTGCCTCTTTTCACAATGTACAAATGATTTCGTCGCACTGTCTCACATTTTCAATTGTACAGTTTAGAGTATTTTGGTGTCATTGTACTTATGCTGTTCTACTTTGAGGTTTGTCAATGTCAATAAAACCATTCTAAAATGCTGCCTCCTCACATTACCCTTTGAGAACTCGTTGTCCCAAGAGGAATTCATGCTGCCAGTCAGCACTACCAGAGAATCTCCATTTTAGAGCTTATTCAAGCCCAGTGAAGGAATCTGCCACTCAGCCTTGAGACCCAGACCACACGTGTGCTTTCCACTCTAGGCTGATTGGAGCCCCCTATTGCTTTCAAGTCAGTTCCTCTCATACTGCTGCACACATTCTCCTTCACCTTTACCCATTTGAAGGGTTTAAACAACTTCTCTGTCCATTTCTTTTTCATTGATGTTTCAGCGCTCCCTCTGGCACATTGTATCCCTTTGAGTCCTGATGATGACCCTGTCACTTTTAGAAAATAAGCTTTTCCTTGCTTGAACCATCTGTACCTGCTGCCAGTGTCCTGGATCACATTGCTCTGAATACCTTACCTGCCGGGCTTTGTGTTATCCTCACAGATATTAAGAAAAGGGGGGACTATGTGTTGGCAGGATCAGTCACCCTACTAGGAAGGCTGGGGGCAGATCTGGTACCTGTCCCATTTACATTTCAAAGGGCTGCATCTGGCACACCAATAAATAAACCTGACACTAGTCTTTTTGTCACCCTAGACTTCTTGGAGCCTTGGCAGGGAAAGGAAAAACAGTTCAGAACCAGATGTAGGGTATCCCAGATTGCTCCACTTCAAAGGCTAGCAATAGGCATAAACATTGGACCCTCTGAACAACTCTTCAGTACACTCCTGAACATGTGGAAGACTTCACTACCTTCTCCTGGACTCTTCTTAAATATTTCTGTCCAGACCGGACTCAATCTAACTTGTGTATGCAATAAGCCCTCCATAACGGTCAGCCTAAGCTAGATTTCAGTAGACTTCATTAAAAATATTAAACATTCGTAACTTCAGTTCAACTGTTTAAATTGTTTTTGTGTTATTTTGTTGTTCAAATCTTTCGATATTGTTCCTAAATTGGTGTGAAGTTTATGTTGGGTAATGTTTTCACTGTATTATGTTTGCTGCATAAATACTTTACACATTGCCTCCAAGTTAACACTGACTGAATTTGTCCCAAGCTCGCGGAGGCATAAGCACAAGTTCATTTATTAACTTTTGTGGTTCAACCTGACAAAGATTTTGGTTGTTGCGTATGTAAGTTTTTCAACCTCTGGAACCAATTGCTACATTTCTTACAGGAATAAAGAGTTATCACAAATTATCAAAAGTAGGTTAAATTGGCTATGAGAAGAATAGTAGATAGTAGAAAATAGACAACCCAAATCATTGGTAGTAATAGACTTTTTTGACCAGTTTACACATATATTTTATGGAACTCGGTGCAGCATGCTCAGTTGTGCTACATTGCATAAGAGGGAGATAGCAAATGTGGTATATTTGCAAAGAAGTAGTGCTGTTTTCCTTTCCCTGTTTGATTGTCGAGGGCTGCGGGGGGACCCCAAGGAAACCGCAGCCCCTACTGGCTAACTAGCCACCACCATAACAGAGCCAGTCATTTTTGTTGTCATGCATTTTCATACACCAAATCGTTGGAGGCCACCTGGAGCCCCAATGCCCACATAACTCCACAGCATGCACTCCATCACTCCATTCAATTTTTCAGTACTCCAGCCCGGGCAGCAGCAAAGTTGTGTTTTCTTGGAAAGGGTTATAGGGATTGGGGTACTTGGGGCTGATCTAGGCTTGGTGAGGGGTGCTGCAGAACCCCTTCCCCAAATATAGAAAAGGTCATGGTGATTGGGTTTCTAAGACCTCCTAGAGACTGCCACTGGGTGATATATTCATACACATGTATATACATATATATATATCCACCAAAAACTTTCTGTAAAACCACAAAAACTAGGGAGCAGTCTCCTCTGTTTCAGAATTCGGTTGAATGAGTAGGCAGTACAGCACTCAGGTCTCAGCAATTCCTTTATTATTTTGATCTCTTTTCTATAAATTGCAATATTGTGGTCAAGGCAACCGTGTTTCGGCTGGAGCCTTCCACTGGCCCATAGCGTTTACAATTGCAGAGCAACCATTTAGAGGGACAAAGCCCATTTACCATCACCAGCTAAAAAGCAAATAGACTGCTCAATGTTTTGTTTTTCAGTCTCCCACATTCATTTTGGTGTTTTCTCTTCACTTTCTGTTCAAAAATTGCATAACTTCATTTTTATATACATACATATACTTGAGGAGAAAGACACCAACCAGTGGACACACTTTTCACAGTAGTAGTGTTGAAAATAGTCATGAGAAATGAATCATACATTTATATACATATATATATTTCTATATATTGATTACTCCACAGTTAATCTTCTAATCCACCCTTTGCACCAATTCTGGATGCATGATTACGTCCAGAGATAGCCCGTACCAATCACTACACCTCTGCTGTATAGCTTTCTTGGGGAATAGACTTGTGCACCTCAAATTATGTGACAACCTCAATTTGATTAGAGCAAGGGTGCTTGACTCACGCATTTTGATTAGAGCAGGGGTGCTTGACTCACGCATTTCGGCTGTAGCCTTGGTCACAGGTCAGAGTGCAGTTTGCTCACTATGTTTACATACATTTTCAAAGTTGTGCCACAAAAGAAGGACTAATTTAATGACAACATATCACGTTAATTCAACTGTCGTGGAAAACCTTGACTGGTAACAAACTGATAACATTAAAACAGTTACAAACATGATTTGTTCTTGATAATACCTTTTTGAGAAAGGAAAATAAACCTTGGTAAAACATTAAAATAAAAATATGAAAACAATATTTAAAATAAAAAACTATATGCATTATAAATAAACACAATCAAATTAAATTCAAAAAATGATTTCACCGAAATAAAAAATATATACATTTCCCTCCCTACTACTCAAATAAAATCATGAACACACAATTCATTTAAAAAAATGGTTTGTATATACATGACAATAATACTAAATGCATTTTTATTTTTCAATGAAAAATAACAAATTAAAACTAATATTTTAAAAATGTTTAAATATTAACAAAACTGGTAAACCAAATTTAAGGTACAATTATTAAAGGACATACACATAACTAAAAGAACAACCAATCAATTTAGTAATTTACATTATTAATATTGATGATACATTTATAGTTCAATTAAGATAAAAAATGAAAAAAATAATATATATTTAAATTGTTTTCCACTCTAATTCACTGCAAACCCAACACATCAAAACTAAATAAACATTACTAACAAAAGGTTAATTATGTAACATTATAACAATACTATAATTACTATATATTGCCTAAATTAAAGATAAGATTATCTATAGTCTGTCCCAGAGTAGTTTTGAGATGCCAATATATGTTACATGATATTCTTGTGTCACATTATTTTTTTCATTATGTTGGTGGAATACTTATAGGCTGAAATCCCATCCATTGCACTAGGTATACCACCTCCCTCTGACTCTTCCCGTCTTATGTAGCTCACTGGAGTGTACCTCCAGTAGAACCTTGCTAAAGGGCTGGGTGGAACTCACATAATTCTATGTACCATAATTACTTGGAATTACCCAAAAGTTGGTGAGATAGCTTGGAACGCAAAAAGAGAAATTCTGTGTCAGCTGCTATTTTCCTACTTGCATCCAAAATTGATTTTGTGCTAAGAAGTACATCTGAATGCTACAGAACATGAATAGCAAATGTTAAATGTGCTGTCAGTAGGATGTGTTCACTCAAAATCACTCTAAACGAAGTGAACAGTCAGAAATGCTAAAATAGCTCTTCAATGCCTCCTCAGGGGCCGTGAATGCTAGATAAATGTATTTACAAATACAATTTGCTGTATTTTCAAGTTAAAGAGTAACATCATTTCTTTGATTATTCTGGCGTAATTGACATTGCATGCTGGCCCACTTTCCTTGCTGGCTAGATTTGGGCTACAGAAAAAGTTGAATATACATACACACATAGCAAATAGAAAACCAAAAAATATAGTAGGATTGTATAATTAGAGCATTCCAAAAACAATCAACGCTGGTGTGAATTTGCTGGAGGAGTGCAATGAATGTTACTCTCTATAACTGTATTCTCTACAAGCTAAACTGCAATATGTACACTTTATTTCTTTAGCATGGAAAAGAAAAATTCTCTGATAACTCCATACAACAGTGGTTCTCAAACTGTGCGCTGTGGCTCCCTGGGGAGCCATCAAACATAGCCAGGAGAGCTGCGCACCAAGCACTTTAATGCATTTAACGGTAATTAAACTTCAACGCATGATGACGATGAGTTGTCAGTGACATGCCTAAAGCTGTAAGGGTATTGCGTAATTGATGGCATGTCGAGGGAGAGGGCCTCCGTATTTCTCTGGATCCCCACATTCAAACACTCCCAACGTAAGCGGAAAATGCCTGATTAATTTGTTTTTTTTCCAAATGCATGTCACACCAATGCAAGTTATAAGGAAAGTACAGTTTTCCTGTCTATTAAACACAGTATGTGTATCAAGTATTGACATTTGTATACAAACAAATTTCCAGACAGGCCTACTCTCTCTTTGAGCACAGGGAAGTAAAACACCATATACAGCATAATGCCAACATTTGAAAGCAAGAAAGAGGGATGTTTAAAAAAAATCTGAGGAATTTATTTTACTTGCATTGATTTTGAGGAAGTTTTTAGGAGGAAATAGCAAAAGTAAATCTGAATGTGGCCTAAAAAAGCATGAGTCACAATGCTGATACAGGTGTGTTGGCACGTATGACATGGGTAGAAATGTAAGTGCAAGATCGGAAACACTATGCCAATGGGGCCTACATACATAGGGGTGCTATCTAGCACTGTAAGTGGGCTAAAAAACTTTGAAAGGTAACTACAAATATTTTGTTGGAGTTGCCCCCCTAAGTAATACGTAACACCCTGCATATATGATTATAATACCTTCATCAGCTTCATCCCAATTATTTTCAGGGAGAAAAAAAGCAAGTACTCCAGAGGCTGGGCTTACATCACTCCCAACCTCCCAAAAAGTAACAGTGGGGAGCCATGGGCGATGGCCAATGGGTCAAGTGAGCCACGGGTCCAAGAAGTTAAGGAAACACATAATGTTATAATAAATATTTCTTACCAAATGGCCATTATTATATTCCAATCACAGATGCATTTTATGGAAATATATCAAGTGAAAATGCTACTAAAGACTTAGGGGCGATTCACGATGGTTGAGGGACCTCCACCAACAGACTGTTAGTAACGGTCCCTCCACCATCGTAATGCTTCTTTCAGTCTCAACATATTATGATGGGGGTTGGAAGAGTGGCGATCTGAAAGACAGACTGCCATGGTACAGACGGGTGGATTACATTTGACCAACTGGTGGAACAGCCTCTAGTTCATCGGGATTATGATATCCCTTTCCGTCTGTCATTCTGTGGCTGCTATGAAATGGCTGGCAGAAATGGATTTGGGGGCCAATAGTGGGCCCCCCCTTTATCCCTCAGGCTGGGACATGTGCCCTGGGGAGAACATATGGTGCCCCCTTCATATCCCAGCACCATGTGGCAGACACCGCATGGTGTCTGCCTTGTAGTGAAGGCATATATGAAGGTATGGCACAGTGGCCAGAGCAGGTGACTCCGGAGCAGGGCTTACGGTTTGATCACCTGGTGCTGGTGGCAGCTCAGCTCAACATCATGTGACTCTGGGCAGTAGCTCACTTACTCTCCTCAACAGCCCCCAGCGCCTTTAGACCCTTACGATTGATTTTTTTGCGTTTCTGATGTAACAGATTTAGGAATTATGTTACCTGTATTTGTTTTGTACTGCACCAGGTGCTGCAGACTGCAGCACCTGCTGCTATAGAAAACATAGGCGATGTGACCGCCTCAGTGGTTGTCGCATTGCAATGTGCACTGTGAGACTGCCGCCTTGCAGCTGGCAGTGCTGGATTGACTGTAAGGCACCGTTTTAATTCACTGTTACAATCACTATATTAAGTAGCAATGCCACTAAAGTTAACTTTATGAACACAGATATTTTTTTTTTTTTTTTTTTTAAACCTTTATTTGGAGACAAGTAGGTACAAGGGAAGTGTACATTCAAAACATACTGTCACATTCGGCCATTACAGTGGTGCGTCAGTGCCCAAAAGACATACAAAACAGAACTACATATGGAGACACGAGGAAGTACAGGGCAAGATATCAGTCAATACAAGGAGCATCAGCGAAATGTGCAGGAGACATTAAAATACAATGAGCCAGCATGGACAGGCGAGCCAATAAGACAATGCAATATGAATACAGTACAGTAGCGGAGAGTACATAAGCCAGAGTGGACACAAGTATGAGGAGTACTGGATAAAGGGGTGCCGCGCAGGGGTACAATCCGAATTCCCGATAAAAATACCTGTCCGAAGGGAGACTCCCACCCCTCAATAGCTCGCAGGGACAGGAGACAGTCAGCCCCCCCCCCCGATATCGGAAGAGCAGCAGGTGTCGTGTAAAATCCCAGCCCATCCCGTTGTCATCAGCCTATCCCCTCACGGTCCTCAAGTTCAGAATCAGAGTCCCGCACATCTCTGGTCAGGAGGTACACCTGGAGCGGACTCCAAAAGTCCTTTGGTCTACATCGAACAGGCATCAATTCAGAATAGATATTATACTGATCCTGACAGTAAATGAGGTCAGTCACCCAGTCCTGAAAGCGCGGCACCCTACCACGACCCCAACAGCAAGCAACCCTACGCTTAGCCAACAACAGGGCCACGTCGACAAATCTACGGTGAGAGGCAGGCACGTTCTTAGTGAAGCCAAGTAACATCACCAAGGGGTCAAACGCCACCCCATTCTCCGCCATAACCTGCAGGGCCTCATGAACCTGAGCCCAATATTCCAAAACCCCCGTACAACCCCAAGCCAAATGCAAGAAGTCCGCGCCTTCCGCCCGACACCTAGCACACCTGTCATCCTCCGCCAAATGAAACCGCAGTTTCCTCGCCGGGGTATAGTAGTACCTCTGAACAAACTTGTAGTGGATAATTTTAAGGCGACAACTAGAAGAGACATTGGCCGTGAGCCCGCAACAATATTTCCACTGCTCGTCTGTAATAGGAGCACCTAATTCGGCAACCCACTGCTCGCGCACCCGATTGGTCGGGACCGATCGCTGTCGGCGAATAGCCCCGTATAACTTCGACACCAGGTGTCGCCCATCTGAAACCAGCAGCACATGGAGGGGGAGGGTTACCCCAGGCTCCGAAGGATAATCCGGTAGTAGAGCACGCATGCCCTGCCGCAGGCGGACAAAGTAGAACAGGTCTAGAGGGGAGCAAGCAGCCGACCCGAAGAAATGAGCCTGCGTACGAAAGGCACCTTCGTGAAACAAGTCGCCCCACGTAAGAACACCTAGCCGCTTGCACATTCGCTGAAACCCCGTCTCCAACAACAGCGACAGGTCCGGATGATAAGACAGAGGCAAGGCCGGCGAGTAAAGAAAGGAAACGTCTAGCAAATGAGCCGTCCGCTTCCAAGCATCCACCGTGCAAGTCACCGTCGTGCGGGGCGTTTCCACATCTGCCACCTTGCCCAAGACCATCCCCTCCAGTGGGAGCGGGTGGGCGATCCAATGTTCAGCAGCAATCTGGGGCATGAATGGCGTGGGGCGCATCCAATGATAGGCATAGTGCGCCTGAGCGCTGAGATAATAGAGTTCAAAATCAGGGACGTCGAACCCGCCATCAGCATAAGGCAACGTAAGGGTAGTCCAGGCCACCCGTGGCTGCTTGCCCCCCCAGAACAATCGCAGCAGCTCAGAACGAAGTCTACGAAAGAAATAAGCACCAGGATGATATGGGAGGTTTTGAAAGAGATAGAGAAAGCGGGGCAGAACCACCATCTTGATAAGAGACGCCCTGCCGGCCATGGAGAGGGGTAAAGACATCCACCTGGTGACATCATCCGCCAGTTTAGTAATGGCCACACCATAGTTGAGCCGAACCGCGTCTCCACTATCTAAGGATACAACAATACCAAGATAACGCAACTCCGAGTCACACCACTCCAGAGGGTAGTCAAGGGGAAACCTGGCCACCGCAGATGTGAGGGGGAAAAATTGAGATTTCCGCCAGTTGATATGAACCCCGGATACGCCACCAAAAGCGACCAGCTCCCGCAGGAGCGAATTAAGGTTGTTCTCAGGGTCCTTGACATAGAGTGTGACATCATCAGCATATAAGGAAATGCCGACCTGCCGCTGAAGACAATTAAAGGCGCTCTGCTGATGAAACTGACGTATCCTACAGGCTAACGGCTCAATAGCGAGAGCAAACAAGAGGGGTGAGAGGGGGCAGCCCTGTTGGGTCCCTCTCGTGAGAGGGAACGAGGGGGACAGCACCCCATTCACTACTATGAACACAGATATTTAAGAGCAGTTTCCCTAGTCATCCTCTCCGGATGGTCCCTACTAAAAAGTGCTGATGTTAACCAGGACCTCTGCTCTACAAACAACCACAATCTCGAGTCACTATATGAGTTAGTTAAATCTTTAGAACAACTTGTGAAATATGCACACTTGTCTATAAATACCCGTCTAAAGCAAGTAGAAACAAAATCTTCTATCTGCTTGGACTTGCTGAACAATTTAGCAGCAGGCGAACCCTAGAAGAAATTCTCTGTGAACTAATATAGAAGTCACAGTATAAAGTTATCGTCTTGTCTCATGTTAAACGTTAAATTGGCAGTTCCATTTCCAATGAAAAACCTCAAGGAAAGAAGTGAGCCTCTTGTCGAGCTTATTTCTTTCAACTTCAGTCAAGAGTTACAGTTCAGTCAGACACCGGACGACATCGTGTCTGAAAGGAAACAATTAAAATAACTCTTCAAGTTTAGGAAATCTAAAAGGCCTGCAAAAATAACGCAGAGATATTCTATTCCCTCCGTTTTCAAAAGCCACAAGTTAATTAGTTTGACAAGCTGTGAAATTCATTAGACATAGACGTGACCTCTTTTCACAGGTGTGTCTGGTAAATTCATTTAAGCCAAAAAATCGAAGAATGATTTCAGATTTGATTAGCGCTTCGATCGAAGATAAAATAATTATGGCATAGTAATATTTCTCAAGGACAACTATTACCAAAGGTAAAAAAAAAGGAGTGTTTAAAAGGCAATCAATGTAGTGAATTATATATGAGCTAAAGAACTCCATAATTCGAAACATTTATTTTTTGCAAGAAAGAAGATTAAAGAAACAACAAAGCAGAACAGAACCCCCAGTACAATTCCTCACTTATCTCTCCTCATAGTGAGTGACATGGAATAAGGGAAGGCTGAGAAATTTGTTTAATAATAATAAATGCCCACATTAACACTTACCTTATTTCCTCTCCGTTAGAAGGGGCTCAGAAAGAATCCAGTGTTGAGAAATACTAGAAATACAAAAAGAGAGTAAAGTGAAGACTCATTTATGCAAAGTTAATTAAAAAGTGAGAAGTAGAAGAGGAGCGATCTTCCCAAGATATTCTGGTAAGGTAAGAATTTATATATTAAAAGTAAAGAAAGAACTACAGTTATAATTTGCAGTTAGTATAAAAGTGATTGTGAAATGTTGACAGACCTGTAAGAAGCAGAAGAAGCTGAAGAAGAGAACAACACAGAGCAGGCAGATCCTGGGAGCAGTCTCTTCTCTTTCCATTCCCCTTTCCCCCCTTAGAACTAACCTGTGACGGAACTAGAAAACCTAGCAGGGAGAGTTCTGAGTAGGGCATTGGGCTCTTGTGTCATTCTGCTCCAGTGAAGATTTACAAGTACCTTGTCTGGACAGGCTGAAAGAAAACGTGGAAAGCTTTACATGAAGCCAGCATTATTAATGATAATATTGGATTTTGGAGGATAGTTACTTCTGCACCGTTGAAAGCAGATGAATATCATAGGATTGAGGTTGTGATACCAGAAGAAGACTGGAGGAAGTAAACAGAGCAAAAACTGCAAGCAAAGGTGGAAAAGCTACTGACCCGACACTATCCCAGTTGTCTTGTATAAGATAAGCCTGGGCGGAGTTCTGCTACACCGAACTCCACAAAGTGCAAAAAAAATCCACAGAGCTCAGCAAGAAGTAGAGTGTGTTGGGTAAATGCTGTTTGTGGGTATTTTAAGTGCCAGGTGCTTGTCTGCACTGTGCAATTATCACAAATGGCACCATGCATAGCGCAAGCGGGCCCAGCTTCCTTTCTGATGCTGTAGTCGATTTTAATCGGGCAGCAGCTTTCTCAATGTGAAGGGACACTTTTTCAACGCAAGAGGTTGCGAGCATACACTACCACTGCCAGTGAGAAATGTGACCGCCTATGTTGAGAAATCTCGTTTGGAGGTTGATTTTCCACACTTTCACTCTCCACCTTGATATTGATGATCACAAACTAGGAAAAATCTCACCAGGAAGTGGATTTTCCTGACCAACGCTCACCAACTTAATGTAGATGAACGCAAGTGAGTAAAAAACTCTCCTCCGCAAACTTTCGTAACTCTGCGAGCTCTGCGCAATGTGGCGTGTGGAAACCTCCAACCTAGGCGAGCAGAGCGGAGTTCACCGCCCAGACTTAGTTTAAGGCCAATACTGTTTTATGGTCCCTCTCCGAACCGTGGTACTTAGGGCATGCTGTAATACAGGTTTTGTATCCACGGGGGCAGAATCAGCAATAGTCCTGTCAAAATCCATAAATCCTTTAACCTAGAATATGTGCTCAATTTTAACTACCTAGCCATTGCACTAGATTCTAAACTAACCTGGTATTCACATCTGCAATAAAACAAGGCTATTTTGCTTCAAAACACCTTACCAAAACTGAAAACATCAGAAAAGTGTGTCCAAGGCTGTGTCTCAAGTACTTAAAGTCTATACATATAGGGCACAATCTGCAACCCCTTCTGGTGCAGAACTTTTGGGGGGGTTCTAGTAGAAATACATTTGTTGGGGATGAAAATACATGTTCTTCAGGACGTAATTACATCTTCTCGTATTTACACCCATGATCCGTATTACCCTAGATCTGAACATAGAGTGCATAGACCATCAGGCCATATTAAGACCGTTGCTATTCTGGGTCCAATTTTGAACTACAGAAGAACTCTTAAATTACAAAGAGGTGTTAATGGAGATCTTAAGGCTTCATAAGCATGTTACCCTCCAGTGGGTTAGGCATGTGCAAAACCACTTTCCTTTTTTGAGCAATATCTGGACGAAGTCCAACCACAATTGGCAAAATCTCTGTATGTGAAGTTTCACTATGACATTTTGCAAGTTAATTTTAACACAGCAAAATGGGCACACACAAATGATGATGTTAGCGAGGTCTACTGCCCCATACGCCTATCGAATGCAGTAGAAAACAATTCACATTTACTTTTTTTTGTCCAACATGTGCCATTTCAAGGGAAAAAAAAGATCAAGCCTATTTGCCGTAACAGGGGAATCAGGTCACACTCAGGAGCGACTAGGATTCTAAAAACTGATACATAAATTGTTTTTAGTGTTAGCAAATATTTATTTGCTGTCAATTTAATATGAAAGGAAAAAGGCATGACACTTTTTTTTATAGGTCAAGATTTTTAATCTAAATGTTTTACATTGTATGTGCTGCTTCAGCATTTATATGCACCTTCTTGCACTTGCACTTTATTTATTCCTGCATGGAACCCATATCTCTTTTTAAGATAGCAAAATAATAATTGTCTGAGTTTATTGAATAATAGGCGTAGCATTAGAACTATGTATTTCATTTAGCGAATTGAGAAACTAGTTATACATTACAAAGGTAACATTTTATTCTTTGTGATTGCTAAGGGGGAAAACAGGGAATGATTACTTTTAACTTTATTTACCTTATATGTATGAATTGTTTTAACATGTATCTTTAATGGTTTTTAAATCCAAATGAAGATTAATGAACGATTAAACAATTGTCCTGATCTACAAAAAGGGAGATCGGCATAACTCTGCATTCTGTAGGCCGATCTCCCTGCTTGTTTCTTTAGCAAAGATAGCAGGGTCCATAATTTTGAATAGGCTACAAGATCAGGTAATATCTTGTCACATTTACAATACGGGTTGCTCCCCCGGATTGGGACAATAGAGCAGAGTCTTAACCTGAACATCCTAAAGAATGAATACTAAGATTAAGGAGGGGGGCATTTATTTAGCATTTGTCGACTTGTCCTCGGCCTTTGATTATGTCATCCATTATTAATTTTCTAAGAGACCTGTTCTCAGGATGTAGAGCCAGGGTTAGATACGGTATCAGATAGAATGTACTCAATCTTTCAGCATGGAGAGAGGGGTAAGACTGGGCTGGGTCCTAGCACCAATTCTTTTCTCCCGATAAATAGATAGTGTTGGTGCTGAGGTGGCTACACATTCTAAAGACCTCCCACAGGTGGGACATCAACGTGTCCTGGCCCACCTCTTCGCGGATGATGCCATTCCTATGGCCCGCGATGCCCATTGCCTACAGTCAGTATTCACAAATTTTGTTGAGTTTTTGGAGGATCTTGGCATCAATTGAAAACATTTATAACCAAGTGTAGCAGAAGAACATTTACTTTTGGAGACATAAAAATCAAGGGCGCTAATAGAGGCTTCACACATAGTTTTTCATACTTAGGCATATTACTTGATGAAAAAGATTCATAGAACCGTGCTATTGCCACTAGCAATTTACTATTTAATAAAACATGTATGGCCCTGCTAAATTTTGTTAGACGATTAGGTATGAACCCGACTCCCCCCGAAAGATGGTAATGATTGATGAAGCCAAATGTCTCAGTGTAGCATTATTCGGGGCAGGAATCAGGGGACACACTAAATGCACGGCCCTATGAATGGTAGAAAATGAGTTTTTGAGGTACTTACTTGCCACCCTAGAAAATGCTCCTATATACTTTTTCCATACTGAACTGGGGGTTTCGTTTCTCTCACACCCGATGCAGCTCATATTACTATTGCAAAAAGCACAGTTGATGGACAGAATGCAGAACAATGTCTTACATACACCCCAGTACAAAGATCTGGGCTCCAATCCATCGTTTTTTTGCACTCCACACCACCCTAGGTCAGAGAATAGCTATATGCAAATCAGCCATGACCCTGTGCCTCATGGGAACAGTCCAGCCCAAACTACCAAGCCATGTCTTTCCTAGACCGGAATCAAGCATCCAAGGACCGGTTTCTGGCTATCAGCCTTCTTCAGCCTGGATAGCTTGACTCCAGTGATGTGGAGAGCCTGGGAATCACGTCTGAGCATACCCAGTCCACTCGGGCACGAAGTGTGAACATCAGACTACACTGTCTTAAACCGTTCCATCATTGAGGATTGCATGAAGTCAAGTCTGTTTTTCCGCATGCGATGTCTGACGTACATACAACAATTTTTCTGTGACCTGGGCCATCCTGACTACTTTGAGAAGCCTTAATCCTTAGAACTCATTAGTCGAAAAGTATTGAAAAATGAATACAGTATGCACCATGAGACTATAAGACTGATCACTGAAATTTTGAAGCCCACTGTTTTAAAACAATCAACTTATTCTAACTACATATCAAATGCAACGTTATTTCAAAGTTGAATTGAATTCTACGCATAGATTCATTTTGACCTGTTTAAGATCTAACATTTTCTATCGTCTGATTAAGTTGCCTGAAATTATCCACAAACCTAACAAGTTTTCCCTGTGATTGCAGGACGGCAAAGAGCACTATGCATGTCGTTTTTTTGTGTGTACATTCTAGAGTTATTTATGAGAAAACGTTACCTTTTACCTTTTCTAGAACTGCTGAATTTAGCACAATGCTGCCCTGCTTATCTTTAGCTACAGTCATTGTCTACTGTGGAGAATTGCTGCAGTATGTTAAGTTTTCTATGGGCAGCTTTTTACGCTTGAAAGAAAATTGTATAGTGTGATTGATTAGCTTTGTGTTACAGTTTAAAAGTGATTAATCAATTAATGATGCTTTATTAATCTGTTCTTAAGACATTTTTAAATATATTATAGAAAAGTGTAATTTATCATACTTTAATGATTTTTAATATGAAACTGAACACAATATGGATCGAATTGACAACTGGTTGGTAGGAGCGCATAGAGGACCCGATAAGAATGTCAAAGAGTGGGGTATGTCAAGGTATGATGGTGCGCTAAAGGAACTGTTTTATGTATTGTAAAAGAAGACTCTCTTGGATAGTAATTGTATTTTTATTTTCATTTTTATTGTACTTTTTTAGTCCATTTATTTAGATCGATTAAAGTTGTTTCTGATGTGATCTGAATAAAACAATAACAACCAGTAGTAAATGTGACAATGTGAACAAGCTCCCAACTTCCTCTGTTATAAAAGCCAGATGTTTTTCAATTGGCTTTATTGTAACAATTACTGATATATCACCATCTGAATGTACTATGCTACATATTTATATGTCTTCTTTTTTCGTAAAAGGTTCTTCCATAATTTGAATTAATGAAAACTGAAAATTGGACACTGGTGTCAGAGTTCATCCTCGTAGGACTGTCAGAAGACCCAGCTCTGCAGCTTCCACTCTTCATGTTCTTTCTCTTGGTCTATATTATTACTCTTGTGGGCAATGTAGGGATCATCACATTAGTGAGGGCAAACCGCCATCTTCACACACCTATGTACTTCCTGCTCTGCAACTTGTCCTTCATAGATATCTGTGTATCTACAATTACAGTCCCTAACATGCTGTCCAACTTGATTTTGCAGAAAAAAACGATTTCAGTTAGAGGATGCGAAACACAGATGTTTTTGATATTTGCCATAGGAAGCACAGAAGTCTTCCTCTTCCCGGTTATGGCTTATGATCGTTACACGGCTATCTGCAATCCACTAATGTATCCAGTCATCATGAGTACCAGAGCCTGCATTTATCTTATTGGTTTTATATACTTACTTGCCATCATTAATTCACTGATACAAACCACATTCACGTTCATGCTTCCTTTCTGCAGGTCAAACAGGATCAGTCACTTCTTCTGTGATGTGCCTGCACTCCTAAAGCTCTCTTGCTCTGACACCACACTAAATGAAATGGTGCTGGTTTTAGTGGCAGGTGGCCTCATAGCAGCATCTGTTGTATTCGTCATTATTTCATATACTTACATTGTGTTGACAATTCTAAAGATAACTTCCTCAGCAGACCAATGGAAGGCCATCTCTACCTGTTCTGCCCACTTTGTTTGTGTCGCTTTATTGTATGGCACTCTTGCTTTCATGTATGCTAAATTCCCCTCAAACTACTCTCTTACTAGGGACAAAGTGGTCTCTGTGTTCAACGCTGTGGCAATACCTATGCTAAACCCATTCATTTACAGCCTAAGAAACCAGGAGGTGAAACAGGCTTTAAGAAAAGCCATAGGCAGAAAGAACACTGATAGGAATTAGAAGAAGAAATACTTTATTGTTGATTAATAAAAATCATTACAAACAAGGATAAAAATAATTTGGATTAATTCAGGAACTTGATTGTATCAATTTGATCTTTATATTATATTATCTTTCAATGACAAAACACGCATTGCATCAAAAATAATTTTGAAGAATCATTATAATTCAGTTGCATATTTCACACAGACCACAAAAGACATCACTTCAAAAAGGATAATAACATTTTCTCGGCGGAACTACCTGCACTACCCCCAATTTTAAAATACATACTTAAAAGTACAATAGATAAAGTGCAATAGTTAAAGTGCATTTGTGCAATTTCTTACATCAAGCAGCATTCCATATCATGAATTTAAAAGAATAATGTGTTCCTATCAAAAAGGGGCCCACACTAAGCGGACAATTAATTTGGAATTGGGGTTTTACCCAATTACTGCGGGCACTTAGAACCTTTTAAAATTTCGATTTCAGACCCTTACACACAACTTCAAGATCAATTTATAGGATTACAATTTACATTTAGCATCTTTGAGACTAACAGCATTATCGAGTGAAACTAATCATTAATTATCTAGGCATGCCTCTAATGTCAAGTGACACACTCTGAGATTAACTTGTTTTCTGCAATAAGAATGAACTTTACAAACTGTGTTGTCAGGAGGGCCTAGTTCCCAGAGAGACAAGTTATGAAAGCTTGTTGACTTGTTCTCACGCCGAGTTCATTAAAAGTGGATTTAATCAGGCTTTCCTCTCTTCTAACAGTTGAGGACAAGTGGATACAATATGCACAAGAGATTCATTATAAAAAACACATAACCTACAGCTGTTTGTGGGCCAATTTAGTTCCCATGTGGGGGTTCCATCCTTTGTGGGGTATCTCCGAAACTGTAACAACATAAATCTGTCTCTTAAAGAAGATTTTAAATGGGTTATGGTTATGGTTTACAATTGTGGTTTTAATTTTATTGAATGAATTAATATCTGACCAGGAGAGTCGCTTTTTGGCGAACGCGTCCTTCTCCAAAAGATAGTACATTAGCTGATTGATTTAATGTCTATCTAAACACTGCTTTGTTCCTAGCTACATCTTATAGTTTCACAGTTACAATACAAAACCCAATAATATTCCATACTCTCTTGTCTGATTTTGTTCAACCAATCGTCATTATTTTTGTCTTCTTGGTATTCATTTATAATCCTTTGAATGATATATATATAGTTATTAAATTAATCTACAACTCTTCTTAGTCCTATAGCAGTGCGACTCAACACTATGGTATTATCTGCATACTGTAAGTATTTTATATTTTGTCCTGAAAAGGTAGGAGAGTGAGCATCAACATTTTTAAAATGTAACAGTAAGTCGGCCATAAAAAGATTAAAATGACAGGGTGCCAAAACACAAACTTGTTTAAGACCTCACATAGTTTCAAATTGACGTGTTGTACAGCTACGGTTCCTGACTTTAACCTGAACCCACGTATTAGTGTATAGCAATTTATTCATGTTGAGCAGTTGATTTGGGATACCACATGCACATATCCTAGCCCAAAGAAATTACAAGGGACGGAATCAAAATTGGCCTCAAGTTCAACAAAACAAATATATAAATCTCGCCTTTTTTACTTTGCTCTTTCGACCAACAAAGTCAGTAAGGTCAAATTTGGATGTTGACTTGCTCCTCCGAAAACCGGTTTGGAATGTTGGAATAATTTCTTCTTTTGCAGCCCATTCTTCCAAGTCATTCAACAGACAGCTTGAGAAGACGTTTGCCTCCACATCTGTTTGGGCAATCAACTTATAATTTCCTGGATTTTCTTGGGGTCACTTTTATAGATTGGCAGTATTATAATGTGCTTGCTGGTAGAAAAGATGGCTTCAGCTGCCTGTAATTCTTCCACCTCACACTAACATATCATTGTGCTGAAAAAGCAAGTATACTCCCTACTTCTGCCTATAACACACACTCTTAAACAACATAAAAGAGTCACTGCACCCCCTCACGCTAATACACTCTCAGTGACTTAGCGGCTTAAACAGCTAGACCTTCCCACCTAGGACCTGGGGGATCCGGGTTCAATTTCCAGCTTCCGCTCACCATTTAGCAATTCTGGGAAATGTACACAGGGCCAGATCACAAAACATCTTTGACTGGGGTTATTGCATGCCTTTGGTGGACAGTAAAGGTAGTTCACGCTCCAAACATATTTAACACTGAAAAATGAAAAGCGGATTTAAAGGTTAGTAATGTGTGGCAAGAACTTTTGTGCTTATTTGTGTGGCATCTTGTGGTGACATGCAATTTCACTGTTTTGTGTTGTGTGGCAGTTTTGGAACACAATGCAGTTTTGTATGGTGGCTGTGGTGTTCCATTTTGTTATGACCATTTTGTTGCTTATTGCCCGGTTATGTTTTGTATTGTTAAATCATTGAATGTATGCTAATGTGTTATGCTATGTTGTTTCTTTAGATGTGTTAAATTCAGATACATTTCCAGCAAAAAGTATTACAAGGCTTGAAAGATCCTGTAACAAGCAACCATTCACCACTGTCTAAGGTGGTAAAAAAAGAGCAGCTCCAGCTATTTAAGAGAGGAGTCCGGCAAAATCTGTGGTAGAAACTGATTCCTAACTTAGCCATACCAGTGTTTCATGTGATACAGCCCTAATTATCTCTGTGTGCCTAAAAAACAAATCAGTGACACTCTTATTTGGATGGGGGTGCTCTAATCTCCCAGCCCAAGTTAGCACTATTTAAAAAAAAAAAAAAAAAAACATACTCTGCATGCTCTGACTCAAACTCTGTGCACCCAAATCACCCCCGCTTATCACCTACCTTTAACTGCTTGCTATCACTTGTAATCTATCCAAAAATGATACCTCCTGCACATCCTGAGTCTAAGGGCCACTTTTCACCTCAAGCAAGTTTTTTTCGCTGGAAATGTATCAGAATTTAACACATCTAAAGGATTAAGTGTGTAAAACTCTCCCCTGAGGCGGAAAGCTGGGGGTTTAGGCAGCTAAGAAATTTTTAACCATTTTGTCACTTTAATTTGCGCATTGAAAAACCTTATCTTGTCCCTTGCCGAGTCTCGAACCCTGCTCCACGCGCAGATGAATAGGCGCTGACGCGGTTGGAGACAGGGCTTGCTGCCATCTCAGGGGGAAAACTAGGGTAGCGCACCAGCTGTTGGCTGCCTCCCGCCCTCCCTGGTATTGAAACTGCGCTGAAACGCGCGCATGCAGATTAAGGGCCTCATTAGGATCGCGGACGGACTTGCGTCTGTCCGCGACCCCAGAGCAGGAGGGAACCTCCGCATGGCATGCGGAGTTCCCTCCTGTGCAATTAGGATGTGACCGCCACCCTGGCGGTCACATCCTCTACTTTTAACATTGTGGCGGATGCGGCTTCAAGGTGCACCCGCGGCAATGTTAAAAATGCAGGTGTTGCATTTGTATGCAGAAAGAGGCAGGCACCGCGCGGTGCCTGCCGCTTTCCGCATACAAATGCAGGGGGGTACCACAGGTACCCCCCACGTGCACCCCCCACCCCCCTTCACCTAGGGGGCCCGCAACGGGCCACCGCAGTGAAGTTACACATGCTTTTCCACGGCAGAAAACCCGCCGCGGAAAAGCATCTGAAACAGGCCATCCTAATATGGGAGACGGTGTCTGACAGACACCGTCACCATATTAGAGCTTTTCCACCGCGGTTGTAAGCAAGCTGCGGCGGAAAAGCTGCGGACGGAAACCAGGACCCACCAGCCATCCTAATGTGGCGGTGGGTCTTTGGTGGGTCCGCTGCGGTTTTTCCGCATCCTCCGGGCCGGCGGTGCCTTCCGCCGGCCCAGAGGATGCGGAAAAACAGCAATCCTAATGACGCCCTAAGTGTGTAGAACTCTCCCCTGAGGCGGAAAGCCGGGGGTTTAGGCAGCTAAGAAATTTTTAACCATTTTGTCACTTTAATTTGCGCATTGAAAAACCTTATTCTTGATTTTATTTTTAACTCACTCTTGTCCCTTGCCATGTCTAGAACCCTGCCCCACTCGCAGATGAATAGGCGCTGACACGGTTGGGGACAGGGCTTGCCGCCATCTTAGCGGGAAAACTAGGGTAGTGCACCAGCTGTTGGCTGCCTCCCACCCTCCTCCTCTTCTATAAAATGACTACCGGTTTCTGTCCGCGCAGCGGGCGGGCGCAGCGGTCGCACCGGCGTCGCGCCGAAGCCGGACGCGGACCTGACTGGACCAACACCTCCAACGCAAATCTTCTTGAGCTCAATGTTTTAAATAACTGCCCATGCTGCATTTCCATGGGTCAGATAAGGGGCCCGTTTTCATGCAGGATTTGTCAATGGACCACTCCATGGTCACCATAGGAGTCGTTGTATCATTTAGATACTATTCCTGTCTGCAATCTCAATTTCAAAGGAGGTCTGATCAATGCGCGCTCTTTGTGTCGCCACAGCCAAGATATTAAAGATTTAATCATTGAGATTAACAGCTGAATGGGAAGGTCTTGAGGTGGAAGCCGGGACCCTGTGCTAGCGTCTGAAGAGATTGTAATTTATTTTCCTTTATTTTAACCCGCACTTGCACTTTCACTCGTTTTTAGCCTGACTTTGCTAAAATATTAAAACCAGTCTTTTGCGCACTCTGCGCTTGTATTTACATGCTGGGAACCCCCATTGTCCTCCTCAAAGCGATATCGCCCCCATTGCAGACGATTAGGTACTGCTTGGGGTCGACTACTTCCGTGCCATCTTGAGTGAGGCGAGGAGCTGGCGAGCGGTCTAGTGCTCGGCCCCTCCCGCCCCACAGGAATAAATGGTTCCCTGGCATCGGAAACGCAGCGGACGAGCGCAGCGGACAAGCGCAGCGAGCGCGCCGGTGGTGCGCCGAAGGCTCGCCAGAGGTGAGCCCGTCTTTGCCCGTCCGTGCCAGCTCCGTGCCTCGGGTCAGTCACGCTGCCGGTTTCCATTCCACTCAAAGGCAATCCTGGTCTATATCCCAGCTGATGGCCTTGAACAAGGGAGCTTGCATTCCCCAGGTACAGTGTAATTTAACTTCGCGTAACTGCCCCCATTTTAAATGTAAGCAATGCACATTCTCTTTTACCATTAATAAAACACTCCCTCACTCCCCTACAAATGCTCCTCCCACTCCTACACGATCCTACACGGCCGGCTTATTGAACTGCCGTTCTCTACCGTGTCACTCTAGTGACATATGGCTGCTGCTCTCCTCGACGTCTTGGGATTTACTCTTTCTCACCGAAACGTGGATTAAGGACTCTTCTAGTCCAGATATTGCCCTGGCCACGCCCCCGGACTACCGCTAATGGGTATTAGCCGCGAGGGAGGAAAGTCCGGTGGTTGAATTGCTGTCATCTTACAGAATCATTTAACTATCACATCTAGGAAAATACCCAATTTAGGGCCTATAGAGGCACTCTATTTTTCCATCTAAGATGCCTCCACTGCCATATTCTCAGGTGCCCTGGTATACAGTCCCCCTAACACCCCCAGCCTGCAATTGCCTCATTACTGGCTGCCATTGCAGATTTGTCTCTCAAGCACCCTCACTTTACCGTACTAGGTGATTTTAATCATCTCGTTGATGTACATGACTGTACACGTGCCAAAAATCTTTTAGACTCCATGCAAGGTTTGAATCTAACCCAATGGGTCAGTGGCCCTACACACTCTGTAGGACAAACCCTTGATTTAATTTTTTCCAATTGGCTTGACCTTAAGGTTCTCCCCCCATGCCTCTCACGTGGTCTGACCACTACCTGATCCCGTTTGTTATATCTACACCCAAACCGCCATAGATGGAATATACCATCAGAGAACAGGGCAGAAAGTGGCATAAAGTCACTTGTACGGCCTTGGAGCAAACGTATAGGAGCAGATCTGATCCATTCGATGCTGATCTTAATGCAGTAGTATCTTCCTTTAATAAAGATCTCTCTGCTGCCATTGAGCAAATTGCCCCTATGCAGAACCTCTCCTCTTTAAGATCTAAACCCTCAGCCCCTTGGTTCACAACGACACTATGGGAAAACAGAAGTAGATGCAAAAAACTGGAGCGTATATGGCGCTGATCATATGACCCAGCGGCCAAAGCCCTCTATAGATCAACTCTCAAAGAGATTCATAAACTCAAACGCATCGTCATGAATCAGTACTTTGCGGATAAAATTAAAAGAGCAGAAAACTCCACCAGACCCTCTTTAACATTGTTAAGGAGTTCGCTAACCCCTCTGCCTTGGCCTGCCCTGTCACCCCCAGCCAATTGCTTAGCGAAGGGCTGTCTGACTTCTTTTATGAGAAAATCGTGAACATCACGGCAACTATTCAACAGAATCCCACAGCAGTAACTTCAGTCCATGATACCACCTGTGATGAAGTATTTACCTCATTTAAACCTTTGTCTGAAGATTATGCCTTGTCCTTGTTCCTGAAGTGTAAATCCGGATCCCCGCTCGATCCAGCCCCGGCTCAGATACTGAATGAAATAGCTCCGCTACTGATTAAACCTCTGCTAAAAATCTGGAACTCCTCCCTGCAATCGGGCCTCTTTCCCTCCTTGTGGAAACATGCGCTGTTGTTACCAATTCTGAAAAAAAAACGGGTGCTGACCCGTTATGTTTGAGCAACTACCGGCCCATCTCACTTCTCCCCAAGCCGGCAAAAGTGTTAGAGAAGGCGGTACAAGAGCAATTGTCCGAATACTTAGAAACTAACCACCTGCTTCATGACACCCAGTCAGGTTTCAGGCCGGACTTTAGCACTAAATCGGCCCTGCTGGAAGTATCTGAGTCAATTCGTGAATGTGTGGATAGGGCAGAGGAGGTCATGCTGGTCCTCCTTGACCTATCCACAGCATTCAACACCATCTCGCATGACATTTTGCTGAACCGCCTTCATGAGGTGGGCATTGGAGGGATCCCGCTGGCCTGGGTGAAAACATTTTTGACGGGCAGATTCCAACAGGTCTCCCTTGGACCATTTGTCTCCACGGAGAAACCTTTGATTTGGGGGGTTCCGCAGGAATTGGCTCTTAGCCCCTCCTATTCAATGCGTACCTGATGCCGCTGGTGAAGGTGGTTGAATCTTGGGGCATCAGAGTGATCTTTTACGCTGATGATACTCAGCTTGTGTTTTCTTTTAAAGATCACTCTGAAAGCTCTTTGGCTAATTTTCGCCACTGCCTGGTAAACATCGCCTCCTGGATGTCCGCCAACAACTTAAAACTGAATACTGATGAATGATATAATATGTGATGTCATGAGCAGTGCATTGTGGGGGCACGAGTTATCGTTAGGTGAACTAACTATAACAGCCACATTTCTATGGTTTTGTAGGAGTGAAATGTCCAACTAACTATAACGTCCCTGAAACCAATTTTTTTGGGTGAACTTCTAAGGTTTTTTAAATGCTAATTTCTAACTGTAACAGCCTGAAACCTATGGGTTTTTCAGTGAATTTCAAAGGTTTTCCAAATGCTAACTTTATATATATATATATATATATATATATATATATATATATATATATATATATATATATATATATATATATATATATATATTTATATATATATATGAACAACAAAGGCTCCGGTAATGAAAGACGCCGTCTTGCAGGGCGGTCTGCGGTCAGGGCACCGGCAGCCCTGTACACTATTACACCACAGCACTCCCTCACTTAGGAAGAATTACCACGGACGCCTCGCATGGATTGCAGGTAGTTTATTCGTATGTAGACTGCACAGCAACGCGTTTCGACTTAACGTCTTGATCACGCTAAAGAAGCTTCACAGTTAGCACACTCAAATACATTTCAGTGAGTAAACATAAACAAAGGACTTAAACCGCAGTGATAAAGTGAAACAGTGATGTATGGTGGTTCCGCCATTTTAGCCTAGTCAAGGTTGTCACTTAATTCAAATATAGGGAAATACCAATATTATTCCATAATATGTCTACAAGTGTCAGCTTATACTATATACAACAATATGCATATATCGTATTTATAACATAATTATTGTTAAAAAACAGTGCATCTCGCCCAAGTGGGCAAGCACATGGTTAGTTATAGTAGCGATCTCGTAATAAGCATCAAAAGGAGAAACGGAAGGTCTCGCCCCAGTGGGCATTAATTAACAACAGTATTTCTCGATGTAAGTACACAGAATATTTTCGTTTTAGGCACTGTGCAAAAGCGGAAACCACCTTCCCCAAAAAGTGTGCCAAACCTAAAAATAAAACAAAGATGATATAATCAACTAATGGTATCAAAATACACACAGGAATTTAAAATGTAAACTGCAGCAGAGAAAAACAACATAGGTTCTTCAAGATTCTATATACATTACATGATTGCACTGTTATTACAGGACATTCTCTATATACACAAAGGAAGGGTATTCAATGCAAGTGGATAGCTAGCTCCTCACTGGAATTGAGTCCATGTGGAATCATAGTTTCTAAATCTATGATATATTTGGACTCTAGTTTCCGTAAAGCAAGTTTGCGATTGCCCCCCCCGAATGTTATTAGGGACATCATCAATGACTACCATCCTCAGCAGTTTTTCATTCTGAAAATGTTGTTCATAGAAATGTCTGGCAACTGGGTACTGCCTGTTATTGTGCCGGATAGCCCTAATATGTTCAAGGACCAGTTTTTTGGCACAATGGATTGTGCTGCCAATGTTCGTTGGGGGTCCAAGTCAAGTTTTCGTCTCCATACAGACCTGAGGGTAATAGTGTAGTGGAACGAATGAACCGTGACTTAAAGCAATCTTTGACAGCTCGAGTTATAGGCACGGGCAGAAACTGGTTGGCCCATCTAAATGGCATGCAGCGTGCTCTTAATAATCTCCCTAGAAGGTCTCTGGGTTGGCGGACCCCATACGAAATGCTCTTTGGTATCAAGATGTATGTACCTGACCTCGACGGTCTAGACTGCAAGGCCCAGGCCGCGGCCTTTGACGTAGATGAACATTGTAATGTTTTACAGGATCTACAAAAGACCAGAGACAGTCTAGCTAAGGAACATTTGCCCTCCAAATCGGATGTTGCGTTGCAGATCCAGGTAGTTGGCTGGCTACCCCAAGTTGGAGAACTGGTTCGAGAGAAGATCGATAATAAGAAAGAATTTGGTCCTTCATATCGTGCACCGGTTCGAGTTCTTGGAGTGAAGGGCACGAGAACAGTTATATTACCACCGCTTCCAGGTCGTAAGGAAAACAGATTTATCTCAATTGACAATGTCAAGATACACAGGGTGGCCGATTCTTCATAGCATGACACCGGCAGTACCCTGTCCTTCCATGGTGAGACATTCTGTGAATGAAATGAAAAAAGTATTTAATAAAGCGCGCTGCGGCCAAGCGGCTTCCTGGCGCTGGGGACCTGATCAGAGCTCACAGAGGGGAACCAGGGGAACTAAGAAGGAAATGCCTGGGAAAAGAGGAAAGTTTTAAGAGCCTTACGGAAGTGAGTGTAAATGGGGATGGAACGAATAGAGAGTGGGAGGCTGTTCCAGAACTGGGGGGCCAGGACCGAGAATCGAGTACCTCCCGTTCTGGATTTGCGAAAGCGGGGGATGTGCAAGAGAGAAAGAGTTGAGGAGCGAAGGGTGCGGCTAGGGGCATGAGAGGAAATAAGAGAAGTGATGAAGAAGGGGGCAGAGTGAGAATGAACCCGAAAGCCTAAGCAAGCCAATTTGAAAAAGGATCTGAATCGGATAGGAAGCCAGTGGAGAGATTTGAGAGCGGGAGTGATATGGGAGGATTTGGGGAGGGACAGAATGAGGCGAGCAGCCTGATTTTGAATGGCCTGGAGCCGGCGGGTTTCGTAGGCGGGTATGCCCACGTACAGGCCATTCCCATAGTCGAGGCGTGAGATGACTAAAGCCAAGACTATGGTTTTGAGTGCGTCGGTAGAAAAGAATCGCGAGATTTTCCGGATGAGACGGAGGGACAGAAAACAGGAGGACACGACGGAGCTGATCTGACTGTGCATGGATAAGTCATGACTGACTTTAATACCGAGGGTGCAAACAGAGGAAGCGGGTGAAGGGGGGGGACCAAATGAAAGGGGCCAGTGTGCAGGGGACCAAGGGTTAGAGGGACCACCAGTGAGGACAAGTTCCGTCTTGTCAGGATTGAGCTTAAGATGGTTAGCACTCATCAATTCGGAAATGAAAATTAAGGTGGAACAAAATTTAGGAAGAGAGTCCGAAGAAGAAGAAAGATCGAAGACGAGCTGGAGGTCATCTGCGTAGTTATACACAGAGACCCCCAGCTCGAGAAGGGAAGAGATAAGAGGGTGGATATAAAGATTGAAGAGAAGGGGGGAAAGAGAGGAACCTTGGGGAACACCACAGGTGACCGGACGGGGAGGGGCGGAGAAACCAGAGAGATGGACAGCCTGGGCCCTGTCCCGAAGAAAGGACGCGAGCCAGGAAAAGGCCGCGCCCCTAATGCCAGCTGCGCTGACACGGTCGAGAAGAATGGAGTGGTCAACCGTGTCAAACGCAGCGGACAGATCGAGAAGGACCAGGGCTTGGGGGAGGTTAGAGTTGGCTTTCCCCTTGAGTTCATCCAAAGCCGCGAGGACCACTGCCTCCGTGGAGTGGCCCGGGCGGAAGCCCGCCTGATGGGATGCCAAAAGGCCATTATCCTCGATATACGAGGAGAGGCAGGAGGTGACATGGGCCTCAAGGATCTTGCCGAGGTAGGGGAGAAGGGAGATGGATCGGAAATTAGAGGGAAGAGAAGGATCCAGTACAGTTTTTTTTAGAATTGGGAAGACGATAGCGGATTTAAAAGATAAGGGGACAGACCCAAGAGCCAGAGAAGAGTTGAGTAGAGCGAGAGGGGGAGCAGGACAGTTAGTGAAGAGAGTTTTAAGAATACGTGCCGGTGCACAGTCCGCGGGGGAGCCAGACTTAACTTTGAGCAGATATTTGAAAAATAAATCAGGAGAAATAGGGGGGAAAAGGGCAAAAGAAGACAGGGGAGGAGTGAACGGACAGGTGAGGCTGGGTTGAGGCACAGTGGGGATGTTAGCTTTAATCTTCGCAATCTTGTCAATGAAAAAGTCATTGAGTGACAACCAGAGGGACTGAGAGGGAACCAGACAAGGGGAGGAGCGATCGGAGGTGGCAAGATTGTGGACCAGAGAAAAGATTTCACGGGATTTGTTAGCGGAGAGAGCTACTCTCTCAGTGAAATAAGAGGTTTTGGCTGCTAAAATTGCTTTTTTGTATTCGGTGAGAAGTTGTTTGTATTTGGCGCACAAAGAGGGACAATACTTCCGTCTCCAGAGGCGTTCCGACCGCCTACGGTTGAGTTTTAACGCTTTGAGCTCTGGAGAAAACCATTTGTGCGCATCATAGGGGCGAACCGCTTTGATCTTTCTGAGCGGGGCAACTAGATCACACGAAGAAGATAGCCATGTGCTGATGGCGTTGGCCTGAGATTCAAGGGGAAGATCAGTGAGGTCAGGGGCGGATGAACCAAGGAGCGCGAAAGAGAGTCAAAGTCGGTCTTATTCCAATTGCGAGCAAGGATGTTTTTAGGAAGAGGGAGCTTGTTAACCACACCCAGGTGAATGGAAAAGGAAATAATGAAGTGATCCGACCAAATGCAAGGAGATATGGAGGGAGGTGAAGCAAGCGGACGAGAGGACAAGATTTGATCTAAGATATGACCTTGAACGTGGGTGGGAACTGTAACATAGGATGTGAGATTCAGACATTGGAGGGTGGCGGAAAAGTCTTTAGAGGGAAGATCTTTCCTAAAATCACCCGGCCAGAAGTTAAAATCGCAGAGCAATAGGACGGAGGAGTTGTTTACCACCAGGGTGGCCAGGAGGTCCTGAAGGGAAGCTACAAAGGAGGGCATGGATTGAGGGGGACGGTATACGAGGACAACTGTGTTAGCCATTACTTCTGGTGCTGAGCCAGAGGTGACCCTCTAGATGCCTGGTGTTTCCAATCCTTTATTAAATACTTTTCCTGTTAATGACACTGATGACCTGAATTACACCTATCCAACTGATTTATCAATGCCGGATTTGCAGACTCGTTTGGCCACAGAATCCAGATTCTCTTTTGACTCAGTTTCAGTACATTCGAAAAAACCCTCACGTATTGCAATTTATGCCACATAATTTAAAAAACATTTTTTGATTTCCCCATGGACATATATTTGGATGATTCTTTTTTCAATTTATCTTTTTATGTCAATTGGTTTTGTGTTTTAATTTTTCCGTCTGAACGATGGACACTATGTCAAAGAGAGAACAGGAATTCGGTACCTTAATGGAACATTGGCCCCACTTTCCTCTTCACACTCAGCACACAGACTGAAAAGAGATTTGAATACTGTTAATATCACTGCTTGGCCTGTTCTTGATGGGATTGTTTGGGATGCGGTTAGGTTTCAAATCCATGGCCCCACTGAAGTGATTAATGTTCTAAATGTGCTTAGAGTGAATATGGGGGATGTGGTGAAACAAAACATCAGTTCTGATGATTGGGATATTCAGGCCATGGAAGCATTGTTCTCTGATTTGAAATATTATGCTGCCTTTGATGCTGAGGATTTATACTTAGATTCTGTTAATCAGCCGCGTAGCTAGGGGGGGGGTGGGGGGAGGGGGGCGGTCCGCCCCAGGCGGCACCTTTCTTGAGGCGGCACAGTGCAGCACCTTTTGGACTCTGAGGCGGCCGCGCGGGCCGGCACTGACAGTCACTGTCTGGACTGCAGGGAGGCCGAGCCCTCGGCCCGTTGCGGCCGCGGTGGCCTCTGTGTGACTAGGGCGCTTTGTTCCAAGAGTGCTTTGATCACTTCTTTGATAATAAACCCAGCTGATACCCGTCGGCATCACCACCAATCTGTGTGAACCCGACCCTTGTTGCCCCCTCCCCAGCCTCGCTCACACTTGTCCTCCAGGGCCGTCAATCAGTGATAGCGTGCGCGGCGCGTGCGAGCGCAACCAATGACGGCCCTGTAGGACATTTTTGGCCAGCCCTCGCCGCACCATAGCAGTGTGACGCATTACGCACTCACTGCCCCCTACGCTTGCCCCTCATCATGTCGACTAGTCGGATTGCGTGGAGAGGAGACCACCATTCTGACTTGCCTGCAGCTTCCTGTAATCATAGGTGAGAAGACTGAGAGAAAGTAATAAAGAACCGTCCAATAAATACAATGTTGAATGATGCACTGTGCACGACGGCACCAAGTTACACTCTGACTGTTTCCCAACAAGCAAGCATCCAGACTCGTTTTGCACTCTGCCGCGGCCCGTTAGATTTTGGATCTCATTCTAGGCCTCCTTGTTACTTAAGTTAGTGCAGAGTTGCGTGATTCAGTGCAATTATTTAGCGCTGCAAATGAAAGTCTTTAGTGTTAATCAATAAATTGACGCTACCTTCGGGGTCGGTTCGGTCATGTAGGGACCCAAACATAACTTTAGTACATGGAGACCAAATGTACAAACATGACTTCCACTGCACCAACTGGTGTGACACCATGCTGCTTCTACGCACCAAACACCTCACATTGCCCCTCCGTCCTTCTGTGAACCTCTCTACCGCCTCCATTTTGCTGCTGAGGGGGCAGACTAGAGGGTAACGAGAATACAATGGAAACTAAACGTTACTTGCGCTCTGCTTACTTCTCGGCCCTACCTTCACGGCTCATGAATGATGACGGAGGGAGGGGAAAAGTACCATGGAACCTGCTACCCTGCGTCCACTGACTGACGTCCATGTGCGTTCCTGTTGGCACTGACATCCAGCCAGGTTACACAGGTGCAGAAGCGCCAAACCTGAATGAAAAGCCACAGACTGAATGCCCACATACATGGAAGCAGTGTTAGGCCTGGAGGACAGTCTGAGGGTCAACTTGAAAGGACCTGTGGGTGGGCCCTATTTGTTGGCCCCATCAGTGACAGTGCATACGGTTTGACAGGCTAGCCCAACACTGATGAGAAGGTGGTGGACATACCACATGCGGAATCTCCTCCACATTTAACAGCCCCTCCAAAAATCAAGGCTCCAAGTCCTATGGCACCCCTGAGATAGGAGCCCTCCAATGAATAAACCCCAACCATCTCCCAAGCCTCCATACCTTCTCTGACCCTCCCAGCTCCCTTGCCATCGTCCCACTATCTGACGTTTGCACTAATATATGAATAGTTTCAGTACTCTGGCACGTGCGTTTTACACGGAAGAAAAAAAGCATGTATGCCGACAGCCATGCACTATTCACGAGTGATTTCTGTACACCTTGCCTCCTTAGTGCTGCCATGCAGCCGTCGTGCACACTAGAGTTCAAAAGTTCACATATTAAACATAAACAGGCTCGCGGGTGGCACACTCACCTTCAGGCTGCATGTGGATGTGGGTCAGTGCATATGGATGGCATCTTTAAGGGGTGGTAATTATCAACACTTAGTAGCCATATTGGATTGATTACTTCATCTGTAATTGTTCTTATATTGGTGTACCTTAGCGTAAAAATTTCTTGCCTTCATTTGAAAACGAAGCGAGGCAACAGCGCAGTGGTGCTGGAAGAATTTTCCTACTGCGGGTGCTGCCATCAGCGTCGCCTCAATAGAGATATGTTGTCTGTAAAATACGACAGTTACCTAAAGAGTGAGTGTACAAAACGGGACGAATAAATTCTATGGAAGTGTGGTTTGGTGGTGTAGGATCCAGTGGTGTACTTTGGATGGCATTTTCAGAAAAGTACATATTGCTATATGTCGTGTGTTGGAGTAATGCTATGAATCAATAACACATACTCCAAAAATTTCTTTATTTGCAACAAAATCACCCAAAGTAAAAACTGGACTGGTAACTCAGTTTTGAATGCAAAAGAGCAAGTCTTTCACGTTTTCACCGGTTATGATTGTTTTGAACTCAAACCAGGATAACAGTGGTATCTCAACATGAATGAGCTCTGTGCTACGAAGCCTTCCACCAACGGGTGTACACATTATTGGTCCATGTTAACATGTGAAACAGGTGGTTAGAGGACGACTTTCTAATATGGGTACTATTCATACTCAAGTGATAGTGCGTGGGGTTCACCATGCAGACAAGCTGCCCTGCGTCTGTGAAGCCCCTCTTGGCTTTGCAGTGATGAAACGTGAGGCGAATGAGGTCCAGAACATCTCCAAAGCACTGAGTGAAGAAAAGCATCACAACTTTTTTTCCGAGGCTCCCTCTCTCCCCTGAAGAGTCAGGTACTCCAGGTCGTGGCACCACCTATCGAGCTAACTGCACATAGTCTGCCCAGGTCGCGTGGGGCACAAAGCTCGCAAAGTCACCCGGACTTCGCCTTCAAAGGGCAGTAACGCCTTGTTGTATTCACTCATACACTAGGCCTAATCATGTAAGAAAGACTAGGATGATTGCCGATCAAAGTAGTGTACCTGTTGCGCATTTTGAGTATATTCAGTAATGTCAATGACCTAGCGATGGTTGCAATATTTATTAGGAAGAGGAGAACTACAGATCTAGCCAATAGGGTGGGGGTATTAAGTCTGCAGTTGTTTTCCTGTCAGCTGATCTCACTATGATGTATGGTCATGGGGCGGCAATCTGAGGGGTAGCCCCGGGTGCCACAAGCTCTAGCTACGCCCCTGCTGTTAATTAGGGTGATTTGTTTTGCTTTCAACATTATGGTAATCATTTTCTGCATAAAACAAGTTCCAGAAGGGGTAATGTAAATTACACACAGTGGGAACATTGCCCAGCTCCATTACAAGGCAGCTCCAGTACATTTGTGGAAAAATACACTTACTTTACAGATTTTAATCAATCAAATCCTGAGTCATTTTATTTTAAAGTGACACAAAAGTCCATGTCCAAAGTTAGACTTACCGATACTAAATTACTTTATTCTAAGTCCTTTCTAGACAGGTTAGCTGTGGATGGCTACGAGCTATGGAAGGAAATAATTGACCTTAAATCGGTTTGGGGTACCAAAAATTGGCAGGTACAAGGCAATGAGGCTTTGCACCGTGCATGTCTCATACCGAATAACATGTTGTTTCTAAATTCTACCGTTTCCAAAACAACATGCTTTGGATTGGCGACTTCTAAAAAATTTAAAACACCAACTATCTCCGAATTGGAAGAATATTCAGGTTGGAGTAATTACATAAAATTGTCCATTTGTGATTTACAAACACTATTGCACAATTCATCCTTTAATGTATCCAGTTTGGATCCAAAGGGTTGGCTGATGTGGCATAGAAGCTCTGATTCTTGTCAACGTTGTTTTCTGGGTTTGACTGAAGGCTTTACACAAGTCAGACCTGATCCCCGTTTTGAAGCTGATCATACTGTCACAACTTACTCAGTGGGCTAACTGTGTCAGAATTGGTTACAACATTCCACATTGGCTGCAGTTAAACTACATCTATCCCAGTTAAATGATAATATGGATTTAAATGATCTTATAAAAGGCCCGGCTAATGGTAGATCTAAACGGTGGATTTATGCGATTTACAATGAAATTTGGAAATTTTCGCAAATTGAGGCTGCTAAGCGACTAAGGGCAATTGACCAAGCTAATTTGGAAAAAGTGCTTGCAGTTGTCGATAACAGTATTAACATGCTTTCTTCCCGAATTTACACTTTGAATAATATTGTTTCTTCTGTTGTTGACATTGTAAATGATGAGGTGTCTGTATTATAGCATGGTCAAAATCAATTGCGTTCTGTAATGCAGTTTGCATGGACATTGCAGACTATTAAGGCGGGCCGTGTGCCCTGGAGTTACATGAACGTGTCCTCCCTATTTCCCCCATTTAATTTGACTGACAAGCAGCGCATGCTTTCAATGCGTGATGCATCATTTTCTATGTTACATATTGAAAGGTTAGAATCCTTACCGTTTTCTGTAGCTGAGGCCACTGCTGCAACGTGGCTGATCCATGGATTAATTACATTACCATTTGTTTTACACAAATTCACTAATTATATGTGGTATATTGCAATAGGGCGATATGAACAACTAGGCAGCACATTCCTCCATGAGGCATGGTCTCTACCATACACATACAGATGTCTAAAGGATGGAAAGGAAGTGAATCTTAATGGTGAAGAATGCACGCAGTCGCCTGACCATTCATTAATATGCAGACACATCCAGTTGCACGGTTCTTGTAATCAGGACCGGCCTAATTTGGCCTGTATTTTGAAAGGCACACCAGTTCCTGCGATAGTTCCCACATTTACATTATTGACAAATGGTAGTTATTTGCTTTTGAATAACGAAGAGTGTTGTGGTTTAATGGTCAGTATCGCTTATGTGGTTACTGTATCAGAACGTGTGGTGTGTTGCAAAAATGTGCTATATCCTCCCACACATGGGAATTCAGATCTTTCCATCTGGCCGCGCATCCCAACCTTGAAGGCAGAGTTCAATGGTATGAGTAGAATAAGAGCCCTGTTGTCTCAAAAAGAAGTGGCCCAGAGCTCGGCCTGTGAAACTTTTGTCCTTCACATAGCTAACACACGCACAGAGGTGCAGGCACTTTTAAATACTGACTTGCCGTTTCATTTTTGCAAGCTTGTTCATCAAATCTTTAATGCCTCCTCCACGTCTGGCCTCTCTCATATTTTTAAATTAGTTAGCAGTGGTCTCGTGACTACCTTTGAAAAAATATTTGGTGTCCTCCCCGCGTTCTTTCATTCTATTTTTTCAAGTTTGTTTGGCGGATTCCCTGTTTTGCTAGCTTTGGCTGCAGGCATTTTGATATTGTTTTGCTTTATAAAACATAGATGCCCGTCCTGCGCAAGAAGCCGCTCAGCTCCTCCTGACACTGTTTCGTAACCGGATGCTTGATTACTATGGCACCCTGCAGCTTGCGACTTTAAGCACGGCATTTGGATTATCGTTTCGATTTTCCTATTTCACATGTGTCCAGCCTGTGTTTCATTGACTGAGCTGCGATTTCGACTGGGCCATTGATTTGTGTCTCTGCTTGACAGTATCTCCCGACGTCGATTTTAATCACCTGATTAGCCCCATAGTTGCTCACGAGTTGGTTTGTTCTGGCGAAAGGATTATGGCCTTGGCAGCAATGCATGGACTAATGGGTCAGTAGGACAAATTCTCAGCAGCGCATGAGTTTCTGGCACATAGTGTTCTTGAGAACCCACCGACTTGTCCTCTGATGTTGCTAGAGGATCCGGTGCTGGAGGAGCACGTATGTTCTTTTCCATTGCTTAATTGGATGGCTGAACTGTTTTCGGCTGATGACAGTGATTTCATGTTGGAAGCTGTTGCTGCCTATTTTGCATATTCTGTCCAATCATGAGATGACTTGGAGACTTTCATTATTATGGCACGTGACTTTTGGTATTTTTGAAAGGTGCCTTTTTCTTATGAACATTTGAATTTATACGACCCAGGCCTATAACTTTGTACTTCAGAGGCCTTGCGTTAAAGACTTTTGATTAAAACTTGTTTGGCCACTATAGGCATTCATACATATTTTTATATATTTAGCTTGGCTCAATATTGTTGAACTCTGCTTTCATGTTATGCCTCTATTCTTGTATTGGCTTACTTTTTTGACTGTCCTCGGATCATTGGGGGGGTGTCATATAGATGCTTCTTTTCTATATACTGTGTTAAGTTAGCAAGAGTTTATTAAGTGTTTAAACGCCATATTTTCCTTCGGCTTCAGTTTGCACACGACACATAATTGATATTGTAGCTTTCAACATAGACGAAAGATGTGATTTATTTGAGAATAATATGTTATTACTCTGATATCAGTCGTGCAGTAAACACTGTCTGCACAGTGAGTGCTGAACCCTCTAAGAATAACTCAACACAAGGTTGCTGGGAGGTCTGATCCTCGCACCACATTAGACATAACACAAATACAGTTGCTGCCAACATTGGGCTGTAAGCGGGTTTAAGATAGAGTTACTGGGAATGCAAAAACACACTTGATGATGCTTCGCATGCAGAGAGCTGGTGGCAGATGATGTGATCCTCTCCTCCTGAGATTTAGAGGTATGGGCCCGCCCTGCTAAAACCCAATAGAGACCTTCTTAGATATAATATAATATGCTAAATAGGGAGGGTGAGAAATAGGTGTTATTAATTCCTATTAATTTCAGCATTATAATATGCTATCACCGTTTGCTTACTATGGACTAGTAACTATGCTGATAACATTGATTCTTATAATATGTTTGCTTGTATTATATAAGATACTGCATTTGAGAACCTTGCATTGAATAATAAATATTTCAAATGTGCACGTGTCCTCTTTTACTCCACGTTCTGGTTTGAAATGATTATAGAGCGAAAGAGTGTTCATGTGTTCCACGATACCTGAGGTAACCTAAGTTCATGTTCTGGTTTGTCTAAACATTGGGAGTTTGTTATTACCAATGAGACACTGTAGCTAGCTCGGTAAGGGGATTTTGGGTACTGAGGTGAGTTTTGGGTCATCCTAATTCACCGAGGTTCCAGATCTCTCTGCACAGTTCTGTAGGAGAACGGAATCCCTGCTACAATAGGGAAAAAGTAAAGAAAAGAAAAGAGTTAAAAAGTAGCTTTAAAGTAACCAAAAGTAGAAAAAACACAAAATATAGATGTAGAAAAAGAGAGGGATAGATAATGAGTAAAAAAGATCCCAAAAAAGTTCACAAAAACAAAGGATTGCAAAAATTAGGGGAGGATTGGAAAAGCATGCCCAGAACCATAGCAATGAATGAAAAACAAGATGCCGGCGCCCATTGAGGACCGCGTGGGTAAGTTTGCGCGATATTTCCCCCGCGAGCACGCAAAAACGCATGCAAACACGTAATCGTGGCCCCCGCACAACGCAAGCTTGCAAATAGCGCCCGGAAATGGAAATACGCAATGCGGGCAAGATGACCGCGCCCATGTACGAGCGCATAGGTAACTTCGCGGTCAGTGTGCTGCAAGCGGCCCGCGAACACGCAAAAAGCCCAGCGAACATGCAAAAAAAAAATCAGCAAATTCGCACAAATTCGTGGATTATGCGAAAAGCAAATTTTGCGCGAATACCGGGTACATTTCGCCCATACGGGATCCAGGCCTGGGTGGGAGTAGATTACAACTAGAACAAGGAACGAACGTATCCAACAAGCAAAAAAAAACATTTAAATTAGAGTCAAGAAACATGACTAGGTTTTGCTAAAACTCCAATTTTAATTTTAATGATTTTCTATGAAATTAGATCCTTTGTAATCGCTGTTCTAGATGATTTATTGTCTGTACCCAGGCCCAATCTGTGCCTGGATTTAATTTGTGCTTAACTGCGCCTCGCATTACTGTATTAATTGTGTGTGCCTGTGTGTGCTCCTGGCGCTCCACCGCTCGCATTGTCTGCATTGTCCCCTGAGGCTCCCTGACTGTGCCCACGGCAGTATTTGACATTATTTACCCCCAATATCGTTGTGTTTGTTGTTGTTTTTGTTGCTGCCATTTTGTTGTGCCTCCAGCCCGTCCCTCCCCCCACGCTACCGCCTCCCTGCTGCCCTTCCCACCCACTGGCTTTCAGGAACGTCCTGTCCGGCGCATCACTGTGACCAGCCTGTCCTCAGCAGAAGCGGTCGCTCCCCCCTGGCTCCTGGCTTCCTCTGGCATCGTAGCGCTGCTCTCCCCTCACTGCTGCCATAACGAATCTGTGCCTGTGCCTGTCCTCGCATCTCGTGGTATCGTAGCGCTGCCTGTGCCTTTAGTCTGTGACTGGATTTAATTTGTGCTTAACTGCGCCTCGCATTACTGTATTAATTGTCTGTGCCTGTGTGTGCTCCTGGCGCTCCACCGCTCGCATTATCTGCATTGCCCTCTGAGAATGCCTGACTGTGCAAACGGCAGTATTTGACAATATTTACCCCCAATATCGTCGTGTTTGTTGTTGTTTTTGTTGCTGCCATTTTGTTGTGCCTCCAGCCCATCCCTCCCCCCACGCTACTGCCTCCCTGTTGCCCCTCCCACGCTCCGCCCCCCCTCCCTCCATTTATGACAGATGCATCTAAGCGCAGCATCCACGTGCAGCGGTCGCTCCCCATGTGCGCCGAAGGCACGCCAAAGGTAAGCCTGCCAACGCCCGCCGCGCCTGGACCGTGCCCAGCGCCAGACCCTCTGGTCCCCGCATCACCCACCCCTCCCGCATTACATACGACGCCTCCACCCTCATAGCACTTAACCCCGGCCGACTCCCTAACTGCGCCCAAGTAGCACCATTGTGTAGGATAGACAGGAGAAAACCCATAGACCGAGTTGGGATGGGTATATACTGTAAATAAGAACAATTCCCAACAGGTATCAATTGGAAGACAATTTCAACAAGTGTATGCAATATGCATTACAAAAGAAAGAAATTAAAGAGTCACTGCAGTTTTTTGAAAAAAGGCGGGTATTATTCACCACTTAAAGAGCATGGCGGGTCTGTTGCAAAGTTATACAGTTAAACAGCACTGTACACATCAAATGGGGTGACAACCCGGTGGCACTTGGTGAGGGTGATATATACATAAATATATACAGTGAATAGTGGTGATAGTGCAAGTGCTGGGGTGAAACAGCGTGGTCGGCGCGTAGTGACAATAGGTGAAATATACAGAGTAATGGCTCCAGGGATCAAGTTGTAATCACTTAAAACAAGAATGAGTCAATTTCCAGGAGTACAAAACAAGAAGGGCGCCATAAAATTAAGCTGTGTGGTCGACGGCGTTTCGATCCCCGTCAGTCGGGATCGTCATCAGGACTGGGTTGTTGAGGGAACAGTGCTGTAGGGTAAGAGAAGGGCTAATCAGTGGGGGTAGAGGTGGCCGTATTTAATTAAGGGCGCGCTAGTGGCTCGCAGTTGGGAAGCAGCTGGGAGAGTGGGGTGACCCTGTGCGTAAGATAAGCGCAGGTGGCATGCAGGTAACAGGCAAGTAACTATGGAGCAAGCTAAGCTGTCTGAAAGTAGCAGACAACTAGAAACGCAGGCAGGTAACTGGCAATTAAAAGGTGAAACTAGCTAGGGTCTCTTGAAGGTGGCAGACGGCTTGAATAACAGGCCGGGCCTAGCGCTGATGGACAGGCGCAGGGGCTGTATATAAATATACAAGAGCGTATGGCAGTTAAATGGCGCCAGGGTAAACAACATGCAGGTAAGGGTAGTGAACTTACATGTCCGCCAATGGCAATTTCATGCGGATGGAGGGGCTGGTGTGTGAGATCCAATGCTGCACAGAGAGGGAAGCTTTAATTAGAAAAAGGGGGGCAAAGGAGTGAAAAAGCATATCCCCGATGGGTAACCAATAATTACCTGAATAGCGATGTGGAAGGCTTGAGGCAGCGGGGGTGATCGGCGTCTGAGAGAAGGTAAAGGGGCAGTAATGATTAAAAATCCGGGTGCCGCAGGGCTGGCCGAGTCAAAGAGGGGGTCGCACAAGGTGTGCGAGTGGCTTACCTGAATAAATCAGGACGTCGGGTCAGCTAACGCGAAGGGCAGCTTCTGGCAATGAAGGCGGGAGCTGAGCGCGGTCCGGTGGCAGCACTTTGGAAAATAGCCGGGGGAGTGAGCGTGGAGGCACTGCGTGCGCACTATGGAAAGGGGCGGGGTTAGGGGAGTGACTGTCGGTTGCGGTAGCAACCTGCATAAACAGGAAGAGCAAGTGGCGCGCGCTCTCTAGACAGAGGCGGAGCGGGGGGTGTGACTGTAAGTTGTGGTGGCAACCACGGAAACAGGAGCAGACCAGGGTGTGCGTCAATGCCGGGTTTAAGTGCTAATGGATACGGGTAGGGGCAGGTCATAGTCAAAGGCGAGGCACCCGGGTAAAGAGGGTAAGATGTTATTCAGCACCCTCGAACATAGAGGGAATAGTGCATGAATATAATATAAACACATCCTCAACTTAGGAAAATCAGACATTAATACATATGTACATCAGACAAGGTGCATTAATGATTACAATGAAAGGCGGTGTTCAGCAACGTAAATAAAGGTACAATTGTTCCTACTATACTATATAAGGCATCAAGTCTAGGAAGTAAGGGAAGACAAGGTCAACAACGATACTAGACCTAGGTGGGCAACATCATACTGTGTAAGTACGGGGTAGGCTTGCAAGATAAACATTGGTGTGGGATACCTTAGTATGCATAGTCAGAGGCGAGAAAGGCTAAAGCAAGGCAATTAGCAGTGGACATGGGGATTTACAGGGGACCAAGGACTGGGGATACACTTCAGACAGTAATAGTATTGTTCCACTCATCAAAAGTGTTCAGCCCATGGTTGACTGAGTCCACTCGTGAAATCCTTTTAATTGCCAGTTACCTGCCTGCGTTTCTAGTTGTCTGCTACTTTCAGACAGCTTAGCTAGCTCCATAGTTACTTGCCTGTTACCTGCATGCCACCTGCGCTTATCTTACGCACAGGGTCACCCCACTCTCCCAGCTGCTTCCCAACTGTGAGCCACTAGCGCGCCCTTAATTAAATACGGCCACCTCTACCCCCACTGATTAGCCCTTCTCTTACCCTACAGCACTGTTCCCTCGACAACCCAGTCCTGATGACGATCCCGACTGACGGGGATCGAAACGCCGTCGACCACACAGCTTAATTTTATGGCGCCCTTCTTGTTTTGTACTCCTGGAAATTGACTCATTCTTGTTTTAAGTGATTACAACTTGATCCCTGGAGCCATTACTCTGTATATTTCACCTATTGTCACTACGCGCCGACCACGCTGTTTCACCCCAGCACTTGCACTATCACCACTATTCACTGTATATATTTATGTATATATCACCCTCACCAAGTGCCACCGGGTTGTCACCCCATTTGATGTGTACAGTGCTGTTTAACTGTATAACTTTGCAACAGACCCGCCATGCTCTTTAAGTGGTGAATAATACCCGCCTTTTTTCAAAAAACTGCAGTGACTCCTTAATTTCTTTCTTTTGTAATGCATATTGCATACACTTGTTGAAATTGTCTTCCAATTGATACCTGTTGGGAATTGTTCTTATTTACAAGTAGCACCAGGACACACCCATGGACCCCACACCTGCCACTCCTGCAAATTCACCTGCATCAAGACCCACACCAAACCCACAAACACCAAACAGAGATCCAACACCAACCACCTTACATGTATCCTTCTCAACACCGCTCGGTTCACAAACACGCCATCGACCTTTGGAATCTACTCGACACCATTTCTACGGATGTCGCCTTCCTAACAGAAACCTGGATGAATGCCTCTTCAGCTCCAGACATCACCATAGCCATCCCGGACGGCTACAAGATCATCCGTAAGGACCGCACCATCCAAACAGGAGGAGGCATCGCTATCTTCCACAAGAACACCATCCGCGTCTCAACCAGCTCAGAAGACAACCTCGCTATCGCCGAATACCTTCACTTCCAGATCCACACCGACCCCAAGACCACACACAGAGGCACCCTCCTCTACAGGCCACCAGGACCCGAACAAAATTCAGCGAAGACATCACTGACTTCATCACCCCACACGCCCTCCCCTCGGAAGAATACATTCTACTGGGAGACCTCAATTTCCATCTGGAAAAGAGCAACAACAGTAACACTACCACCCTTCTGGACAATCTCGCCAATCTCGGACTCAAACAACTTGTTAACACCCCCACACACTATGCAGGACACACACTCGACCCTATCTTCACTTCCAGCAAGCATATCTCCTTCACGCACACCACACCCCTCCACTGGACGGACCACAGTTGTATCCACTTCATTTACAATAAGACCACGATCCACAACCACCCTCAACCAACTCTGCAAAGAAATTGGAACAAAATCACCATCGACCAGATCTCCACATCGCTTCGTCAAAAACCCCCTGTCTATTCAGCCGCCACCAACCTCACACAATGGTTAACCCAAACCGCCAACAAACTAGCCCCCTTTAAAAAACATCAAATCAAGCAAGGAAGCAAGAATGCCCCCTGGTTCAACGATGACCTTAAGAAATCCAAGAAGCTCTGTCGTTCCCTTGAGAAAACTTGGAAAAAAGACCCAAACACTATCCCCCAAGCCGCCTTCAAAAACGCCACCCGCAAACACCACCAACTAATCCGGACAGCCAAGAAATCAGCACTCAAAGACCGACTAGACAACAACGCCCACAACAGCAAGGAACTTTTCAACATCATCAAAGAATTCACCAACCCCACCGCCAGCTCAAACGACATCACCCCCTCTCAAGTCCTCTGCAACTCCCTCGCCTCATTCTTTCATGACAAAATCGCCGACATTCATAACAGCTTTGACAGCCAACCCATAAACCAGTCCACCCCACTCACCTCCGAACCTGTACCTCCTCCGAATAACCTTCTCGACTGGAACCCAATCACCACAGTAGACACCATTCGCCTGATGAACTCCATCAACTCAGGATCCCCTACAGACCCCTGCCCCCATCACATCTTCAACAAAGCAGACTCCATTATCGCACCTCCATCTCCGAGACGTCATCAACTGCTCCCTCAACTCCGCCACATTCCCAGAAAGCTGGAAACACGCCAAACTCAGCGCCCTTCTGAAGAAACCCACAGCTGACCCCACCGAACTCAAAAACTACCGCCCCATCTCGCTCCTCCCATTCCCTGCCAAAGTCATTGAGAAAGCCATCAACAATCAGCTCGCCGCCTTCCTCGAAACCAACTCCTCACAGTCTGGCTTCCGAGCCAAACACAGCACCGAGACCGCCCTCATCGCAGCAACAGACGACATTCGATCACTACTGGACAACGGAGACACAGTCGCCCTCATCCTCCTTGACCTCCCTGCAGCCTTCGACACAGTCTGCCATAGCACCCTGATACAACGCCTCAGAAACATCGGAATTCAAGGAAAAGCATTGGACTGGATCATCTCGTTCCTCGCTGGAAGAACTCAGAGAGTCCACCTCCCCCCTTTTATATCAGAGGCCACCGAAGTCATCTGCGGCGTCCCGCAAGGATCATCACTCAGCCCCACCCTCTTCAACGTCTACATGAGCCCCCTCGCAACCATCGCACGTCAACACAACCTCAACATCATCTCCTACGCTGATGACACTCAGCTGATCCTCTCACTCACCAAAGACCCAATCACCGTCAAAACCAACCTACATGAAGGGATGAAAGAAGTAGCCGAGTGGACGAAGCAGAGCCGTCTGAAACTAAACTCGGACAAAATGGAAGTCCTCATCTTAGGTGCATCCCCTTCCACCTGGGATGATTCTTGGTGGCCAACGGCCCTAGGAAAAGCCTCCATACCGACAGACCACGCACGGAACCTGGGCATCATCCTGGACTCCTCACTCTCGATGACCAGACAAGTCAACGCCGTCTCATCATTATGCTTCAACATCCTACGCATGCTCAAAAAAACATTTCGCTGGATCCCCACCGAAACAAGAAAAACGGTCACCCACGCACTGGTTACAAGCCGTCTGGACTACGGAAACACCCTTTACGCCGGTACCACCGCAAAACTGCAGAAAAAGCTCCAAGGCATCCAAAATGCTTCAGCCAGACTCATACTAGACATCCCCCGCACAGACCACATTTCCGTTCACCTGAAAGACCTTCACTGGCTCCCTGTCAACAAGAGGATAACGTTCCGTCTCCTCACCCACGCACACAAAGCACTATACGAACTTGGACCTGATTGTCTCAACACGCGCCTTTCCTTTTACACCCCCACCCGCCAGCTGCGCTCGTCCAACCAAGCCCTCGCCGCTGTTCCACGCATCCACAAAACCACCATGGGGGAAGATCCTTCTCCTACTTAGCGGCCGAACCCTGGAATTCCCTTCCCATCCACCTCCGCCTTACTCAAAACCACCTAGCCTTCAGAAAACAGCTCAAAACCTGGATATTCGATAAGTAAACCTCCCCCCCTTCCTCAAGCGCCTTGAGACCCTCTGGGTATGTAGTGCGCTATATAAATTCTGACTTGACTTGACTTGAAAGTCTGTTGAATATGCATCAACAATCTGCTGCAGGACAAAGCCCTCCCCTGGAGAAGGAGGTGCCTTTTCCTTGATGGAACTGCCCTTTTTTAAGGCTCAATGCTCTTTGATTGCATTGAGACGTGTGTTGAACACTATGTGAATGGGGTGGTCCATTGATAGATGAATCTCCACCCTCCTATTCGAACATAGGGACGTGCTGTAGACATAGGCGTTGCATAGGGTAATCTGTCCCTGCACAAATATTTTTCCCTTTATTTATCCTTCAGACATGTGCTTTCTTAGGATGTCAGCAATGGAGTATAAAGAAGTGAACTACCTGTCAGGAGCACCTCACTGATTCCTTGCTTTAAGCTCACAATTTTGATTTTATATACAGTCACAGGAGAGAAATTACTTTCTTGCCACTAAATTAACACAAGTTTTCAAATGAGATTTTGTTTGCCATTTGGGGTCTCTGGATTTTCCAAATGGTAAGGCTTTAACATTTACATTTTGAGTTGACCTTATCATGCCCAAGTGCTTCCTTAGTATCTGAAATTGGAATACCCTTGGAATATCCCTCTGCATATAATTGTAGTGAAATTTAGGATTCTTATCTAGAAAATTTCCAAATTACGACTACCATGTACCACAATTCAAATGGGCCACGTTTTGCTGCCTGCAAGAGACCCAATTCAACAGGGCTGGACTGGCCATACCAGACATTGGGCGTTTACCCGGGAGGCTGGAAGATGGGGGTCGGTTATTCGGAGGAGGGGGCTGGTTATTCAGCAGCGCTGCATTATCAGCCCCCAGTAACAAAAGCGGCAAGCAATCGTTTCCCGACTCCTGGAGCCAGGCAGTGCTTCCCCAAGGACTGGTCTGAGAAAATTGCCAGGGCTGCTTGGTTCCCAGTCCGGACCTGCACTTCAATTTATCAGGGATGTCCCGCCCTATAAAAGTATATCGCCTTTTCCCAAGAGCTGAAATTCACAACAGCACAATTTCCCACATTCCTTATGCAAAACCAAAGCACAGATTCTTAGGATAATTCATTTCCCAGACTTCAGCTGCATGCTGGCCATCAGCAAAGGTATGTGTTTGTTGATTTCAGAAATTACATCATTTTGGTCTTTGGCTGGTTGAAATATGCTATTTTACGGATCAAATTTAGAGCTGTGATATAAATGTAAGTTGAAACTTCATGGCTGTTGTCCATCTCACCAAGGTGAGTATGTAGTATGCATATGTGGTGTTTACTAGAGTTTCTGCAATACCCACTGTGTGTCACTTTTACTTTATCTCACCACACTGAGTTTAAAGCTGGACGTTCTACCTGAAGGCACCCACCTGTATGCTGCTTCTTCTACAACACAATCAATAACCCATTTGTCATCTCTAATGCAGACAAAGAAGCCCAACAGAAAAATACTCTATTATATGTAAGTGGTGGTCCCATCCAAATGCGGATCCTAGTTTCTTCCTGTAAATGGAATAAGCGACCTCATTCTCCCATAATGTTACTGTAAAGGTACTGCAAAGGAGATTAAAATTAATGGATAATGAATGATGTGAAGTGTTTTTGGTCCTAGAAAATGAAAGTCATCTGAGAAATCTGTCAAACTTACCACTGTTTACTTTCAGCAGACCTTGGATAGTGGTTTGTTCAGAAAGGTGGATGCTTGACACCAATCAGGCAGAAGCACCACCCACAAATAGTTGAAACCACTTTAGCTCCACTCCAAGTCCAGAAATTGGTATATAGCTGCTCTTGGAGTAATCATATGGTGTAATCTTTGTCCACAAATGTTAATTACAGAGATTGACCATGATTGGATCAAAGTATTTCCCAATCATCAGATAATTCACTATATCCAATCCATCTCCTGTCCAGTGACCAGTCTGTATCTTTGCTGATATCAAATATGACATATTCAGCTTTTATATCACAATGAAGGAAGGAAATCTGAGAAATCCGTAGGAAAATCCACAATTAGCAAACAACACTCTGGCCCCAGAGATAACCCTAATATGGGAAAAAGCCAGCCCTGAATTGCTTGTATTCCAGTTCAGGAAGGACCGAGCCTGGCAGTTCGGGCTGGACTGCTCCCACTGGAGTAGGGTCAAGACTGATTCACATATGGCTGGGTCCAAACTGAGGTGGTGTGGTGTAAAAAAAAATAATGGACGATGGACTGAGATACAACCCCAAGCAATTAGCAGTGGCAGATTAATTCAACCATTCTATTCATCACTGATTTTGTATGCTTCCATGTGATGCTATATGTAGGACAGGTATGCTCAGACAATAGTCCTGTAAAAAATGGGCTACTGGAACAAGCTAAAATGAGTCCTAATAAGGATGAAAATGGTCCTAGGATTCGGCCTCAAGTAATTCCCAGCGGCTGAGATTAATTCAAGCATTCCACTCATCATTTTTCGTATACATCAGACACAACTGTACCATCAAGAGGCAGTGTAAATGGAAAACGCACTGTGCTGTAAAGTAATGCAGTATTATGTAGCATCAAATAATCAACAATTAGCCTCAATGAACCGTAAGCTCTTATTAGTTTAAATATACACCACACGTTTGGCTGGGTATTGCTTCCTCCCTCTACCCCCTCTTCAGCCAACCACCCACAGTACTTTCTTTTACTAAGTGCCAAGAAGGAAAGATGCTTGCATTTTAATATGATTCAGAAAAGGGGGTGGTGATCAACAGAGTGTCTGAATTAAGCAGACCACTCTTACCCAGTCCAAAGATCAGGGCTTGATCCATCACCGTTATTTAGCTCACTGCACCATCCCAGCTCAGAACCTGGCTATATGCAAATCAGTCTGTCCCTGGCCCAGTGCATCATGGGAACAGGGCAGACTAAACTACCAAGCCAATTCTTCACCAGAAAGGAGACAAGCTTCCGGGGACCGGTTTCTGGCATTTCAGCCGTCGTCGGCCCGGCTTGCTTGAATCCTGATGGTGCAGTGAGCAAGGGACTCATGTCTGAGTATACCCTGCCACACCTATAGAGACCAAAAACGATTCAGAAAAGGGGGTGGTGATGAACAGAGTGTCTGAATTAAGCAGACCACTCTTACCCAGTCCAAAGATCAGGGCTTGATCCATCACCGTTATTTAGCTCACTGCACCATCCCAGCTCAGAACCTGGCTATATGCAAATCAGTCTGTCCCTGGCCCAGTGCATCATGGGAACAGGGCAGACTAAACTACCAAGCCAATTCTTCACCAGAAAGGAGACAAGCTTCCGGGGACCGGTTTCTGGCATTTCAGCCGTCGTCGGCCCGGCTTGCTTGAATCCTGATGGTGCAGTGAGCAAGGGACTCATGTCTGAGTATACCCTGCCACACCTATAGAGGCCAAAAACGATTCAGAAAAGGGGGTGGTGATGAACAGAGTGTCTGAATTAAGCAGACCACTCTTACCCAGTCCAAAGATCAGGGCTTGATCCATCACCGTTATTTAGCTCACTGCACCATCCCAGCTCAGAACCTGGCTATATGCAAATCAGTCTGTCCCTGGCCCAGTGCATCATGGGAACAGGGCAGACTAAACTACCAAGCCAATTCTTCACCAGAAAGGAGACAAGCTTCCGGGGACCGGTTTCTGGCATTACAGCCGTCGTCGGCCCGGCTTGCTTGAATCCTGATGGTGCAGTGAGTAAGGGAATCATGTCTGAGTATACCCTGCCACACCTATAGTGGCCAAAAACGATTCAGAAAAGGGGGTGGTGATCAAGCCCTGATCTTTGGACTGGGTAAGAGTGGTCTGCTTAATTCAGACACTCTGTTCATCACCACCCCCTTTTCTGAATCGTTTTTGCATTTTAATATGCTCACTGTATAGGGCTGTGAGTATTCATAATACGACTTACCAGTAAGGCGTATGAGTGCAGGAATTCACTGAGTAGGCTAGTATTAGGCCAGTCCATCTAGCCATCAATTAGAAACCTCTGCTATTTTTAACAGACATGTGGTTGATGGTAGGTTCATTCAGAACAGTCCCTCACTAATACTGCAAACCTGGAATCCGTAGACATAGTACCTGATTCAATATTTCTATAGTGCTGCATCCCTCTGAAATAACGACAGGCTCTACTGTTGGCACAGATACTGAAAGATTTCCAGCTTCTTAATATAACTATCCACCAACCCAATCAAATAAAGTTTATATTGCAAATTCTTCCACAGAATGGAACTGTGTAACCTAATATTTTCTCTCAAAGCAGAATCATTTTTAATCTTAAGTTTTCAGTAGCATAGAGGTAGCAGAATGGAGGTTTTGGTGTGAATAGTACTGGGGAACAGTTTTCCATAAGCATCCAGAAAGGGCCCAAGGAAAATGTGGGATCTGGATAATTCCATTTTCTTTAAATGTTTTAATTGGTGAAAAATCCAACTCAAAATACAAAGTACAGCATTTTGTTACAACCCAGAGACAAAAGGCCATCTCTAGAAATGTAGACAGCTGAAAATAATGTTCCTGGCACCCTACGTGACAGTATATCACAATTTAGTGCTCTTTGTGTGGCCCCTAGTCTCTCCTTCACAGACTCTATTTCATTTGTGATCGCCCCCATTGCTGCGGTCAAGAGCTAGTAATTGTTGATGTGGTTGAACGATCCTTAGCTGATGCCATACCAGTTTTACATTTCCCCATTTCTCCTTACCTTGGGGATGACTGGCTTCACCGGTATGATGTCCCTGGTCTTCTTATATAGGGTTAAGAGGCCTGGCCCAGCCCAGCCTTGTCCAGTCACGGACAGGCGCAGACGGGCCTGCCTGCGTGTGGTCCGCAGTGCGGGAGCCCCTACCGCAACTTAAGTGCCTCTTGGCACCTCTTGGCGCATGTGATGACGGTGCGGTGATGGTGGAAGTGGGTGCGCTACTTTACAGGTAGGGAATAGTAGTTCCCTGGTCCTCCTTGCTCCCTCGCCGGGCAGACTTTCAGGGATTACTCTGGCAACAGCAGTCACAGAAGGAAAATGAGCAAATTCGTTTATTTTTGTTTTCCTGTGAGCATGCATTAGCTAACATGAATACATGCAAGTTATTATGGTGAATGAGAAAATGTACTTACGAACAATAGACCACCATCATACTGTGGATTGTTTCGCAAGTTAATTGTGTGGGTGAGTTAGTGCTGGCTGTAAGTGATTGGGGCTCAAAGTTTCTCACAAATCACACAATGCAGCACAACATTTGAAGTTACTGTACTCCCTTGCATTCAGTGACAGGGAAAGACAAGAATATATTTTCATAGAAATGCACAGTTCTTCTCTCTCCCTGCGTCAGTGCAATTTGGGCTGCCAAGCGAAAACAGAGGCAGCTTTGTGGAATAGTTCAACTGTGCCAGAGTTATGGTCAGGATAGTTTCTGTGCCGGAAGGGGTACCTTCCTGTACATAAAGGGTCAGTGGAGTCTTGTTCCTGTTTGCACGTGTCCTTATTGTTTCCTCTGCATCAATTAATGAGTACATTTAGACAATTACTCTGCAGTTCACTGTATCATGGTCATCTGGTTAATTAAGTATGTGAATATCTGTAGACCAAATTAACTTCATTCTAGGTTTAGTTGCACAAATTTTGATGAAGCCCTCTATGGAATTCGCTCCTTGAAGATCCTCAATTTGCTTTTGCCTAAGATGCATAATTCAGGGACTCGTCCCTGAGGGACCATCGAGCACTATAATTGCCAGCACAGATATCATCAGCGGAGGCAGGGACCGCATGAGGTCTAGTGTCCAGTATCACAGACACGTCGATCTGTAATGAGGTGCTTGGGTGTCCAATGTGCTGGCACATCCATTAGGTAAGCAAGAATAACTGCCAGGGATGGGAGACACGCATTGTTTGTCTATTGTGCAGGTACAATCTCTACAGCTGAGAAACTGTGTTTGGTATTGTACAATTTCGTAAAGAAATGTTAGACCATGAGCTCCATCACTATTGATTAATGCTGCCCCGTCCTATGCATTAGCTGCAAGTTGGCTGCCCAAAGGAAAAGTGTGTATAACAATGTGTTATAAGGTTTGTACTGATAATGTGAACATGCAATTAATGATTGCTGATCAAATATAGTTATGTCACAAATGAATGAATTCAGGGCAATCTAATGTCATTTTGTTTCAGCACCCTCTAATCAAAATACATTTAAAAATATGTGTATGGACTGAGATGCTCTTCTTGAGTAAAAGAAAAACGTGGGCCAATATAATGCAATCGGTTGAACCATATATGAGATGGTGTATTCAATCGCTTCTGCATTCAAAATAAAATTATTTAAAGTAATGAAGTTAGAGTTAAAGGATTGAGTCAACAGTGGTCTACCGGGGACATAGCTCAAGTTACCTAGACCTATGGATCCACATTTACGAACTCAAAAGTGATGGAACCCTGCAGAAAATATTATTGTTGGATTTACTTTCCAGTGCAAAATGTGTTTAGCAATAGAAGTTGCCTGAAAGTAATGTAAATGAGTGTAAAGAACTGTTATCTGGTCTGACGGCTAGATAGGTCAACCTTAAATCTGGGGAACTGGGTTCGAATAGGCAAATCACCTGGGGCCTCATTTATGAGGCCGTGCGTCACTTTTACGCCGCCGGTGCATCACTTTTTGTAACGCATCGGCAGCGTAAAACATGCCTCCTGTTGCGCACTATTTACAAAGTGACGCATCTAAGCAGATGCGTCACTTTGTAAACCCCTGCGCTACATTATACCTGCGTCAGGTATAATGTATGCAGAGGGGGCGTTCCCCCGCAAAAAGCCTCGTAATAGTGACGCAGTGAAATCTATGAGAGCTCACTGCGTCACTTTTAGGACACTGTTGCGTCAAAATCTTGCGCCTGCCTCACAACAGGCGTAAGACTGACGCAAGCCCTTTCACATGGGGCTTTCCCCATGTAAAAGGATGCATTGCTGGAGTTGCGTCACTTTTGTGACAAACTCCAGCAATGCGTCACTTTTGCGCTTACAGATACGTCAGAAATATTGACGTATCTGTAATTCCTTGTGCAATGATGCGTCATATTGTAAATATGACGCATCATTGGGGTCGCAAGGAGGTCGCAATGAAAAGTGACGCATCACTGTTTTCTCGCAGCGATGCGTCACTTTTCATAAATGAGGCCCCTAATCTTCCCATGCCTGACAAAAAATGAATGTGTCCTTGTGTAACGGAACTGGTGCTCATGCAAAGCACTCTGATACCTTTGGGTCAAGTTTGCGCTATATAAAACCCATAGAAAAAGGGGCATTCCATGGGTAGTACATGGCAATCCAATGCACCCATACATGGTATTTTGATGCAAACCCCTATCTACTACTAATAGTGATAGGGTTGTGCAGCAGAAAATAATGCGATTTTGAAGCAGGTGTTACAAAGGAGATTGCTTTTTACTTTCCAAGTGTGCAAACATCCGAAGTGGGAAAAGTTTAACAGTTAGTGTAAGCATAGTATTTTGTATTGGAAGGATGCCCTTCCAGGGCGAAACCTATTCTAGACTCAAGCTGACAACCTTGCACTATGGAGCAAATGTGTGTGTGTGTGTGTGTGTGTGGCACTCAGCAGGCTGACTACCTGCTAGTGTTAGAGGGGGGCCAGGGGGAGAACAGGGGGGCTGTACCATATCTCTGTGGATATGGCACTTTCCTGCACTCTACCTGTCACTCAATGTACCCGGCAACTTTGGGTGCTGCTGCATTTTGTGACCGTTTGGTAAAGCTAGGCCTTGGTGACCATTTTAGAAGCTGGCTTTAGCACACATGTGCAATGCTTTGAGCATTTGTGTACATCCATAAAACACTAGGAGTGTATTAGTAGCTGATCGTCGTAAGGTTTAAAAGCATCACAGCATATTGTTCTTTTAGGAAGTGAATTCAAGAATCGAGCGCAAAAGAAATACAATTTGTGCACGACATGAATAAAAAGAAAGCAGGTGATAACAGTGACAGCAATTTTCATTTTGCTTTACAAATATTTGTGTTTTAATGTTTTAATTTTCTTTTTCAGTAAATTAAGATACGTTGTTTAAACTATTTTGCTGTCTAAAAAAAACGAATTTGCAGAGCATGGAAAATGCACTAAAATATCAATACAATTACTTCATAAAACTTGTGGCAACTATATGAGTACCACAATAAGCAGAATTTCAGTGTCTTTCTTTTGAACCTTGTAATGATTGGAAACAAATGGATTTACACGGCAGCAGGCACTGAAGGAAGCGTGCGGTAGAGCCAAAGCACACTGAAGGGCACGCCTGGGCCAGATGTATCATTGTATTACTTTGTCCTTGAAGCACACCTGGTGTTGCAAGGGAAATACAATATTTAAGTTAGATTGACCAAGCAACTGGTATATATGGCGCATTCTTGCCCTCTCCTGTTCACGCTGTGCAGTGCATCAGGTGGTCTTGCTGTGTTGCATGAAATATTGATGAATATGCCCCACAATAAATCTTCTATTGGCTGCATGGTAGGGCACATACAAGCCTTCTCTAGACATAGACCATGTAAGTGTAAAATTGTTTCACTGTTTTTAGGGCATCAAAGACCCACAATGATGGACCTTCTTTGAGCCTGGCCTTTCCTTTTCTAATGTCTTCTCATCTGTACTGCTGATGTCGCATCTCAGTGAGAGAGGTATATGATTAGGGTAGATCCTGACTGGTGATTCGGTTGTAGCTAGTTTAGTTGTACGCAGTCTTGGAGTCCTTTCCCCGCCTCCATTCTCCACTATTATGTTTGGAGCTAAAGATTTTGAAACAGGTCAATAGAAAGGTAGGATTTTCAGATTAGCAGATGCATTTTGTCAAAGGAGGATGATCATGACATGTTTTAAGGGACAAGAACTGAGGCACAGAGAAAGAAAACATTGATCAGATAAGCAGTTCTTCTATGATAAATGAAGAGAATTATTTGAGACAAGTGGAGCAAGGAGATTTGGAGACATTTGTTTTGATGACTAGGTTACATACCTCAACAGTATTAAATGAAGTGAAGGGGGGCAGGAGAATGTAATCAGGGTAGGTAAGATAGGGTTAAAGGTCCACTTTCGAGGAGTTCATAACAGGTTCACTACTTTATGACACCTTGGCCTTAAACAAATTGATGATATTGTGGCAGGGGTACTAGGGCTAGTGCAGGCGAGTTTCTAACACACCTGGCTTAAAGATTGTGGTAGATTATAAATATCTAAATTATGCAATATTTAGTGTTAGAAACTGTTGAGTATTATTGGCTTTGGTTCGCAAATGAAGGGCGAATCGCAGGAATTCATCTGTGAAAGGTGGGTACTACCATGAGGATGTGGATAAGGACTATGATGAAAGAACCACCAGGGGTGATAAGAATACAATGTGGACATTAATGAGAACGGATATCAAGGAGAGTTATTAGCTGATCCAATTGCATGCCATTTGCACAGGAATAAGGTGTCAAGAAGGGAATAGAAGTAACACAAAGTAAAAAAGGCTATACGATGCCTGTTAATGTTCTCTGATTGTCACACCCTGCCTCCTACACTTGCCATAATAGCAAATAATACAACAACGAGGCACTAAAGATGAACCATGATGTGCAAGCCAAAGCGAGTGCCAGGTCACTTCCATTAGTCTTCTTAGTAATTCCACTTTGAATGGAAAGCAAAAGTGCGAGCCTACCAGAGAACATTTTCAAAACACATCCTGTGTGCTTTCGTTTCTTCTTATGTATTTCCTTCTTTTCTTTATTTTTTGATTTCCCCATTTATTTATTTATTTATTTATTTTCGAGATTTTTATTGCGCATACAAATACCTGAAGGTGTCTCGGCGCATATGGAAGCTAATTACGATCAGACAGCAACTCTACTGGTTAAACAGCCATGTTTTTAAGAGCCATACCAAGATTTCTCTCTGAATGTGTGCATATGTTTGTTCTGATAAGTAGATTATCAGCATGTGTCTGTGCGTATCATTTAATTAGCTAAACTGGGTGCATTAAATTGTGTCTCCTTCCCATTTATATCATATCTAAGTTCCTTTTTCGTAATTGGTGTTTTGCATTCAATCTGTATTCTTGGCTATTTCAATGTGAATAATCACGTTAGATGTTTTAAAAGGGGTGCAAATATTTAACCATATCCTCCTGACAAACTAACCACCTTCAGCATGTGACAACACACCCACAGCCAGAAGTCTGCCAATCTGAAGGGGGAGAAGACATTTACAAAAGAAAAAAGAGGAAGAGACTTTCTCCATCAGCACACCTGTGATCAATGTAAGGCACCTCTCTCTAAATGGCACTGCATTATATAACCTTAGAAATCCCCTTGTGCTTTACTTATTTCAGCAATGTACTCCCCTCAGTTCTGTCATGGATCTTAAGTTGCAGTTTCGGCCTCTGACTTTATAGAGCACTCTGTTGCCCTTGGCTTGGTTTGCGCTCTGTCAGTATTTGTTACACCAGCCTTTTTGCCTCTTTTCACAATGTACAAATGATTTCGTCGCACTGTCTCACATTTTTAATTGTACAGTTTAGAATATTTTGGTGTCATTGTACTTATGCTGTTCTACTTTGAGGTTTATCAATGTCAATAAAACCATTCTAAAATGGTGCCTCCTCACATTACCCTTTGAGAACTCATTGTCCCAAGAGGAATTCATGCTGCCAGTCAGCACTACCAGAGAATCTCCATTTTAGAGCTTATTCAAGCCCAGTGAAAGAATCTGCCACTCAGCCTTGAGACCCAGACCACACGTGTGCTTTCCACTTTAGGCTGATTGGAGCCCCCTATTGGTTTCAAGTCAGTGCCTCTCATACTACTGCACACATTCTCCTTCACCTTTACCCATTAGAAGGGTTTTAACCAACTTCTCTGTCCATTTCTTTTTCATTGTTGTTTCAGCACTCCCTCTGGCACATTGTAAAACTTTGAGTCCTGATGATGACCCTGTCACTTTTAGAAAATAAGCTTTTCCTTGCTTGAACCATCTGGTACCTGCTGCCAGTGTCCTGGATCACATGGCTCTGAATACCTTAGCTGCTGGGCTTTGTGTTATCCTCACAGATATTAAGAAAAAGGGGGACTATGTGTTGTCAGGATCAGTCACCCTACTAGGATGGCTGGGGGCATAGCTGGTACCTGTCCCATTTACATTTCAAAGGGCTGCATCTAGCACACCAATAAATAAACCTGACACTAGTCTTTTTGTCACCCTAGACTTCTTGGAGCCTTGGCGGGGAAAGGAAAAACAGTTCAGAACCAGATGTAGGGTAGCCCAGATTGCTCCACTTCAAAGGCTAGCAATAGGCATACACATTGGACCCTCTGAACAACTCTTTAGTACACTCCTGAACATGTGGAAGACTTCACTACCTTCTTCTGGACTCTTCTTAAATATTTCTGTCCAGACCGGACTCAATCTAACTTGTCTATGTAACCAGCCCTCCATAGCGGTCAGCCTAAGCTAGATTTCACTAAACTTCATTAAAAACACAAAAAATTCATAACTTCAGTTCAACATTTTAAATTGTTTTCGTGTCATTTTGTTGTTCAAATCTTTCGATATTGTTCCTAAATTGGTGTGGAGTTTATGTTGGGTAGTTTTATCACTGTATTTTGTTTGCTGCAAAAATACTTTACACATTGCCTCTAAGTTAACACGGACTGATTTTGTGCCAAGCTCGCAGAGGAATAAGCACAAGTTCATTTATTCACTTTTGTGGTTCAACCTGACAAAGATTGTGGTTGTTGCTTATGTAAGTTTTTCAACCTCTGGTAAAACTAAAAGAACAACAAATCAATTTAGTAATTTACATCATAAATATTGATGATACAGTTATAGTTCAATTAAGAGAAAAAAAATTGAAAAAAATAATGTATATTTAAATTGTTTTCCACTCTAATTCACTACAAACCCAACACATCAAAACTAAAGTAAACATTACTAATAAAATGTTAATTATGTAACATTATATCAATACTATAATTATGATATTTTGCCTAAGTTAAAGATAAGATTATCTATAGTCTGTCCCAGAGTAGTTTTGAGATGCCAATATATGTTACATGATATTCTTGTGTCACATTATTTTTTTCATTATGTTGGTGGAATATTGATAAGCTGAAATCCCATCCATTGCACTAGGTATACCACCTCCCTCGGACCCTTCCCGTCTTATGTAGCTCACTGGGGTGTACCTCCAGTAGAACCTTGCTAAAGGGGTGGGTGGAACTCACATAATTCTATGTACCATAATTACTTGGAATTACCCAAAAGTTGGTGAGATAGCTTGGAACGCAAAAAGAGAAATTCTGTGTCAGCTGCTATTTTCCTACTTGCATCCAAAATTGATTTTGTGCTAAGAAATACATCTGAATGCTACAGAACACGAATAGCAAATGTTAAATGTGCTGTCAGTAGGATGTGTTCACTCAAAATCACTCTAAACTAAGTGAACAGTCAGAAATGCTAAAATAGCTCTTTAATGCCTCCTCAGGGGCTGTGAATGCTAGATAAATGTATTTACAAATACAAGTTGTTGTATTTTCAAGTTAAAGAGTAACATCATTTTTTTGATTATTCTGGCATAATTGACATTGCATGCTGGCCCACTTTGCCTGCTGGCTAGATTTGGGCTACAGAAAAAGTTGAATATGCATAGACACATAGCAAATAGAAAACCAAAAAAATTGTAGGATTGTATAATTAGAGTATTCCAAAAACAATCTACGCTGGTGTTAATTTGCTTGAGGAGTGCAATGAATGTTACTCTCTATAATTGTATTCTCTACAAGCTAAGCTGCAATATGTACACTTTATTTCTTTAGCATGGAAATGAAAAATTCTCTGATGACTCCTTACAACAGTGGTTCACAAACTGTGCGCTGTGGCTCCCTGGGGAGCCATCAAACATAGCCAGGAGAGCTGCGCACCAAGCACTTTAATGCATTTAACGGTAATTAGACTTCAACGCATGATGTCGATGAGTTGTCAGTGACATGCCTAAAGCTGTAAGGGTAGTGCATAATTGATGGCATGTCGAGGGAGAGGGCCTCCGTATATCTCTGGATCCCCACATTCGAACACTCCCAACGTAAGCGAAAGATGCCTGATTAATTTGTTTTCTTTCCAAATGCATGTCACACCAATGCAAGTTATAAGGAAAGTACAGTTTTCCTGTCTATTAAACACAGTATGTGTATTAAGTATTGACATTTGTACTTGAATACTTTCAGTACACCTTTCTTTCTATACAAACACATTTCCAGACAGGCCTACTCTCTCTTTGAGCACAGGGAAGTAAAACACCATATACAGCATAATGCCAACATTTGGAAGCTAGAAAGAGGGACGTTTAAAAAAAATCTGAGGAATTTATTTTCCTTGCATTGATTTTGAGGAGGTTTTTAGGAGGAAACAGCAATAGTAAATCTGTATGTGGCTTAAAAAAGCCTGAGTCACAATGCTGAGACAGGTGTGTTGGCACGTATGACATGGGTAAAAATGTAAGTGCAAGAGCAGAAACACTATGCCAATGGGGCCTACATACATAGGGGTGCTATCTAGCACTGTAAGTGAGCTAAACAACTTTGAGAGGTAACTACGAATATTTTGTTGGAGGTGCCGCCTTAGTAATACCAAACATCCTGCATATATGATTATAATACCTTCATCAGCTTCATCCCAATTATTTTCAGGGAGCAAAAAGCGAGTACTACAGAGGCTGGACTTACATCACCCCCTTCCTCCAAAAAAGTAACAGTGGGGAGCCACGGGCGATGGCCAATGGGTCAAGTGAGCCACGGGTCCAAGAAGTTTAGGAAACACACAATGTTAAAATAAATATTTCTTAACAAATGGCCATTATTATATTCCAATCACAGATGCATTTTATGGAAATATATCAAGTGAAAATGCTACTAAAGACTTAGGGGCGGTTCACGATGGTCGAGGGACATCCACCAACAGACTGTCAGTAGCGGTCCCTCCACCATCGTAATGCTTCTTTCAGTCTCACCATATTATGATGGGGGTTGGAAGAGTGGCGATCTGAAAGACAGACTGACATGGTACAGACGGGTGGATTAAATTTGACCAACTGTTGGAACAGCCTCTAGTCCATCGGGATTATGATATCCCTTTCCGTCTGTCATTCTGTGGCTTCCATGAAATGGCTGGCAGAAATGGATTTGGGGGCCCATAGTGGGGCCCCCTTTATCCCTCAGGCTAGGACATGTGCCCTGGGGAGAACATATGGTGCCCCCTTCATATCCCAGCACCATGTGGCAGGCACCGCATAGTGCCTGCCATGTAGTGCTGGCATATATGAAGGTATGGCACAGTAGCCAGAGCAGGTGACTCCTGAGCAGGGCTCACGGTTTGATCACCTGGTGCTGGTGGCAGCTCAGCTCAACATCATGTGATTCTGGGCAGTAGCTCACTTACTCTCTCCAACAGCCCCCAGCGCCTTTAGACCCTTAGGAGTGATTTGTTTGCATTTCTGAAGTAACAGATTTAGGAATTATGTTACCTGTATTTGTTTTGTACTGCACCAGGTGCTGCAGACTACAGCACCTGCTGCTATAGAAAACATAGGCGATGTGACCGCCTCAGTGGTGGTCGCATCGCAATGTGCACTGTGGGACTGCCGCCTTGTAGCTGGCAGTGCTGGATTGACTGTAAGGCACCGTTTTAATTTATTGTTACAATCACTATATTAGGTAGCAATGCCATTAAAGTTAACTTTATGAACACAGATATCTAAGAGCAGTTTCCCTAGTCATCCTCTCTGGACGGTCGCTACTAAAAAGTGCTGATGTTAACCAGGACCTCTGCTCTACAAACAACCAAAATCTCGACTCACTATATGAGTTAGTTAAATCTTTAGAACAACTTGTGAAATATGCACACTTGTCTCTAAATACCCATCTAAAGCAAGTAGAAACAAAATCTTCTATCTGCTTGGACTTGCTGAACAATTTAGCAGCAGGCGAACTCTAGGCATCCCAGATACAATGAGTTGCCCAGTCACATATTATTCTTCCACGAAGGTTGCACTTACCAATAACACAAATACAGGAAGTATATAGGGCCCATCTAACTAAATGCATACCCAAAATCCAAGAGAGACCATGTCTCATGATACGTCCAGTAGAGGAACAAAAGGAGGGAAAAATCCTTGTACAGCCATAGCTACCGCAGTCACTGCCAAATGCTTAGAAGAGCACCAAGCCCTAGTCTTACCTTTGCACAGTAAGAAAAGTTGGATATCGCTAAGAAATAAGGGGCAGATTTACAAGCCCCTTCCCCCACTTTTGGGTCACTTTTAACATGGGAAAAGGGTCGCAGAAGTGGTGCAAGGGGCTCATAAATCTGCCCCTAAGTCTCTAAATTGGTTAGGAGTTAGATCGGGCTGTACCAAGTTTCTCTTCGAAGACATAAAGATGGTAAAGAGAGTTAAATGGGTGGTTATGACTCTGCCAAATGATTGCATAGTTATATTCTTTAAAGCTACACGGCTAGTGGAGGTTGTTTTGAGTAGTATTGTTGTTGCAAATGTGCCTGTAAGCACTGTTTTCTCCCTTCCCTTTGGTTACTTTTACCAACCTACCAAAGTACCGCATACTATTAGACGACAGAAAACACCATATTCTAGACCACCAACTAATTTTAAATTATACTATACCAGCACATAATCGGTTACAGATCCTATCAAAGTTGGACAGGTTTGACTGACTTGATGGGGAGCATTGGGTAGGCTGTGAGGGAGAGCTAAATAACTCATCTCCCTAGTCATCTAAGTACCCTGTCAACTGAAACTAATTTGCAGTTAAATAATAGCATCAGTTTGGATACTCTGATCAATAACCCAACAGATATTCTTTATGAAACTCCCTCCCCATAAAAAAGAATGCCTATATTTTATAGAGGGTTTCTATTTTATCTGCTTTCAAGAGAACTGGGTTATGGAGCCCCTACATATAAATGTGTTAAGAGCAAATCATGTTCCAGCTATTCCTACAAACCATGATAGACCAAGGGGTGGGTTGTGCACTTTTGTTTCAGGCAACTTACAATGTATCCGAATGGCTACAGTGTCACACAACCCATATTACGAAATGATAAAATGTGATGAATTGGGAGTTACACTGCAAGCATTAATTTTTTTTAATATTAATGTGTGTAATAAGACCTATCTTGCAAACATTGAATGAAGACACAAGCAGTACTAAGAACGTGATCATTTTATGAGGGAGGGGGGTGATTTTTGTGTAATATGCCCCCTGAAAAAATATGTGGAGTGACCAATTTAGATAACGTTGGCAAATCAGATTTTAAACACAGTCAGTATGGGGACAAGATAAAAACATTAATATTTAAACATAATCTGGCATTTTCTAACTAAATCCTAAACCCATACGTCCCATTTAAGTGCCGTTTTGTTGGGAGAAATGCCCACACACTATTGATTTTGTTTTAGTCTCTAACAAATGCATCATCCCTGAATTTATTTTAGCACACATTCCATCTCATTAAGTAATCAATTCCCCCAGACTCTCCCGTCTTACTTCTTAACCCGTGGCTAGTCATATCACTGTGCAAACTGAAGACATTGAACTACCAACTGTTAATAGATATACTCTGTGATGGTCACAGGTCGTAGCTGAGGGATTTTTAAAACAACTAATTAATTGTAAAAGGGAAGCTTTTGGGACATGCCTAGATTAAACATCGAACAAAATGCTACAGTTTAGGCCTTTCTGACAATTACACAGGAGATAAAAAGAGAACAGCACAGACAAGAGAGGAAAGGGTGGTTTGATACACTATGTATTAAGGCCCATAAGAGGATAAAGGAATCACTGAACAAAACTCCTAGATGTAGAACTGAGGTACAGACATGTGGAATAGATTATAAATGGGTGGTGAAACAAAGAAAGCTATGGCTGTGTCAGGACTCACAGGAGGTTTCCTCCCTGTAACGCAGTTCTGGCCACCATCTCCTCTTCACAAGATTAAAAAAAGCCTGTTAATTCCTTAAGTTGAAGTGCATGTTGGCCTCGTAGGAATTCCAAGATGGCTGCCAACAGGCACGTACTGTGACAGCATCTGCTGTCAGCGGTCTAGTCTTTTAAGCCTCTGAATAGCTAGTGAAGTGTGCTCCAACATTCTACTGTGCACTTCACTGAAGAGATTAGAAGAAGAGCATCAGAAATTCTTGCGTCGAGTTAGCTAGCTAGGGAAGATTGCGGAAAATACGGGTTTAGCTTCATCGGTACCCTTATATTCCCTTCTGAATAAAGGTTAGTGCATTTAAACAATTCATTGTAGAAGAAATTCTCTGTGAACTAATATAGAAGTCACAGTATAAAGTTATCGTCTTGTCTCATGTTAAACGTTAAATTGGCAGTTCCATTTCCAATGAAAAACCTCACGGAAAGAAGTGAGCCTCTTGTCGAGCTTATTTCTTTCGACTTCAGTCAAGAGTTACAGTTCAGTCAGACCGGACGTATTAATCCAAACGTCGTGTCTGACAGGAAACAATTAAAATAACTCTTCAGGTTTAGGAAAGCTAAAAGGCCTGTAAAAATAACGCATAGATATTCTATTTCCTCCGTTTTCAAAAGCCACCAGTTAATTAGTTTGACAAGCTGTGAAATTCATTAGACATAGACGTGACCTCTTTTCACAGGTGTGTCTGGTGAATTCATTTAAGCTAAAAAACTGAAGAATAATTTCAGATGTGATTAGCGCTTCGATCGAAGATAAAATAATTAGGGCAGAGTAATATTTTTCAAGGACAACTATTACCAAAGGTTAAAAAAAGGAGTGTTTAAAAGGCAATCAATGTAGTGAATTATATATGAGCTAAAGAACTCCATAATTCGAAACATTTATTTTCTGCAATTAAGAAGATTAAAGAGACAACAAAGCAGAACAGAACCCCCAGTACAATTCCTCACTTATCTCTCTTCATAGTAAGTGACGTGGAATAAGGGAAGGCTGAGAAATCTGTTTAATAATGATAAATGCCCACATTAACACTTACCTTATTTCCTCTCCGTTAGAAGGGGCTCAGAAAGAATCCAGTGTTGTGCAATACCAGAAATACAAAAAGAGAGTAAAGTGAAGACTCATTTATGCAAAGTTAATTAAAAAGTGAGAAGTAGAAGAGGAGCGATCTTCCCAACATATTCTGGTAAGGTAAGAATTTATATATTAAAAGTAAAGAAAGAATAACAGTTATAAATTGCAGTTAATATAAAAGTGATTGTGAAATGTTGACAGACCTGTAAGAAGCAGAAGAAGCTGAAGAAGAGAACAACACAGAGCAGGCAGATCCTGGGAGCAGTCTCTTCTCTTTCCATTCCCCTTTCCCCCCTTAGAACTTACCTGTGACGGAACTAGAAAACCTAGCAGGGAGAGTTCTGAGTAGGGCATTGGGCTCTTGTGTCATTCTGCTCCAGTGAAGATTTACAAGTACCTTGTCTGGACAGGCTGAAAGAAAACGTGGAAAGCTTTACATGAAGCCAGCATTATTAATGATAATATTGGATTTTGGAGGATAGTTACTTCTGCACCGTTGAAAGCAGATGAATATCATAGGATTGAGGTTGTGATACCAGAAGAAGATTGGAGGAAGTAAAGAGAGCAAAAACTGCAAGCAAAGGTGCAAAAGCTACTGACCCGACATTATCCCAGGTGTCTTGCATAAGATAAGCCTGGGCGGAGTTCTGCTAAACCAAACTCCACGAAGTGCAAAAAAAATCCACAGAGCTCCGCAAGAAGTGGAGTGCGTTGGATAAATGCTGTTTGTGGTGATTGTAAGTGCCAGGTGCTTGTCTGCACTGTGCAAATATCACAAAAGGCACCATGCACAGCGCAAGCGGGCACAGCTTCCTTTCTGATGCTGGAGTCGATTTTACTCAAGCAGCTGCTTTCTCAGTGTGAAGGGACACTTTTTCAATGTGAGAGGTTGCGAGCATACGCAACCACTGCCAGTGGGAAATTTGACCGCCTGCGTTGAGAAATCTCGTTGGGAGGTTGATTTTCCACGCTTGCACTCTCCACCTTGATATTGATGATCACAAACTAGGAAAAATCTTGCCAGGAAGTGGATTTTCCTGACCAACGCTCACCAACTTTATGTAGATGAACGCGATAGTCCTGTCAAACTCCATAAATCCTTTAACCTAGAATATGTGCTTAATTTTAACTACCTAGCCATTACACTAGATACTAAACTAACCTGGTATTCACATCTGCAATAAAACACCTTGCCAAAACTGAAAACATCAGAAAAGTGTGTCCAAGGCTGTGTCTCAAGTACTTAAAGTCTATAAATATAGGGCACAATCTGCAACCCCTTCTGGTGCAGAACTTTCGTGGGGGTCCTAGTAGAAATACATTTGTGGGGGATAAAACTATGTTCGTCAGGAAGTAATTACGTCTTTTCGTATGAACACTCATGATCCGTGTTACCCTAGATCTGAACATAAAGTGCATAGACCATCAGGCCATATTAAGACCGTTGCTATTCTGGGTCCAATTGTGGACCACAGAAGAACTCTTAAATTACAAAGAGGTGTTAATGGAGATCTTATGGCTTGATAAGCATGTTACCCTCCAGTGGGTTAGGCATGTGCAACACCACTTTCCTTTTTTGAGCAATATCTGGATATAGTCCAACCACAATTGGTAAAACCTCTGTATGTGAAGTTTCGCTATGATGTTGTGCAAGTTAATTTAAACACAGCAAAATGGGAACACACAAATGATGATGTTAGCGAGGTCTACTGCCCCATACGCCTATCGAATGCAGTAGAAAACAATTCCCATTTACTTTTTTTCTGTCCAACATATGCCATTTCAAGGGAAAAAATAGATCAAACCTATTTGCCGTAACTGGGGAATCAGGTCACCCTCAAGAGCGACTAGGATTCTAAAAACTGATACATAATTTGTTTTTAGTGTTAGCAAATATTTATTTGCTGTCAATTTAATATGAAAGGAAAAAGGCATGACACTTTTATTTATAGGTCAAGATTTTTAATCTAAATGTTTTAAATTGTATGTGCTGCTTCAGCATTTATACGCGGTACAAAAGGGGGTGGTGATGGACGGAGCATCTGAATCAATCAAACACTCACACACAGTCAAAAGATCTGGGTTTAATCCATCACCGTTCTTTAGCCCACTCTGCCACCCCAATTCAGACATGGCTATATGCAAAGCAGTTTGACCCTGTGCCACATGGGAACAGTCCAGCCCGAACTGCCAAGCCATGTCTTCATTAAGCATGGGCGAATTTTGCGAATTGGCAATTGGCAAATTTGCAGATTTGCGAATTGGCAATCCCAAAAATTCGCGAATTGATGCAAATTAGTGGATTTTTTTATTTTTGCGTGTTCGCGGGTGTTCGCGAGGTGCTTTGCAATTTCGCGGGTTTTTTTTGGCCTGCTTAATTACTGCCACCCTCTGTTTTTTATACCCATCTGCCCTCTGTACCACTCGTTTCTGTGCCCTTCTGCCCTCTGTCCCACTTTTGTGCCCTTCTGCCCTCAGCCCCACTTAGAATGGCGCCGGCAAGCTGCCAGCGCCATTCTAAAACAGGTAGAACAGGTAGAAATAGCTTCAACAGGAAGCACTAATAGATAAAGTAAAGCAGGTGCTCCAGTTGAAGGTCAAATTAAGTTACACAATCATTAATCACCCCAAGTTTGGGGTGATTAATGATTGTGTAACTGAATTTGAGCAGCACCTTCTTTACTTTATCTATTAGAGCTTCCTGTTGAAGCTGACTTTTGTAACTATTTTAGAATGGCTCTGGCAGCTTGCCGGCGCCATTCTAAAAGAGTTACAAAAGTCATCCTGAACTTTTGACCCAATCCGTTCCATACGCGGATTTTGCGGGAAATTCGCGAAATCCGCGAGCGGAACAGATTTTCCGCCCTTGCTTAGTCTTCATTGGACCGGAAACAAGCTTCCGAGGACCGGTTTCTGGCATTCCAGCCGTCTTCAGCCGGCTTGCTTGAATCCAGTTGCAAAGTGAGCAAGAGACTCACGTCTGAGCATACCCTGCCACACTTATGGTGGCCAAAAGCGGTACAAAAGGGGGTGGTGATGGACGGAGCATCTGAATCAATCAAACACTCACACCCAGTCAAAAGATCAAGGTTTAATCCATCACCGTTCTTTAGCCCACTCTGCCACCCCAGTTCAGACATGGCTATATGCAAATCAGTCTGACCCTGTGCCTCATGGGAACAGTCCAGCCCGAACTGCCAAGCCATGTTTTCCCTGGACCAGAAACAAGCTTCTGAGGACCGGTTTCTGGCATTCCAGCCGTCTTCAGCCCGGCTTGCTTGAATCCAGTGGCAAAGTGAGCAAGGGACTCACGTCTGAGCATACCCTGCCACACTTATGGCGGCCAAAAGCGGTACGAAAGAGGGTGGTGATGGACGGAGCATCTGAATCAATCAAACACTCACACCCAGTCAAGAGATCTGGGTTTAATCCATCACCGTTCTTTAGCCCACTCTGCCACCCCAGTTCAGACATGGCTATATGCAAATCAGTCTGACCCTGTGCCTCATGGGAACAGTCCAGCCCGAACTGCCAAGCCATGTCTTCCCTGGACCAGAAACAAGCTTCCGAGAACCAGTTTCTGGCATTCCAGCCGTCTTCAGCCCGGCTTGCTTGAATCCAGAGGCAAAGTGAGCAAGGGACTCACGTCTGAGCATACCCTGCCACACTTATGGCGGCCAAAAGCGGTACAAAAGGGGGTGGTGATGGACGGAGCATCTGAATCAATCAAACTCTCACACCCAGTCAAAAGATCTGGGTTTAATCCATCACAGTTCTTTAGTCCATTCTGCCACCCCAGTTCAGACATTGCTATATCCAAATCAGTCTGACCCTGTGCCTCATGGGAACAGTCCAGCCCGAACTGCCAAGCCATGTCTTCCCTGGACCAGAAACAAGCTTCCGAGAACCAGTTTCTGGCATTCCAGCCGTCTTCAGCCCGGCTTGCTTGAATCCAGAGGCAAAGTGAGCAAGGGACTCACGTCTGAGCATACCCTGCCACACTTATGGTGGCCAAAAGCGGTACAAAAGGGGGTGGTGATGGACGGAGCATCTGAATCAATCAAACTCTCACACCCAGTCAAAAGATCTGGGTTTAATCCATCACCGTTCTTTAGTCCATTCTGCCACCCCAGTTCAGACATTGCTATATCCAAATCAGTCTGACCCTGTGCCTCATGAGAACAGTCCAGCCTGAACTGCCAAGCCATGTCTTCCCTGGACCGGAAACAAGCATCCGAGGACCAGTTCCTGGCATTCCAGCAGTCTTCAGCCCGGCTTGCTTTAATCCAGTGGCAAAGTGAGCAAGGAACTCACGTCTGAGCATACCCTGCCACACTTATGGCGGCCAAAAGCAGTACAAAAGGGGGTGGTGATGGATGGAGCATCTGAATCAATCAAACACTCACACCCAGTCAAAAGATCTGGGTTTAATTCATCACCGTTCTTTAGCCCACTCTGCCACCCCAGTTCAGACATGGCTATAAGCAAATCAGTCTGACCCTGTGCCTCATGGGAACAGTCCAGCCCAAACTGCCAAGCCGTGTCTTCCCTGGACCGGAAACAAGCTTCCGAGGACCGGTTTCTGGCATTCCAGCCGTCTTCAGCCCGGCTTGCTTGAATCCAGTGGCAAAGTGAGCAAGGGACTCACGTCTGAGCATACCGTGCCACACTTATGGCGGCCAAAACGGTACAAAAGGGGGTGGTGATGGACGGAGCATCTGAATCAATCAAACACTCACACCCTGTCAAAAGATCTGGGTTTAATCCATCACCGTTCTTTAGTCCACTCTGCCACCCCAGTTCAGGCATGGCTATATCCAAATCAGTCTGACCCTGTGCCTCATGGGAACAGTCCAGCCCGAACTGCCAAGTCATGTCTTCCCTGGACCAGAAACAAGATTCTGAGGACCGGTTTCTGGCATTCCATCTGTCTTCAGCCCGCCTTGCTTGAATCCAGTGGCAAAGTGAGCAAGAGACTCACGTCTGAGCATACCCTGCCAGACTTATGGCAGCCAAAAGCGGTACAAAAGGGGGTGGTGATGGACGGAGCATCTGAATCAATCAAACACTCACACCCAGTCATAAGATCTGGGTTTAATCCATAACCGTTCTTTAGCCCACTCTGCCACCCCAGTTCAGACATGGCTATATGCAAATCAGTCTGACCCTGTGACTCATGGGAACAGTCCAGCCCTAACTGCCAAGCCATGTCTTCCCTGGACCGGAACCAAGCTTCCGAGGACCGGTTTCTGGCATTCCAGCCGCCTTCAGCCCCGCTTGCTTGAATCCAGTGGCAAAGTGAGCAAGGGACTCACGTCTGAGCATACCCCGCCACACTTATGGCGGCCAAAAGCGGTACAAAAGGGGGTGGTGATGGACGGAGCATCTGAATCAATCGAACACTCACACCCAGTCAAAAGATCTGGGTTTAATCCATCACCGTTCTTTAGCCCACTCTTCCCCCCCAGTTCAGACATGGCTATATGCAAATCAGTGTGACCCTGTGGCTCATGGGAACAGTCCAGCCCGAATTGCCAAGCCATGTCTTCCCTGGACCGGAACCAAGCTTCCGAGGACTGGTATCTGGCATTCCAGCCGCCTTCAGCCCCGCTTGCTTGAATCCAGTGGCAAAATGAGCAAGGGACTTACGTCTGAGCATACCCTGTCACACTTATGGCGGTCAAAAGTGGTACAAAAGGGGGTGGTGATGGACGGAGCATCTGAATCAATCAAACACTCACACCCAGTCAAAAGATCTGGGTTTAATCCATCACCGTACTTTAGCCCACTCTGCCACCCCAGTTCAGACATGGCTATATGCAAATCAGTCAGACCCTGTGCCTCATGGGAAAAGTCCAGCCCGAACTGCCAAGCCATGTCTTCCCTGGACCAGAAACAAGATTCTTAGGACCGGTTTCTGGCATTCCATCTGTCTTCAGCCCGGCTTGCTTGAATCCAGTGGCAAAGTGAGCAAGGGACTCACGTCTGAGCATACCCTGCCACACTTATGGAGCCAAAAGCGGTACAAAAGGGGGTGGTGATGGACGGAGCATCTGAATCAATCAAACACTCACACCCAGTCAAAAGATCTGGGTTTAATCCATCACCGTTCTTTAGCCCACTCTGCCACCCCAGTTCAGACATGGCTATATGCAAATCAGTCTGACCCTGTGACTCATGGAACAGTCCAGCCCGAACTGCCAAGCCATGTCTTCCCTGGACCGGAACCAAGCTTCCGAGGACCGGTTTGTGGCATTCCAGCCGCCTTCAGCCCGGCTTGCTTGAATCCAGTGGCAAAGTGAGCAAGGGACTCACGTCTGAGCATACCCCGCCACACTTATGGTGGCCAAAAGCGGTACAAAAGGGGGTGGTGATGGACGGAGCATCTGAATCAATCAAACACTCACACCCAGTCAAAAGATATGGGTTTAATCCATCACCGTTCTTTAGCCCACTCTGCCAGCCCAGTTCAGACATGGCTATATGCAAATCAGTCTAACCCTGTGGCTCATGGGAACAGTCCAGCCCGAACTGCCAAGCCATGTCTTCCCTGGACCGGAACCAAGCTTCCGAGGACCGGTTTCTGGCATTCCAGCCGCCTTCAGCCCGGCTTGCTTGAATCCATTTCAAAGTGAGCAAGGGACTCACGTCTGAGCATACCCCGCCACACTTGTGGCGGCCAAAAGCGGTACAAAAGGGGGTGGTGATGGACGGAGCATCTGAATCAATCAAAACACTCACACCCAGTCAAAAGATCTGGGTTTAATCCATCACCGATCTTTAGCCCACTCTGCCACCCCAGTTCAGACATGGCTATATGCAAATCAGTCTGACCCTGTGGCTCATGGGAACAGTCCAGCCCGAACTGCCAAGCCATGTCTTCCCTGGACCGTAACCAAGCTTCGGAGGACCGGTTTCTGGCATTCCAGCCGCCTTCAGCCCCGCTTGCTTGAATCCATTGGCAAAGTGAGCAATGGACTCACGTCTGAGCATACCCCGCCACACATATGGTGGCTAAAAGTGGTACAAAAGGGGGTGGTGATGGACGGAGCATCTGAATCAATCAAACACTCACACCAAGTCAAAAGATATGGGTTTAATCCATCACCGTTCTTTAGCCAACTCTGCCACCCCAGTTCAGACATGGCTATATGCAAATCAGCCTGACCCTGTGGCTCATGGGAACAGTCCAGCCCGAACTGCCAAGCCATGTCTTCCCTGGACCGGAACCAAGCTTCCGAGGACCGGTATCTGGCATTCCAGCCGTCTTCAGCCTGGCTTGCTTGCATCCAGTGGCAAAGTGAGCAAGGTACTCACGTCTGAGCATACCCCGCCACACTTATGGCGGTCAAAAGTGGCACAAAAGGGGGTGGTGATGGACGGAGTATCTGAATCAATCAAACACTCACACCCATTCAAAAGATCTGGGTTTAATCCATCACTGTACTTTAGCCCACTCTGCCACCCCAGTTCAGACATGGCTATATGCAAATCAGTCTGACCCTGTGCCTCATGGGAACAGTCCAGCCCGAACTGCCAAACCATGTCTTCCCTGGACCGGAAACAGGCTTCCGTGGACCGGTTTCGGGCATTTCAGCCGTCTTCAGCCCGGCTTGCTTGAATCCAGTGGCAAAGTGAGCAAGGGACTCACGTCTCAGCATACCCTGCCACACTTATGTCGGCTAAAAGCAGTACAAGAGGGGGTGGTGATGGACGGAGCATCTGAATCAATCAAACACTCATACCCAGTCAAAAGAACTGGGTTTAATCCATCACCATTTTTTAGCCCACTCTGCCACTCTAGTTCAGATATGGCTATATGCGAATCAGTCTGACCCTGTGCCTCATGGGAACAGTCCAGCCCGAACTGCCAAGCCATGTCTTCCCTGGACCGGAACCAAGCTTCCGAGGACCTGTTTCTGGCATTCCAGCCGTCTTCAGCCCGGCTTGCTTGAATCCAGTGGCAAAGTGAGCAAGGGACTCACGTCTGAGCATACCCCGCCATACTTAAGGCATCCAAAAGCGGTACTTCAGCATTTATATGCACATTCTTGCACTTGCACTTTATTTATTCCTGCCTAGAACCCATATCTATAGCAAAATAATAATTGTCTGAGTTTATTGAATAATAGGTGTAGCATTAGAACTATGTATTCCATTTAGCAAATTGAGAAACTAGTTATACATTACAAAGGTAACATTTTATTCTTTGTGATTGCTAAGGGGGGAATCAGGGAATGATTACTTTTAACTTTATTTACCTTATATGTATGAATTGTTTTAACATGTATCTTTAATGGTTTTTAAATCCAAATGAAGATTAATGAAGGATGGAACAATTGTCCTGATCTACAAAAAGGGAGATCGGCATAGCTCTGCATTCTATAGGCCGATCTTCCTGCTTGTGGCTACACATTCTAAAGACCTCCCACAGGGTGGAACGTCAACGTGTCATGGTCCACCTCTTCGCGGATGATGCCATTCCCATGGCCCGCGATCCCCATTGCCTACAGTCAGTATGCACAAATTTTGTTGAGGTTTTGGAGGATCTTGGCATCAATTGAAAACATTTATAACCAAGTGTAGCAGAAGAACATATCATTTTGGAGACATAAAAATCAAGGGCACTAATAGAGGCTTCACACATAGTTTTTCATACTTAGGCATATTACTTGATGAAGAAGATTCATGGAACCGTGCTATTGCAACTAGCAATTTACTATTTAAAAAAACATGTATGGCCCTGCTAAATTTTGTTAGACGATTAGGTATGAAAACCCTCCCCCTGAAAGATGGTAATGATTGATGAAGCCAAATGTCTCAGTGTAGCATTATTTGGGGCAGGAATCAGGGGACACACTAAATGCACGGCACTACAAATGGTAGAAAATGAGTTTTTGAGGTACTTAGTTGCCACCCTAGAAAATGTTCCTATATACTTTTGCCATACTGAACTGGGGGGTTTGTTTCTCTCACACCCGATGCAGTTAAACCGTTGCATCGTTGAGGATTGCATGAAGTCAAGTCTGTTTTTCCGCATGCTATATCTGACGTACATCAAACGATTTTTCTGTGACCTGGGCCACCCGGAATATTTTGAGAAACCTTAATCCTTAGAACTCATTAGTCGAAAAGTATTGAAAAAATGAACACAGTATGCACCTTGAGACTATAAGACTGATCACTGAAATTTTGAAGCCCACTGTTTTAAAACAATCAACTCATTCTAACTACATATCAAATGCAATGTTATTTAAAAGTTGAATTGAATTCTACACATAGATTCATTTTGACCTGTTTAAGATTCAACATTTTCTATCATCTGATTAACTTTCCTGAAATTAATGATTGGTCCACAAACCTAACAAGTTTTCCCTGTGATTGCTAGACGGCAAAGAGCACTATGCATGTCGTTTTTTGTGTGTACATTTTAGAGTAATTTGAGAAAACGTTACATTTTACCTTTTTTAAAACTGCTGCATTTAGCACAATGCTGCCCTGCTTATCTTTAGCTACAATCATTGTCTAATGTGGAGAATTGCTGCAGTATGTGAAGTTTTCTATGGGCAGCTTTTTACGCTAGAAAGAAAATTCTATAGTGTGTTTGATTAGCTCTGTCTTACAGTTTAAAAGTGATTAATCAATTAATGATGCTTTATTAAAAGTGCAATTTATCATACTGTAATGATTTTTTTTATGAAACTGAACACAGTATTGGATCGAATTGACAACAGGTTGGTAGGAGCGCATAGATGACCCAATCAGAATGTCAAAGAGTGGGGTATGTCAAGGTATGATGGTGCGCTAAAAGAACTGTTTCATGTATTGTAAAAGAAGACTCTGTTGGATAGTAATTGTATTTTTATTTTCATTTTTATTTTACTTTTTTAGTCCATTTATTTAGATTGAATAAAGTTGATTCTGATGTGATCTGAATAAAACAATAAAAAACAGTAGGAAATATGACAATGTGAACAAGCTCTCAACTTCCTCTGTTATAAAAGCAAGATGTTTTTCAATTGGCTTTATTGTAACAATTACTGATATATCACCATCTGAATGTACTATGCTACATATTTATATGTCTTCTTTTTTCGTAAAAGGTTCTTCCATAATTTGAATGAATGAAAACTGAAAATTGGACACTGGTGTCCGAGTTCATCCTCGTAGGACTGTCAGAAGACCCAGCTCTGCAGCTTCCACTCTTCATGTTCTTTCTCTTGGTCTATATTATTACTCTTGTGGGCAATGTAGGGATCATCACATTGGTGAGGGCAAACCGCCATCTTCACACACCTATGTACTTCCTGCTCTGCAACTTGTCCTTCATAGATATCTGTGTATCCACAATTACAGTCCCTAACATGCTGTCCAACTTGATTTTGCAGAAAAAAACTATTTCAGTTCGAGGATGTGAAACACAGATGTTTTTGATATTTGCCATAGGAAGCACAGAAGTCTTCCTCTTCCCGGTTATGGCTTATGATCGTTACACGGCTATCTGCAATCCACTAATGTATCCAGTCATCATGAGTACCAGAGCCTGCATTTATCTTATTGGTTTTATATTCTTACTTGCCATCATTAATTCACTGATACAAACCACATTCACGTTCACGCTTCCTTTCTGCAGGTCAAACAGGATCAGTCACTTCTTCTGTGATGTGCCTGCACTCCTAAAGCTCTCTTGCTCTGACACCACACTAAATGAAATGGTGCTGGTTTTAGTGGCAGGTGGCCTCATAGCAGTATCTGTTGTATTCGTCATTATTTCTTATACTTACATTGTGTTGACAATTCTAAAGATAACTTCCTCAGCAGACCAATGGAAGGCCATCTCTACCTGTTCTGCCCACTTTGTTTGTGTTGCTTTATTGTATGGCACTCTTGCTTTCATGTATGCTAAATTCCCCTCAAAGTACTTTCTTACTAGGGACAAAGTGGTCTCTGTGTTTAACGCTGTGGCAATACCTATGCTAAACCCATTCATTTACAGCCTAAGAAACCAGGAGGTCAAACAGGCTCTAAGAAAAGCCATAGGCAGAAAGTGACACTGATAGGAATTAGAAGAAGAAATACTTTATTGTTGATTAATAAAAATCATTACAAACAAGGATAAAAATAATTTGGATTCTTTCAGGAACTTGATTGTATCAATTTGATATTTCTATTATATTATCTTTCAATGACAAACACACATAATACATTGCATTGAAAATAATATTGAAGATACATTATAATTCAGTACCATATTTCACACAGAACACAAAAGCCAAAAATGATGATAAAATGTTCTCAGCGGAACTACCTGCACTACCCCCAATTTTAAAATACATATTTAAAAGTGCAATAGTTAAAGTGCAATAGTTAAAGTGCATTTGTGCAATTTCTTACATCAAGCAGCATTCCATATAATGAATTTAAAATATTAATGTCTACCTATCAAAAAGGGCCCCCACACTAAGCGGACAATTCATTTGGAATTGGGATTTTACCGAATTACTGCGGGCAATTAGAACCTTTCAAAACTTCGATTTCAGAGCCTTACACACAACTTCAAGATCAATTTATTGGATTACAATTTACATTTAGCATCTTTGAGACTAATAGCATTATCGAGTGAAACTAATCATTAATTATCTAGGCATGCCTCTAATGTCAAGTGACACAGTGATTAACTCGTTTTCTGCAATAAGAATGAACTTTCCAAACTGTGTAGTCAGGAGGGCCGAGTTCTCAGAGAGACAAGTTATGAAAGCTTGTTGACATGTTCTCACGCCGAGTTCATTAAAAATTGATCTAATCAGGCTTTCCTCTCTTCTAACAGTTGAGGACAATTGGATACAATATGCACAAGCGATTCATTATAAAAAACACATAACCTACAGCTGTTTGTGGGCCAATTTAGTTCCCATGTGGGAGTTCCATCCTTTGTGGGGTATCTCCGAAATGTTACAACATAAATATGTTTCTTAAAGATGATTTTAGATGGGTTATGATATACAATTGTGGTTTTAGTTTTATTGCATGAATCAATAACTGACCAGGAGAGTCGCTTTTTGGTGACAGGTCCTTGTAAACCCTGCTTTTTTCCTAGTTACACCTTATAGAGTTTCACAGTTGAAGCTAAGACTCCTGAGGCGGAAGCCGGGAGAGGTCGCATTTTGCTATTTTGCACAAAAATTTTAAAACTTACTTGTTTTTAAACTGTTATAACTTGTAAAAGCACCGCGCACTTCAGGGCACGGTAGAGCAGACCTAGCGCTCACGTGACCCTAGCACCGGCTGCCCTCGCCGCTGGACACGCCCACCTTGAGGCCACGCCCACTTCCCGCCCTTTAAAAGCGCTGACACGCTAGCGCTCGATTGAAGCTAAGACTCCTGAGGCGGAAGCCTGGAGAGGTCGCATTTTGCTATTTTGCACAAAAATTTTAAAACTTACTTGTTTTTAAACTGTTATAACTTGTAAAAGCACCGCGCACTTCAGGGCACGGTAGAGCGGACCTAGCGCTCACGTGACCCTAGCACCGGCTGCCCTCGCCGCTGGACACGCCCACCTTGAGGCCACGCCCACTTCCCGCCCTTTAAAAGCGCTGACACGCTACCGTTCGATTGAAGCTAAGACTCCTGAGGCGGAAGCCGGGAGAGGTCGCATTTTGCTATTTTGCACTAAAATTTTAAAACTTACTTGTTTTTAAACTGTTATACCTTGCAAAAGCACCGCGCACTTCAGGGCACGGTAGAGCGGACCTAGCGCTCACGTGACCCTAGCACCGGCTGCCCTTGCCGCTGGACACGCCCACCTTGAGGCCACGCCCACTTCCCGCCCTTTAAAAGCGCTGACACGCTAGCGCTCGATTGAAGCTAAGACTCCTGAGGCGGAAGCCGGGAGAGGTCGCATTTTGCTATTTTGCACTAAAATTTTAAAACTTACCTGTTTTTAAACTGTTATAACTTGTAAAAGCACCGCGCACTTCAGGGCACGGTAGAGCGGACATAGCGCTCACGTGACCCTAGCACCGGCTGCCCTCGCCGCTGGACACGCCCACCTTGAGGCCACGCCCACTTCCCGCCCTACGGCCCTATAAATATGTGTAACTTTAGAACGCGCAGCGGGCGAGCGCAGCGGGCGCGCCGTTTGCGCGCCGAAGGCAAGCCCGTCTGCGCCCGTCCGCGACCAGCCGGGACCCGGGGCCACAAATCTTGGCTCTCATGACTCCCAGAGCAGGACCTACAGCCCGGAGGCCTTATACAGTATAGGTAGGACTGCCACTCCTCAGTGCTCCCACATCTTTGCCCCGTTAGAGCTACCCGCTCGTTGTTCAGGGTGCAAACACTCATTCCGCAAATCCCCATCGGCCGCAGCACAAACGTACCGTATGTACATGCTAAACTGCCGCTCCTTACCTAAACACAGCACACAGATGGCCATGCTGCTCGAGGAGCATAAGCCTGACGCGGTGTTCCTGACAGAAACGTGGCTTACTGCTCACTCTGAGCCAGACGTAGTTCAAGCCTTACCCGTAGGCTATCACATCCTTAGAGTAGATAGACCGGTAGGGAGAGGCTGGGGTCTGGCGATCATTCTGAAGAACCAGTACCAATGTCGTACCACAGCAGAGACTATCCCTGAATGTGAGAGCATAGCATTCTGCATAGAGTTCAACGCTAACAACACTTTTTCTGGCACCTTGATCTACCGCCCCCCTGAGCCTGTAAAAGTGTTCCACAGGGCCCTTCCAGAGATCATAGCGGAAAGAACTCTTTCGGCCGCTAATTACACGATCTTAGGAGACCTTAATCTCCATTTTAATTCCCCCTCAGATCACATTGCTCAGGAACTACTAGATGATCTGGAAGCCCTCCAACTGTCCCAACTGGTTGCTGCCCCGACCCATGAAAAGGGCAATTTACTTGACCCCATATTCAGCAACTGCCTGGATCTAATTGTTGATCAACCCACCCCCCTCCCATGGTAGGACCACCTTCTGGTCCCATTCACCTGGGTCAAACACAAAACCCCCCAGCCACCTCCCCAAGTCACTTCCAGGAGGAACTGGTCTAAACTCCCATTGGAGTCCTGGCTGAATAACCTAGACTCCACTCGCCCTTTACTCTGCCTAGACCCCAACGTGGCTAACACCTACTACGAAAATTGGATAACCCATTCGCTAGACTCGATCCTCCCGGTTCGTAAATCCTCCTCGAACAGACTACAGAAATCTGCCCCTTGGTTCTCTGACTCTCTAAGACAACTAAAACGCCTCTGCAGGCAACGAGAGCGAGCCTGGCGTTTAGACTTCCTCCCAGATAAAAAGGCTTCCTACAAAGAGGCGATCAAAGCCTACAAAGAAGGGATCAGAACGGCCCAGGCAACATACTATTCCGAGAAAATACTAGAAGAAAAATCTAAACCCAAAGAAATTTTTCAGATTATAAAGCACTGTTCCATTGCCAATACGGCACCCCCACCCAACAAAACCCAGGATCAATGTAACGAGCTTGCGGATTTTTTCCACAACAAAGTCACAAAAATTTACTCCACCTTTCCCACCTCAGCCACAACTCCGGATTTGACTAACCCACCCCCCCCTAAATCACTTCGGCACCCAGACCAGCCTTCCCTTGAGCACTTCCCTCCTCTGGGCCTTGACACTCTAAGCAAGGTGGCACGACAAGTTAAATCCGGCTCCCTCCGTGATCCCGCTCCTCCAGAAGTCCTGATGCAGGCAAGCAAAGCCACTCTGCCTGTCATCTTGGATCTTCTAAATACCTCTATATCCGCTTGCTCAGTCCCCACAGCTTGGAAGCAGGCCATGGTACGGGCGTTGCTGAAGAAACCCAGCCTAGACCCAGACGACCATTCCAGCTACCGCCTCATCTCACTTCTCCCTTGGGCCAGCAAGGTGTTAGAGAAGTACATAAACGCGCAGCTGGTCCAGTTCCTGGAGGACCACTCTCTACTACATACATCCCAGACAGGCTTTAGACCAAAACATGGCACAGAAACCGCCTTGTTAGCTGTCACCGAAGAAACTAGAAGGATACTGGACCAGGGAGGATCAGTGGCAGTGATCCTCCTTGATCTAAGTGCCGCCTTCGATACGGTCAGCTATACCACCTTGCTGGACCGTCTCCATAACATCGGAGTTTCAGGTGACGCTTTAAGGTGGTTTGAGTCCTTTCTGTCTGGGAGGTCGTTTCAGATCTTCGACGGAGAGACGGTGTCCTCGAGTAAACCCCTGAGCTGCGGAGTACCACAGGGCTCCTCCCTGAGCCCTGTATTGTTCAACGTATACATGAGGCCGCTGGCGGGTGTTGTCGAACCATATGGCATTAAAATCGTGTCATATGCCGACGACACCCAGCTTGTGGTCTCGTTGGCCACGAAGAACAACAGGCATTCCGCAGCCGACCTCCTAAAATGCCTAGTGGACGTCAAGGGATGGATGACCAACTCCTCCCTAAAACTAAATGGTGAAAAGACGGAGCTTATGCTCCTAGGCCCTACCTCCCCTGTACCCTTCACCTCCCGGTGGCCCAGTGCTCTAGGCCCCCCCCACCCCTAAGGACAGTGTCAAAAGCTTTTGGGTATGGCTGGACAACAAATTGTCCTTCTCCACCCAGGCCAAAAAACTGTCCGCCACCTGTTTTGGCCTACTGAGAATCTTGAGGAAGGTTCTCCCGCTACTCCCTCTAGAGGCCAAAAAGGTGGCGGTACAAGGTCTCATCCAGTCTCGCCTGGACTCGAACAATGCCCTATACGTGGGGGCACCGGAGATGACCCTCCGAAAATTGCAGGTCGTTCAAAACTGTGCAGCTCACACCTTACTGGAAATCTCGCGCACTCACTCAGCCAGACCTGCTCTAAAAAGTCTCCACTGGCTGCCAGTGAGGCAGAGAGTGACCTTTAAGGCGCTGTGCTTGGCGCACCGCGCCTTCTGGAAAACAGCCCCAGCCATCAACACCGACCTTATCACCCCTTACCAACCTAACAGGACCCTTCGGTCGACGGAGGCGTTCCTCGCTGTTGTTCCCAGAGTGAAGCGAGCCAGGTCTGGGGGTAGGCTGTTCTCCTTGGACACCGCCAAGCTCTGGAATGCTCTCCCCATCTCACTCCGGTCCAACCCAGACCTCCTCTCATTCTGTAAAAATCTAAAGACACTACTGTTTGCCAAATCCGATACCCCCTAGCTCCCCCCACCAGTACACAGATACCCCCTAGCTCCCCTCACCAGTCACTACCTGCTTCTACTCAGCGCTTGGACGCTTTCGGGCAGCAACCGCGCTTAACAAGTACTTTTACAATTACAATTACAATTACAATATTTAACCCATTAATATTCCATACTCTCTTGTCTGATTTTGTTCAACCATTCGTCATTATGTTTGTCTTTTTGGTATTCATTTGTAATCCTTTGACTGATATATATAGTTATTAAATTAATCTACAACTCTTCTTAGTCCTATAGCAGTGTGACTACACACTATGGTATCATCTGCATACTGTAAGTATTTTATATTTTGTCCTGAAAAGGTAGGAGAGTGAGCATCAACATTTTTAAAATGTAACGATAAGTCAGCCATAAAAAGAATAAAAGGACAGGGTGCCAAAACATAAACTTGTTTAAGACCACATATAGTTTCAAATTGACGTGTTGTACAGCTACGGTTCCTGACTTTAACCTGAAACCATGTATTAGTGCATAGCAATTTAATCATGTTGAGCAGTTGATTTGGGATACCCCGTACACATAACTTAGCCTAAAGAAATTACAAGGGACGGAATCAAAGCGGCCTCAAGGTCAACAAAACAAATATATAAATCTTGTTTTTTATACTTTGCTCTTTCGGCCAACAAAGGAAGTAAGGTCAAATTTGTGCATGTTGACTTGCCCCTCCAAAAACTGGTTTGGAATGTTGGAATAATTTCTTCTTTTGCAGCCCATTCTTCCAAGTCATTCAACAGACAGCTTGAGAAGACGTTTGCCTCCACATCTCTTTGGGCAATCAGTTTATAATTTGCTGTATTTTCTTGGGGTCACTTTTATAGATTGGCTGTATTATAATGTGCTTGCTGGTAGAAAAGATGGCTTCAGCTGCCTGTAATTCTTCCACCTCACCCTAACATATCATTGTGTTAGGGTGAGGTAACCTTTTCATACCTGGCTGCTAAAACATGGAACTCACTCCCCACTTACCTTCGCCTTACCCAGAACCACCTAGCGTTCAGAAAGCAACTTAAAACGTGGATATTTGACAAATAATCATCCTTCCCTTCCTAAGCGCCTTGAAACCCTCTGGGTATGTAGTGCGCTATACAAATCCTATGACTTGACTTGACTTGAATTGTGCTGAAAAAACAAGTATACTCCCTACTTCTACCTACAACACACACTCTTAAACAACATAAACGAGTCACTGCACCCCCTCACACTACTACAGTCTCAGTGACTTAGCAGCTTGAACAGCAAGACCTTCCCATCTAGGACCTGGGGGATCCAGGTTCAAATTCCAGCTTTGACTCACCATTTAGCAATTCTGGGCAATTCACTCAGGGCCAGATCACAAAACATCTTTGACTGGGGTTATTGCATGCCTTTGGTGGACAGTAAAGGTAGTTCTTGCTCCAAGCATATTTAACACTGAAAAATGAAAAGCGGATTTAAAGGTTAATAATATGTGGCAAGAACGTTTGTGCGTATTTGTGTGGCATCTTTGGTGGTGATGTGCAATTCACTGCTTTGTATTGTGTGGCAGTTTTGCAACACAATGCAGTTTTGTATGGTAGCTGTGGTGTTGCATTTTGTTATGGCCATTTTGTTGCTTATTGCCCGGTTATGTTTTGTATTGTTAAATCATTGAATGAATGCTAATGTGATATGCTTTGTTGTTCCTTTAGATGTGTTAAATTCTGATACATTTCCAGCGAAAAGCATTACATGACTTGAAAGATCCTGTTACCAGCAACCATTTACCACTATCTAAGGTGGTAAAAAAGAGCAGCTCCAGCTATTTAAGAGAGGAGTCAGGCAAAAATCTGTGGTAGAAACTGATTCCTAACTTAGCCATACCAGTGTTTCATGTGATACAGCCCTTATTATCTCTGTGTGCCTAAAAAGAACAAATCAGTGACACTCCTATTCGGATGAAAGTGCTCTAATCCCTCAGCCCAGGTTTGTACTATTGTACTGTGCATCCAAATCATCTCCGCTTATCATCTGCTTTTAACTGCTTGCTATCACTTGTAATCTATCCAAAAATGATACATCCTGCACATCCTGAGCCATTGGGCCACTTTTCAACTCAAGCAAGTTTTTTTATACTTGCTCTGTCCATCTTTAAATCATGCAGCACTGAATGTGTAAAAAAAAGGAGAATGGTTTGACTTCCTCAAGTGAAAGCAGCAACAACACTATTTTAGAAGGCTCCATAATGCACTTCAAGTGTATTATAGAAAAACTTACAGTATGCCCTGCACGGTAAATCCAGAAATATGACAAAAGGTGAATGTATCCTGCTGTAAATGTTTCATGGTAAGATAGCAGTTAATGACACATTTCCTCTACAACATGAAGATCTACACAAGAAATTGAATTATTAAACCCATTGCAATAACAGGGAATAGGCAATCACAATTATGAGAAATTAAATATCACAGTGATGACATAGGAAGTGATTTCACAGCCCTCCAATTTCCTTTATATGTCTCACTTTAGAGCAAATGGGCCTATTCTGAGATATTTAATGTATATAGGAATGTAAACATATGTATACAATTCAGGTGTTGATATCTATTGTTATTGTTAGGTAATTTTATAAGCGCGCAGCTGCCTCAATGAATGGCCGTTCTTGCACTTGCAGCAGTGCAAATAGAAAGCAAGGGCTAAATCGTATGGAAAAGGTAGGTCTTGATAGCCTTACGGAAGGACAGCAGGCAATCTAAATGCCGGATCTAAACAGGAAGAGAATTCCATAATCTAGCAGCCAGATATCGAAATGACATGCCCCCCGTTCTGAGGCGTTTCACACAGGGGACTGCTTGAAGGGATTGCTCTGACGAGCGTAGCTGGAGAGTAGGGACATACGGGACTAGCAGATGCAACAGGATCTCAGGGGAGGACATCTAAACCACAGATACAAGTATTTACATGTCTGCCAATATAATTTTTTGAATATGTTAGCAGCTCTATGCACAGATCACATTTTTCCAGCCATTTAATCATTTTTAAGTTGGAAATGACCATTGTTTCTGAGGGATAACCCAGATTTTTGCATTGACTGTTTTTGCTGGATTTAGAACTTTGTGCACATTACCACTGCTAACCACCTAGTATGAAAGTAACCCGTCTGGTCATTCCAGCTGGAAACATCTGTTGATCCCTGCACCGTGTGGCAGGAACTTTGAGGTGCCTGCCAAGGTGCAGGGATGAACCACATTTACCATTTCATTATGGGAGCACGCATTACTGTCTGTATACTCATAGCGGTGAGTGGGATTGGACTTCATGTTTAATCGGTTTCCAAGCACCGATCACCGGCATGCCCTCTAGGTCAGGAGCAACGTGCTTAGCTTGAACCTTTGGACTGAGTATTAAAAATACAGTGTGTCGCCCCCCCCCCAAGCGGTAGACATAAAACTGTGATTATACTGCCATCGGGGAGAGAGGTAGCATATTAAAAATGGGTGAAGGTGTTTAAGGAAGAGACTTGACATCAATATTTCCAAAGCAAACTGTCATGTGAATTTGGCACCCGTAGCCAGCAGTGTTGGGACACCACTTGGTTTGCATGAGTTAAATCACTGAATGTTGTCAAGCATCGGTTTTTGCAAAACCCAACATGGACAGTGGTCAAGATCGACGCAGCCAGCGGCCAGGCAGAATTGGCACAACATCACACTCCAAAGGGAGTGGACTGCCAGAGATGTAATCAGGCCCCCAGGTGTAACATAATTGTGGAAGTAGAACAGACACTGAAGAAAGTGTCTGCCCAGTGTTTCACAGATGCGGTAAATCCCATTCTTTGTGCTGAAGATTTGGCAAATAAAGGTCTTTTCCCTTTCACCAAGCAAGTGTGGGCCCCTTCATTGTGGTGAGTGAGTGGACTATATATATATATATATATATTCACTGAAAAAAACATATGTTTCAGGGACGTTATAGTTAGTTGGACATTTCACTTCTACAGAACCATAGAAATGTTGCTGTTATCGTTAGTTCACCTAACTATAACTCACGCGCCGCAATGCACTGTTGATGACATCACATATTACATCATTCATGACAGTGACATCACTGATGACATCACTGATCTAATTTCAAATGGCATCACCGATGACACCACTGATGACATCATCCATATGACAATCTGATGCACCTTCTCACACCCTAATATAACCTTTGATACACCCACTCCAAAAAACAAAATACAATTTTTGAAACCATAGGCACACTAATACCAGTTACTACATATCTAGTCACTGGTTCTTAGGTCAATACTAGGAGTGGAAGGAATTTGCGTAGTGGTGTTATGCAAAGCTCCGCGAAATGGTACAAAATCTCTGCAAGCAAGTAAAAGTTCTCCGAACATGAAGAATTGCTTGTTCCGCCCATTCGAGATGCTTTTTTCCTGTGCTCGGAGGGAAATATCTCACAAACACACATTTTAATAGCGTGAACAAGCAAAAAAATTTGCAAAACTGTGGATCGCGGAATTTTTTGCAATTCTGCCTCCTCCACATAACGCGTAATTACCCGAATTCCGCAAATTCCACGTTCAGAATAGAATTTACTGCCCAGGCCTAATCTACTCACTTATACATGCAGTCCATCATCAATACAACACTATCATATGCTCTCATACACCTACACAGACACTCACACACCAACACCCATCCAGAGTTACTCACACACCTAGTCAGTCATGCAAAGAATCAATCACACTTTCATTTACTGACCTATACAGTTATACACACAACATATCACTCATGCAAACAGAAAGAAACACATAATTACTTTCTTATACAATCACTGATACAAGTACACACCCATCCATACAGCTACTCTCACATTTACTGACTCTCACCTATAGTCATTTATATACTCTAACTCTCACATACACTGCCTTTTGCATATGTAGTTACTTGCAAATGTACCACTGAGACATTCATTTACGAACCAACACACTGTTACACACACTCACCCACTCATACAGGTATTTTCACATGCACTCTTAAACCCACACAAACAGTGAATCAACCACTCAAATATCTCTGCACAGACTCACACACCCTCCCACACACCCACACATACACCCAGGCACCCATACAAATACTCAGGCAACCAATCGATAACCCATGTAGACACTCATGTAGCTACTGACCAACCCATGCAACAGCTTATACAACAACAGACTGTTACAGACAATCACACAGTTTAGTCACTAACCCTCACAGTTTAGTCATTAAGACACATGTAGTCACTCACTTAAACAGTCAGTCACGCACCTACTAAATCATCCATTTAGACACGTATACACCCACTCATTCTTCAATACACCTTGGCATATATATAATACATATTTAAACTTTAAAGGAAAACACAGTCAATGGATGACGTCATCTGAGATGTAATCAGTGATGTCATCAGTGATGTCACTGACCATGTCATGAATGATGTAATATGTGACGTCATGAGCAGAGCATTGTGGGGGCATGAGTTATAGTTAGGTGAACTAACTGTAACAACCACATTTCTATGGTTTTGTAGGAGTGAAATGCCCAACTGACTATAACGTCCCTGAAACCTATTTTTTGGGGTGAAATTGTGAGGTTTTTTAAATGCTAATTTCCAACTGTAACAGGCCTGAAACTTATGGTTTTTTCAGTGAATTTCAAAGGTTTTTTAAATGCTAACTTTATATGGACATCGAGAAAGGCTGTGTGCCGAAACGCGAGGGCGTCTGACTTGTCTGCAAAATAAAACAACCTTGGAAATATCAACCCCGTGAGTGTGGGTAATTCTTTGGGATACGGAAGAATTGGAGCATAATATATATATATATATAAATTCACAGAAAAAAAGCATAGGTCTCAGGGATGTTATAGTTAGTTTGGCATTTCACTCATACAAAATGATAGAAAATCAGCAGTTATAGTTAGTTGAGTTAACTATAAATTGCGCCCCCCCAATGCACTGCTGATGATGTCACATTTTACATCATTCATGACATGGTCAGTGACATCACTGATGACATCATTGATGACATTTCAAATGACATCACTGATGACTTCACTGATGACATCATCCAGTGACTATGTGTTTCTATAAAATGTAAATATGTTTTATATATATATATGTATGCCAAGGTGTATTGAAGAATGAATGGGTGTATAAGAGTCAGGATGCATGATTAAGTAGGTGTGAGGCTGACTGTATAAGTGAGTGATTAATTGTGTCTTACTTAATGCATGTGTTAGCGACTGATTCAGACATTCACACAGTTTAGGTTGTCAGATGGTGTGTAAGCGGTTGCATGGTTTGGTTAGCAGCTAAATGAGGATCTTTATGGGCTATTGATTTCTTGTCTAAGTATCTATATGGGTGCCTGAGTGTCTGTGTGGGTGGGTGGGGGGTGTGACAATGTGCATAAATGTGTGTGTGGATAATTCACTGCGTATATGTGTTCAAGTCTGTATCTGTGAAGGGCTGTATGTCTGGGTGAGTTTTTGTATGGGTGTCGTGGTGAGTGAATGGATGCCTCAGTATATGTGAGTGGTGGACTGTATAAATGACTATATGTGAAAGTGAGTGATTGTGAAAGTGCCTGTATGGATTAGTGTGTGCTTGTATTAGTTATTGTATTAGAGTGTATAACTGTACAGGTGAGTAAATAATAGTGTAATTCATTATTTCCATTACTTACTAGGTGTGTGAATAACTCTATGCATGAGAGGCGGTGTCTGAGTGTCTGTATAGATATGTGACTGGATGGATATGATAAGGCTGTATTGATGGCTGACTGCATGTATGAGTGACTGTATGGGTGAACGAATATATGTTTGTGTAGACCTAGGAATTAGTCAGTAGATATGTACTAACTGGCCTTGGTGTGTTCATGGTTTCGAAAAATATAGTTTGTATTTTAAAGTGGGTGTATCAAGTGTTATATTAAGGTCTGATGAGCTGCATCAGATTGTCACATGATATCATCAGTGATGTAAACAGTGATGTCATTTGAGATGTCATCAGTGATGTTACTGACCATGTCATGAATGATGAAATATATGATGTCATTAGCAGTGCATTTCAGGGGCGCAAGTTATAGTTAGCTCAACTATCTATACCAGCAGAATTCCTATCCTTTTGTATGAGTGAAATGTCCAACTAACTATAATATCCCTGAAACCTATGGTTTTGTCTGTGAATTTCTAAGGTTTTTTAAATGCTAATTCCTAACTATAACGTCTGTAAAACCTATGGTTTTTTCAGTGAATTTCAAAGGTTTTTTCAATGCTAATTTCTAATTATAATGTTCATTAAACATATCTTTTTTTCTGTGTTTTTTAATTGTCTTCCCATTCTCAACCTGGTGAAAACTGCAAATCTCACCACTCTTCCATCGATACCTTCTGCCAACAAAACTGCCACAAACGAGAGCCACAACTAAAGCTAATGATATGCAAAGTAGGCATTCCCATGCAAAAAAGAACACGAAAACACCATTCTCCATATTTTCAACAACCAGCCAAATCTGCAATGCGATCCAAAATGCAGACGATAAGCCGATTTACTAGTAACAAATTAACATCAACCTTTAACTGGTGTAAGGAGGTCGACTATCTACTGCGTGAATTAGACCCAACTCACAGCCACATCTAAAGACCTACTGATCTAAAGACGGAGCTACTGATCATGCAGCTCTGACATCCAACAAGGCCACAACACCCAGCGCCACCACCACCAGAACCTCCCCCCTGGAACACAAACCGAGACAGCGCAAAACAAGACAACAGACCTTCCCAAAATACCATATACCCTCAGCCACACAATAGCTGAATGTTGGTAGATGTGGCAACCAACTGTATATGAAAAAGGCAAGTCACCCATCAATTATAATGCACACAATGCCAAGTGTAACGCTGATGTGCTGCCCTGACCTTACCATGCAAAGCACAAACATCTCCAAGTAGAGATATACTATTGATACTTGTAGTGTAGTGCACAGTGGTAGACGTGGACGTAACCATGTTACCTCAGGCAGTGGGCAAGATCTAGGTTATGTAGCTGTATTGTCCCCCCTGGTAGCGGAAGTGGAGTGGGCTGGTCCAATGTACGCCACTGCAGCGTAGGAGTATGAATAAACAGGCCAGGCCCTGGGCGTGGTTCACTTGTGGGAATACAAACCAGTCTACTGAGCGGGCGCCCTCAACCTGGCAGGTGGCTGCTGCCACGACCGCGGGACTCCTCCAACAAAGCCTCCTGCAAACCCAGTGGCACAGCACTCCAGCCTTTTGTCTGTGCCGACTACTGCCTTCGATCTACACTACGGACAACAGGGTTCACAATTTGAATTCAGCCTTGATTTATTAATTGCACAGATAATTGTACTCTATGTCCTCTGATTTTTTCAGAAGTGACAAAAAGCATTCCTCGTTGTTTATGCTAACTACTGCCTTCGATCTACAGCAGGGCTCACAATTCAGATATAGTGACGATTGCAGATGACGCAGTCCAGTTCGCAAGACATGTTGCTCCCAGTGCGGCCTGCCGGGACCACGCAACATCGCACGATGTGCACACGCTGTGTGCTTCAGGTACTACTAACTCACTGCACCATAAGTCACCTCCACGTGGCCTTATCAAGGCAAGACATTGCTCCCAGTGCAGCCCGCCGGGTCCACGTATCATCGCAGGGTGCGCACAAGCTGATTACTCCTGGTGCCACTAACTGCGCACCACTAACTGCGCAGCTCAACTCAACGCCACATGGCTTTGCGCCTATCCTGACCTCTGCCTGCACCCTACACTGGGGTTACACGGTTAAAAATTCAAGATTAGTAGCAACGCAAATTGTGTAAGAGACTATAATGGGTTAAGAAGACAAAGTGCTTCCAATCTGTGCAGCTCAAGTCAATGTCACCTGCCTGTGAGCCTTTGCTGACCGCTGCCTCCGGTCTACACTGTGGAAGATACGTGGTGCCCACTAACTCTGTTCAACGCAAGCTGATCCCACATGTGTAACTGGTTCCTGATTCCTGAATGGCAGCGGCCCCAACTTTGTGGCAGCTACCACAGCACCAGACTCCCTTCAATCAGTGAAGGATATTTGCATATGGAAGGCCATCGACACGTGGTGCCACTGAACCTGTACTATGCGGGCCATTGGGGCCACCCATGTATACACATGGCTATGGGCCCTTGCTCACCGCTACCTCTGACCTACACTGTGGAAGACCGTCGACACATGGTGCCACTAACTGTCTTCAACACAAGCTGATCCCACATGTGTAACTGTGTCCTGAGTCCTGAATAGCAGTGACCCCAACTCCTAGAGACAACTACAGCAGCAGACTCCCTTTAATCAGTGAGGCATATTGCCATATGGAAGGCTGGCGACATGTGCTGCCACTAACTCTGTTCAACACAAGCCGATCCCACATGTGTAACTTTGTCCTGAGTCCTAAATGGCAATGACCCCAAGTCTGTGGCAGCGACCACAGCACCACACTCCCTCCGATCAGTGAGGCATATTTCAATATGCAAGGCCAGCGACACGTAGTCCCACTAACCCACTTTAACACAAGCTGATTCCACATGTGTAACTGTTTCCTTAGTATTCAATTACAGTGACCCCAACTTTGTTGCAGAGACCACAGCACCTCACTCCCTTTGATTAGTGAGGAGTATTTAAAGATTGAAGTCTGCCGAAAAGTGGTGTCACTAAACCTACACTACGCAGGCTGGTGGGGACACCAACCTATGCATATGGCTGTGGGCCCTTCCTCATCAATACCTCTGGCCTACACTACAGTCAGCAGGCCTCACAATTCAGATACAGTCCCGATAACACATGACACAGTCCAGTAGGCAAGACACATTGCTCCCAGTGCGACCCGTCCACATCAACCATCATCACAGGCTCATACAGTCTCAATGATTCTGGTACCACTAACCCTATTTAACACAAACCAATCCCAAATGTGTAATTGTGTCCTGAGTCCTGAACGGAAGTGACCCCAACTTCGTGGCAGCGACCAAAGCACCAGACTCCCTTCAGTCTTATTTGTTGTTCTTTTCTTTAAATACATATTTTATATGTAAATCTATACATGACAAACTGCACAGGGACACTTCCGGTCACAAGAAGGTTATTGGGGGCATGTTGGTAATGTGGGAAGAAGGTAATTTCCCTGCTAATGTGGGGAGAGGGAGCATCAAAGGGCTATCACTCACAGAAATAACTCCAATATGTTTTCACAAATACCTCATACAAATGCCAGCTGACGGACTGAATCAAAAAATGGTTTTTCAACACTTATGTAGTGTGAGTTATGCACAGTTCGGACCAAGGCTCGCAGAGGGACAGCTGCTATTGACTCCCAGACGCAGTACTACAAGCCGTTTGTGTCATTGTGTCTATCCCTGCCCTGTTCCAACGTATGCCAGGCCATGCCACTCCGATTACATTCCAACGTTGGCTCTACATAGCTACCTGTCACAAGCCTACTCGCTGTTGGTGTGCAGGTCAGTGGTCTAGTTCTCAACATCTCACGGCCACTCCCTGAGGGCAGGTTTGCACACACACCACACCCATCCGGCACATGCGGCACAGGCCATGTGACCATGCAAATATAATAGATCGACAACGTCACATCCTTTATTGCCGGTGCTCACTAGCAGGGGAATGTTCCATGGGTCTCGACCATAAAGAGTCCATAAAAAGGTGCTCAGAAGGTTAGGCGAACCCTCAGCTGTATGGCCATCAGCGGCCTACCATCCCCTTGGTACAGACTTCATATGCATAGGGTTAGTGCCACCCCAAACTCATGTGGCCATCAGGAGCCTACCATCACGTGGCACGAACTTGAGTTCTACAGCCTAGTGGCACCAAAACCTGAAGTGGTCTCCCCCATTAACAACTCAGGACTCAGCGACATGTGTGAGATCTACAGAGCTGCGGAGAAGCTGTAGTGGTCTCCACCATTGAAAACTCAGCGACATCTGGGAGATCCGTGAAGAATCTGATATGGTCTCCGCTATTCAGGACTCAGCGACATCTGTAAGATCCGCAGAGAATCTGATGTGGTCTCCACCATTCATGACTCAGGACTCACCAACACATCTGAGATTGGCGGAGTATCTGATGTGGTCTCTGCCATTCATGACTCAGGACTCAGCAACATATCTGAGATCGTCGGGGTTTTGACGGGCAGATGGAGTCCACCCACTGCTGTACACTCCGCTTGCACCAGGTAATTATTTGCTCATGGATGCGCAGACGTGACAGTCTCTCTCTCTCTCTCTCTCTCTCTCTCTCACTTCACTCTCTTCACTCTCTCTCTCTCACTCTCTTCACTCCTTTCATTCTATCTCTTTCTTTCCTTCCCTCTCTCAGTCGTTTTATATGCGCATTACACACGTCCTTATTTTGTGCTTTATTTTCAAGGCTCTTTCGTCGGCATTCATGGTCCCCACAGGACTCTTCCACCTTGTTGTTTTCTACTATGTTTGTTAAATTGTGTTTATTGGTTTATTTTATTATATATACATATTAATTAAAAAATAAAATGTAAAAATAGTTTAAGGTTTATATATGTTTATAAAAAAATTATTAAGCTTTTCGGTTGATTTCATAACTGCTGTGTGACTCTTTCTTGTTCTTATTACTGCTATTTGCCGGTATACACCATGGTGTTCAATTTTGGAGCACTTATCGCAGCAATACTGGTGATCTCTGCAGTTTGCACCAACTTTTGAATACTGTGTTAGCTCTATCTCAACTTTAGTTGCATTAAAGTGCTGATAATTAAATGCAGAATAGCCGTCCTGTGCAAAAAGACACGAGGTGCACCTTTGCGATTTATTCAAAATACTAACATATGCTCGTTCAGTGCTGTGATGTTGCCAGGTTGTGTGACTTATGCTCCTTATTGGTGTGTTTCATTTTGGCCATTCTTTGTCCATACTTGTGCTGTACCCATCTCCCCCTATCCCCCCACTCCCTGCTTCTTCCTCTTGCTGGTGCTGTTTCTATAATTTTGTTCCTCCCCACATAACTACAAGTAAGGAACAAAGTAGAATACTTCTTTGCTTCTTTTACATTTCAAAACTTAGTTTGTTTTTAATTTTACATATAAACAGTTTTCTTCATATTCAACGACACATCGAAGTCAGCAGTGCAAAGTATTCTATCAACACACTTTCTAGAACATTCTACAACAAATGCAGGTTAAAAGTTCATCAATTTTTTTAAACCTAATGATATTTGTTTTGCTACATTTTCTCAAACCTTTAATGGCACGTGCACGTTTAATGTTCAATATTGTTTTAAGTTCGAACAGTGCCTTCCAAATGCAAGTAGCAGGTGTGGTTGATTTGAGAAAATGTTATCCTATATTACTTACTCCATGTTCAAACTGCTTTTTCTTAACCAATCACAAACATGCTTTTCCACAAAACGAATGTGCACTCTACTTTAAAAAAACAATGCTTTTCAATCAGTCAGGTACCGTTTTGTATGTGAAAAAAGCTAGTTCCCCATCTTTAAACGTATCTCTTATTCTACGAAGGAACTGCATGAGCTACAGACATCTTTCTATATCTTTCAGTCATACCTTCAAAATGCTAGTGTGGATTGTAGGACATAGCTATATTTTCTGGTGCAAGAGGTATGCAGAACAGAGACGTGTTGACTTAGACCTAGGTTTACAAAATGTTAAATGGTTTGCACAGAGAGGATTGAAGCGGCGCCAATTGTTGCATTTGTGGGCGTAGTTCGCGAAGTAGCGCTGTGCGAAGCTACGCGAATTGCACTTCGCACTACGCGAACTTCACATAGCACTACGCGAGCTGCGTAAGCATGTTCGCACTGTGCAAGATGCGTTTTCAATGATTGCACAGTGCCGACAAGCATCCGGCACTGTGTAATCATTGAAAAAGGCATCTTGCACAGTGCGAGCTGTAGTTTTCTGCTGCTCGAGTAGATTATAACTCGAGCGGCAGCTTTCTCAATGCGAACTGGTAGTTTCTCATTGAGAGCAGTCGCGAGCATGCGCAACCACTCACAATGAGAAACCTGACCTCCCCGTGTTGAGAATCTCGCCGGGATGTCATTTTGCTTGCTCGCGGTCGCGAACATGACGTTGAGGACCGCGAACAAGCAAAAAATGACCGCTGCACTACGCATGTTCGCACTGTGCTATGTGCAGCTCGCGTAGTGCGAAACTGCGCAAACTTTGTAAACTCCGCGAGCGTAGCGTAGTGCTTCGCCCAGGGTTAAAACCTGTTTGCATCTCCAACACCCCGACCTCATGATTGTGCACTGTGGTGGAAACGTCCTAGGCACATTGACTGGTTTAGGTTTGGAAATGCTTATGAAGGACACCTTTGGATAATTGATGTTACTTTTGCAAAGCTGTATCTGCATACCTCCGAGACCACAAAATTGGGTCCATCTACAACAACAACATGCGTTTTGATATGTCTGATATCTACAGAAGTGATAGAGTACACTTCACAGATCAGGGAAATCGAGTTTTCCAGAATATCTTGAAGCTGTGCATTCGAACTTATATGTAGTTCCAACTAATGAACACGAGGGCTCTTTTTAGAGCCACCCTATAACTTACAACATAGGCCCGCTATTTTAGGGCCAGGTAACGGCAACTCCCGGACCCTTGCTAAAATGTATTTTCTACAGAGCAGTTGTGCTGCAGCCACACCAATCTCACTTTGCAGCACAGAGCTCTTGCTTTGATCACCAGCTCTACTCACCCAAAGGGGTCGGTAGTTTGAGCTTTACAAATAACGTATTGATTTACCTTTGCACTCCCTGTACAACACCACCTAAGCACCACATACAAGTTGGACAGGTGTGGCACAGTGCCCAGAGCACATGACTTCACACCATAGCACACACAGTTTAGGCTAACGGTTTCATCCCGAGTCCAGCAGCAGCTCAATTTAGCAGCATGACACTCTAGGCAATACCTCACTTAATTTCCATACCAAGCACTTTCAGACCGGTAAGGGTAAGTAGTTCAGCAACTTTACCCCGACTCCTTTAGCAGCTCAGCTTACGCCCCCAGCGCCATCACGCCCATATGAGTGAGTAGTTTGCACTTCACAAATATCAAATTGATTTAATACGTGCGATTTTCCTTCGCACTCAGTGTAAAACATCCCCTAAGCACCATACACAAGTTCCTCCGAGTAGCTATAACTACATGCTCACACTACTTGGACAGATGTGGCACAGTGGCCAGAGCACATCACTTCACAGCATATAACACACAGTTTGGACTCACGCTTTCATCCCCAAGTCTGCAGCGGCTCAGTTTAGCAGCTGAGACTCTAGACAGTACCTCACATATTTTCCATACCCCAGGACTTTCAGACCAGTACGGGTCAGTAGTTTATCCTAGTAGGTATAAACACATGCTGACACTACTTTGACAAGTGTAGTGCAGCGGCCACGGCACATGACTTCACAGCATAAGACACACAATTTGGGCTCACACTTTAATCCCCATGTCCCGCACCAGCTCACCTTAGCAGCATCAGACTCTAGGCAATACCTCACTTAATTTCCATTGCCCACCACTTTCATACCCTTACTCACTTCAACGGAATCCTAAAATGGCCGCCAACACTTCTTAGTTGCAGCCGCTCACACTGCTCACAGCCAATCAGAAGGAAGCTCGTGCTCATAACGCCACAGCCAATCAGATGGCAGAATTCCCAAATATCGGTATCTGTAAATTTGTATATTTCTCCAAAACTGCTGAACAAATTTACACCAAATAAACAAGAGTGTGCTTTCTACAGCAAGACACTTCCCCTTGCCAAATTTGGGGTAATTCCGTTCACCCGTTCGACCTGTAGCCTTGTCTAAAGTTTCCTACCAAAATTAACATGGAGAAAATACGTTTTGGGACCCCCTTTTATCTCAGCCCCCCCTTGACCAATCAGCCCCAGACTTTCAACATATGAGCTGATGTGAACAAAGAAGTAGATTTGCAACTGTCATGATGATTCATCGAAAGATGCCAAAGTTATAAGCAAAACAACAAATTATCTCCCTATGGAAACTTGGTCCTAACTATAACTACTGACTATAGGTTTCAGGGGTGTTATAGTTAGCTGGACATTTCACTTGTACAAAACCATTGCAATTCCTCCATTATAGTTAGTTTTACTAACTGTAACTCTCGTGCCCTCAATCCACTGGTGATGATGTCACATTTTACATCAGTCAGGACATGGTCAGTGACATCACTAATGACATCACTGATGACACCTCCAATCCCAGCATCTTGTTAACCACTTCGATGCTCATGACGAGCTCAACTCGTCATGAGGCACGGTTGAGCTGTGCTGATGATGAGCTGAGCTCGTCATGAACAATGCTATTTACACATCAGTCAGCACAGGAGGGGACAACCATTAGCAGCGATGGTGTTAACTATGCTCACGAAGGATGTATAAGACTGTGCCAAAATGTACCTCCAACACCGGCAATACCAAGTACATCACCTTCAACATAACCACCAGACATACGCCCCCAATTTGTGAAAGTTATAATGCACTTTAATTTAATTTGTCATGGGGAGCAATCAGTAGACCTAGTTTGCAGAGCAATTGATAACTATCAATGCTAGTTTTTCTTTAATCCCTCAAAGTTCATGGTTTTGTTTGTCCTGTTCACTTTTTTTCTTTTTAAATAAAACAAACATAAAAAACTTTCTAAAAATAAAAAAAATATATAAAAGTACAAAAAAAAGTTCTTTTCAGAACTAACTATGGTTAAAGAAATAGCTAAATGTATATGCTAGTGTGTGAAAGTTTTCATAAATGTATACGTACTGCATAATTGACTAAAGAATGCATTTGTCATATATGATGAATGTATAACTGCAGAACTATAAGGAAGTGTTGTACCATGACACTGTAAGCTCTTTAGCTACAGCGTGCTCAGCTACTTCCGAAGGTCAGAGATGCAACATATGTACATAAATATGTTGGAAGTCTGTCCTTCCCTCTTCACTGCTGCTTAAACTGCACGCATGTGGTAGGTGATGCAGGCACCCTTGACCATGGTGAAAGAATATCTGTCTCGTGTGGAGTTTCTTTTTGTGCAGGAAGACATAGTGTCCTGCACAAAAACAATCAGTGAAGGCATTTTTCTCCTACAATGTATGCTGCACATTGTAGCATATATTTGAATGAAAAAAATGAGAAGAAATTAAAACAATTCTGCTGCAGATTTACAAGCTCTCTGTACCACCAGAACATCACTTTTTGTGACGTACTGGTGGCCCTGGTGGCTCCTCCATATTTACATGGAGAAAAAAAATTACCCTGCGTGACTTTTCCTTTTCTTTTAAATACAGCCCCTTCATACCTAGCTCTTTATGTATATATGTATTACATCATTCATGACATAGTTAGTGACATCACTGATCACATCACTGATGACATCTCATATGATATCACTTATGACATCACTGATGACAGCATCCCGTGAATGTGGTTTGGTTGGTATTTAAATATGTATTATATATAGAACAATTTGCATTAAAGAATGTGTGGATATAAAAAAAATCTGGATAAAGGGTTTAGTAGCAGTGTGATTGATTGTTTACTTGACTTATTTATACTGTCTCATTAAATATATTGAATAGTGACTAAACTGTGTGAATATGTGTATTACTTTGTCAGTTGTTCTTTAAACTGTTGCACCAGTTGGCTACTAGCTCTGTGAAAGTCTATATTACTTATTGGTTACTTAACTAAGTATATGTATGGGAGAATGAATGTGTGTGTTGTTTGGTGGGGGATGTGTGACTGCCCAAAGATGTGTGAATAGTTGATTCAGTAAGTATATGACGTTAAGACTACATGTTATAACAATTGTTTGGGTGAGTTAACATCTTTATGGGTGTGGTGATGAGCAAATATATCTCTCAATGGTACTTGTGCAATAAAGTACAAAAAAAAGTCAACGTATGTGACATTTCGTGTATATAAAGAAGTACACATATGACTCAGTGATTGCATCAGTAACTGTATGGATAACTAAATACTTGTATTTGTGATTGTATAACACTAACTATGAGTTACTATCTATATAAATAAATGAAGTGCTGTTTGTATAAGTATTAGGGGTAGTGTTTTAGGGTTTAGGGTATTGTAGTTGTGTTTGTGTAGCGAACGGGTTGTGCTGGGGATAGATTTAGGGTTTAAGATAGTGCATAGGTCTTTGTCTAGAGTAGGGGGTCATGTTGATGATACATTTAGCATTTAGGGAAGTACTACAGTTTTTGTGTAGTGTAGGGGTCTTGCTGATGGTAGTGTTTAGGGTTTAGGATACTCCAGTGGTGTTCGTCTACTGTAGGGGATAGTGTTTAGGGTTTACCGTAGTGTAGTGGTGTTTATGAAGTGTAGGGGTTGTGATGGGGGTATGTATTAAGATTACACTATCAACCACCATAAGCCCAATTGTCAGCAGTAACCACCCAAAAATTCCAGATGAAGTTATAAGCAGAATACTAGGAAAATGTTTATCAATATTAAATGCTTCTAATCAAGTAAAATTAAAATCATCACATGCAGTGTGCCACAAATGGTATTGCCACAACAGTAAGTCTACCCAACTTAGATTTAAAGTGCATACACATGTTTCATGTGACAGACCCATAGGCCAACGCTGCAGCTTCCACATGCTTCAACACCCTCCGCATACCCAGCAAGATCTTCAATAGACCCACCCCACAAATCAAGGAAGACCATCACCCAAGCACTCATCACCAGCAGGCTGGACTACGGAAAAGCCCCCTATGCTGAAATCAACAAATCTCTACTCCACAAACTTCAGACTGTCCAGAACACCGCAGCCAGACTCATCCTCAGCATCCCACGACAAGACCATATTACCCGGCATAAACGAGCAATCCTCTTGCTCCCCGTCGAAAAAAACAGTGACCTTCATGTTGCTCACACACACCTATAAAGCCCTCCACAACACCGGAGTCCAAAACCTCAATCTCATTCTAGCCCCACAAAAGAAACCTCCACTCCACTAACCAGGCCTTGGCTGAAATCCTCTGAATTTACATAACCAGTCAGGAGGCACACCCTTCTCGTACATCATGGCCAAGACCTGGAATGAACTCCCCCTCAGCATCAGATGATCCCCCACACTGAAAGGATTCAGGAAGACCATAACACCTGCCTTTTCGAATTACCAAAGCTGCTCAAATCCCCGCCACATACTCCCCCAGAGCCTGGAGCTCTATACATCCCTAATTGATTAATTGATACGCCACCACAGTTTGTGTTTGAGTGTTATGAACAGGTCCTGCTATTGCATTGGCTGTCTGTAACTCTTAAGGGTAGTGAAATAAGCAGTGCTACCTTCTTTAATATAGACAGAATCTCTGAGATTGATTTGGTTTGGCTTCACCTCTGAGAGCTACTTTCAGGGTGCTGGTGAGCTACCAGTAGCTCCCAAGCTACTAGTTGGAGACCCCTGGTATGTATAGAGAGTGGGGAATTGTAGTCCTCTAGCATAAATGTGAAGGTTATTACACCACTACATGCATATTTCATAGCACTTTGAATCACTCCATTCCCTAAAGCTTGCCTCACTACATAAGTAGATGCTAACTGAATGAACAATTACATTAATATAAGTAAAGGCACTGGGTGAATACTAAATTGGTTCACTTTTACTTTACGAATTAATTACTACATGGTACAGAAAGAATCATTTTGAAATTGTAACAGCACTCACATTGTGTTTGCTGGAGTATATAGATACTGACTGGGGAATTGTAGGTCTGAAGCACACATGTGAAGGTGGTTACACCACTACATGCACAATGCATAGGGGTTTGAAGCACTGCATACCCTAAAGCCTGGCTTACTGCAAGAGTATATATACTTATGTAACTGCAAACACATCAACCAACCAAATCAATTTCTCTCAATTTTGCCAAATCGACACTGATTCATAGTTTTATTCTACACAAATAACATTATCCCTTGCAGTGTATAAAGAAAGATTACAAATATTAGATAAATAAATGTATTAAAACTCGGAGTAATGGAATTAAATAAATTAATACTCGGATATACATTAGAATACTCAAAGTTTAATAGAGAATATATCTTGCACGTGATGAAGGGAAAATAGGGGTTCAGGGTAATGAAGAATATTAAAAATAGTTTTACAAAAAAAGAGAAGTTACTAGAATAATACATCGAAAAAAAAGGGGGTATGAATGGTAATTATCGTATTAAAAAAAGTAACCTATAGAAATGCTTTAATAAGAAAAACGAGTTTAAACAAATCATTTTAGAAATTATCCAAAAGTTAAAAAGTATGGAATACAGCACGTTTACATAAACACGTGACAAACTAAAACAGTGGAAACCTGTCAACTGAAAAACGTGACTTAAAAGTGGGAGAAGCAATACATTGATCCCATAGAGTGTTAAGTAACCAAAAAGTATATAAACCACCCCCCAGGGCTGATTAGTTTCATTTCAGAGCATCAATACGGGCGAAGAAACTACAAGCAAGGTAATGATTTGGAGCTGCGGAAGCATCTTCAGAATATCTTTCATTTCCTCAGAGGGAACATATTGTTAATGTAAATTTAAAAATACATTAAACATTATCTTTCTTCTACAGGAGTTGGATGAATTTCTGCAAAAGAAGGATAGAATATTGAAGAGAGGTTCATTATCTGAATGGGAATATGTTTGATATTTTTAAAAAACACAGCAAAAATATTTAAATGATTACAGAATGTTGTTTGATTAAATTTAAATGGAATATAATAACGAGTTGACGAAAGAACCTTTACAAAAAATATAGGTTAGTTAAGGAATTACTACGTGCAAATTAATGATTAGCAGCGATGCCATCAACTATAATTTATCTTTCATTTCCACAGAGGGATCATATTTTTAATGTATATTTTAATTTATATATACACAAATTAGCTCCGTTGTCTCTTCTTGCTTTCTCACTCTTCGCACTATTCACACTGTTTCCCGTTTCTTTTCTCCCCTGGCACTAAAACTGATCATGTCCGCCCTAGTGATCTCCCGGCTGGACTACGCCAATGCCCTGTACAACGGCATTCCAGCTTACAGCTTACGAAAGCTCCAACTGGTTCAAAACCAGGCGGCCCGACAAGTGTACGGCCTTTCCCGCTCCCACCACTCAACCCCGTTATTGAAGGTGCTTCACTGGCTACCTGTCAGGGAGCGATCCCTTTTTAAAACTGGCTGCATGGTCTTCCAGGCACGGCAGGGCTCAGCTCCCGCCTTCATTACCTCTTTGATAAGGGAGTATGTCCCTACCAGAGAGCTTCGCTCATCCTCCCAATCTCTTCTGCAGGTACCCCGCTACAAGAGCAAAAAGTGGGGAGGGGCCAACTTCTCATTCTTGGCACCCACTTTTTGGAATTCCCTTCCCGACCACCTTCGGTCGGCCAAGCACTATTCTCTCTTCCGTAAAGCCCTCAAAACCTTCTTATTCAAGCAGGCCTTCCCGCTGTAAATCGTCCTCATATGCTCCTGCTCACTGTACCAGTTTCTCTTGCCTCTCCTCTGCTAATTTTGCCTCCACAGCGCCAAGAAACCGTATGGTGAACGCAGCGCTCTATAAATATTTTAAATTCAAATTCAATTCATGATCCTTCAACTGGAGTTGGATGACTTTCAACGGAGAATTGCATACATTAATAAATAATATTTTTTTTATTGATTGAAAAATTTTGTATAAATAAACTATTGATGATAAAACAATACACTTTGGAATAAAGGAGAATTCTCTTTATCTTCTTGAGTGAAAATGGGCTAAAGTATTTATATTGAGTAGTGCTTTCCCCAATTTTCACTCCTGAAGAACAGGAGGATTATCTCTGCAAGTACTTTTTTTAAAATAGATAATGTAATTGTGGCTTCATATGTTAATAATTCTTTCCATTGTTAAAAATGATTGTTAAATGTAATAATGACATGAAGTGTACATAAAAAGAAAGATAGAGTAGTGAGGGAGTGTTTATCATAGCACTTCTACTCTACTTTATCTGAAAGTAAAAAAAGCCCAAACATTTAAATAAAGGGCAACACTTATATAATATAAATATAAGGAATGAGTGCTTATGTTAAAATAAAAATGTGGTCCAACGCGTGATGCCAAAGAATGAAAAAAAGATTTTGCATTTCAACCATGTGATGAATATAATAGATTCAATAAAAATATTTCCCAAAATTTTGAATTTTTCTTTTAAGGATGGTTTGAAGAATTATACATTTAATGAAAGGAGAAAAGTCAGCACAATTATGATAGAAAAAAAAATAGAGTATTATTTTTAAATACCGTTACAGTCAACAAACAAAGCAGAGTACACAGTTTAAGTTAAAAACACCCTACTACAACTAGTTTTTGAAACATATTGTAAAATAAAGTGCATGACAAAATGGCCTATACACATGGTTCAAGTTCAAGTTCAAGTTCAGTAATTTGTATAGCGCACTACTCACCCAGAGGGTCTCAAGGCGCTTGAGTAAGGGTGGGTGCATTATTTATCGAATAGCCAGGTTTTTAGCTGCTTCCTGAAGGAGAGGTGGTTCTGTGTGAGGTGAAAGTGAGTGGGGAGAGAATTCCAGGTCTTGGCCGCTAGGTAGGAGAAGGATCTTCCTCCCATGGTGGATCTATTAATGCGCGGGATTGTGGCGAGGGCTTGATTGGATGAACGTAGTTGGCGGGTGGGTGTGTAGAAGGACAGTCGATTGTTGAGGTATTCGGGTCCTAGGTCGTAGAGGGCCTTGTGTGCGTGAGTGAGGAGACAAAACGTTATTCTTTTGTTGACTGGAAGCCAGTGGAGATCTTTCAGATGACCGGAGATGTGAGCTTGATGGGGGATGTCAAGTATGAGTCTGGCTGAGGCGTTGTGGATGCGTTGGAGTTTTTTCTGTAGTTTGTTTGTGGTTCCAGCGTGGAGGGTGTTTCCATAATCTAGTCGGCTAGTGACTAGTGCGTGGGTGACTGTCTTTCTTGTTTCGGTGGGGATCCAGCGGAATATTTTTTTGAGCATGCGTAGGATGTTGAAGCAAGAAGATGAGACGGCGTTGACCTGTCTGGTCATTGATAGGGAGGAGTCTAGGATGAAGCCCAGGTTACGTGCGTGATTTGTGGGTACGGGTGCTTTGCCTAGAGCCGGTGGCCACCATGAGTCGTCCCATGCAGAGGGGGATGGTCCTAAGATGAGGACTTCCGTTTTGTCCGAGTTTGGTTTTAGGCAACTGCTCTTCATCCATTCAGCTACTTCTTTCATTCCTTCGTGTAAATTGGTTTTGGTGGTGTTAGGATCTTTGGTGAGGGAGAGAATCAGCTGGGTGTCGTCAGCGTAGGAAATGATGTTGAGGTTGTGTTGGCGCGCGATGGATGCTAGGGGGCTCATGTACACATTGAAGAGGGTGGGACTGAGTGATGATCCTTGTGGTACGCCGCAGATGACTTTGGTTGCCTCTGATTGAATTGGGGAGGCGGACTCTCTGGGTTCTTCCAGCGAGGAATGAGATGATCCAGTCCAATGCTTTCCCTTGATGAGGCGTTGTATGAGGGTGTAATGACAGACTGTGTCGAAGGCGGTGGAGAGGTCAAGTTGTCCATTGTCCAGTAACGTGCGGATGTCGTCTGTAGCGGCGATTAGGGTGGTTTCGGTGCTGTGTTTGGCTCTGAAGCCGGACTGCGAGGGGTCAAGTGAATTGTTGGTTTCAAGGAAGGCGGCAAGCTGACTATTGACGACTTTCTCGATGACTTTGGCCGGGAAGGGGAGGAGTGAGATGGGGCGGTAGTTTTTAAGTTCAGAAGGGTCCGCTGTGGGTTTCTTCAGAAGGGCGCTGAGTTCGGCATGTTTCCAGCTTTCTGGGAAGGTGGCGGAGTTGAGGGAGCAGTTGATGACCTCTCATAGATGGGGTGCGATGATGGAGTCTGCTTTGTTGAAAATGTGGTGGGGACATGGGTCGGTTGGCGATCCCGAGTGGATGGAGTTGATCAGGCGGATGGTGTCTTCAGTCGTGATTGGGGTCCAGGCGCCTAGGTTTTGGTTCAGAGGTGGGTGGAGTGGGTTGTTCTTCGGATCGGATTCCAAAGCTGTTATGAATGTCGGCGATTTTGTTGTGGAAGAAAGAGGATAGGGAGTCGCAGAGGTCTTGGGAGGGAGTAATGTCGTTGGCACCGGCGGTGGGGTTGGTAAATTCTTTGACAATGTTGAATAATTTCTTGCTGTTGTGGGTGTTGTTGTCGAGTCGATCCTTGAATGCTGATTTCTTGGTGGATCGGATCAGTTGGTGGTGTTTGCGGGTGGCGTCCTTGAAGGCGGACAAGTTGGTAGTTGTTGGGTTTTTTCTCCAGGTTTTCTCGAGGGTACGACAAAACTTCTTGGATTTCTTAAGGTCATCGTTGAACCAAGGGGCCTTTTTGCTTCCTTGTTTGATCTGGTGGTTTTTCAAGGGTGCTAATTCGTCAGCGCTGTGGGTAATCCATTGTGTGAGGTTGTAGGCGGCTTGGTTTTGGTCCGATGATGTGACGGGGGGGTTTTGATTAAGCGAAGTGAGGAGTTGGTCGGTGGTGGTTTTGTTCCAGTTTCTTCGAGGAATAGGTTGTGGTGGGATGTAGGTCATGGTCTTTTTGTAGCTGAAGTGAACGCAGCTGTGGTCCGTCCAATGGAGAGCCATGGTTTGATTGAAGGAGATGTGTTTGCTGGAGGTGAAGATAGGGTCGAGTGTGAGTCCGGCGAGGTGGGTGGGGGTGTTGACAAGATGTTTGAGTCCGAGATTAGCCAGGTTGTCCAGGAGGGTGGTGGAGTTGCTGTTGTTGTTCTTTTCCAGGTGGAAGTTGAGGTCTCCCAGTAGAATGTAGTTCTCGGAGGGCTTATGAAGTCAGTGATGTCTTCATTGAATTGTGTGCGGGTTCCTGGAGGTCTGTAGATGAGGGTGCCTCTAAGTGTGGTCCTGGGGTCAGTGTGGATCTGAAAATGAAGGTGTTCTGCGGTCGCAAAGTTATCGTCTAAGCTGGTCGTGATTCGGATGGTGTTCTTATGGACGATGGCGATGCCTCCTCCTGTTTGGTTGGTGCGGTCTTTTCGGATGATCTTGTAAGCGTCCGGGATGGCTATGGCGATGTCGGGAGCCGATGAGGCGTTCATCCAGGTTTCAGTAAGGAAGGCTACGTCCGGTGATGTGGTGTTGAGTAGGTCCCAGAGTTCAGTGGCGTGTCTGTGGACCGAGCGGGTGTTCAGCAGGATTCACTTCAGGTGGTTTGAGTTGGAGTTTTGTTTGGAGGGGGGGATTTGGTGAGGGTCCTGATGCAGTCGAATTTGCAGGAGAGGCAGGCGAATGGTCCTTGGGTGTGTCCTGGGGCAGCTACGTAGCATTGTGGGGTGAGTCCGGGGTTAAGGGCAAGGAGAGTGGCGGCGTCATATGTTATGCCGGCGGAATGGATTATGAGGGGACCAGGGGGTCTGGCGCAGGGCACGGTCCAGGCGCGGACGGGCGTAGACGGGCTTACCTTTGGCGCACCTTCAGCACACATGGGGCGCGATCGCTGCGCGTGAACGCTGCACGCGTAGGCATCTGTCATATGTGGATAGTGGCAGGGGAGGGGCGAGGGAGGGTCAGCTGGGACGCGGGAGCGAGGCGGAGAACTGGGCAAGGAGGCACACAACAACAACAACAAAAACAAAATGGACGGCCGCCTAAAGCGAGATAGTAAACAGTGGCACCGGTATAGTCAGGCACACCTTTAAGTTAAAGCAGGTAAATCAAACTGTAATTAGCAGCGCACTTAGCCAATCTAGCGCTACGATGTCACTGTGATTTAGATGATAATCTATTAAGGCGCTCTAGCGCTCCTGTATCAGCAGTCAATTCCAATGAGTATCTTAATTTGGTAGCAGTAGAGGCAGCGATGCTCTACGATGCTATGCGCTATGAGGGTATCGTGAGGGTATCGTAACCTTACATAGAAAAAGCAAGCCAATCAACATTAGTATCAGCAAGGTACAGTTAACCACACAACAGCCAATCGGGGGCCAGATGTAGCAAAATCAGAAATACAGACTCTTAATTACCGAATTTTACTGATTCGGTAATTAAGAGTAGGTATTTCTAATGTAGGTACCAATTCGGTAAATTTTACCGAATCGGTAAAAATCGGTATTTACCGATTCGGTAAATACCGAATCGGTATTTGCTATTGAATCCTATGGGCCTTGAAGTCCATAGGATTCAATATCAAATACCGATTCGGTATTTACCGAATCGGTAAATACCGAAATTTGCAGGGGTGCAGCGGGTGTCACCCCTGTTTTAGGCTTGTGTGCCATGTGGCACACATACATGCCCTTAGGCATTGTATGTGTGCCACATAGCACAGGTGTAAATGCACAGATGTGCATGTACACCTGAATTGGTATTTTACCATGCAATTGTATTGCATGGTAAAATACCGATTTTCAAAGACCTGTGTCAATGTTAAAATTGGCACCTACATACCAATCATGGATTTTCGATAATTTTACCGACCGGTATATTTACTGATTCGGTAACATATACAGAATCAGTAATTTTACCGATTCTGTAATTTTACCGAATCGGTAAAATTACCGATTCGGTAAAATTACCGAAAATGCATGTTTTTTATCCCCCTACATCTCCATGGCCATTTGCCGGTCGGTAACGGCCGAATTCGGCCGTTCACGGCCAGTAAATGGCCAAAATCTCCCACCTACATCTGGCCCCAAATGTTTTTCAAAATCTGCACAAGGAAAGGGATTGGTCGGTAATACGTCTTCCTACAATGCTTCACAACCAATCAAAAAGAGGTGTAGAAAGTTTCTGTTTTTAACATAAGAGCAAATCAGATGACCTTGTAAGTACACTCAGCAAGAGGCAATTATTAAAGATGACTTGCTTCCGCAAGACCCCGAAAGGCTTCTTCCAGAAAAAGTACGCACTTCATTGCCAGATCCCATATGGCCGAGATACCCGCCACCCCCTCTCAACACAATCCCCAAAAGGAGGGAAACCGGAAACAGTTCTTGAAGTTTTTGGAAGTGGGATGGAGTGACCATCCCGGCCGTATTTATTAAAACAAAATTAAAACATTAAACGTTTCATGTTATGTACAATTTCATTACCATATTGCGATGTTTGGCTAACCTTAACAGATTCTCTAATACAGAGGTTCTCCTAGCCGAACTAGCAACCTACAAAACATTTCTTGACATATTGAAATTGTACAACCTAACGTTTAAGGGCCAACGGCAAGGTCATAACCGGTGTCAAGATCCCTAACCAGACTTACCCCTCCCACTTGGGATGGGCGACAGCACGGAGGCGTACCTCAAGTGCAACTACTACCAATTTCCCTTGACTTGACGGGGGCACCTAAAACTCGACGCCAGTTAAAGGTCGTTCGAATACTCGTGTGAGGTATCTAGAAGGTATCGTGGACCTTATCCCAACCCCACACAACTTACCGCATCTGCCGTCGCAGATGTCACTGGCCCCGGGAAATTCCCCAGGAGGGGGCTGTAACCCCTCCTACAAAGGAAGGGGCCTTGACCGCCTTTCCTTTACTTCCGGCGACCCATCCTTAGAAGGGACCGCCTCCCCATTGAGGGGCCAATGGCCACCTCTCCCGAGCGCTCCCATCCGTGTTGGGTGACGCCCACTCATAGGGATCTACTAATTAGTGCTCACCGATCATGACCTTACCGCCTACCAAAATAAATACGACAGTGCAAATTAACCTAAGAATACATTGGCCACTATGACCGAAAGAGCATGCATCAAAATTCAACCCTAAACTGAATATCTTTAATGGCAAACATACTCAAAACGACCATTCTTTATTAACTCAAAATCAACATGGCACTACAACCTGTAAACGAAAACAGAAACAAACTTAATCAACTTTATTATACACAACTGGCTGTCTTCAGGGGCTGGTGGGTGGGTCAAAATTGGCTCTTCGTTCTGTCCCGAGCTCACGTGCAGCGAGGAGGTGCAGCTTCAGAGCACAAGAACAAGAGGAGGTCTTCTGGTCTTGCGTCCCTTTTTATCCGTCTTCAGGGCGGGCGTATACCCGCCCCTGCCTGCCCCTGAGGGCGTGGCTGGCTGCGTCGGTGTCTAGGCCAGCCCACTCTAGGGCGGGAACGAGCGCGCCCCGGCTACGCCGCCTCGGGCATACCAGCTGAGACGCGCCTCCCGCCCAAAAATGGCTTCCCGGGGGGATCGAGGCACTCGGCCATACGTTCGGGGGGACCGAGTCGGTCGCCCCTTTCCATATGGCCGAGATACCCGCCACCCCCTCTCAACACAATCCCCAAAAGGAGGGAAACCGGAAACAGTTCTTGAAGTTTTTGGAAGTGGGATGGAGTGACCATCCCGGCCGTATTTATTAAAACAAAATTAAAACATTAAACGTTTCATGTTATGTACAATTTCATTACCATATTGCGATGTTTGGCTAACCTTAACAGATTCTCTAATACAGAGGTTCTCCTAGCCGAACTAGCAACCTACAAAACATTTCTTGACATATTGAAATTGTACAACCTAACGTTTAAGGGCCAACGGCAAGGTCATAACCGGTGTCAAGATCCCTAACCAGACTTACCCCTCCCACTAGGGATGGGCGACAGCACGGAGGCGTACCTCAAGTGCAACTACTACCAATTTCCCTTGACTTGACGGGGGCACCTAAAACTCGACGCCAGTTAAAGGTCGTTCGAATACTCGTGTGAGGTATCTAGAAGGTATCGTGGACCTTATCCCAACCCCACACAACTTACCGCATCTGCCGTCGCAGATGTCACTGGCCCCGGGAAATTCCCCAGGAGGGGGCTGTAACCCCTCCTACAAAGGAAGGGGCCTTGACCGCCTTTCCTTTACTTCCGGCGACCCATCCTTAGAAGGGACCGCCTCCCCATTGAGGGGCCAATGGCCACCTCTCCCGAGCGCTCCCATCCGTGTTGGGTGACGCCCACTCATAGGGATCTACTAATTAGTGCTCACCGATCATGACCTTACCGCCACAGGCCCGGATAGTTGACCGGCTATCCGGGCCCCCCACAAAACTCCTAGCTAAAGGTCATGTTCCAACGTTTTTAACCATGCTAAGAAGTCTCCTATGAGTAACTCATTTCCCACCCGAGACAAATGCACACCATCCCCCAGATACATACTGTCATCATTAATACAACCGTGCGAGATAGAATGCAATGTCCTGGAACGGAACAACCTACTCATTTTGTTATTAAGTTTCCTAACAGAATGGTTCAAAGCAGGGATCGAAATAGCCCCCCGCCACACTTTTCGTGGGATCATATGAGACCACGCAATTATGCACCCCGGAACTTTCCTCGCCAACCAACTTACAGTGGAAAGCATTGCCTCCAGGAGAAGTCGTCTACCGGTGGTGACCAAATCATTGCCCCCTAAATGTACTATGACTATAGACGGCGGTGACCTCATCCGCCCTAACAAACCCTCAAAGAATGCCTGAAACTGGTCAATACAGAGACCGCCCCTTCCGTAGAAGGACATCCTGTACCCGTATTCCCCAGCTACGTGAATCATGTCACCTGCTTCGAATACGTCTGCGGCACGCCTCACGTATGAGTGGCCCACGACCCACACCTCCTTTCTCACAGCCGGTGATGTCTGACCGCTGGCCCGGTGTTGGGTCGACTGCATAGTCCGCCCCGCCTCGAAGGCTTGCGTAACTGAAAACCAAACAAAAGACAAGAAGCGTGAGTACATTATTACAGCTTCACAACATGTGCAACCGCACATACCTCTTATAACAATTGGAGGACCAACGCCCCACTCGTTTTACTTGTTCCACATTAAGACCCCTGGCTGCAGCTTCAGTGGCAGCCCCTATCCGAAAGGAATGGGTCCCAAACTCACCCGGGTCCAAGCCCGCTGCGGTAATTGACATCGCGAGCACCCGCTGAAACTGAAACTTCGTCAGTGGGGTGGCGTCCGCGTGTCTCAACAATGTCCCCCCCCATGATGCCACCCTTCGTGCTAGGTAATCTTCTAAACACTTCACCGGACACATGGAAGACCCTGGAATCCTGCGAATGACTATGCAGTCTCCCACCCCACTTTGATCGGTTTTTGACTTGACAAAGGATACCGTCATAGTCTCACCCCTGATCTGAACGTGTTCCCGGCACAAACCCCCCGCCACATCCCGCTTGCTCCTTGCAACCAGCTCACTTATCCTCATAGCCCCGTGAAATGCAAGCGTAAAAGCAGCTCGGAACAAACAGGCCTCGAACTGAGACGAGCATATGGCGGGGAGTGTGGCCAGCAACTGGGACAACCTATCCAGACCTATCGGGCGCCTCTCATCTACTCTGCGACCCTCAAGGCGTTGCCACCCACGCAGCGCTTTCTGTACCACAAAAGACGCTGTCGGGTCCTGGATATTATGAGCCCTGGCAACAAAGGAGATGGCAGCACGATGCCTCTGGGCTGTAGCCACCGACTTCCCAGCCTTACGCAAGGACATCAGAAAATGTACTACCCAATCCTCATGCCCCCAAAGTCCCCCTCTCTCAGTCCCCAAAAAGGCTAAATAAGCCCGAAACGCCCCTTCGTATGCCTTCCTCGTCCTTGGTGCTAGACTCTCTCCCACGAGGTAACGAAGTTCGGGGCACCGAGAGACCAGAGAGCTTCGGGAAAGGGTGCTGGCTCTGGGTCCGCTGAGGGAAGGAAACCCGAGAAAGCCTGCATTTGAAAACGAGACAGTGCATCAGCAGCCTGATTCATCACCCCCGGGACATGTTTTGCTCTGAATACCACGTTCAGTTGCATACACAGTAAGACAATTTCTTTAAGCAGCCTCAAAATCATTTTACAACGTGCTGCCTGACTATTGATGCATTCTACAACGGTCATATTGTCAGACCAAAATATGACAGAGTGATTTTTGAATCCATCGGGCCAGGATCTGAGGGCCACCAAAATGGGAAACAGCTCAAGGAAAGCAATATTACTCGTCAGCCCCTCTTCGTGCCACCATGTTGGCCACTTTTGTGCCGACCATTTTGTGCCGAAGATGGCGCCGAAACCCATGCTTCCCGCTGAATCCGTCCATAGACCAAGCTCTTCAGAGGACAAGGCCGGTTTGTTCCAGACGACTCGACCATTGAAATCCGCCAAAAATGCTAACCAAATACGCATGTCTTGGCGGACCTCGGCCGATAACCTCGTGCGATGGTGACCCTCCTTTAGGCCGACCATCGCCTGTGCAATCGAACGGGAGAAGGGGCGGGCCATCGGGATCACCCTTAAGGCAAAATTCAACTTCCCCACCAATTGCTGCAATTGATGCAGCGTAACTTTAGATGCAGTAATACACATTTGCAGGGCTGTCCTGAATTTCGATACTTTGGAAGCTGGTAAACGAAAACAACCCTCACTAGAGTCCAACTCGATCCCGAGGAACTCGAGGCAAGTCGTGGGACCCACAGTTTTACCTGGTGCCAATGGCACGCCAAATTAAAACACAAAATTCAGTCAAGGCCCGGGCACATTCATCATCCCCAGCGGGCCCAAGGAACAGAAAGTCATCGAGGTAATGCATCACATTCCGAAAACCTGTTTTCTTCGTGTAAACCCATTGTAGAAAACTACTGAATTTCTCGAAATATGCACAAGATATAGAGCACCCCATCGGCATACACCTATCCATGTAATACAAACCTTGAAACATGAATCCCAAAAGACGTTGGTCTTCCGGGTATACCGGGAGCAAACGGAACGCTGACTCGATATCTGATTTCGCCATCAGCGTCCCGGGCCCCAGGCGATTCAAAATGGCTACGGCCTCATCGAATGATGCGTACCGCACCGAACACATTTCTGGATTAATTGCATCGTTTACAGAAAGGCCATGAGGAGCTGATAAATTGTGAATCAATCGAAACTCACCCGGGTCCTTCTTGGGGACCACCCCTAAAGGAGAACAAACAAAGTTCGGTACCGGGGGAACACGAAACGGGCCGGCAACCCGACCTCGGGTAACCTCTTTCCGGATCTTATCCTGTACTACAGTCGTATGCTGCAAGACGGAAAGTTGATTTTTGCACGTCCCGACACCCTGAAAGTTACCCACCGGGATGCGGAAACCATATGAAAAACCGTTTCGTAGCACCCCAGCAGAAGTACGATCTGGGTATTCGCTGAGCCAGGGAATCATCGCCAGGGTATCAATCGGGGTTGGTAAAGGCGCCCCTCGGACTATATTAGACCTGTTTAGCGCCTCCTCTACCCCCATTTTCACCCGATTTGGCTCTGCACGAGGACTCAGGATGGGGTGCCCCACAACCACTACATTCGTGTTTGAATTTACAAGATCCCGGGGGCCTAGTACATTTACTTCTGTTGAAATTGAAACAGAAACCCCTCTTCCCTGTATTGCCGGCGGGTCTCGGGTAATCGTCTGTACCCGTACCCGACCGAAAGGGCGTCCCCCCATTTTGGCGGGAGGACTCACCAACAGCACTCCCCACCAACGGCACTTTCAACATCCCCGACTCTTTCATTTTATTCCATGTCAAAGAATCGTAACAGTCCCAGGTTAAACTTTTGTTATGCTCCATCGCTTTCCTGAAAAGGTTGTCATAACAGAACCATTGGTTACCTTGGTGTGATGTCGAGTACCCCATAATTCGTGACTGATATACTGGAAATTCATGGAGCAAGTCAGGCCTACGTTCCCCCAAAATTGCCGTAAAAATTCCCCAAGCATTACCCCAGTTACCAATATTTTCATTCACTTTAAAGGCGGCCATTTTTGCGCGCCAAACACTCGGATGCATCAGATCCTTTTGACCCTTAACAGTTTCGACCTCATAGTGATCAACGAGCAGGGAGAAAATGTTAACGTATTCCCCCGCCCAAATCTTTTCCTTTATTGGCAAAGGAACATGTTGCCCCCATTTTCTCTACGAGAGGGTGTTGACTCATCCCTTGCAATCGGCAATGGCCGCTTACCTGCACCGGACGCTGCTTCGGCCCCTCGTGGCTTGTCTATCACCGCATCCGGCGCGGGCACCTTGGCTGCATCACGTTTCTCGCGCAACTGTTTCATGAGTGCTTGCGCTTCGGCAGCCGTGGCGCCCTCTGTACTGTCCCCCAACCACGCTGCTAGCTGTGCCGCCAACTCGGGAGGCATACCCTCAGCAGATGTCGGGGTGACTACGACCGGGATCGGGTTCCCTTCCTGTGGTACCGGGGCCGGTACCGGGGCTTGCGGCTCGAGCGGGGAACAGGGAACCGGGACGTCTCCCCCGACCGGCCCCCTTCTCGGCCTCTTAGGCCTCCCTCCGGCCGGTGGACGCCCCGATCCCTCCCCGCCGCCTCGCTCCGCCAACTGTTTCTTTATTTCGGACATTTCCTTCATGAGGGCCCGAACCATCTGGTCAGTCGACATTCTCTTGGCGCCTTTCTTGGGCATCTTTCAGACGAAATATCTAGAAGACAAAAGAAAGATTAAAACGCTCAAAATTGGCTCTTCGTTCTGTCCCGAGCTCACGTGCAGCGAGGAGGTGCAGCTTCAGAGCACAAGAACAAGAGGAGGTCTTCTGGTCTTGCGTCCCTTTTTATCCGTCTTCAGGGCGGGCGTATACCCGCCCCTGCCTGCCCCTGAGGGCGTGGCTGGCTGCGTCGGTGTCTAGGCCAGCCCACTCTAGGGCGGGAACGAGCGCGCCCCGGCTACGCCGCCTCGGGCATACCAGCTGAGACGCGCCTCCCGCCCAAAAATGGCTTCCCGGGGGGATCGAGGCACTCGGCCATACGTTCGGGGGGACCGAGTCGGTCGCCCCTTTCCATTTATTGATTAACCAGGCTCTCAAGCCTAAACACATCACAAATCATTTCTCGTCACTTTCTCTTCTTCCACGTTCACCGTGAAAGTGCGTGTCTCCTTCACCTTAAACTTCTTTCTTTTTCATAGTAATTGTTACTCATACACTATCCAGCAAATACCCCACAGATGCAATCCCCTGGATTTGCAATACTAATTGTTACTCATACACTAGCCGGCACATACTCTACAGATACACCACCTTTGGGTTGGAATATTTTTTTTTACTGATACACTATCCAGCACACTCCGTACAGATGCACCCCCCTGGAGTTAGAATACTAATTGTTACCCCTACACCAACATGAACTTACCCTATAGATATAATAGTAATTGTTACCCCTACACTAACCTGCACTTACCCTACAGATGCACTCTACTCTCTCTTTCAAAATCCAAACCAAATTTACAACCCCCTTGCACAACTTTTGCATCACTTTTCCCATCTTAAAAGTGATGCAATAGTAACACAATGAACTTGTAAATCTACCCCTATGCATATTGCGAGCAAAGCAGGTACACAACTCATTCACTTCTTTATCGATCACAATTATACAGTGTTGTTTCAAGATTCACAATGAACTTCAAAAAAATACTTTGTGCCTATTTAAGATTGTCGACATTACAAAACTTAGTGACATATTTACAAGGACAGAGTTAAAACTTTCGTCGATTTAATGCCTGCAAAGTACAAAAAATAACACAGAAAATGGACTTCAAAATCCTTTGTTATCTTACCGCAGGATTTTCTCAACATTGCTGTTTCCTATACAAGACTGAGAGCCACCCCCGGGGCTATAAAATAAATGGTTGTGGGGGGCTCCAACGTCCCTCTTTAAAATTAAAAGTGCGGGAACCTCAACAACCCCCTCAATCCTCGGGAACCACCACCACTTAAATTATTGGTATTGTGGGTGGCAGACTGCGTGGCCCTACGCCTACAGCCCTCGAAGGCTTTGGAGACCGTCACAGCCAAGGGCCGGCTCCTGCAGTTTCCCGGTGTGCCTACCCCCGGGACACTGCTGTTTGCTATTAGTGGGCGTGAGTCTAGCGCCTTCCGCCCTCCCATAGCATCCATAGTTTGGATTTTGGAAGACAGAGCAGTGAAATGCATTCTCACTTTCAAAATCCAAACCAGCTTACTTTTCCATATACAACTTAGTATCTCCCCGTGTAGAAAAGCAATGCCGGCTCCCGAAGGATGTGGAGAGCCGGCGGGATCGTGGGAGCATTGTGGCTCCCCCCACGGTCCCTACATTTTTTTATAAGCCCCGGGGAATGAGGTCCCCGGGGATATTAGAAATTACTGGTAGGGACTATTTTTTAACAGTAAAATTAAAAGTCACGCACCCAGCGCAGTGCTCAGTGCGGCCCCCTGGTGTGCATGCACTGCATGCACGACTCATAATCTGTAGGGTGCACGAATCCAGCGCCTCTGGTGCACAACTTCTACGCGCTTGGGAGCCACCATTGTTTTTCCACATGGAAAGCTACTAACATGCATCTTTCCATTTAGAAAATCAATCTCATTTAGATATTGAAAGAGAGAACTGATTTCCTTGCTATGGGAGGGAGAGATGGAAACCCCGGGACACTGCAGGAGCTGGCCCTCCCACAATACATAAAGCCCCAGGGAGTGGGGCCCACACATCTCTCACAGCTCACACAGCCCTCACAGCTCACATCACACACAGCTCTCACAGCTCTCACAGCCCTCACAGCCCACACAGCTATCACAGCTCACACAGCCCTCACAGCCCACACAGCTTTCACAACCCACACAGCTCTCACAGCTCACACAGCCCACACAATTCTCACAGCCCACACAGCTCTCACAGCTCACACAGCTCTCACAGCTCACACAGCCCTCACAGCCCACACAGCTCACATCCCACACAGACCTCACAGCTCTCACATCCCACACAGCCCTCACAGCCCTCACAGCCCACACAGCTCTCACAGCTCACACTGCTTTGAAAGATGTAGAACAGTGTCAGTCACACACAACAGATATTCTTAAGCTGAATCTCAGAATAATGCTTCTTTCACTGGAGCTTCAGAATAATGGCACTGCCCTCACAGCCCACATAGCTCACATCACACACAGCTCTCACAGCTCTGACAGCCCATACAGCTCTCACAGCCCACACAGCCCTCACAGCCCACACAGCTCTCACAGCTCTCACAGCCCACACAGCCCACACAGCTCTCACAGCCCACACAGCCCTCACAGCCCACACAGCCCACACAGCTCTCACAGCTCACACAGCCCTCACAGCCAACACAGCTCACATCCCACACAGCTCTCACAGCCCATACTGATCTCACAGCCCACACAGCTCTCACAGTCCACACAGCTCTCACAGCCCACACAGCTCTCACAGCCCACACAGCTCTCACAGCCCTCACAGCCCTCACAGCCCACACAGCTCTGGCAAAGATAATACCAGCAGCGAAAAAGCACTGGCAAATACAATAATGGCAGCATGACACAAAATGCAAGAATAAAGAAACACAATATGCTTCTTAATCTTCCCCATAATGCATACAGCACTCTATCTTTTTTTAAAGAAAAATTACTCACCTTTAAAATGCTTTGAAAGATGTAGAACAGTGTCAGTCACACACAACAGGTATTCTTAAACTGAATCTCTGAATAATGCTTCTTTCACTGGAGCTTCAGAATAAATAATGGCACAGCCCACACAGCCCACACTCTCACAGCCCACAGAGCTCTCACAGCCCACAGAGCGCTCACAGCCCACACAGCTCTCACAGCCCACACAGCTCTCACAGCTCTCACAGCCCACACAGCCCACACAGCTCTCACATCCCACACAGCTCTCACAGCTCTCACAGCTCACACAGCCCTCACAGCCCACACAGCTCACATCACACACAGCTCTCACAGCTCTCACAGCCCATACAGCTCTCACAGCCCACACAGCTCTCACAGCCCACACAGCTCTCACTGCCCACACAGCTCTCACAGCCCACAGAGCCCACACAGCTTTCACAGCCCACACAGCTCTCACAGCTCACACAGCCCACACAGCCCACACAGCTCACATCCCACACAACTCTCACAGCTCTCACAGCCTATACAGCTCTCACAACCCACACAGCTCTCACAGCCCACACAGCCCACACAGCTCTGGCAAAGATAATACCAGCAGCGAACAAGCACTGGCAAAGACAATAACGACAGCAAACAAACACATGACACAAAATGCAAGAATAAAGAAACACGATATGCTTCTAAATCTTCCCCATAGTGCATACAGCACTCTATCTTTTTTTAAAAGAATCATTACTCACCTTTAAAAATGCTTTGAAAGATGTAGAACAGTGTCAGTCACACACAACAGATATTCTTAAGCTGAATCTCTGAATAATGCTTCTTTCACTGGAGCCTCAGAATAATGTCACAGCCCACACAGCCCACACAGCTCTCACAGCCCACACAGCTCTCACAGTTCACACAGCCCTCACAGCCCACACAGCTCTCACAGCTCTCACAGCACACACAGCCCACACAGCTCTCACAGCCCACACAGCTCACACAACTCTGGCAAAGATAATAACAGCAGCGAACAAGCACTGGCAAAGACAATAACAACATCGCCTATAGATGCCTTGCATGTTGTAACGCAAGTTGTTGTGGTATATTCAACTCATACCATAGTTTCTGTATGCTAGTATTATATTATATTGATGGGTGAATCAAGCTTCACTCACAGTGTGATCTTAGGCATATGATCAGAATGTTAGATATAATCTACCATGTCTGTCTCTGCCAACAGTATGTGTGTCTCTGCTTAAGATCACACTGATGGGTGAATCAAGCTTCACTCACAGTGTGATCTAAAGGCACATGATCAGAATGTTACATATAATCTTCCATGTCTGTCTCTGCAAACAGTTTGTATGTCTATGCCTAAGATCATACTGATGGGTGAATCAATCTTCACTCACAATATGATCTTAGGCGCATGATCATTTTTGACACAAAGCAAAGCACATATAATGTAAATCAGCCTTTTGTTGTATACTAGTATTTCTATTGTTTACTTATTATAATTGCTATGTGATATATTTGTAATGGTCTATAATATGTTATTTTTTCTTTACCACAGATTATAATCATCTAAACAATTGAAAAACAATATGCCATCCAAAAAAAGACGTGCAATGGAATATAAAAAGGATTTAAGGTCTAAGGAAAGAAAAATACAAGACTCATCCAAAACAAAATCTTCAGTGATAAAAAATAATGCTCCTGGTAAGCAAACTAAACATTTTCTCAGGAACTTATTGAAATGTAAAAAAATAAAACATGTGACTTCAACGAAAAGTAAGACGCCTTTAATTTCAAAGAAGAAAGTGTGTCCCTGAAAAAATTGTTAGATCTCTACAAGGAGATGATGTTCTCTATTCCAATAGAAGAACAACACAATTCATTGAAATTCGTAGACAAATGTTTTACAACAGAATATAAGCAATTGATTAAAAAATGTAAAGAGGTATAGAAAAAGACCGCTTTTTACAAGAAAATAAAAACATAGTTAAGATTGTGTATGAAGCATTTAAACTGAAAAATAAATTGTTTAGTTTAGTAATGAATAGAATTCGTACACTAGATAAAGTAATCAATGTGTTCAAATCAATAATGTAAGTGGAGGAGAGTAATTAATCGGACTCATTTTTGTGATGTTTTTTCTGGAGAATGGAAGCATAGTTCAAGTAGTGAGCCATTTTTTAATGAAGAAAGTTACTTTCAGGATAATGATTTGGTGCATGCAGTTGACACCAATGGTCGAGCATATGGTGAAGGATGGTTGACCGGTTGGAAAAGAAAAGATTGTGCCTAGGAATACAGAAGAGGTGTTAGCTGATGAAGTTACAGAGAGATGTCCTAAGGCTCCAGTGTATTTTTGGAATTGTAGTAGTATTTGTAGTGTGCCACAGGGTTCAATTGATTTGTTTCGTAGTTTCTTACGGACAGAAAAGTCTAAAACAAAAAAAGAAAATTTTGCAAGAGTTAGATCCTTGTAGAGTGAGAGAAAAAACAGGTTTCCAATGGCATTCACTGGCTTGTCTTTCAAGAAAAGTATGTCAGAGTGTTTTTCACCATTTTAGGATGTTAGCAGTGCATCATAATAAAGTGAGGAAATTAGTGAGAAGGTTGCATTATGCAAAAAGTCCAGCACTTAAACCAAAACAGTTAAACAGTGCTCCTTTGCATGGAACTGAATTAGTTTTGTTACTTTGGTGAAAAAAAGAGGACAGTGGAGAAATTGATACAGTAATAGAAGGTAATGTAGAAAAGAATGTAGAGATTTCAAGTACAGAAAATTTTTAACATGAAATTACAAAGTTTTAAGTCAATTCAAGTGAAAGGCCTAATTTTACTTGTGTGTGTTGTCGACAAACTCATTATAAGCATCAGACTAGATTAGTTAATTTATATGTAAAAAGCGAAAAGGTAAATAAGAATGAGTGGAAGGATTTTTCAACTAATTTGTTGGTAGAAAATTGTTTTGATTTCGTTTCTGATCAACGTATTTGTAAATATTTTTATAATAAACTAAATGAAAACAGAATGCCTGCTAGAGCTGTTCATAATAATCTGGAGTTAGTAGACATTGCTTCTGAATTGAAGGATTTAAATACCTATGAGTCTATTCTGATTCAATGTGTGCATCCTTTTCAGGCTATTGTTCGCATGGAGCCTAAGACAGGGAAATTGCCTCCTTCAGATTTACAGAGAGGATTAAAGGGAAGAGTTGTTTATTTGCCTCTAGATTTTAAGAAAAATATTGAAACAATTGGTGTCGAAAAAGTAGAAGAGGAATCTCTGGTTATTCTAGTTACTGGTGTTCCGACAAAGAGTAAGAAAATCTGGCAAGAATTAGTGGATGTTAGGAAAGTCAAGAAGGCAACGTTGTATCTGGTAAAAATAATCAGTACTATAAAAATGTGTATGTAGAAGAAGAGGAAACAACTGAAGAAGACAACACTGATTTTTCAGCTGGGCAAATTGAAAAAGTTGATGTTTCTAGAAGTGAAGAAATTTATGAACATTATAGTGTTCATCCATTGCATTCCAAAGAAGTAACGGGGAATGCTATTGACTTGTTTCAAATGAAAGAAGCCAAAGGAAGTCCCATTAGTGTATGGGAAGAAAGTTTGGAAGCTCGTTGTTTTCCACAGTTATTTCCAACAGGTGAAGATATGACAACCGACCTGTTCAAATTCCTGCATCTGAATATCGGACTTCAAGATTATATACAGAAGATCCAAGGTTTCGTCAATGTATTCCATATTTGTTCCATCTACTGTTTGAGAGTGACTTGTCTGGACTTTCTTATGCAGTAAACCATATTCTGAAAAGTGGAGCACATCTACAAAATGTTTCGGCAAGGGACTTTATGGATAAAGTGAAACTGCAAGACAGTGTTTTGGAATCTCAGCTAATTAATCTCATGGCATGCCAGCGTGGTACTAATGAGTATTGGTACTGTTGTCATGGGGAATTGAAATGTATGCTAAGAAACTTAGGAACTCCTACATGGTTCCTCACTCTTAGCTGTGCTTAGTATGCTTGGGAAGACTTACTTGAATTTCTACGGGAGGCAAATAAAAACATTGAAAATATTGAATACAAGACACCTGGAGAACTGTGTTTTTTGGATCCAGTTAATGTATGCAGGTATTTCAATCATAGGTTTGAAGCTATGATGTCTTGTATTACAAACAAACAAAAATCCTCCGATTGGAGAGGTCTTGGATTTCTTTTGGAGAAAGGAGTATCAAGCAAGAGGTGCTCCTCAAATACATATGCTGCTATGGATTAAAGATGCACCAAAAGTTGGAACAGATTCAGATGAGAAAGTGATGAGTTTCATTGAGCAGTATTCTACATGTGCTGTTCCGAAAAGTACAGAACAAAACAATTTAAGACATCAAGTTTTACGCTTTCAAACCCATCGTTGTGGGAAATACTGTCTTCGGAAATACAAATCCAAGGACAAGTTCAACACGAAATGTCGTTTTGCATTTCCACGTCCAGTAACATCGAAAGGAAGAGTGAATAATTTTATTTCTTCTCTATGACATACTGTGACAAGAAAATCACCTAAAAATACATACAACCTAAGAAGAAATGAGGAGTCCAAATACATAAATGACTACAACTCAGTCATTTTGTCCATGTGGAATGCTAACATGGATATTCAATATATTGCTGATAACTCTATTGCTGTGGCTCGATATGTGACGTCTTACATCACAAAATCACAAAACACAGAACTGAAGGAAATGTGGGAGGAAATTTCACATGAAAAGAGTCTAAGCAAGAAATTATACAGTTACAGTCTGAAGGTGTTGTCACATCAAGAAATTGGAGCATATGAATGTTCTGATCGGTTATCATCAGCAAGTCTATATGCCAAATCTAGAACCATCAGTTGTGTGAGTCTAGGTCTTGCTGCAACATGAAACCGAGTTTTGAAATCTGTACAAGAAATTGAGTATTTGGCGGAGAAAGAACCAGACAGTACAGACATTTTGAAGACAAACATGTTGGATACATACGATCCAAATAGAAGTAGTCATCTTGAGAATGTTTGTCTCTATGAAGTTCTGCAAACCTATACTTTTAAGAGGAACGTCACAGAAGACATCAATAAAGGTGTATATGCTGTAATTGGATGTGAAGCCTGTCTAGTGAAACAAAGAAAAGGCCATTTGATTAATCATCGAAAATTGAGTTGTGAATCTCCTGACAAAAGGGAATTTTATTATTTCAGTCTTTTGCAACTCTTTCAGCCTTGGCGTAGAGAAGAGGAACTACTTGGAGATTTTCTTACTTATGAAGATTCATTCAATGCAACCAAGGATACCATAGAATGTCCTGTTTTTTCAAATTATCTGCAAATGTTGAACGAGGAAATACAACAAGAAGCTGCAATTGCAGAAGAGATTGCTAGAGACAGTTCTCAAGACAGTCAGAGTTCTGCTTCATTGAGTCAGGATCCACTAGGAGGACCAATTATACAAAATGAAGCTGCCACTGCTATGGATGAAGTGGAAAGAGCCATGGAACTAGTTCAGGAGGATGTAGTTAACTTAGAATATTTGGAAAAAGAACTAAATGTTGAGCAGGGGCAAATACAGAACACATTGAGCGTGGTTTATCTCATGAAAAAAAAGAGTGCTTATGTACATTATTTATACCTGTTTGACTGTACGTGAGTGGAGAAGCAGGAACTGGAAAAAGTTTTCTGATTAAAGCAATTGCAACCTATCTGCAGAAAAGAACGGAGTCATCGCTGTCTTGTGTTATTACCGCTCCAACTGGGTTGGCAGCACGCAACATTAAAGGGATTACTTTACATCGCTTAGTGATGCTGCCAGTAGAGCATGATAATAAATTACAATACCACAAGCTATCTGGAGAAGCTTGTTGGGAAGTTTCAAGAGTCCTAAAGAAATGAAACTTCTTATCATTGATGAAGTAAGCATGGTATCAAATGTAATGCTTGCTTTTGTGCATTTAAGAATGCAAGAAATTCTTAAAACAGAGTATGATGTGTTATTTGGAGGAAAACACATCATCGTTTTTGGAGATCTTATGCAACTAACTCCAGTGAAAGGACAGCCAGTGTTTAAAATGCAGGAAATATTAACATATGGTTACATTTCAAATATGCAGAACTGCTTCAAAATATGCAACCTGCAAAGGATGAAGATTATAAAAATATTCTACAAGATGTTAGAATTGGAAAACTAACTGAGCATGGCAAAGAAGCTTTACATGGACGATTATTTTCAAATTTGTTTCCAAAAGAAAACATTCTCCCAGAGAATATTTTTATGAAAATTCCTGAAAACAAATCTGTTATATGCTCGACGCCAACTCTAGCAGAATGTTCAATCTTCAACAACAACGTGTTAAAGTTGGAAAATCAAGAGATTGTGAAACTGGAAGCTATTGATAAAATAGAACATGAAGGAGCAACTTTGTTTTGTCTGAAAAGTTGAAATCAAAATTGGATTCTTTAGAGAAGACAATATCTAAAACTGCTGGTTTGGAAAAGACTCTGTATGCATGTTTAAATTGTCGTATAATTTTACGACGGAATTTACATGTGGAAAGAGGTTTAGTAAATAGAGCAATGGGTCATGTTGTTGATTTTGTGAATTACCAAAATAGAGATGGAATTGAATTTATGAATATTAAATTTGATGGTATTGAAGAAGTACAACAAATCAGTCGTTGTTCTGCACGATTTTTGCTTGTGAAAGATTTATGTGTCCACCGAAAACAGTTTCCTGTTTCTTTGGCATATGCAGTTATTATTCATAAATCTCAAGGCTTAAGTGTAGATACTGCGTTGGTGAATATTGGAAGTTCAGTGTTCAAGGAGGGTATGGCATATGTTGCTCTATCTCGAGTCACAATATGCTTCTTAATCTTCCCCATAATGCATACAGCACTCTATCTTTTTTAAAAGAAAAATTACTCACCTTTAAAATGCTTTGAAAGATGTAGAACAGTGTCAGTCACACACAACAGGTATTCTTAAGCTGAATCTCTGAATAATGCTTCTTTCACTGGAGCTTCAGAATAAATAATGGCACAGCCCATACAGCCCACACTCTCACAGCCCACAGAGCTCTCACAGCCCACAGAGCTCTCACAGCCCACACAGCCCTCACAGCCCACACAGCTCTCACAGCTCTCACAGCCCACACAGCCCACACAGCCCACACAGCTCTCACATCCCACACAGCTCTCACAGCTCTCACAGCTCACACAGCCCTCACAGCCCACACAGCTCACATCACACACAGCTCTCACAGCTCTCACAGCCCATACAGCTCTCACAGCCCACACAGCTCTCACAGCCCACACAGCTCTCACTGCCCACACAGCTCTCACAGCCCACAGAGCCCACACAGCTTTCACAGCCCACACAGCTCTCATAGCCCACACAGCTCTACCAGTTCACACAGCCCTCACAGCCCACAAAGCTCTCACAGCTCTCACAGCACACACAGCCCACACAGCTCTCACAGCCCACACAGCTCACACAGCTCTGGCAAAGATAATAACAGCAGCAAACAAGCACTGGCAAAGACAATAACAACATCTCCTATAGATGCCTTGCATGTTGTAACGCAAGTTGTTGTGGTATATTCAACTCATACCATAGTTTCTGTATGCTATCATTATATTATATTGATGGGTGAATCAAGCTTCACTCACAGTGTGATCTTAGGCATATGATCAGAATGTTAGATATAATCTACCATGTCTGTCTCTGCCAACAGTATGTGTGTCTCTGCTTAAGATCACACTGATGGGTGAATCAAGCTTCACTCACAGTGTGATCTAAAGGCACATGATCAGAATGTTACATATAATCTTCCATGTCTGTCTCTGCAAACAGTTTGTATGTCTATGCCTAAGATCATACTGATGGGTGAATCAATCTTCACTCACAATATGATCTTAGGCGCATGATCATTTTTTACACAAAGCAAAGCACATATAATGTAAATCAGCCTTTTGTTGTATACTAGTGTTTCTATTGTTTACTTATTATAATTGCTATGTGATATATTTGTAATGGTCTATAATATGTTATTTTTTCTTTACCACAGATTATAATCATCTAAACAATGGAAAAACAATATGCCATCCAAAAAAAGACGTGCAATGGAATATAAAAAGGATTTAAGGTCTAAGGAAAGAAAAATACAAGACTCATCCAAAACAAAATCTTCAGTGATAAAAAATAATGCTCCTGGTAAGCAAACTAAACATTTTCTCAGGAACTTATTGAAATGTAAAAAAATAAAACATGTGACTTCAACGAAAAGTAAGACGCCTTTAATTTCAATGAAGAAAGTGTGTCCCTGAAAAAATTGTTAGATCTCTACAAGGAGATGATGTTCTCTATTCCAATAGAAGAACAACACAATTCATTGAAATTCGTAGACAAATGTTTTACAACAGAATATAAGCAATTGATTAAAAAATGTAAAGAGGTATAGAAAAAGACCGCTTTTTACAAGAAAATAAAAACATAGTTAAGATTGTGGATGAAGCATTTAAACTGAAAAATAAATTGTTTAGTTTAGTAATGAATAGAATTCGTACACTAGATAAAGTAATCAATGTGTTCAAATCAAAAATGTAAGTGGAGGAGTGTAATTAATCGGACTCATTTTTGTGATGGTTTTTCTAGAGAATGGAAGCATAGTTCAAGTAGTGAGCCATTTTTTAATGAAGAAAGTTACTTTCAGGATAATGATTTGGTGCATGCAGTTGACACCAATGGTCGAGCATATGGTGAAGGATGGTTGACCGGTTGGAAAAGAAAAGATTGTGCCTAGGAATACAGAAGAGGTGTTAGCTGATGAAGTTACAGAGAGATGTCCTAAGGCTCCAGTGTTTTTTTGGAATTGTAGTAGTATTTGTAGTGTGCCACAGGGTTCAATTGATGTGTTTCGTAGTTTCTTACGGACAGAAAAGTCTAAAACAAAAACAAGAAAATTTTGCAAGAGTTAGATCCTTGTAGAGTGAGAGAAAAAACAGGTTTCCAATGGCATTCACTGGCTTGTCTTTCAAGAAAAGTATGTCAGAGTGTTTTTCACCATTTTAGGATGTTAGCAGTGCATCATAATGAAGTGAGGAAATTAGTGAGAAGGTTGTATTATGCAAAAAGTCCAGCACTTAAACCAAAACAGTTAAACAGTGCTCTTTTGCATGGAACTGAATTAGTTTTGTTACTTTGGTGAAAAAGAGGACAGTGGAGAAATTGATACAGTAATAAAGGGTAATGTAGAAAAGAATGTAGAGATTTCAAGTACAGAAAATTTTTAACATGAAATTACAAAGTTTTAAGTCAATTCAAGTGAAAGGCCTAATTTTACTTGTGTGTGTTGTCGACAAACTCATTATAAGCATCAGACTAGATTAGTTAATTTATATGTAAAAAGCGAAAAGGTAAATAAGAATGAGTGGAAGGATTTTTCAACTTATTTGTTGGTAGAAAATTGTTTTGATTTCGTTCCTGATCAACGTATTTGTAAATATTTTTATAATAAACTAAATGAAAACAGAATGCCTGCTAGAGCTGTTCATAATAATCTGGAGTTAGTAGACATTGCTTCTGAATTGAAGGATTTAAATACCTATGAGTCTATTCTGATTCAATGTGTGCATCCTTTTCAGGCTATTGTTCGCATGGAGCCTAAGACAGGGAAATTGCCTCCTTCAGATTTACAGAGAGGATTAAAGGGAAGAGTTGTTTATTTGCCTCTAGATTTGAAGAAAAATATTGAAACAATTGGTGTCGAAAAAGTAGAAGAGGAATCTCTGGTTATTCTAGTTACTGGTGTTCCGACAAAGAGTAAGAAAATTTGGCAAGAATTAGTGGATGTTAGGAAAGTCAAGAAGGCAACGTTGTATCTGGTAAAAATAATCAGTACTATAAAAATGTGTATGTAGAAGAAGAGGAAACAACTGAAGAAGACAACACTGATTTTTCAGCTGGGCAAATTGAAAAAGTTGATGTTTCTAGAAGTGAAGAAATTTATGAACATTATAGTGTTCATCCATTGCATTCCAAAGAAGTAACGGGGAATGCTATTGACTTGTTTCAAATGAAAGAAGCCAAAGGAAGTCCCATTAGTGTATGGGAAGAAAGTTTGGAAGCTCGTTGTTTTCCACAGTTATTTCCAACAGGTGAAGATATGACAACCGACCTGTTCAAATTCCTGCATCTGAATATCGGACTTCAAGATTATATACAGAAGATCCAAGGTTTCGTCAATGTATTCCATATTTGTTCCATCTACTGTTTGAGAGTGACTTGTCTGGACTTTCTTATGCAGTAAACCATATTCTGAAAAGTGGAGCACATCTACAAAATGTTTCGGCAAGGGACTTTATGGATAAAGTGAAACTGCAAGACAGTGTTTTGGAATCTCAGCTAATTAATCTCATGGCATGCCAGCGTGGTACTAATGAGTATTGGTACTGTTGTCATGGGGAATTGAAATGTATGCTAAGAAACTTAGGAACTCCTACATGGTTCCTCACTCTTAGCTGTGCTTAGTATGCTTGGGAAGACTTACTTGAATTTCTACGGGAGGCAAATAAAAACATTGAAAATATTGAATACAAGACACCTGGAGAACTGTGTTTTTTGGATCCAGTTAATGTATGCAGGTATTTCAAGCATAGGTTTGAAGCTATGATGTCTTGTATTACAAACAAACAAAAATCCTCCGATTGGAGAGGTCTTGGATTTCTTTTGGAGAAAGGAGTATCAAGCAAGAGGTGCTCCTCAAATTCATATGCTGCTATGGATTAAAGATGCACCAAAAGTTGGAACAGATTCAGATGAGAAAGTGATGAGTTTCATTGAGCAGTATTCTACATGTGCTGTTCCGAAAAGTACAGAACAAAACAATTTAAGACATCAAGTTTTATGCTTTCAAACCCATCGTTGTGGGAAATACTGTCTTCGAAAATACAAATCCAAGGACAAGTTCAACACGAAATGTCGTTTTGCATTTCCACGTCCAGTAACATCGAAAGGAAGAGTGAATAATTTTATTTCTTCTCTATGACATACTGTGACAAGAAAATCACCTAAAAATACATACAACCTAAGAAGAAATGAGGAGTCCAAATACATAAATGACTACAACTCAGTCATTTTGTCCATGTGGAATGCTAACATGGATATTCAATATATTGCTGATAACTCTATTGCTGTGGCTCGATATGTGACGTCTTACATCACAAAATCACAAAACACAGAACTGAAGGAAATGTGGGAGGAAATTTCACATGAAAAGAGTCTAAGCAAGAAATTATACAGTTACAGTCTGAAGGTGTTGTCACATCAAGAAATTGGAGCATATGAATGTTCTGATCGGTTATCATCAGCAAGTCTATATGCCAAATCTAGAACCATCAGTTGTGTGAGTCTAGGTCTTGCTGCAACATGAAACCGAGTTTTGAAATCTGTACAAGAAATTGAGTATTTGGCGGAGAAAGAACCAGACAGTACAGACATTTTGAAGACAAACATGTTGGATACATACAATCCAAATAAAAGTAGTCATCTTGAGAATGTTTGTCTCTATGAAGTTCTGCAAACCTATACTTTTAAGAGGAACGTCACAGAAGACATCAATAAAGGTGTATATGCTGTAATTGGATGTGAAGCCTGTCTAGTGAAACAAAGAAAAGGCCATTTGATTAATCATCGAAAATTGAGTTGTGAATCTCCTGACAAAAGGGAATTTTATTACTTCAGTCTTTTGCAACTCTTTAAGCCTTGGCGTAGAGAAGAGGAACTACTTGGAGATTTTCTTACTTATGAAGATTCATTCAATGCAACCAAGGATACCATAGAATGTCCTGTTTTTCAAATTATCTGCAAATGTTGAACGAGGAAATACAGCAAGAAGCTGCAATTGCAGAAGAGATTGCTAGAGACAGTTCTCAAGACAGTCAGAGTTCTGCTTCATTGAGTCAGGATCCACTAGGAGGACCAATTATACAAAATGAAGCTGCCACTGCTATGGATGAAGTGGAAAGAGCCATGGAACTAGTTCAGGAGGATGTAGTTAACTTAGAATATTTGGAAAAAGAACTAAATGTTGAGCAGGGGCAAATACAGAACACATTGAGCGTGGTTTATCTCATGAAAAAAAAGAGTGCTTATGTACATTATTTATACCTGTTTGACTGTACGTGAGTGGAGAAGCAGGAACTGGAAAAAGTTTTCTGATTAAAGCAATTGCAACCTATCTGCAGAAAAGAACGGAGTCATCGCTGTCTTGTGTTATTACCGCTCCAACTGGGTTGGCAGCACGCAACATTAAAGGGATTACTTTACATCGCTTAGTGATGCTGCCAGTAGAGCATGATAATAAATTACAATACCACAAGCTATCTGGAGAAGCTTGTTGGGAAGTTTCAAGAGTCCTAAAGATATGAAACTTCTTATCATTGATGAAGTAAGCATGGTATCAAATGTAATGCTTGCTTTTGTGCATTTAAGAATGCAAGAAATTCTTAAAACAGAGTATGATGTGTTATTTGGAGGCAAACACATCATCGTTTTTGGAGATCTTATGCAACTAACTCCAGTGAAAGGACAGCCAGTGTTTAAAATGCAGGAAATATTAACATATGGTTACATTTCAAATATGCAGAACTGCTTCAAAATATGCAACCTGCAAAGGATGAAGATTATAAAAATATTCTACAAGATGTTAGAATTGGAAAACTAACTGAGCATGGCAAAGAAGCTTTCCATGGACGATTATTTTCAAATTTGTTTCCAAAAGAAAACATTCTCCCAGAGAATATTTTTATGAAAATTCCTGAAAACAAATCTGTTATATGCTCGACGCCAACTCTAGCAGAATGTTCAATCTTCAACAACAACATGTTAAAGTTGGAAAATCAAGAGATTGTGAAACTGGAAGCTATTGATAAAATAGAACATGAAGGAGCAACTTTGTTTTGTCTGAAAAGTTGAAATCAAAATTGGATTCTTTAGAGAAGACAATATCTAAAACTGCTGGTTTGGAAAAGACTCTGTATGCATGTTTAAATTGTCGTATAATTTTACGACGGAATTTACATGTGGAAAGAGGTTTAGTAAAATAGAGCAATGGGTCATGTTGTTGATTTTGTGAATTACCGAAATAGAGATGGAATTGAATTTATGAATATTAAATGTGATGGTATTGAAGAAGTACAACAAATCAGTCGTTGTTCTGCACGATTTTTGCTTGTGAAAGATTTATGTGTCTGCCGAAAACATTTTCCTGTTTCTTTGGCATATGCAGTTACTATTCATAAATCTCAAGGCTTAAGTGTAGATACTGCGTTGGTGAATATTGAAAGTTCAGTGTTCAAGGAGCGTATGGCATATGTTGCTCTATCTCGAGTCACAATATGCTTCTTAATCTTCTCCATAATGCATACAGCACTCTATCTTTTTTAAAAGAAAAATTACTCACCTTTAAAATGCTTTGAAAGATGTAGAACAGTGTCAGTCACACACAACAGGTATTCTTAAGCTGAATCTCTGAATAATGCTTCTTTCACTGGAGCTTCAGAATAAATATTGGCACAGCCCACACAGCCCACACAGCCCACACTCTCACAGCCCACAGAGCTCTCACAGCCCACAGAGCTCTCACAGCCCACACAGCCCTCACAGCCCACACAGCTCTCACAGCTCTCACAGCCCACACAGCCCACACAGCTCTCACATCCCACACAGCTCTCACAGCTCTCACAGCTCACACAGCCCTCACAGCCCACACAGCTCACATCACACACAGCTCTCACAGCTCTCACAGCCCATACAGCTCTCACAGCCCACACAGCTCTCACAGCCCACACAGCTCTCACTGCCCACACAGCTCTCACAGCCCACAGAGCCCACACAGCTTTCACAGCCCACACAGCTCTCACAGCTCACACAGCCCACACAGCCCACACAGCTCACATCCCACACAACTCTCACAGCTCTCACAGCCTATACAGCTCTCACAACCCACACAGCTCTCACAGCCCACACAGCCCACACAGCTCTGGCAAAGATAATACCAGCAGCGAACAAGCACTGGCAAAGACAATAACGGCAGCAAACAAACACATGACACAAAATGCAAGAATAGAGAAACACAATATGCTTCTAAATCTTCCCCATAGTGCATACAGCACTCTATCTTTTTTTAAAGAATCATTACTCACCTTTAAAAATGCTTTGAAAGATATAGAACAGTGTCAGTCACACACAACAGATATTCTTAAGCTGAATCTCTGAATAATGCTTCTTTCACTGGAGCCTCAGAATAATGTCACAGCCCACACAGCCCACACAGCTCTCACAGCCCACACAACTCTTGCAGCTCACACAGCCCTCACAGCCCACACAGCTCACATCCCACACATCTCTCACAGCCCTTACAGCTCTCAAAGCCCACACAGCTCTCACAGCCCACACAGCTCTCACAGCCCACACAGCTCTCACAGCTCTTATAGCCCACACAGCTCTCACAGCCCACACAGCTCTCACAGCTCTCACAGCCCACACAGCTCTCACAGCTCTCACAGCCCACACAGCTCTCATAGCCCACACAGCTCTCACAGTTCACACAGCCCTCACAGCTCACACAGCTCTCACAGCTCTCACAGCACACACAGCCCACACAGCTCTCACAGCCCACACAGCTCACACAGCTCTGGCAAAGATAATAACAGCAGCGAACAAGCACTGGCAAAGACAATAACAACATCTCCTATAGATGCCTTGCATGTTGTAACGCAAGTTGTTGTGGTATATTCAACTCATACCATAGTTTCTGTATGCTATTATTATATTATATTGATGGGTGAATCAAGCTTCACTCACAGTGTGATCTTAGGCATATGATCAGAATGTTAGATATAATCTACCATGTCTGTCTCTGCCAACAGTATGTGTGTCTCTGATTAAGATCACACTGTTGGGTGAATCAAGCTTCACTCACAGTGTGATCTAAAGGCACATGATCAGAATGTTACATATAATCTTCCATGTCTGTCTCTGCAAACAGTTTGTATGTCTATGCCTAAGATCATACTGATGGGTGAATCAATCTTCACTCACAATATGATCTTAGGCGCATCATCATTTTTGACACAAAGCAAAGCACATATAATGTAAATCAGCCTTTTGTTGTATACTAGTGTTTCTATTGTTTACTTATTATAATTGCTATGTGATATATTTGTAATGGTCTATAATATGTTATTTTTTCTTTACCACAGATTATAATCATCTAAACAATGGAAAAACAATATGCCATCCAAAAAAAGACGTGCAATGGAATATAAAAAGGATTTAATGTCTAAGGAAAGAAAAATACAAGACTCATCCAAAACAAAATCTTCAGTGATAAAAAATAATGCTCCTGGTAAGCAAACTAAACATTTTCTCAGGAACTTATTGAAATGTAAAAAAATAAAACAAGTGACTTCAACGAAAAGTAAGACGCCTTTAATTTCAATGAAGAAAGTGTGTCCCTGAAAAAATTGTTAGATCTCTACAAGGAGATGATGTTCTCTATTCCAATAGAAGAACAACACAATTCATTGAAATTCGTAAACAAATGTTTTACAACAGAATATAAGCAATTGATTAAAAAATGTAAAGAGGTATAGAAAAAGACCGCTTTTTACAAGAAAATAAAAACATAGTTAAGATTGTGGATGAAGCATTTAAACTGAAAAATAAATTGTTTAGTTTAGTAATGAATAGAATTCGTACACTAGATAAAGTAATCAATGTGTTCAAATCAAAAATGTAAGTGGAGGAGAGTAATTAATCGGACTCATTTTTGTGATGTTTTTTCTAGAGAATGGAAGCATAGTTCAAGTAGTGAGCCATTTTTTAATGAAGAAAGTTACTTTCAGGATAATGATTTGGTGCATGCAGTTGACACCAATGGTCGAGCATATGGTGAAGGATGGTTGACCGGTTGGAAAAGAAAAGATTGTGCCTAGGAATACAGAAGAGGTGTTAGCTGATGAAGTTACAGAGAGATGTCCTAAGGCTCCAGTGTATTTTTGGAATTGTAGTAGTATTTGTAGTGTGCCACAGGGTTCAATTGATTTGTTTCGTAGTTTCTTACGGACAGAAAAGTCTAAAACAAAAAAAAGAAAATTTTGCAAGAGTTAGATCCTTGTAGAGTGAGAGAAAAAACAGGTTTCCAATGGCATTCACTGGCTTGTCTTTCAAGAAAAGTATGTCAGAGTGTTTTTCACCATTTTAGGATGTTAGCAGTGCATCATAATAAAGTGAGGAAATTAGTGAGAAGGTTGTATTATGCAAAAAGTCCAACACTTAAACCAAAACAGTTAAACAGTGCTCTTTTGCATGGAACTGAATTAGTTTTGTTACTTTGGTGAAAAAGAGGACAGTGGAGAAATTGATACATTAATAGAAGGTAATGTAGAAAAGAATGTAGAGATTTCAAGTACAGAAAATTTTTAACATGAAATTACAAAGTTTTAAGTCAATTCAAGTGAAAGGCCTAATTTTACTTGTGTGTGTTGTCGACAAACTCATTATAAGCATCAGACTAGATTAGTTAATTTATATGTAAAAAGCGAAAAGGTAAATAAGAATGAGTGGAAGGATTTTTCAACTTATTTGTTGGTAGAAAATTGTTTTGATTTCGTTTCTGATCAACGTATTTGTAAATATTTTTATAATAAACTAAATGAAAACAGAATGCCTGCTAGAGCTGTTCATAATAATCTGGAGTTAGTAGACATTGCTTCTGAATTGAAGGATTTAAATACCTATGAGTCTATTCTGATTCAATGTGTGCATCCTTTTCAGGCTATTGTTCGCATGGAGCCTAAGACAGGGAAATTGCCTCCTTCAGATTTACAGAGAGGATTAAAGGGAAGAGTTGTTTATTTGCCTCTAGATTTTAAGAAAAATATTGAAACAATTGGTGTCGAAAAAGTAGAAGAGGAATCTCTGGTTATTCTAGTTACTGGTGTTCCGACAAAGAGTAAGAAAATCTGGCAAGAATTAGTGGATGTTAGGAAAGTCAAGAAGGCAACGTTGTATCTGGTAAAAATAATCAGTACTATAAAAATGTGTATGTAGAAGAAGAGGAAACAACTGAAGAAGACAACACTGATTTTTCAGCTGGGCAAATTGAAAAAGTTGATGTTTCTAGAAGTGAAGAAATTTATGAACATTATAGTGTTCATCCATTGCATTCCAAAGAAGTAACGGGGAATGCTATTGACTTGTTTCAAATGAAAGAAGCCAAAGGAAGTCCCATTAGTGTATGGGAAGAAAGTTTGGAAGCTTGTTGTTTTCCACAGTTATTTCCAATAGGTGAAGATATGACAACCGACCTGTTCAAATTCCTGCATCTGAATATCGGACTTCAAGATTATATACAGAAGATCCAAGGTTTCGTCAATGTATTCCATATTTGTTCCATCTACTGTTTGAGAGTGACTTGTCTGGACTTTCTTATGCAGTAAACCATATTCTGAAAAGTGGAGCACATCTACAAAATGTTTCGGCAAGGGACTTTATGGATAAAGTGAAACTGCAAGACAGTGTTTTGGAATCTCAGCTAATTAATCTCATGGCATGCCAGCGTGGTACTAATGAGTATTGGTACTGTTGTCATGGGGAATTGAAATGTATGCTAAGAAACTTAGGAACTCCTACATGGTTCCTCACTCTTAGCTGTGCTTAGTATGCTTGGGAAGACTTACTTGAATTTCTACGGGAGGCAAATAAAAACATTGAAAATATTGAATACAAGACACCTGGAGAACTGTGTTTTTTGGATCCAGTTAATGTATGCAGGTATTTCAATCATAGGTTTGAAGCTATGATGTCTTGTATTACAAACAAACAAAAATCCTCCGATTGGAGAGGTCTTGGATTTCTTTTGGAGAAAGGAGTATCAAGCAAGAGGTGCTCCTCAAATACATATGCTGCTATGGATTAAAGATGCACCAAAAGTTGGAACAGATTCAGATGAGAAAGTGATGAGTTTCATTGAGCAGTATTCTACATGTGCTGTTCCGAAAAGTACAGAACAAAACAATTTAAGACATCAAGTTTTACGCTTTCAAACCCATCGTTGTGGGAAATACTGTCTTCGAAAATACAAATCCAAGGACAAGTTCAACACGAAATGTCGTTTTGCATTTCCACGTCCAGTAACATCGAAAGGAAGAGTGAATAATTTTATTTCTTCTCTATAACATACTGTGACAAGAAAATCACCTAAAAATACATACAACCTAAGAAGAAATGAGGAGTCCAAATACATAAATGACTACAACTCAGTCATTTTGTCCATGTGGAATGCTAACATGGATATTCAATATATTGCTGATAACTCTATTGCTGTGGCTCGATATGTGACGTCTTACATCACAAAATCACAAAACACAGAACTGAAGGAAATGTGGGAGGAAATTTCACATGAAAAGAGTCTAAGCAAGAAATTATACAGTTACAGTCTGAAGGTGTTGTCACATCAAGAAATTGGAGCATATGAATGTTCTGATCGGTTATCATCAGCAAGTCTATATGCCAAATCTAGAACCATCAGTTGTGTGAGTCTAGGTCTTGCTGCAACATGAAACCGAGTTTTGAAATCTGTACAAGAAATTGAGTATTTGGCGGAGAAAGAACCAGACAGTACAGACATTTTGAAGACAAACATGTTGGATACATACAATCCAAATAAAAGTAGTCATCTTGAGAATGTTTGTCTCTATGAAGTTCTGCAAACCTATACTTTTAAGTGGAACGTCACAGAAGACATCAATAAAGGTGTATATGCTGTAATTGGATGTGAAGCCTGTCTAGTGAAACAAAGAAAAGGCCATTTGATTAATCATCGAAAATTGAGTTGTGAATCTCCTGACAAAAGGGAATTTTATTACTTCAGTCTTTTGCAACTCTTTAAGCCTTGGCGTAGAGAAGAGGAACTACTTGGAGATTTTCTTACTTATGAAGATTCATTCAATGCAACCAAGGATACCATAGAATGTCCTGTTTTTCAAATTATCTGCAAATGTTGAACGAGGAAATACAGCAAGAAGCTGCAATTGCAGAAGAGATTGCTAGAGACAGTTCTCAAGACAGTCAGAGTTCTGCTTCATTGAGTCAGGATCCACTAGGAGGACCAATTATACAAAATGAAGCTGCCACTGCTATGGATGAAGTGGAAAGAGCCATGGAACTAGTTCAGGAGGATGTAGTTAACTTAGAATATTTGGAAAAAGAACTAAATGTTGAGCAGGGGCAAATACAGAACACATTGAGCGTGGTTTATCTCATGAAAAAAAAGAGTGCTTATGTACATTATTTATACCTGTTTGACTGTACGTGAGTGGAGAAGCAGGAACTGGAAAAAGTTTTCTGATTAAAGCAATTGCAACCTATCTGCAGAAAAGAACGGAGTCATCGCTGTCTTGTGTTATTACCGCTCCAACTGGGTTGGCAGCACGCAACATTAAAGGGATTACTTTACATCGCTTAGTGATGCTGCCAGTAGAGCATGATAATAAATTACAATACCACAAGCTATCTGGAGAAGCTTGTTGGGAAGTTTCAAGAGTCCTAAAGAAATGAAACTTCTTATCATTGAGGAAGTAAGCATGGTATCAAATGTAATGCTTGCTTTTGTGCATTTAAGAATGCAAGAAATTCTTAAAACAGAGTATGATGTGTTATTTGGAGGCAAACACATCATCGTTTTTGGAGATCTTATGCAATTAACTCCAGTGAAAGGACAGCCAGTGTTTAAAATGCAGGAAATATTAACATATGGTTACATTTCAAATATGCAGAACTGCTTCAAAATATGCAACCTGCAAAGGATGAAGATTACAAAAATATTCTACAAGATGTTAGAATTGGAAAACTAACTGAGCATGGCAAAGAAGCTTTACATGGATGATTATTTTCAAATTTGTTTCCAAAAGAAAACATTCTCCCAGAGAATATTTTTATGAAAATTCCTGAAAACAAATCTGTTATATGCTCGACGCCAACTCTAGCAGAATGTTCAATCTTCAACAACAACATGTTAAAGTTGGAAAATCAAGAGATTGTGAAACTGGAAGCTATTGATAAAATAGAACATGAAGGAGCAACTTTGTTTTGTCTCAAAAGTTGAAATCAAAATTGGATTCTTTAGAGAAGACAATATCTAAAACTGCTGGTTTGGAAAAGACTCTGTATGCATGTTTAAATTGTCGTATAATTTTACGACGCAATTTACATGTGGAAAGAGGTTTAGTAAATAGAGCAATGGGTCATGTTGTTGATTTTGTGAATTACCGAAATAGAGATGGAATTGAATTTATGAATATTAAATTTGATGGTATTGAAGAAGTACAACAAATCAGTCGTTGTTCTGCACGATTTTTGCTTGTGAAAGATTTATGTGTCCGCCGAAAACAGTTTCCTGTTTCTTTGGCATATGCAGTTACTATTCATAAATCTCAAGGCTTAAGTGTAGATACTGCGTTGGTGAATATTGGAAGTTCAGTGTTCAAGGAGGGTATGGCATATGTTGCTCTATCTCTAGTCACAATATGCTTCTTAATCTTCCCCATAATGCATACAGCACTCTATCTTTTTTAAAAGAAAAATTACTCACCTTTAAAATGCTTTGAAAGATGTAGAACAGTGTCAGTCACACACAACAGGTATTCTTAAGCTGAATCTCTGAATAATGCTTCTTTCACTGGAGCTTCAGAATAAATAATGGCACAGCCCACACAGCCCACACTCTCACAGCCGACAGAGCTCTCACAGCCCACAGAGCTCTCACAGCCCACACAGCCCACACAGCCCACACAGCTCTCACAGCTCTCACAGCCCACACAGCCCACACAGCTCTCACATCCCACACAGCTCTCACAGCTCTCACAGCTCACACAGCCCTCACAGCCCACACAGCTCACATCACACACAGCTCTCACAGCTCTCACAGCCCATACAGCTCTCACAGCCCACACAGCTCTCACAGCCCACACAGCTCTCACTGCCCACACAGCTCTCACAGCCCACAGAGCCCACACAGCTTTCACAGCCCACACAGCTCTCATAGCCCACACAGCTCTCACAGTTCACACAGCCCTCACAGCCCACACAGCTCTCACAGCTCTCACAGCACACACAGCCCACACAGCTCTCACAGCCCACACAACTCACACAGCTCTGGCAAAGATAATAACAGCAGCGAACAAGCACTGGCAAAGACAATAACAACATCTCCTATAGATGCCTTGCATGTTGTAACGCAAGTTGTTGTGGTATATTCAACTCATACCATAGTTTCTGTATGCTATCATTATATTATATTGATGGGTGAATCAAGCTTCACTCACAGTGTGATCTTAGGCATATGATCAGAATGTTAGATATAATCTACCATGTCTGTCTCTGCCAACAGTATGTGTGTCTCTGCTTAAGATCACACTGATGGGTGAATCAAGCTTCACTCACAGTGTGATCTAAAGGCACATGATCAGAATGTTACATATAATCTTCCATGTCTGTCTCTGCAAACAGTTTGTATGTCTATGCCTAAGATCATACTGATGGGTGAATCAATCTTCACTCACAATATGATCTTAGGCGCATGATCATTTTTGACACAAAGCAAAGCACATATAATGTAAATCAGCCTTTTGTTGTATACTAGTGTTTCTATTGTTTACTTATTATAATTGCTATGTGATATATTTGTAATGGTCTATAATATGTTATTTTTTCTTTACCACAGATTATAATCATCTAAACAATGGAAAAACAATATGCCATCCAAAAAAAGACGTGCAATGGAATATAAAAAGGATTTAAGGTCTAAGGAAAGAAAAATACAAGACTCATCCAAAACAAAATCTTCAGTGATAAAAAATAATGCTCCTGGTAAGCAAACTAAACATTTTCTCAGGAACTTATTGAAATGTAAAAAAATAAAACATGTGACTTCAACGAAAAGTAAGACGCCTTTAATTTCAATGAAGAAAGTGTGTCCCTGAAAAAATTGTTAGATCTCTACAAGGAGATGATGTTCTCTATTCCAATAGAAGAACAACACAATTCATTGAAATTTGTAGACAAATGTTTTACAACAGAATATAAGCAATTGATTAAAAAATGTAAAGAGGTATAGAAAAAGACCGCTTTTTACAAGAAAATAAAAACATAGTTAAGATTGTGGATGAAGCATTTAAACTGAAAAATAAATTGTTTAGTTTAGTAATGAATAGAATTCGTACACTAGATAAAGTAATCCATGTGTTCAAATCAAAAATGTAAGTGGAGGAGAGTAATTAATCGGACTCATTTTTGTGATGTTTTTTCTAGAGAATGGAAGCATAGTTCAAGTAGTGAGCCATTTTTTAATGAAGAAAGTTACTTTCAGGATAATGATTTGGTGCATGCAGTTGACACCAATGGTCGAGCATATGGTGAAGGATGGTTGACCGGTTGGAAAAGAAAAGATTGTGCCTAGGAATACAGAAGAGGTGTTAGCTGATGAAGTTACAGAGAGATGTCCTAAGGCTCCAGTGTATTTCTGGAATTGTAGTAGTATTTGTAGTGTGCCACAGGGTTCAATTGATTTGTTTCGTAGTTTCTTACGGACAGAAAAGTCTAAAACAAAAAAAAGAAAATTTTGCAAGAGTTAGATCCTTGTAGAGTGAGAGAAAAAACAGGTTTCCAATGGCATTCACTGGCTTGTCTTTCAAGAAAAGTATGTCAGAGTGTTTTTCACCATTTTAGGATGTTAGCAGTGCATCATAATAAAGTGAGGAAATTAGTGAGAAGGTTGTATTATGCAAAAAGTCCAGCACTTAAACCAAAACAGTTAAACAGTGCTCTTTTGCATGGAACTGAATTAGTTTTGTTACTTTGGTGAAAAAGAGGACAGTGGAGAAATTGATACAGTAATAGAAGGTAATGTAGAAAAGAATGTAGAGATTTCAAGTACAGAAAATTTTTAACATGAAATTACAAAGTTTTAAGTCAATTCAAGTGAAAGGCCTAATTTTACTTGTGTGTGTTGTCGACAAACTCATTATAAGCATCAGACTAGATTAGTTAATGTATATGTAAAAAGCGAAAAGGTAAATAAGATTATTTGTTGGTAGAAAATTGTTTTAATTTCGTTTCTGATTTCGTTTCTGATCAACGTATTTGTAAATATTTTTATAATAAACTAAATGAAAACAGAATGCCTGCTAGAGCTGTTCATAATAATCTGGAGTTAGTAGACATTGCTTCTGAATTGAAGGATTTAAATACCTATGAGTCTATTCTGATTCAATGTGTGCATCCTTTTCAGGCTATTGTTCGCATGGAGTCTAAGACAGGGAAATTGGAAAGGGGCGACCAACTCGGTCCCCCCGAACGTATGGCAGAGTGCCTCGATCCCCCCGGGAAGCCATTTTTGGGCGGGAGGCGCGTCTCGGCTGGTATGCCCGAAGCGGCGTAGCTGGGGCGCGCCCGTTCCCGCCCTAGAGTGGGCTGGCCTAGACACTGACGCAGCCAGCCACGCCCTCGGGGCAGGCAGGGGCGGGTATACGCCCGCCCTGAAGACGGATAAAAAGGGACGCAAGACCAGAAGACATCCTCTTGTTCTTGTGCTCTGAAGCTGCACCTCCTCGCTACACGTGAGCTCGGGACAGAACGAAGAGCCAATTTTGAGCGTTTTGATCTTTCTTTTTGTCTTCCAGATACTTTGTCGGAGAGATGCCCAAGAAAGGCTCAAAGGGAATGACGACTGACCAGATGGTTCGGGTCCTCGTTAAAGAGATGTCCGAAATAAAGAAGCGGTTGGCGGAGCGAGACGGGGAGGAGGGATCGGGGCGTCCATCGGCTGGGACAGTTCCTGGAGGGAAGCCCAAGAGGCCAAAAAGGGGACCAGCCGGGGGGGACGCCCCGGTTCCCAGTGCCCCGCTCGAGGCGCCAGCCCCGGTACCAAGGGAGGGGAATCCGATTCCGACATCCGCCGAGGAGATGCCTCCCGAGTTGGCGGCACAGCTAGCAGCGTGGTTGGGCGACAGTAGCGAGGGCGCCACGGCTGCCGAGGCACAAGCGCTGATGAAACAGTTACGTGAGAAACGAGATGCAGCCAAGGTGCCCGCGCCGGCTGGGGGGATAGACAAGCCACGAGTGGCGGAAGCAGCGTCCGGTGCAGGTAAGCGGCCATTGCCGATCGCGAGGGATGAGTCAGCACCCTCCCGTAGAGAAAGATTGGGGCAACATGTTCCTTTGACAATAAAGGAAAAGATTTGGGCGGGGGAATATGTGAATATTTTCTCCCTGCTTGTCGATCATTATGAGGTGGAAACTGTTAAGGGTCAAAAGGATCTAATGCATCCGAGTGTTTGGCGCGCAAAAATGGCCGCCTTTAAAGTGAATGAGAATATTGGCAACTGGGGCAATGCATGGGGAATTTTTACGTCGATTTTGGGGGAACGTAGGCCTGAATTGCTTCCCGAGTTTCCTGTTTATCAGTCACGAATTATGGGGTACTCGACATCACACCAAGGTAACCAGTGGTTCTGTTATGATAACCTTTTCAGGAAAGCGATGGAGCATAACAAAAGTTTAACGTGGGACTGTTATGATTCTTTAACATGGGATAAGATGAAAGAATCAGGAATGTTGAAAATACCGTTAGTGGGGGGTAATGTTGGCGAGTCCTCCCGCCATTATGCAGGGACGCCCTTTCGGTCAGGGGCGGGTACCGATGATTACTCGAGACCTGCCGGCAATACAGGGAAAAGGGGTTTCTGTTTCAATTTTAACAAAGGTAAATGTACTAGGCCTCAGGGATCGTGCAAGTTCAAGCATGAATGTAGTGGTTGCGGGTCGCCCCATCCTGAGTCCTCGTGCAGAGCCAGAACGGGTGAGAATGGGGGTAGAGGAGGCGCCAAACAGGTCTAATGTAGTCCGAGGGGCGCCTTTACCAACCCCGATTGATACCTTGGCGATGATTCCCTGGCTCAGTGAATACCCGGATCGTACTTCTGCTGGGGTGCTGCGGAACGGTTTTTCATATGGTTTCCGCATCCCGGTAGGGGACTTTCAGGGTGTCGGGACGTGCAAAAATCAACTTTCCGTCTTGCAACATACGACTGTAGTGCAAGATAAGATCCAGAAAGAGGTGGCCCGAGGTCGGGTCGCCGGCCCGTTTAGTGTACCCCCGGTACAGAATTTTGTCTGTTCTCCTTTAGGGGTGGTCCCCAAGAAGGACCCAGGTGAGTTTCGATTGATTCATAATTTATCAGCTCCTCATGGTCTTTCTGTAAACGATGCAATTGATCCAGAGGTATGTTCGGTGCGGTACGCATCATTCGATGAGGCCGTAGCCATTTTGAATCGCCTGGGGCCCGGGGCGCTGATGGCGAAATCAGATATCGAGTCAGCGTTCCGATTGCTCCCGGTACACCCAGACGACCAGTGTCTTCTGGGATTCATGTTTCAAGGTTCATATTACATGGATAAGTGTATGCCGATGGGGTGCTCTATATCGTGTGCATATTTCGAAACTTTCAGTAGTTTTCTGCAATGGGTCTTCACGAAGAAAACGGGTTTCAGGCATGTAATGCATTACCTTGATGACTTTTTGTTCCTTGGGGCCGCCGGGGATGACGAATGCGGCCAGGCCTTGGCTGACTTTTGTGTGTTAATGGGTCAATTTGGAGTGCCATTGGCACCAGGCAAAACTGTGGGTCCCACGACTTGCCTCGAGTTTCTGGGGATTGAGTTGGACTCTAGTGAAGGTTGTTTTCGTTTACCAGCTGCCAAAGTGTTGAAATTCAGGGCAGCCCTGCAAGTATGTATAAATGCATCTAAAGTTACGCTGCATCAATTGCAGCAACTGGTGGGGAAGTTGAATTTTGCCCTGAGGGTGATCCCAATGGCCCGCCCCTTTTCCCGCTCAATTGCTCAAGCGATGGTCGGCCTTAAGGAGGGTCATCATCGCACGAGACTATCGGCTGAGGTCCGCCAGGACATGCGTATTTGGTTAGCATTTCTGGCGGACTTCAATGGTCGAGTCGTCTGGAACAAACCAGCCGTGTCCTCTGATGAGCTTGGTCTATGGACAGATTCAGCAGGAAGCATAGGCTTCGGCGCCATTTTCGGCACAAAATGGTCGGCACAAAGATGGCCGACATGGTGGCATGAAGAGGGGCTGACGAGTAATATTGCTTTCCTTGAATTGTTTCCCATTTTGGTGGCCCTCAGAACCTGGCCCGAAGGGTTCAAAGATCATTCTGTCATATTTTGGTCAGACAATATGACCGTTGTAGAATGCATCAACAGTCAGGCAGCACGTTGTAAAAGGATGTTAAGGCTGCTCAAAGAAATTGTCTTACTGTGTATGCAACTGAACGTGATATTCAGAGCAAAACATGTCCCAGGGGTGTTGAATCAGGCAGCTGATGCACTGTCTCGTTTTCAAATGCAGGCTTTCTCGGGTTTCCTTCCCTCAGCGGACCCAGAACCGGCACCTTTTCCCGAAGCTCTTTGGTCTCTCGGTGCCCCGAACTTCGTCACCTCGTGGGAGAAAGTCTAGCACCAAGGACGAGGAAGGCATATGAAGGGGCGTTTAGGGCTTATTTAGCCTTTTTAGGGACTGAGAGAGAGGGGCTTTGGGGCTATGAGGAATGGGTAGTACATTTTCTGATGTTCTTGCGTAGGGCTGGGAAGTCAGTGGCTACGGCCCAAAGGCATCGTGCTGCCATTTCCTTTGTTGCCAGGGCACACAATATCCAGGACCCGACAGCGTCTTTCGTGGTACAAAAAGCGCTGCGTGGGTGGCAACGCCTTGAGGGTCGCAGAGTAGATGAGAGGCGCCCGATAGGTCTGGATAGGTTGTCCCAGTTGCTGGACGCACTCCCTGCCACATGCTCGTCTCAGTTTGAGACGTTTTTGTTCCGAGCTGCTTTTACGCTTGCATTTCACGGGGCAATGAGGATAAGTGAATTAGTAGCGAGGAACAAACAGGATGTGGTGGGGGGGTTGTGTCTAGAACACGTTCAGATCAGGGGCGAGACAATGACTGTCTCCTTTGTCAGGTCCAAGACCGATCAAGATGGGACGGGTGACTGCATAATCATTCGCAGGGTTCCTGGGTCCTCCATGTGTCCGGTAAAGTGTTTAGAAGATTACCTAGCACGAAGGGTGGCATCATGGGCGGGGACTTTGTTGAGACACGCGGACGCCACCCCACTGACGAAGTTTCAGTTTCAGCGGGTGCTTGCGATGTCAATTACCGCAGCGGGCTTGGACCCGGGCGAGTTCGGGACCCATTCCTTTCGGATAGGGGCTGCCACTGAAGCTACAGCCAGGGGTCTTAATGTTGAGCAAGTAAAACGAGTGGGGCGTTGGTCCTCCAATTGCTATAAGAGGTATGTACGATTGCACATGTTGTAAAGCTGTAATGATGTACTTACGCCTCTTGTTTTTGTTTGGTTTTCAGTTGCGCAAGCCTACGAGGCAGGGCGGACTATGCAGTCGACCCAACACCGGGCCAGCGGTCAGACATCACCGGCTGTGAAAAAGGAGGTGTGGGTCGTGGGCCACTCATACGTGAGGCGTGCCGCAGACGTATTCGAAGCAGGTGACATGATTCACGTAGCCTGGGAATACGGGTACAGGGTGTCCTTCTACGGAAGGGGCGGTCTCTGTATTGACCAGTTTCAAGCATTCTTTGAGGGTTTGTTAGCGCGGACGAGGTCACCGCCGTCTATAGTCATAGTACATTTGGGGGGCAATGATTTGGTCACCACCGGTAGACGACTTCTCCTAGAGGCAATGCTTTCCACTGTAAGTTGGTTGGCGAGGAAAGTTCCGGGGTGCATAATCGCGTGGTCTCATATGATCCCACGAAAAGTGTGGCGGGGGGCTATCTCGATTCCTGCTTTGAACCATTCTGTTAGAAAACTTAATAACAAAATGAGTAGGTTGTTCCGTTCCAAGACATTGCATTCTATCTCGCATGGTTGTATCAATGATGACAGTATGTATTTGGGGGACGGTGTGCATTTGTCTCGGGTGGGGAATGAGTTACTCATAGGAGACTTCTTAGCATGGTTAAAAAACGTTGAAGCATGACCTTTAGGTAGGACTTTTGTGGGGGGCCCGGATAGCCGGTCAACTATCCGGGCCTGTGGCGGTAAGGTCATGATCGGTGAGCACTAATTAGTAGATCCCTATGAGTGGGCGTCACCCAACACGGATGGGAGCGCTCGGGAGAGGTGGCCATTGGCCCCTCAATGGGGAGGCGGTCCCTTCTAAGGATGGGTCGCCGGAAGTAAAGGAAAGGCGGTCAAGGCCCCTTCCTTTGTAGGAGGGGTTACAGCCCCCTCCTGGGGAATTTCCCGGGGCCAGTGACATCTGCGACGGCAGATGCGGTAAGTTGTGTGGGGTTGGGATAAGGTCTACGATACCTTATAGATACCTCACACGAGTATTCGAACGACCTTTAACTGGCGTCGAGTCTTTAGGTGCCCCCGTCAAGTCAAGGGAAATTGGTAGTAGTTGCACTTGAGGTACGCCTCCGTGCTGTCGCCCATCCCAAGTGGGAGGGGTAAGTCTGGTTAGGGATCTTGACACCGGTTATGACCTTGCCGTTGGCCCTTAAACGTTAGGATGTACAATTTCAATATGTCAAGAAATGTTTTGTAGGATGCTAGTTCGGCTAGGAGAACCTCTGTATTAGAGAATCTGTTATGGTTAGCCAAACATCGCAATATGGTAATGAAATTGTACATAACATGAAACGTTTAATGTTTTTAATTTTGTTTTAATAAATACGGCCGGGATGGTCACTCCATCCCACTTCCAAAAACTTCAAGAACTGTTTCCGGTTTTCCTCCTTTCGGGGATTGTGTTGAGAGGGGGTGGCGGGTATCTCGGCCATATGGAAAGGGGCGACCAACTCGGTCCCCCCGAACGTATGGCAGAGTGCCTCGATCCCCCCGGGAAGCCATTTTTGGGCGGGAGGCGCGTCTCGGCTGGTATGCCCGAAGCGGCGTAGCTGGGGCGCGCCCGTTCCCGCCCTAGAGTGGGCTGGCCTAGACACTGACGCAGCCAGCCACGCCCTCGGGGCAGGCAGGGGCGGGTATACGCCCGCCCTGAAGACGGATAAAAAGGGACGCAAGACCAGAAGACATCCTCTTGTTCTTGTGCTCTGAAGCTGCACCTCCTCGCTACACGTGAGCTCGGGACAGAACGAAGAGCCAATTTTGACCCACCCACCAGCCCCTGAAGACAGCCAGTTGTTTGTAATAAAGTTGATTAATTGTTGCTTCTGTTTTTCGTTTGCAGGTCGTAGTGTCATGTTGATGTTGAGTTTAATAAAGAATGATCGGTTTGAGTACGTTTTGCCATTAAAGAGATTCAGATTTAGTGTGGAATTTTATGCATGCTCTTTCGGTCGTAGTGGCCAATGTATTCTCAGGTTTTGTTAGCACTGTCGTATTTATTTTGGTAGGCGGTAAGGTCATGATCGGTGAGCACTAATTAGTAGATCCCTATGAGTGGGCGTCACCCAACACGGATGGGAGCGCTCGGGAGAGGTGGCCATTGGCCCCTCAATGGGGAGGCGGTCCCTTCTAAGGATGGGTCGCCGGAAGTAAAGGAAAGGCGGTCAAGGCCCCTTCCTTTGTAGGAGGGGTTACAGCCCCCTCCTGGGGAATTTCCCGGGGCCAGTGACATCTGCGACGGCAGATGCGGTAAGTTGTGTGGGGTTGGGATAAGGTCTACGATACCTTATAGATACCTCACACGAGTATTCGAACGACCTTTAACTGGCGTCGAGTCTTTAGGTGCCCCCGTCAAGTCAAGGGAAATTGGTAGTAGTTGCACTTGAGGTACGCCTCCGTGCTGTCGCCCATCCCAAGTGGGAGGGGTAAGTCTGGTTAGGGATCTTGACACCGGTTATGACCTTGCCGTTGGCCCTTAAACGTTAGGATGTACAATTTCAATATGTCAAGAAATGTTTTGTAGGATGCTAGTTCGGCTAGGAGAACCTCTGTATTAGAGAATCTGTTATGGTTAGCCAAACATCGCAATATGGTAATGAAATTGTACATAACATGAAACGTTTAATGTTTTTAATTTTGTTTTAATAAATACGGCCGGGATGGTCACTCCATCCCACTTCCAAAAACTTCAAGAACTGTTTCCGGTTTTCCTCCTTTCGGGGATTGTGTTGAGAGGGGGTGGCGGGTATCTCGGCCATATGGAAAGGGGCGACCAACTCGGTCCCCCCGAACGTATGGCAGAGTGCCTCGATCCCCCCGGGAAGCCATTTTTGGGCGGGAGGCGCGTCTCGGCTGGTATGCCCGAAGCGGCGTAGCTGGGGCGCGCCCGTTCCCGCCCTAGAGTGGGCTGGCCTAGACACTGACGCAGCCAGCCACGCCCTCGGGGCAGGCAGGGGCGGGTATACGCCCGCCCTGAAGACGGATAAAAAGGGACGCAAGACCAGAAGACATCCTCTTGTTCTTGTGCTCTGAAGCTGCACCTCCTCGCTACACGTGAGCTCGGGACAGAACGAAGAGCCAATTTTGACCCACCCACCAGCCCCTGAAGACAGCCAGTTGTTTGTAATAAAGTTGATTAATTGTTGCTTCTGTTTTTCGTTTGCAGGTCGTAGTGTCATGTTGATGTTGAGTTTAATAAAGAATGATCGGTTTGAGTACGTTTTGCCATTAAAGAGATTCAGATTTAGTGTGGAATTTTATGCATGCTCTTTCGGTCGTAGTGGCCAATGTATTCTCAGGTTTTGTTAGCACTGTCGTATTTATTTTGGTAGGCGGTAAGGTCATGATCGGTGAGCACTAATTAGTAGATCCCTATGAGTGGGCGTCACCCAACACGGATGGGAGCGCTCGGGAGAGGTGGCCATTGGCCCCTCAATGGGGAGGCGGTCCCTTCTAAGGATGGGTCGCCGGAAGTAAAGGAAAGGCGGTCAAGGCCCCTTCCTTTGTAGGAGGGGTTACAGCCCCCTCCTGGGGAATTTCCCGGGGCCAGTGACATCTGCGACGGCAGATGCGGTAAGTTGTGTGGGGTTGGGATAAGGTCTACGATACCTTATAGATACCTCACACGAGTATTCGAACGACCTTTAACTGGCGTCGAGTCTTTAGGTGCCCCCGTCAAGTCAAGGGAAATTGGTAGTAGTTGCACTTGAGGTACGCCTCCGTGCTGTCGCCCATCCCAAGTGGGAGGGGTAAGTCTGGTTAGGGATCTTGACACCGGTTATGACCTTGCCGTTGGCCCTTAAACGTTAGGATGTACAATTTCAATATGTCAAGAAATGTTTTGTAGGATGCTAGTTCGGCTAGGAGAACCTCTGTATTAGAGAATCTGTTATGGTTAGCCAAACATCGCAATATGGTAATGAAATTGTACATAACATGAAACGTTTAATGTTTTTAATTTTGTTTTAATAAATACGGCCGGGATGGTCACTCCATCCCACTTCCAAAAACTTCAAGAACTGTTTCCGGTTTTCCTCCTTTCGGGGATTGTGTTGAGAGGGGGTGGCGGGTATCTCGGCCATATGCCTCCTTCAGATTTACAGAGAGGATTAAAGGGAAGAGTTGTTTATTTGCCTCTAGATTTTAAGAAAAATATTGAAACAATTGGTGTCGAAAAAGTAGAAGAGGAATCTCTGGTTATTCTAGTTACTGGTGTTCCGACAAAGAGTAAGAAAATCTGGCAAGAATTAGTGGATGTTAGGAAAGTCAAGAAGGCAACGTTGTATCTGGTAAAAATAATCAGTACTATAAAAATGTGTATGTAGAAGAAGAGGAAACAACTGAAGAAGACAACACTGATTTTTCAGCTGGGCAAATTGAAAAAGTTGATGTTTCTAGAAGTGAAGAAATTTATGAACATTATAGTGTTCATCCATTGCATTCCAAAGAAGTAACGGGGAATGCTATTGACTTGTTTCAAATGAAAGAAGCCAAAGGAAGTCCCATTAGTGTATGGGAAGAAAGTTTGGAAGCTCGTTGTTTTCCACAGTTATTTCCAACAGGTGAAGATATGACAACCGACCTGTTCAAATTCCTGCATCTGAATATCGGACTTCAAGATTATATACAGAAGATCCAAGGTTTCGTCAATGTATTCCATATTTGTTCCATCTACTGTTTGAGAGTGACTTGTCTGGACTTTCTTATGCAGTAAACCATATTCTGAAAAGTGGAGCACATCTACAAAATGTTTCGGCAAGGGACTTTATGGATAAAGTGAAACTGCAAGACAGTGTTTTGGAATCTCAGCTAATTAATCTCATGGCATGCCAGCGTGGTACTAATGAGTATTGGTACTGTTGTCATGGGGAATTGAAATGTATGCTAAGAAACTTAGGAACTCCTACATGGTTCCTCACTCTTAGCTGTGCTTAGTATGCTTGGGAAGACTTACTTGAATTTCTACGGGAGGCAAATAAAAACATTGAAAATATTGAATACAAGACACCTGGAGAACTGTGTTTTTTGGATCCAGTTAATGTATGCAGGTATTTCAATCATAGGTTTGAAGCTATGGTGTCATGTATTACAAACAAACAAAAATCCTCCGATTGGAGAGGTCTTGGATTTCTTTTGGAGAAAGGAGTATCAAGCAAGAGGTGCTCCTCAAATACATATGCTGCTATGGATTAAAGATGCACCAAAAGTTGGAACAGATTCAGATGAGAAAGTGATGAGTTTCATTGAGCAGTATTCTACATGTGCTGTTCCGAAAAGTACAGAACAAAACAATTTAAGACATCAAGTTTTACGCTTTCAAACCCATCATTGTGGGAAATACTGTCTTCGGAAATACAAATCCAAGGACAAGTTCAACACGAAATGTCGTTTTGCATTTCCACGTCCAGTAACATCGAAAGGAAGAGTGAATAATTTTATTTCTTCTCTATGACATACTGTGACAAGAAAATCACCTAAAAATACATACAACCTAAGAAGAAATGAGGATTCCAAATACATAAATGACTACAACTCAGTCATTTTGTCCATGTGGAATGCTAACATGGATATTCAATATATTGCTGATAACTCTATTGCTGTGGCTCGATATGTGACGTCTTACATCACAAAATCACAAAACACAGAACTGAAGGAAATGTGGGAGGAAATTTCACATGAAAAGAGTCTAAGCAAGAAATTATACAGTTACAGTCTGAAGGTGTTGTCACATCAAGAAATTGGAGCATATGAATGTTCTGATCGGTTATCATCAGCAAGTCTATATGCCAAATCTAGAACCATCAGTTGTGTGAGTCTAGGTCTTGCTGCAACATGAAACCGAGTTTTGAAATCTGTACAAGAAATTGAGTATTTGGCTGAGAAAGAACCCGACAGTACAGACATTTTGAAGACAAACATGTTGGATACATACGATCCAAATAGAAGTAGTCATCTTGAGAATGTTTGTCTCTATGAAGTTCTGCAAACCTATACTTTTAAGAGGAACGTCACAGAAGACATCAATAAAGGTGTATATACTGTAATTGGATGTGAAGCCTGTCTAGTGAAACAAAGAAAAGGCCATTTGATTAATCATCGAAAATTGAGTTGTGAATCTCCTGACAAAAGGGAATTTTATTACTTCAGTCTTTTGCAACTCTTTAAGCCTTGGCGTAGAGAAGAGGAACTACTTGGAGATTTTCTTCCTTATAAAGATTCATTCAATGCAACCAAGGATACCATAGAATGTCCTGTTTTTTCAAATTATCTGCAAATGTTGAACGAGGAAATACAGCAAGAAGCTGCAATTGCAGAAGAGATTGCTAGAGACAGTTCTCAAGACAGTCAGAGTTCTGCTTCATTGAGTCAGGATCCACTAGGAGGACCAATTATACAAAATGAAGCTGCCACTGCTATGGATGAAGTGGAAAGAGCCATGGAACTAGTTCAGGAGGATGTAGTTAACTTAGAAGATTTGGAAAAAGAACTAAATGTTGAGCAGGGGCAAATACAGAACACATTGAGCGTGGTTTATCTCATGAAAAAAAAGAGTGCTTATGTACATTATTTATACCTGTTTGACTGTACGTGAGTGGAGAAGCAGGAACTGGAAAAAGTTTTCTGATTAAAGCAATTGCAACCTATCTGCAGAAAAGAACGGAGTCATCGCTGTCTTGTGTTATTACCGCTCCAACTGGGTTGGCAGCACGCAACATTAAAGGGATTACTTTACATCGCTTAGTGATGCTGCTAGTAGAGCATGATAATAAATTACAATACCACAAGCTATCTGGAGAAGCTTGTTGGGAAGTTTCAAGAGTCCTAAAGAAATGAAACTTCTTATCATTGATGAAGTAAGCATGGTATCAAATGTAATGCTTGCTTTTGTGCATTTAAGAATGCAAGAAATTCTTAAAACAGAGTATGATGTGTTATTTGGAGGCAAACACATCATCGTTTTTGGAGATCTTATGCAACTAACTCCAGTGAAAGGACAGCCAGTGTTTAAAATGCAGGAAATATTAACATATGGTTATATTTCAAATATGCAGAACTGCTTCAAAATATGCAACCTGCAAAGGATGAAGATTATAAAAATATTCTACAAGATGTTAGAATTGGAAAACTAACTGAGCATGGCAAAGAAGCTTTACATGGACGATTATTTTCAAATTTGTTTCCAAAAGAAAACATTCTCCCAGAGAATATTTTTATGAAAATTCCTGAAAACAAATCTGTTATATGCTTGACGCCAACTCTAGCAGAATGTTCAATCTTCAACAACAACATGTTAAAGTTGGAAAATCAAGAGATTGTGAAACTGGAAGCTATTGATAAAATAGAACATGAAGGAGCAACTTTGTTTTGTCTGAAAAGTTGAAATCAAAATTGGATTCTTTAGAGAAGACAATATCTAAAACTGCTGGTTTGGAAAAGACTCTGTAGGCATGTTTAAATTGTCGTATAATTTTACGACGGAATTTACATGTGGAAAGAGGTTTAGTAAATAGAGCAATGGGTCATGTTGTTGATTTTGTGAATTACCGAAATAGAGATGGAATTGAATTTATGAATATTAAATTTGATGGTATTGAAGAAGTACAACAAATCAGTCGTTGTTCTGCACGATTTTTGCTTGTGAAAGATTTATATGTCCGCCGAAAACAGTTTCCTGTTTCTTTGGCATATGCAGTTACTAATCATAAATCTCAAGGCTTAAGTGTAGATACTGCGTTGGTGAATATTGGAAGTTCAGTGTTCAAGGAGGGTATGGCATATGTTGCTCTATCTCGAGTCAGAACTTTAGCTGGATTGTACTTGATTGATTTTTATGAGACAAATATAAATGCAGATCTAAATTGTATAAAAGAATATAATAGATTAAGAAGAGAGTATGCTCCAAATTTACCTCAATATCCTCTATTTGAAAAGTGTGTGGTAGTCTGAAAAAGAAGAAATGAGAAAAATTGTAGTGAAGTTGTAGCAAAAAGAAAAAAAGTAGATGAACCAGTAATTGTAAGCAGAAAGGAAAAGGATTCAGGTAAAGATGTTATTGGATTTCAGTTTGAAAACAGTTCTGGTGTCAACTGCTATGCTAATGTAGTGGTTAACGTTGTTTTTTTCTCCAAACTGTACAAGAACAGATTGCTGAAAATCGTGATCAAACATTTTGTTGTTTATTAAATTCTGTGTTTAACAAATGTAGCAGTGATAGAACAAAAATACAAAGTGATTCTGAAATTCGAAATGTTTTAGACATATATTCTGATAAAACACAATTTTCACAGAATATTCAGCAAGATTGTCAGGAATATCTAATGTATATGCTTGTTGTTTTGCAAGATGAAGGTGTAGATGTAGAAAATCGTTTTGGCCTTTCTTATAAATGGCAGCATGACTGCGACAATTCTTCCTTTTCAATTAGTACTACAATAGACACTGAAAGATTTATATATTTGACTTTACCAGACTGCAAATCAGTGTCATTTAATAATCTAGTTCGCCAAGCAAATCAAAGTATGCTCTGTACTCAATGTACATCTGCAATGCTATCTACATTATTTATACAAAGATATGGACAGTATGTAGTTTTAATGTTCCAGCGATGTAGACCTGATGGAACTAAATTGATAACTTTAATAAAAACATTTGTGGCTTCTCAGTTATCAATTTCAGGAAGAACCTTTACAACTGCAGCAAATATTTACCATGATGGTCCTTCGACAACATCAGGACATTACACAGCTTATTTAAAGTGTCATAAAGGATGGAATCACTGTAATGATACTCAATTGACTTTCAAACAACATTTGCCTTCTGACTTACCTAGTGTTGTTACAACCAAAATTTTAGGAAAGGTAATTGGCCTATGAAGATTGCAGCAGTTATTAGAATTTATTTTGCTGTTCAAAATTACTTTCCAAGTGACAGTGATGAAGATAATCAAAAACATGTAGTTCTGATAGAGGTAGTATATGTATTTCACAAAGTGTGTGCTGTGATTATTGAAGAAAATATTAGTAAAAATTAAACTAGAGGTGGAAATAAAACAATTGTTTCATAATGTTAAAGATGTTGGAGCTTTTCTTTCAGAAACTCGGGTAAATGAGAGATTAGGAATACTGTTGACTATTTTTCAAAGAAAAAGACTTTCCATATACTATTTGGCCTCGTGGAAAAGTACATGGATCAAAAGTGAGTTAAGATATGTTTTTTCAAAATTTAAAATTATTTATTCAATCGTACTATGGGTTTTTTAAACACAATCATTTTGATTGTGGTTTTTTTTGCCCGCTGGTATATGATGAGTAGTATTGAAGTTACTGTTTAAAGTGAAATTCAATATATTCTAAGAAAAGCAAAAATAAACCATATAACATGTTGTACAAATTATTTTGTATTTTGTATTATCTAATATATATTATTTTCTACTTCTCTTATGCTCACTCACCTATTTCCACCCTCTATCACTCCTTTTAACTCACCCTCACAGGCCTTTTCTCACTACCTTCACCTCCCTTCTCGTATTCCACTTTACTCACTTATCCTCATTCTCTACTCCTTCACAACCCTTTCCCTCTCTCCCAACCACCACTTTCCAGCTGTCAGTCACTCTAATTCACTTATTTTACCCTTCTTTCTTTTCTTTGTTCCTTTACTAATTCCCTTTTTCTTACACACCTTACTCCACTTCACTCACCCCTTTTCTCACTTCCTCTGTCTTCTCACATCCTCACTCTCCTTTCCTCACTTCGTCTCTCTTAGCCTCACTCTGTCGATCCTCTCACTCTCTCACTCCTCTTCCATCACGCTTACTCCCTAAAACTCACCCACTCTCCCTTACTTACCTTTCTTTGCTCTCTCACTCAGTTCCTTTCTGCCACTCATTCCTTCACTACCTCTATGTTCTCACTCCTTCACTTCCTTTGTCTCATACTCAATTGCTTTTATCCTCTGTCGATCTTTCCATTTTCTTCAATTTCACTCCCCTTCACTCACCCTCCCTCACCCTTGTTTCCTTACTCCAGTTCCTTCAGGTATTCTCATTCATCTTCCTTAACTCCCCTTCCTCTTTCTCTCCTCACGCACTCACTTTTTCCCAGTCCCTTTGCTTCACTTTTATTCCCTTTCTTCACTTCCTTTCTGTCTCAGTCATTCTCCTTCCCTTAATCACCTTACTGCCCTTTATTCACTCTTTCTCTTACTCCCTCTGTTCTCTCATATTCTCACGTGTCTTCTCTCACTCCCTCTCTGTTACCTTCACTCCCTTTGTCTCCTCACTGTCTTAGGACCCTACGTTCACCCTCACTCACCATGCATGCCTCATTGTCATTAATCCATTGTTATTCACTCCTGCTTCCCTGTCACTCACTCCCCTTTCTTTAATTAGTTTTCCTAATGTACATTCCTTTACTACCTTACTCACTTTCACTTAATTTCTCTCTCCTGGTCTTCTTCTCTGTCACTGAATGTATCCATGTCATTATCCTTTTAGTAATTTGCTCTTCCTCTATTTCTTTTTCACTCTCTCTGACCTTCACCATTTCTTTGTTTTCCTTTCTGAGTCCTTCACTCCTACTTTATCTCTTACTACCCTTTTATGAATTTTAATCTACTACTTTGTCTATTGTATTATAAAATATATATTAAAAATATTCTAATTTATTTTTGCTGTTTCACAGATATGAAATTTACTGAAAATATGTAATTAAAATTACATTACTTATAAGGTAAGTCTGATGTACAAAATTAACCTTCTCTATACTCTTTCCTTTAACCTCACTACTCTTTTCTTCTCTTTACTTTCCTTTCTCTCTCTTCCCTTCTTTCACTCTTTCACTCTTTTCCCTTCTCTTACTGTCCTTACTATACTAACTGTTTCTCTTACTCCGTCTGTCCTCTTAGTTCTACACTCCTTTTCCCTCATTCTCCCTATGTTAGTCTCTTTTTCTCCATCCCCTTAGTCTCTCACTCCTCTTCTGTTACGCTCACAACCTGTAATTCAGCCATACTCCCACATTCACCTTCTTTCAGACTTTCTCCTTTACTTTCCTTCCTCTCTCTTCCCTTCTTTTGCTCCTTCACTCTTTTCCCTTTCCCCTATTCTCCTTACTCTACTTTACTAACTTCTTCTCTTACTCCCTCTGTCCTCTTAGTTCTGCACTCCCCTTCCTTCATTCTCTCTCTGTTAGCCTCATTCTTTCCGTCCCCTTAGTCTTCCACTCCTCTTCTCTCACACTCACTCTGTATAACTCAGCCACACTCCCACACTCACGTTCTTTCAGACCTTCTCCTTTACTTTCCTTCCTGTCCCTTCCCTTCTTTCACTCCTTCACTCTTTTCCCTTCTCTTACTGTCCCTACTCCACTATACTAACTCTTTCTCTTACTCCCTCTGTCCTCTTAGTTCTACACTCCCTTTACCTCATTCTCTCTCTGCTAGCCTCATTCTCTCCGACCCCTTAGTCTCCTTAGCACGGAATGTAAAATCTGGTTCCCCCAATGACCCAGCCCCGCCAGACATAATATTGGCAGCATCGCAGATCACTCTGCCCATAATTAAGGAGGTTCTAAACGCCTCTATTTCATCTGGCATGGTCCCGACCGCATGGAAGCAGGCCATGGTTAGAGCTCTATTGAAAAAGCCCAATCTGGACCCCAATGACCTGAGCAACTATCGCCCCATTTCCCTGCTCCCATGGGTCAGCAAGATCCTGGAGAAAAACATAAACAAACAACTAATAACTTTTTGGGAAGATCACCACCTATTGGACCCTACCCAGACGGGCTTTAGACCTAAACATGGGACCGAGACCGCGCTCCTCATGGTCACTGAGGAGGCTAGAAAAATCCTGGATCAAGGAGGATTAGTGGCAGTGATCTTCCTTTTAAGGAGGTTCTAAACGCCTCTATTTCATCTGGCATGGTCCCGACCGCATGGAAGCAGGCCATGGTTAGAGCTCTATTGAAAAAGCCCAATCTGGACCCCAATGACCTGAGCAACTATCGCCCCATTTCCCTGCTCCCATGGGTCAGCAAGATCCTGGAGAAAAACATAAACAAACAACTAATAACTTTTTGGGAAGATCACCACCTATTGGACCCTACCCAGACGGGCTTTAGACCTAAACATGGGACCGAGACCGCGCTCCTCATGGTCACTGAGGAGGCTAGAAAAATCCTGGATCAAGGAGGATTAGTGGCAGTGATCTTCCTTGATCTCAGCGCGGCCTTCGACACGGTCAGCAATGACACTCTGCTGCACCGTATGTCCCAGGTTGGGATTGGGGACAAAGCCTGGTCTTGGTTCCAGTCCTTCTTAGAGGACAGATCCTTCTGTGTGTTTTAAGGCGAGTCTGTCTCCACCAGCAGACCTTTGAAATGTGGAGTCCCTCAGGGATCATCTCTAAGCCCTGCACTTTTTAACCTGTACATGAGACCGCTGGCTGATGTCGTCCGCCCGTATGGGATTAAGATCATCTCATATGCGGACGACACACAGCTGGTGGTCTCCCTGACACAGGAAGCTTAACCATCTGCACCAGGCGGGCTTAGAGAGTGCCTTGAGGAAGTGAAGACCTGGATGTCCCTTTCATCTTTAAAACTGATTGGGGACAAAACTGAGCTGATGCTCTTGGGCCCCCCAGACCTCAGTATCCCCCCCTCCCTGTGGCCGCCCAGTCTGGGTCCCCCGCCAACTCCCAAAAACAGCATTAAGAGTCTCAGAGTGTGGCTGGACAGATCCCTGTCCTTTAATTTACAATCCACAAAACTCTCAGCCACTTGCTTTGGCATCATGAAGATGTTAAAAAAAATCCTCCCTCTCCTTCCTTTGGTTATGTTATGTTATGTTATAAAACATGTTATTACGCGCTCTGCTACTACAGAGTATCCTGGCGTGATATGTAGGCACTAAACTGACCCAATCCAAAAATAAAGAAGCAGAGAACTAAATACTGAGGTTAAAAAGATGGGTTTTTAGCCCTTTCTTAAATCCTGCCAATGTAGTTGATGATCTCAGAGAGAGCGGCAAGGCATTCCAGGCCCGTGCTGTTTGGACAGAAATTGACTGACCACCCAGTCTTGCATATCTGATTTTAGGCATAGACATCAGACGGAGATTGGCCGATCGAAGAGCATGTTGAGGCATGTAAAAGGAAAACCTCTTGTGCAAATATTGTGGGCCTTGCTTGCTGGTGTTGCCAAACAAACAGCCGTACAAGGTCTAATTCAGTCACGACTTGATTTTAATAATGTACTTTACCTTGGCGCCCCCGAATCTACTCTGAGAAGGCTTCAGATAGTCCAGAACTGTGCAGCACGTATTCTTCTCGACCTTCCCCGTAGACAGTCAGTGAGGGCCGGATTGGTTACCCTCCACTGGCTACCGGTGCGACAGAGAGTCCTGTTCAAAGCTATGTGCATAGCACACCAGGCCTTCTGGAACACTGGCCCCAAAATCACTCGGGGCTTAATTACTCACTACGCGGTAAGTACTACTACAGTAACTACTATGCAGGTAAGTACTTAATCAATAATAACTCAATCGGAAAGAAAGAGACAGAGTCCGTGGTGTTAGAGTTCTTAAGGGTTTTATTCCTTAAAAAGGAATGGTTCTTGAACCGGATATCATATTCCTGCCACCACAGGGGTGCAGGAAGGGATAGAGCAATATTTTATTGACAATACATAGCTTTTATACTTAAATCGTATTATAGGAACCAATACAGTAGGCGTAACAGCTGAGAGAGACAAGATAAGACACACACGTGGTAGTGATACGTAATTAGAAGGCGTGAACTAGGCGTGAACATAGAGGTGTGTGCTAGAAACGTCACATGTAAGTGTCATAAGTGTGTGGCAACAAAAGCAGAATCTTGCAATGTCAGCAGAAATCTGAGGCCTGGATGCGCGCGCAGCTGCATGACGTGTGCATGACGTATGACTGGAGGGTGCAGGGGACTTTGACATTTACACTAGCGGAAAGAGACAGAAGTCTAGCATGTCGGATCAACTCGTGCCTCTATCATATCTGATATCTGATGTTTGGGAACTATATTATCTGGACGGAAAAGGTCTCTGGGGCAGAAGCTATTCTATACTGACTGTGAGTGCGTGTATAAGCGTCTAAGTGTCTGCATGAGGAGCGTGGGGCATGGGCCTTCCAGGGTAACAGAGGCTATGAATTACTTGCACGGAGACAGTGAGGCCGGGCCCTTTGCTCTGCAGCTGGGGGAATGTTTACTTAAACTAGTAGGCAGGAATGCATTTTCGAGGAGCGGAACAGATAATTCGAAGGTTGAATACAGTCTTGGCAGGCAGCAGGCTGAGCTAAGCGCGGTGAGCCACGCAGGGTGTAAGGCAGAGGTCACGGGTACAGAGACAGCCCAGGCTGAGGCGTTCGGAGTCAGGAGACAGGAAAAGGCTCGATGGCAGAATTCGGGGCCTGCTTCGCCAGAGCTGAAAAACGTGTAAAGTACACCACAAAAAGACGTTGGCATAGCATACTTGGAAACTGAATATTGAACCCGTTCATGGCGGGTCTGAGAGAGGACATGTTAACGTTGAACGCAAATGTATTTGCGTCTTGATAACTGGCACAGGAGGGAAGTTACATGCACTTTAAACTCGTACATGGAGACGGTGGGGTACACGTTAGGGAACATAACTTGACCGAAAATTTATATTTCCTCATTCCCTCCTTGTTCCCTACGGACCCTTCATGATATATCGATCCTCATGAATCGATCAGTCTGTTCTTGTAACATCATTTGCTCTTCTTTCTTCCTTTGGCGGTTTGAGAGAAAACTGGAATGTTCAATGCACGATGTGGCACACAGTCCACAAATCGCTGGCCCACACTGTAGGCACAGGCAGCAACTGAATACTATGACAAGGGCAATGCCTAGGAAGGATAGGATCTTCCATCCCCAAGCAGTCAACGTTGTCCAGAACCAACCGGACCAAGTCCAGGTGCCTGGATTCTGATGTATCAAACTTGCAATCTTATGAAGACGTGTAATAGCTTTGTATACAGTTGGCGCGTTTTCTGGAATGAAAACACAGCAACTTGACCCGATGACCTTACAAGCTCCACCTCTATCTGCCAAGATGACGTCAATAACAAGACGATTTTGAAGGACAACAATCCGCATAGCAGACTGCTCCTCTGTTAAGTTACCTAGAGCGGAGGCAGTTTCATTTACTACTGCTTCGAGTGTTCTGGTTAATCTTCGTATTAATTTACTGTTTTGGACGGGGCCTGTGAAGAAAAAGAATCCCTTATTGAAATCTGTGTATGGCTCCCATGCCGTTTCAGTATAGTCGACAATCGGGAGATCTCTTCTGAGTCTACTCTTTACTAGATTTGTATTTCTGTGATAATCAGGAGGGGCTAGGAAAACAGGTGGCAGAAGGAAGGCAATGTAACAGGTACCATCCCAATCTGGAGGTAAGCGTATGTATGCGGTATGGCCACAAACAAAATAGGAATGACGAGTAGCTCTAAAGGAAGACCTGCCATGATCACTGAATTCGACCACGGTAGTGCATTTACTATGACCTAAGTGTACTGAACCCTTCTTTTTAACACAAAAATGTCCAGTGACTGGTAATACTGACATAGCGGGGAGAACGGGTGCAGCTTCGGATTCAATAGTAAGAATCATAAGGTTAACTGTATAATTACCTAATCCATATACTTCATTTTCTAGATCAGTTCCTGTCCTAATGGGAAGTCCCTTCGTGTCAGGGTAGCAGACGTTGAGCAGAACTAGGTTCAGGTTTCCCCAAATCCAATTCCCCTCGAAAACAGCAATATCAGAATCTAAGGAATTAATTAATCTAAACCATGCACCACAGGAGCCATTGTGAGTGAACGGGTACGGGAAAAGAGGCAGAACTCCCTTGTATTTCTGATAGGGAGGGAGTCGGCCACATATCCAGCAGTTTGTAGCATTGTTAGTCTGATGGGAGTGATGTAACATACTAATGAATGTGTTGTTGCGCAGCGCAAGTCTGTAGGACAGTTTGTGAGGCGGTAATTCACTAAAAGAATGTTCAGCAGAAACATTGTAAGCAGATTGTTCACGCTTGAAGATAGGGTAGTATATGGGAAGCAATATACTCGCAACAATAATCAGAAGACTTAGGAAAAACATAATCAATAATGTCACTATACAGTGACTGCGGAGTGATTTACAATATGTACGTTTCTTGAGTTGTCTCTCTCTCTCTCTATCTCGATCTAGGGGATACATGTCAGAAACTATTTAACCGATTCACCTAGGGGAGGACTTAAACAATTAAACTGTCTGACTTGCTAGATCGAAGCTTTGTTCGGTATTCCTCTTGGGGAGTTTTCTCTCGCTTAGGAATTTTACAGTCACTAGATTCGAGGCAGTCCTTGGAGGGGGTGGACGAGTCTGTTTCTGGCATCAGTTCGTTGCATTTTTTAATATGACTCGTGTGGATCCACCCCTTTCGGCCTTCCACCTTGATCGCGGTCCTCGTTGTAAGAAGGACGGTCTTCGGCTCTTTCCAGCGGGGCTCCAGCGGGCTTTTCCTGTCGAAGTTCCTAATTAGGACTGTATCCCCAGGGCGGACATCGTGTGGCTTTACATCAGTGTTGTCAGGGAAGGCTGCAGCAACCTCCATGATTGGAGTGCAGACATCAAGGAGGCAAGATAATCTGTCAGCATATTACAATCAACATCTGTAATTTTCTTAGGCATGGGCGTCCCCCACATATTCGGTGGTCTGCCAAAGACCACTTCATACAGGGCTAGCCCTGATCTCGAATGAGGAACCATCCTCATATAGAACAATGCAACTGGCAGGGCGACTATCCAGTCGACCCCTTTCTCTTTACAGATCTTTGCAAGGCGTGTTTTCAATGTCTGGTTGTGCCTTTCTACAAGGCCAGCTGCTTCGGGATGTCGGACACAATGGAATCTCCACTGGTATCCTAGCAGAAGGGAAACCTGTTTCATGAGTTCGGATGAGAACGGCTGTCCGTTATCTGAGTACACGACACGAGGCAAGCCGTACCGTGGGAAGAATTCTCGAACCAGCTGCCTGGCAGTGGTCGGGGCAGTGTAATCTGGGACTGGATATGCTTCGGTCCAACGGGAAAGTGCACAAACAACTACGAGGACATATTTGAATCCTCGACAATGGTCCATCTGGATATAATCCATCTGGAGGACTTCAAAAGGGTGATCGGGAGGGTGGAATCCACCTTGCTCTACAGGGACGCTTTTTCCTGGCTTGAACTGACAACAGATCATGCAAGTACGCACTTTCTGTTTTGCTGCTGCTCGTAAGTGTTTGTTATACCAGAGATTCTGTAAACTGTCTAACATAGCTTTCTCTCCTAGATGTGCCGGACTATGTGCTGTATTTATCATGATTTGAACCATTGAGTCAGGGAGAAACCATGTAGATTTTCCCTTTGTCATCCATCCTTGATCTGTCTGAATCCCTCCTAGTTCAGTCCATTTCTTTATTTCATCTGAAGTAGCATGCGTCTGGATATCGATTACATCTAGGGTGGGATCCCTAACTGACATACACTGTGTCGGTACTATTGTCTTTGTCACATCAGTAGTCTGGGTGTGAGTCAATGCTGTATGTTTTGCTGTCTGGTCTGCCAGGTCATTACCCTGGGAAACAGAATCCGTAACTTTAGTATGTGCTTTACACTTCATGACGGATATGCCCGAGGGCAGATGTATTGCTTCTAACAGTGCTTGAATGAGGGGACCGTGTTGGATCTTGGCACCATGAGAGGTCAAAAAACCTCGTTCTTGCCATAACATTCCGAAGTCATGTACGACTCCGAACGCATAGCGGGAATCTGTGTATATGTTAACATTTCTGTTCTTGGCTAGTATACAGGCTCGGGTCAGAGCGATGAGCTCCGCCGCTTGAGCAGACAGTGTGTCAATACGATGTGTTTCTTTGACTTCAGTTTCAGTGGTCACTGCATATGCGGCCACTAATTCTCCTGTACTTGTTCTCATGCATGAACCATCCACGTAAAGTGTCAGGTCTGGATTTGTCAATGGGACATCTGTTAAGTCTCGTCTAGGCTTTGTTACTGCATTAATGATCTCTATACAATCATGTGGGGCTGGATCTGTCATACTCGAAGGTAACAATGTTGCGGGGTTTAGGATGCTACAGCGTCTGATTTCTATGTGTGGCTGGAATAGTGTCAATTCATAACCTGTCAGTCGTGCTATAGTCAAGTGTTGAGTCTGGGTTCTGTTTAAAAGAACCTCTACAGAATGTGGAACTTGAACTGTTAATGGATGTCCTAATACAATTGAATCGCTCTGTCTGATTGCTAAGGCTGTCGCTGCAACTGACTTTAAGCACGCAGGGAGTGCCTGGGCTACTGAATCCAATGTACTTGAAAAATAAGCGCAAGGCTTATGTGAACCTGCTTGGTCTTGAGTGAGGACAGACAATGCTGTACCATCACGTTCTGTAACAAAAAGTGTAAAAGGTTTGCTGTAACATGGTGTCGCTAGAACTGGTGCTTGGCATAAAGCTTTCTTTAATTCTTCAAAAGCCTGTGTATGTTCCTGAGTCCAAGGAAGGGCAGTCGAAGTCGCTGCCTCCTGTGTTGTCAACTGAATGAGTGGTTTAGCTAGAAATGCATACTGGGGAATCCATTGTCTGCAGTACGAGGTGAGGCCTATAAAGGCCCGCACTTCCTTTTGTGTCTGGGGTTGTGGCATATTTACAATTAACTGGATGCGATCTGGAGTGAGCTGTCTCCCCACTTTGGACAGCAAGTGACCCAAGTACACAACTTGCTGAACACAGAATTGTAGCTTCGAAGGAGACACCTTGTGTCCCTTGTCGGCCAGAAAATGTAGAACCGTCAGTGATGCTTGCTCACATTCGGGCTTACTTCGTGCGGTGATCAGCAGATCATCCACGTATTGCAGTAAAGCAGTGTTAACTGGCATTTGAATACAATCAAGTTGTCTTTTCAGTGCTTGGCTATAGATGCTGGGGCTTTCTGTGAATCCTTGAGGTGCGCGTGAAAATTTGAAACTTCGTCCATTTAAACTGAATCCGAAGAGATATTGGCTCCCTGGATCAATGGGCACACTGAAGAAGGCGTTCTTGAGGTCAATTACAGTAAAGAACGTTGCTTCTGAATCAATGGCAGTCAATAAGGATGAGATATCGGGAACCACAGGGTACTGTGGAACAATACATTTATTCAGCTCTCGTAAATCAATCACCAGCCGATATACTGGCGGTGCATTGGGATCAGTACGTTTAAGAATCGGAATGATGGGGGAATTACAGATATTGGAGTCGGTCTCTACGACCACTCCTTGGGTAATGAGCTCTTCAATGATTTCCAGTAAAGCCACTACAGCATCGGGTGGTAACTTGTATTGTCTGATTCGAGGTAAAACAACACCTGGCTTGAGTGTAACACGATATGGTGTAATATGCATGCAGCCTACATCAGTTGGGCCTTGTGCCCACAGGTGTTCTGGTACATTTTTCAATCTGACATCAAACTCTCGTAATACATAGTGACCCTTGAAGTCTCGCAGGAAGAGTCTAACTCCTTCCGGAGAGCAGCATATTACGGCTCTTGGAGCCTTTAGTGTTTTGATACCTAACAAGTTTTCTGGACATGATTTCGTGAGTAACAAGTCTGTAACACGTGATAATGGACCTACTGCTAAGGGGACAGGTTTCGATACTTCATTTACAATAGGCTGTCCTGAAAAACCAAGGGAAACATTCTGTGAGCCTGAGAGGGGTGCCCCTGGGACTTCATTATGACTGATTGTTGTGCGGCTTGCCCCTGTGTCAATTAAAAACTTTCTGTCTTTTCCCAATACTTGACTGTGTACATAAGGACCCTCTTGATCTACAGGAATCTCAATAAGAGGCAAACCAAACTCCCTCTCTAGGCTGTTTCATGTGTAACGTGGGTAATCGGGGTAATCAGATTGGGCATACTGGTACATCTGCTGTGACACTTGCTGAGTCGCGGCAATAGGCTGTGGCTGTGACTGTGGTACTGCTACGGTCTGTACTGAATGTGGTGATGCATGCATAGGCTGTGTATTCTGCATGGGCTGTATATTCTGTGAAGTCTGTTGCTGGACATGGTCTTGTCTAGGCGGACGCGGTCTTTCTTTAGTTTTACCTATTGATATATTATGTTTCAGGACTGGGCATTCATGTACGTAGTGACCTGGCTGCTTGCAATAGTTGCATGTCCCTTTAACGGGAGCTGCTGAATTCTGGGTCTGGGTCGTACCCTTTCTCTGGCCGTCGGCTGGAACCGACTGGGCCACTAACATTTTCATTTTCGTGTCTTTCATGCGTTTCTGTTCATGATCCTGTTCTTCTCTGATTCTGTTCTGATGGTATTGTAACATTTGCAACATCTGGGATGGCGTATTTGCTTGCCATGTACTCTCCACTTTGTATACGCGGTTCTTAACTAGTGGCAGGGAATTCTCGACTAATTTTGATACAAAAAGATGCGGGTACGACTCGCTACTTGGTTTAAGGCCACTATTAATAATAAAACATTTCTCGAATCTTGAATAGAAGTCACTAGTATCTTCATCGTGTTTCTGTTTACAGGCTGAGATTGCATCCCAGTCTTCCTTTCTAGTTGTCAGTAATCTTGGCAGAACCTGCACTATTAAACCTGGTAATGCTTTAGTTTTCTCCCCAAGGCCTAGCCCTGGAGTACGAAGTTTCTCCTCGTCTTCTATTTCTGCCCATATAATCTTTTTGTCTCCCACCTCCCACTCTCTTTCCTTCAGTTTCTCGTAGATGCCGGTGGGCAACAATACTTTTAACATTTTCATGATATCTGCATATGTGTAATCTCCCATCAGTAACATGTCTTTAAGTTCTCTGTGAAAACCTGCAGGGTCTTTATCGTGACAGGGTACTAGTTTCTTCATTTCCAATAGTTCTAACTTGGTCAGAGGTGTGTGTACATACACACGTTTCAGGGTATGGTCGGTACCCATGACTGGGTGTACTTCTCGTAATGGGTTCTGACTTTCAATGCCATGAAGACGCTCCATATGATACATTTTCCTTTCTGGGGGCGGAGCGGGAACGTATTGTGAGCTTAAGAAAGTGTTATATCTGTGCCGTTGTTCTAGAATTATTTGAATTAACTTGGTACTTAGGCCTCTCCATCTATCCATGAGTAGTGCTTCTAATGTATCGTGTAAGGGACCTGGATCAGAATGTTGATTTCTGTATAACGTGAGGAGGTGCTGAATCATGTATACACCTGCTAATTTCTGCTCGTCTGGGGAAAGGTTCAGAAATGTCTGTGCTACTGTGTCATCATTGTATATATTAGGATTGTCAGCCCACAGTACTGCTGACCTGGCTAGTTCTTGTTCATCCATAGATTTGAGTACATGGTACCCCATTCGTTCTCGAAGCATTTTATCAGTGTCTTGGAACTGATGCTCAGGAGAATTCGGTTTTGATATGCCAGAGAGAAAAACTCTCTTGCTTTCTGGACGAATGCCCTTCCTAAGGTAAGTTCCCTTACCCACATACGCTATTGTGTCTGTAGTCTTTTCTGGTTCTTCAGATCCTTCCTCCTCCTCAGAGGAAGCTTTTTCTTTCTCTTTTTCGTGTACTTCTATTACTGCTTTTCTTATTTTCCTGTACATACTGGCTATGCAATTCTGTTTATCATGCTTTCCTTCGGATATATTTTGACCCCACTTGGTTAGGGCATCCATTTCATCCTGTTCTGTCTCAGGCCTGTCTCGTTCTCTTATTAAGCAATTTATGAAAAAATGTAGTATATATATGCTTGAGTGTCAACTTTCTGATGTGCCATGGCCTCCTTAATACTTTCAGGGTCTTCCCCAGTCTGGACAAAATGATATATCCTATCTAGGTGTTCTTTCATTCCTGAGAATAACACTAGGTAATCTGTAGCTTGTCGTAAACGTAACGATGCTATCAACATCCTATCGTCTTTACCGGGTACAGAATCGTATCGGCAAACTTGAAGCGGTTCTTTGAGTATGTCGAGACGGGGTGATTGGAGCATAGGGTGCTTCTGCATGTCCCTAAGGTGTAATCTGTGTGTTGCTGGCGGGGTCTGGTAACCCCCGGTCGCACCTCCTGAGGCTGAGGTTTGAGCATTATCTCTCTGTGGAGTCTGTATCTGTATTTGAACTTGTCTCTTAGTAGGATCAGGCGCAAACGGATTTGGTATCTTAACCTTAGGTGAGGGAAGTGGTGGAGGTGGAGGAACGACAGGCTGTCGGACGGGGGAAACTTGTTGCGGTAATGGCGGGGTATGGTCTGGAGGCGGGTTGCCATCTCCGTCACCGTCAGTAGGCGGGACGTGGGCACGTGGATTGGTGTAAGCGGGTGCTACATCGTTTAGATAGGAATTCAGAAATATGTCTTTAGTAGTCCTGTGGTTTACTTTAATTGGAACCAATGGTGGTGGTAGGTTTTTCGGTATTTCTGAATGGGCTTCAGGCGAACCCTCGGCCACTAAGTACATACCATTTACAAGATTGTTTCGTGCACGGTCTACCTGTTCGGCTTTTACTCGGATCCCTTCATTAACTAATTCGTTTTCTCGGACTCTATCCGGCGCTTCTCTAAGTCTATCTTCTCTTCGGAGTTGTTTTTCGGCTCGTTTATGTGATTCCTTACGCCACAGTTCTATAGCATCTTTCTGTGATTGTCTGGCTTTCTTTCTCCATAGTGCTTCTTCTATTTTCAGGATGCACTCGGCATCCCATGTTCCTGTAGCGGGCCATCTGTATTTTTCTTCTAGATGCTTAGTATAATCGGCCCATAAATCTAGATACAGTATGGCGTCTATGCCATGCTTGTGGTACATGTAATTTCCAGGCGTGTCCCTAGGGCGGATAGGAATTTCTTCCTCTAGCATCCCTTTCCTAGTTCCTATCTGTTTCAACTTATTGAAAAACGGCATCTTGTCTACTTAATACTGGATACTTGATCCTTTCTACCTGAACTCTGAACACAATTAGTTACACAAAAACACAATAATGCACATTAAACAATCACTCATACCACGACATTGATCACATGAGAGAACATTTAGAAACATATATCTCTATCTTCGGAACCAGATGTACTGCTAAACAGCACAGATACACTGTCAAAGACAGTGCAAGAACTTGAGTAACGGATATACTGCTAAACAGTACAGATACACTGTCTAAAACAGTGCAGACCGCGTTTGTGTACCCAAACCCGTCTTTACCGGATACATAATAATGTACCCGTCTAGATACGTCCCAGCAATGGTACTCACCGGGAAGCACGGAAACAGAAGGCCTCGGAAAACTCGACTGGACTGGACCGGACTCGACTCGACTCGACACGTGGATACTTCGGAAAACTGGTGGGCCTCTTCACACCTCGGACCTTGCTTCTTTCGGCTAGGCTCTGGTCGGGATCCTCCGCACTCCTCACCGCCTCGTCTGGGTGCTGATCGCAGTCTTCGTCACCTCCGTGGGCCAGAGGGAGATACAGGAAATCCTGCCAGTACGCGTAGTTCCGTCTAACTGATGGCAGGGGACAGAGCTTGCAACGCACCAACCGGCGCGTGAGGTGGGGGAGGGGTCCCTGTTCGGGCGCCAAATTATTGTGGTAAAAATTTGATTTACCGTCCTAATTTCTATGCAGGTAAGTACTTAATCAATAATAACTCAATCGGAAAGAAAGAGACAGAGTCCGTGGTGTTAGAGTTCTTAAGGGTTTTATTCCTTAAAAAGGAATGGTTCTTGAACCGGATATCATATTCCTGCCACCACAGGGGTGCAGGAAGGGATAGAGCAATATTTTATTGACAATACATAGCTTTTATACTTAAATCGTATTATAGGAACCAATACAGTAGGCGTAACAGCTGAGAGAGACAAGATAAGACACACACGTGGTAGTGATACGTAATTAGAAGGCGTGAACTAGGCGTGAACATAGAGGTGTGTGCTAGAAACGTCACATGTAAGTGTAATAAGTGGGTGGCAACAAAAGCAGAATCTTGCAATGTCAGCAGAAATCTGAGGCCTGGATGCGCGCGCAGCTGCATGACGTGTGCATGACGTATGACTGGAGGGTGCAGGGGACTTTGACATTTACACTAGCGGAAAGAGACAGAAGTCTAGCATGTCGGATCAACTCGTGCCTCTATCATATCTGATATCTGATGTTTGGGAACTATATTATCTGGACGGAAAAGGTCTCTGGGGCAGAAGCTATTCTATACTGACTGTGAGTGCGTGTATAAGCGTCTAAGTGTCTGCATGAGGAGCGTGGGGCATGGGCCTTCCAGGGTAACAGAGGATATGAATTACTTGCACGGAGACAGTGAGGCCGGGCCCTTTGCTCTGCAGCTGGGGGAATGTTTACTTAAACTAGTAGGCAGGAATGCATTTTCGAGGAGCGGAACAGATAATTCGAAGGTTGAATACAGTCTTGGCAGGCAGCAGGCTGAGCTAAGCGCGGTGAGCCGCGCAGGGTGTAAGGCAGAGGTCACGGGTACAGAGACAGCCCAGGCTGAGGCGTTCGGAGTCAGGAGACAGGAAAAGGCTCGATGGCAGAATTCGGGGCCTGCTTCGCCAGAGCTGAAAAACGTGTAAAGTACACCACAAAAAGACGTTGGCATAGCATACTTGGAAACTGAATATTGAACCCGTTCATGGCGGGTCTGAGAGAGGACATGTTAACGTTGAACGCAAATGTATTTGCGTCTTGATAACTGGCACAGGAGGGAAGTTACATGCACTTTAAACTCGTACATGGAGACGGTGGGGTACACGTTAGGGAACATAACTTGACCAAAAATGTATATTTCCTCAATCCATTGGGGGATTACGTGCAAGGTCTCGGACACTCTCCCGCGCATAGTTCTGGGGTGCCTGCGTTGGACTTGGCGAATCATTGTTGAATTGCCAAAACTGTACTTCCTTCTAGGGTCTCCTCGGGAAAGCACAGTTTGGCAGATTTTGCATTCAACTTTGGGAGCATTCACCTTTTTTAATCCTTCAGGTATTGAAAAAATCTTCCAAATAAAATGCTTCTTGACCTTGGGCTGAGGAGGCTCTTCCTCAATGAATCCATCTGACTCCTCGCTGCTGCTGGGCGCTCTGGCACCCATTCTTTACACAAAATGGTAGGACAGACAAAAACAGGTCTTGCTGTCTCCAAAGTGAAAGAAGAAGTGAAGGAAATGGGTGGGGTTTTCATTAGTTGTAAAAAAAACTGTTAACAACCAATGAGAAGAGTTATGTTAAGGTCACATGACTTGACGCGCTTACGCTGCGCGCACCGGAGCGCTTCCAGGGGCGCTTAGGCGGCACGAACATAGGTGCTTCCGGGGGCACTTATGCAGCACGTACGTAGGCGCTTCCGGGGGCAGCTTACCCGGGCGCCGACGCGGCGCGTCTAAATGACGTTTTGCTAACATTACGGAAATACGTTTAAAGTTATAATACGGGTATTTACAATCAAAAATACTACTTTTATAAGTATGCTACTGAATGTCTTGCATTATTATTTAGGTAAATACTTACTTTTTTTTTCCGCACGAAGACATGGCGCTCACGCTGCGCTCTCCGGTGAGCTTACTGCTGCGCTCACCCTGAGCGCCCCAAGACAATATGATAAAAAAAAATGAAAAATAGATTGAAAAAATGATTCTTGTGAAAAAAAAAATAATAATAATAGTTATAAAAAACAGGTAATAAAAAAAATCAGTTTAAAAATCATAGGTTACAAACCCAATATAGAAAGGAATTAGCTTTTAAAAAACCTTTATAATTCACTGAAGAAACCATAGGTTCAAAGGTTCAAAGGTTCAAAGGTTTTTTTTATTTGCATAATTAGTTAAAATTATTACAAAATTCGCATAATAACTGAAAAAACCATAGGTTTAACACTAGTTATAGTTAGGAATTAGCATTTAAAAAACCTTTGAAATTCACTGAAAAAACCATAGGTTTAACACCATTTATAGTTAGTTGGACATTTTACTCATACAAAACCATTGAAATTCCCACGTTATAGTTAGTTGGACTCACTATAACTTGCGCGCCTGCAATCCACTGCTGATGATGTCACATATTACATCATTCATGGCATGGTCAATGACATCACTGATGACATCACTGATGACATGGAGACAACAAAAAGGTGACTGGGCTGTTCCTAGAGGAAGGGAAAGGAGGGAAGGGAAGTAACGGTCACTAGAGAAGGGGTTAGTGCTCAATTGGAGGAACACCCCTGGGTATCCAATTTGTTGGATATAATTGCCTCACACACCCTTGCGAGTGTCATGCTTCATCATCGGCAATGCTCCTCGTTGGGCAGGTGGTGCAATGCCCAACGGGCTCACCTCAAAGTGGGGCTCTTTGTCGGAGATCTTTTATCCAACTGCCTTTTGGTGAAGTGTGGGTGAGGGGCCAGGAAAGAGTAGATAGTGTGGGTGAGGGTAAAATGTGGCTCAAGGTACAGGAAACAATTTTATTCTGGTGGTCCTCTGCCACAAGTAAAATCAAGGATAGCCAGTACTCATGGGAACTATGGTTTCCCAGAGCGATCCAGGGCTAAAGTGCAAAAGGTGTGGTCGACATGTTTCTCGCTTCTAGTTCATTGACTGCGATTCTTCAGTACCTAGTGGGAAACTACAATCTACTAAACATGATCTAATAGTAAGTATCAGTTTACACAAAGCACATTAGTTGTACTACCTGTATGACACTGCTCTTTCCTAAGAGTTAGGGTTAAGGGGTGTCAACAGTACCCGGTGGATCTGGCATCGGGCGAGAAGCCAATGATATTGGGTTCTGTCTGCCTGTGCCAGTGACTGCTAAGCCAACCCATCTCACCGGGTCCAGATGGTGCTTTATGTAAACTGATATATTTATATTACCTACTCCCGGTCGCCATTAGGTAGTTATAGTTAGGACCCAGTTTCCATAGGAAATCCGCAACATTCTATTTGTAATAACTTTAGCGCCAGTCGACGAATACTCACAAAATTCTCCAAGCAAATGGCCTTCTCCGCTCAGCTGCTTCCCTGAAAGTTTGGGGGTGATTCGTGAAGAGGGGGCTGAGAAAAAAGGGGTCCCAAAACATGTTTTCCCCATGCAATTTTCCAAAGGGACCTTTAGACAGGGCTACAGCCCGAACGGCTGAACGGAATTACACCAAGTTTGTAAAAAGGTAGAGTTCGGTTTGCAGATTATCCTTTTATTTTTATATGGTGTAAATTCGTTCAGTAGTTCCTAAGAAATAAATGGGTAAATAAGGTAACTGAACTAACTATAACGGGGGAATTTCAATGGTTTTGTATGAGTGAAATGTCCAGCTAACTATAACATGTGTGAAACCTATGGTTTTTTCAGTGAATTTCTAAGGTTTTATAAATGCTAATTCATATCTATAATGTGGCTGAAACCTATGGTTTTTTCAGTGAATATATATATATATATATAAATATAAAAATGTACTGAAAAAACCATAGGTTTCAGTGGTGTTCTAGTTAGCTGGATATTTCACTCGTACAAAACCATATAAATTCCTCCATTATAGTTAGTTCTCCTAACTATAACTTGTGCCCCTGCAATGCACTGCTGATAACGTCACATATTACATCACTCATGACATGGTCAGTGAAATCACTGATGACATCACTGATGAAATCGCAAATGACATCACTGATGACATCATCCAGTGACTGTGTGTTTCTGTAAAGTTTAAATATGATTATTATATTTATTGAAAGGCATATTGAAGAACGAGTGGGTGTATACGTGTCTGAATGGATGATTTAGTAGGTGCATGACTTACTCTATAAGTGAGTGATTGCATGGGTTAGTGACTAATCTGTGTGAATGTATGTATCCGTCTCTCTGTTGGTGTGTCACCAGCTACATGGGTTTGTGAATACCTACATCAGTGTCTACATGTGTTATTGATTGGTTGTCTGAGTATCTGTATGGGTGGGGTGTGTGTGACTCTGTGCATAGATGTGTGAGTGGGCGATTCACTGGATGCATAGTTTCAATAGTGCATCTGTGATGGACTGTATGGGTGGGTGAGTGTGTGTAAGGGTGTTTTAGTGAGTCAATGTATATCACAGTGGTACATGTGTGAGTAACTACATATGTGAAAGGCAGTATATATGTGTGTTAGAGTATATAAATAGCTATAAGTGAGAGTGTGTGTGTGTGTGAGTGGCTGTATGGATGAGTGTGTGCTTGTATCAGTGACTGTATAAGAGCATACAAATGTGCTAGTATTTGTATGAGCGATTGAGCTGGTGTGTGTATAACTGTGTAGGTGAGTAAATGGCAGTGTGATTCATTATTTGCATGACTGACTAGGTGTGTGAGTACCTCTAAGGATGAGTGGTGGTGTGTGAGTGTTTATATAGGTGTATGAATGCATATGATAGTATGAGTGACTGTACAGGTGAGTTAGTGGATGTGTGTGTGTAAACCTAAGAACCAGTGAGTATGTATGTAGTTATTGCTGTTGGAGTGTCTGTGGTTTTGAGAATAGCAGTCTGTAATTTAGAGTGGGTGTATTAAAGGTTATATTAGGGTGTGAGAAGGCGCATCAATTTATCACATGGATTATGTCACCAGTGATGTTGCCAGTGATGTTATTTAAAAAGTCATTAGTGATGTCACTGACCATGTCATGAGTGAAGTGCATTTTTGAAAGTTTCATTTTACACACACACATGCCCTTGGGGCATGTGTGTGTGAAAAATGTACTTGAAGGTACATTTCCCCCCCCTGCATCCTTGAAATTGCATTCTCATTTTGCGATTCCTTAATTGCGAATCGCAAAATGAGAAAGCCTTCACATTCACGTTCATTCCTATGGGCCTCTAGGCCCATAGGAATCAATGGAAAGGGATTCCTTAATTGCAATTCGCAAATTGTGAATCGCAAATAAGGAAAATTAAGAAATCGCAAAAAAATTGCGATTTCTTAATGCATAGCCGTTTGCGAATTCTTAATTGCGATTCCTTAATTTTCGCAATTAAGAATAAGCAAACGGGAACATTGATGTATGTGGCCGATAGAATACAGTGAAAAAACCTACATACACAAGGGTACAATATGCATTGGGGTACCCCTGTGATTAGTATGACCTTCTCTGTAAGGCCCTAGTACATAATAAGGCAGGGGGATTAAAACTACCTCTTCAAAATTCGCTACGGGCGCGTTTGCACAGTGGTAATTGGAGGGGGGCCTGATGTGACATGTGAACAAACACACCCTGTGGCCACTTCAAGTTGGGAGATTAAGTCCCCTTGAATCCTGATGGTCCCTGGGGTCCAACTAGCTAACCAGGAACCTCCAGTAAGTGCCACAGAACTGTATTGCAGAGATGTGTAAAAAGGGGCGTGGTCTGGACCACCTGTCTGCAACGCAGGCCTCTGGCACTTACTGGAGGTACCTGGTGGGCTAGTTGGCCCCCAGGGGCCCTTAGGATTGAAGGGGAAATTGATGCCCCAACTTAAAACGGGTCACAGGGCGTGGTTGCACACATAACCTTAGGCCCTGCTCCCTCCCTTCACCAATGTAGGAAAACGCCCCGTGGTACTTTTTAAGTTGAGGGATTAAGTCCCCTTGAATCCTGAGGGTCCCTGGGGTCCAACTAGCCCACCAGGTACCTCCGGTAAGTACTACAGAGCTGCATTGCAGAAAGGTGTAAAAAGGGGCATGGCCTGGACCACCTCTCTGCAACGCAGGCCTCTGGCGCTGACTGGAGGTACCTGATGGGCTAGTTGGCCCCCAGGGACCCTCAGGATTGAAGGGGAATTAATTTCCCAACCTTAGGCATGCCACAGTGTGAGTTTACATATATATCTAAACCCGGCCCTGCCCCCTTCCTTCACCACTGTGCAAATGTGCCCCATGGCACATTTTAAGTTGGGGGTTTAAGTCCCCTTGAATCTTCAGGGTCCCTTGGGTCCAACTAGCCCACCAGGTACCTCCAGTAAACGCCGCAGAGCTCCATTGCAGAGAGATGTAAAAAGGGGCATGGCCTGGGTCACCTCTCTGGGTTCAGGATTGAAGAGGAATTAATTCCCCTGTCAAGAGGACTAACCTGCACTCCTGAAGTCTGTGGGGGCGATCTAGTGGGGGTCTTCAGAAGATATGTTCCCAACTCCCAATCACCCCTGCACCCAGAATCCTCTGAGCCCAGGAACGAAAGGGAAAGGGGAAGTGGATAACAAACAAGAGAGACTGCCACACCCTGGTGTCGTCTAGGATAGCGATGTGCTGTGGACACCTGCAAAAGTAACAAAACATTAATACGTCCCCTCAAGGCTTGGCGTTCACAATTCACAGTTCACATTTCATTGGACTTATTACTCTTCAGTGTCATCACAGTTTCAAGGAATACCTGATAGGAGTGTGGATTGTGCTGCCCTCTTTAGATGACTCCAATAGCAGATTGAAGATGGTAAGACTTTTATCCAGAAGAAGCCTGGACCTCCCTTTGTGTGAGTAAGGATATAACCTATATGTGCATATATTATAACCCCTAAACACTTCTCCGACTAGATGCAGTTCAAGGAGGAAGTAGGTCCGCAGGATAGAGAATAGGTGCTCCACACTGGAATTCTGCTATATTCGACTTTCAAGTCTATGTAGTGAATTAGTAGGCTGCACTGATAGCCTTTAACCCAACAAAATCTCGCTACAACTCTTGGCACTGGAGTTCTTGAATGATGCCGCTAGGTAATGTTCTAAAGGACTATGCAGCTTAGGCAGAGATGCTGCGAAGGAACTGATATGACTAGAATTCTGACGGGGACTTTATGCACAGCAAACTATTTCAATAGTCAGTCTCTGAAGTCCCAAGCGCTAATACAAATCCAGAGGTAGCGCTAGCAGTACTCCGCAGTGGAAACCAAACAGGCAGATAATCCGCTAGGAAAGTCGAAGCGGCTTACCTCACAACTGACGAGGCGAAGGGTCTAACCTGAAATGACGGAGTCTCTTAAATGACACGTGACTGGATACGAGGAAACTGACAGCGAGAATCTTCACCAAATGATGAATTCCAACGAAAAACGACAACCAGAATGAGAACCTCAAAGAGACTCTCCGGAATGCTGCCGCTTGCTTCAGAATGACGGTTGAAGTGCGCAGTGCTCAGGGAGAGCGCGCACAAAATGGCTGCTCGAAATGAGAAAGGCTAGAATGCTAACCTTGTGCTAGAGCGGCACAACGCTGACTTGACCAGTCCGTTATACCGTTCCTGTATCAATGAGTTTCTGCAACCACAGGAACGGTAAAACCAGGGAAACTTCTTGAATCTTATCCCTGGCAATGGAGAACAGCGTGTTGACACCAGGGCGGGCTTGACAGTACCCACCACCAAAACCCCCCTTCCAGGTTTCAAAGGGAAGGTCTTGTGAAATGCTGCCACTAATCTGGGGGCATGAACGTTACAGCTTGGCTCCCATGATCTTTCCTCGGGACCATAACCTTTCCAGTCCACTAAGTAGAACAATCTACCCCTCTTCAGCTTGGAATCTAGAATTCTTTTTACCTCAAATTCTTCAGAAGACTGGATTGATATTGGTACTGGAGGGGCTTCCCGCCGTAGGTGAGGCGGACTTTTCTTGACCAAGGAAACATGAAAAGTGGGATGGATTTTCATAGTACTGGGGAGGGAGACTCTTACACTGACAGGGTTTATCATCTTGTCCACCGGGAAAGGGCCCACAAACCTAGGTTGGAACTTCTTATTCCCCCCAAGTCTCATGTGTTTTGTGGAAATCCAGACCAAATCTCCCGATTTAAACTGAGGACTGTCCCTTCTTTTACGATCAGCTGACCTCTTATAATTAGCCTTAGCCTTAGAAAGATTAGAAAAGGCCAACTGATAAGATTGTTGTAAATTAGCAAGAACCTCTTGGGCAGCCGGAACCTCAACATCGACCTTACCTACTCTCATATTAGGATGCCTCCCAGAATTCAAAAAGAACGGGGAGAAACCTGTGGCAGAATGGACTGAATTATTGTAAGCAAATTCCGCAGTACTAAGTAAGGAAGGCCAATCGCCTTCCCGATCCATAAGGTACAAACGGAGATATTGCTCTAAATCTTGATTTACCCGCTCTGTCTGTCCATCCGTTTCTGGATGGAAACTGGTAGACAGACGAGAGTCCACCCCCATTCCTTTTAGAAAAGACCTCCAAAAACGGGACACAAATTGCGGTCCGAGATCACAACCTTTGGAATACCATGTAACCTGACCACATGTTGGACAAACAATTCTGCTAACTGAGGAGCAGTCGGTAGGGACTTTAACGGAATGAAGTGGCTCATTTTAGAAAACTGATCCACCACCACCCAAATGGTTGTACTCCCTTGACTGGAGAGTAGGTCAATGATAAAATCCATGGAGATGGTATGCCAGGGAGATGGGGCCACTGGTAAGGGTTGGAGTAAACCTTGTGGGAGTTGTCTCATAACTTTTCCTTTGACACATTGCTCACAAGTGGCTATGAACTGTCTTACCTGAGCTTCCATGCCCGGCCAAAAGAATTCTCTCTTGATCAAATCCAAGGTCTTTGCAACTCCCTTGTGGCCTGCTAATAGATGGTCATGAAACTGCTGAATTATTCTTACTCGAAGATCTTCGCTGGGAACAAACACCTTTCCAGACTGATAAGGTTTTCCTTCCTTGATCACCCGGTCAGGACCCTCTGTATCCCAATTTTCAAACTTCTTTTGGGAAAACTCCACACGAATTCTGTCTCCCAAATCATCTTCCACAGAGGTTGCCACAATCTTTTCGGTAGGAATAACAAAACCCTTCGCCTGGTGCTCAGCTTCGCTACCAAACTCCAACCGGGACAAGGCGTCTGCTTTTGCATTTGCGGCTCCGGGCTTATAAGTTAGGACAAAATCATAGTCTGCAAAGAAAAGAGACCACCTCAATTGCCGAGGAGTTAAAGTTCGAGCGGACTTCAGAAACTGGAGATTTCTGTGATCAGTGAAAACTGTAATGGGATGTCTGGCTCCCAGAAGGTAATGCCGCCAAACCTGAAAGGTGTCCTTAACCGCTAATAACTCCTTATCAGCAATAGAATAGTTAATCTCTGCTGGGGTGAGTTTACGTGAATGATAGGCAACCGGATGAAGCTGACCAGTGTTCTTATGTCGCTGAGATAATATTCCTCCAATAGCTAAATTCAAAGCATCAGCCTCCACAAAAAAGGGTACATTCAAGTCTGGGTGCTGAAGGATGGGTGCTGTGGTGTATGCCTCTTTCAAAGACTGAAAAGCCTCTTCCGTTGCCGGTTCCCACACAAATTTTTCGTTCTTCCGCAACAATTTAGTTATGGGACTCACTTTACTTGAAAAATTATGAATGAATCGTCTGTAAAAATTTGCAAATCCAAGAAAACTTTGTATCTCCTTGACTGATCGAGGCGCTGGCCAACCCCTTATGGCTTGCAATTTGGTGTCATCCATGGACACCCCCTCAGGAGACAGAATGAAGCCCAGAAACTCTACTTTGGACGAATGGAAAACACACTTCTCTAGCTTTACAAATAGCTGATGCTCAAGTAGTCTTTCAAGAATGGCTCATACATGACTCACATGCTCTTCTCGACTGTTTGAGAATATTAAAATGTCGTCTATGTAAACAACTGCAAAACGATCCAGATATTCACGAAGAATGTCGTTTACAAAGTGCTGGAACGCGGCTGGGGCATTACAGAGCCCAAAAGGCACCACCTGGTACTCAAATAATCCCAGCCGGGTGCGAAACGCGGTCTTCCATTCTTCTCCTTCAGCCATGCGAACCAAATGGTAAGCTCCTCTGAGATCTAGTTTTGTATAAATGTGTGCTTCCTTGACCTGGTCCAAAAGCTCCGAAATGAGGGGCAAAGGATAGCGATTTTTTTTAGTGACCAAATTGAGCGCTCTATAATCAATGCAGGTTCGCAAAGATCCATCCTTCTTAGGGATAAAAAAGAGAGGAGACGACACTGGAGACTGGGATGGTTGTATAAATCCATTGGCTAAATGTTGTTTGATGTATTCCTTGAGATGCACATTCTCAGGTTCTGAAAGGGCATAAATGCGACTGCACGGGAGTGCCGCTCCTGGCTCCAATTCAATGCGACAATCGTAAACTCGATGAGGAGGTAACTTCTGCGCCTCCAGTTCATTGAACACCTCCTTCAAGTCTAGGTACTCATCTGGAATCTCCGGAATTTCCAAAGAGCAAATGGTTTGAACTTGATCTGCGAAACTAGATGACATGGACTGATGAAGTTCCATCGGAAAAGATGCATGACAATGTTCTTGGCAATATTCTGATGACATATCCAGCGTGCGCTTGGCCCAATCAATTTTAGGATTATGTTCGGTGAGCCAAGGCAGCCCAAGAATTAATTGAAACTGCGGAGCGTCAATTAAATTGAATCAGACCAAACTCCGGTGATTCCCAGGACCAAACACCGTGATGGTCTCTGTATCCGCTACAATGGGCCCAGAAGACAGATTTGTGCCATCCACTGCTCGAACGGGCTCTGGCTTTAATTTCTTTTCGAATCGGATACCCAGGGATTTAGCAAATTGAATATCGCAGCAATTCCCAGTAGCTCCCGAATCTATCATAATGGAGATATTTTGGTGAACGGCTTCTCCAAACTGGATTCTACAGGACAAAATGAGATGGGGTGCAGAACATTGTAAAGTGTTGGCCAAAGACTGCAATTTTGGAGCTGACTCTTGTGTCGCTTCCACCAGTGCAACTCCGTCTACTGGTGGAGCCGATCTTTTACCAACGTAGACATCTTAGGCCTCTTAGAACATTCCCGAACAAAATGGCCCGGTTGACCACAATACATGCACAGCTTGCCTGCTCGATGCTTCTCTCGTTCTTCCTTGCTGAGAGGACCCCGCACAGATCCTATCTGCATTGGTTCCTCGGCCTGATTACCATCATGACTCTTACTGGCTTCGGTCCGAGCTCGATCCAACCTTGGCGGAACCGACCTGAAATCCTTGCGTCTTTCACTCCGCCTTTCCGACTGTCGCTGATCGATATGCAACACTAAATCAATTAACTCCGACAAATCCGTTGGTCTCTTTGGAATCTGTGCTAGTCCATCCTTGAGCTCATCTTTAAGACCCCTGTAGAAAATGGCGACCCTCTTGGCCGTGGGCCAGTTGGTTTCTACAATGAGTTGATTAAATTGCGCAATATAGGCTACAAGCTCCTTATTACCCTGCTTTAAATCCAACAATTAATTGTCGGTAGCCTGCGAAATGGTCCTTCTGTCGAAAATGCGTAGAAATTCTGCCTTGAAATCTTCGAACTTGTAGAGTACCGGATCATCTGCTGATACCAAAGGTAGAGACCATGCTGCTGCATCTCCACTCAGATAAGACAGAACAAAAGCCACCTTGGACTGGTCCTCCTTAAACAAAATGGATTTGCACAAAAAGTGCAGCGAGCATTGTGTCAGAAAAATTTGGGCCTTATGAGGATCCCCTTGAAACCTCTCCGGAGGGGCCAAAGGAATGGTGGGTGACATGGCATGTACTACTTGGGTAGTTAACTCTGAGGAAGACGACGATGGAGCAAAACTCTGAAACTTTGATCTTTCAAAACTGGGACTTGGACTAATAGCTAACTCGTCTAATCTTTGCCGCAAATAGCTAGTCTCCTGATTGGACTTCCTAATCTCTTCCTGAGTGTCACTCAACTGTTTTTGCATGCCCTCAAGCACTGAGGTCAAAGTCTTCATATCCCAACCCTCAGCCATCTCGCCCAGACAGAAGGCAGAATGTGTCTTTTATTGGCACTTCAATCTGTCAAGAGGACTAACCTGCACTCCTGAAGTCTGTGGGGGCGATCTAGTGGGGGTCTTCAGAAGATATGTTCCCAACTCCCAATCACCCCTGCACCCAGAATCCTCTGAGCCCAGGAACGAAAGGGAAAGGGGAAGTGGATAACAAACAAGAGAGACTGCCACACCCTGGTGTCGTCTAGGATAGCGATGTGCTGTGGACACCTGCAAAAGTAACAAAACATTAATACGTCCCCTCAAGGCTTGGCGTTCACAATTCACAGTTCACATTTCATTGGACTTATTACTCTTCAGTGTCATCACAGTTTCAAGGAATACCTGATAAGAGTGTGGATTGCGCTGCCCTCTTTAGATGACTCCAATAGCAGATTGAAGATGGTAAGACTTTTATCCAGAAGAACCCTGGACCTCCCTTTGTGTGAGTAAGGATATAACCTATATGCGCATATATTATAACCCCTAAACACTTCTCCGACTAGATGCAGTTCAAGGAGGAAGTAGGTCTGCAGGATAGAGAATAGGTGCTCCACACTGGAATTCTGCTATATTCGACTTTCAAGTCTATGTAGTGAATTAGTAGGCTGCACTGATAGCCTTTAACCCAACGAAATCCCGCTACAACTCTTGGCACTGGAGTTCTTGAATGATGCCGCTAGGTAATGTTCTAAAGGACTATGCAGCTTAGGCAGAGATGCTGCGAAGGAACTGATATGACTAGAATTCTGACGGGGACTTTATGCACAGCAAACTATTTCAATAGTCAGTCTCTGAAGTCCCAAGCGCTAATACAAATCCAGAGGTAGCGCTAGCAGTACTCCGCAGTGGAAACCAAACAGGCAGATAATCCGCTAGGAAAGTCGAAGCGGCTTACCTCACAACTGACGAGGCGAAGGGTCTAACCTGAAATGACGGAGTCTCTTAAATGACACGTGACTGGATACGAGGAAACTGACAGCGAGAATCTTCACCAAATGACGAATTCCAACGAAAAACGACAACCAGAATGAGAACCTCAAAGAGACTCTCCGGAATGCTGCCGCTTGCTTCAGAATGACGGTTGAAGTGCGCAGTGCTCAGGGAGAGCGCGCACAAAATGGCCGCTTGAAATGAGAAAGGCTAGAACGCTAACCTTGTGCTAGAGCGGCACAACGCTGACTTGACCAGTCCGTTATACCGTTCCTGTATCAATGAGTTTCTGCAACCACAGGAACTGTAAAACCAGGGAAACTTCTTGAATCTTATCCCTGGCAATGGAGAACAGCATGTTGACACCAGGGCGGGCTTGACATCCCCAACTTAAAACGTGCCACAGGGTGTGTTTGCACACATGTCACCTCAGGCCCTGCCCCCTCCCTTCACCACTGTGCAAACGCACCCCGTGGCGCGTTTTAAGTTGGGGGATTAATTCCCCTTGAATACTAAGGGTCCCTTGGGGTCAACTAGCCCACCAGGCACCTCCATTATGCACCATGGAGCTGCGTTGCAGAGAGGTGTTCAGAGGCCACGCTCCTTTTTACATCTCTCTGCAATGCAGCTCTGTGGCGTTTACTAAAGGGACCTGGTAAGCTAGTTGGCCATCTATGGACCCTCATGATTGAAGATGAATTAATTCCTCAACTTAAAACGCACCACAGGGCCCATTTTCACACATGTCACCTCAGGCCCAGCCACTTCCCTTCACCACTATGCAAACGCTACCGTGGCGCGTTTTAAGTTGCAAAAAAGGTGCTGAAAGAGGCAAGAGAGGTGCAGAAAGAGGCAAGAGATCGACTGAAAAAAGCGACAGGTGCTGCAAGAGGCAAGTGGGGTGCAGAAAGAAGCAAGAGAGGTGCAGAAAGAGGCAATAGAAGTGCAGAAAGAAGCAACAGAGGTGCAGAAAGAGGCAAGAGGGGTGAAGAACAAAGGGAGAGAAGTACAGAATGAAGCAACAGAGGTGTTGAAATTGGCAAAAAAGGGAGCAGAAAGTGGCAAGAGAAGTGCATAAAGAGAAAATTGAGGTGCAGAAAAAAGCAAGAGCAGTGGAGCGAGAACCAAAAGAGGCGCTGAAAGAGGCACGTAGGGTGCATAAACAGTAAGGGAAGTGCAAAAAAAGGTAACAGAGGTACGGAAAGAGGCAGGAGATGTTTAAGAAACAGGCAGGAAAGGTGCAGAAACAGGGGTGCTGAAAGAGGCAAGAGAGGTGCATAAAGAGAAAAGAGGGATGCAGGAAGTGGCAAGAGTTCTGCAAAAAAAGCAAAGGGGTGCTGAAAGAGGCAGGTGGGGTACAGAAAGAAGCAAGAGGGGTGCAGAAAGAGGCAATAGTAGTACAGAAAGAAGCAATAGAGGTGCAGAAAGAGGCAAGAGGGGTAAAGAAAAAAGAGAGAGAAGTGCAGAAAGAAGCAACATAGGTTCAGAAAGAGGCATGAGAGGTACAGACAGAAAGAAAAAATGCAGAAAGAAGCAACAGAGGTGTTGAAAGAGGTACAAAGGGTGCAGTAAGAGGCAAGAGAAGTGCATATAGAATCAACAGAGGTACGGAAAGAGGCATGAATGGTGCAGAAAGAGGGAAGCAAGGTGTAGAAAGATGCGAGAGAGTTGCATGAATAGGGAAGATGGATGCATAATGAGGCAGGAGGGGTGCAGAAATAATTATTAGAGGTGGCAAAAGAGGCAGAATAGATGCAGAAAGAAGCAAGAGAAGTGCACAAAGATGCAAAAGAGGTGCAGAAAGACACAAGAGAGGTACATAAAGAAACAAGGGCATTGCAGAAAGAACCAAAAGAGGTGCGAAAAGAGTCAAAAGAAGTGCAGAATAGGGTCAGAGGGTATTCAAAGAGGCAAGAGAGATACAGAAAGAGACAGGAGAGGTACAGAAAGAGGCAGGAGAAGTATAAAAAAGGGAAGAGGAGTGCAGTAAGAGGGAAAAGAATTGCTGAAAGAAGAAACAGAGGTGTAGAAAGGAGCAAGAGAAGTGCAGAAAGAGAAAAATGAGGTACAGCAAGAAGCAAGAGCAGTGAAGAAAGAACCAAAAGAGGTACAAAAAGAGTCAAGTGGAGTGCAGAAAAGGGTTGGAGGGGTACACAAAGAGGCAAGGGAGGTACAGAAAGAGGCCAGAGGGGTGTATAAAGAAGGAAGAGAAATGCAGAAAGAGGCAATAAAATTGCTGGAAGAAGCAACAGAGGTGTAGAAAGAAGCAAGAAAACAGCAGAAAGAACCAACACAGCTGCTGAAAGAAGCACGAAGGGTGCAGAAAGAACAAGAGCAGTGCAGGAATAACTGACAGAGGTACATTAAGGGGAAGACATATATAGAAACAGGCAGGAAAGGTGCAGAAACAGGGAACAGGGGTACAGAAAGACGTAAGTGAGGTGCAGAAAGAGAAAAGAGGGTATACAACCTTTACAACGAAACTTTTAGCACGCACTACCATTACAACGCAGTCATTACAACGCAAACCATTACAAAGCATTGCGCTGGGGGGCGCTCTAGGATAGGGAATAAGTTTAATTTACTATCCAACACCTTCCCTAGTGTCCACAGGGACTGGAGTTGGAATAGTAAATACATTTTTTCACTATCCAGCACCCCTATGCGTTGTAAAGGCATGCGTTGTAAAAACTGCATTTTAAAGGTATGCGTGGTAAAAGTATGCGTTGTAACGTCATACATCCGAAAAGAGGGGTGCAAAAAGGGGCAAGAAATCTGCAGAGAAAAGCAACAGAGGTGCTGAAAGACGCAAGTGAAGTGCAGAATGAGGCAAGATATCTACAGAAAAAAGCAACAGGGGTGCTGAAAGAAGGAAGTGAGGTGAAGAAAGAAGCAAGTGAAGCACAGAAAGAGGCAATAGAAGTGCAGAAAGAAGCAGCAGAGGTGAAGAAAGAGGCAAGAGAGGCAAAGAAAGAGGAGAGAGAATTGCTGAAAGAAGCAACATAGGTTTAGAAAGAAGCAAGAGAAGTGCAGAACGAGGCAAGTGATGTGTATAAAGAAGTAAGAGCAATGCAGAAAGAACCAACAGAGGTGAAAAAAGAGGCAAGCGGGGTGCAGAAAGAGGTAGGAGAGGTGCAGATTAAGGCAAGAGAGGTACAGAAAGAGGCAGAAGGGGTTCAAAATAAAAGAAGAGAAATGCAGAAAGAGGGAAGAGAATTGCTGAAAGAAGCATACGAGGTGTAGAAGAGAGCAAGAGAAGTGCAGAAAGAGACAAGTGATGTGTAGAAAGAAGCAAGAGTAGTGCAGAAAAAACACCAATGGTGCAAAAGGAGGCAACAGGAGTGCAGAAAGGATAAGAGGGGTGCACAAAGAGGCAAGAGAGGTATAGAAAGAGGCCAGAGGGGTGGGGAAGGAAGGGAGAGAAGAGCAGAAAGAGGCAATAAAGTTGCTGAAAGGTGTAGAAAGAAGCAAGAGAAGTACTGAGAGAGGTAATTGAGGTGCAGAAAAAAGCAAGGGCAGTGGAGAAAGAAACAACAGATGTGCTGAAAGAAGCACATATGGTGCAGAAGGAGCAAGAGAAGTACAGAAAAAGGTAACAGAGGTACAGAAAGAGGCATGAAATATTTAGGAAAGAGGCAGAAAAGGTGCAGAAACCGAGAACAGGGTTGCAGAAAGAGGCAAGAGAGGTGCATAAAGAGAAAAAAGAGATACAGAAAGGGGCAAGAGGTCTGCAGAAAAAAAGCAACAGAGCTTCTGAAAGAGGCAAGTAGGGTGTACAAAGAAGTAAGAGAGGTGCAGAAAGAGGCAATAGTAGTGAAGAAAGAAGCAACAGAGGTACAGAAAGAGGCAAGAGTGGTGAAGAACAGAGGGAGAAAAGTGCTGAACAAAGCAACAGAGGTGCTGAAAGAGAAATTAAGGGTACAACAGGAGGCACGGGAAGTGCAGAAAGAACCAAGAGAAGTGCAGAAAGAAGCACCATAGGTGCAGAAAGAGGCATGAGAGGTACAGAAAGAAAGCAGAAAAATACAGAAAGAAGCAACAGAGGTGTTGAAAGAGGCACAAAGGGGGCAAAAAGAGGCAAGAGAAGTGCATATAGAAGGTAACAGAGGTACGGAAAGAGGCAAGAGTGGTGCAGAAAGAGGGAAGATAGGTGTAGAAAAAGGCATGAGAGTTGCACAAATAGAGAAGAGGGATGTATAATGAGGCATGAGGGGTGCAGAAAGAATTAAGAGAAGTGCTGAAAGAGGCAAAAGAGGTACAGAAAGAAGCAAGTCAAGTGCAGAAAGAAGCAACGGAGGTGCACAGAAAGACACAAGAGAGGTGCATAAATAAGCAAGGACAGTGCAGAAAGAACCAAAAGAGGTACAGAAAGAGTAAAAGGAGTGCGGAAAAGGGTAGGTGGGATGCACAAAGAAGCAAGAGAGGTACAGAAAGAGGCCAGAGGGGTGTAGAAGAAAGGAAGAGAAATGTGGAAAGAGGCAAGAAAGAATTGCTGGAAGAAGCAACATAGGAGTAGAAAGAAGCAAGAGAAATACAGAAAGAGGCAATTGAGGTGCAGAAAAAAGCAAGAGCAGTGGAGAAAGAACCAACAGAGGTGCTGAAAGAGAAACATAGGTTGCAGAAAGAGCAAGAGAAGTGCAGAAAAGGTAACAGAGGTACAGAAATAGGCAAGAGATGTATAAGAAACAGACAGGAAAGGTGCAGACACTGGGAACGGGGTGCAGAAAGAGACAAGAGAGGTGCATTAAGAAAAAAGAGTGGTGCAGAAAGGGGCAAGCGGTCTGCATAAAAAAGCAACAGAGGTGCTGATTGAGGCAAGGGAAGTGCAGAAAGAACCAAGAGAAGTACAGAAAGAAGCAACAAAAGTGCAGAAAGAGCATGAGAGTTACCAAAAGAAAAAAGAGAAATGCAGAAAGAAGCAACAGATGTGTTGAAAGACGCATACAGGTTGCAGAAAGAGGCAAGAGAAGTGCATTTAGAAACAACAGAGGTACGGAAAGAGGCAAGAGTGGTGCAGAAAGAGGGAAAAGAGGTGTAGAAAGAGGCAAGAGAGTTGCACAAATAGGGAAGAGGGATGCAGAATGAGGCAGGATGGACGAAGAAAGAATTAACTGAGGTGCATAAAGAGGCAAAAGGGGCACAGAAAGAAGCAAGTGAAGTACAGAAATAGGCCACATGGTGCAGAAATCCACAATAGAGGTGCAGAAAGAAGCAAGGGCAGTACAAAAAGAACCAACAGAGGTGCAAAAAGAGTCAAAAGAAGTTCAGAAAAGGGTCTGAGGGTGCACAAAGAGGCAAGAGAGATACAGAAAGAGACAAGAGAGATACAGAAAGAGGCAGGAGAAGTAAAAAAAGATGGAAGAGATGTGCAGAAAGAGGCAAGATAATTGCTGAAAGGAGCAACAGAGGTATAGAGGAGAGCAAGAGAAGTGTAGAAAGAGACAAGTGATGTGAAGAAAGAGGCACAAGTGGTGCAGAAAGACCCAACAAAGGTATAACAGGAGGCAAGAGGAGTGCAGAAAAGGGAGAAGGGGTGCACAAGAGACAAAAGAGGTACAGAAAGAGGCCGGAGGGGTGTAGCAGGAAGGAATAGGAATGCGGAAAGAGGCAAGAAAATTGCAGGAAGAAGTAACGTAGGTGTAGATAGAAGCAAGAGTAGTACTGAAAGAGGCAATTGAGGTGCAGAAAAAAACTAGAGCAGTGGAGAAAGAACCAAAAGAGGTGCTGAAAGAAGCAGGTAGAATGCAGAAAGAGCAAGGGAAGTGCAGAAAAAGGTAACAGAGGTACATAACGAGGCAAGAAATGTTTAGGAAACATGCAGGAAAGGTGCAGAAACAGGCAAGAGGTCTGCAGAAAAAAGCAACAGAGGTGCTGAAAGAGGCAACTGGGGTGCAGAAAGAAGCAAGAGAGGTGCAGAAAGAGGCAATAGTAGTGCAGAAAAAGCAACAGAGGTACATAAACAGGCAAGAGGAGTGAAGAACAAAGGGAGAGTACTGCAGAAAGAAGCAACAGAGGTGCTGAAAGAGAAACGAAGGGTGCAGAAAGAGACAAAAGAAGTGCAGAAAGAAACAAGAGAAATGCAGAAAGTAGCAACATAGGTGCAGAAAGAGGCATAAGAGGTACAGAAAGAGGCAGAAGGGGTTCAAAATAAAAGAAGAGAAATGCAGAAAGAGGGAAGAGAATTGCTGAAAGAAGCATACGAGGTGTAGAAGAGAGCAAGAGAAGTGCAGAAAGAGACAAGTGATGTGTAGAAAGAAGCAAGAGTAGTGCAGAAAAAACACCAATGGTGCAAAAGGAGGCAACAGGAGTGCAGAAAGGGTAAAAGGGGTGCACAAAGAGGCAAGAGAGGTATGGAAAGAGGCCAGAGGGGTGGGGAAGGAAGGGAGAGAAGAGCAGAAAGAGGCAATAAAGTTGCTGAAAGGTGTAGAAAGAAGCAAGAGAAGTACCGAGAGAGGTAATTGAGGTGCAGAAAAAAGCAAGGGCAGTGGAGAAAGAAACAACAGATATGCTGAAAGAAGCACATATGGTGCAGAAGGAGCAAGAGAAGTACAGAAAAAGGTAACAGAGGTACAGAAAGAGGCATGAAATATTTAGGAAAGAGGCAGAAAAGGTGCAGAAACCGAGAACAGGGTTGCAGAAAGAGGCCAGAGAGGTGCATAAAGAGAAAAAAGAGATACAGAAAGGGGCAAGAGGTCTGCAGAAAAAAAGCAACAGAGCTTCTGAAAGAGGCAAGTAGGGTGTACAAAGAAGTAAGAGAGGTGCAGAAAGAGGCAATAGTAGTGAAGAAAGAAGCAACAGAGGTACAGAAAGAGGCAAGAGTGGTGAAGAACAGAGGGAGAAAAGTGCTGAACAAAGCAACAGAGGTGCTGAAAGAGAAATTAAGGGTACAACAGGAGGCACGGGAAGTGCAGAAAGAACCAAGAGAAGTGCAGAAAGAAGCACCATAGGTGCAGAAAGAGGCATGAGAGGTACAGAAAGAAAGCAGAAAAATACAGAAAGAAGCAACAGAGGTGTTGAAAGAGGCACAAAGGGGGCAAAAAGAGGCAAGAGAAGTGCATATAGAAGGTAACAGAGGTACGGAAAGAGGCAAGAGTGGTGCAGAAAGAGGGAAGATAGGTGTAGAAAAAGGCATGAGAGTTGCACAAATAGAGAAGAGGGATGTATAATGAGGCATGAGGGGTGAAGAAAGAATTAAGAGAAGTGCTGAAAGAGGCAAAAGAGGTACAGAAAGAAGCAAGTCAAGTGCAGAAAGAAGCAACAGAGGTGCACAGAAAGACACAAGAGAGGTGCATAAATAAGCAAGGACAGTGCAGAAAGAACCAAAAGAGGTACAAAAAGAGTAAAAGGAGTGCGGAAAAGGGTAGGTGGGATGCACAAAGAAGCAAGAGAGGTACAGAAAGAGGCCAGAGGGGTGTAGAAGAAAGGAAGAGAAATGTGGAAAGAGGCAAGAAAGAATTGCTGGAAGAAGCAACATAGGAGTAGAAAGAAGCAAGAGAAGTACAGAAAGAGGCAATTGAGGTGCAGAAAAAAGCAAGAGCAGTGGAGAAAGAACCAACAGAGGTGCTGAAAGAGAAACATAGGTTGCAGAAAGAGCAAGAGAAGTGCAGAAAAGGTAACAGAGGTACAGAAATAGGCAAGAGATGTATAAGAAACAGACAGGAAAGGTGCAGACACTGGGAACGGGGTGCAGAAAGAGACAAGAGAGGTGCATTAAGAAAAAAGAGTGGTGCAGAAAGGGGCAAGCGGTCTGCATAAAAAAGCAACAGAGGTGTTGATTGAGGCAAGGGAAGTGCAGAAAGAACCAAGAGAAGTACAGAAAGAAGCAACAAAAGTGCAGAAAGAGCATGAGAGTTACCAAAAGAAAAAAGAGAAATACAGAAAGAAGCAACAGATGTGTTGAAAGACGCATACAGGTTGCAGAAAGAGGCAAGAGAAGTGCATTTAGAAACAACAGAGGTACGGAAAGAGGCAAGAGTGGTGCAGAAAGAGGGAAAAGAGGTGTAGAAAGAGGCAAGAGAGTTGCACAAATAGGGAAGAGGGATGCAGAATGAGGCAGGATGGATGAAGAAAGAATTAACTGAGGTGCATAAAGAGGCAAAAGGGGCACAGAAAGAAGCAAGTGAAGTACAGAAATAGACCACATGGTGCAGAAATCCACAATAGAGGTGCAGAAAGAAGCAAGGGCAGTACAGAAAGAACCAACAGAGGTGCAAAAAGAGTCAAAAGAAGTTCAGAAAAGGGTCTGAGGGTGCACAAAGAGGCAAGAGAGATACAGAAAGAGACAAGAGAGATACAGAAAGAGGCAGGAGAAGTAAAAAAAGATGGAAGAGTTGTGCAGAAAGAGGCAAGATAATTGCTGAAAGGAGCAACAGAGGTATAGAGGAGAGCAAGAGAAGTGTAGAAAGAGACAAGTGATGTGAAGAATGAGGCACAAGTGGTGTAGAAAGACCCAACAAAGGTATAACAGGAGGCAAGAGGAGTGCAGAAAAGGGAGAAGGGGTGCACAAGAGACAAAAGAGGTACAGAAAGAGGCCGGAGGGGTGTAGCAGGAAGGAATAGGAATGCGGAAAGAGGCAAGAAAATTGCAGGAAGAAGTAACGTAGGACAAGATAGAAGCAAGAGTAGTACTGAAAGAGGCAATTGAGGTGCAGAAAAAAGCTAGAGCAGTGGAGAAAGAACCAAAAGAGGTGCTGAAAGAAGCAGGTAGAATGCAGAAAGAGCAAGGGAAGTGCAGAAAAAGGTAACAGAGGTACATAACGAGGCAAGAAATGTTTAGGAAACATGCAGGAAAGGTGCAGAAACAGGCAAGAGGTCTGCAGAAAAAAGCAACAGAGGTGCTGAAAGAGGCAACTGGGGTGCAGAAAGAAGCAAGAGAGGTGCAGAAAGAGGCAATAGTAGTGCAGAAAGAAGCAACAGAGGTACAGAAACAGGCCAGAGGAGTGAAGAACAAAGGGAGAGTACTGCAGAAAAAAGCAACAGAGGTGCTGAAAGAGAAACGAAGGGTGCAGAAATAGACAAAAGAAGTGCAGAAAGAAACAAGAGAAATGCAGAAAGTAGCAACATAGGTGCAGAAAGAGGCATGAGAGTTACCGAAAGAAAGAAGAAAAATGCAGAAAGAAGCAACAGAGGTGTTGAAAGAGGCACACAGGTTTCAGAAAGAGGCAAGAGAAGTGCATATAGAAGTAACAGAGGTACGGAAAAAGGCCAGTGTGGTGCAGAAAGAGGGAAGTTAGGTGTAGAAAGATGTAACAGAGTTGCACAAATAGGGAAGAGGGATGCAGAATGAGGCAGGATGGGTGCAGAAAGAATGAACAGAGGTGCAGAAAGAGGTAAAAGAGGTGCAGAAAAAATCAAGTGGAGTACAGAAAGAGGCCACAGAGGTGCAGTAACACACAAGAGAGGTGCAGAAAGAAGCAAGGGCAGTGCAGAAAGAACCAAAAGAGGTGCAAAAGAGTCCAAAAGAAGTGCAGAAGAGTGTCGGAGAGTGCACAAAGAGGCAATAAAGATACAGAAAGAGACAAGAGAGATACGGAAAGAGGCAGAAGTACAACAAGATGGAAGAGATGTGCAGAAAGAGGCAAGAGAATGGATGAACAAAGCAACAGAGGTGCAGAAAGGAGCAAGAGAAGTGCAGAATGAGACATGTGAGGTGCACAAGCAGTGCAGAAAGAACCAAAAGAGGTGCACAAAGAGGCAAGAGAGGAACAGAAAGAGGCCAGATGGGTGTAGAAGAAAGGAAGAGAAATACGGAAAGAGGCAAGAAAATTGTTGGAAGAAGCAGCAGATGTGCAGAAAGAAGCAAGAGAAGTACAGAAAGAGGTACGTGAGGTGCAGAAAAAAGAAAGAGCAGTGCAGAAAGAACCAACACAATTGCTAAAATAGGCACGAAGGGTGCATTAAGAGAAAAGAGGGTTGCAGCAGAGATACAGAAAGAGGCAAGAAGAGTGCAGAAAGAGAAGAGAGAAGTCCATAAAGAAGCAAAAGAGGTGGTCAAAGAGGCAAGAGGGGTGCAGAAAGAGGCATGAGCAGTGCAGAATGAATCAAGAGAAGTGCAGAAAGAAGCAACCGTGGTTCAAAAGGAGGCATGAGGTGTGCAGAAAGAACAAATAAAAGTGCAGAAAATAGCAACAGGTTGCTGAAAGAGGCACAAATGGTACAGAAAGAGGGAAGAGCTGTATATAAAGAGGCAAAAGAGTTGCACAAATAGGGAATGGGGTGCAGAAAGAGGCAAGAGGTAACCACTCTGCCTCTGCAATGGGAAGAGAAATATTGCACACACTTCCGTTCATCTAATGACTTCTGGGTTCTCTAAATCTGTCTTTCCAATTTTTTAATGTTATTTATTAATCTGTGGAAGAAAACATATGTTGTTATTTGATATAGTCTCTCGATGGAAGAACCATTACAAATTTGCTGTGGCAAAAAAATTAAATGTACAATAGTTTACTTTTCTTGTTATTGTTACAGTGTAAGTAGGGTTTTAAAGTAGAATACAAAGGCATAGATTACCTGATTTTAATTTTCTATTTGTGGATAAGGCTTGAGTTGGACATCAGTTGATGGTTTCTGTTTGTATGCTTTTGTTCTTTTTTTCTGTATAAAAAAGAAAGGGTTGGTTAAGTTGTGTTAATTTAGAGGAATATGCAGGTCTTTGTTCTCAATCATACACATTTAATATGCAAGCATTTAGTGGGAATAATTCACTGTTTTTAATGTATCCTGTTGCATTTTTGTTTTAGAAATCTTATTTCATTTTGCCAAATATAATAATTTATTTTGGGGAATTTGAATAATTAAGTAAATTAGTAATTGTTGGACCCGTTCCTTTTGGCAGGTTCACCCTGAGACTTTTTGCTTTTTCCTAGCCTGTTTTTGTGACCTGGTGTTGGTGATTTTAGGCCTCTACACACTTTTTCACTGCGGTACAGTGTAAAGTGCGTGAGCTCTCTGTGTATGTGTGGTGAGTGACCTGCCCTCCCATAGGAATGCATGTGGAATATGTATGACCATGGTAGTTCCTGATGTGTGGGGAGTGCAGGGTCGAGTTTGGTATGTGCGAACTTGTGAGATTGAATGCTGCACAATGATATATGTGGCATGATTGTGTCTAGTGTAGAAGTGCCACTTTTAGAAGTTGGCATATTTGTGTAATTTGTGTCTGGCGTGTGATTGGCTGGTTAGCCTGGCTCCAAGAGTCTGGGAGGGTCTGCCCAGTGGTGAGTGTTGAGATTAGAATGCTGATGTGAGGGGAGGAGTGTACCTGGGCCTGAATGGGGCTGGGTTTTCCCCACACAATGCTGGCTCCACTACCTGTGGTGCGTCTGATGTCCCTAGCCTAGCCTGTGAAAGGAGTATCCTATAACCAGTTGTAGCTGGTTCTCACACTGCCTGCACCCTGCTAGACAAAGGATTTCTCTGTATAAAAAGGGGCTGTGTCTCCTAAAATGTTCTTGTTTCTGACTTGAATCCTGCCAGGGGCGTGCTGCTGCTTGGGCTCAAGGGAAGGCTTGCCTCCCTGGGCCCTGCCCAGCCCCTGGACACCTGATGGACTTTCCTTCTCTGGGAGCTGCTGTGCTCCACCTTTTGTCCTGGACTGCTGAGGTCCTGGACTCCTGAAGGACTTTGCTGGGCTTGTGGTTCCTGTAGCGCTCAGGGAGCGCTTTATTTACATCTAGCGCTAAGAGATCGCTTTATTATCCTTCTAGCGCTGGGAGCGCTGTTTTTTTTCTCTTTAGCGCCGGTGAGCGCTTCACTGGGGCAATAGCGCTTAGGAGCACTTTATTTCTGATTATAGCGCAGGTATCGCTCTGTTCATTTTCCTTATAGCACTTGGAAGCGCTTTATTTCCCATTGCCGGTGCCCACCTGGCATTGCCCCGCTCACTGCCGCATTTTATTATTATTATTATTATTACGGAAATTTCTAAAGCGCCTGGTTACGCGCACCGGCGTGTCCCCGCGCTGTGGTGAGAGACAGTGAGGAGGCCAGCACGCCACTAATCAAGTGTAGAGCGGAATAAATGGGTTTTAAGAGCTCTACGGAACTTAGCCTCTGAAGGTTCAAGACGCAGCTCCATCGGGAGCCTGTTCCAGCTGTTAGCTGCATTTTTCTAAATGATCTGCCTCCCATTCGCACCATCTTGATTTTTGGAACAACTACCAAGCCAACACCAGTGGATCTGAGTATCCGATTTGGTCTGTAAGGTGTAATGAGGCTCAGTAAAGGGATGGGTGCCTTGCCCCCAATAATGCAGTGACATATGCATAGAGCCTTAAAAGCAATCCTCTCCCTGACAGGAAGCCAGTGGAGAGTTTTAAAGGCGGCTTTGGAGGCTGCTCTTCTAGGGAGCCTCAGTACCAGCCGGGCTGCGGCAATTTATAACACCTGCAGGCGATTCAGACCTTTAAACGTGGTCCCCAGATAGAGAAGGTTAGCATAATCTAGTCGTGAAGTTACCAGGGCGTGCACAAGCGTCCGCCTCGCACCAACTGGACGCAAATCCAGAGTCTTCCCCCAATACACGTCCCAACCACACGACCAATCTGGGGAGTGAATGAAAGATCTGAATCAAACATTACCCCAAGATTTTTAGCCTGCTGACAAGGTACAGGAGTATTGCCTAGGCATGCCGGCCACCATGCCGATGACCACACAGACGGGCCACCCCCCACCACGAGCACCTCAGTTTTGGCACCATTCAACTTCAGGCAGTTGTTAGAGATCCAGGAGGCAAGCTCCTGCATGCAGGCACTGAAGTTAGATGCCACAACCTCGGGCGCTCGTGACAGCGAGATGACCAGTTGAGTGTCATCGGCATATGACACAATTTGCAGGCCATGACTCTCCACGATATTTGCTACAGGGGACACATATAGGTTAAACAGGGTTGGGCTCAAGGCAGAGCCCTGCGGCACTCCTTGATCCAAGTTGATCATACGGGAGTAATACTCCCCCTGTCTAACCTGAAAGCCCCTATTAGACAGAAAAGATTGAATCCACTTCAGCACTGTCCCCATGACTCAACCCTTGTTCAGACACTGTAGCAAGATGAAATGTGCTACAGTGTCGAACGCAGCGCTCAAGTCAAGTAAGATAAGGGCCATCGTCTGTCCTTCATCTACCCCTTTTCTGATGGTTTCAGTGGCCATAAGCAGCACTGACCCAGTGGAGTGGCGAGAGCGAAAGCCAAACTGAGTTGGATAAAGCAGGCTTGCCTTCTCCACATGAGCCATCAATTGAAGATTAGCCACCTTCTCTGCCTCTTTGGCCAAGTAGGGTAGGAGAGAAATAGGGTGGAGGTTTTCCAATATTTCCCAGCTCACATTTAACTTTTTTTGAAGCGGAAGTACCACTGCTTGCTTCCATCTATCAGGTACGGTATGGGTACTAAACGATAGATCCAGGACATCCCTAATATAGGGCTCCAGGATCCCCATACTCCCTGCGAGCAGCTTAGGCGAAGCCGGGTCTCGGGGGGATCCTGACTTGATGGAGCGGCATATCTGTATCAGGCTTTCTGGAGGTGGCGTGAAAAAGTTCACCAGCCTATTTTCACCCACAACATCCTGTTCTATCTCTCTGAAATCAGAGCCCCTTCTGTCTCCTCCCAAAAAGGCGGAGTAAATAGCAGCCACCTTTCCAGAGAAGAAGGCAGTGATACGATTACAAGATTCCTCTGAAACGCTAGACGGATCAGCAGATGGTCCATGGAAAGAAATTTCTTTATAGATTTTAAATAGCTACTTAATAGAATTTTCAGCTTACCCTATTCTTCCTGCCAAGTATTTGGACTTGGAGCGTCTGATTAAATTATGATAGTCTCTCCGTTTAACCCTATATTCTTGCTTAACATGATCAAGAAAGGCAACCCTCCATCGCCTTTCGAGTTGTTTACATTCCGCCTTAGCTCGGCGGAGTTCATTACCAAACCAGGGGGTGGATTTCCGAGGTCTTCTACCAGGGTTTTTTAAGCACAGCGGAGCGGTAGCATCCAAAGCATCACTGATGCGATCTTCCAGTCTATCGGATGCAGAATTAGCACCCTAACCTGCAGGTCTACCTCCTTTGACCAGGGCAGTGTCGAACTTGGCTTTGGAGAAAGCTGCCCATTTCCGACTGGGGTATTTTGGATTGGCTCGCTCTTGGGTGTTTGTTGCCGGTACACTTATAACAAAGAGTACTAAAAAGTGATCAGACCAGGGAATCGGTATAGAGGTATTTACTTTAATTTCCTCCCAGTTGGCAAAGATAGGGTCCAATAAGTGGCTCTTTTGATGAGTGGGGGCCTGAGATCTAAGGTGGAGTTGAAGAGCATGCAATTCCTGACAGAAATCAGTGGCTCCCTTATCCAGTGGGTCGTCCAAATGCATGTTAAGGTCACCCAATAGCAAAAACTTGTCCCTACGTGGGGCCTCTTCCGTTATGCCTTCTATCAAACTGGTGGTAAAATGAGCAAAAGGGCCCGGAGAAGGATAAATCAGAAGGACCTTCATTGTGTTATCTGCATTAACCTTTATAGAGAAGGCTCCTACCTCACTATCCACAGTAGTGAGTGGTACCAGTTGACAGCATAGCAGAAGTTTAGAGATTATCGCTATTCCACCACCTCTACCCACAGGTCTATCCAACCTTACCATGGTATAACCTCCCGGAAGGGAGGCGACTACATCTGGCTCGGAGATGGAATCAAGCCAAGTCTTGTGAGGAATAGAAGGTCAAATTTCATCTCCATGAGCAGATCATATGTATCCAATTTATGCTTACACATAGACCTAACATTTAGTAGTCCACATATAAGCCTTATGTATTCAGCCTTCTTAGTGTCTCTAGTACTCCAAGTATATTTGCACTTTTTTCAGCTAATATCCTCTTCAGCCCTCAAACTATGAAGGCAGGCCTTAGCGGTCATAGGACATAGTGTGCGGAGTTGGCAAGGACTCCACCGTATTATTGCCCCATTTTGTCCAGGGTTATGGCCCCTGCCCCCGTCCGGCCGCGGACGGGCGCAGACGGGCTTGCCTTTGGCGCGCATTCATCGCGCTGCCGGCGCGCCCGCTGCGCGGACGGGTAGGCATCCGCCTTAAGTATCCCGCAGCCCGGCGTGAGGAACACTAGACCGCTGATCGGCCTCCCGATCACCGGAAGTGGTTGTCTTTACCTTCCACGCCCTCCCCACAAAGGTGCTAGCCACCGCGGCAGACCGGGGCGGGAAGGAAGGATGACAGATCAGCCCCCCGGTGTGCGTCCCCAGTCAGGTAGGTCTTCCGGATTCTGCGCTAAGGGGGCGCCTAGAAGGGAAGCCTAACTCGCTATCCCGCCATCCGCCCAGCACAAGTGCAGTTAAAAGTGTTTCAAAATTAGCAAGCAATTAAAATACGAATGCGCACTGGCGCTACACAAAGCAGCAATGATCCCTGCCACAGCCCACTCACCACAATGCGGGCGGATCTTCCAGTGCCTTAGGTATCCCGCAGCCCGTCTGCGTGAGGAACACTAGACCGTTGATCGGCCTCCCACGCACCGGAAGTGGCTGTCTTTACCTTCCACGCCCTCTGCACAAAGGTGCTAGCCACCGCGTCGGACTGGGGCGGAAAGGAAGGATAACAGATCAGCCCCCCGGTGTGCGTCTCCAGTCAGATAGGTAGATTCTGCGCTAAGGGGGCGCCTAGGATTGCCGCTGCCGCCCGGCCGGAAGTCAGGCAGGCCGGGGGCGGGACGAGCAGGACAACAGGAAGTGGTGGAGAGAGGAGGTCGGAAGCCTACCCCGCCTCCTTGTGGGCCGTGAGCTGTGCGGCGTGGGGGAAGCGATTGCCTGGCCTTCCGGTCTCCCATGTGGGGAGGGAGACCGGAGATAATGCCGCCGGAAGAGCTGGCCGAGTGAGGGTCGCTGCGGTCCAGGGCTCCCGTGAGCGAAGGAGAGCCCCGGGGCTGCGAGAAGAAGATTGCCGCCGTGTTGCGGGGCTCCAATGACCAGAGGGAGCCCCGTAAGGAGAGGACACCGGCGGAGGAAGGAGGAGGCAGCCTGAAGCTGCTGCCCCCAGCAGAGAATTCCCACGACGCCTGCCCCGAGGAGCCCCGCCGAAGAACAGCCCGGTGAGTAGAAAGGGCTGGGGGGTGGCTCCGTGGGACTGCTGTTGGTGCCGGTGAGAGGGTGCTGAGTCAGGGTGGCCCCGGATGGCAGTGGGCCGCCCCACCGTTTCCCAGAGCCTCAGTGGCTCCCAAGTGGGCACCAGTGTCAGAAGGCCCCCAGTGGGGGTCCCGAGGGCCAGTAGGCCCGTGTTCCACCCCAGTAGTTTTTAGAGCCCTGAGAGGCTCCGGGGCAGTTTTTACTGGTTAGGCCCAAATGTGAGTTATGCGTAATGTGCTATGCCATTATGCCTTTGACACTTCTGAATTTGAGTTATGCATTATGTGTCTTACCTACACCTCTGAATGTTTTTATGCATCATGTGGTTCTCCGGTACCTCTGAATGTGTTTTGATGCGTCATGTGCCTTGTTCCTTACACCGCTGAATGTATGTTTATATATCATGTGTCTTTCCTACACCTATTCTATACATCATGTGTGAAACTTCTGATTGTTCTATGATCTACAAAGTGCTATTTCTAACAGTATTTCTAGTTCTAAAAGTGTTGATTCTGACAGTGGCCCATGTGGCCCTGTCCTGTAAATAATCCCTTGTGAATATTGCCCGTGCCAGTTGGCACAATGTATATTGTGTGATTACTATCTGATGTGTTTTGACAATACAAAAGTTATTTTTATATAACCTTGTGTGGAGTTCCTTTTGTGGTGTGCCTAGGATGTTTTTGCTGTTGTGTGCATGCGCAAATGCTTTACACATTGCCTCCGAGATAAGCCTGTCTGCTCGTGCCAAGCTACCAAGGGGGTGAGCAGGGTTTATCTTGGCGTGTGACTCCCTTGCCCTGACTAGAATGGTGGTTTCTGCCTGGCTTTAGATTTGCCTTAGCCAACCAGAAATAGCCAGTTCTAACAGTAATCTATTTTATGATATTTGTTTTGGAGTAAGAATAGTACTTTTTGAAGCTTATAAACACTGCTCAGCATTTGCCTTAAGGTTGGAAGCTCCAAGCCACTGTCCAGCACCTGCCTTGACATAACTGTCTGGTAGAGTTGGAGTAGAATTCTTGATCTTCAGGTCACTATCCAGCATTCGTAAGATTTGGAAAATTTATTTGGACCCCTAAATCACTGACCGCCCGGTACAAAGCCCTTGGGCTAAGTACCGGGCGGAGTTGGAATATTAATTTGTACCACTGAGTTACTGACCAGCTCCTGCCCTGAGGTAAGTACTTGGTGGAGTTGGAATATTAATGTGGACCCCCAAGTCACTGACCAGCACCTGCCCTGAGATTAGTACCCGGCGGAGTAGGATTATTAATTTGGATCATCAACTCACTGAGCAACACCAGCCTTGAGGTAAGTACTCAGTGGTGTTGGAATATTCAATTGGATTCCAAGTCACCTCACCTGTACCTACCCTGATGTAAGTACCTGGTGGAGTATGATTATTAATTTGGACCCCTAAGTTACTGACCAAAACCTGCTCTGAGGTAAGTTCCCAGTAGAGTTGGAATATTCATTTGTACCCCCTAACCAGTGTCCAGCACCTGACCTCAGGAAAGTACCTGGTGGAGGTGGAATAGTAATTTGAATCTTTTGTCACTGTTCAGTTTGCTAATACTCATATTAATATTAGTAGACTTTCTAGTACTTACTTTGTAAAGCCGTAGTTTGAGAATGCACTTCTTCAGGTTCTTTGACAGGAAGTCAAGTTATTCAGTTGGTTGGATAACTGAAAGACTGAGAAAAAAATGTATTCAGATTTTCTTTTGTATTTTTAACATATTAATTGTCTAGAAATAAATACCTGGTTCTATAGGATTTTTTTCAAGGACCTCTCAACCACCCACTGAGGTTAGTACCTGGTAGATCTGGAATACTAATTTGGACCCCTGCCCTAAGGCAAGTAGCCAACAAAGTTGGAATATTAATCTGGATCCCCAAGTCAATGACCAAAACCTGCCCTGAGGTGAGTACCTGGCGGAGTTGGAATAGTAATTTGGATCTTGTGGGCAATGTTCGTTTTTTAGTACTATTATTAATATTAGTAGACTTTTTATTACTTAGTATGTAGGGTAGTAGCTGGACATGGGACTTATTTGGGATTTTTGACAGGGAATCTAGTTATTCCTTTGGTTTGATGTCTGAAAGACTGAAAACAAAATTTTAAATATACTTCAGATTTTCTTTTGTTTTTTTAAAACATATTTATTTCCTAGAAATAAGTACCTGGTTGAATAGGATTTTGTTTTCATGGACCTCTAACCAACAACTGAGGTTAGTACCTGGCAGATTTGGAATATTATTATGGATCCCTGAGTCACTGACCAGTACTTGCCCTGAGGTAAGTACCCGGCAGTGTTGAAATATTAAATTGGTCCCCAAGTCACTCCTCAGCACCTTACCTAAGGAAGGTACCTGCCAGAGTTGGAATAATAATTTGGACCCCAATGTCACTGACCAGCACCTCTCCTGAGGTAAGTAAATGGCAGAGTTGGAATATTAAATTAGACCCCAAGTCACTCACCAGCACCTCCACTGTTGTTAGTACCAGGTGGATTTGGTATGTTAATTTGGACCCCCAAATCACTGACCAACAACTGCCCTGAGGAAAGTACTCAGCAGAATTGGAATATTAAATTGGACCCCAGGTCACTGACCAGCACCTGCCCTGAGGCATTTACCTGGCAGAGTAGGATTATTACTTTGGATTGCCAAGTCACTGACCAGCACCTGTCCTGAGGTAAGTACCAGACAGAGTTGGAATATAAAATTGGACCCCAAGTCACTCACCAGCACCTTCCCTGGAGAAGTTGGATTATTATTTTCGTACCCCATATCATTCTGACTCCCAAGTTACTGTCCAAAGCTGAGTAAAAAATTGATATTAAATTTAGTCACTCACCAGCACATGCCCTGAGGAAGGTACCAGCCGGAGTTGGAATAATAATGTGCACCCCAATGTCACTCACTAGCACCTCTCCTTAGGTAAGTTCATGGCAGAGTTGGAATATTAAATTAGACGCCAAGTCACTCCTCACCACCTCCACTGACGTTAGCACCTGGAGGATTTGGTATGTTAATTTGGACCCCCAAGACACTCACCAGCACCTGCCCTGAGGTAAGTACCAGGGGAATTGGGATTATTATTTTTGAATCTCCAAGACACTGAACAGCACATGCCCTAAGGTAATTACCCAAGGGAGTAGGATTATTACTTTTGATTGCCAAGTCACTGACCAGCATCTGTCCTGAGGCAAGTTCCTGGCAGAGTTGGAATGTTAAATTGGACCCCAAGTCACTCACCAGCACCTGCCATGAGGTAAGTTCCCTGGAGGAGCTAGAATATTATTCTGGTACCCCATGTCATTCTGACTCCCAAGTCACTGTCCAGAGCTGAGTAAGAAATGTATATTAGATTATTTTGTTACTGATTATAAAATAGATTTGGAGATTTATTGTTGAAATTTGTATAAAAGTGCGTGCTACTTTTATTGCAGTGATAGAAAAATATGTAAGGCAGAGTTTTATTATGCAAAAACTTTTTTTATATATATGGAAAATAAATTATGTTTTTTTTAAATACATTTATATTGTTGATGATTTTGAGCATTGCGAAATTATTACATTCATTTCAAATTTGCCTGCTGAAGCCGCTACATGGCACTGTTTGCTAAGTTATGTGGGTTGTGAAGAGTATCTGGACACGAAGCATTTGTCCAGTAAGAAATCTTGAGTAAAACTGACTACAAAATGCTGGTTGCTTGTTGTTATGTGTTTTGTGAGTTGTTCTTTTTTTAAAACAAAATATTTTCTGGAAAGTGTTTAATTTGAAATGTTTTGATATATGAGAAAGTGTATTTATTTTTGATGTTTTATAAAATGCATTTACAAACATTACAGTGTTGGATTGTCCACCATTTTAGAACCCATTATACTTGGTAATGTGTGTAAAAATAGGTGAAGGTCTACATGTATGTGGTTTCACGTCAGATACTCATTAGTACGTTGTTTTTTGTAGATTAATGACATTAAAGTGTAGGTGTAGTTGGGAAAATTAAAAATCATCAAATCTTGTTTTTTTTTTAAAAAGAGACCATTCTAAGCTACAAGTGCTATATTTTTTAAATGACACAGTATGTTTGGATATTAATTTTAATGTGTTTGTATGTGAAAATACACGGTTAAGGCATGTGATGTATTAATTTTAGTGGTTAAAACCTTTTAATGTATGTTATAGAAATGCAAGCTTTAGACATTCGTGGTTAAATTCTACGTTGTTCTTGTATGGTCGTTGTTTTGAATGCATGATTCAGTAATGCGCTATTTATCAGATCGTGGTTCACCAGTGAGCCTTTCCAGGTGGGAGTTTGGTTGCCAGTGAATGCCTGAGACAGATCTCTGTAGGTCAGACAGCAGTGCTGTCTTCCAGGTTCATACCAATCAGCAGACCAAGATGGTATATTTCTTTGCGGCATTGAATTTGACTTTTCTTCTCTAAAGAGATCCATTCAGGCTCTAGCCCTCACTCTTACAGCAGCATTATCCCAAATCCATATTTCCACCCCCATCCTGCCTCTACCCCATCCACAGCCCATATTCCCATACCTGACAATGCACATGCAAACTTGACCACAAATCCACAGCAACATCTACAACGCAGCACTGAAACACACAGACATAAGGCAAAAGACAGACACACATGGACTAAGCAGACACAAGACACCCTGATTTCCACATTCACTGACTTGCAGGCAGACACAACACCATCACACACAGCAACTACAGACATCATACCAGCACCCAAAGACATGCCACATACATCACTACCCTCTGCTTATACACCCCCTACCCTTGCCTTTCCTCGTACCCAATCGCCCAAAAACTCCACCTTATTGCCCTTGACCTCTTCTATTTCTAAACTAACCAACCCACTACCAAACCTAAAAAGAAAAGCCATTGGCCCTGCCATATCCTTCAACATCTACCCACAAAACACCCAGCCAGTCCTCTACTGAAACACAAAAGCAACATCAAAGATGGCAGAAAAGAAAACCTCCCTTTCCCTCTACCGCCCAACCCCATCCTAAATCCAGAATGCCTTCTACCCATCCTACCCCAGTACTTCCATGGGGAAGAAAGTAAAAGGCAAAAAGGCCCTCCTCCGGTCACCACCCTTCAGGGGTAAGAAATACCAAAAATGATGAAGCCCAGCCCCTCTACCCTACATCCTGACCTCTCACTGACTTAGCCAACCTCCCCCCAATCCTGAGCCCAGCCCTCCCAAAGACCAACCTACCCCCCCCCGTTTTTTTTGTAATATGGTGCCCTCCATCCCCCCATATTCCACTTCCAGGGGAGGTATCCGGCAGCAGCATTACTAAAGGCAAGCTTTTTGTGACCCACACTTTATGGCCCACAACATGCGCATTCGGACTGGCTATTGGGCTTTGTTTTCATACTTCAACTCTGGAGGCTGAACAAAGCAATTTTTATTTTGTTTTTAGTATTCCTGTTTCCAAACATATCTCTTGCTGCTAACTGTTATTCATATATGTAATTTGATATGTGTGAGTACAGTTCTGTTAGCAGTCAAGTCAATCTTTATTTCAATTTACGAACAAATTCATGAAAGATATATACTTTATAAAATATAACATTACTTGCTGCATGCATGGGGATATACCTTACATTCCATAAAATGAATCATGTATAATTAATAAAAACAACATTAAAAATGTTTTAGTGTAACCATGTTGTGATCTTATCTAGGACCCTAATTAAATATTCCTGATTTATGCCCTTATGTGGTTATAACAAATCATACCCTTATAGAGGCAAAATAATCAAATCCATACTTAGTAATAGCCAATGCAAACCAAATACGGCAAGGCTACTTCCTTAGACTTCTAGAGAGCACAACAAGTTTTTTCAACAAACCAAGCCTCCAGCAACCTGGGATTTCCCCATGCTTTTGTTTTGATTTGTCCTAGAACTCCTGCGAGCACTGAAAGAACGGCCAGTTCTTAGTGACATCTTTTATTGACATCTTATGTCCAACCTTATGTCAAACACGGCACCTTCCAGGTATAATTATACCAGTGTTTGCCTTAAGCAACACACGGTGGTGTGAAGCAGAGCGGCTATCTACTTATTCGAAGCCCAGCTGATGCGAGTGTCGAAGTAAGCCGTCCTTCCCATTTGACGCACTGAGAAAGACGCTGTCTTTTTCTCCTGCCGAGAAAGTCCAGCTCTAGTGTTTCCAGTCATCCTTGCGGGTTACTGGGAGATCGAGTCCTGAGAGCGAGATACAAGACCTCCTTCATTCTAAAACCAAGGTACAGAGCTGATTAGACCCTTAGAGAATTCTTGAGTCAGATCCTTGGCTAAAACTAACTTAACTTAAACTGCAGCTCATTTACTCCCTCCCACGTACTAGGCTTAGGTTAGGTACACCGGGGTAGGCGTATTTAGAAGCACCAGTTGAGTACGTTTAGTCAAACTATTATCATTGTATGTAACGGTATATATTTTATACCTTTTAAGTATCATATGGCTCAGAAACAATATCAATGCTTTTACAGTATTATTTCATAAAACTCCTTTTACTGTACGCACTTTACTTTATAACATGTATTGCAATTGTGGCAATTCATTTCTCTTGCATGAGAAAGAAGACTGCTCAATAAATGACACCTTTTATTGAAAACGCCTGTCTCTCTATTTCTCTGCACTCTGGTGAAACTAAGTATGCACGATCGACTGAGTGAAATAGCTATCTATTGTTTTCACACTACTCTGGAGATATACTCCTTATTCTGGGGGTGCAAAGTTGTCATGTTTATGCGGTTGTCAGAAGCTGAATCCCTTCTTGTCTAAACAGGGAAGTTCACTCCTCCCTGTTCACTCGAGAAAGTTTCTAGTGACCTCTGAGCTAACTGGCAAACCTAAATTAAGTCTAACATATTCAATAGAGACGTAGTTGACCTCAGTCCTATGTCTAGACTATCGTTTATGTTATTCCAATGCTCAAAGCCTATTGGGAAAATAGGAACTACACTCCAGCCACAATCTCATCACATTCCAACTACTTTAAACGTGTGGATCCTCGTTCTACTCATTATCTTTATATCTGTGGTAATCTAAAAAGATCAATGATTTTCTTTGTTGCAAGGTCATTTTGATAAAAGTGACAATAGAGCAACACATATACATTTTCTAATTGATTTAGATAGATAAAAGCCTCCTCGTGATATATTGTACAATTAGACAGAAATAGTGGGTGCAGTAAAAGCTTTCTAATGTCACTATAAAATGTACAGAAAAGCATAAAGTGCATGGTTGATTGAATAGCTTTTCCGTTACACAGGCATCTAGGTAGATTTTGTGACCATGACATGTTTTGGGGAAAGACCACTAAAAAATGAAGTAACTCTGAATGCAATCTGATAAGTAAGAACCTATCATACGCACTCTCTACTTCAACCAGATCATCTTGAATCTCTTGTACTCTATATCCTAAGATATATCTTGTTACAGTTTTTTCGTAATCATCATGTACTCCCTTTGCATGGTCTTTTTCCCCACACGTGGCACCTAGCCATTCAGATTTTCCCCTAATTCTGCTAACAGAGCTTTAACCATGGGATTTTCCTTAAATAATCCAATCCTAGAGAGTCATTATTCACCTCTCCAGTGAATTTAGTGTCCTCCTTAGCCCAAATACCTTAACCATTTTCTCATAATATTTATTTGTATTTGAATAGATGAGGAGGAGGTTGAATTGGGTACACCTAGTAATCTTTGTAAAAAGTGATTTTCTTCCACCTTTAATGAAACAGATTTGTCACTACCCCACAGTGGGAGCCGTACAGAGCTGCCAGTAAACATGTGCTTCTGTACAGCTTCCGTCCGCGACCCCAGAGCAGGAGGGAACCTCCGCATGGCATGCGGAGTTCCCTCCTGTGCAATTAGGATGTGACCGCCACCCTGGCGGTCACATCCTCTATTTTTAACATTGCACCCGCAGCAATGTTAAAAATGCACGCATTGCATTTGCATGCAGTAAAAGGCAGGCACCGCGCGGTGCCTGCTGCTTTCTGCATGCAAATGCAGGGGGGTACCATAGGTACCCCCCATGTGCACCCCCCCACCCCCCTTCACTTAGGGGGCCTGCAACGGGCTCCCGCAGTGAAGTTCCGTATGCTTTTCCACGGCGGAAAACCCGCAGCGGAAAAGCATAATTTACAGGCCATCCTAATATGATGACGGTGTCTGAAAGACACCGTCACCATATTAGAGCTTTTCCGCCGCGGTTGTAAGCCGACCGCGGCGGAAAAGCTGCGGACGGAAACCAGGACCCACCAGCCATCCTAATGTGGCGGTGGGTCTTTGGTCAGTCCGCTGCGGTTTTTCCGCATCCTCTGGGCTGGCGGTGGCTTCCGCCGGCCCCGAGGATGCGGAAAAACCGCAATCATAATGACCCCCTTAATATTTGCATGGTTTGAAATAAGCATAGCTAGGCCACCTTTGCCTCGCCCTGGGCTGATGATACGGCAGGTGTTGAGATGGAAAAGTAACTGTCTACATACGGTTCTCTCCAACCAAGTTTTGTGGAGTCCAAATTATTTATTTTAGGCTTCACTCCCACCGTATTCCCACTCATAATTTTCAGTTGTTCCATTTTGTTTTGAATTCTTTCTCCTATTATTTTACTACTTTCCATTCCCTATTTCCCTCACTTCCTCCGGACACAATCCTCTTATGTCAGTCTTGCTCTTCTAAGTATGATAGTGGGGAATATCAATTGGATATGGAAATGGTTGTTGACCTGCAGGACAAGATTATACTGGGTTCTTGGCCCTATACTGGGTACCACATAGATCTAAATTAAGGGAGTATACTCATCCCCTACGGAGGGGTCTATAGGAGTAGCCCTAAGGAAGAGCTTCCATAGAATTTTTTGTAGCCAGTTTTTGTGTTAACCTTTGTAAAAGGTTTACCACAGTGGGTGATCTACAGAAAGTCAAAATAATACAATATCCTCCATTCTCTTTGGGATGAATACCTAGCCATGGGATACATTTTACATGCAAAACGTCTTGTGACAAGTCCCCTTCCTACCCAGAGGTTTTTTGTAACCCATGAATTGACTTATTCCCCAAGGATCCACAGTTCTCCTTACCAAACCTGAGACGCTCTATAGAGTTATGGTGTACGAAGTACATTAAGGGTGTAGCTGGGGATTACCATTTTTGTAGGTAGCATCTCTCCTTCCTATATACCCTGATTATGATTCTGGTCACTTACTAATGACATGGGGGGATGTAGCATTACATGAGTAACAGTTTGTTTTGTCATGTTTTGATTTTGTTATGCCATATGCACGTGTGCCCCTTCTAGTATATCATCTGTATCAACCCGTTCTGGGTCTAAGGAAGGTGGTGCCAAATTTCCTCCCCAGTCTCTGTCTTTCAACTATCAAGTTAATAATAGCCGACAGTTGTGAAGACATGACATCCAGTCTCAGTATAAGTGACGCAACTTCTCATTTTATTAAATCCTTGAAGCGCTCTTTACACTTCTTCAGCCATGAACTCATAACCAACTCTAATGGGACAGAGTCATATTGCTTCATCGGTAGTACTTCATGGGTCAGTTGCAACAGTATATGATTCCAGAACTCCTAGTCCCTCTGCATGACATGTCTGATGTATAATGTTTGGGGTTTGGGTGGGCAAACATTTAAGTCAGACTTCCTAGAGGTTCCTACTTCTTCTTGATTCTGGTTACTGGCAGTCCTTCTGTTATGCCTAAGCCTGGAACAGTTTGAGTCAGGGATCCTATATTACCATTCAAGTAGGCCACACCCAGGCCAAGAGAAAGTCTTCTTTCTGTTGGGTTTATTTCTGCATTTACAGCGCCTATAGCCTTCTGTCACATCTGGCCTATTGCAGTATTATTTTGGCTTTGCCCACATGGGGTACCCATCTGTTTCCTTTTCTCCATACTTGTGGGTACAAAGACAATGCAAATAGGATATAGGCAATTACAAACTTAACACAAACAAATAAAAGACTCCACTTCAGATTACATTTTTAGAGCACATCTACCCCATACAAAAGAAACACAATAAACAGGCTAGTTAAGATCTGCCTACCCCAACACTCCACAGTAGGTAAGACTGAAGCAGAACTAGATTTACCACATTATAAGTCACCGAGTACCGTTAGTGTCCTAGAGCTCCTGAAAAAGCAATCCAAATACCTTTTGCCACAAAACTCAGAAGGGTGGCTCAGCCCAGCCTCTTCTAGACTCTGAGAGGCACAGACGGGCCCACTCTTGGCTCGGTCTTTGCCCGGGCTACACCTGGAAATGACCCACACATGGCCTGTGCTGCAGGACGCCTCAATGAAAGATAAATCATTCCGGTGCTGGAAACAGCGTTGCATCAGCAGGGGCTGCTGGGGAGTGTAGTCTTTTCCTCGACCAGCACAGGACAGCTCAGAGATCCACTCGCTGGAGCCACAGAGAAACTACAACAAGGGTCCCCACTGTTAGTATGAAAATTATAGCATATGGTTCCTAGAGTAAGTAAGTCTATTGAGATGCTGTGTGGATTTCTGTACCTACCTTGTCTGGGTGTCATTTTCTGCCTGAGGTTTGTGTAGGGTGAAGGGCCAAAACTTGCATTGGACATTGTATACATGCATAGTTTAGTTAGATTTCTAAATCCATTATGCAAGTGTGTCAAGGATCAAAACTCAATGAGATGTTTTCTGCATATGTATTTGATGTGTATAAAATGAATCTTCTTGTCAATATACTTGGATGCGTTGTGACTCTATATACATGCTAGTTACCTAGCCACACATGTACACAGAGCAATGTGTAAACTGCAACATGTGACTTGATAGATATGGGCCACTTACTGTTCCTTCAGTGGATCTTGTTAAATACTTCCAATGACAAATTTCCCCAATGTGGATGGCAGTCTGTGCGTACCGCCATTAGTCTCCCAGTTGAAACTGATTCTCAATGTGGAGATTGTGAGGCAGGTACAAATCAGACTATGTCCTGGCCGGGGTGTTTTTCAGGACTCCCCTTAAATTTGAAATCCAACGTATATAGGGTGTTTATGCACTGTGGCCTCCTGTGGAGTGTAATTTGATTGGTTGTAATGTCATTCACATTATTTGGCTATATCATATGGATGGTGTGGGTGGGTCCATGACAATTCTTAGTACGTTAGACTTTGTTGCTGTACTTGCTAATACACTATGATGCATGTGTTAGTCGCATGAGGGGCTGGCTTATGGTACATGAATGGGTGTCACATGAGTTGCTAGCTAGTTAGGATAAGGTCTGCTTGTAGAGATGGGCACCACGTTGCAGACTAATGTACATCAGCTTCAGGGCTTAACACGCAGTGAGAGTATGTGAGTTTGTGCATATGGATTATTATGAAACTAAACATAAGGCACTTCATGCTGATATGATGTAACTTTATATTTTGTCTTGAGGCACACATGGCCACACATTTGATCATCCACCCAGGGATATCATGCACCATACATAGCCATGGTTACCTGCCTGATAAGGGTTGTATGTGCTATCAGAGGGTCATGTTTTTTGTTAAGTGTTGGTCAGAGTTGTCAAGGAGTTTTTTTGTGTGGGAAGAGAATGTGGCCTAACAGCTAGGACGGTCAACCTCAGAGACAACCACAAGTCCTAATGTTTGTGGTTGTGCCACTGTTGGCATGTGACACATCAAATCTGGACACATACACACACTCAACATCACAACACACTTTTTATGTGGAGTTTTTTATAGTGCAAACTAGACCCGAAGGTATGAGAGAGCTCTCATACATTAGGACTTCTTGGTTGTGTCTAGTGATCTTTGCATTGTAACTGCTTGAGCTGGTTCGTCACAACATGAGTTAGAGTAGCTTCATTTAACAAGGAAATGTGGGTGGGTACTCATAGGGAAATGTTGATGTGGCCAGATTTTTCAGTCAAATGAGACACAGGAATGTGCTTTTCACATATTGTTACACATGTGATATGGAAATACTTCATACACATGATAGGATCTAGATAAGTGAATGCACACGTTGCATTGTACTTAAGAGGCCTGAGTGTTTGGCATGGGCATAGGCTGTGATTGTCAATCCACCTTGTTGACACTAAAGTGACTTCAATGCTTTGGGATGTGTAGTTGGGTCAGTGAAGACAGTAGGAGAATGTGCTTGTAAAGTTTAAGCGTATATTTGTGGGGCACTGGAAGAGGATGCATCTGCACAGTCTGCTTTCTTTTTTTTTTTTCAAGATGTGGCTGCATTCAATGGAGTTTGAATGGTAGCTTCCTGTGCATATGATTGCGAGGCACTATATTATCCAACTACTATTCATAGACTGATATACATTTGTCAGTGCGTGCTCCTCCAATGCACCATCAAGCTCCCTCATGTGAGACATCTCAATATATACATCACCAGCGTGACACTGCACTGCAACACTCTCCTTCATGAAGCAGTTGAGGAGATCATGTGGACCCTCAGCCTTTGCTCCCTGTAGTGGTGATGAGAGTATTGGTTCAGGCAGGATGTCGTGTCAGTGAAAGGGTTTCTGTGGGACATCCTTTTAGGTGTGCATTAGTGTTATGTTGGCATGGCATGAGGCACTTAGAGCAGTGGTGAGCTCACCATTCATATTTCTGTACCATATTTCTATATGCCTACGCCCATTTGTATTTCTACCTTATGTTGGTCCCTGCATTTCCAGTTCACACTGGAAATACCCAATGCTGACATTCCCCTGTTCCCCTGCACAACAGGCTACAGGACACTTCACATTACTGCACCTTCGCTTTGTGGTCACTTCAAAGTATAGGACAGAGGTCTTCAAATTGAGGGAGGTGGTCCCCTGGGGGGGCTTAAGTGATGTGTAATTTATGTGTTCTTGTAAAGCGCACTGCTGCCCTGAGGCGTCGTGGCGCTGTAGACCGCAGGGGAACCCGTCCTGGCTATCCCTGTGAGATGGTCCCTACTGGGTATCTCCAAGGTGAAACCAGGCATCCCCGGCGAATGTGGGGGGCCGTTGTAGAGATGAGGCAAGCTAATGCCCAGAGTGTGATCCCTGGTTAGAGTAGGCAGGAGGCGAGAATTATCGAGTCCTCTGACCTTGGTCCACGACCCTGCCGCGTCGGGAATTGAACCCTGGTCCTGGGCCGTTCTCTGCTTTCGGGTCTGCCGCCTCTAACCAGTGATCCACACCACTCCACTGTTATCGGGAGGGGCGCCGGTCTCCAGCCAAGAGAAGCATCATGTTTTGTTTTAAGACGATACGCAGTAGGCCAGTCTTGAAATGCACCGTCAATGGCAACTTTGGCCATTTATTTCCTGACTGGAAGAATGTGTGAACATGGGGTTAAATTAGATTAGATTAGATGTGCATTTATAGAGCGCGAATTGCTGCCCAGGGGCGTCCAAGCGCTAGGAATTACCGTGGACCCTCACTAAGGCCCATGAGGGAAGAGAAATAAGAGTAACTTAGACTGGGTGAAATAAAAAGGTTTTCAGCTGTTTACGGAAGGCTAAAAGATTAGGGTTGGCTCTGAGATGCAACGGAAGGGCGTTCCAGGCCTTGGCAGCATTGTATGAAAACGTCCTGCCACCGGATCTAGATCTTTTTATTCTGGGAGCCATTCCTCTAGGTACTCTCTAAGCCCGCCGGATGCCGGTGGATTGGCTTCCTGCGTCAAGGAGACCACCAGCTGTGTGTCGTCCGCATAGGAGATGATCTTAATCCCAAATGAGACCATTAAGAAAATGGGGTAGCCCATAAGGCATGGACCTAGGTATACATTGATATAAACCGATAGTGATCCAGAACCTATAGATTATATCAGTTAACTCAATCAACAATGACTCAATTTTTATAGTAGAGCAACAATATCCAGTCTGCTCTATAGTACTCCAATACTTATTCTGAGAAAAACCTAACACCACGGTTAAAGAAATATATATTTATTCTATTCCATTTTTAATTTTCATTTTTATGTTCATTTACAATATATTTAAAGTAAGTAAAAACAGGCAGGTTGCCCCAAAGGGAGCGTGCAAAGAGAAAGGGGTGTGATCAGAGAGTTGAAACAGGTGAAAGAAAAACACAGTGGTGGACAAGAAAATATTCACATTATTTTACAACCAATATCGGACATCCAAATTTCCGTATTGACTACCTGGCCAAAATATTGTTTATATTATCACAACATTGTAATACATAAGCATATATGTCCTGTATTTTTTGCACTATCAACAATGGTGTTGAACAATTGGTCCAAGGTTATAAAAAGAAAGTGTCGACGTTTCGACTCGTCTTAACCCAACGGTGATTTAGACCTGGGGATTGTGAGTCTTCATCAGGACTGTTGGAACAAACTAGGGCAACCAAGGGATTTTTTAATTACCCTAAAAGAAAAGAATTAGGGAATTACTAAACCGTGGTGGAGATTAAAAACCTATAACCCACACAGGGCTAAGGTGGTAATTGCTTACCCTTTTGACTAGAGCATGCGCAGGAAGGAGATCCAAATCAACACTTCCCAACAGATATCCTGTAAGAACAAATAAAATTCTAGAATACATCTAGATCCGATGCTAGACAATTCACTTAACATTATCCAAAAGGAACGAGGGGTCTATTTACCTTGAGCCCGTGTCCTTATCCAAGTAGGGAAGGCGATACTTCATTCGTGTTAACTTGCAAAATAGGTACCTATAATTAATTTAGGTGGCATCAATAAACCTTAACCATAGGCAGTGTAATAGTTTCCAAATCGTTCCCAATAGAATTCATTTACCTTGATATAAATGTCGTGCCAAAATCAAGCGGTCTCGTAGATGATTCCTGGTTGCTTGCAATATAATGCACTCAAAAGGGGGGTCCTAATTTTCGGACTCCTACTCCTGGATCCAAAAATTCTACAGGAGGGTATGAATAATTGGACTGTCATTCATTTTATTCCAATTATTCCAGTGTGTTAGAGTTTCAATGTTTATATTATTCAATAAAAAACGCTTACCTAATACATTACTTCACAGGCAAGCCATTGCTTAAGGACGAAATCCTAATTGTTTTCTCTGTAAGGAGACACAACAAAATCGTGTCTCACTCGATATTTCTACCCATAACAAACTTGTCACGTGATTGTGTATCGTGAGGGGCAATCTGACCCCCTCAATAACGAGTTAAAGGAGAAAAAGGATTTGTACTCAACCTACCCGATCGCCAATAGACCGTATTTTACCATCCGAGCCACTCTGTGTATAAGGACGCCGCCATCACCGCCCGTGCATTTCCGCGTTTTTTAAAATTTTACCCAGACTGCCTCGTATGGCTCGCATAGAAACAGGTCTGGTGACCGGGGGATTGCACAGAATACCTCCGTGTCCAATATTGAAGAGTTACGTGGATTAACTCACAGTATGCCGCTGTTGCAATATTATTGAGGATATAATTCTAGCAGACAGGACATGTGGGCGATTTTAGGAATTGCGGCGACTTGGAATTAAATCGGCGACTAGAGGTTAAATCAGCGCTAATTACGATTTAGAAAACGTAAATGTAACAGTACTAGAAAGACATAACTTTAAAAACAAGATTCACACAACAAAAATCAGGTGGAAAGTACTTCCATTACTAGAATACTGGATAAGATCGGTTGTGATGGAAATAGACAAAGGACCTCTGAACTGATTTCTGCACATCGGCAATTGGTACTAGTTAACAAAGGGTGTAGATTTCTGCACATCGGAAAATAGCACTAATTAGTCAAGGGTGTTGGCAGTGGGTCGTGACTCGTGATTGTATTTTCATATAAACCTTTATAGACATGTGGGCAATTATTTCAATAATGTATCTGTGACCAATATAGCCACCAGCTGAATAGTGCTTGTCTCAGAAATTATACATGTACAAATGCAGAGTATTGTCATAGAATAGTAATTAGCTGTTATTATTCAACAAATATATACATGAAATTATTAAAATTATACAGTCTGTTTCTCAAAAACACATTTATGCGGTTATATATTATATGGCAAAACACCCAGATACATAGTATAGTATATTCATATTCCCAACAGTGCCACTTGTCTGTTCATTTCCTCAAGCTCGTTGAGACCCTTGTTAACCGTATTCAAAGTGTATATCCATTTACACTCTCTTCTATTCAGGATATTATGTAGGTCACCTCCTCGATGGTTAGCTGTTATTTTTTCAATGACCCACCACCTCAGGCTGTTCTCAGGATGTTCGAATCTACTGAAATGATCCACCAATGGTGCACCCTGAACTTTACACCTTATGCGGCTCATATGTTGCAGAATCCGACATTTAATTTTTTGTGTGGTCTGACCCACATACAAAAAACCGCAGGGACATATAACTGCATAAATTACCCATGAGGTGTTACAGTTGGTATGTTGGGTAAGCTTATATGTCCGATCATTATGGTCAAATCTATTGCACTCTCTTGTGAGGGGACAGGCCTTACACATCCCACATTTTCTGTGGCCCTCTACTGAGGGTGCACCCCAGATCGTTGGCTGACTTAAAGACTGTTTCTTTGGTAACATTGATTTTACTAGGTGGTCCCGGATGTTCCTTCCTTTACGGAACGCATGTAAAGGTGGTGGGATCCCCCCCAGTTCGCCACTGATCAAATGCCAATGATGATTCACACATTCCTTGATGGCATTACTTTTAGTGTTGAATGTCGTCACGCAGACCAACCTTTCTTCCTTTGGTTTTTGGGTGCTTTGAAGTAGGTGTTCACGGTGGTTCTGCCAAGATCGTTTTCTAGCTTTTTTGAGAAGTCTAGCGGGGTAACCACGTTCACTCAATCGTGACATCAAAGTGGCATATTCCTCTAGGTAATCATCCTTTTTGAAGCAATTCCGACGCAACCTCAGGAATTGCCCAAAGGGCAAGTTATCCCTGAGATTGCATGGGTGATGGCTAGTGTACCTGAGGAGAGTGTTTCGTTCACTACTCTTTCTGTACAAGGTGGTGTACAGTTTTCCATCTGCAGTTTTTATTTTTAAATCCAAAAAGTTCATGGACATTGGATCCGATTCCAAGGTAAATTGGATATTATTTGAGCAGGTATTAATCCAATTATGAAAATCCTTAAGTTCTGAATGCCCACCCTGCCAGATCAAGAGAACGTCGTCAATATACCTTACCCACAATAAAATAATATTGATGTAAGGATTATATTGATTTTGTATGAATCTACTCTCATATTCACTCATGTATATGATAGCCAGATTTGGGGCAAAGCTCGCCCCCATGGCTACTCCGCTTGTTTGGATATAATATTCATTTTGGAATACAAAGAAGTTTTTTGTCATTGCAATTTCCAAAAGGTGGATAATGAAGTCTGTGGGCACTCTGTGTGGGGCAGATCTTGTGTTCAAAGCACGTTCTGCACAGATTAATGCCTCATTTTGAGGGATGTTCGTGTATAGGGATGCGATATCCATCGCAGCCAATATACACGTATTACAATCATACTTAAACCCTTCCACCAACTGGATAGTGTGTGTGGTGTCACGTACATATGTTGGAGTGGCAATTGCTAAGGGCTTTAAAAATACATCCACGTACTTACAGAAAGGTTCCAAAAGTGACCCACAACCCGAAATTATTGGTCTTCCTGGGGGGTCTTCTAATCTTTTGTGGACCTTTGGGAGGGTGTATATTGTAGGTGTTCTTGGGTTTTTGTTGTTTAAAAACTCATACTCGTGCTTATCAATGATTCCCTGTTCGTAAGCCCCTTTGGTCAATTTCTGGATTAGTTGACTGATGGTTTTTGTGGGGTCTTTTCTCAAATGTACATAATTACCTGGTCTTCCTAATTGAGAAAGAATTTCAGAGGTATAATTCTCCAGGTTCTGTACGACAATAGCTCCGCCTTTATCGGCGGGCTTTATGACGATATTGCTGTTATTTTTTAGGGATTGTAATGCCATCTTTTCATCCCGACTTATGTTATATGGAACATATTGTCTTGTAGTCAAAGTCTCATTTACATCCCTTAGCACCACCTGTTCATAGGCCAATATCTTACTGTCTATTGAGTGTGTTGGGGGATTGAACCTAGAGGGTGGTCGCAGTCCACTCCCTGAAAATATTGGATTGAAAGGGATCTTTTGAAAATAATGCTTAAGGCGAATTTTTCGAAAGAATTGTTGTAGTTCAATTCTAATGTTGAAGTCATTAGGCATGTTGGTAGGGACAAAAGACAGTCCTTTCGATAAGACCTGTTGTTCTATCGGCCCCTACTAGACCAGCCTCCTCGTTGGTCTTTTTCAAAATATCCCTCCTGGAGGTAAGGGTACGTGGTCTTTTTATCGTAAGCCTTTATGTCTTTCGTCACTTTTTCCAACTTAATACCTTGTGTATAGATTTCAAATTCCTTTATTGTTTTCTCTAGCCTCTCTAGTGCTTCCTTAGCATTCACAAGGGCTTTATCATCAATGATCTCTTTCCGTAGATCTGCTATTTCCCTTGTGAGTCTCTCAACTTCTTCTACAGCCGTCTCTGTGCCCAACACCATCCAGTGTCTGGAACAAGTGTTGGACACAAAGCTGAAGTTCTCCTTAAATTTGGGATTTTCCAGAAAAATGGCAGGTTCGTTTCTTACCTGGAGACCTATAGGTATTACGTTTGAGTGTAAATATTTGGCCAGAGTGGGCGGACGACATCCGCCAGTGGCCTCATGTACAGGTTAAAAAGAGCAGGACTTAGAGAGGAGCCCTGGGGGACCCCGCATTTCAAAGGTCTGCTGGTGGACACAGACTCACCTTCGAACACACGGAAGGATCTATCCTCTAAGAAGGACTGGAACCAAGACAAGGCTTTATCCTTAATCCTGACCTGGGACATACGGTGCAGCAGGGTGTTATGGCTGACTGTATCGAAGGCCGCACTGAGAAGGAGGGGAGGGGCTGAGGGAGTTGGATTTCTCGGAGGAAAAGCAGAGTAGTGTCATATGGATACTTCATTACATATATTGCGTTAAGTTAGCATGAGTGTATTACATGTTTAAACAGCCGTTTTGCCTTCGGCTTCAGTTTTGCACACGACACGTACTTGTTGTTGTAGCTTTCACCCTAGAAGCGGTGAGGTGTTTTATTTGAGAATAATATGTTATTCCTATGCTATCAGCTTTGCCTCGTACACTTGGTACAACTGTCTGCACACTGAGACCTGCACACTCTAAGATTAACCTAACACAAGGTTGCTGGGAAGTCTGATCCTCGCACCACATTAGACATTAGACATAACACAAATAATGTTGATGCCAACATTTTGGGCTCTACGCGGGTTTAAGATAGAGTTACACGGAATGAACAAACACACACTTGGTGCTGCGCATGAAGAGAGCTGGTAGCTGCTGATGTGAACTGCTCATACTGACATTGAGAGGTATGGGGTCGCCCTGCTAAAGCCCGAATGAGACCTTCTTAGATATAAAATAATATGCTAGATAGGGTGCGCGAAATATAGGTGCTAGAGATTTCTATAGGTTTTGCATTATATCATGCTAGCACCTTTTGCTTACTATGGATTAGTGACTATGCTGCTGACTATGGTTTTTATAATCTGCATTTTGGTATTATACAAGATACTGCGTTTGAGAACTTTGCATTGAATAATAAATATTTCAAACTTGCACTTGTGTTCTTTGACTCTCAGTTTTGGTTTGAAATGATTATATAACGAAAGAGTGTTCATGTGTTCCACGACTCCTGAGGTATTCTAAAGATCATGTTCTGGTTTGTCTAATACATGTATCATTCCATAATGATCCATGAGACACTGTAGCTAGCTAGGTAACGAGATTTCTGACACTGAGATGAGTTTTGGATCATCCTAACTCACTGAGGTTCTAGATCTCTATGCACAGTTCTGTGGGAGAACGGAAACCCTGCTACATGGCGCCCAACGGATTGGTTGGCCGTATTTCATGACACTCGAGTAGTGTATCATTCGAAACCTTAACACCTTCATACCCGTTTCCGGTAAACGGTGGTGTCGGAAAAACCTACCTATTTTTGAAATAGGTCTTTTCAAGCTTGAATTCTTCTGTAAACGGTTTCTTTGAATTACTACCCAGTTGTGCTACAAATTGTTCTTTGTCTCTTTTCGCTTCCTTTGCTACCATGGCCGTGGAAATTGCGCAGCATAGCCGCATCGCGGTTCGCGACCACTTACGGACATACAATGTCCCTGTGGACGGCTTGGCTGTGGTTCTAGTGGTGAGTGCGGAACATGCGTACCCGTACGAATTATTTTATTCCTGGGTAACATTTCCGGCTGTGGACGCTAATTCGGGCGTCTTCCATTCATACACTGCCTCGGCAGTACCGGCGGCTTATGCTCCGTACAGGGCACTGGAAGTACCTATAGACGCTTGGCAGCACGGAGTTTGGTTTGGTGGCGCCCTACCCCATTCTTTGAACGCTACGAGGTTAGGTCCTTTGTCCATTCCGGGCACAAATTGGCCCGCCTTGGGTGGATTTACTCCTCATCCTAATCGCGCCACTTGTAACGTAGGTGACCTGAGGCGTCTTCATGAGGTCTCGGTTGGCGTGATTAGGGCGCTTGTTCATTACATTAGTCGTAATATTCAAGGCGCAGCTCCCGCAGGTGCGCAGCTTCGAGCAGAACAGGCTGGTTTGAAAATCAGTCCTGTCTTGGTGAATTCCGTTATGGGCAGAAAGCCAGATAGTACGGATGAATTTCCTTACTGGCTTGCCGAGAAATTCGACCAGTTAGAGGCTGTGTTTCCTAATACGACTCCGAGTGAAAAACACCGGATTCTTACGCTTAGTTTACCGAAGGAAATAGCCCCGGAACTTGCTGACTGTGAGACATGGGGTAAGACTTTTGCAGCGGTTTACTCGAGGTGCTTTGGCACACCGTCAGTTTCGAACCTGTCTGCGATCCTCAAACGTGTTCAGGATGATCACGGACCTGAGTCGGCGGTTGAGTTGGGTATGCGCCTGAACGGTTCATTTGAGACAGTTTGCGGTATTATCCTTGCCAATGTAAAAGGGGATGCAGTGAACTTTCAGGTGGCCAATGGTCTGGCGTTAGTACCCGATGCCGAGAAACCCCGTCAGCTGGCAAGAATTATTGTGGCGGCTTATAAAACGGTTGGCCGCAATTCTAAGGGTGCGAAGGTTTTTCTTGAAAAAGAAAAGAAGCAGCCCCAGGGGCAGTCTTCGGAAACAAGTGGACAGCCCAAGTCCAAAAAACAAACTTGGCCCAAAAAGCAAAATAAGGGTAAGCAACAACAACAACAGACACAGGTCTCTAGTCCGGCGCCTTCACTACCTGCGCAGTCAGAGCGTGTTTATGAATTGCGCGATCGCGCTACGATTAAATCGCCTGAAAGATATCAGGCATCTGACCAACGCTCTCCTCGTTCCTTTCAGGACTCATCGGCTCCGTCAACCGGTGGTGGAGGGGGCGGCAGGGGCAGGGGTGGTCAGCAAGGACGTGGCCAGCCCCGCACGCGAAGTGAAGGGGACCAGCGGGACGACTCTACGCCAAAGAGACCGCAGTTTGCCAAGAAGAAAGTCGCTGCCTTAACGGCGCATCGATATGCCCCAGATAGTGAGAACGCGGCTTCGGAATCTGACGTGGGCTCTGACCTTGCTGGACAGCGCGGCGGAGATTACCATAGTGAGAGAGGCCCTCCGTCCACTGTTGAAGGTGACAGCGACTGACACTTATGTTGTAATCGAAACGGCTGATACACATGTTGCTCCCCCTGAAAGGCTTTTTGAAATTGTCCTGTTAATCGAAGGTGACATGCAGCGAACTGTAAAAGGGGTGTTTTGGGAAAATCTTTCAGATACGTATGACATTTTGCTTTCGGAGGCTGACTGGCCCCCACCTTTTGTTCTCGCAGCTCCGCGAGGGGAGGAGGTAATCCTCCCCAGTTTCGCGCACACTGTCTCGAGAGTGGAAGCGCTGCATTTTGCAGAAGAGTGGGCTCTGGCGCTTGCGCCGGCTGTGTACCGAAATCAGTGTGGCTGGGATAAATTGTCCCCTAGCCATGAGATTCCTTTACGGTCACAGCCTCAGCCACAACCCCAGTATCCCATACGACGTGAAGCTAAAGCTTCGGTCGCGGCTATCCTTGAACAATTGGAATATCAAGGTGTAATTGAAACATGTGTGTCACCAATGAATAATCCCCTTTTTACTGTTAACAAGCCGGACGGCTCTTATCGTCTAGTTTTGGATTACCGGCATTTGAACTCGCATTGCCGTAACTGTGCGGTACAGAATACTCACGGCTCTGCCCTAGTGAATAGTCTTGAGCGTAAACGGTTCAAAACCACGCTTGACATTTCCAATGGTTTTTATGCACATAGATTAGATGGTCTAAGTTCCCAATGGACCAGTTTTACGTGCGGCGGCGTACAAAAAATGTTTAAACGACTCCCAATGGGATATAAGAATAGTCCTGGAGTGTTTTCCGCCCGCATTGTCTCTCTTTTGGAGCGATTCGATCCAGTTGCATGTTCGTATGTGGATGATATTTATCTCACAGACGACGAGCTTTGGGTGCATCTGTGTCGAGTAAACAGCATAATTTGTAACTTTGCAGACATGGGTTACAAATTTAACTTTGCAAAATCACACATTGCGGAGTACACAGTGTTGTTTCTAGGTTATGAACTTAACCATGAAGGAAAGGGGTTAGCACCTCACTTCCTGGAGAAGTGTGCGCAGTTGCGCTCTCCGACAACGCTGAAAAAATTACAGTCTTTACTGGGTTTTTTGAATTTCGGGAGAACATACATTCCGGAATATGCCCAGCGTATCAAGCCTTTATATGCCTTGGTACAACCATCTTTTTCCAAATCATGCTGGCTGCCTGAGCATTCAGCCATTCTGCAGTCTTTGCAGGCTGATTTGCTCACTTCTGACTACTTACGGACCCGTGATAACCAGACTAACCTAGTGATAAGAATTATCCCTGGGACGGTGGGTTTCACGTACCTGACTTTTAATGAGGGGGATACTGTACCTATTGCTTACAAGTCACACTTGTACACTTCGGCTGAACTGCGTTTTTCCACTGTGGAGAAAGTTTTAACGGCTGTGCAGATGGCAATTCTTAAAGAACGTGCCCTGTCGCAGGGAAAGCGCATGTTGGTTGTTACCCCGTGTCCTGCATTGGAGGCGGTCACGAAAGCCAGTGTACCAAATTCTAAAGCTTTGCACCCTCGGTGGATTCAGTGGGCTACATCCTTGACATCTCAGGATGTCACGTTTATTTTTGACGCCGCTTTACGGTCGCAGGAGTATTTACAGTATGAATTTGTTCATCCTGCTCCTTTAGCAATGCGGCCGTTGGAGGATTTCCATTGTATCATTTACACGGATGGTTCGGCGCAGGTTGCGCATGGCTCTAAACATGCCTACGTTTCCGCTTGCGCCATTGTAGTCGGTGCAATGGTGAACGATGAGTTCAAGTCCAGTGTCGTGCACACGCAGACGCTTGGAGACTGCACCGCTCAATTAGCAGAGCTCCGTGCTCTTATGCTCGCATTGGAGTACGCAGATCCTAGTGTGACGACTTTAATCGTAAGTGATTCTTACTACTGTGTCCAGTCTTACAATGAGAACTTGTTCTTTTGGATTCAGAATGATTTTCGTGATTCCAAAGGTAGTACAATAAAACATAAAATGATCTGGGTCCGAGTGGCGGAACTTAAAGAGAAACTGCCACTCGTGTTTGTGATTCATACTCTCGGCCACCAGCGCGTGGGAGTCCACGCTGTTGGCAATTCGCTTGCTGATGAGGCGGCGAAGTCTGCGGTATCAAAATACTTAGTTGCAGCGGTCACGAGGTCCAAGAGCAAAATAGATGACGACATCTTGGCGGCAGTTGCTGCCACGGCGAAGGGAGGTAAATATCCTGCGGGGTTCCCTTCGAAGTACACATACCACTTAAGTCCCGATAAGGTTCCTTATGTGAAAATTCCTGAAGTTGGAGAGCGTCTGGTTCCCAACTCGGATCGCAGAGCTTCTCTGATTACAGCGGCTCATGAAGGTGTGGCGTCTGCGCATGCGGGCGTCTCAGCCACTGTATCACAGCTACAACAGAGGTTCTGGTGGCGGGGACTGTACAAACAGATGCGCGATTATGTCCTTATGTGTGACATTTGTCAGCAGATTAAGCCTTCTACTGCTGCGCGTCCGCCTCAGACACAGTTGTACATCTCTAATAAACCGCTTGGTTGTGTTTATTTGGATCACTGCGGTCCTTTTTCTTCTGATACTGCGTATAAATACATCTTAGTAGCAGTTGACTCATGCCCACGCTTTGTGTGGGTATGGCCGCATCGAAGCGCTGATTCGCGAACTGTCATTAAGGATTTGCGTGTCTTTGTGGGAATCTTTGCTTGTGGTACTTTCCATTCGGACCAGGGTCCGGCTTTCGCCTCTAAGGCGTATAAGGATGCTATGGTTTCGTTGGGAGTACAGGTGAAGTTTTCAAGTCCCTACAGGCCTGAGGGCAATTCTGTAGTAGAGAGAATGAACCGCGACTTAAAGCAATCTTTGACAGCACGTGTTATAGGCACTGGTAGAAACTGGCTGACCCACCTCTATGGCGTGCAGCGTGCGCTTAATAATCTCCCTAGAAGGTCTCTGGGTGGGCGGACCCCATACGAAATGCTCTTTGGTATCAAGATGTACGTCCCTGACCTTGATGGTGCAGACTGCCAGGCCCAGGCCGCGGCCTTTGACGTAGATGAACATTGCAATGTTTTACAGGATCTACAAAAGACCAGAGACAGTCTTGCAAAGGAACACTTGCCCTCCACGTCGGATGATGCGTTGCAGATCCCGGTAGTTGGCTGGCTACCCCAAGTTGGAGAACTGGTTCGAGAGAAGATCGATAACAAGAAAGAGTTTGGTCCCTCATTTAGAACGCCGGTTCGAGTCCTTGGAGTGAAGGGCACAAGAACAGTCATTTTACCACCACTTCCAGGTCGTAAAGAAAACAGATTTATTTCTATTGACAATGTCAAGATACACAGGGTGGCCGATTCTTCATAGTATGACACCGGCTACATCCTGTCCTTCCATGGTGAGGAACTCTGTGCTGGCTATTACATCTGGTGCAGATCAGGAGGTGTCCCTCGAGATGCCTGCTTTATCCAATCCTTTATTAAATACAATTCCTCTTGCTAACATTGATGAGCGGACATATGCAGATCCTGCTGATTTATCTATGTCTGATCTAAATGCTCGTTTGGCTAACCAGTCCAGATTCTCTTTTGACTCTGTTTCGGAACTTTCAAAGAAACCATCGACTATTAAAAAATATGCCACGTTATTTAAAAAACATTTTTTAATTCCTCCTTGGACCTACGTTTGGCTGATACTATTTTCATTTTATCTTTTTATGTCAATTGGTTTTGTGTTTTATTTTTTCCGCTTGATTGATGGCCATTATGTGAAAGAAAGAACAGGAATTCGGTACCTTAATGGAACATTGGCCCCTCTATCCTCCTCACATTCAGCACACAGGCTAAGGAGAGACTTGAAAACAGTACAAATTACTGCTTGGCCTGTCCTTGATGGGATTGTGTGGGATGCAGTTAGGTTTCAGATACATGGCCCCACAGAAGTTATTAATGTTCCTAATGTGCTTAGAGTAAACATGGGAGATGTGGTTAAGCAAAATATTCATTCTGATGACTGGGATCTTCAGGCCGTAGAAGCATTGTTCTCTGATTTAAAATATTATTCGGCCTTTGATGCTGAGGATTTGTACTTAGATTCTGTCAATTATGGTGATTTGTTTTGTTATCAACATTATGGAAATCATTTCTTACACAAGACAAGTTCCAGGAGGGTTCCTGTGAATTACACTCAGTGGGAACATTGCCCTGCTCCTTTACAGGGGAGCTCAAGTACGTTTCTGGGAAAATACTCTTATTTTACAGACTTTAATCAGTCAAATCCTGAGTCGTTTTATTTTAAAGTAAACCAGAAATTCATGCCCAAAGTCAGACTTACTGATACAAAATTGCTGTATTCAAAGTCCTTTCTAGAAAGGTTATCTGTAGATGGCTATGAGTTATGGAAGGATACTGTTGACCTTAAATCGGTTTGGGGTACCAAAGATTGGCAGGTACAAGGCACTGAGGCTTTGCATCGTGCATGTCTCATCCCGAATCACATGTTGTTTTTAAATTCAACTATTTCCCAAACAACATGTTTTGGATTGGCTACATCTAAAAAATTAAATACCCCTACTATCCCTGATTTGGAAGAATATTCCGGTTGGAGTAATTTCAGTACATCGTCCATCAGTGAGATACAAGCACTTTTGCAGAACTCCTCCTTTAATGTTTCCCATTTCGACCCGGAGGGGTGGCTCTTGTGGCAAAGAAGCTCTGATGCTTGCCAACGTCGTTTTTTGGGTTTGTCTGAAGGGTTTACGCACATCAGGCCAGATCCCAGGTTTGAAACAGATCACACTGTTACTACTTATTCAGTAGGAAAATTGTGTCAGAACTGGTTACAACATTCCACTTTGGCTGCAGTTAAACTGCATCTGTCCCAGTTGAATGAAAATATAGACCTAAATGATTTTATAAAAGGCCCAGCTAGGGGTAGATCTAAACGCTTTCTTTATGCTATATACAATGAGATTTGGAAATTTTCACAAGTTGAGGCAGCAAAACGCCTGAGAGCTATTGATCAAGCAAATTTGGAAAAAGTGCTTGCAGTGGTAGATAACAGTATTAACATGCTTTCGTCCAGAATTTACACATTGGATAATATTGTTTCTTCTGTTGTTGATATTGTACATGATGAAGTGTCCACGTTATACCATGGTCAAAATCAATTGCGTTCTGTAATGCAGTTTGCATGGACGCTACAGACTCTTAAGGCTGGTCGAGTTCCCTGGACCTCATTGAACGTTTCATCCCTTTTTGCTCCTTTTAATCTTACTGAGAAACAGCGCATGCTTTCAATGCGTGATGCTTCATTTTCTATGCTACATATTGAAAAGCTAGAGTCCTTGCCTTTCTCTGTTGCTGAAACCACTACTGCCACATGGCTTATTCATGGATTAATTACATTACCATTCCCTTTATATAAATTTACTAACTGTATGCGTTATATTGCTATAGGACGATATGAACCGCTAGGCAATGCATTCCTACATGAGGCATGGTCATTACCATACACATACAGATGTCTGAAAGATGGCAAAGAGGTTAATCTTAATGGTGAGGAATGCACACAGTCACCTGACCATTCATTAATATGCAGACACATTCAGTTACACGGTTCTTGTAATCAGGACCGCCCAAATTTAGCATGTGTTTTAAAAGGCACGCCAGTTCCAGCAGTAGTGCCCACATTTACATTATTAGCTAATGGTAGTTATTTGCTTTTAAACAACGAATTATGTTGTGGTTTATTAATTGGTGTGGCTTATATAGTTACTGTATCAGAGCGTGTAGTGTGCTGCAAGAACGTGCTATACCCACCCACGCATGGCTCCTCAGATGTCTCCATCTGGCCACGGATCCCAACCTTGGAAGCGAAATTCAATGGTTTAAGCAGAATAAGGGCCCTTTTGTCTCAAAAACAAGTGACCCTGAGTTCGGCCCGGGAAACTTATGTCCTTCACATAGCCAACACCCGCACAGAGGTGCAGGCGCTCTTAAACACTGATTTGCCATTTCATTTCTGCGAGCTGGTACACCAGATTTTTAATGCTTCTTCAACGAATGGCCTTGCACATTTTTTTAAACTAGTAAGCAGTGGCCTCGTGACTACTTTTGAAAAAGTTTTTGGTATCATTCCCACGTTTTTCCACACTATTTTTTCGAGTTTGTTTGGTGGAATACCTGTTTTGCTGGCTGTGGCCACAGGCTTTCTGTTGGTGTTTTTCTTCATAAAACATGGATGCCCATCCTGCGCAAGACGCCGTTCAACGCCTCCTGACCCTGTGTCGTAATCGGATGCTCAATTACTATGGAACATTGCCGCTTGCAGCATTAAGCACGGCCTATAGATTGTCATTTCGGTTCACCGACTTCACGTGTGTCCAACCTGTGTTTCACTGCCTGAGCTGCGAGTTCGATTGGGCCATTGATTTATGCCTATGCTTGAGGACTGCTCCTGACGTCGATTTTGATCAGCTAATGCGTCCCGTTGTGGCTCACGAGCTGATCTGTTCTGGCGAGAGAGTTATGGCCTTGGCAGCGATAAATGGAGTTCTGGGCCAATGGGAGATCTCTGCAGCGGCGAATGCCTTTCTGACACACAGCGATCTGGTGAACCCACCGAGTTGTCCTCTGACGTTGCAGGAGGATCCGATGCTGGAGGAACACGTATGTTCTTTCCCATTGCTAAATTGGATGGCTGAACTATTTTCGGATGATGGCAGTGATTTCATACTGGAGGCTGTTGCAACTTTCTTTGCATATACTTTCCAATCGTGAGATGCCTAGAAGGAATGCTTTGTTGTGAAATATAACTTTCCCCTCGCTGAATTGGAGGGATGGACTATGTTCAGCTGATGGAGAGTTCACTCACGTGATGTCGCTGGAGATAACGTCTAGGTGGCACATTGACTTTGGATATCGGATAAGTGCCTTGGTTTTTTCTCTTACAAACAATTGAAAGGATGCGACCTGGTCATACATCTCATAATTTTTGGACCTGGCGGAAGACTTTTGGTTCAAGACTTTTGCTATTTTTTAGATTTGAGGCCACTGTAGGCATTCATACATATTCATTCATACATATTCATTCATACATATTTTTAGCTTATTTTAGCTCAAGATTATTGAATTTTGCTTTCAATTTTTGTATCTGATTTAGTATTGCCTTTTCCCTTATGATTGGCGGTGCTCGGACCAATGGGGGGGTGTCATATGGATACTTCATTACATATATTGCGTTAAGTTAGCATGAGTGTATTACATGTTTAAACAGCCGTTTTGCCTTCGGCTTCAGTTTTGCACACGACACGTACTTGTTGTTGTAGCTTTCACCCTAGAAGCGGTGAGGTGTTTTATTTGAGAATAATATGTTATTCCTATGCTATCAGCTTTGCCTCGTACACTTGGTACAACTGTCTGCACACTGAGAGCTGCACACTCTAAGATTAACCTAACACAAGGTTGCTGGGAAGTCTGATCCTCGCACCACATTAGACATTAGACATAACACAAATAATGTTGATGCCAACATTTTGGGCTCTACGCGGGTTTAAGATAGAGTTACACGGAATGAACGAACACACACTTGGTGCTGCGCATGAAGAGAGCTGGTAGCTGCTGATGTGAACTGCTCATACTGACATTGAGAGGTATGGGGTCGCCCTGCTAAAGCCCGAATGAGACCTTCTTAGATATAAAATAATATGCTAGATAGGGTGCGCGAAATATAGGTGCTAGAGATTTCTATAGGTTTTGCATTATATCATGCTAGCACCTTTTGCTTACTATGGATTAGTGACTATGCTGCTGACTATGGTTTTTATAATCTGCATTTTGGTATTATACAAGATACTGCGTTTGAGAACTTTGCATTGAATAATAAATATTTCAAACTTGCACTTGTGTTCTTTGACTCTCAGTTTTGGTTTGCAATGATTATATAACGAAAGAGTGTTCATGTGTTCCACGACTCCTGAGGTATTCTAAAGATCATGTTCTGGTTTGTCTAATACATGTATCATTCCATAATGATCCATGAGACACTGTAGCTAGCTAGGTAACGAGATTTCTGACACTGAGATGAGTTTTGGATCATCCTAACTCACTGAGGTTCTAGATCTCTATGCACAGTTCTGTGGGAGAACGGAAACCCTGCTACAGTAGATGGAGCTTATTATCTGATGAAAGAATTCGGTGACATTATTGCAGTGGGTGGTGGACTTATCCGCCTGCAAGCTAGGAGACTGTTTTGTTAGTTGTTTGATGATTCGGAAATTTTCCTTGGGTTTAGATTTGGCAAGCAAAATTTTCTCAGAGAAGTATGTGGCCTGGGCCGCTTTTATCATTGTTTTGTATTCACTGATGGCTTCTCAATAGAGGGTTTTGTTGTCTGTGGAATAATCAGATCGCCATCGTCTTTCTAACTTCCTGCAGAGTCGTTTCTTATCCCTAAGAGCGTCTGTGTACCACGGGGCAGTTTTGTGGGAGCGTTTGAGCGTGATTTGCTTTTTGGGAAGAACGACGTCTAGAGAATCAGTGATCGAGTTGACATATGCCTGGTTTGCTAGGCCGGGTGTGTCTTTGATCAGAGGAGGATTCTCCGCAAGCTTGCTAGTCCAGTTATCAACTGCTAGGTGAGACCAGGCTCTCATGAGTCTCATAGTGGGTGCTGGTTCAGAGGGTTTAGGCGCAGTCCAGCTGGTGGGGATCAGGAAATGGTCCGTCCAGGGCAGGGGGATAGGTGGACTAGTTAAAAGATCAGGACAGTTACTAAAAACCGGGTCCAGCAGATGGCCCTTCACGTGGGTAGGGGAGGTAACTCGTTGGATGAGTTGTAGAGCTGCTGGATCATCAGCTAAGGTTATGGCTACGTGATCTGAGGATGAGTCAAAGAGAAAATTAAAATCTCCTAGCAAGGTGAAGTTGGATGTGATATTGAGACGCTTGGGGGTAGACTGACGTGGAACTGCTTCGGGGGGCCGGGAGGGCGGTAAATAAGAGTGCCAGAAAGGCATCTGTTAGGTGAAAGTTCAATGTTAAAGGTAAGGCTTTCACAGTCCGGGATGGTTTCGGGGACTATTCAACAGAGAAGCTGTTCTTTATGAATTATCGCCAGGCCTCCTCCTCTCCCTTTCGGCCGATCTTGCCGAGAGATTTGGAAACCTGGCGGGAGAGCATCTATGACCGCAGGATCAGCGTCAGGGGATAGCCAGGTTTCTGTTAGGAACAATATGTCTGGTGTGTGTTCCTCTATTAAGTACGCAATTTCGACCTTATGTTTAGGGAGAGAGCGGCAGTTCAATAGGAACATGCGGAAGTCATGTAGCGGCTCAGTGGTTTTTTTGGGTTTGAAAGAGTTATGGCATTTGGGACAGACATGCGTCAGCATGTCAGCTTGATAGCTGTGTTGACAGCAGTTGCTGGTGGGTGCCCTTAGACTACGAAGGGTTTCAGCACTGTAGTATATAAGGTCCGAGGGCTGAGATGCAGGGTAACTGGCCCTAGGCACGGACTCGGCGCGGACGAGCGCAGACGAGCTTGCCTTATGCGCGCCTTCGGCACGCAATCGTCGCGCCCGCTCCGCTCGTCCGCTGCGCCTCCGGTGCATGCACATTATTATGGGACAGAGAAAGGGCGTGGCCTCAAGGGGGCGTGTCCCTCGATTCGGCGTGGCCGATGGCGCCTGACAAGCCTCCTGTGAGCTCTCCCTCTCAGCGCTGGAACCGCTGCTGAGGATGCTTTGAGGCAGGGGCTGATGAGGTAAAGAGCAAGTTTTAAAACCCAATTACAAGCAATTTAAAAGACAAAAATGTGCAAAGTAAAGTAGCTATCTCCCAGGTGTGCCTCAGGAGAGTGACGGTGTAACAGATCTTGAACAATGCCAATCCTCCTATATTGAATTAAACCACGCCAGTCGGTAAGCCATGTATTTTAGTGCATCATAATGCTGTGGTCGGAACAACAGCTTCCGACGCGAGACTGGTGGGTCAGACAACCCCAAGAAGCCCGCGGGTGCTTACCGACTGACATCATAATAAGGCTTTGTGTGTACAAGGCCAAAGAATCAGATTAAAATTATGTTTAAAAATAAAATATGAATCAATGTGTGTTAATATTTACTGCAATGTTGTGCCGATATGTGTATAAAGCGAAAGTTTTCTTTATATGGGCATTTCACAATGGTAAAACGTACTTCAATTAACTTAAGGATTTTTAAATGTTAAAATTAAATTTATGGATACAGATTCCAAACATATTTGACAGGGTAGTTTCAAATTAATTGTACAGCACATACATATGGCTTGAAAAACGGTTAATCCACTTTAGTACAGATATTAAACATTTAAAATGTTACACCAAAATATCACAAGGTATTTTAGTTTGTTTTACTTTTGTGAAAACAAAATGCAGGCTTTCAGTTTAGTAAAAACGTTGTACTATATTACTGTAACTTTTAATTACATTGACTCATATACAGTTTTACATTTTAAATCATAATGTAATTTACAATATTAAGAAATTAAACCTTAATGCATGTTAAACATTTATCAATGAGCCATTGTTTGTGCCAGAATTAAAATGTTGCTGCTGGGATAATCCAATATATATGTGACATGACATTCCATCTGCATAAATCTCTTTGAGCAATATTTTTTTCTTTAATTTTTTGATTTATCATCTGGACATGACAAAGGACTTACAAGTAATGTTTTAGGGTATTTGTTACTCTGCCACCACTATGATCACATTCCTGTCTGCTTAAAAAATGTATGCCTATCAACATTATTTTTCAGTAACATGCACATTTGTAATTGAGTAAGACATCATGCAAATCTGTCGTGTTTTACATAAATTAAATAGTATTTTTTATCAAAAACATAATTGTAATATGTTTTTAATATAAAATGTAGCCATTTAATCCTATGTTTCCAGAGATGTGTTGTTTGTTTCTAATACTAACTCACAAACGTGGCATTTGGAACATCCACTGGATCAATGCATTTTATGCTCTGTCACTTGCAATAGGGATAAAGGAGTATCACACCTGACACAAGTAACAATGTTGTTCTGTTTGATAAAACTGTTCCATATAACTTAACATCAAAAAACCTCATGTTTATTTAGGCAGGCATGTCTCTGCTCAAAACAGTCCTTTCAAAGTGATCATTATAAACCTCATGTAAAACATTACACCTTCAAGAACTCCTCGTTGGTAACAAAACTAAGGGTAACAAAAAATTGTTATTTAAAATAAAAATCTCCTAAAAACATACCCCTTCATGCTACTGTCTTGCACTCAATTGCTGATCAAGCTGAGGATAGGCCACTGTAAGTAGGTGGGTCGTTTGGAGGGTCAGGGTGCAGCGCATACACTTCAAGAGCTGGGTGGACTGGCTGAAGTGCACTTCTGCTAACTTCTTGGTCCAGTGTCATAGGTCCCTCTATCTCATTCTGCAATATATGCTAAGTTGCTTTTAGACCCCAAGGGTCTGCACCTTCTTGGTTATGGCCTTCCATATTATCTCCTTTTCTTGATGTAGTTGACCTGAATGGATACAAAAAATTGAAAATAAAAAAATATGCTTTTTGTTTGTTCATAAGGATGTAACAGGATGCGTGAGGTGACAGCGCACCTTAGGCAAGGTCGCCACTACTTTGAATTGTGATTTACTTTAAAAAAAATTGCTTTTACTTTTGGCTACCTCTGTTTTATAGAATTTTTAACTGTAGCTTACTTGCGCCTTTCCTTTTTGCCTTTCCGTTCACCCGGCCCAACGCAGCGTTCAGCTGTTTGTTGTGGAGCAATGTGGCCCGCCTTCTTTTCCTAATTTCCTAATTTCTGCTACTGGGGCACTACTTAGGCAGCACAGATGCCCGGCCGCTCAGCACGAGGTGACAGCGCGCCGTAGGCAATGTCGCCCCTACTTTTAATTGTGATTTACTTTTAAAACATTTGCTTTCATTTTGGTTACCTCTGTTTTATAGCATTTTTAATTATAGCTTACTTGCGCCTTTCCTTTTTGTCTTGCCATCCCTGGTCCACTGCAGCGCTCGGCTGTTTGTTGTGAAGGGATGTGGCCCTGCCTTCTTTTCCTCATTTCCGCAACTGGGGCACTACTTAGGATAGCATGGATGTCCGGCCATGCAGCGGATGCGCTGGCGATGCGCCAAAGGCATGCTCGTCTGCGCCCATCCGTCACAAGACATGCTGCCAATTTGGACAAAATGAGGCACTTCTACTACCTGGAATAATCTTCTTACCATTAGCATGCAGGTGGTCAGATGCAATCGATCCAGTCTGCTGGGTCTAGAAGGTTCTTTTTGCTGCAAATGTTGTGGCATTGAGTCCATCCTCCCGTCAAAGCTTAGCAACCCTCCTTCGAGTAACTTTATTATCGCTTTCCACCTCAATTGCCGCTCAGTGTCTAAACACTTTGCCGTACGATCTCCTGGAGGCTGAGTCCACAGACGTCCTGTTTCTTACAGAGACTTGGCTCTCGAAGGATATGGTTGCGGAGCAAGTGCTCGCTCTCCCGGAAGGTGACAAAATACTTACCCTCAACAGGGCATCGAGAGGCGGGGGGATTGCTGTTGTTTTTAAAACTAGCTACCTTTGCTCCTTTACAAAACAATTTGTTGCCGGTTGCGAATGCGCCCATTTTAAAATCACTTTCAACCCTAATTACACCATGACAGGACTTTTAATTTACCAACCTCTGGGTCCCTCAAACATGTTGAGGGAAGAACTCACAGAGACAGTAAGTGCCTTGGTGGTTAATGCTTTTAACTTTACAGTCATAGGAGATAATAATTTGCATCTGGACAATCTCTCTGACCCTGAAGTGGCTAATTTTTGGGCTGATCTCCCTGCGTGTCGGCTCGATCAATGGGTCTTAGGCCCAACACACTCAGCACTCAGCTGGTCATTTACTGGACACAGTTTTTACTAATATATCTTCCCTTACAGTCCGTACTCCTGCCCCGATGGGCTGGTCGGATCAATTTTTAGTTTTCATGTCCATTCAGGGTGTCACACCAACAAGCAATTTAGTTAAAACCTTCTCGCTTAACCGTCCCTAGCACAAATTGAATTGAGATCTATTTCAAACTTACCTGTCCGCTACCCCACCCAGATTTGTCAGCTGATCCCAATGAGGCTATATTGGCCTTCTGTAATTGGATCAGTCAGCCCCTGGACAGCCTTATTCCTGCTAAAATGACCATGAATTGTCGCTCCAAATCTAATCCATGGTACAACACCAATATGGCTGTCCTGCGTAAAATTTGCAAAAAGTTGAAGAGAACTTGGAAGAAGTATTTTGATCTGACCTCTAAGGTCTACAACCGGGCCGCCGTAAGGAGATATCATAAGGCCCTCCAAGTTGAGCGTGCAGCTTTTTTTGCGGAGCAAATCAGCAAGAGTACTAATCCAGCAAAGAGCATCTTTTCTATAGTCTCTAGCCTTATAAATCAAAAGGTTGCCGCTGGATCTCTGATCACTTCTGACCAGCAGTGTAAAGTGCTGGCTGCCTTGTGTGTTAAGAAGGTAGAAAATATCTACAAATGCTTCCCTATGATCCTCCCTGGTCCCCCTGTGGTACCCTGTAATCACACAAATGCTATTAAAGGCTTTTCCCCCCATTCCTCAGAACTCATTGCTCACCCTTTGTTCCAAAGCCAAGTCAGGCTCTCCTGTCTAACCCCTGAAGCCCAACCAATTTCGGAAAATTCTTCCTATTGTTCTATACCCTCTGGAACAGGTGATCAATGCGTCCCTTAAATCAGCTGTCGTGCCTACTGCCTGGAAACAGGCCAGGGTGCTACGGCTGCTTAAAAAACCTGCCTTAGACCCTAATGAGCCACAGAACGTCCGGCCTATATCCTTGTTACCCTGGGACTCAAATATCACAGCGGCCTATGTTAACTCTCTTCTCATGGAATTTTTAAATGCCAATAACAGGTTTGACCCTTCCCAAAATGGTGTTCGCCCTGACCACAGCACAGAGTCAGCGCAGTGCTCTTGGCTGTGACTGAACATCTTTCGAAAGCTTTAGACACCGGGCAGACATCGGCACTAATTCTCCTAGACCCTTAGTGCTGCATTGGACATGGTGTCTCATGCCTTCTTGCTGCGTTGCCTGGAGGAGGCAGGAGTTACTGGCTCTGCTTTGCAGTGGCTGGCCTCTTTTTGTGAGGATAGGATGTTCCAGGTGATTGCTCCTCCCTTCACCTCCAGTGTCCATCCCATAGGACAGGGGGTACCACAGGACTCCACCCTGAGCCCTCTGCTTTTCAATCTTTATGTTCAACCTCTGGCCGGAGGTCTCCTATGCCGACAACACACAGTTGTTGGTGGCTATCTCGTGCGACTCTAAGCAGGACGCCCTGAAATTTCATGGTGATCTTGTGGCAGTTGCCGAGTGGATGACTGCCAACTGTCTCCAGATGAATGCCAACAAGTTGGAGGTGTTGTTGGTGTGCAGAAAACATGGTCTATGGAATGAGCTCTGGTGGCCTGAGAGCCTATGCGCTGCCCCTGCCCTTAAGCAAGCAGGTAAGAATATAGTGGTCTGGATGGATGCCTCACTTAATTTTCAGACTCAAACAAAAAAGTGTCAGGTACCAGCTTCGGACTGCTGCAGGGACTCAAATCCATTCTAGGCTTTTTTGATGCCCCTACTAGGCGATTCATCATCCAGGCCCTGATTATGTCATGACTGGACTATGCGAATTCACTGTATTTGGAGCTAATAAGTCTGAAGTTTAAAGGCTACAGAGAGTCCAGAACGCGGCTGAAAGATCCCTCTATAGTCTGCGTCAGGTCTTCTCAGTGACAAGCACCATTCTCTGTTTACACTGGCTACCAGTGGCTAGGTGCATCAAGTTTAAGGCTCTTTGTATAGCCTTAAAAACTCTGAAAGTGGCATCTCCTAAAATCTTGACTGACCTGCTTTTACCTTATGTCCCCTCTGCCAGCTCTGTTCTGTAGGAAAACATCTGGTGGTGGTTCCTAGAGTTAGGAGGGTTTTTGCTGGTGGTCGTTCCTTTCGGAATAGAGCTGCCATCCTCTGGAATTCTGTACCGGCCCATATTCGAGGGTTTACTAATTACCTCGAATTGAAGAAATCTCTAAAAACCTTTCTCTTCCCCATTCCGTAGGTCACTGGGCTTTTTATGTTCTGTCACCTCACTGCTGTTTAGCGCCGGGACGACTCTTCACTGGGGCATCTGTTGCGCTTAATAAATCTGTTAACATAACATAACATAACAGAATTTTGAGAAATCAATCACAAGCATTTAGAAAAGTGAAAAGAGCATATTTAAAAAAAACAATTTTGTAATAACTTTATCCCTTGGTATGTCCTCATTTTATAAATCCGTGCCAGTGACATTTTCTCTTTGTGGCATTATAACAATTCCCAAAAATAACTTTTTAAGGTACATGAACATTTTTTATATATCTATATTCACTGAAGTAAGTAGGTAAATGTTTATCATTTAGTTAATTAAAACCCTAACAATTTAAAACAAACGAAAAATGGAAAAAAAGAAAAAATAGAAAAAAAAGAAAAAAAGACCAATATTATACAAGACAAGTAAAAAATGAATTAAGCAATACATTCTTTTCATCTCTTCTTAATACTTCTAAAATGTCATTGTTAAAATTCAGTGCAATAGGTTTGTCCCTTTATTTTTCTCCTTCGCCAAGTTTCCGACCCTTTTAACAAAGCTTAGTAAATGCTTCGAGGAATTTGATCAGTCTACAGTTTAGTGGTGGATCTGAAGGATTTTTTAGGCACGCCATTATTGTAGCTCTACAGGACCTAGTGTCTCTTTCATTAAAACTTGGTTTTAGGAGAATAACTCGTTCATTATGCAATTTCATGCATGTGCAAATTACATGGATTAAATCTTCTTCGTGAAGGTTTCACAGCCGGCATGATTTAGGACCTGTATGCACCCAGGCTGGCTGGTCTGCCAAAGATGGTCATTTTCAAAAAGTGTAATGTCATTAATTGCTTTTTTACATCGATTCAGAATGTTACGCTCAAATATGGTGCCGGTGCAAGGGACTTATTGTTGTTAATCACCATCCAAGCGTGCGACCTTAATCTAAAGATATTTTTATCAATTTCAGATGAAAGAATTTTTGAAACTTTATTTATTGCTTGTTTGAAGGATTGGTACGGCTGGTTTTTATTCCATAATTCCGTTGTACATGTAGTTGAGAAGGATTTTCATAAGTATTGATTAAAAGGAGAAGTTCTATCCTCTTTACTTCAGCCCAAAGCTCTTCATTGATTGTTGATGTAGCTACATTTTGTTTCAAGCGATACAAAGTTTTCACTGTCACATACATTCTCCCTATGTCTTCGTTTATTAGGCCGAATTCAAGACGAACCTGGGTCAGGGAAGACAAAATACTTTTTTGTAAATGGAAACTATTAATTGATTTAAGATCTCTCTGTCTTTGCCATGAAAGGCAGCGATGGCTTATGTTATTGTTGGCAGGATTTTTGCCTTCATTACAGCGAGCAGTAGTTTATATGAAGGACCCTTCAACTTTTTAGCCAGAAGCTGAAGGCAAATATAAGGGCGCTGGATCTCTGGGTCATATACCATTTTTGCTCCGTGAGGTTTCTTGAGTTATCAATGTAGAATCCCAGGTATTTGTTTTTTTTCCACCTCAAGTTGGTTACCATTAAGCCAGATTGTCTGTTTACATCTCCGCAGCCTCCCGATCACCATTGTTTTTGTCTTTGATATATTTATTTCAAGTTTGTTTTCTGAAATATAAACTGACATTTTGTTCAAACTACTTTGAAGACCGATCTTTGTTTAGCTCATTAACACCACGTCGTTGGCGTATGAAAGGATGTATGTCATTACAATGCATGCTTTTACAACGCATGCCATTACGACGCAACTTTTACAACGCAAGTCGTTAGAATGACTTGCGTTGGGGGCGCTGAATAGTGAATACTTTTATTTACTATTCCAACTCCAGTCCCCGTGGATAGTAGGGAAGGTGTTGGATAGTAATTAAACTATTCCCTATCCTAGAGCGCCCGCCAGCGCAATTCGTTGTAATGACTTGCGTTGTAAAAGGTACGTCGTAATGGTAGTGCATTGTAAAAGTTGCGTTGTAAAGGATGTTTCCTGTATGAAAGATGAGAGAGTACTAATTTACCAAGTTTCGTGGATGGGAATTAATGCAGTCCAGCCTTTGAGAGAGATCAGACATAAACAGATTAAAAAGGTGTGGGGCCAAGACGCACCCTTGTTTGAGGCCTCTGGTGATTGTCAGCGTCCTTGATAATCTGGACCCATTACCTATCTTGATTCTTAACCATGTGTTAGAATAAAATAGCAATATGCCTTTTAATAGCCTTTCAGGATTGTCCCATGCTCGCAGATTTTTCCACAGGAGGTGACTATCAACACTATCAAAAGCTGCCTTTAGGTCTATAAAGCAGAGGTAGAGATGTAGTTTTCTCTGCTTACAATTGTTTGCAATTAGTGGTAGACCTAAGATGTTCGTTGTCGTTGCTATACCTTGCCTGAATCCTGTCTGGTTGGTCGGGATAAGATTGAGATTATCAAACCAAGCCTTGAGCTCTTCTAACATCAGAGTGGAATAATATTTGGCTTCTACGTCCAAAAGGGCTATCAACCTATAGTGTGATGGATTTGATCTCTCTCCTCCTTCAAATATAGAGGTCAGTATCGAACCTTGCCAATTTACTGGTATGTTATTTAGGAGCTCTATTTCTTGGTATGGGTTAAAAAGGTGATTACCCTAAAACGATGTATCGTGTTTGAAGATTGCTTGAGGGATTCCATTAGGTCCAGGAGCACAGTCACTTCGGCCTTTCTTGATTATACGTCTAACTCCTTCGCTTGACAGGGACGAATAGTTTGTCGCTGTTGTCGGGGAGACATTTTCCTCCATTAGCTTTGTCCCGACGTCTTTCAGCTCTTTCTTATGAGGAGTTTTGACTTCCTCCGAGCTGGATGTTCCGGTGTCCGCTTTGGGTTTTTCTTTTCCGTCAACTGGGGTCCGGATGTTTCCTTCAGATGTTCCATGGGTATTTGTTTCTATGAACCTCTTGGCTAAAAATTCCGCCCACTCGCATTCTTGTATGTTTGACGATTATACATTCGCTGATCTGTGTAATTTATTTATGATTACCCAAAACTGATTTGAATTTGATTTCTTAGAGATACAAAGCAGTTCGGGCCAGAATTTGTCATTGCTCTTTCTTTTGTCTTCCCAGAGCTCTTTTTATAGCATTTCCTTAGCTGCCGTACCCTATCCCAAGCAACTGTGTCAGGTACTGTTCTTTTTAGCCTCCTTATTGTTTTTTTGAGTTTGCATTTTAAGGCTTGCAGCCCTGCCGTTGTTGTTTTATCCGGGTCTTTTATTTGGCCATAATTTTTTGTCTGCTTTTGTTCAGTCCACAGTAATGTAGTTAAATTCGCCGTAAATTTTTCTCAAGCTTGGATTTTAATCTGGGCCTCTGCCTTGCTGGCAATTATCTTCATTTTTATTTTAGACTGTAATATCTCAATTGTGTCATTTGACCATTTTAGTTGTTTTAGGTCAACCGTTTGTATGTTTCCTTCAACCGTTGCAATTGCCTGCTGTTTGGTGATTTTTAACCTGAAGTGTATGAGCTGATAGGAGTGGGAGAGGAATGGCATCAATGATACTGAAATTTCTGTATAATCTAGTCTTGATCTTGTCTTTACCCCATGAAATGTGTGTTTAGGTGGGAAATCGTTTGGAGTTCTGCCATTTATTATTCTTAGCCCGAGGAACTGTAGAACATTTACCAAGCCTTGGCCTACGTGATCCACTTTAGGCCTCATTGACTGGTATTGTTGTGGAACATTCCAAAATGTGTTGTCAGATGCTAGCAAATCATCCTCATCCGGTGTATGAATTGAGTTGGAATTAAAATCCCCTGTAACTATCAAATCCCATAAGGGAAAGGTACTCCTGATGTTAAATGCAATCAGTTGCGTTTTGTGGGCCAATTTTTTCCTAACCAAGGGATGTGCATATGTATTTATCAGCAGGGCGGTTTTTGTTCTACCTGCTTACCCGGATGTTAGTTTGATCAATTGGATGTCAGGTCCTACTGAGGCCATCTGTTCGGTGTAAATTTTTAGCTCTGTAGATATATAAACTGCTAGGCCCTCTTTTGGTCAACCATAAGTTTTGGTTTTTATGGCTGAAACTGTATAATGTAGATAATTTGTCAACGGGAGATCTTCTAGTGCCCAAGTTTCCTGTAATGCTATTATGTCCAATTTTTCCCAGTTATTTAGTTGGGACCCATTCTCTAGCCATTTTTTTACCCGGCGATGTTCCATAAAAGCATTTGTATGTTTCTTAAGTCTGGAGCGGCTAGTTTCTTTTCCATTGGTCAATGGCATGAGTTCTAATTTAGCACTCCTGGCAGCCAGCCCCAGTTGCCCTCAGACCCATACTTTCCAGATGCCTGGTCATTCTGTGTGTCTCTTTTCAGTGCTATTGGAAGGCTGCTGCCTATTGCTCCTTTAAGAAATGTTTGGTTGTTCGGCGAGGTTTCTTTTTGCCTTTGTCCATTGCTCTTGTTGGTGTTAAGATTACTGTTTAAAGGGCCAGGATAGCGAGGTATCGTTGGTCTTAATAGTTGAATTCCCCAAGCTTCAAATTGCGCCTTAGAGTTCAAAATATTCTGAGCATCCACTTCAGTCAGCCACGTTGCCAATGTTTGCTCCTTATTTTTTGGGCACTCCTTTACTAAGAATTCTAGTGCCAATAAATCCGCTGAGGTCAAATAATTTAAAGCTGGGATGTTTGCTGTTAATTTCAATATGTTCCCACTATTTAATATGTCATGAGGCCCTCCTGACTCAAATTCTGGAATTAGTAATAATTGCCATTTAGATGAGGCGTTACTATCACCTAACTGTAACATTGGGTCTTCTACCTTATTTCCGACTTTAATTTGCTTTTTATCATCTTTTATTTCAACTTTTATGTTTGCGTATTGGGTCTTGTCTCCCACCGCGGAGTGTAAGACCTGTATATCGTCCGACCAGTGTCCTGTAGTGTAGATAGTTGCTAATTCCTGGTCCAAATTCACTCTGGTGTTATCACCTGTCTGTTCCGATTGAAGATTCGTTACCATTGGATAAGTTTCACCATGACCAAACACTTGGACTTTGGGATATCCATTTTCAGTCCTTCTCTCATGCTTTCTCCACACTTTTGGATCTCCGGATTTGAGTTTTCTTGTTTTTCGTGATCCTCTTTTGGCTCTCGCCATCCATCCTCACAGTTTTCCGTAGTGCAATGTTCCATTATTTTTTTATGTTGTCCTTGATTATTTGTAGCTTTATTTCCCAGCGCTTTTTCGACAAAAGCATTGTGAGCTGTTATGTTGCTGATCGTGGGTCCTAATTGTTCGTGGCTTATCAAGTCATCTTTGATGGAATCAGTGCCTTGCCCACTTTTGTTCTCAGGATCTTTAGAATCCTTTATTGTCGTTGTTTGTTTATTTCTGATTATATTCCCTGCTCAAGTAACCTTTTTCTTTGGCCCGTGTTTGTTATCTCCTTTTCTTTCCGTAGTCTTCTTTTGGTCCCCAGGGCTTATACTTAATTCCTGGTGTAACTCTCCACCGCTTTCAGTTGTCTGATTAACTTCTGCTTGTTTATCCTTGTCTGCCGTTTTTTAGTTTTTGTTACTAATCAGATGTTCGTCTGTAGAACTAGCCAAATCTGTTGTTACAGTGCGTGTCTTTGCTGAACAAAACATTGGATAAACCTTTATTGTTAGCTGCTCTGTAAGTAGAGACGTTTTGTTCCGCGCTTTCCTGTCGCGTTTTTTTTTGTTTCCGTGACATCTTTTGTTCTTTATTACTTATTTTCTCATGATTGATTATTTCACCATTTCTAGTTGTCTGGTAGTCTGTTTCATCTTTTCGAGGTTCTAAACTTGAATGAACTAGGTTGTTTTCTGCTTTAAATTTTTTTTTGTTTCTTTTTCTCCCAAAGTTGATTTATTAATTAGTATTATCTGATCCAGAAGTGTGGGGAAAAGACTTAATTTGTCAATGATTGGGCTACATGCGCACTGAGCTGAATATTTTCCCTGAACTCTTGAAATCAGATTGTTCATATTATCCAGGTTGGTGTTATTCCCTGCAATTTGTATTGCTATGATGTTCATGAGGTCTATTTGTATATCCATTTATCACTTTGCATATTAAATGCCATTATTGTTGTCTGGAATGTATTCAATAAAGATGTAGAAATCTCCGAAAAAGCACTTTGGTCGGTAGCTGTCTCTTTTTGTTGTGGCTGCGATTTTAATTCTTGGTTGAGTTTTTGATTTTGATTAAACTGGTGGCTAATATCATTAGTCTCCCAGAAGGGGTTATTGTTAATGTTTGCTTGAGTGGTTTTTAATCCTTGCAAGGATGTGTTATATTCAGCGCAATGCTGTGTCAAAACCCTGCGCCTGCTTGAAGCAGGCGTAGATCTTGACGCAGCCTTGTGTAGATGGGGCATCCCCGAACCTTGCTGGAGCTGCGTCGCTTTTGCGACGCAACTCCAGCAATGCACCACATTTCCGGCACAGATGCGTCACGCATCTGTGCCGTTTTTGCACCATGGTGCGCCGCATTATAAATGCGGCGCACCATTGGTGGCGGAGCTGTGGCGCGCTGTGGCGCACTGTGGCGCATGTTAACCGGCGCATCCCTGGGGATGCGCCAGTTAACATAAATCTGCCCCTAAAGTTCAGATTTTTAATTACCGGCGCATCCCTGCAAAGTAGCAGGGATGCGCCAGTAATTGTGCGCCACGCCACCACCACCTATGGTGTGCCGTATTTACAATGCGGCGCACCATGGGCCCAAAACGTCACCAAAGCGTTACGCATCTGTGCCGTAAAGGCGGCGCATTGCTGGAGTTGCGTCGCAACGATGGCGCAGCTCCATCAATGCTCTGGGGTGCCCTATCTCCCCAATACTGCGTCAAGCCGTACGTCTGCTTCAAGCAGGCGCAGGGTTTGAGTCACGCATCATTGTCGTTAAAGTGAGTGATTGAAATCTTGTAGATTTTCCTCAGCCACTTTTAGGATGCGTTCCTGCGCAGGAACGCCCTCCCTTGCGCCGGACCGCCCCCTGATGGCGCAGGGCTTTACAACGTGATGCATCTCCCATATGCGTCACGTTGTTAAAATACGCCGCACCATTGCACCTTTTTTGTTGTGCCGCTGCGTCACAAAAGTCACGCAACAATAGAGCAAAAGAGCCGCAAGGGGCTTCTAAATCAGCCCCTACAGACTCAAGTCCAGTCCTTCCTTTGTACACATGGCGATAAGAAGAAATAGTGGTGGTGGATTGATAGTTTGAGTATTTTAATGACTGGTTAATGTAGTAGGAAACTTTAGTGTTGTCGCTGATCTGCAATCACGATGGACTTTGTCTGTCACTTCGCGTGCTGCGGACTGCTGCCTGCCAATCCTAGGCAAACCTTTTTAGTACTTTGTTTAGTGAGTTACATAAGAAGATTCTAATTCGACGGTCCGCAAATCAAGCAATACTAATAACGTAGTAGACCACATGAGATTGGTCAATAATATATCCAGTAGAATAGTTGTCTATTTGCTATTTCGCCAAAATATTTTGTTAATGCTCTTTTGAAATGTTTGATTTGGTTGACAAATATCATCCATGTTTTCTGGTCTTTCTTTCTTTCATGTTGTACATCAGCTCCCCCCAGGGGCAAGAGGACACAGGAGGAGGAGGAGGAGGGTGCTGTTCAGGATGCAGGCTAGGATTGGGCAGGGGAGGGCTCCTTTGCTGGCCCCAGTAAGTTTTAATTTTAATATAGAGTACTAATTTTTTCCTAGCGTTCCTCATTCGATTTTTTCTAAATCGTCTTTGATCTTCTTGTAGACTGGATCTAAATTCTTATCCTGCCTCGACTATGACTCCCTGTGGTATTACTAGATTATTCTTATTAGTCTGTCTGTGTAGCTAACTAAGATTGCACATTTGGCAATTCCATTGGACTCCCATTATAGTCAGCAATAGCTCTATGCACTGAGTGCAGTCCTCTGGGATTGTCCATAATGTCATTTCAAGTCTCCTAAATGTTTATGCTTTGACAATTGCCAACAACAAAAAGGTGAATGACCACCAAGAAAGAATAAGATACTACTTTACTTTTGGTTTGGATAGTAGGACAATCCATTCTACTACTGTTGCAGGGACAAATCTGCACAAACAGAACTATGGACACTAAATAATGCATTGCTTAGCTTATTAATTATAATAGGTGCTGTTATAACTCAGTGATAACAGATGTTGTAGTTGAACCCCCAATCTCCTTACTGACTAGATAGTGTGGCAGAGTCATTTAGCTCCCAAAGTCACCGATGATTGATCCCCAATGATGTCAGAGGCACGGACTCATGCTTGCAAAAATTCCAAAACCTTTAGCTCATCCACTCTAGTCTGGAGGACCAAAAACCACAGAGTCTATTTAAGTTTAAAAGCTTTATTAAAGTAAACACATTTATTAAAATCAAGTTTGTCATAAAAGTAAACGTTTAACTGAAAATGGAAAAGTGCTTAGTGCTAATGATTAATTGGACACATTTCTTGTGGTCGAGCCGAGCTCTCACCTGGTTTGAACTTGATCCTGCTTGTGTTCTTAGAAGTCAAGCTTCTGTCTGTTAGGAGAAAAAGTGGTGCGTGTTAAAAATAAAAAGCAAGCATTCATCAGTTGTGCCAAAAAGTGCAGCAAGACAACAGCCTTCCCTGGAAAAAGGGACATTTTTACTTTAGAGTAGACAGTCACAAAATATTAAACTGTATTCTGTTTTTTCACATTTCTTTTTTCCTCCTAGACCAAATATTATATAGTAGTGAGTGGTGTATTCTAACATTATTAAATGTACTTTGTAGGTCGATCATCTGGAGGCGGGGCCTGCGCGGAGGTGGTGGTGGCATTGGACGAGGGGAACAACTCTGGGGAGGAGGCGGTGGAAGTGCTGGACAATTCTGTGAGGGATAACACGGTGGTGGTGGGGAGAGGTAAGCTATATATTCCTTACTTATTGAGATTGAAGACTGCAGAGTGTGCTTTCTGCACAGGTGTATTATAAATCAACCAGGTAGTAGCCTCCTCTAAATGTACTTCGACTTAGCTGTGAAGTTTTTGGCGAGAAGAATCCCAATCAGATCTGAGATGAACTTGATGGATGGGATGAACGAAAAGCGAAAGAAGGGTGTAAGTAAGTGTGGAAGGACGAGAAATGTAATGATGACTGGCAAAGAACAATGATATGTGTTTGCTTGGTCCCCGAGGTGGCTAGGAAGGAAAGAATATGGTATGGTGCATGGCTGGGTGAATGATGAAGCAAGGATGGGTGGAAGGAGAACAGCCTGGGTGGGTGAAACAGAAACTGTATGTGTGCATATACTTTGAATGGAAGGATGCCTGGATCATGGTACTATCTGACTCTTAGATAGCATATGTATATCTAGAGAGAGTAGACTGGATGAACTAAGTGTTACTTTGAAGAGCATGTAACACTGCACCCGCATGTCCGTTCCAGTGTAGGAAAGGCAAGGAAAAGAAGTTGTAATTTTGTCCAAATACTACCATGAATAGTAGCAGTAGTTTGTATTGCAACTGCAAGCACAACATATATCCGGTTATTACGGTGGACACTCCCTACCTCTCCTAATAACTTTAGTTTAGTAGTAGTACGTCATTCATGTGTGGGTGTATCACTGTTCACTCAATAATAAGCAAAGCACCTCAAGTCATCCCATATGTCATCAAATACATCCCATGTGAAGTGATAGATAATCAGATTATTCAGCTTCTTCATTTTCCTTTTCTAATACTCATTTGCACTATAGGGTGAAAGCTAAATTAATTAAGCAGTAGCCCTTTTAACAGAGTATTCTCAGTGCCACCTGTAATAGAAAAGTAAGAGCTTCACCACCTGCATGTACTGGGCCGGTACAGTAACGCAAGTCTGTCTCACTCATCATGGTGTGCGTCTGTTTTTCTCGGGTGCTAGTTCACTGCGCTGGCATTATGCCTGCTTGCATAAGATAAAGTACCAATTTTCCAAGACAAGAGAGAAGAAGAAGAATAAGACTGGTGTACTGTCATAGTCGACTGTAATGGAAGTCCATAGTGCTCGTAGAATTTGTTCCTTAAGCTCCCACTAATATTAGAGCAAGGATGAAGAAGTCGGAGGTTACATAGATACTGTCCTCAATAGTTATGTACTGCGCTTTCAATTTGCTACTTGTACTGTGACACAACTTTCTGCTCAATCATTTTGTGTTAATCTTAAGGAGCATTGGTTACAGACCATGTCTTTCTTTCTTCATATAGTTGCTCCTTCCAAATCCAACAGACCATCAAGGAGGAGGGAGCTGGCTCTAATGGCCTGGCAACGGACGCTGGATGCCACTGTTGCTGAATATCGGCGGCTGGTGGCCCTGGAGGAGGAGGAGATGCAGTCTACCGGTACTACAACAACATCCACTGGGACAGCTGCATCCTCCTCCGTGCCCCCACGGGATGCCAGCCAGCGCAGTGCTCCAGCGGTACAGAGCCGGGCTACCAAAGCCAAACGCCACCGCCGAGCAGCAAAGACAGCAGCTGCCCCCCACAGTATTTGCAAGGCATGCAGGCGCCGCTTATGCCTCAGAGTGTCCTACCTGGAGCAGGAGGTCCTAAGCTATAAGAACTTGGTGGAGGGCCTCCGCTTCGACCATGCCACCCTCCGCAAGGAGCATGATTCCCTGGCCGCTAAAGTCAACAGCACCCTGCCGTAGTGTCCCTTGCCCCTTTTTTAGAGACTTTTGGGGGGTGGGAATTGGGAGTTGGTTTTTTGGGGACTTTTGAAGGACAATCGTTGGGGTTAGGGAGGGTCTTGCGGGAGATTATTTTGTTAGGGCTATAAAAATATACTTTTTGAAACTTTATCTGGCCATACCTGTTTTTTACTGCTTTTGAGTCTGATGGGTGGGGGTTTAACAGTAAGTTTGTTTTTCCTGAATAGTCCTAGGACTTTAGTAGTACTACCGCCAATCTCTCATCTCTCCTAATACTCCATTATACTACCTCCAACCAAACGCTTATCTTACCTGTAATTTATGTTTGAAAGTAGGGCTAGGCCCAGGGCTGGCTCCACGGGAAATGGCGATTAAGGTTGGCAATCCAGGGCGGATGAAATTTCCTCCTCATTGCGGTGGTACTAGTGGTGTGACACAATGGTGGCAGTTGCATGGCTATGGAAAAAAAGAAAATGAAACCTGGTTTGTCCTTACTGTAGCATTACAACGGTACGATAGAGAATATAGCAGGTGACAGTACACTAGAACAGTGCCACAATGTAGCCTAACAAATGGTAAAGTATTGATAGTAAAACTTGTAATTTGACATTGGCTACTACTACAAGAAATAGTACTGAAGCTGAGTACGTCTAGAATATATCCTCGGATTCCTTCACCAGCCTGTTGCTATGACCTTATCCTCCCCAGCAAGTGTGTGGAATTATTGATGTCATTTAGTCACACATCAAGCAAAACCACACAGCCCGGGGGAAGAGGGTTAGGGTTTGTAAAATGGATGGGAATGGAGGTTTCTTTTTGGGTAGGTTTTGTTGAGAGAAAAAAAAAGCACAGCATGGACAAACAATAATTGAACATAAAGAAATTTTTGGGTACAAAGCTAACCATAAATCTTTTATGTGACATAAAGGAAGTGCATGCACTACTGAATGCATTGCTACTGAAAAGTAAGTAGTACTTTCGACAGCCGTGAATGACAGAATGCAACAGTACAGGTCTGCATTAAATTTGTTTTAAAAAATAGCCGAAGTAAAACCTATAGAATGGCTATCGGAATCAATTTAGAAGCAGAGAGAGATCCAAGAAATGCAGTCACACACACTCATAGAAGAAAACAATGGATACTGTATCTGTATTGTTTTACTTGTCCTGTTGAATTTGGTAAGTAAGTTCCATGCAGCAAACAATTCCTCTTATTAGCGGCAATCCTCCATTCCAGCTGACGCTTCGTCCATCAATGTTGGTGACCAGAAGACACCCTGTCCACTGCCTGCCTGGCGGATGCTGAATTGCGGCTCGCTAATGTGAAGCCTGACTCCATCCTTTTTTCCCCATTGCACAGACTGAAACCCGGCCTGTAATTATTGAACGGAAAACAGGAAGTGATACAATATTACAACACCACTGATAAATAAATATAAGGTATGTACGCTGTGTAGTGCAAAAAGTCACACTTTGATTTTCCTAATAGACAGTACAATATTTTTGAAAGTGCGTACTCTGTCTGAGTCACATTTTGAAGGATAAATAAGTATGGGCAAATTAATGTAGCAGATCTTTCCCCTCAAGCTAGGTGCACTGTAAACTGTGTTTTAGAACAAAATTAGACCTTCCCAGCAGTGCTCCCACCCAGACCCTTACTAAAGCCAGTCGCAAAAATGTAGAAGACACCCAATCAGATCTCAAAAAACGAGGCCTAGCAGAAAACTGGTGACAAAACGTACTTTGAAAGTAAAAGTAGGCCCAAATACCCCCTTACCCACCGTGGATTGTATTCAAACAACTTGCAAGCAAGCAAAAGTATCCAAAGCCAGCATCGCTCCAAGACTCGAAAACCCCCCCACCCAAACACATGCAATAGAAATACTGCTAACCCTAACGAGCCCTAAGTTAAGAATAGTGGCAACGGCTTTCTTTAACGATGCCAAATCCCCCCTTTCCCACCATGGATTTTCTTCAAATGACTTGCAACCAAAAATACACATTCTCACGAGTGCTCTAAGACCCCAGAACTCAGTTGCAAAAATATAGAACACCCCGAAACACATACAATCCTGCTGCTAGGGCTAACCCTAACGAACCCTAAGTTACAAAAAGTGCCAAAAGGCTTTTCCAATTGGATTTTGTCCCAACCACTTCTATCCGGTATTAGACCTTCCCGCAAACCAACCCGCCAAAAAGCACAACACCCCCAAACAGCCCAAAAGGAAAATCTCATACTTACAATATATCTCGGCCTTCGGTCCAAACGCGCTGTGCAGCTGGGCCATAACTCCAGTTTTCCACCACGGATTTCCTGAAAAGCAAATGCTTTCAAGATTAGACTGTCCCAGCAGTGCTCCCAGACCCCAAACTCACCCACAAACACCCGGAACCCCTTGAAAGAGCACCTCAAAGGCAAGCAAGTCAGCAAAAAAACGCCTCTGATTTGGTCCAAACCACTTTTATCCGGTATTAGAGCTTCCCAGCAATGGCCCCAGAGCCGTCAACCCAGGAGAAAACTAGTAGAAGACCCCCAAACAGCCAAAAAGCAAAAGTACAAAAATGGGGACTTAGTCATTTTTTTGCCAATTTCCCAAATCACTCCGCGTGCGCTCTGCAGCTAGGCCCTAACTCCCCTCTACCACCATGGATTTGCGTCAAACCTCTTGCAAACTAAAGTATCCATAGCCAGCAGTGCTCCCAGACCCCAAAACCCACCCACAAACACCAGGAAGCCCCCCAAACAGACCCCCGAAAACGCTACATTGAGCAAAATGTCAGAAATAGCAAAACAAAATTCAGCTGGGATTTTGTCCCAACCACTTCTATCCGGTATTAGACCTTCCCAGGAATGCCCCATGACCCGCCAATCCACCCACCAAAAAGCACAACACCCCCAAACAGCCCAAAAGGAAAATCTCATACTTACAATATTTCTCGGCCTTCGGTCCAAACGCGCTGTGCAGCTAGGCCATAACTCCACTTTTCCAACACGGATTTCCTGAAAAGCAAATGCAATCAAGATTAGACTGTCCCAGCAGTGCTCCCAGACCCCAAACCTCACCCACAAACACCCAGAACCCCCCCAAAGAGCACCTCAAAGGCAAGCAAGTCAGCAAAAACACAAATACATTTCCGCCTCCGATTTGGTCCAAACCACTTTTATCCGGTATTAGAGCTTCCCAGCAATGGCCCCAGAGCCGTCAACCCAGGAGAAAACTAGTAGAAGACCCCCAAACAGCCAAAAAGCAAAAGTACAAAAATGGGGATTTAGTCATTTTCTTGCCAATTTCCCAAATCGCTCCGCGCGCGCTCTGCAGCTAGGCCCTAACTTCCCTCTGCCACCATGGATTTGCTTCAAACCTCTTGCAAACTAAAGTATCCATATCTAGCAGAGCTCCCAGACCCCAAAACCCACCCACAAACACCAGGAGCCCCCCAAACAGGCCCCCGAAAACGCTACATTGAGCAAAATGTCAGAAATTGCAAAACAAAATTCAGCGGGGATTTTGTCCCAACCACTTCTATCCGGTATTAGACCTTCCCAGGAATGCCCCAAGACCCGCCAACCCACCCGCCAAAAAGCACAACACCCCCAAACAGCCCAAAAGGAAAATCTCATACTTACAATATTTCTCGGCCTTCGGTCCAAACGCGCTGTGCAGCTAGGCCATAACTCCAGTTTTCCACCACGGATTTCCTGAAAAGCAAATGCAATCAAGATTAGACTGTCCCAGAAGTGCTCCCAGGCCCCAAAACTCACCCACAAACACCCGGAACCCCCCAAAGAGCACCTCAAAGGCAAGCAAGTCAGCAAAAACACAAAAATATTTCCGCCTCCGATTTGGTCCAAACCACTTTTATCCGGTATTGGAGCTTCCCAGCAATGGCCCCAGAGCCGTCAACCCAGGAGAAAACTAGTAGAAGACCCCCAAACAGCCAAAAAGCAAAAGTACAAAAATGGGGACTTAGTCATTTTTTTACGAATTTCCCAAATCACTCCGTGCGCGCTCTGCAGCTAGGCCCTAAGTCCCCTCTGCCACCATGGATTTGCTTCAAACCTCTTGCAAACGAAAGTATCCATAGCCAGCAGTGCTCCCAGACCCCGAAACCCACCCACAAACACCAGGAAGCCCCCCAAACAGGCCCCTGAAAAAGCTACATTGAGCAAAATGTCAGAAATAGCAAAACAAAATTCAGCTGGGATTTTGTCCCAACCACTTCTATCCGGTATTAGACCTTCCCAGGAATGCCACAAGACCCGCCAGCCCACCCGCCAAACAGCACAACACCCCCAAACAGCCCAAAAGGAAAATCTCATACTTACAATATTTCTCGGCCTTCGGTCCAAACGCGCTGTGCAGCTAGGCCATAACTTCAGTTTTCTACCACGGATTTCCTGAAAAGCAAATGCAATCAAGATTAGACTGTCCCAGCAGTGCTCCCAGACCCCAAAACTCACCCACAAACACCCGGACCCCCCAAAGAGCACCTCAAAGGCAAGCAAGTCAGCAAAAACACAAAAAAATTCCGCCTCCGATTTGGTCCAAACCACTTTTATCCGGTACTAGAGCTTCCCAGCAATGGCCCAGAGCCGTCAACTCACCCTCAAAGAAGTAGAACACCCCCACAAGTGCTGAGTTTTTCTTCATTGGGCATAATCCAGCCCTCTGCTTTGATGGAAATAGGAGTCTGGAGGAGGAGGATAGAGGAGCATGTTCTTCTGAACTTGTGAACCTGAGGAATGCAGACTGCGGCACCTTCAAATCAATAAGCAAACAAGTGAAGACAGTTCTGCTGATGGGCTTGTTTTTGTGATTAGGTGATTAAAGTTTGAATTATGTTAACTGTGCACAACAAAGAAAGACAGACACACAGGAATAAAAGTGAATAAGGACAAAAAAGAAAGTTATTGATTAATTGTCTCTTTTTCAGGGCTCGGTGTCAGGGTCCAGGAATAAGAATAAGGCTTCGTTATCATACTTTGCGAATTCAGGCAGGGTGAGCTCAGTGTCACCTAACAGAGAAGAAATTCCCTCATCTACGTTGCTGTCCACCTCGTCTTCATCCAGTGTGCATTCTCGTACTTTGTAATCGGGTGGTATGAGGTGCTGATTCATCTTGATCATTGTTAACCTCTCCACATTTTTGGGCGAGAGGCGGCTCCGTTTGGGAGTTACAATGCCACCAGCAGCACTAAAAACACGTTCAGAAGACACATTTGCGAGTGGGCAAGACAAGTAGTTGAAAGCCAGGTTGGAGAGCTGTGGCCACAAATCTTTTTTCCCATGCCAATACGCCAATGGGTCAGCATTAACATAGACCTCTGTTGAGTCATTCAGATAGTCCTGCACCATCAACTCAAGGTCCTCCTCCAAGGTTCCTCCACTTTGCTTAGCTGTTGCTGTGACCTTTTGAGAACCAAACCCAAGCAGAGCTAGCCAATCCTCTTCAGCCTCCAATGTTACTGTTGTGTCTGGTGCAGATGATCCGGTTGCCGGTGTCTTTAACGGCTGAGAGGTCACTTGTACCAAGCCACAGGTGCAGAAGTGGATTGTTTTGACTGGGGATGAGCTGCCGTTCTCTTTCAAACCTCTTGGCTGACAAGACTAGCCAACGTTTGTACTTTGTAACATCTTCATCATCAAAAGGAAAGAATGCTCGGCCTGCCAGCGCTTTTTTGTAGCGTGGATCCAGAATAGTAGCACAAATGTAATGCTGTTCTGAGTGGATCAATTCAAGACATTCATCACCTTGTAGGCGCTCTAATAATTTCTCCGCCAAAACAAAAGGTTTTTTTTATTTTTTTGAAACACAGAAGACACAGCCTTCAGTTGGTGCTCCAGCATGTACTACAATGGGATAGCTTTTCCCAAATTACAGTCCTCCTTGCTGACTGCACGCGTGAAGAACTCAAAAGGACAAAGCATGTCTGTCAGGCTTTTAACTATTTTCCATTGCTCCGCATCCTTCCTCAGGTCCTTGTGAGCTGTACCCTGTTTTAAGAAATAGTGATCGAGTACCGTATACTGCTCATACAGACGCTCAAGCATGTAGAAGGATGAGTTCCAACGTGTTACCACCTCCTGGATGAGTGCTTTCACTGGCATTCGACGTTCATGTAGCAGGCTCCTCAGATGCTTCCGGGCCTTAAAAGAATGGCTGAAATGGTTGCACATTTTTCGGCAGGTGTTCACTACCTCGTACGCTGGACTGTCTTTATCACTCGAGAATTTTTTAACAACAAGGTTTATACAGTGCGCCAAACACGGCACTCTGAAATAGCGACCCAGCTCCATGGCCTTAACTACATTGACGCCATTATCCGTGGAAACATAACCAATCTGGCATTTTTTTGGGTACAGCCAGTGAAGGACCTTTGTGTTAAACTCATCCAAAATGTTTTGAGCTGTGTGACGTTTCTCCAAAACAAACATGGCTAGTGTTGCATGTTTCCGAGCAGCTTTAAAAACTTGGTCCGGGTCAACACCTGCGTTTAGCTTTGCTTTAACCCCTGAAAAAGAGACCCAGTGTGCAGTGATTAACATGTAATCAGTGCCTGCGCCACTGGTCCACATGTCTGTTGTCAGATGTATTGTGAGAACAGCACTCTTCTGCAAAGCTGCCCCAATCACCTCCAGCACATCTTCATGTAGTGCTGGAACCGCAACTCTGGCAAAATAGAACCGGCTAGGAACCTTCCATTTAGGGCAGAGCGCTGCCACTAATTCTAGAAAACCAACCACTTCTACAAAAGAAAAAGGGAGAAGGTCCAGAGCTAGCATTTTAGCCAGCTTAGTGTTATACAGACGCGTCATTGGGTGGTTGCGTTCATATTGCACTTCAGTAAACAACATCTTTTTAATGTTGCCCTGGACCAAGCATTTACGGGATGATGATGATGATATCTTCGACCCAGTTACGCACGCTGATGAACTTTTGCGCATTGGTGTCTCACTCTCTCCCACACTCTTAGTGTGGCTCACATGGGGTGTGCTGCTGACAGGAGTACTGGGTGTAAGTGAAGTGTTTGACACGTCTTCTTCCTCCTCGTCATCATCAGATGAAACATCAACGTTTTCATTACGTGCCATTCAGGCTTCCTTGATCGTCTGTAGGTGCGCAAACCATTGGACAGTGTGCTGTCTCTTAAGATGACCTCTCTGGCCTCCGGTACCATAGTTGGTACCAACCTTACCACGACTAACTGCAACCTTACACATGCTACAAATGGCTATGCTTTCCCTTTTTGGGCAAACACTAAAGAAGTCCCAAGCTGGGGACTTGAATTGTCTGTAGGGGCCGGAGGAGGCGGCGATACTGGTGGTGGGGGTCCTGCCAGATGAAGTGGAGGATGTGGATTGCCGAACTTTAGTACGTTGTGCACTTTCACCACCACTAATTGAGGTCGAGGTGGATGGAGGTCCCTTCTGGTGAGGAAGAAATATGGAAGCGGTACGTGTTGGTGTACTAGTTAACTCCAATAATTGATGTGTTTCCATTGCCTCCTTGTCGACATCATCATCACGCTCAGCAGCTTCTCGGGCTAGTGTCAAAATGTCTGTTTGCTGCATGCCCGCTGGGGCTGCAGTGACCTTTATGATGACTGGCTCGTCGTTGTGAGAGCCTTCATCAGCAGCAGTATCCGCCACTTCTTGTTGAGCCTCATCACACTCCATAACTATGAGTTTTTCGATGACCTTCCTTTTACGCTTAAGTACCTTTGTCAGATCATGGTGTGCCTCACTCTCAGACGGCAGTGGTGCTGGTTCCCAATTGGGATCCGTATCATTAGAAGGAGGTGGGCTTGAAGAAGATGTAGACACCAACCTTGATCTTTTCCTTGCTAGGGATGTGGAAGACAATGAATGATCATCAGGAGGAGTGGCTTCCTCAAATGACACCTCGGCTTGATTGTTGATTTCCTGATGTGCCCCTACTTCGGGAGGAACAACTATTGTGGGCACTTGTGACCCTCCATGCTCCTCTGCTTGCGCATCTCCTTGCTCTGCCTCTCCTTCCACATGTACTTGGGCTTGTACTTGCACATGTGGTTGTTGTTGCGGCTGTGGTTGTTCAACACTCGTCAGATGAGTTACAACAACCTGTGTTGATTCAGGGACATTGCTGCTACTTTCTTGAGATGAGCCAACATCACTGGTCGATGGTGATTGAACAACTAGACTAAGTGCCTCTGCAGCACTCAAGGGCTTGGACTTAAGTTGGCATGTTGGTGGCGGTGGCACTGAGCCCAATGGAGCGGGGCTGCTGCTCCCAGTTTGGTCCCCAGCAGATCCCGCTGCTGCTGCAGGCGTACTTTTTTTTTTACTCCCAAAAAACGTGGCGGGCGGCACACCAGTCTCCTTGGTTACTTGCTTTTTCTGCTCCTTACTGGCAACTTTCTTGCTAGAGGAGCTACGGGGAACTTTTTTTGGGGCCATCTTCTTCAGAGCAGGTCAGAACAGCAGGCCACAGTTGCACGAGTTGCAGAGTTGTCTGTGGCCAGACGTGACGTCGCGTGACGTTATGCTGCACACACACACCGCTGCAGGACTTCTTCCTGGCACTGGTGGTTCTCTTGAGTCTTGTGCATCTAAAAGCAATGGAAGACAGAGGAACATCAGTTCAGTTATACACCCCAAAAAAATCGAAAAAACACAGAAAAATCAGCACAATCCCATGCCCTCCATGATGTTTAAATTCAAGACACCCCACAGAAAGACTAGGCACATGCACCACTCACTACCCCTGGTGAAAAGGCCACAACAACAGCCCAAAAAAACGAAAATCTAAGAAAAATCAGCACAATCCCAAGCCCTCCATGATGTTTAAATTCAAGACAACCCACAGAAAGACTAGGCACATGCACCACTCACTATCCCTGGTGAAAAGGCCACAACAACAGCCCAAAAAACAAAAATCACAGAAAAATCAGCACCATCCCCGGCCCTCCATTATGTTTAAATTCAAGACACCCCACAGAAAGACTAGGCCTATGCACCACTCACTACACCTGGGCATAAAGGTTGAAAGCTAGGCAAAATGGTTGCAGACCTAACAACACTGCCTGCATTCAAAATGGCCCCCTCCCTCCCAGCACATGGCCAGGGCCAGTAGCAGCATTCAAAATTGCCCCCAGCCACATGGCCTGTCCCCAGGAACACCCCAAAAAATCGAAAAACACAGAAAAATCAGCACAATCCCATGCCATCCAGGCCCTCCATGATGTTTAAATTCAAGACACCCCGCAGAAAGACTAGGCACATGCACCACTCACTAGCCCTGGTGAAAAGGCCACAACAACAGCCCAAAAAAACGAAAATCACAGAAAAATCAGCACAATCCCAAGCCCTCCATGATGTTTAAATTCAAGACACCCCACAGAAAGACTAGGCCTATGCACCACTCAGTACCCCAGGGCATAAAGGTTGAAAGCTAGGCAAAATGGTTGCAGACCTAACAACACTGCCTGCATTCAAAATGCCCCCCTCCCTCCCAGCACATGGCCAGGGCCTGTAGCAGCACTCAAAATGGCCCCCAGCCACAAGGCCTGTCTCCATGAACACCCCAAAAAATCGAAAAACACAGAAAAATCAGCACAATCCCATGCCATCCAGGCCCTCCATGATGTTTAAATTCAAGACACCCCACAGAAAGACTAGGCACATGCACTACTCACTATCCCTGGTGAAAAGGCCACAACAACAGCCCAAAAAAACAAAAATCACAGAAAAATCAGCACAATCCCAAGCCCTCCATGATGTTTAAATTCAAGACAACCCACAGAAAGACTAATCCTATGCACCACTCAGTACCCCTGGGCATAAAGGTTGAAAGCTAGGCAAAATGGTTGCAGACCTAACAACATTGCCTGCATTCAAAATGGCCCCCTCCCTCCCAGCACATGGCCAGGGCCTGTAGCAGCACTCAAAATGGCCCCCAGCCACATGGCCTGTCCCCATGAGCACCCCAAAAAATCGAAAAACACAGAAAAATCAGCACAATCCCATGCCATCCAGGCCCTCCATGATAATTAAATTCAAGACACCCCAGAGAAAGACTAGGCACATACACCACTCACTAGCCCTGGTGAAAAGGCCACGACAACAGCCCAAAAAAACGAAAATCACAGAAAAATCAGCACAATCCCAAGCCCTCCATGGTGTTTAAATTCAAGACAACCCACAGCAAGACTAGGCCTTTGCACCACTCAGTACCCCTGGGCATAAAGGTTGAAAGATAGGCAAAATGGTTGCAGACCCAACAGCACTGCCTGCATTCAAAATTGCCTCCTCCCTTCCAGCACATGGCCAGGGCCTGTAGCAGCACTCAAAATGGCCCCCGGCCCATTGGCCTGTCCCCATGAACACCCCAAAAAATCGAAAAACACAGAAAAATCAGCACAGTCCCATGCCCTCCATGATGTTTAAATTCAAGACACCCCACAGAAAGACTAGGCACATGCACCACTCACTACCCCTGGTGAAAAGGCCACAACAACAGCCCAAAAAAACGAAAATCACAGAACAATCAGCACAATCCCAAGCCCTCCATGATGTTTAAATTCAAGACAACCCACAGAAAGACTAGGCACATGCACCACTCACTATCCCTGGTGAAAAGGCCACAACAACAGCCCAAAAAACAAAAATCACAGAAAAATCAGCACCATCCCAGGCCCTCCATGATGTTTAAATTCAAGACACCCCACAGAAAGACTAGGCCTATGCACCACTCACTACCCCTGGGCATGAAGGTTGAAAGCTAGGCAAAATGGTTGCAGACCTAACAACACTGCCTGCATTCAAAATGGCCCCCTCCCTCCCAGCACATGGCCAGGGCCTGTAGCAGCATTCAAAATGGCCCCCAGCCACATGGCCTGTCCCCATGAACACCCCAAAAAATCGAAAAACACAGAAGAATCTGCACAATCCCATGCCATCCAGGCCCTCCATGATGTTTAAATTCAAGACACCCCACAGCAAGACTAGGCACATGCACCAATCACTAGCCGTGGCCTGGTGAAAAGGCCACAACAACAGCCCAAAAAAATGAAAATCACAGAAAAATCAGCACAATCCCAAGCCCTCCATGATGTTTAAATTCAAGACACCCCACAGAAAGACTAGGCCTATGCACCACTCAGTACCCCTGGGCATAAAGGTTGAAATCTAGGCAAAATGGTTGCAGACCTAACAGCACTGCCTACATTCAAAATGGCCCCCTCCCTCCCAGCACATGGCCAGGGCCTGTAGCAGCACTCAAAATGGGCCCCAGCCCATTGGCCTGTCCCCATGAACACCCCAAAAAATCGAAAAACACCGAAAAATCAGCACAATCCCATGCCATCCAGGCCCTCCATGATGTTTAAATTCAAGACACCCCACAGAAAGACTAGGCACATGCACCACTCACTAGCCCTGGTGAAAAGGCCACAACAACAGCCCAAAAAAACGAAAATCACAGAAAAATCAGCACAATCCCAAGCCCTCCATGATGTTTAAATTCAAGACACCCCACAGAAAGACTAGGCCTATGCACCACTCAGTACCCCAGGGCATAAAGGTTGAAAGCTAGCAAAAATGGTTGCAGACCTAACAACATTGTCTGCATTCAAAATGGCCCCCTCCCTCCCAGCACATGGCCAGGGCCTGTAGCAGCACTCAAAATGGCCCCCAGCCACATGGCCTGTCCCCATGAACACCCCAAAAAATCGAAAAACACAGAAAAATCAGCACAATCCCAAGCCATCCAGTCCCTCCATGATGTTTTTATTAAAGAGACCCCACAGAAAGACTCAGTCCACCCACCACTGAGTACCCCTGGGCAAAAGGCCCCAACAACAGCCCAAACATCGAAAATTACAAAATTGTAGTTGCAGCAACTCTAATACCCCAAACAAACTTACTTTCTAATCCAAAAGTGATCCAAAGAAAGTCAAAAAGGCCTCAAATCCAAATATCCAGCAGCATCCACAAAAAGTAATCCTTCCAGCTCCAGATCCAAATGAAAAGTGACCAGGAGATGGACAAAGCACTGGGAGGAGCCTGCTGGACAGGAACAGGAAGTTGGAGACTGTGGGGCACTTCCTTCCTCCCACCCCAAAATGGACTCCTTGCAAAAAAAGTGCAGGCAAATGTCAACCTGAGGAGTTATTCAGATACAAATCATCATATTTAGAAGGTTTATGCTGCTTGCTGGTGGATTTCTTGTGCAGAATTGCAAATTTTGTATTTTCGCGAGTGCGAGATTGTTGCTGCTCACCGTATGTACGAGTTCGCAATTGCGAATTCCGGCAATACGTGATCACGGCGTACTCGCGTTGACAAACTCTCGCTGTGCAAGGTGGCGGGCGTGATGACGTAATCGCGGGCGCTAAACTCCCGCGGGATCTCGCAGCAAGATCCAAAATGGCGCAGCACTCGCAAAATATCAAGAAAAACAACTCGCAAACGCTGAATGACGGTAAGTGAACGCCGCGTGCCGCAAAATTGTATCACCAAGAAAAAAAAATCCGCTGCGTGCAAATTTGCGGATTTTCGGTAAATTCGCAAGCGTTCGCAGATTGCGAATTTACCGAAAATCTGCAAAATCCGCGAGCGTAACGGATTTTCTGCCCATGCTTATTCTATTCCATCTTTGCCTTCCTGTAGCCCTGGGTGACACAGGGAAGAGTAATATTAAAATGGGTAGACCTTGGTCCAAACTTTTAAGATCTTCGGCCTTGCCCACCCTTCTTCCTGAAGGTTTTGCACTTGGAAACAATGTCGATGAAAGTTATGCCAGTTTATGTTGGCAGATCTCTGATTCCCTGGATAAGACGGCTTCATTGCGTCGATCAGGGGACAGACAGAACCGCGCTATGCCCTGGTTCACCCCTGACCTTCTGCAGCTAAGGTTGAGATGCAGGCGGGCAGAGAGGGTGTGGAGGAGGCACTATTCAGAAGCGGATAAAACTGTTTTTAGATCGACACTACAGGAATACAAAGCACAGATTAACTGTGCTAAGGCAGTTTATCTGGAGGATACACTAAACCAGGCAACGAATAAATCTCAGTCCCTATTTAAGATTGTGAATGACCTTACCCACCCGGTTGCGGTTCTGAATACCATTCCAGTCTCACAGGCTCTATGTGATTCCCTGGCAGCCACCTTTGAGGATAAGATCTCCACGTTTCTAAGTGGACTTGCGGGGGAGCCCCTAACTCTGTCGACTTCCTTCGACTGTTTATCTAGTCATTCTACCATGGAAATTCCGACAGAACCTTCCAGTCGACCCCAGTCGAGTCGTTCGCCCCTCGACCTGGGAGCTCCGGAAGAACGTTCCAGTCAACCCCGGTCGAGTCGTCTGCTTCTCGGCCTGGGAGCTCCAGAAGTGACCTCCAGTCAACCCCAGCTGAGCCGCCCCTCCTCTAGCCCGGGACCTCCGGATGAGTCTTCCAGTCGACCCCCACCGACAAACTCTTCTCTCGGTGTGGGAGCTCTGGAAGAGTCCTCCAGTCGACCTCGGGAGAGTTACCGACATCTCAGTCTGGGAGTTCCAGAGGAACCTCTTAGCTCTAGCTTTTGCTAGCTCACCCAGAGCATTACCTGCGCGCTGCGTGTTTCTCTCTTCGGAATTGTGGTCAATCTGGACATTTTAAAGTACCTAGTTTTGTATTTCTTTTAAAAAGTTGGTTTGCTCATTATCCCCTGTTTTTAACCTCCAGCCCCCCACTTGCACCATAATTATTTGAAACTCACCGCTGTTGGGCGGGCCCTCTTCCCGGTGTGTGTTGGATTCAGTGGCGGCCACATTGGGTGTACTCAGAGATGCCTGCCGGCGCCATTTGAGAGCTCTGACGCTCTAGTCGTCAGAAGGACACTAGACGTCTTCAAAAGGAGGTCATGCTGACGCGCAGCGGTCACGCGCAGCGGGGACGCCGGAGTTCCGCCTGAGTTCAGCCCGTCTGCGCCCGTCCGCGCTCTCTCCATACCCCACAGGTAACAAGTGTCTACACTTTTCAGGAGATATTGGCACTTAAGCCATCTCTTATGCCTTGTGTCATCGTTTTTCTCCGGAGGGCATACTACGCTCCTCCCTTTGCCACACCTGTAAGTCGGTCCCTTTGCCCCCTGCTTCCTCTAAGAGTAGATCTCAGACCTTGTCGGTGTCACAGAGTGCCATTCAACCTAGAAAGGGCTTTCTAGTCAACACTAGGTCACTTATCAAAAATAATATCGCCTTTCACGAGTTTGTGACCGATAGACAACCCGACTGGGTGTTTGTGACTGAAACGTGGGCCTCTGACTCGTCAGGTCATGACTTACTGTTGGCGATTCCTGATGGCTTCAAGTTGCATAGACAGGATAGAATTAGACGTAGAGGGGGGGGGCTGGCCATTCTTTGTAAAGCCTCTCTGTCCTGTACTATAAAAGCTCTGTCTGTGTCCTCGGATCCTTTTGAGGCAATGTACTTCTCTATTCTCTGTTCTCCTTCGGTTTCTTTCACCGGCATCCTCATCTATACACCGCCTGGTCCTAGAGCCAGTTTTAGCGGTGAGCTCCTGAGAATTTTGGAACCCTATTTTGGTAAACCCCACCTTACCATTCTAGGGGATCTTAATTTCCATTTGGATGATCTGGGAGCCAAAGACACTGCCATGCTGGTGGACTCATAAGGAGTATGTGAGTTGACTCAATTGGTGCGCAGCCCAACCCATCGGGCGGGTCACATTTTAGAAGGCGTGTTCACTAATGACCTTAGACTCTCAGCTGATTCCCCTGTGCCTCTGGTCTGGTCAGACCATTTGGCAGTGCCTCTTGAATTAGCATCCTCCCCTGCAGAGATGCCTATGCCGGGTGCTACTAATAGAGGTCCCAAAAGAACCTATAGGAATATTACTAACGAAGCCCTTGCTCCCTATATACGAGCTAGCGGGCACTCCTCTTCGAGAGAAGCTGGTGAGGCGGACCAAGAGCTTGCTAACTCCATCACTAAAGATGTTGATGAGCTAGCCCCGCATCTCTTCGATATTCGGCACAGCGTAAACCTTCAGCCCCCTGGTCTACGGAGCCGTTACGACTCCTGAGACAGAGTTGCAGGAGACAGGAGAGAAGATGGAGGAAAGCCTGGGACCCTACTGAAAGAGAGGCACACAAACGCCTGCTGCGAGAATATAAGGCTAGAGTAATTAAGGAGAAACAGGAGTTTTTCTCCAATCTCACTACATCCCTCACTTCGCCCAGGGAACTTTTTAAGATTGTGGACTCTCTATGTTCCCTTCAAGTGCCTGATCCAGTTGTGGGTTCACAGGAGTTGTGTAACAATATCTCAGAGCTCTTCCATAAAAAAATCGAGGATATCTATCTCGCTCTGGAAACTCAGAGGAACACTTTGGAGGATCTTTCCTCCCTAACCCTAGCCAATTTACAGTCCTGGTCAAGAGACCCCACCAAGACCCTCACTCATTTTCTGCCGCTCTCCCTTGATGGGCTTGATCTCCTGTTAGACAGGACAAAGTCGGCTTCCCCCCCTGGACCTCTGTCCTTTGAAGGTTCTGAAGGAATGTAGGGACACTCTTCTGCCACCTCTTCTCGAAGTGATGAATGGTGCCATGGCTCAGGGTACCTTTCCTTCGGCTTTGAAAAAGGCGATAGTGAAGCCCCTTCTTAAAAAACCCACCTTGGACCCTGAACAACTTAAAAACTTCAGACCCATATCTTTGCTACCTGCCCCAGTAAAAATGCTTGAATCACACCTGAATTTTCATCTATCCACTTTCTTGGATTCCTCGGGGTTCTTAGATAGCTCCCACCATGGATTCAGAAAATCCCATAGTACTGAATCAGCACTTACTATGGTGGTGAATAACATTCGCCTGAAGGTGGATCTGGGCTAAACACTGTGTTGGTCCGACTTGACCTCACAGCAGCATTTGATACCCTGTCTCCCTCTACTTTAATATCTCGCCTAAGGGAGGCAGGGATTGCGGGGTCGGCCTTGAGCCTCCTGCACTCTTTTCTACATCTTAGAGAGTCATGCTCGGAGAGTTCCTCTCCCCTGCTAAATCCTTGCAATATGGGGTGCCACAGTGGTCGGCCTTGAGTCCAACCCTATTCAACATCTATGTGGCCCCCCTTACCAGGTTAGTAAAATCGCAGGGGATGGAGGTGGTGTCATACGCTGATGACACCCAAATCATGGTGTCCCTGACTCACTCTGTCACAACATCCGCTGCCAACTTTAGGACCTGTATGCAGACAGTCGCGGAGTGGATGATTCAAAACTCCCTAAAGGTGAATGGCGATAAAACAGAGATCCTGGTCTTTGGTAAAGACCAGGACATTTGGTCTAGAGAGTGGTGGCCTCCCTCCCTGGGAATCTGACCCTCTCCCTCCCAATCGGCCAGGAATCTCGGCGTTATATTTGACACCTCGCTGTCCATGTCTCTCCAGGTCAACAGAACGGTGGCCACTTGCTGGGGGGTCATCAAGATCCTTAAAAGAATCCTGCACTATCTGTCTCCCCAAGCACGTAAGCAGACAGTGGTTGCATTAGTGGGTTCTAGGTGGACTACTACAATGCACTTTATGCAGACTCTAACAAGGGCCTCATCCAGCGCCTTCAGGTCGTGCAGAACACGGCCACGAGATTCGTTCTGGCTCTACCTAACGCATCCTCTGCTACAATGGCCAGGAAGAGCCTGCACTGGCTTCCCATTCAACTGAGGATCTCATTTAAGCTCTTGTGCCTGGCCTATAGAGCTCTTTCAACTGGTCCATTGGATCCTTTGGGCTCTCTTCTAACCCACCATGTTCCCAGTAGGACTCTTCGATCCTCGGAGATGAATCTGCTTGTAGTTCCCCGCGCGAGGAAGGTCAGATGGGGCAGCAGAGCATTTGCCATTGTTGCCCCTCAGCTGTGGAATGCCCTCCCATTGGAAATTAAGGTCCAACGGTCTTTGTCCCTCTTTAAAAAAGCGCTCAAAACTTGGTGCTTTATCAAGGCCTACCAGTAAGAGATTATTTTGGTTTCAGCTAGCTTCTTTTTGGTTAGGCGCCTTGACGCCCATTGGGCTTAGTAGCGCTGTACAAATTAGATTTCATTCATTCATTCATAGCCATCTTCGGCGGGATGGTCTTCCTCTCAGTCGGGGAATTCTGGCTGAACCTCCTAATCATCCTCAGTTGAGTTGCTTTCCTCTGCCTTCTTTTGAGGAGTTTTGTAAACTGGCACAGACGGTATCCTCTGGCTCCCCGCTAGATCCTCTCCCGCATAAAATCTGGAAAACATTCCAAGATGAACTCTTTCACCCTCTGTATTCCATCTGTCAGCAGTCCCTTGCTACCGTGACCGTCCCGGAGAGTTGGAAACTAGCGGAGGTTTCTCCCCTCCTGAAAAAACCCTCACTTGATCCCACCTGTTTGTCAAATTATAGACCTATCTCCCTGCTCCCTTTTCCGGCTAAAATCCTGGAGAAGTTGGTTACCCGCTCTTTATCTAGTTTTCTTGAGGATAACGAATGGTTGGATGTGGCCCAGTTTGGGTTTCGACCAGTGCATGGGACAGAATCAGCGCTGGTGGCCGTGTTAGACAATCTTCGTTCGCGGGTCGACACAGGCCAAGCAGCCTTTCTAGTGCTACTCGACATGTCGGCCGCGTTCAAAACGGTCAGCCACTCCACCCTCATCAAGAGACTGGAGGAGAGCAGGGTTACGGGGTTGGCTAGGGACTGGTTAGTCTCCTATCTTGACAACAGACAGCAGGTAGTGGCTCTGCCGCCTTTTAAGTCGGATGTGCGTAATGTTGGGCAGGGGGTACCACAGGGCTCGGCCATCAGCCCCATACTTTTCAACTTGTACCTCCGCCCTCTGATCCAACTGATAAAATCTTTTGGCATATCGGTGTTTAACTACGCCGACGATACCCAGTTGGTTTTCTCCTTGGAGGGCAAAGATGTCATCCCTCTGGAGACTTTCCACCGCTGCTTGACTGCCACATTGAACTGGTTGCGTTCCAGCTCCCTCCAGTTCAACGGATCTAAGACGGAGGTACTCTACTGCTCTAATGACTGTGTACCGCGTGCTCTACCGGATCATTTCTGGCCTCCTTCCTTCTCTGGGACAGTAACAGCTGCAGAGTCTGCTCGAAATCTGGGGGTCATGTTTGGCCCCAACCTTCAAGTGGATCTTTTCGTAAACAAGTCCGTGGCCACATGCATGATGTTGCTTTGGATGCTGCAGAAGGTCTTACCACTTCTTCCAGCCCAGGCTAGAGGTAGTGCGGGGTCTGATCCTAAGCAGATTGGACTACTGCAATGCACTACTTCTGGAGGCGCCTAAAATGCTGGTGGGCAGGCTGCAGCGGGTTCAGAATATGGCAGCCAAGCTGACACTTTCTCAACCACGCGCTGCCTCATCTACTCTGGCACTACAGGATTTACACTGGCTGCCGGTTCATCAGCGGATCCTTTTTAAAGCATCCTGTCTGGTTTTTAGAGCTTTACATAGACAGGGCCCAGTGTTGTTACAGAACCTTTTCTCCTGGTACACCACATCTCGGAGCCTGCGTTCCTCGTCTGCGTACTTGGTGTCGGTCCCCAGAGTGCAGAGAGTAAGGATGGGAGGACGGTTGTTTAGTTTTGTGGCTGCCATACTCTGGAACTCCTTCCAGCTCTCGTTAAGAAGTCAGGGTGAATTCCCAGACTTCAAAAAAGGGCTGAAAACTCATTTGTTTCCTAGAGTAGCCTAACTCTGCATTTGTTTCCTAGAGTAGCCTAACTCCGCATCGATGGTTCGGCTTACTGAGTCAAAGCGCCAGGATGCCCTTTGGGTGACAGATTAGCGCTATATAAGTATGCCAAATAATAATAAATAATAAATAAATAACAGCTGTGCACCAACGAGGTCACCCTTGCAGCATGGCACAAGGTTATATTTGATAGTGCTTGGCTGTCATTATCGATGCCCATGCAAGGAAAAACACATCTGTGCGACCGATCCTTGTGTCCTGTGCAGGAGGAATGATGTATGGTTGAGCAGATAAAGTGGCTGAAGTGCTGTGTTGTGCCATTAGAATGTGGACATGCCCCTTGGTAGGCAGATGTCACCATTGCCAGCAATACTACCATCTGGGTTGCAGCCTGCCATGTCAGTTGTTTGGAGATGGTCATGCATGATGTAGGTATCATACACAGTGGAGAGTCATCATATGACCAGGTCCAATCGCTGTGTGGCAGTAATTCGGCTGGATGGACCTATTTTGAAGCAGCCAGAGGGGGCATAGGCATATAGAAGTGCATGGATCAGATTAAAGAAATGTCTGACTTACTGCATATAGCCAACTCTGGTCATGATGAGATGGCATGAACATCAGTCATTAAAATGTGACTTATTGGACAGGTCCACACTGGTACTGCTGACAATGCTGAGGTCCTGTCTGCCATCCATCCTCTTGCATACCAGCTGTCATGCTCATCAATGGTGAACTGATAATGGCATTTCATGCACTTTGTTTATCAACTGCCTAAAACCATGTCAACAATTAGAATTCATCACCAATAACATGTCCCCATCTCCTGGCAGAAGATGAAACCTTACCTCCTGGGCAGAATCCTGTTCCTGACACCAGTGATGATGGTGATGATGATACCCTACCAACCATCGATTATGACACTCTCCAAGAGCTCCTGGACTCCATTGGGACACCATCTCCAGACCCTCAGTAGGTCAACATCATCATGGCATCTCTATATACCCCATCTAACAACCAACAGGCACCACCTCCTATCACACCCACGTCACTCAGAGGACCCAACCATTACCTTCCAACTGACTGTGGTAGTAGCCTAGCAGGAGTTGCAGATCAGAGAGTTGCCTAGTCGAGAGTCTTGCCACTCCTGCTGTCAGCAGTACTCTGGCGGATCTGGTAGCCTTTCAATTGTCCCAACGGGTTATCTATCCCACTCACGTGGGAGGGCATACTTTGGACCCCTTTTTTACTAACCTCCCAGAGGCTAGGGTTTTAACTCCTACCCCTCTTGCATGGACTGGCCATTTTTTTGTTAGTATCCAGTGCCCATTGTATGAGCCCCCCTCTAAACTCTAAGTATGATGTAATGGTTTGTGGATCTACATTCAGGATTGATTTTTACACCTAGATGCATACCTCATTGGATCCTGTAGGCCAAATTGGCCCAAAACTACACCTTAGTGCAGATTTAGCCAAAGCCTACCCCAGGTAAGTATCAATCTTTAAAGAGTCCCTTCTGTGACAGACTACCTCTGCATAGATACTGGGCTGCACAAGATGGTTGTCTTGCACATGAAGTCCACATACATGCACACAGGAATTTGCTTACATGCTCATCTGTAACCAGCCCAGAGTCTCTATCCAAGCGGTTCAGCAGAAGCCTTATATCAAAAAACAAGCATCGGTGGTTAGTACTTCTAGTTCATTTGCTGTGGACGTACAGTGAAGAAGACTCAGGTAGTAAGTACACTCAAAGTACAAGTGCAAAAACAGAGTGATCAAATGTAAAATAGTCAGGGGGATTGCATAGCTCAAAAATGTAATGTAGTATTCCTCAAAAACAGATTTGGCAACCTTCGTGTTTTAAACAGGATCCATAGTCAGTCATGTTAATAAGAATAACCAAATTTCTACTGATTGAAGCATCAAATCTCTATTGAAAGTCATGTTGTAGTTAGGTCAGAGTTTCCATAGGAACAGCTTTTTTTGTTTCTTTATTAACTTTTTGAAATTTCATCAGTGATGTCACTAATGTCAGTTAACATGTCATGATTGCTCTATTATGAAAGGACATAAGGTTTGCTTGACGGTGACAAAAGTTATAGTAAGTTATATTTATAGTTTTAGTTAGGTATGGTGAATTTTAGTGTTTTTCCCCATTCTGAAATGCTCGTGTTTATCTAATTTTAACAGTTATCTTTAGCACACAGCTTTTTTTAGCAAAGAAAAAAGAATGAAACAGGCGGCAGTTCAGATGATTTCAGTTCTTCAATTTGTTTCTTGCATCCTAAAAGATGAACTGCACCAACAAACACAATGTGTTTTGACATAAGTCTTAGTAAGATTTGTATATATTTATTATACTATGGTAGTAATAGGCCCCAGGTCATTATAGTTAGGCCAGACTTAGCATAGGAAATAACTTTGGCATTTTACTGCATTTGCCATTTTACACGTGCTAAATTACATGTTAACCTCAAATTCCATGCAATGCTCTGATCTTCAATTTTGTTGCTTCGCACTTTCATTTTGTGCTGCCTTGCCCTGTAGTTACACTTCAGCAGTAACATGTGCTGCTTTGCCCTGTAGTCACACTTCAGCAGTAACATAAACATGTTTTTCACATAAACCAGTACAAGTTGGTGCGAAGCATTTTGTGAGGTTATGTTGTACCTTCAGCTTGTTTTCATGCATTGTATGCTTATCTCTAGGACAGAGGGCGGATGCGCTGTGCAAGACTCTGCAAGGCCGGAGATAGGGAAAGGAATCTCTTTTGCCTCAGCGCACCCAAACAGAATCTGGCCAGGTCTGTATGGGTGGATCTGAAACAGAGATGGGGCCAGCACCTGTGGATAGATGGGCGAGAGTGCCTGCTAGAGGCTTCTCAAAACATGTTAATTTAAACTATAAAAAGCGTGTCAGTGGGGTGGAGCTCAGGAACTCAGTCTTGGAGTGGACTCAATCGCGGGACAACTTTGGTGCCCGGAGAGATTACTTCCTGTGCCCCAGTCTCAACAGGGTTCCAGACTTGGTGTTTTCAGTGCTTGGCTAGGGATGTTAAAGTTTCCGGTGCAGACACATATGGTGAGGTGCTTTGTACATTAACTGTTTATATACCTGTATTCACAGTTTCATATTTATATATACATAGTTTGATGTATTCACTTTTTATTGCCTTTCACTCGGTACCTCCAGAGGGATGTTGCAGTTTCCGTGCGAGTACGTGGTGTGTGTAAGTTCAGATTACGCAACTTGGCAAAGCAATACAGGCATTTATCAACGAATCTAAATAAACCTTTCCAGAAAAATTATTATCCACTTTGGCTCATTCATGGAAAGTTTTGTGCTGATCCATCAATTGGGGGCAAAAAAAGAGGTGTGGGTCCCAAAAAGTTGATTTTACTTTAATTGCCTTAGGAAGCTTTGCTCGCTGATACAGAGAGCAACAGTTGAAATGAATTACACCAAAATTAGGGGAAACCTAGAGTTTAACTCAGAAAGTAGTCTTTGTTTTTTGATGTAAACCTGTTCAACCATCTTTGAGAAAATGGTAGTCAAAAAGGAGCTACTTGTGGACATGAACAGGTTAACAAACAGAAAAAAGTTGAGTTATATCTGGACCGTTGGTGTCAAGATATGCTCTCATTTGTCATTTTAAGGGGGATTGGTCAATTCTGATCAGCTGGCCTCAACATGAACAATACTTTGTGGAACCCATTATATGAAGTGCAGGGTGGGCACAGGCGGCTGACTAGGAACATGTGTGGCGTTTCCACATTGACCTCCCTCCAGATTGACTTACCACATTGAAATGCTTTGTAGCGATCACCTGATTTTGAGGATCAAAGAAAGGAACACATTAGAGCAGTCAAGTACTTGTGGATCTGTGCTCGGTGGAACTGCCCACGGTTAAATAAAACCTTCTGCCAATGGGCAAAAATAAGCATGTTGTGCTGCTTGTGCTGTGATTGAGCATTGGTAGCGCATTTTGTGCTATAAAATCAGCACAAACAGCACCATGTGGTATGCCAGAGGGTGAAGCTACTTTAGTTTATTTGTGTGCCGCTCTAGTGTATTTTCTAATCGGTTGGCAGGCCTCTGACGCAAACACCCTTGACTGCCCATGTTTAAAACATCTCACCATCTGTCCTACTAGCAATTGAAATTTACACTATGGGACTCAAAATCACACTTGCACTCTCCAACTTACCACTCTGGAGTCACATTAGAAAAATTCCACCACGTGGGGATTGGCAGACTTTTGCCAGAACTCAGAGTCGCTAAATTCCACCAATCCATTTGGCATTAAGGAATATTACACCCAGCCCTTGAACAAATATATAGGTGTTAACAGATGTTAGTCACAATACAAATCATTTACTGGTGATCCCATAGTAATTTTAGATATTATGGTGTGTTCTAAGGTGTTTTTTTCTGGGAAACTATCTGACCCTTTGCTGGAATTTGATGAACCATACTTGAGAGAAAAACTTTTTATATCATAATTATTATATAGAGGTTATGAAAGGTGCTCCAGAAACAAAACTGTGAACACACTTTTGTAAGATTGAATCAATGTCTGATATTCTGAGTATAAAATCTTTCAACAGCAGATACAGCTAGTTATATGATTCTCACTGCCCTACTGAAGCAACATCACTCTGTTGTAATGAACAATTAGTCAGTTAATAATCTGTATTTATGACAAGAGTGTGACATTCCTGAACAACATCTTGATGGAACAAAAGTTGAAAACATTTCAATTATTTTCTGGTAACTGCATTTAATGAGAAGAGGGGTTTCTATTGTCATAGCAATTATGTTTAGTGCTCTAGAAAGCTAAAAGCAGGACACAATTTTATTACATTTTTCAAACGTCTTCTTCATCAATGTCAGTAAAACATTCTGGCATACAAAGTTAAACATGGACTTCCAGTATCAGCGGCAGTCTGTCAGTTGATCCTTTATATTCAACTGTAGGCTCACTGCTGAATTCAAGTAAAAAACTAGAGCACTACCGTTTGAATTCAAGACAGAAGTGAGTCACTCCCGAACATCATTTAGTTGGAGTAGGAGCTGTTGAAAATAAAAACTTTTCTGAAGCGCAGGCTAGAGTAAATAATCATTGAGATGCTAATGCAGATATGAAACCAGTTGGTTTAAAATGTGAGGGGGAGGTATGGGTATTTAGCAATTTGAGGCATAATGTAATTTTAAAGCGACTCAAAATGAAGACGGTGTTGTCAGCATAAGTACACTGTTGCCTTGTTACATCAGTTTACTCACCCTGCCAATCTTCCCAGCTGCCTGATCTTAATATAGTCAACATTTAGGTAGACAAACTTGTATGCAGCAATGGTGGCGTGCCCACAGAGGGGCGCCTACAGCGGGTTGTGAACAGGTTCAGTGGTCAATGCCCACTGCATATATATGCTGTGCACAGCAGGGTTGGTCTTCAGTTGAAGGTTGGCTGCAGGGCCTCGCATTGATGTCGGGCTTGTGCCAACCCCCAGTACACATGGCCATAGACCGTAAGAGCATACATTGGGTGTCAGTGTAGGTTTAAGCATGGGCTTGACCTTGAGGGACTCTTTGACCAATCCCCGCTGCTCACAATCTAAAATCGTTGCACAGCAGGGGTTGGGCATTCGTGGAGGGTTGGGCTGTGGGACGATTTAAGATATGTTCAAAAACCATAGAAACTCATTGAAAAAAACTAATATTAAAATAACGTTATAATTAAGTGTTGAAATGAGACAGCAACTGTTGTTCAAACACACAACATTCACTGAAATTCACCAGTATCTTTCTGTCAGTTAACAGTAACTTATAACTGCACTTCTCTTCTTTCAGAAACTTGTAATCAAGAAATACACAAAAGTGCCTGTGACACATGTATGGAAGGTGCACACATGAACGAAAATACGTATGTACTGATTGTAGACCTGAATAATAATTCTCTAGCAGAGAGTCCAGCGCGGATATTGTTTTCGATATTCAACTAATCGACATCTAGCATACTGGGTTGCCCTCCTTTTTCCTCTCCATCATTTAAGAAAAAAATGAAAACCCAATAGAAAAGTAAATGGTTCCAAATTAGTTCATTCTCCAAGTGACAGCCAACTGAAGTGTAATGGAAGGGTTTAACCACACAGAATGAGCTGTCTCTGCTGTTGAGTATTCCTGGGCAAACTATGTATATCATGGCAGTGCAAAACAGAACATAGACCAAGCAGTACTAGAAGAAAATTTAATTTAATTTAATTTCCTGAAAATATCTCCACTATGAAGGTTTCTTTCTGAAAAAACCAAACCAAAATACTGACTGAGCTGACAGGACATGAGACCCAGGCCATATTTTGCATTTCACTGAAAGCGTTACCGATGTAAGCACTTTCAAGAAAACACTGCTAATGGAGCATTAAGGATTTCTTCATATAAAAGGAAAGTTCCAAGCAAGTATGTACTGTTGGGAAATCAGTATTGATCAGCACAGATGAAAGCCCTAAAAATCCTCTCAAAAATCTAAATTATTGACAGGTATAATAAAGATAGGTAACCAAAACCTACAGAGCTAGACTAGCAAGCACTTCAGACAACCCATAAAGCGGCCAAATGACCCAGTGAAGGGGGTGGAGGCTTACGCTTGATTTTCTTAAAGGAGCAGTTAAATAAAATTCTGAGGACAAAAATAAGTGTTGTGTAGGCATTGTTGCCTTCCCCAACCTTAGGTCATAGGACATGCAATAAAGGAGAGTTGCTCACCTTGGGACTCCTGATAGCAGTGACCACAATTTCACATGGTCGTACAAAGGATGAGAATAATATGAATCTGGTTAAAAATTCAACATACAACGTCAATGTTTTTCTCTTACAATTTAACTTTCATTCCAGAGTGGTCTATTATATAGATATGGGGTAAATTTAAATGAATACATCAGTTGTGTCTGGCTAATGATTGTATCTATACAAATGATTAGAATGTTTGTTATATGACTGTTTAATGAACACATTGCTGCCAACTAAACCCTAGTTCAGAAAACAGCTATTTATTTGGCAACCATAGACTTGTTTTATGTATTTTATTCTATTGCATGTATACCCCACGCAATGCCTGGATGTGATCTAAACAATCTTCTCAAAAGAACATGCATTTACCTGTTGAATGTACAACAAACTTTTTCTGCTTCGTTTTTTAATTGCAAGTTGTATATCATTTTACCCTGTTTCAGTAGATACTGATCCAACAGCCATATATGAATGTAGTTACCATAGAATAATGTCCATGCTCACTTAGACATTAAATGGCAGTCTCTGTGTTGGATGAACCAAATATTCTATTGAAATCAGTGACAGTGTCCAGGGTTAGAGTGAATTTGAAATTGCAACATTTGAAGAGGAACCAAAGTAGGTGCCTTGGACTTCAGGTAAATATTATAGTCATCAATTTTGACAGTGCCCCTTTGACCTCCTTGTTTCTCAGGCTGTAAATGAGGGGATTCAACATGGGAATTATTACTGCATAGAACACTGATGCCACTCTGTCTTTGGCCATGGAATGGTTAGATGTGGGCTGGACATACATGAAGACAAGAGTTCCAAAAAATAAGGTAACACAGACAAAGTGTGATGAACATGTGCTAAAGGCCCGCCATCTTCCCTCTGAGGACTTTATTTTGAGAATGGCAGACACAATAAAAGCATAAGAAATAAGGATGATGATAAGGCTTATTAAAATCAGACCACCAGCTGTGCCCATCAGCACCTTCTCATTAAGGGTGGTATCAGAGCAGGAGAGCTTCATGACTGGAGGAACATCACAATAAAAATGTGTGATCTTATTTGAATTGCAGAAGGGTAAGGTGAAAGTGAAGATGGCGTTTGTCATTGCATTTATAACAGCAATTGAATATATAAAAACCATAAAGTAAATGCAGGTTCTAATGTTCATGATGGTTGAGTACAGCAATGGATTACAAATAGCTATGTAACGATCATAGGCCATCACTGTCAAGAGGAACACCTCAGTACTTCCCATGCAAAAAAATACAAACATCTGTGTGACACACCCAGCAAATGAAATTACTTTTCTTTTTAATAGAAAGTTGATGACCATGTTAGGTGTTGTGACTGAGGAATAACAGATATCGACAAAGGATAAATTACAGAGAAGGAAGTACATGGGTGTATGGAGGCGAGGAATCAACTTGATCAATACCATGATCCCTATATTACCTCCCATGGTAATAATATAGACCACAAGGAAGAACATAAAAAGTGGAATCTGCAGTACTGGGTCATCTGTAAGTCCTAAGAGGATGAACTCTGTCACCTGGGTCCAGTTTTTTTTAAGGATCAATCCAGAATAAGTAAACTTCTAGGAAAGAAAGACAGATATTGTTTGAGTACAGATTTCTCGAGTGCACAAAAAGATAAATATTATATTGTGGATGAATCTCAGAATTTTACAATTTAATTTCAAAGATTTATTTTACCCATGGAGAAGTTGTGTTCATAGTTCATCTATTAATGTAAGTGTTTGGTAGATCAAATCACGTAACATCCTATATCAACGTGCACTATAGCCCAGATTTATCAAGCCATTGCATTGTTCTTGCATCTTATAAGGTGACACAAAAACAATGCAAAAGCTTCAGCAATATTTTCCAAAGACAAGCAAGAGGGTATAGGCGCCACCTTGCATGATTTTGTAAGAAATGTAATGCAGTGCAGCGCTTTGCCTACTTGTAACTATTCTCTGACCCTGCTTCAAGGGTCAGAGCAGGGTCAGAGAATAGTTGCAAGTAGGCAACCAGGCGCCAGGAAGCACTTACAGGCTTACAGCAGCAGGTGCCCAAGTTAAAGTTAATTTCTTTGTAACACTTTTGTAAAAGGTTACAAAAAATTAGCTTCAACTTTTGCACCTGCTGCTGTAACCCTGTAAGTGCTTGGCTGAAAATTCGTCCCCGCTGATTCGCGGATTTTTTCGCGATTTCGCAAGATTTGCGGATCGCGAAATCGCGGAAAATCCGCAAATTCCGCAAGCGGAACGAATTTTCAGCCCATACTTAGTTTTATCCTCTTTCTATGTGTGCTACATTTTGCAAATATATTGAAAGAGGAAAACGTCTCTTAGGATTGTTTTTGTACAAGGAGGTGCCCCTTCATTCACAAAACATAAACTATCTTGCCTAAAACATAGGCACCTTTGCACTATGCTGCAAAAGTGTATGTGTTGGAGCTGTCCTGCCAAAATGGTACCAGTGCAAGGGAAGAGGACAGCAATGTACCGTATGGGATAAATGTGGCACATTTCTGCCCTTTCCCTGTGATGCAGAGCCGCACTGCTAGGTGACTTACTGTGCTATCCTGAGCCACAATTTTCATATATATGTCCCAGAATGTGTAGTGCATGCAAATGTGAGTAGGAGCACCAAGAAAACACACTGGGAGATCAGCACCGAACCTAAGCGATTACTCACACTGAGTTTAGGTTAAATGGTCCTGAGAAGGAGAAATGCTTAACCACATATCTGCCATATTATACACACCATATTATTTAATATTTAACCTCAAACTCTACTTATTTAATAATTCAATCTGCCATGAATAATCAAACACTTGACAAATATAGGGGAAGCTTCTCAAAATAAAGGTACATTAAGAAGAGGTCAGTTTCAAGGTTTTTACAGTCCCTGCATTATTACCATTGACAATTAAACCCCTAAACTTGGCAACACATCTGCACCATCACAAATGACAAGACCACGTCAGCATGGAATATATGAACTCCCAGCTCCTCAATGACAGCAAAACCACCATCAATGGCACCTTAACGCACAGACCGCCAGGACTACGAATCAGTCTCAGTGACGCTATCCCTAAATCATCACCCTGCTAAATGACGAATCAGAACACTACTTCTTCTTGGGGGACCCTCACTTCCACCTGGTTGACTCCACTGACATCAATTCCATCGAACTCACAGAAAGATTGGACAACATCAGCATCAAGCCGGTTATCAACCAACCCCACACACAAAGCAGGACACATGCTGGACCCCATTTCTACATCCAGCAACAGAATCAGATTCAGCCACACCTCCAAACTCACCTGCTCAGACAACTCCATTGTATACTTTACCCTCACCGGACCTCTATGCACCTCTCCCAACTATCACAGCAACCCCTACAGCTGGTAGACCAAGGTCGCTCAGCAGCAATGGGCCAATGCCCTCAGTACCACACAACCCCACAACTTCACCAACCGGGACCAGACAGTAGAGAACCTCAATGCTTGGATAACCAGCATTGGCAACTCATTCGCTCCCACTAAACCAGTTGAAACACACAGATCCACCAAACGAGCCAGCTGGTACACCCCAGAACTGAGCATGTTGAAGCGCAGGTGCAAACAACTGGAGAGAAAATGGAGCGCCAGCAGGAACCACATTGACCGAACCACCTACAAATCAGCCCCCAACAACTACCACCACCAGCTCAAAGCCACAAAAAAAGGAAGCCCTGACCCACCGGATTGAGGCCAGCAGTACCAAACTAAGAAACTATTCACCATCATCAGAGAGTTCACCTGCCAATCTTCCACCAAAGACTAAATCCCCTCCTCACAAGAACTTTGCAAAGCCATCACCAACCACTTCTACAAGACGATAGCAACTACGATTTCCAACCCTCGGACCTCCACCACTGCTGCCACCCTACTCCCTGCTGGATCCAGTAAGCCCTCTCTGTAAGGCAATGTGGGACTCTGGAGGGGCTCAGCAAGGCACCCCATGTGGTTCCACAAGACCATGCATACAAGTGAAGCTTGAACTACCTTTTGGTAGTGTGGAGTACTGTATGTACAGCTGAACCACTGGAGTAGAGCGAAAAAAACATGACAAAATTACAAAATGTAATATATGGAGAGAAGCTTCATGAGGGAATTGGCGGACCATGGGTTGGTCAGCAGTTGGAGGGTCAGGCATATTATGGAGTCTGAGCTTAAGGCCGTGCACCGCAGCCAACCATGCGCTTATTTCTGTAACTGGACAGCCAGCACAAGTTTTGTCCTTCCTGGCATGCAAACCTGGGGCTTTTTTAATGCTTAGGCCAGATCTCAAGGCATCCCAATATCGGAAATTGAGATAGACAACATCACAACCATACAAATAGACCACAGGTCTTGTACTACCAGCACAGCGCTTCTTGCAACAACACCTACTTAAAAGCATACCAAGATGCCCACTTCTAATCCTCTGATGCTTAGGTTGATCTAAGAAGCAATATAATGTGCATTCAGTGTCTTTAGTATGGTATGTAACAAACCTTAAGACTAAAGAGACCAGGTTAGACCATAAAAACATGTCAACCTGCCCTCCAACTCTAGAACAATAATTCTATCTGAACTCATGAGCACAATATGAACTTTCAACACATGGTACCCGTATTACAGAAGTGTTTATTTGCCAGCACTTGAGTTATTATCTGTGCTTGGGGCCACATGTCATAACAGGAGAACTTGACAAGTCTGAAAGGAAGTCATGCCATTCGTCATGTAACATGCATGCACCTCTTTTTTTCTCCATTGATCAAAATACTTTGCTGCCACATTAGGTAAAACCACACATATCATGAGGATCCCAATTACACAGAACACAAGTGATACTGACAGGAATTGACACAGGCCCCTATAAATGTGTCAAATATACAAGTACTGATGCACACTCACTGAGTGATATGATGTGCTGTCTTTCTGATAGAAATTGTTGGCATCCATGCTCTACCACATGCCCATTGGCAGAAGAGCCAGACTCTGATCCTGCATAATCTAAAGTAATGGTTGACATGATGTCTCCTCACCTCTGACACTTGACCATCTTGCTTACTCACACCTAGCATAGCAAAGAGGAGGATATTTTGTCCCCAGTGCTAAGCATTATGGATGTACCAACAACAATCACCAATTAGACATTAGCAAAGTACTTGTGACTGTTTTTATGTAAGGGACAGTAGAGGTGTAGGAACTGACACCACTTATCCCAGCTATGCAAGACTTACCTAATCCCGACCCACACTGCAGTAAACTCAGATGGCTCAGCTGCTTAAGATGCAGCTGAAGGTGCAATTCCAGATTTCAGTGCTGGACGGTTTATGCAAAACTCTCCAAGTTAAATCACAATATACCACTCATTCAAATTTCCACGTCTGACAGGACCCCTGACAGGACCCCTGTGTTATGGTCTCATTTGTTTTTATTCTTTTTATTTTCCAACAAACAAAATAACAGTGTGAGTAATGAACTTTGCTCAGTTACACAAGTATCATTTACATTGGTACAGCACTTCCACTCTTTCGAAACAAACATGCATTCCATGTAGCCACCTGCCACTGTACTATGAGTTGCTCAGGCACTTTAGATGTCTAGCATGCTAAGGATAATGACAAGTCTAGGCCTAGGGTGGTTGCATGGAGTAGATCAAAGGAAACATTGAGCTGCACCCATTGCAGGCAACACTGAGTCTTTAATGGGTTGGATTGGTTTGTGTTCCTTGGCCACCCTTCTGTTTCAGTAAAATCTATGTCTCTGCTCTCTCAGTGACAATGAGCCTTATCATTTATGATCATAGTGGTCTTGTGTCATTCTTTGCTTCCAGTTTTGTAACATAGCTCTCCCATAATGAGTCATATGGTCTACTCCCAGATCACTGTCAATTTCAAGTCATGGTGTCTGCTTCTGCTCTAACCCATTTGTGTAAATTATGCATCCATCTATCTAAATATGACTTTCCATGTCATAGGTACACGCCTCTCAAAATGTTTAAAAGCTAGGTCAATAATCTTGTAAATGCATTTGTCCTTCTTCGCTCTCTGCATCAGTTCGAGCATGCACAGTTCAGAAGTGCCGTGGTTGGTTCAGTCCACCAAGTAGGATACTGCGTTCATCACTATATTTAGATCATGTACAGCACCAGGCATGTCCTGAGCATATGAAAGAAGCTGACATCTGGGTGCAGGCATCTCAGGCATTCCGAGAGTGCACCCTCAACCATGCACTGTATACAATTTAGAGAGATATGTCTGGTGCAGATGTATGAAGTGTGTGCACTGGAATCTCAGGTTCCACAGAGACCATTTCAGCGGCTCCTTTATTTTCTGCCATTGTTCATCGGTTGTTTTGTGTCAAACATTTGTCCCCATCTGGCGAAAATTGCATGCACTTTTGCTTTGTAGGTAATAAAATGTCTGACAGTCATGCTGTTCTTGTCGTGTATGTCTTAACATGTGTGAAGTCTCCCCTTCGTATTTGCGTTGTGGTCTCATTAGAATGGCGAGTGGCATTCTTCCAAAGTATTCAATCCAAAGCATCACTTGATCATAAAGTAATTTTCAGTATACTGTGAAGACACATATATAGCATTGAAGATTAAGATGTTGTTAATTACAATATTGTTTATTTTAGAATGGTTTGTGCATTATGCTCCTTTTTGTTTGATTCTTCCATTGTAAAATATTGTATATTTTATTTTAAAAAATAACCTTATTTTTTATTTAGATTGTTGGGCTTTTTAGGGGTGTGATCGATAGGTTTCCTTGTGTACTTGATTGACTGAAATGATGTTAAGTGAAATGTTACGTTTGTAAATGGGTTAATTGTAATTATTTAAAAAGAAATCCACTTGCTGGGTATACAGGGAATTGTTTGGCAAATATTTTAATTAAAACATACATTTTTTCTTTGTTATATTAATGTTTCAATAGTATTTGAATTATATTACATATACACATTTGTATTAAATATTTGTCATATTAATTTGTTATTGTTCTGTATTTGTTTTTAAGTTATTCACTACACATTTTTGGTTTAATGAGTGAGTATTATTTTAAGTATTCATTTTCATATTATTAAATAATTACTAATTATTTATATTATTAATTCTCACCCCCTCACAGTCTATCTAAATTAAGTTCTTTACATAATGTTTAGTTGCTTGAGTTATCATAGTACATAGTTTTTTTTTTTAATTCATACTGTTTTATCATGATTTTTAGATTGCAGATACATTTGTAAAAGAAACTACTTAATTCATTCATTCATTAGAAAGCTTTATTTGGTTCAAATAAAAAAGCAAAAAAACACACCTAACAGACACCAAGGGCATAGCAAGTAAAATTAAACAATCCAACAAGATAGACAACAAGATAAAACACTGTCCGGTTACTAAAGTAATTAATTTTTTATTGTTTGATTATTTAACATCTTTACAATAGGAATGCAAAGGTTTTTGTACACCAGTAAACAAGTCAAAAAAAGATTGATAAGTCAAGAGTCCTTGGGAAAAAACAAGGCAAGTAAATTGTGGAAAGTTTTATTGACACTGACGTTTTTTCGCTGCTTTAATGAGTACATGTTACACGCCCAGAATATACTTGATTTTTCTGGTAATGGAACATTGATCTGAAAAATTGAAACAGGTCATAATAGCTTCCCTACAGGTGGGCACCCCTTTCTGTATCCTTTGGGGATGCAGGAATTTCCTTTTTTTTTTTTAAGTAGTTTTTATAATTGCAAGATTCGACAATATCAATTACAATTCAATTCCGTAATATAATTCAGTTTTTAACAAAAGAATACCATTGGTACCGTTTTAGGAGAAAAACGTATACGAAAGAATACAGTAGTAGAGTAGAGGTAAGGAAACAGTTTAAAACTTGAAAAGAGATGTACATTTTGCCAAAAGTATGAAAAAACTAAAAAAAAAAGCTTTAGAAGCCAATCCCCACTTCTTGTCCTTCAAAGAAATGCTTCCAGATCCTTTCTTTTCTAATAAGGGCTTTTGGACCTCTATATTTGGCTAGTGAAAGTTCCATGGTTCTGATTTCATGAACCAAAGCAAGCCACTCAGCCGCTTTTGGAGGTTCCTTAGAGATCCATGCCCTAGCTATAGTTAGTCTTGCGCATGCTAACAAAATCGTTATAGATCCTTATTAGGACTATTAATCTCCTGAATGTCTAGTAAGACCAAGTGTGCTGTGAGCTCCGGTATGGTTATCTGGTTAATTCTGAGATAATCAGATATTCCATTCCAAAAAGTAGAAAATGCTGGACAAGAAAATAGCATATGTTCGATTCCAGCTGCAACTGTATTACATTTGACACATATAGATTTGTCTGAAATCGGGTTCCCTTGTGCCCAAATGGATATTTTTTGTGGTGTATAGTACAGCTCAGTAATTGTCCTATATAATTGCATTCTGAGGTTAGAGGAATGTACTATATCGCTTAAATGTGTTAAAACATTTCTGATCTGTATTGAGTTTATATCTAGATTTAGTCTACGAGACCATTTAGCTGCAATTTGGGTCGTGTTTTCTCCTTTATCTTTAATTAACCATTGGTATCCCAGTTTTATTAATGATTTGGTTTTATCAGAATAAATACACTCGAGAATATCTGAATGTTTAGCTTCCGTTATTCTCATTTTGCTATGGAAAAAATCTCTCAGTTGTCTATATTTAAAGTGCATATCATCTGTGATCCCGTTATTAATTTTCAGGTTTTCGAAGTCAATCAAACCATTGGTTCCATAAAGGTCTCCTAGTGTGTTTATTTCATGTCTAATCCAGCGATTTGCCAAGCCATCCGAGAATATTCCCGGGAGAGCAGGATTATTCCATATTCTAAGTTCGGCATTGTAGAATGAACTGTTGCTAATGTGTAGAATTTTGTCCCAAATTTTTATAGCGTGTTTTGCAGTCTTGAATTTGACCCGCTTAAAGTAGTTTGGGTCATGGACGCGTAGTAGGAATTGATTAGAATCGGCGCCTAACATATACTGATGGAAAAATAAAGAAGGCGTATTTTTTAGTAAGCTTCTTATTCGAAGAAAAAAAGTAGCTAAAAAATATAAATTAAAGTCCGGAAGAGTAAGTCCCCCTTTAGAAATTGGCAGTGTCAAGTATTTAACCGCCCTTCGTGCTCTTTTATACCCCCATATAAAACTACTGCATATACCGTCTAATTTTTAAAAAAAGAGTTTATTTGGTTGTAACGGTATGGCTCTAAACAGATAAAGTAACTTAGGTAAAATTTTCATCTTTATCAAATTAAGTCGCCCTAATAAACTGAGAGGTATTTTGTGCCATTTTTTGAGACTAGCAGTAGTTTCTTTTAAGAATGTCTCGTAGTTTATTTCCAAAATTTCCCCCACTTTAGCAGTGAGTTTAATACCTAAATAAACGGCTTCTTTGCAAGTGTCAAAGATATGTGTATCCGGTGTATAGTTAAGTATAATTTGGGTTTTACTCACATTCAATTTATACCCAGATATTCTCCCATAATTTTGTGCTTCCTTTATAATTTCTGGCATAGCTTTATTAATGTCGGTTGTATAAATTGCTATGTCATCAGCAAAGGCGGTTAGTTTAAGAGCTATGTCTCCATGATAAGCTGGGATAATATTGATTTTTGGTCATTTAGAGCGTTTGAAAAAGGTTCTAAAGACAAAGCAAAAAGTAATGGGGAAAGGGGGCAACCTTGTCTTTTACCTCTTGCTATCTTGAAGTTGACTGAATCTTTGCCTCCATAACTTATCATAGCCCGTGGGCTATGATAAGTTTTCGAAGTCAATCAAACCATTGGTTCCATAAAGGTCTCCTAGTTTGTTTATTTCATGTCTAATCCAGCGATTTGCCAAGCCATCCGAGAATATTCCTGGGAGACCAGGATTATTCCATATTCTAAGTTCGGCATTGTAGAATGAACTGTTGCTAATGTGTAGAATTTTGTCCCAAATTTTTATAGCGTGTTTTGCAGTCTTGAATTTGACCCGCTTAAAGTAGTTTGGGTCATGGACGCGTAGTAGGAATTGATTAGAATCGGCGCCTAACATATACTGATGGAAAAATAAAGAAGGCGTATTTTTTAGTAAGCTCCTTATTCGAAGAAAAAAAGTAGCCAAAGAAATATAAATTAAAGTCCGGAAGAGTAAGTCCCCCTTTAGAAATTGGCAGTGTCAAGTATTTAACCGCCCTTCGTGCTCTTTTATACCCCCATATAAAACTACTGCATATACCGTCTAATTTTTTTAAAAAGAGTTTATTTGGTTGTAACGGTATGGCTCTAAACAGATAAAGTAACTTAGGTAAAATTTTCATCTTTATCAAATTAAGTCGCCCTAATAAACTGAGAGGTATTTTGTGCCATTTTTTGAGACTAGCAGTAGTTTCTTTTAAGAATGTCTCGTAGTTTATTTCCAAAATTTCCCCCACTTTAGCAGTGAGTTTAATACCTAAATAAACGGCTTCTTTGCAAGTGTCAAAGATATGTGTATCCAGTGTATAGTTAAGTATAATTTGGGTTTTACTCACATTCAATTTATACCCAGATATTCTCCCATAATTTTGTGCTTCCTTTATAATTTCTGGTATAGCTTTATTAATGTCGGTTGTATAAATTGCTATGTCATCAGCAAAGGCGGTTAGTTTAAGAGCTATGTCTCCATGATAAGCTGGGATAATATTGATTTGGTCATTTAGAGCGTTTAAAAAAGGTTCTAAAGACAAAGCAAAAAGTAATGGGGAAAGGGGGCAACCTTGTCTTTTACCTCTTGCTATCTTGAAGTTGACTGAATCTTTGCCTCCATAACTTATCATAGCCTGTGGTTCATCGTAAAGTGACCTTACCCAATCTAAGTAGGAGCCTGTAATGCCCATTTTACTTAATACTGCCCACAGATATTCCCACCCCACTCGGTCAAATGCTTTTTCCGCATCTAACATTATCATACCGAGTGGGGTGTTGGTGGTTTCTGCTACATCAAAGGCTGTAATTGAAGTGTTTACATGCATAGTAGTATCTCTGCCCACTACAAAACCATGTTGTTGAGGGTTGACAATGTCCGGCATAAAGGGAGCTAGACGGTTGGCTAAAATTTTAGCAAAGATTTTTACGTCAGAGTTAAGTAGAGATATGGGCCGATACGATCCACACTCTTTTTCGGGTTTTCCCTTTTTAAAAAAAAAGATTATTTTGGCAATTTTCCATGATACAGGTGCTTGCTTAGAAACAATAATTGAGTTTATCACGTTTTGTAGTAGCGGCAGCAGTTCTTGTGAGCAAAGTTTGTAAAATTCCACGGGTATGCTATCTTCTCCAACCGCCTTCCCTAGGGGTAAATGATCAATTGCTCGTTTTATCTCATCAAGTGTTATTTTTGAGTTTAGTTGTTGGAGTACTTCAAGGTTTAAAGCCAGCGGTGGAATTAAATATTTGTCAAGATATTGTAGAATATCTGCTTTGTGTGGTATAGCCTCTGGTGTATAGAGTTGTTAGTAAAATTTAACAAATTGATTCAATATTTGATCCTCTCGTTCATAAGTAATTGAATCTGATCCTATTATTTCCTTGATTTTTGTTTTAGCTTTTCTATCCGCGGTTTTAAAAGCTAATATTTTCCCAATACGATCGCCGCCTTCGTATTGATCAAGTTTATATTTTTGCAGTTTTGAGATATATCTTTCTCTCAAAGTATTTTTTAGTCCTGCTTGTAGTTCCGCCAGTTTTGCTCTAATCCTCTCTATATTGTTTTTAGAGTGCAGTGTTGCCTCAGCCAGTTGTACTTCCAAGTCTAGTATTTTTTATGTCAATTTTTTATTTTTATTACGACTCTCAGCATTAAGCCTGAATACATACTGTTGGACAAACCCCCTAATGCTGCACTTACATGTATCCCATACGGTGTTTATGCTAGCCGAGTTAATATTTAATGTGATAAACTCCTGTATGTGCTTTTTGACTAATGTAATAAATGTTATATCAACTAGTAAGTGTCTCGGAAAAGTGAACTTTCGTGGTTCTTTCTTATTTTGATCTTTAATTGTAACTTCCAATAACAAGGGATTGTGATCAATTGTGACTTTAGGGCAAATTTCAATCTCGCAGTTGTCTAAAGTTTGATCAGAGGCCCATATCATATCAATTCTAGAGCAAGATCTATGTGGCGCAGAATAGTGGGTGAAGCCTGCCAACATAGGATGCTTAGACCGCCATAAATCTCTGATATTATTCAATCTTGCTAGTTCTAAAATTGCTGCTCTAACTTTGTACATTCTTTTATAGTTATTTGGCCCCGTAGAATCTATTTTGTAATCCATGACACAATTAAAATCCCCGGCAATGATAGTTTCTCCTTCCCATTCAGGTAGTTCTAGACTTAGCTCTTCGAAAACTTTGGGATCATCAATATTTGGTCCATATACTACACATAATACCAGTTTCACATTATCGCCTTGCATCTGTGCTATTGCCCACCTTCCTCGAGTGTCTGAGGCAGTTTTGGTTATTTCTAATGGGACTCCTCTTTGTTTTAGAATAGCTACCCCCCCTATAGTCTCGTTTAAAGTAGAGCATACAACCAATTCATAACTTAGCTGTGATAGTACCTTTCTGTCTTGATATTTTATGTGGGTTTCTGAAACCAGAACTATATTTGGATTGTACAATTTAATCTCTTCTTGTACCAAATTTCTTTTACTTTTGCTATTTAGGCCATCTACATTCCAACATAGTATTCTTAGTTTAAGCATTTATCTATTGTAATGTTAATCTTATACATAATGTTCCCCTCTACCTTTACTCGTTTCTCAATAGTTACGTTTTTCTTCCTACTACTTAAGAAAAAGTCGAATCCTGCAATCAATTTTTTCCACCATATTTCCGCCCTAGACACCAGTTGTCGCACCCTCCCCTGCAACAACCCCACCCCCTCCCTCGCAGCAAACCGTCCCTTAGAGGGGAGCACCCCTCTAGCATTTGCTGCCGCTGAAGGGGCAGCGTAGTGAAAGAGCATACATGAGAGACTGCTCATGCCTCATCTTAATTTGATCCTTATTTTATCCTTATTTTATCCATATTTGCTCACACCCAAAGAGAGAAAAAGAAAGAAAAGGAAAAGAGAGGTTAAGCCCACCCGCCGAGAAAGTGAAAAAGATGTGTAGTTGTACGAGTAAACAGAAAATGGCCAGTTGCTCATTAAATACAAGTTCAATAAAATGTGCTCTGCGGGAAAAATCTCTTTGAATGCGCTCCTGTTTTTTCCTTTTTTTTCACATTAGTTTTCTTTCTCTTTTTCACTTCTTTTTTCATTCTCCCGAGAGAATTTTTCCAAAGTTTGTTCAGCGGATGAAAGATCAGTGAAGAAAACCGCTTGGCCATTTCGAATGACCTTAAGGCGAGCAGGTTCTTGAAGATAGGCCATACAACCTAGATTTTTGAAAGCATCTATCATCTTCCGAAGCTCCCACCGTTTATCCATTGTACTCTTGCTTAAGTCCGATTTCACAAAGAAAGTAAGATTATCAACGGTGACAGGGTTGTTGGGCTTAGCCTTAAATGCTACTGCTTGCCGCAAAAGAAAATTACCAAAGTTGATCAAAAATGGTCTAGGAAATTTGCTATTTATGTTTCTTTGAATTAAGGGAAGTCTATGAACTCTCTGCAACTGGGAGTCCCAATCCCAATCAGCAAGGTCTATAAAGGCTCTTTGAAAAAGTTTCACCATGAATCCTCTCGGGTCGGACCCCTCCATACCTTCTGGTATACCAAATAGTCTAAGGTTTTGTCTTCGTGCCCGATTTTCCAAATCCTCCACTTTAGCTTCCAGCTGAGAAACTCTTAATGTATTCTGTTTAACAGTTGACGTAGTCTGGGTCACATCTTCTTCCACCTCCACAATTCGTTGTTTTATATCCTCTATATCTTTCGCCACTCCTCCCAAGCCTTGGCAAATATCTCTCATAGTTCCTTGTAACTTAGTATTGTCTTCTCTTAACTGTAGATATTGCTGTTGGATCTCCACTCTTTGTTCTAAGAGAGTCTGCATAATTGACTCCATTGAAATACTCGTTGGGACTGAGGAGTTTGAAGTATCTAGTGAGACCAATTGAGAGGTTTTTTGAACGGGTAAGGACATAAGACCAGTTATTGGTTTTTGAGGTTTGAGATTTACATCATCCATCACCACCTCTACAAATTCTTGTTCTAAAGTTTCACCTGAATTATCAACAGAATTCCCAACTGGAAGTGGTTGAGTTTTCCTCAAGCTAGAAGCTATAGATTCCATGACTTCGCTTGACTGGTCAACGTCATAGGCTAATAGTTCGAGGACTTGATCATCAGCTTCCTTTACCACTTCATTGTGTGTGGGAGGAATCAGAGAAATAACGGAGGTGAAGGTAGGGGAAATTGTTGAAGTTACCGGGGAGGTCCCTGCTCTTGGCTCGCCAATCGCTTCTGTGTTAGCTGTGTTCATGTATCTAGATGTCTCTTGGTTTATAGATAGTGCACTTGGACTAGAGTCTATTAAAGAATCCGTGGTGTTATTTGCGTTTTTTGCGTTAATTAAGTTGTCCCCCTGAATGTTATGCACCAGCACATGAACCTCGTCGGGGCTGGCCCCAGAGAGTCTTAAGGCCATACTCTTAACTCCCCCTTTTGCCTCTATCCATCTTCTCAGAGGGCTGTCGTCTATTAGGCGACTTTTTTTTATTTCCTGCCAGTTCTTTATTAGTTGTCTTTAGTAACAGGTTTTTTTGCTTAGTTTTGACCTTCCTCTTGATTTTCCTTGATACAGATTTTTTACTTGTTAGAGCTTTAGGTGTTTCATCAAGCCCCTCTTCTTCTTCTGATAGTTCCTCGTATTCTACATTTGAATCTTCATCTGATTTAGTCTCAGATTCCTGAGACAGACCGCCTCCGCATTTCTTCTTTTTTGCTTTATTCTTGTCAATCTGTGAGTGAGCATTAATATTAGTGTTCAGATCCTCAAGGTCTGCCCTTTGGTTTTGTACCGTATGTTGTAGCTCCTCTGTTGTTTTTGTTATCAATGTATCCTTTTTGTTTCCACTTTCGCTCGTTTAGCCAAATTAAGTTCATTTGTTTCTGAACCTATAAGCACCTTAGCATTGGGAAGCTTATCCGAACCTTTCTTTCCAATCCTCATCTCAGCTCCCAGCCCTGAATCTTGAGCCACTCTCTCGATACTATTTTCTACCAAGGTTTCCACAGAGTTATTAACTGGTAGAGTAGTTGTTGTGTTCACATGGATCTCCTCATCTTTATCGTTCATTTTCCTTTTTGTTTTACCTGCTAATGATAACTCTGTTCTTGGTTTAAGCTCAGCACTGCCACCACCCTTCATAGCTGGAGCACATTTCACGTCATGGCGCTTGTCAGCTTCACTTGTAATGAGAGTTTTTACATTGTTATGCAGGAATTTCCAACTGATTTCTAGGGCAGTTTCATAAAAGCAGATGGTATAGACCAGGTTTTTCAACTGCCGAGCCACATAGCCTACAGGCTGTGTCTCTTGCTGTCTTCATATAGGGCTTGTTGAATGGTAGCGAAGGGAAGTCGCTCGTGCGGTAGGACAGAAATTGCTTTTTTATCTTGGAGTTTAGGACTCACCCAAGGTACTGCTGAGGTATAAGGGATGTGTAGCTGTTCCATACAACCCAGGCATGTGACCATTTGGTAGGAGTGCTCTGTCTTCTAGCGAGGCTAAAATGTTAGATGATTGTGATGCTTCCTTTTTAATTGGATTAAGCTTACAGAGATCGCCCATAATTCTGCCAGGCCTAACAGTTCAATAGTGTCATTGACATGTTTGTGAAAGTGCAAGTGTGGCTTCTTTTTAATCTCACCCCAGGCACAATAATTGATGGAATTGTGCTCTGAGTTTTTTAGTTTATAGCAAAGGGGGACAAAATCTGCTCCTCTTGCATGTGACTGCTTTATTAGCCCGAACTCAAGCCTGATTTGTGCTGGTGAGGTGCTTTGGGGGAGATGAAAGATTTTCCTATATGTGTGAATCAATGTTTTGTCCAGGACCTAAGTATCTCTACCTTTCAGCGCTTTTGCAACCATAGGCTAGGGTAGGTACCTTTTTTTGCTTTACCGATTTCAAGAATAGAGGTGTAGGATGTCCCATTTAGGTGTCTACACATACTTGCCAGCCCTGCATTGAGAGCCATCCCTTTCGTTTTTATCTTTCCTTGTGAGACTTGAAGCCATCACTGTCAAGTATGAGGAGGAGGTATTTGAAGCTGTATGTTTCTTAATCCCTGCTCCCTCCAAGGTACCAGATGGTCTTCCCTATAAGGGACTTTTTGCCAGATATCATTATATTTCGTTTTTTTGCCATTTATTTTTGGCCTGTTCATCTCAGCAAACTTCTCTGTTGCTTTCATGAGATGCTGCATTCCAACTCATGTTCTACTTAGTATTACCAGATCGTTGGCATAGAGTAAGTTAGATAGCTGAGCAGACCCTAGTTTCGGGGAGTGCAAGTTGATGGACGAGAATGTTGGTGGAAGGTCAGCGAAAATAAGTTGAATATCAGTTGTGCTAATACACACGCTTTTTTGAGCCCGCTGGTTGTCGGAATGGCCCTTGAGAGATAATCTCCGTTCCCCAGTATGATCCTGATTCAAGTGTTGGAATATGGGTTTCAGATGAATAAAAATCAACAGTTCATACGGCTGTATGATATAATAATTAAATTCCAATTGAATTCCTGAATCTCAGAGCAGCTGCTAAGAAATTAGCAACAAATAAGAGAATGTCCTCATGCAACACTTGTAAATACAGAAGAGCAGGTCACTTTTTTTTTTAATCTCACACTTTAAGTAGAGTGATTAAATAAGTCTTCCTCGGAATTTCATCAAATTTACAAAACAAAAATACAGGGTACCCTGCGGAGACACCTAGTCGCAGCCGTTGGATGCTAAAAAAGATCCCGTATGCCAACCCCAAGGATAAGCATGTAAATGAGGCATTCCTTCTTGGAAATACTAATTACTTCTTGTATTATTTTTTTTATATTTTTCAATGTAATAAATGTAAATTTATATTTTTATATTTGTTTTCTAAATTGGTTTTCTATTATTTTAATAATTCGATATTTTTGAATATTTTAATGTTTTTATAGATATATGTTTATACCTTTTAAGAAAATTTATGTACATTTTAATTATTGTGAAATAAGAGTCCAACAAGATAGAGCCTTAATTTACAGTTTGCTGGAATAGTTAAACAACCACAAAACTTATTGTAAAACAAGTTGACCCCTGATTCATTAGAGATATAGATACTGCTGGGTATACGGTGAATAATCATCTGGCTCTGTTAGGCAAAATATTTCACTTTACAGCCTCCCCACCACAGGGCTGTTACTCTGCTCTATTTAAGGTAACCCTCACTAGATATCCAGTCTGAGAACACCATGTGAAACATGGTGGATATGGAAAGGAAAATCGTTTAACAGCTCCAACTGAGACAATCGTTCCCTGGGAGATACTGGCACAGACTTTGATGTTGACATTATGAAAGTTGCATTATAAATCAATCCAATTAAAATCGGTGTCCTGTAATTTTCCTTAAAGAATAATTATGTGGCTAGTTGGAGACTTGGGTATTTCAGCCAGAATATCAAAACCTTTTTCAGAGGGCCATGGGGCAAACAGGAGTTATTAGAACCTACTATAGTGGTTAAAGACGTTTACTCCTAATGTTCATGGGTCCGTACTAATGTAGGTCCTCAGTAAGTAGGGCAAGTACTACCCTTGTAAACACTTGACTCTCAGTTGTAGTGTGGGTGAGGTTTGTGCGGCCCAACACTCTTCAAAGGGGCGGTAGGTGTGAGGAACACATCGGTTCAAGACTCAAAATACACATAGTAACTGCAATAAAATGATCATCTAACCAAATACTTGGTTGGATTAAAGTCAGTGTGCTAGACCCATTCCTGTGTCCCTTCTAGTGGGGTTCATCATTTCCCATTCTGACCATAAAGGGAATGAACAGATCTTGGCCTACACACAGGAAAGGGCCTTCTCTTGAGGATGGGCCCCTTCCTGATGACATGGGGCTCATCAATGTTGTTGTCTACACAGAAAAAGGCCTGCACTAAATGATGCCCCCTTGCTGGTCTCAAGGAGGCCTTTGAATTTGGTGGTCACATTGGTCATGGCCAGCACATCATGGTAGCCCCACTCATTGTTACAAAAAGGTCACTAGGTTTGGCACACACAATTCATGGTAGTCCCCTTACCCATGATAATAGGGTCACAGGCATTTGCAAGAACTGGCGAGCAGCCCTAACTCCTGCACTGGTTAGACCTGAAAAGTATGTCTCACACTTCACTTGCCAAGATTAACTAAGCAGGCTCCCCACTGGCCCTCACTTCCTCCAGGCATTCTGTTCCAAGTGACAGGGTCCACTAGTGTTGGCAGATCCGCAGAAGGCTGGTGCTCTAAGCTTAAGGTAAGTAGTCAAACATCCTAGGAGAAGGCCAATCACCCAGCAGGAAAACGAGATCCAGGGCCGGACTGGGAACCAAAACTGGCCCTCATGGGTTGTTTGGGGGTGCGACCGAGCTCTTTGCCGGGGCCGATTTTCAGCCGATTTTGTTACAGGCCGACTTTGCAGATCTGCTGCAAAAACGACCCTGTAACAAAAACGTCCCCTACGGGTCCAAAACCAGCCCACACCCTTGCGGCGCGCCAGGGATTTACCTGGTGCAAGTCCAGCCCTGGTCTGATTCTATGAAATTTATTTGCGGGTGTTGGCTCCTTTGAAGTGCTCTCTCAGCTGTACTGCCCTTTGTCAAAGGAACATCCTGTCACTGTAGGAGTGGCGCCAATGCTGGTTGACCCTCAATATAGGCCATAAGAGTAACCATGAATCACACCTAGGTGTCTGCCTCCACTGAAATATGCCCCCTAAAGGTTCAAAGGAGGACTAAGCCTTCCTTTTTATCGAGATCCCTGGTCCACAGTGAAATCTTTATCATTCTCAACTTCTACTTGAAAAAGTTTCTAGGCCAAACTGGCTGGTAAATCTTCACTTAATCAAAGAGACTTTGGATTTGCATAAATAGGTACACACACATCTCAGCAGACAGACACATCTGGCTCTATGCACAATACATGCAGGGCCAAGGTTAGTTAAGTACTCAGAATTTTGCATGAGTAGGTTCAATATGCATCAATACTGTGATACAGGTAAATAGGCCTGACTACCTTATCAGTCCCATTGTCTCCCTGACAGTGATCCCAGATCACAGTGACCAGTCATTCTTCCTGAAGTCAAAGGGACTTTTGATAAACAGAGAGAATGCTCTTCTCCCCTTCCCTCAACGTTTGCTCCCACCCCAGTCATCAGCTTTCTCAGAAATACACATATTCTGTCTGCATGTTGAAGTCCTCACCTCTCTTAGCATGGCATGTCCAGGTCCTCCAAAATGAATCCCACAGGCATTTATGGATCTGACTCAAGCCTTTGATTATGTAAATTAGTCCAAGTTAAGCCTGATTTTAAGTACTATGGGCCTCGGAGCGGAGGTGGTGACTTTTTTATGTACTGCCCACAAAAACACCTCAGCCACAGTTAGATACAATATTGGTGGCAGTCTGACGGATACCAGGGATGTGACAAGAGGGGTCCGCAGGGTTGCATCTTGGCCACCCTGTTGTTGATGTTGTATTTTAATGAGCTAGAGGATTTTTTCATCTCAAGTTGGATAGATATCCCCAGGGTTGGTGCCAAGATGATACCTGCACTCCTTTATGAAGACATTGCAGTTTAGCTTGCCAGAACTGCTGTGGGCCTCCAATTACTCTAAGATGGTTTTATAGCTTTTATGGATTCTCTAGACATGAACACTAATTTTATAAAATCACACACTATGTCGCTAGGCCCCCAAAAAGCCTCAAAGGCCATATTTTACTGTTAGGGAGTCGAATTAACTAGAGTCCTGACCTTCCCTTATTTAGGGGTACTATTTGATGAGCATGGATCTTGGCGTGCCCAAACAACCCAAAAATCAACACCCCAACTACAGCAGCGGGGCCACCTAGAACTTTGCCAAAAGACTAGGTTCAAAACCCTTTCCTGCCCTGCTGAACATTTGTAAAGAAATGTGCACCCCATGGCAACCTTTGGATATGATGTCTGGGGCTACAAGGACGAAAAGGATATCCATGAGGCAGAGAATACATTTTTGCATAAGCGTATGGCTGTCCTGCCCACTATCCCGGCTTTTATGTTACATCAAGAACTAGGCGTGGTGTAAATTTTGGACCTGATAGTGGTAGCCCCTTTGCTACGCTGGCTGAGAATATGGGCTTGTCCCACCTCTAACTTAAACCAGCTTATAATTACTGATTGTGTAGCATTGGAGGGAGCAAAGCACATTCCCTGGCTAAAATATGTAATGGATTTGCCAAAGTGGCTTGGCTGCCCTGACTCATACCTACGCCCTAATCCCTTGGGAATACCCGCTGTCAGACTTATTAAACAACCGTACTTGGATATATGCCAAGGGCTTAGGGAAGAAATCCAGTTGGTAAAACCCACTGTGAGAAGGTATGTTACACTCTCCCTGAGCAAGCAAGTCCAACCATATCTACTTTTTGTTAACAATGCCTTTCACCGCTTTGTATTGACTAGATTTCGGCGGCTTTTGGTCTCTTGCCTTTTGGCGGTTCCCCAAGGCTTTACAAAACCTAGTACCCAAAATCCTTGCCCTTGTGACAACTTCTCAGAGCAAGATACCCTACACTTTTCTTTTGTGATTTTTCTCACTCTCTTCGTAAAAGGTTCATACTCCCGCTTCTCAGAGGTTGCCATTTCACCCATGTTAGGCCAGCCCTATTGTATCTTTAAATGTTATCCTCTCTGCTTTGTGGTTGCAAGTTTTCTAACAGGAGCTACCAGGCTTAGGAAAAAGTTGTTTTTACCATAGCCTGCCGGGCCTAGCTCCTACACTATATCTGCATATGCACTTTCCAATATTTTGCCCTTACATTTGGTCTTTAGCACTCTGCACTTTGTAAAATGTATTTCTGTGTTATTTTAAAAATACGAAACTTGTACTTTTTATTGACACAATGGATGCTTCTATTTTAATCCTTTTTAAGTGACCAAGGTCTTTAAAATTGTAACCTATGTTGACAAAATGATTGCCTTTTCAACAGCTTTTATGGCTTTCAGTTGCCATGTTTTGATTTGACTTGAATCACACAGGCCGGCATGTTCTGAGCAATACACAGGTACACATACATCCCAACATGTCATCCGGAAGAGGAATTTTCAATCCTAACATGTGCCTTATTGTAGCATTTCGTCTCTTCACGTTTCAAATTATCTCAATCTGATGATCTCACAAGATCAGTAGCCACGTTGGGAGCAATGTAAACTCACCTGCTTTTCTTGTTGAGAAAACTCATCCATCTGGAGAATCCAGTTTTGGAGTTGTCTTTACAGTTTTAGCTATATCTGGAGAGATAAAAAGAAGTTGGTTAACCTGGAAACATAACAATTAGGGAGTGCAAAATCTTAGCAAATTGAAGACCTATCAGCAACAACTAAAACCCTAAAGTTGCAAGAGATACACATTATGAGCATTACCGATTAATAGCTACAGACTTTATGCACAAGAAAGATTGTGTGGACAAATTATAAAAGACCACCTTCATAGAGAGGTGCTTGTCATTCCTGCAAGGCATCCCGCTTTCAGAAGGCAGTGCTTGGCAAGTTTAATTCAACTAGTTTGACAGAAGCCAATCCCAAACATATTTCCTACCTGAGCCTGACTCGGGTGACACACGCTGAGCTTACCTTCAATCATGGTTCCCACACCTTGACTGACATCTCATAGATGGCTAAAAGGCATTTATTTATGGAATTAACCCTTGATAACGCCCTAGAGAGCACTATGTGTGTGCAAATATCAGTTGACTCAGATACAACTGAAACTTCATGAAATTAACTTATGCCAAATAATTTGTGGTTGAGTTTAAAGGAAAAGCTGGACCAGAATTAGCTAGAGCCATCAATGATAGGAAACTTCCTCAGCACCTATTATCAGACTTAGAATTTCATCATGATGATAGCTAATGAAATGATTTGACTTGTTTCAGAACGAGCAATGTACAACCCTCATAACGACTGCCAAATTAGAACAGTGGCATATACCACACAATATTGTCAAATTACATATATGTCAAACTCCACTTTATTGTTCGGGTGTTTCTTCAAAAAGACTGAGGAAGAGCTGTTGTTAGTATAATACTTCCACTTCAATTATGTATTTGACAAAAATCTGCATTTTACCCATGCATTGTGACACTGAGTGTTTCATACAACAACGTGTCCTTGTAATCAAACGTATTCTCTAATTAAATCTGAGAATGAGCATTTCAAGAACTACATTGAAGAATGTCTTGCCTCTGGATTTGTGCACCACTGAAAAGTACCAGCTTTATACCTTCTCTTTTTCGTACCTGAAAGATAAGTGTCAACTTAGTGCACAGTTTTACTATCATGCAATGAACCGACAAGGACAGGTGCTCTTTGTACCCCAAATTCCTCAGCAAACCAGGTTGTTTATCTCTCAGATTATTTGAAGTAATAATCTCAATGTAATGTTTTTGAGACATGTTGTGCCATTGGTGCTAAGACAAGGCACACAAGTGCGGTGCTTTTTATCAGAAGGAGTGAAGCAATGCTGGATGTTATGAGGAGAATGTGTATTTTTAGCCATAGTTTGGGGTTTACAAGGACCTTTGGGTAGGAAAGCATTGTTACACGTCTATGGACTCAACGGGGTGTGTAGTTTTCATAAATGTCTGTGTTTTTGTTGGCTTTCCTGGGAGCTGGTAGAGCAGAGGCCCAAAATCTACAGCTTCTTACATTGCAATAAAGGGTTGGGTTTCAATGGAAACATTTGATCGGTCCACGTTGAATTTTGGGGGCTTTTCTCTCATGGGCTCTGGGCCCACCCACACAAATGATATAACATTTTTATTATGAGACAAGAGGGAATACTGGATGGTAGAAAGTTAGTGGATCCCTGCAACTTTTTGAGGAATCTCTAGCAGAGATGTGAGAAAATATGTGTATATAGCCGACGATTGAGGGTTACAGTACCCTATGGTTTAGAACACATTCTTGGATCCATGTGAGTCACACTACCTTCTACTCCAATGACTGTCTAATTTTTTTCAATATTTGGGTTTGGTATGTTTCCCTGGGTGGCAGCAGATTTGGTCCCAAAATCTGCAGCTATCTCCACATCACCAAACTAGGTGTTAGTTTTGGCAGGAGTTGTGTTACGAGCTCTAGCCCAATTTACACAAGTGACCACTTGCTGAATAAAGAATTTTGTTTCCTTTTACAAATTTTATAGATTTCTGACATCAGTCATGAATTTCGTACCAGTTTCTACCGCAAACCTCAAAAAATCAGGGAAAATTTACTAAATATTAAAAAGGTGAAATATGTGGTAAAAATGTTTTTTCAATATAACTCTTCTTGTTCCTGAAAGTTTAGATTAGTGCTTCTGTTGTGTGAACACTGGAGTGCAGTGAGCCCTGCTGACCAGGTATAAGTGCATTTATTTGTAAGTTTGCTACCTGCCCTAAATTGGGCGAACTTCGGGCAGATATGAATCAGGTTTCTGGATGATGCATTAGTTATGACCCACAGTTTACACATCAAAGGCCAGATGTACGGTGGTTTTTAGCATGCATAAACAGGGTTTAGACCTGTTTGCGCACCCTAAAAACCTTGGGCCCATGTACAAAACCTATTTTGCGAGTTGCTAATCAATTAATATAGGTTTTGCGACTCACTATTAGGAAGCGTCGACTCATGAGCCATGAGGGGCGACATCAACCAAGTGGGGCAACTCATGAGCCATGTATGAATGTTTTGAGACTGCAATTGCAGTCGCAAAACACTCGCAAATTACCATCTACTTCAAGTATGTGGTAATGCAATTGCAAATTGAAAGTTTCACATTTGCAAATGCATGCGAAAATATTTTTAAGGGCAGGCCATTCAAAAATGAAGCAAAAACAGTTCATTTTAAGTTTTTTTAAATGCATTCCGTTTTCCTTTAATGAAAAAGGGCTGCATTTAAAAGAAAAAGCTGCTTTATTTAAAAGGAGTCCAAGATATGGTGGTCTGCTGAGCCTAGCAGGCCATCATCCCTGGGAGGGCCGCCATTCCCAATGGGGTCGCAAAATCCAAGTGCCTCAATAATATTAATGAACCTCGCATTTTGCGACCCCATTGGGCATCACAATCCGTGTTTCTGACACTTTTGTACATAGTAAATTGTGACTCGCAATCAAGCGCAAATTGTGAGTCGCAATTTGCTAGGGTCATACATCTGCCACTAAGAGATTATGTTAGGTTATTGAGTGAAAGCAGACCTCGGATCAAAACAACTGTTATCTATCATTATTGTGTCGGCCATGCTCTGCATTGCTAGGACATGGATTTCCTTATTACCTGCTTGGGTAGCTGAGTGGTTGGCAATTATGAGACAGATCTATGAGATGGAACTTGCGCTGGCCAAGTCAAGATGGTTTCACTCTATTAAAAAATGTGACAGCATCTGGGCTAGGTTTAGCTGGGATCTACATGGTAATCCTAATTATCTTGCTTTGTGATTATGTTATGGATTTGTCTCGCTCTCTTGAATAGCTGTGATATTATCAATTTAAAACAACATACCGTTACTACCCAGTTGATTACATAATTATATGGTTTTTTTTCATGTTATTTGCCATCCTAAATATTAGAAATTTAATTTTATTGTGTTCTTACAGTTGAGCGGTAACCCTTTGTCTAATTTGCTGACTTTATATATTAACTGAATTAGAGTATCTGTAATCATGTTTGACATTATATGCTAATAAAAAGAGTTAAAAAAAACAATTGGCTAATCAATGATTGGCATATTTAACTACAAAGTATATCATAGTCAAGGGTACTCAGGGTTAGATATATAAATGTCATCAGAGGAATTTAGCTCTTCTGTTCCACCACTGTTGTGACAAAGTGAAAACATGGCTCTAGACAACTTTTAAATGGCTGATTCGGTATGGAGAAATAGAAGGTGCCCTTATGCAAGGTGCTGGATGATAAAAGGAAGGACATACCGACTTTATACTTATAACGGGGTTGGGACGGGTGGCCGGGAAGACTGGTGGACCCCTGATGATGCCTACCCTTCTGCCCTACAGTCGGAAACGCCGAGGGATGACTGGAACTCACGACAGGAGTCGTATGAGGAAACATCCGCTGGTTCCTTTAACTGGGTGTACGACAACTGCAATGAAACCACGCCTGCCTCTGACGTGGACGCTGGATGGTTGAAAACGGGGGAAGCCCTCTACGCAGCGTGTGACGTCACCAACGGTTCGAGAGGAGAAGGCGAGGAGAACGCTACGAAGGGACCCGAAGAAGACGGTGGAACTGGATTCCCGGAGAGCGGAGGAGAGCCAGGAGGCCAACGACCCTGTGTTCCGCCGTGCCGCACTCCCGAGGGAGGAGTGTGGCTTGACCAGGTACGGCGGCGTTGGGCGGCTTGGGTGGGGAGAAAGAGTGCCCCAAGTGTATAGTGTAAAGTCACACCGTTCGTGCCTTTCCTTTTGTTTTCCCGATACCTGTTTTCCTTGCATCACCCTACCTTTCCTTACCCCCTCCCCTTCCTCACTCCTGTACTCTTTGAAGCACAAATCATGAGTGTGCCTGTACGACTGCACGTTCACACGGTGTCCCGTCACTACCACTGGGTTCCCCTTGGGTGAGGATTGCTATCAGACTTGCGACTAACGGCCTCCCTTTTTGTCCGTCTTCTTTCCCCTTGGCTCCACCATCGCTACACCGGGGAAGGCGATTCCGAGAGGACGACGTGTGCCCAGAATCCTGGAAAAAGACGGCCTCGCCACGGATAAACGGGAGTTCGCGAAAGAGAGACTTACTTTTCAAACAAAACAAACTTTTAAAATAAAGCCAAGTCTAATCAGATATTCTGGTCAGCCTCTTCCTGTTGTGGCGCCTGTTCCATCCAAAGTCAGTGTTCCCAGCCCCCCTGCCCCGATTACAGTGGTGTCAGAAGTGGGATCCATCCCCTCCGTACAAGACGCAACTATAAAACAAGTGGTGCAGCAGTTAATTGAGGGACAGCAGAAATTGGAATGGGCTATCGGCCAACAGATGTTGATTGCGGAAGCCGATCGCGATCTCTTTAAAAACACGATTACAGCCCAAATCGAGGGTTTGCAAAAAGTAGTGCAAGGAGACAACGTCCCTATTCCAACGGAGAAACGGGCGTTTGGACCACATCCCTCGGGAATGCAACTGCAGAAATATGTACAAGGAGAGGATCCCAATGCTTTTCTTCTTAATTTTGAGCGAGCAGCAAGAGCATGCGGATGGCCAGAAGAAAAATGGCCTTTCTTTTTAGCGCCCCTGTTATCCGGTGAGGCACAAGCCGCTTACCAGGTGGCTAATCATGCTGGAATAACACCATATGCAACAATTAAAGCAGTAATCCTGGACCACTTAGGCCTAGACTGAGATTTCGAAAAGAAAAGGGGGTCGCTGGGGAACACCCAAAGACATTATACCTGCGACTGAAGATGGCCGCGGATAAATGGTTAAAACCAGAGAGTAGAAGCAAAGAGGAAATTATGACCAGTATTTATCTGGAACAGTGTGTGGAGACCTTACCGTACGGTACTCAACGGTGGCTTACACAACATTCAGGCCTTACTGCTGAACAGGCTATTGAGATGGCTTCGAATTACAACAGGGCAATGCCTCGTACATTCCCTTGGGAATCGGACAAAGGTCCTAAAGGAACCCCAGGTATAGCGAAGCAGAAAAAGAAACTGAAGCCGGCCCCAGAGGCGACAAAACCCCGCCCCATCCGCCATGAACTGCCTAATATAAGAGGTCCGCAATGTTTCGACTGCGGGGACTGGGGACACATCGCCAGAATGTGTCCTCGGAAAAGACCAACAGAAGAACCCATGGAGGTTGGATATATTCCAAAGGCCGCGATGTACACAGCGGAGATGGGTCCATCTTTCTATGTTAGGGTACTAGTGAACAGCAAATGTGTGAAAGCCCTCTTAGACTCTGGCTGCAAACAGTCAGTAATAAAGAAATAGCTAGTCTTACCCTCCTAGCTTGAACCCAACTTAGTGGTGCATCAGATGTGTACACGGAGACGTGAAACCCTACCCTGTGGCTCACCTGACCCTTAGGCCCCTGGGGGGAGCACCTTGTGATGTAACGGTAGGAGTAGTGGAATCTTTACCTGAGGATCTGATCCTAGGGGTAGATGACCCGGATTTCTTGAGTCTTTTCCGGAAAGAAATACAACAACCTCCCGCAGCCTACCTAACCACCGACCAGCGGGAGTTAGAACGGGGTTTCAAGTTTGCCCAGATAAACGATACAACCCTTCAGAATGCATGGGAGGCAGCTCATATAGCTGAAACAACACCGACCCAAGGGTACCCTAGAGTCAGAATCATCAACGACCTCTTGTACAGGGAAGGGAAGGCAGGCGATCCTCCACAGTTAGTTGTCCCAAAAGATTTTAGAGACCAAATCTTTTTTTATGCACACACGCATCTAACGGCAGGACATAGTGGGACCGAGAAGACCTTACAAAATATCACCAGACTCTTCTTCTGGCCTGGTATTTATAAAACAGCAGAGGAGTACTGTCGGCAATGTGTGGGTTGCCAGAAAAAGAACATGAACAGACCACCTGCAGTACCCCTTCAACCGTTACCCGTCATAGGCAACCCATTCGAGAGGGTAGTAATGGACCTTATCGGTCCTCTTCCTCGTACAGCCAGGGGACACACATATGCCCTAGTCGTTGTCGACTATAATACTAGGTTTCCAGAAGCCTTTTCCCTCAGTGCACCTACAACAAGAAATGTGGCCGACAAACTAATAGAGCTATTTTCACGGGTGGGGTTTCCCAGGGATATACTCACAGACCAGGGAAACCCTTTTGTTTCCAAAATGATGAAGGAAGTTTGTCAAACATTAGAACTAAAACACATACGTACCTCGGCTTACCACCCCCAAACGGACGGCTTGGTTGAGCGGTACAACCGCACACTCAAGACCACTTTAAAAAAAATGTTGACTGCCGAGAACAGAGATTGGGACAAGTTGTTGCCCCTAGCTCTCTATGTGTTAAGGGCCCAAGTGCAGAGTAGTTTAGGGTACTCCCCGTTTGAACTACTATATGGCCGTCAGCCCAGATCTCTCCTAGAAATTACAAAGGAAGCATGGGAGAAAGAGGAGGCGGCTGAACAAAGATCCCTGTTAGAATATACCAGACAGCTAAAGTCGAGGCTGGGTAAATTAAGGGACTTGGCGTACTCCAATCTGGAGAAATCCCAGAGAAACAGAGACACCAATATGATAAGGGCAAGAAGTGGAGGACCCTAAATAAGGGGGATTGGACCTTGGTACTTCTCCCGCCGTCCACCCAAAAATTCAGGAGCGAGTGGAAGGGACCTTATAAAGTAGTGGAGACAATAGGCAAGACAACCTATCGGGTACAAATCACCCCTGGACGGCAACAAACCTTCCACATCAATTTGTTAAAGAAGTGGATAGGGCCTCCACCCAAAGCAGCTAACCTAACGTTGCCAACATGTGACGACGGTACTACTCTAGACAAGTTACCCATCAACCCCGAGTTAACAGTGTCTGAAAAGGAAGAACTCATGCGAAGGCTACAAAAGTTCTCCCCAATGTTTTCCGACATCCCAGGTCGTACACACCTAGCCGAGCATTGCATAGACACTGAACCCGGTAAGGTAGTCAAACAGAGAGCCTACCGTATACCAGCTGCCAGGAGAGCTGATGTGAAAAGAGAGGTTAAGGACATGCTTCAGCTAGGGGTTATCCGTCCATCACGGAGCAACTGGGCCTCGCCTATCGTGATGGTACCTAAACCGGACGGGTCCACCCGGTTTTGCATGGACTTTCGAGCATTAAATGCAATATCTTCATTCGATGCATTTCCGATACCCCGAGTAGACGAGTTAATCGAAAGGATAGGAGAAGCCAGGTACATTACTACTCTAGACCTAACTAAGGGCTACTGGCAAGTTCCACTGCGTTAAAAAGATAGGCACAAAACAGCGTTTGCCACCGACGACAGGTTGTTTGAATTCACGGTACTGCCATTCGGGCTCCACAGAGCCCCTGCTACATTCCAGAGACTAATGAACACGGTCTTAGCCCCTCACACAGCATACAGCTCAGTGTACTTAGATGACATCGTCATCTTTAGCAGGACATGGGAGGACCACCTTGAACATATAGACCTCATTATGGAGGCCTTACAGCATGCAGGCCTGCACGTAAACTCAAAAAAGTCAAGGGCGGCCTTTCCCAAGGTGAAATATCTGGGGTTCATGCTAGGGGAGGGGGTTATTGCTCCTCAAGAAGAGAAAATAAGGGCCATCACTAGCACCCCCTTTCCGTCCTCCAAGACAGAACTTCGGGCATTCCTAGGTTTAATAGGGTATTACAGGAGGTTCATCATGAATTTTGCGGACATTGCCGCTCCCTTGACGGATCTCCTTAAAAATAACAACAAAAACAGTATAGGGAAACACCCCTCCCCAGAGGCCCACAAGGCCTTCGAAGACCTGAAAAAAGCCATCACCACAAGCCCAGTGATGATACCTCCAGACTTTGAAAAACCGTTCTCACTAGCGACAGATGCCTCGGACACTGGGATTGGAGCAGTTTTATCCCAATCAGGAGAGGATGGGCTGGAACACCCCATCCTCTTTATCAGTCGCAAACTCCACCAAAGGGAATGTAAATACCCTACAGTTGAGAAGGAATGCTTGGCGATCCGCTGGGCTGTGGACAAGTTGAGATATTACCTCGAAGGAAAACCGTTCATTCTGTATTCAGACCACGCTCCCCTGCAATGGATGCAGACAAACATGACTCCGAATTCCAGAGTACTCAGGTGGTTTCTATTTCTTCAGCCCTTTGCATTTCGGATAGTACACAAAAAAGGAACCAAAAATAGCAACACTGATTATCTGTCGAGGGCACCCATTCTCCCCGACTGGGAGAATCCAAGGGGGGAGGAATGTAACGGGGTTGGGACGGGTGGCCGGGAAGACTGGTGGACCCCTGATGATGCCTACCCTTCTGCCCTACAGTCGGGTACGCCGAGGGATGACTGGAACTCACGACAGGAGTCGTATGAGGAAGCATCCGCTGGTTCCTTTAACTGGGTGTACGACAACTGCAATGAAACCACGCCTGCCTCTGACGTGGACGCTGGATGGTTGAAAACGGGGGAAACCCTCTATGCAGCGTGTGACGTCACCAACGGTTCGAGAGGAGATGGCGAGGAGAACGCTACGAAGGGACCCGAAGAAGACGGTGGAACTGGATTCCCGGAGAGCGGAGGAGAGCCAGGAGGCCAACGACCCTGTGTTCCGCCGTGCCACACTCCCAAGGGAGGAGTGTGGCTTGACCAGGTACAGCGGCGTTGGGCGGCTTGGGTGGGGAGAAAGAGTGCCCCAAGTGTATAGTGTAAAGTCACACCGTTCGTGCCTTTCCTTTTGTTTCCCGATACCTGTTTTCCTCGCATCACCCTACCTTTCCTTACCTCCCTCCCCTTCCTCACTCCTGTACTCTTTGAAGCACAAATCACGAGTGTGCCTGTACGACTGCACGTTCTCACGGTGTCCCGTCACTACCACTGGGTTCCCCTTGGGTGAGGATTGCTATCAGACTTGCGACTAACGGCCTCCCTTTTTGTCCGTCTTCTTTCCCCTTGGCTCCACCATCGCTACACCGGGGAAGGCGATTCCGAGAGGACGACGTGTGCCCAGAACCCTGGAAAAAGACGGCCTCACCACGGATAAACGGGAGTTCGCGAAAGAGAGACTTACTTTTCGAACAAAACAAACTTTAAAAATAAAGCCAAGTCTAATCAGATATTCTGGTCAGCCTCTTCCTGTTGCGGCGCCTGTTCCAGCCAAAGTCAGTGTTCCCAGCCCCCCTGCCCCGATTACAATACTTTACATGTTTTTACAGCAAAAACGCAAAATAGTCACTTTCCCTGTAGTAAGGTCGGAAGTCCCCTTACTAGCCCAACTGCTAAGTGCTAACTTCCATTTGGGCCCATTGAATATAGTACTCCAAGATATCAGCTAAAACTTTACATAGACCCAACTTAATGCTTATGCAGGATTTAAAGTAAGTTTTAATGCAAAGGTGCCTTTAACATTTCACCACGTTTTGCTACTAACTTCTAGCAGCCATTGTAGATTTCCTGCAGCTGTTTCCAAATGAAACAGCCTGATGCCCTCTTGCCAAGAGGTGTGAAGGGCTCTTAGAAGTGGGGAACTAAGAGACCAGTTAGTTGGAGCAGATGTGAAATTTTCCAAAAGGATGGCAAGAGGGCTGTGGCCAAAGATGACCTAGTTTCAAAGAGGCGACTTGTCAAATACAAGTCAAGCTATTTAGCCTGCCCCTTGCTTTTTGTATGTAGACATGTTGGCATCTCTCCCAAGACAGAGAAAACTTGTGTAGAACCAATTGTTCAGGAGGAGTGGCTCATTATTCTGGAAACACGTCATGGGTGTATCTATGGCTCTGTAACAGAATAGAAGTGTCACAGCATGTTGTATTTGGGCACTGTGGGATTGCTTAGTGGAAATCCCACAGTAAGTATTGTCAAAATCAATAGGGTTGCCTATAGGAATCGTAGCCCCATCGGCTAGTAAGTCCTCCCCACCCTGAAACTAGAAATTGGAAGCACCAAGAAGGACTGCACCTGCTGCAGTCCACAATAAGGACTGAATCTACTGTTGAGTGCATGGAGAGATCCCAAGGACTGAGCCAACTCCCACTTCGCCAAAAGACTTCAGAGTGAATATTGTCTATTCAAAAATTTGCCATACCTCTTCGCAAGGCCATTGTAATCTGTGACATGATGATAATCGTTGTGGTGTCTTTCTTTTTTATGTGTGTGTCTAATGTATATCTTCTGTCTATGCCTGATCAAAGGAGAGAGTGAGGACTAGGTAAGCTTTTCCGGATCCCCTGTTTTATATGTGGTTTATCAATAAGGACTAGCTAGATGTATGAGACTCAGTTAAGTACGTTGACTGGTAAACCATTGGGTTTTTTCATAAAGCCCTCACCCAGCAGCCTAGTTGGGGGCATGCTTCATCATCGGGCCCACCACAGTGACACCTAGCGTGTCCCGGGTGTGCTACAACGCCAGAATTACTGCAGAGCTGGTATGATTGCTGAGTGTGCAGTGTAGTGAGTGAGAAAGTGAAAGTTAAAAGCAATACAGTGGGTCCTAGTACCCGAGGGTAAGATAGATAAACTTTATTTACTGGGCCCCTGTTTGCAGATTAAAAGGCAGTCGGACTTGTTGGAGAGTTTATGACCTCCGACGTCCAGTGTGGTCTACATGTTTCAGCCAGGCCTCAAAAACTGGCTTCCTCAGGACCAATGAGTATGTGATAAAGTGCATTTAAATAATACTAAATTATAGTGTTTGTGTTGTTTTTTTTTAAAATGTGTCGCACTCCCTAAAGTGCGTTTATATGTGAGAGGGGGATTCCCTCTTGCTTTTACTACATAAAACACATAAGACATGGACAGACGTACAAGATAGAGTCAAGTTAGCATGATATGCTGTTTGCACATTTATTGCCGACTGGTAAAGTGTGTGCTCGACCTATATCGGACTAGGGTGTGGTCATGTAAATTACATGACTAGGTGGTTTTATCATGGAACCTATTTCAGTGGTGGTGGGCTAAACAGCATAATTTAGGCATGGTGAGGAACAGGTAAGTAAAAGTACAGTATCCTCACACAGGCTAGTATCTGTAAGAGCCTCTTTGGGTCACATGGCAGAGAAAAAGACCCTGGAAGTAGTTTGGAGAAGCGCTTGATTAACGAACAACCTGTAGGGAGAGAGATGCAATAGCTTACCCCAATCCTGGCGATCATTTTGTTACTCATGGAATTGCCGGTCTGGTTCCTCCTTGGACCTGTCGTTCTTCTGAGGTGCCCGAAATGATTCGAACGGGCTGCCGTTCGGGTATTAAATAGCCCGGGCAATTGTCTGCACCTGTGTGATGGTAAACATGGAGGAGGGTGCTTCGCATTGGATGCTTAGTCATCCTGGTGCTGCGCGCATGTGCAAGGGAGTGGCGGTTCAGGCGCATGCGTGTATTGATGGGGGACGCGGAATGCATCCTCTATTCTAGTGCGCGTGCGCACTGTGGCGGATGTAGTTTATAACATCCCAAAGACTGCAAATCTCTATACTTTCCGCATCTTGGAGCGCCAGTGCGTCCTCTATTCTGGAGCGTGTGCGCATTTTGGCGGATGCAGTTTATTGCACCTCGAAGACTACAAGTCTCTATATGTTTCGCACCTAAGAGCGCTCTGGTATTTTACACACTTGGACATAGTGAAAACATAGTGGGTTTATAATCGCTTGTTTTCACGTTATGTGATGTGCTGGGAACACAGTCTGATGGGAAGACACGGGGGTGGAAGGACCATATCATATGGTGGGGGTACTGAAAGCTGGGTTAGCTCAGTGGTGCTTAAATAGATGATGGAGGGGTGGTGTCACGTCACACAAATGTGTTGTGCTGCTTGCCATCATGTGACATCTGTTTTTTCAGTACGAGCGTGTGGGGTGTCAGGCTACTCATGGGGTCAGTGATTTCCATGGGATTGAATCATTCAGACCCTCTAAGTAAGTGGAAAGCCGGTATATCCAACGCTTTTCCTTCATGAGGAGGAATTTGTAATTTGTTTCCCTGATTTCAAAATGTTCTATGACAGTCCATGTAAAGTCATTTGGGGTATGGTTGTAGGTCATATGGCTGAGATACCCGCCACCCCCTCTCAACACACTCCCCAAGGATGGGAAACCGGAAACCGTTCTTGAACTTTTGGAAGTCGGGAAGGGAGTCACCCTTCCCGGCCGTATTTATTAAAATATGAAACAAAATTAAAACATTAAAATAACAGTTTCATAATATGTACAATTTCATTACCACATTGCGATGTTTGGCTAACCTTAACATATCCTCTAATACAAAGGTTCTCCTAGCCGAACTAACATCCTACAAAACATTTACTTGAAATTTTGAAATTGTACATCCTAACGTTTAAGGGCCAACGGCAAAGTCGTAACCGGTGTCAAGATCCCTAACCCAGACATGTCCCCCTCCCTTGTGAGGGGCGGCACAGAGGCATACCTCCAGTGCAAAAATACCAATTTCCCTTGACTTGACGGGGGCCCCAGTAAAACTCGACGCCACTTAAAGGTCGTACGAGGCTCGTGTGAGGTATCTAGAAGGTAGCGTAGACCCCCCCCACACCCCACACAACTTACCACATCTGCCGTCGCAGACGTCCTGGCCCCGGGAAATTCCCCAGGAGGGGGCTGTAACCCCTCCTACCCATGAAGGGGCCTTGACCGCCTTCCCTTTCCTTTCGGCGACCCATCCTTAGAAGGGACCGCCTCCCCGTTGAGGGGCCAATGGCCACCTCCCCCGAGCGCCCCCATCCGTAATGGGTAACGCCCACTCATAGGGATCTTCCAATTAGTGCTCACCGATCATGACCTTACCGCCCGACCAAAATAAATACGACAATGCTAACTAAATACTAAATGACTATATCTAACCCGCAGTAGCAACACAACTTTATTCAAACACATGCGTACTGATGAACACTAAAGCAGAATTACTTTATTTGCAAAACATAACACAAATCGACCATTCTTTATTGCATACTCAAAATCTTCACGATAATACCACAACCTGTAAAATCACAGTTATCCATCAAATTTTAGTAAACCACTCGCTGTCTTCAGGGGCTGGTGGGTGGGTCAAAATTGGCTCTTCGTTCCGTCTCGAGCTCACGTGCAGCGAGGAGGTGCAGCTTCAGAGCACAGGAACAAGAGGATGCCTTCTGGTCTTGTTTCTCCTTTTATCCGTCTTCAGGGCGGGCGTAAACCCGCCCCTGCCTGCCCCAAGGGCGTGGCCAGCCGCGTTAGTGTCTAGGCCAACCCACTCGAGGGCGGGAAAAGGCGCGCCCCGGCTACGCCGCTTTGGGCATACCACCCGAGACTCGCCTCCCGCCCAAGATGGCTTCCCGGGGGGATCGTGGTACTCTGCCATACGTTCGGGGGGACCGATTGGTCGCCCCTTTCCATATGGCTGAGATACCCGCCACCCCCTCTCAACACACTCCCCAAGGATGGGAAACCGGAAACCGTTCTTGAACTTTTGGAAGTCGGGAAGGGAGTCACCCTTCCCGGCCGTATTTATTAAAATATGAAACAAAATTAAAACATTAAAATAACAGTTTCATAATATGTACAATTTCATTACCACATTGCGATGTTTGGCTAACCTTAACATATCCTCTAATACAAAGGTTCTCCTAGCCGAACTAACATCCTACAAAACATTTACTTGAAATTTTGAAATTGTACATCCTAACGTTTAAGGGCCAACGGCAAGGTCGTAACCGGTGTCAAGATCCCTAACCCAGACATGTCCCCCTCCCTTGTGAGGGGCGGCACGGAGGCATACCTCCAGTGCAAAAATACCAATTTCCCTTGACTTGACGGGGGCCCCAGTAAAACTCGACGCCACTTAAAGGTCGTACGAGGCTCGTGTGAGGTATCTAGAAGGTAGCGTAGACCCCCCCCCACACCCCACACAACTTACCACATCTGCCGTCGCAGACGTCCTGGCCCCGGGAAATTCCCCAGGAGGGGGCTGTAACCCCTCCTACCCATGAAGGGGCCTTGACCGCCTTCCCTTTCCTTTCGGCGACCCATCCTTAGAAGGGACCGCCTCCCCGTTGAGGGGCCAATGGCCACCTCCCCCGAGCGCCCCCATCCGTAATGGGTAACGCCCACTCATAGGGATCTTCCAATTAGTGCTCACCGATTATGACCTTACCGCCACAGGTCCGGATAGTTGACCGGCTATCCGGACCCCCCACTAAACTCCTATCTAAAGGTCATGTTTCAACATCTTTAGCCAAGCTATGAAGTCTCCTATGAGTAACTCATTCCCCACCCGAGACAAATGAACACCATCCCCCAAATACATACTGTCACCATTAATACACCCATGCGAAATAGAATGCAGTGCATTGGACCGGAACAACCTACTCACTTTGTTATTAATTTTTCTCACCGAGTGATTTAAAGCAGAAACAGAAATAGCCCCCCGCCACACTTTTCGTGGGATCATATGGGACCACGCAATTGTGCACCCTGGAACTCTCCTCGCTAACCAACTTACAGTGGAAAGCATCGCCTCCAGGAGAAGTCGTCTACCAGTGGTGACCAAATCATTGCCCCCAAGATGTACTATGACTACAGACGGCGGTGACCTCGTCCGCCCTAGCAAACCCTCAAAAAATGATTGAAACTGGTCAATACAGAGACCGCCCTTTCCGTAGAAGGACACACTGTACCCGTATTCCCCAGCCATGTGCACCATGTCACCTGCTTTGAATACGTCCGCGGCACGCCTCACGTATGAGTGGCCCACGACCCACACCTCCTTTTTCACAGCCGGTGATGTCCGACAGCTGTCCCGGTGTTGGGTCGACTGCATAGTCCGCCCCGCCTCGTAGGCTTGCGTAACTGAAAACCAAACAAAAACAAGAAGCGTGAGTACATCATTACAGCTTCACAACATGTGCAAACGCACATACCATTTATAACAATTGGAGGACCAACGCCCCACACGTTTAACTTGTTCTACATTCAGACCCCTGGCTGTAGCCTCTGTAGCAGCCCCTATCTGAAAGGAATGGGTCCCAAACTCGCCCAGGTTCAAGCCCGCAGCTGTAATTGACATCGCAAGCACCCGCTGAAACTGAAACCTTGTCAGTGGGGTGGCGTCCGCGTGTCTCAACAAGGTCCCCCCCCATGATGCCACCCTTTGTGTCAAATAATCCTCTAAACACTTCACTGGGCACATGGACGACCCGGGAATCCTGTGTATAATTATGCAGTCGCCCATCCCGCCTTGATCGGTCTTGGACCTTACAAACGAGACAGTCATCGTCTCCCCTCTGATTTGAACGTGCTCTGCGCACAACCCTCCCGTAACATCCTGTTTGTTCCTTGCCACTAATTCGCTTACCCGCATAGCTCCATGAAATGCCAGCGTAAAAGCAGCTCGGAATAACACTGTCTCAAAGTGAGATGAACATGTTGTAGGGAGTCTAGATAATAACTGGGCCAACCTATCTAAACCTATCGGGCGCCTCTCGTCTACTCTGCGACCCTCAAGGCGTTGCCACCCTCGTAGCGCTTTTTGCACAGTGAATGACGCTGTCGGGTCCTGTATCCCATGAGCCCTAGCAACAAAGGAAATGGCAGCCCGATGCCTCTGGGCCGTGGCCACCGATTTCCCTGCCCGATGTAAAGACATCAGAAAGTTCACTACCCATTCCTCCTGCCCCCAAAGCTCCTCTCTAGCAGTCCCCAGAAAGGCTAAATAGGAAAGGAACGCCCCTTCATATGCCTTCCTCGTCCTGGGTGCTAAACTCTCTCCCACGAGGTAACGAAGTTCGGGGCACCGAGAGACCAGAGAGCTTCGGGAAAGGGTGCTGGCTCCGGGTCCGCTGTGGGAAGAAAACCCCAGAAAGCCTGCATACGAAAACGAGAAAGGGCATCAGCCGCCTGGTTCATTATCCCCGGGACATGTCTTGCTTTGAATAGCACATTCAATTGCATACATAATAATACAATTTCCTTGAGCAGTCTCAAAATCCATTTGCATCGTGCTGCCTGGCTATTGATACACTCAACCACGGTCATATTGTCAGACCAGAATACCACAGAGTGATCTCTGAACCCTTCAGGCCACGTTCTCAGGGCCACCAAAATGGGGAAGAGTTCCAGGAAGGCAATGTTACTTGTCAGTCCACTGTCTCGCCACCATGCCGGCCATTTTTGTGCAGACCATCGAGTACCGAAAATGGCACCAAAACCTATACTTCCTGCCGAATCTGTCCATAGGCCCAATTCCTCAGAGGACACGGCCGGTTTGTTCCAGACGACTCGACCATTGAAATCCGCCAGAAATGCCAACCAAATGCGCATGTCCTGGCGGACCTCGGCCGAGAGCCTTGTGCGATGATGGCCCTCCTTTAGTCCGACCATGGCTTGAGCGATCGAACGGGAAAAGGGGCGGGCCATTGGTATAACTCTTAGGGCAAAATTCAACTGCCCCACTAACTGCTGTAGCTGATGCAGTTTAACCTTAGTTTCACTCATACACATTTGCAGGGATGCCCTGAACTTTAACACTTTATCACCTGGTAAACGGAAACAACCTTCTCCGGAGTCTAACTCGATCCCCAGAAACTCGAGGCAGGTCGAAGGACCCACCGTCTTACCTGGTGCCAATGGCACGCCAAACTGATTCATTAAAACACAAAATGCAGCCAAAGCTTGCCCACATTCCGAATCCCCGGCTGCCCCCAGGAACAAAAAATCATCAAGATAATGCATCACATGTTGAAAACCCGTCTTCTTAGTAAAGACCCATTGTAGGAAACTACTGAATTTCTCGAAATAGGCACAAGAAATAGAGCATCCCATCGGCATACACCTATCCATGTAATACTGTCCCTGAAACGTGAAACCCAGTAGACGCTGATCGTCTGGATGTACCGGGAGCAACCGGAACGCTGACTCGATATCAGATTTTGCCATCAGCGCACCGGGCCCCAGGCGATTCAACATGGCCACGACCTCATCAAAAGATGCGTACCGTACCGAACATATTTCTGGGTCTATCGCTTCGTTTACGGAAAGACCACGTGGGGCTGACAAATTATGTATCAGCCGAAACTCACCCGGGTCCTTCTTGGGGACCACTCCTAAAGGCGAACAAACAAAGTTAGCCACCGGGGGTACACTAAACGGACCGGCGACTCGACCTCGAGTAACCTCCTTCCGGATCTTTTCCTGTACCACGGTCGTATGCTGCAAGACCGATATCTGATTTTTGCATCTTTCCACACCCTGAAAGTCCCCTACTGGGATGCGGAAACCATATGAAAACCCGTTCCGCAACACCCCAGCAGAAGCACGATCCGGGTATTCACTGAGCCAGGGAATCATTGCCAAGGTATCAATCGGGGTAGGTAAAGGCGCCCCTCGGACTATGTTAGACCTGTTTGGCGCCTCCTCTACCCCCGTTATCACCCGTTTTGGCTCTGCACGTGGACTCAGGATGGGATGATTGCCCACACCCACTACATTCGTGTCTAAATTTGCACGAACCCTGGGGCCTAGTACATTTACCCCTGTTAAAATTCCAACAAACACCCTTTTTACCTGTATTACCGGTAGGCCTCGAGTGATTGTCGGTACCCGTACCTGATCGAAAGGGTGTCCCCGCATACTGACGGGAGGATTCGCCCACATTACTCCCTACTAATTGGCTCTTCGTTCCGTCTCGAGCTCACGTGCAGCGAGGAGGTGCAGCTTCAGAGCACAGGAACAAGAGGATGCCTTCTGGTCTTGTTTCTCCTTTTATCCGTCTTCAGGGCGGGCGTAAACCCGCCCCTGCCTGCCCCAAGGGCGTGGCCAGCCGCGTTAGTGTCTAGGCCAACCCACTCGAGGGCGGGAAAAGGCGCGCCCCGGCTACGCCGCTTTGGGCATACCAGCCGAGACTCGCCTCCCGCCCAAGATGGCTTCCCGGGGGGATCGTGGTACTCTGCCATACGTTCGGGGGGACCGATTGGTCGCCCCTTTCCAAAAAATGGTCTGTCACTTTGCTGACGTTTTAACCGCACCTAATAGTGCTCCTATGTTCAGTCATTCTGGTCTTGACTTTGCGGATCGTCATCCCAATGTATCTGAGGCCGCATCTGCAGGTTATTAGGTACACCAGGTTTGAGGAGTTGCAGTTGGTAAACTGCTGTTGTGTCCACGTTTTGCCTGTTTCCAAAGAAAGAGTTTTTGAAGGGCAGGTAAGGTGGCACACGCTGCAGTTATTGCATGGTTGGTGGCCTGTCAGTTTTGGGAGGCTCCAGGCGTTGATGATTGCATTATTTGAAGGGCGGTTCTGTGGTTTAGCTCTGGTTGATACAAGCTGGTCTTTTAAGTTTTTTGCCCTTTTGTATGCAAACTGTGGTTTTTCCCAGGTCCTGGTGCCTGAGTTGATGATTTTTCAGTTCTTTTGTATGATTTTGAACACCTGGTTTGACACAGTGTTGTATGTAGTAACACATGTGAGCACAGCTTCCTCGGGTGGTTTTGTGATGGTGGGCTTCTCTGTTTTGATTGCGTGCCCTTTTGCATGTTTTTTTAATGAATTTGGTTGGGTACCCTCTATCCTCCAATTTGTGGATTAGGGCATAGGATTGGAGTTTGTAATCTTGGGTGTTGCTGCAGTTGCGCCTGATGCGTAGAAATTTACAAAAAACAATTTGATGGACAGAATGTAGATCAATGTCTTACATTCACCCCAGTACAAGGATCTGGGCCTAAATCCATCGTTTTTTGCACTCCACACCACCCTGGGTCAGATAATGGCTTTATGCAAATCAGCTCTGACCCTGTGCCCCATGGGAACAGTCCAGTCCGAACTACAACAGCCATATCTTTCCCAGACCAGAATCAAGCATCCGAGGACCGGACCGGTTTCGAGGTAAAGCCTCTTATCAGCCCGGCTAGCTTGACTCCAGTGGTGTGGAGGCTCTGGGACCCACGTCTGAGCTACCCCAGTACACTCAGGGAGAAAATTACAAAAAACAATTTGATGGACAGAATGTATATCAATGTCTTACATTCACCCCAGTACAAGGATCTGGGCCTAAATCCATCGTTTTTTGCCCTCCACACCACCCTGGGTCAGATAATGGCTTTATGCAAATCAGCTCTGACCCTGTGCCCCATGGGAACAGTCCAGTCCGAACTACAACAGCCATATCTTTCCCAGACCGGAATCAAGCATCCGAGGACCGGACCGGTTTCGAGGTAACACCTCTCATCAGCCCGGCTAGCTTGACTCCAGTGGTGTGGAGGCTCTGGGACCCACGTCTGATCTACCCCAGTACACTCAGGGAGAAAATTACAAAAAACAATTTGATGGACAGAATGTAGATCAATGTCTTACCTTCACCCCAGTACAAGGATCTGGGCCTAAATCCATCGTTTTTTGCACTCCACACCACCCCGGGTCAGATAATGGCTTTATGCAAATCAGCTCTGACCCTGTGCCCCATGGGAACAGTCCAGTCCGAACTACAACAGCCATATCTTTCCCAGACCGGAATCAAGCATCCGAGGACCGGACCGGTTTCGAGGTAACACCTCTCATCAGCCCGGCTAGCTTGACTCCAGTGGTGTGGAGGCTCTGGGACCCACGTCTGAGCTACCCCAGTACACTCAGGGAGAAAATTACAAAAAACAATTTGATGGACAGAATGTAGATCAATGTCTTACATTCACCCCAGTACAAGGATCTGGGCCTAAATCCATCGTTTTTTGCACTCCACACCACCCTGGGTCAGATAATGGCTTTATGCAAATCAGCTCTGACCCTGTGCCCCATGGAAACAGTCCAGTCCGAACTACAACAGCCATATCTTTCCCAGACCGGAATCAAGCATCCGAGGACCGGACCGGTTTCGAGGTAACACCTCTCATCAGCCCGGCTAGCTTGACTCCAGTGGTGTGGAGGCTCTGGGACCCACGTCTGATCTACCCCAGTACACTCAGGGAGAAAATTACAAAAAACAATTTGATGGACAGAATGTAGATCAATGTCTTACCTTCACCCCAGTACAATGATATGGGCCTAAATCCATCGTTTTTTGCACTCCACACCACCCTGGGTCAGATAATGGCTTTATGCAAATCAGCTCTGACCCTGTGCCCCATGGGAACAGTCCAGTCCGAACTACAACAGCCATATCTTTCCCAGACCGGAATCAAGCATCCGAGGACCGGACCGGTTTCGAGGTAACACCTCTCATCAGCCCGGCTAGCTTGACTCCAGTGGTGTGGAGGCTCTGGGACCCACGTCTGAGCTACCCCAGTACACTCAGGGAGAAAATTACAAAAAACAATTTGATGGACAGAATGTAGATCAATGTCTTACATTCACCCCAGTACAAGGATCTGGGCCTAAATCCATCTTTTTTTGCACTCCACACCACCCTGGGTCAGATAATGGCTTTATGCAAATCAGCTCTGACCCTGTGCCCCATGGGAACAGTCCAGTCCGAACTACACCAGCCATATCTTTCCCAGACCGGAATCAAGCATCCGAGGACCGGACCGGTTTCGAGGTAACACCTCTCATCAGCCCGGCTAGCTTGACTCCAGTGGTGTGGAGGCTCTGGGACCCACGTCTGAGCTACCCCAGTACACTCAGGGAGAAAATTACAAAAAACAATTGATGTGTAGAAATTGGCCGTATGGGAGGTTTTCCCTCAAGGGCCTCGGATGAAAACAGTCAAACCTGAGGAGGGATTTCCTTGCCGTAGGTTTGTAAAAAGTGGTCGTGGTTAGTCCGCCCCCTTCTGCTTTGATGTTAAGGTCCAAGAATGGCAGTTCAATCTGGCTGCTGGAGCACGTGAAACGTAAGTAGGCATCACAGTTGTTGATCCAAAGGAGGAAGTTGCCAAGAGTTTCTTGATCGCCTTCCCAGAGGATGAGGATGTCATTGATATAACAGCGCCATATTTTTATGTTGGTTAGGTACGGGTTGGTCGGTCCTTGGATGTGGGTCTGCTCGAAGTGGCTGACATGTAGACCAGCTACGCTGGGGCCAAAAACACTACCCATCGAAGTTCCATTGATTTGTAGGTGTAATGTGCCTTCATACTCAAAGTAATTCTCTTTCAGTGCAAGGGTGGCGCAGTTCATGATGAAGCTTCTCTGGGTTTGGTGATCCCAGTTGGTTGCCATCAGAACATCGTGTAGGACCTGTATGGTGGCATCTTGTGGGAGGCTGGTATATAGACGCTCGATGTCTAGCCCGACCAGGATTTGTGTTGTAGAGTCAAAGCTAATGACCTTTATGATATTGAGAAGATGTTTTGTATCTTTAATGTAAGATGGTGTCTTTTGGACCAAAGGGTTAAGAAAGAAATCACAGAATTGTGAAAGTGGTTCCAGTTGGGATAGTATGCCCGACACGATAGATCTACCTGGTGGTGGCGTGACCCCTTTGTGCACTTTGGCCACTGTGTAGACGTATGGGGTTTTGGCATTTTTTGTACGTAGGTAGTCTGCCTCCTGTTTTGAGATTTGCTCCGCCTCACTGGCGTTTTTTACTAAGTGATTAATGGTCTCTCGCAACTCTTCTGTGGGGTCCGATCTTAGGCGTTTGTAATTCCGGGTATCGTTTAGGAGTCTACGGCACTCTTGTTCATAGTCTGTTCTATTCATCAGGACGATCCCTCCTCCCTTGTCCGCTGGCTTAAGAACGAGGGATGGATTATCCTGTAGTCTTTTGACGATGTCACGGTCCTGGTTGGAGAGGTTATTGAAGGTGTTCTTGGATTGCAGTTGTTCCACATCTGAGTACATTGCCTGTTCAAAGGCCGCTATCTCTACCGGTATACTGGTAGGGGGTGGGATGAAATTGGACTTTAGTCTTAGGCCAGTTTCGTTGGGAATTTCATTGCTTATGTCAGTTTTGTCTTGCTTTTCGAAGAAGGCTTTGAGTTTTAGTTTCCTAAAAAACTGTCTGTGTTCCCAGCACATCACATAACGTGAAAACAAGCGATAATAAACCCACTATGTTTTCACTATGTCCAAGTGTGTAAAATACCAGAGCGCTCTTAGTTGCGAAACATATAGGGACTTGCAATCTTCGAGATGCAATAAACTGCATCCGCCAAAATGCGCACACACACCAGAATAGAGGACGCACTGGCCCTCCAGGATGCGGAAAGTATAGAGATTTGCAGTCTTTGGGATGTTATAAACTACATCCGCCACAGTTCGCATGCACACTAGAATAGAGGACCCACTCCGCGTCCCCCATCAATACACGCATGCGCCTGAACCACCACTCCCTTGCACAATATGAAGCACCCTCCTCCATGTTTACCATCACACAGGTGCAGACAATTGCCCGGGCTATTTGAAACCTGAACGGCAGCCCGTTCGATTCATTTCGGGCACTGCAGAACGACGACAGGTCCAAGGAGGAACCAGACAAGCAATTCGGTGAGTAACAAAACGATTGCCAGGATTGGGGTAAGCTATTGCATCTCTCTCCCTACAGGTTGTTCGTTAAGAATCGCTTCTCCAAACTTCTTCCTGGTCTTTTTCTCTGCCAGGTGACCCAAGGAGGCTTTTACAGATACTAGCCTGTGTGAGCATACTGTACTTTTACTTACCTGTTCCTCACCATGCCTAAATTACGCTGTTTAGCCCACCACCACTGAAATCGGTTCCATGATAAAACCACCTAGTCATGTCATTTTCATGACCACACCCTAGTCCGATTTAGGTCGAGCACACACTTTACCAGTCGGCAATAACTGTGCAAACAGCATATCATGCTAACTTGACTTTATCTTGTACGTCTGTCCATGTCTTATGTGTTTTATGTAGTAAAAGCAAGAGGGAATCCCCCTCTCACATATAAACGCACTTTAGGGAGTGCGACACATTTTTTAAAAAAACAACACAAACACTATAATTTAGTATTATTTAAATGCACTTTATCACATACTCATTGGTCCTGAGGAAAGCCAGTTTTTAAGGCCTGGCTGAAACATGTAGACCACACTGGACGTCGGAGGTCATAAACTCTCCAACACGTCCGACTGCCTTTTTATCTGCTAACAGGGGCCCAGTAAATAAAGTTTATCTATCTTACCCTTGGGTACTGGGACCCACTGTATAGCTATTAACTTTCACTTTCTCACTCACTACACTGCACACTCAGCAATCATACCAGCTCCGCAGTAATTCTGGTGTTGTAGCACACCCGGGACACGCTAGGTGTCACTGTGGTGGGCCTGATGATGGAGCATGCCACCAACTAGGCTGGTGGGTGAAGGCTTTATGAATAAACCCAATGGTTTACCAGTCAACGTACTTACCTGAGTCTCATACATCTAGCTAGTCCTTATTGATAAACCACATATCTTCTGTCTATACCAGCCATCATTCTACTAGCTGCTCTGACTGTATTAATGCTGGGTCACCTTTCCAAAAATCTCCTCTCCATATCTTGTATGCATACATTAAATTCATGTTTCTCACTGCAAATCTTTCTGGCTCTCATCATTTCCTCAAATGGTATCACATTAATTTGACAATTTGGGTGTGAGCTAGAAGTGTGTAAGTTTGCCTTACATGAGGATGGCTAACAATAAAGTTTGAACCTTATGCTAACATCATTCAGATTGACATATGTTGTACATTTTTGCAACAGTGTTTCACTGCCTGTCCAAGCCATATGGCTGTCATCAATGTACAGACCCCAGTATAGTGCTCCATCCATAAAGCTCCATTTGTGCCCCAGATATTACCCTCTTCAAACACCACCATGAACAGGTTAGCATACAAGGAGGCAGATCTAGAGCCCAAAGCAGTCCCTTGTCGCTGCCTGTACCACGTGTCTTCAAATAAAAATACCTTTTTTCCAAGATTATCGTAGTCATACTTAATAGCATCTGTGTGTGCTGCAGAAATGGCACTGGTCTCTTGGTAAGTGTGCGATTCAATGCTAATATACCCTTCTCATGTGAAATACTGGTGTAGGGAGATACCACATCTAGGGTAACCATCCAAACACCTGCTTCCCATTGTATATCATTCAAAAGGTTTAGCACATGGTTGGTATCACAAATATGTGAAGGCAGATTCTCTACAAATGGTTGTAAAAATAAGTCTACATATTCAGAAATGCTCACTGTAAAATCATTACAATATTACTATATGCATTTTACAGATACATTTTTACAAAATACAGGTTTTTATTGTAGAGTGGTGATGGGCACATTTATGGATTACATAAGGGACAATTATTCCATTTGCATGACACATGAATTGGAGTAATGACATATATATATTTTGTACTCAGCTTACATCACGTGCATTGTAAAGATACACTCCCAGGGTATTAGTGGTGGTTAGTAATAGGTGTCTCTAGTTGGCAATGGTTTGCACCTTGTCCAAGTAGGGACCCTTCCTTCTAATCAGGATAATGGAGTTCCACTCCTAAAATAACCCTTGTTCGCCCCCTAGGTAGCTTGACACGAGCAGTCAGGCTTATCTTAGAGGCAGTGTGTAAAGCATTTGCACATAACCAACAGTAACACAGTGAAAGGACTACAAAACGACACCACACCAGTCTTAGAAATATATCAAGTCAAGTCAAGTCAAGTCAGAGAATTTGTATAGCGCACTACATACCCGGAGGGTCTCAAGGCGCTTGAGAGGGGGGTGGGGAATTATTTGTCGAATATCCACGTTTTAAGTTGCTTTCTGAATGCTAGGTGGTTCTGGGTAAGGCGAATGTAAGTGGGAAGTGAGTTCCAGGTTTTAGCTGCCAGGTAGGAGAAGGATCTACCTCCCATGGTGGTTTTGTTGATGCGAGGTACAGTGGCAAGGGCTTGGTTGGATGATCGTAGCTGGCGGGAGGGGGTGTAGAAGGACAGTCGTGTGTTGAGGCATTCTGGTCCGATTTCGTAGAGTGCTTTGTGTGCGTGGGTCAGGAGCCGGAAAGTGATCCTCTTATTGACGGGAAGCCAGTGGAGGTTTTTCAGGTGACCAGAGATATGTTCTTTACGCGGGATGTCTAATATGAGCCGGGCTGAGGCATTTTGGATTCGTTGGAGTTTTTTCTGGAGTTTAGCGGTAGTACCGGCGTAGAGGGTGTTTCCATAGTCCAGTCGGCTCGTGACCAGAGCGTGGGTGACCGTTTTCCTGGTTTCGGTGGGGATCCAACAAAATGTTTTTTTGAGCATGCGAAGAATGTTGAAGCAGGATGAGGAGACGGCGTTGACTTGTCTGTTCATTGAAAGTGAGGAATCCAGGATGACGCCCAGGTTCCGTGCGTGGTCTGTCGGGATGGGTGCTTTTCCAAGGGCTTCCAGCCACCAAGAGTCGTCCCATGCGGAGGGGGAGGTACCTAAGATGAGGACTTCTGTTTTATCTGAGTTCAGTTTCAGACGGCTGTGTTTCATCCATTTGGCTACTTCTTTCATTCCTTCGTGTAGGTTAGTTTTGGCGGTGCTAGAGTCATTGGTGAGTGATAGGATCAGTTGAGTGTCATCCGCGTAGGAGGTGATGTTGAGGTTGTGTTGGCGTGCGATGACCGCGAGGGGGCTCATGTACACGTTGAAGAGGGTGGGGCTGAGTAAAGATCCTTGTGGTACGCCGCAGATGACTTCAGTGGCCTCTGACTTGAATGGTGGAAGGCGGACTCTCTGGGTTCTTCCGGTGAGGAATGAGGTGATCCATTCTAGTGCTTTTCCTTGGATTCCGATGTTTCTGAGGCGCTGTAGAAGGGTGCTGTGGCAGACTGTGTCGAAGGCTGCGGAGAGGTCGAGGAGGATGAGGGCGACTGTGTCTCCATTGTCCAGTAGAGTTCGAATGTCGTCTGTTGCTGCGATGAGGGCGGTCTCAGTGCTGTGTTTCGCTCGGAAGCCGGACTGTGAGGAGTCGAGGGATTTGTTGGCTTCGAGGAAGGCGGCGAGCTGGTTGTTGACAGCTTTTTCGATGACTTTGGCCGGGAATGGAAGGAGCGAGATGGGGCGGTAATTTTTGAGTTCGGTGGGGTCCGCTGTGGGTTTTTTCAGAAGGGCGCTGAGTTCAGCGTGTTTCCAGATTTCCGGGAAGGTGGCGGAGTTGAAGGAGCAGTTGATGACGTCTCGGAGGTGCGGTGCTATGATGCAGTCTGCTTTGTTGAAGATGTGGTGGGGGCATGGGTCTGTGGGGGATCCTGAGTGGATGGAGTTCATCAGGCGAATAGTGTCCTCAGTGGAGATTGGGTTCCAGTCATTAAGGATGTTCGAGGGGGGTGAAGGTCCATCAAATGGTTGGGTGGGTTGGTCTCCGGGTTGGTTGTCGAAGCTGTTGTGGATGTCTGCAATTTTGTTGTGGAAGAATGAAGCAAGGGAGTCGCAGAGGGCTTGAGAGGGGGTGATGTTGTTAGAGTTGGCCGAGGCATTGGTAAATTCCTTGACGATGTTGAAAAGTTCCTTGCTGTTGTGGGCGTTGTTATCTAGTCGGTCTTTGAAGGTGGTTTTCTTGGCCTTTCGGATCAGTTGGTGGTGTATGCGGGTGGCGTTTTTGAAGGCGTCCTTGGTGCTGGTGGTTGGGTCTTTTTTCCAGGCCTTCTCAAGGGAGCGGCAGAGTTTCTTGGATTTCTTAAGATCATCGTTGAACCATGAGGCCTTCTTGCTGCCAAGTTTGCTTTGTCGTTTTTTCAGTGGTGCTAGGATGTCGGCGCTGTTGGATAACCAGAGGGTGAGGTTGGTGGCGGCTTGGTCGGGGTTTGAGGAGTGGGCTGGGGGGTTTAGAAGAAGCGATGAGGAGATCTGGTCGATGGTGATTTTGTTCCAGTTTCTTTGCAGAGTTGGTAGGGGGTGGTTGTTGGGTTTGGGCTTGTTGTAGGTAAAGTGAACGCAGCTGTGGTCAGTCCAGAGGAGAGCCGTAGTGTGGCTGAAGGAGACATGATTGCTGGAGGTGAAGATAGGGTCGAGGGTGTGACCTGCGATGTGGGTGGGGGTAGTGACCAGTTGTTTAAGTCCGAGGTTGGCGAGGTTGTCCAAAAGGGTGGTGGAGTTGCGGTTGTTGTTCTTTTCAAGGTGAAAATTGAGGTCTCCCAGAAGGATGTAATCTTTGGAGGGGAGCGCGTGTGGAGTGATGAAGTCCGTGATGTCCTCACTAAATTGTGCGCAGGGTCCTGGTGGCCTGTAAAGGAGGGTGCCTCTGAGTGTGGTCTTGGGGTCGATGTGGATCTGGAAGTGAAGGTGTTCAGAGTTGGTGAGATTGACGTCAGAGCTGGTTGAGATGTGGATGGATTTCTTATGGACGATAGCGATTCCTCCTCCTGTGTGGCCGGTACGGTCCTTGCGTATGATCTTATAATCTTCTGGGATGGCAATGGTGATGTCTGGGGCGGAGGAGGCGTTCATCCATGTTTCTGTAAGGAAGGCGACGTCCGGAGAGATGGTGTCTAGTAGATTCCATAGGTCAATGGCGTGCCTGTGGACCGATCGGGTGTTGAGCAAGATGCATTGTAGGTGGTTGGGGTGGGGAATCTGTGGTGTGGTTGTAGCGGAGTTGTTGTCGGTGCCGATGAATTTGCAGGAGTAGCATGAGAAAGGTCCATGGGTGTGTCCAGGAGCGGCTTGGACGCAGTTGGGGGAGCGGCCGGGGTTAAGGGCTAGGAGGGTGGTGGCATCGTAGGTAATGCGGGAGGGCTGGGCAATGCGAGGGCCAGGGGGTCTGGCGCTTGGCGCGGTCCAGGCGCGGAAGGGCGTAGACGGGCTTACCTTTGGCGCACCTTCGGCGTGTCCGTAGCGCGTGGACGCTGCGCGTGTGGACATCTAACATAAATGGAGAGTGGAGGGGGCGGAGCGTGGGAGGGGCTGCTGGGAGGCGGGGAGCGGGGAGGAGACACGGTCCACGAGTGACCAAACCCAAAATGGACGGGCGGAAAACAAACAGGGATTGCAATCAGAGCGTTTTAAGTAAATAAAAGCACTTTTAAAGCAGCGCAATATGCAAGGAGATGCCTTGCGTTGTAAAAACGATACCAGGCGCTATGTTCCCTCGAGGCGCTCAGGGAGTGCAGGCTGCGTCGGAGCGCGATCACCCAGGTAGGCAGAGGGTGTTAGGAGCAGCAGCTGGGGCAGGCAGTCGTCAGAAGCAGCAAGCGGAGCAGGAGGAGTGCAGCAATCAGCCTGGAGATCGTGGCTGGGAGCGTGGGGGAGCGACCACAATGGAGCTAGTCCAGGTGGTCACAGAGGGGTGTGGGCAGGGTCGGGCTGCTTTGCTTGTGGGTGGGAGGGGCTGCTGGGAGGCGGGGAGCGGGGAGGAGACACGGTCCACGAGTGACCAAACCCAAAATGGACGGGCGGAAAACAAACAGGGATTGCAATCAGAGCGTTTTAAGTAAATAAAAGCACTTTTAAAGCAGCGCAATATGCAAGGAGATGCCTTGCGTTGTAAAAACGATACCAGGCGCTATGTTCCCTCGAGGCGCTCAGGGAGTGCAGGCTGCGTCGGAGCGCAATCACCCAGGTAGGCAGAGGGTGTTAGGAGCAGCAGCTGGGGCAGGCAGTCGTCAGAAGCAGCAAGCGGAGCAGGAGGAGTGCAGCAATCAGCCTGGAGATCGTGGCTGGGAGCGTTGGGGAGCGACCACAATGGAGCTAGTCCAGGTGGTCACAGAGGGGTGTGGGCAGGGTCGGGCTGCTTTGCTTGTGGGTGGGAGGGGCTGCTGGGAGGCAGTATTTGGGAGACCAATATTTGATATACTCAAAACAAGACCAAAATCCACAATACAGTACTTAAAAAGGTATACTTTGCAAGAATACTTGAAAAACACACTTTGTACTAGTTGGTAGGTCTGTCCGGGGCTACTGCGATGCTGAAAACAATAGTGTCTAACAGTTCCAGCTGACTGCAACAGTATGGGCCAGCGAAAGCGTGAACAGACTTGGTAATAGTACCTTTCTCGTTGCGGTTGACACATTGATGCAAGCAGGTTGTGGCAACTGTTGCGGTTGCGTTGCAAAATGTAAGCGGTGCAGGGTGCAGTGTCCTCTTGATGCAGTTGAGGCAGTGGCTCTGTGACAATCATCCAGACGGCGTGGGTGAGACCAAGGCTTATGGAGCAGGGCAAGACGGTGCTCGATGCAGTGCTGGCCATGTTGCGGTGCAGGTGACAGAGCCGGTAAGCAGGAGATTGCCTTGGTCGGCCCGGACGGCTGTGTGGGGCGAGGCTGTGTGTCATAAAATTTACAAGAGGTACCCCCAGCCATGATACGGTCATGGGTTTTGAAGTCAGTAGCAGCAACACCGTTAGTGAGACTAGGATGATGAAGTGAAGTGAGACGGTGCGGAGTGCATTGCCCACAGGTCGACAGTCAATCCACAAACCCAGTAGAGGCACACAGGATGGCTAAGCAAGAAAATACCAACTTTTTAAAAGTGGTATTTTCAAAGACAGAATGTAAAAATCATCTTCAGTAAAATATGCATTTTAACATTCTGAGTCCAAACGTGATAAACGGTATCTTTCTACCTTGTTCCAAGGGGAAGTTCTGTTTATTAGATGGTATAAACTGCCTCCTATTCTGTGCTATGGGAACGGGCTACCTTGCAATAGGGAAAAAAAGAACTACACTGTAATTCCCTACCAGGACATGTCACACACATCAGTATATGTCCTACCTTTATCATACACAGCTCCCTGCACACAGGGATACCTTGGGCCTACCTTAGGGGTGACTGACATGTAGAAAAAGGGAAGGTTGGGGCCTGGCAAGTGGGTGCACATTCCAGGTCGACATGGTGGTTACAAACTGCACACAGACTGAGTTACCTTTTCAGGGCTACTTCTGTGGGTGGCACAACCAGTTCCGCAAGCCAACTAGTAGCATTTTATTGGCAAGCCCTGGCACTCTCAGTGCACTTTACTAGGGACTCACCAGTAAAAGATCATCAAATATGCCAATCATGGAAACACCAATCCATAATACAAATTTCACACAGAGCATATGAACCTTGGCACTGAATAGGAGTGGTAAAGTGCCCAGAGTCCTAAAACCAACAACCCCAGGTCAGAAAAAAATAGGAGGAAGATCCGAAATGTTTGGGAATAACCCTCCAAAAATGGCCATCTCCAACAGTGGCAATCAAATGAGAGAGGTGCTTAGATATCATAAACATGTTGCATATGCAATTTATATATACACAAAGGGCTAGCAGCTATGTGGGAATTGTGTTTTAGGTGGTATTTATACCAATAGCTCCACCATCACCCCAAACGATTTACAAGGAATTAACTGGAAGATATACTTGATGTACAACTTAAAGGTATAGGCAATGGATAAAATATTAAGATAGATTAAAATTTGATTTTCCAACCCTGAGTAAGTCATCGGGTTATACCCCCACTGATGAAACATATGTTGGTTGGCAGAAGAATTCAAATAAAATAAAAAGAAAATATTGACGAATATAAGAAATGTGGAATGACTCATAATTGTATATTATATGATATTGCATGTGCTAGGAGGAGACTTATGTTAATGTTTTACTTCTGTATTTAGGATGCAGGGATGATATCCTTTTTCTTTTAGCACCAGACTACCTTTTGAGTAATAACCAAGGCTTGAAAAAATTCTCATCAGGCCACCCTTAATGGTGGAGTGTCGTCACATGAGATTAGTAAAGGATCCAACCATCACCCTGACCATCTGCTGATGGTACGGAGGTGGATACCAATGGTGTACTCCAGCCAAAGGTTTCTCAAAGGTGATGCTGATGTGGTGCAGTGCAATAAAGAAGTGAAATAAAAATTGAGCAATGGAGCAAAATATGTTTAATAGGGGTTGTTCCAGTGTCAATGGTTAAAACAGGCACGCAAGGTAGTTATGAATTTATGGCTACCCCGTTGCGTGTGCAGGAAGGTCAACATGTTTCTGCCATAAGGATCTACTATCCGGCTTTCATCAGGACCTAAAAGGATTGAATGCTACTGCAAAGAACCATCAGTGGTTCGTAATAAATAATAAATGTGTAATAGTGTGATCAAAAAATCTTCAAAAAGTCTTACTACCAGGACCTTAGAGCCCCAATGTGTCCTTGCGAAGTAGACCACGAATTCTCACCTAAAAAAAGGAGAAAATTACCAAACTACTCATCATTAAACTGCAAACCTGTCCCATCACCCAGAACTCCCTCCAGACACTGCAGGAGTCTATTGCTCTTGCTCCTGTATAAGGACCAAGCCCTATGTATTCTTAATGATATGCATCTCTTAGCACTCCTACTACATTTACGCAGGGGCATAAGAACAAGATAAAAGAATTTCTCATATCATGTACTCACCCAGCTTTCTGTGGGTGATGACCTCACCTCTACCGGCATCCGCTCGGGTATATGAGGCCCCGCTCTATGTATGCACAAACAGAAGGGAAAATTGTAGCCACCCTGCATAATGATTCCATAGTGCTACTACCACATCTGTTAAGTCTATAAGTGCACACAAATAAAACCTGGTTTTCTCTTAAAAAGTGACCCCTCAATTCGGCTCAAACCATTAGTGGATACCCATACTGGCTGAAGAGAGCATGTCTCCCTGAGATTGGAGACTCTCTATTGTTGTTAACTTAATGTAATGCTCTATCTTCCCTCCTTAAAAAACAGGCTACCATCACGAGTGAACTTATGTTAAAGCCAAAGCAAAGATTTTAAAGCTCAAGAGGGAGAAGAGTCTAAACAAAGTAACCAAGTAACATAGGGACAGACACGGGACTCACCTATCCGTCGGTACCTCTCTCCGGCATCCGAGAGGAAGTGGAGGTGACCGTAGGTGGGCCCCGTGTCGCTTAAATACGTTCACTGATTGGTTAATTGCTTCATAATTGGTAATCCGGACGAAGACACATTCGCGCCACGTCTGCGTGGTAGGAAACAGCCTCCCGCGTAGGTCCACAGAACCCAATTTAGTGCGCATGCACCAGATACAGCCGCTATACACCTTGCAGACAGGCTGCGAGTGCGCATGCCCACGCCTCGCAACACCATAACGTCAGTGTCGCAACCGGCAGTCATGCGTGCGACTAGGCACACTAAGCTCAATACAACAATTGATGTTGGAGGCGAAGAGGTAACTCTAAATGAACACCACAAGTTCCAAAAGCCCGTTACTTTTTAGCGGGTGCTGGTTATAAATATAATGCAGATAATGAACGTGTGCACATGCACCCGTTTAGTTCTCCAAGTACATGTGCTCTGATTAAAGTAGCGTGATAAAACAATATTACACCTATAGAGCCAGTAAGCGAAGCAATATGCCCTAACTATGATACCAATTTAGTGGGTGTTACCATTATAGGCATACAGCTGACAAAGGCCAATAGCACATGTTATATATGTGATACATAATATATAATATTTTGTTATAGGCATACAGATGACAAGAGAGTACAACACTGGCCAATAGCCCACGTATAAGGAGGTACAAGGGACTAGAGACACTAGAGCCCACAAGATTACAATGTTGTCAAAAGAAATCATGAGTTTATTAGGTCATATATTGCTGCTATGCACCCTCTGCACTGTCTGATACCAGTGAGAGTAACCGCATGTCATAGTGATGGTCTTTCAATGCTCCATATAAGGATCTAACAAAGTGTATTATTATATGTCTCAAATAATGACAAAAAGCCTAATATACACACAAATGTACGGTATGACTGAGACCTGTTGTGCATGTATGTGCAGCCCAAAGGTGGGAAATAATTAACCAATGCGGTGTCAGAAGTATTATATACATATTATAAAGTATTTCTCCTTGATAGTGCCCATTTTAAAAGGTAAATACACCCCTTAAACTCAGCCTAAGTAACACATGTAATGCAGTCTGTTGCTGCATATTTTACTAGTTTATGTTTTCTCATGGATTATGCTGTATGTGAAGAGTTTTCTGACGTTCTAAATGTAGATCTCTGATGTAAAATGCAGTTTACTAATTATATTTTTCAGTTTAATTCGTTTTATTGAGAATATTATATTAAATAACACAGCAATGTAACATTATTCAAATAAAATGTATATATCAATGTCATCACATTGCTAAAGCCAATAATTCCCAGCATGCTACGCTCTCTCACTTTTTCTAAATCTGACAAGAGTAGACTAATATTTGAAACCAATAAATATAACTTCCCCTGGTGAAAAATCCAAAGCAAACACAATTTTGCAAGATTATTGATTTAATAGTTGGGGGATGGTTCTGTTAGTGAAGTTTGTGGAGTTTTGCCACTCTTTACTCCAATTTGGACGCTGAGTTCAACAAAACCTCTGCCAACCTGCCCGCAGAGCAGAGTTTACCAGCACGCTCACCTCTAGTATCAGCAATACCACAGAGGAGGATTTACCTGTGGCAACAATAGGGGTTCTTGGCCCCCAACGAACCTCAGCAACCAAGGGGACTTCATCCCCGAACCGGTAGTGCGCCAGGAAACCCTTTTGCAGAGTGCTAGAGAAAGGGTGTTGGCTTCTGACGATCAAGCAATCAATCAATCAAAGCATTTATAGTGCACTACTCACCCGGAGGGTCTCAAGGCGCTAGGGGAGGGGGGGGTCCGCTACTGCTCGAACAGCCAGGACTTGAGCTGCTTCCTGCCTCAGCAACCCTGCTGTGGGGGCTAATTTGTAGTAACAGTAGTGGTTCTTGGCCCCCAACGACCCTCAGCAGTTATAAGGATTTCATCCCGCCAACATGTAGTGTGCCAGTAGGCCCCTTTGTAGGGTAGTTGAGAACAGTGGCGGGCCTCTGGCAACGTCTCAGCAATTCCACATTTAGAACGACCCTCAGCAGCCAAGGGGACTTCATCCTCCAACCAGTAGTGTAGTAGTGTGATGGGAGGCCCCTTTGCAGAGTGATTGAGAAAGAGGCAGGCCCTTTAGTGACATCTAAGCAATCCTGTAGTGGGGGAATTACTTGTGGCAACAATAGTGGTTCTTGGTTGCAAATGACTTCCTCCTCCAACCAGTAGTGTGCAAGGAGTACCCTTTGCAGAGTGGTTGTGAAAGGACAATTCTGTTCTTATATATTCTTTTCTATATATTAGAACAATTTGAGAAAAAGATTTGTATATAATAACATTTTCTTTGAATTTTAATGGAACAACTGATATTACATTATGACATCTCTGTTTTTAGGGTTTTACCTGTATGTTCTAGTATATTATGACTGGGTGTGAGTGTTTTTGAAATACTATGCTGTGTTGTTTTGTTTTCTTTGTCTTGTTTTTCTACTTCTGTTCTGAACTTATGTTGAGCTTACAAAATGTATGTATATATCTGAAAAAATATTCTTGCAAATTATAAATACATTTATATTGATGACAAATAAAGTATAAACTGAACTGGTCTGATCTATGGTTCTTAATATTGTAGCTATGAGTCTTTTTTCTGAATAATTCAGAGATGTTGGGGTTACAGGTAGCAACAGTAGGGGTTACTGTCCGCCAGTGACCGTCAGCAGCCAAGGGGATTTCATTCCCCTAAAAGTAGTGTGCCAGGAGGCCCCTCTGCAGAGTGGTTGTGAAAGGTGGTGGGGCCTCCGAAAACCTCTCAGCAATCCCACTGTGGGGGACTTACTTATAGCAAAAATAAGGGTTTTTGGTCCTCAACGACCCTCAGCAGCAGCAATACACCGCCCACAGTTGTGCAAACCCAGAGATTCTGGTCTTCAAAACAGCATTTTAATCTACGATATATATATATATATAGCTTCCTAACATTTCACCAACATTTTCAAAACTGAGTCAACGACAAATGGGATTTGGGGGTCCTCTCCTGTCACTTGGGAGATGAATCAGAGGGAAGATGACTGCCTGTACCGCGTGAGGGACGTTTTGCTGCCCTCCCGTCACCGCTGGGTGGGTATAACAGAGACTCCCTGCTTATTTATATGCATCACATGCTTGCAAAATGCCCGAGTTCTAGCTGTCTCCAGTTCTCTTCAAACTAGGACAAGATAGGAAGCATTCTGGCACCACAGTGCTTCTCACACACCTTTCACCAGCCTTCGAAAAGGACACTTGCCATGCTGAAGTATGCCACAACCAGCTACCGAGCCTATGCCCAGATACATCAAGCATTTTTGGAGTCGCAAACGGTGCGATTCCTTAAAATCTGCCGTTTGCGATTCCAAAAATGCTTTTTGAGATGCATCATTTGTTTTTGTTGAAAATCGCTAATTTTGCGATTTTCTAAAATGCGATTGCATTTAAGGAATCACAATTTTGCGATTCCTTAAATGCAATGCATCATTTTTAAAAAATTTGCGAATTTTCAAATTGCAAGTGCAAATTACCACGAGGTTGAACCTCGTGGTCATTTGCAAAATTGTTTAAAAATGCACAAAAATGCATTTTTTAAACTGTGAAGTTACAGACACACATGTCCTTAGGACATGTGTGTATGTAACTTATAGGTAAAAGTGCATTTCATGGGCGCAGGGGGGGTCATTTGGACCCCCCTCTCCACCCTTGAAATGCTTTGTTGAATTGCGATTTCAAATTGCGAATTCGCAATTCCCATTCATTCCTATGGGCATTTCAGCCCATAGGAATGAATGGGAATTGCGAATTCGCAATTTGAAAATCGCATTTTTTATGCGATTCGGTAAAAATTGTGATTTTTACCGAATCGCAAAAAAAAGGCGAGAAAAATTATGCATACCATTTTGCGATTCCTAATTTGCAATTCTGTAAATTTCGCAAATTAAGAATCGCAAAAAAGTAGTTTGATGCATCTGGGTACTAGTGCCTTCTTGGTGCATAGAGTATCAAACAGTACAACTCCTATTGGTAAGTAACAATTCCTACAAAACAGCATAGTGTATATAGCGTGAACTCGACCCAAAGGTTTCGGAGCGCTTAAACATGAGCAGCAGTTACCTTACACAAGGACACATTCATTTTTGGGTGGGCACCAGGAGATGAAGTGATTTGCCCAGAATCACAGGAAGCTGAGCCGACGCCGAGGCTCGAGCCTGGTTTCCGTGCTCCAAAGTCGGCAGATCTGACCATAAAGGCCACGACCTCTAGTTTGACAAAGTAGCAGGGCATTCGAACTCGTAGGAACAATGGCCTTTGTATTCTCAGTGACACGTGGATGAGTCGGAGAGAAAATAAAAGTGATGTTCAGTGTTCGGTGTTTAAGGTGCTAAGGGCATGCATGTCTAGGCTACAGCTGCAGCATCCCTCCATGGCAGGAGGACGCCATTTTACCTTTGGAATATGTATTCGTCGTTTCAGTACAACCAATCGGATTCTCAACATGTTATTAAAATTCTATTTATTCAAGTCATTATGGTGAGGTATTGGGTAACATAACGATTATGCAATAATTGCATGTCAGATGAATGACTAAATGAATGAACGAATGAATGAATGAATGATTGAATGAATGAAGGAATGCAATATACAGCACGCAGCTACACAAAAGACTGCCCAGGCGCTAAGAAACGGACAATCCTGCTAACAAGGCCGTGCGTACCACAGAAAGGTTTTTGCGGCAGCTGCCATACCAAATGCAACACGTGCAGATGTGCAGAGATTTGTCCTGCACAACGCCGTATGTTCCTGTCCTGCTCTGTCCCTCAGCTTCAAACATGCACACATGCAGCCAAGGTCACACTGTGCATCACAGAGTCTCAGCTGCAACATGGTAGCACATGGCAGATCCAGACACGCGCTATCACCTCCATTGGGAACAGAGTTAAATAAGCCCTGTTCATTCCTTAGCCCAGCAATATCGATACTGAGGGTTCGCTTGATTCCAGAGACGAGGACAGAACCGGAATTCTCAGTTTGGGGAAATAACGCGTTTTCTGCACCTGTTCCTTTTTTGTTTTCCGCGAGTGCTTAACACAAGATTTCGGTTGCTTTCACCTTTCGTAATATGGATTATTGCACTGGAATCATTTGTGTATTGATTATTGAAAACCGTTTCTCAAAGAAGAGCTTTTTAGACAACTATGAATACGTTTCTGTTTTGTGTGCTCAGTATGTGTGACCGCAGGAGGAAAAAGATGTGCACAGGAAGCCGCCTTCCGCCAACGCCCGCCCTGCACGCAGGCTTGCCGTTTTCTTCTAGGCACATAATTCATTTTATAAATAAATAAAACATGTTGAATTAAAAAAATAATTTGGAGAAGTCACGCTCCAAGGGTGTCCTGCATGTGTCTAAGGTACCGAAATATACATTCCTCTTCAGATCGCTTTGGGTAGATCTGTTGCCGTTCGGCCATTACATTTAGAAATTCGAACTGCGTAACATTATTCTATTGATCCCTCTTAAAATGAATAAATAGCGGTGTGGGATTCGTAGTACTTTACGATGACTTGTTCCTACCGTAAAAGCCTGTTTTTAGAACAAATTGAAGGATGCCTGCAGCTCTCAGCCAAGCGATGCCTGTGATGGATTCTAGGTTGACTTAAGGGTTCGATCCCTGGCTGAATGTGACCTCACAGTGGCCGGGCTGGCCCACTAGCCCGTGAACACGTCATGATTTCCTTCATGGGGCTTGGCCTGCTGTGAATGCGTGTTTGTTCCCGGTTTTTTATAGAGTTGGAGACGCTTCAGGGACGCGGTCCCGGGTGTGTGCTCTCGGGAGGGGAACACCAGCTGGACCTGTACAGAGGCGCGCGCACCCCTCACGAGGCAGATATCGCACCGAGGGAATAGCTGGGAGTTGGAAGAATCATTTCATACTCCAAGGACTATTCAGATGTATTTTGCGCCAATTAATTTCCCGTGAGAATAAATGCGGTGATATACAGTAGTGGCTGTTTGCTGTAGCGACTCTTTAAAATAATAATCCAGTTTTCTGTCGTTGCCAAGTTTAAGTTGTGATCCAGTCAGTAACGAACACTGACGAGCAGACTTGGTCCGGGGAAAAAGGGGTTTATTTCAAAATGGAGGAGTGAAAAAACGCAGGAGGAGCAGACAAGCTGGCGATGCAGCTGTCCAGTAAGGAATGCCACACTGGACAACAGTAGAAACCAGGGGCCTCATTTATGAAAAGTGACGCATCGCTGCGTGAAAACAGCGATGCGTCACTTTTCACTGCGCACTCCTTGCGACACCAATGATGCGTCATATTTAATGTATGACGCATCATGTAGCAAGGACTTACAGATACGTCAGTATTTCTGACGCATCTGTAAGCGCAAAAGTGACGCATTGCTGGAGTGTGTCACAAAAGTGACGCATCTCCAGCAATGCGTCCTTTCACATGGGGAAAGCCCCATGTGAAAGGCTTGCGTCAGTCTTACGCCTGCTGTGAGGCAGGCGCAAGATTTTGACGCAACCGCATCCTAAAAGTGACGCAGTGAAATCTCATAGATTTCACTGCGTCACTATTACCAGGCTTTTTGCGGGGGAACGCCCCCTCTGCATACATTATACCTGACGCAGGTATAATGTGGCGCAGGGGTTTAAAAAGTGACGCATCTACCTAGATGCGTCACTTTTTAAATATGGCGCAACAAGGCGCATGTTTTACGCCGCAGATGCGTCACAAAAAGTTACGCATCCGCAGCGCAAAAATGACGCAAGTCCTCATAAATGAGGCCCCCGGGACACAGTGTGAGCATTCCAGAGAATCGAATGAATACAAACAAAATAATGTGCCACTATTAAAACCCCTATGAGGCACGGTTGAGCTGTACTTATGACGAGCTGAGCTCGTCATGAATAAATGATATTTCAAAAAAGTCAGCACCTGAGGGGAAAACCCTTAGCAGCCAGGGATACACCAGACGTATATTCCGTAATTTCACTGAGGCACATGTTGAAAAGACTTTACAGAGGCTATTGGTTTTATCTTGTCAAACTGACTCTCCAAACGGCAGCCATTTCCAATAGCGTGTCATGCAGTGCTGGCTAAGCATGTACATTTACATGCACCTTTAGTTATGTTTGGTTATACCAGTCCCTATGTTCTATGTATGTGGGAGGTTTTCTCTTAGATTCGAAGGAAGGAGGGTTCATGAATACGCAGCCAGTGTTCAGGACCCCTCAGGGAAATGAAAGTCAATTTACTTAGACTGTAATATGTCATTGCACCGTCATAGCAGCATGTTTGAATGGTCCAGGCAATAAAATAAACCTGCAGATTCCATTCAGAATCAATGGTCGTAGGTAGTACATGCAATAAGTCCCCCTAGCAAGGGGGCCTCACCCAACTCTAACAGGCTGCGGTGATGTCAAATTGTCAGGATAGCTCTGAGTTGGAGATTCATCTTTGTGCCATGACCACTCGAAAATGAGCTTTAATGGCCCCAGTCAATAACCCTCTGAAGTAATGAGGCTGTAAACAGAGGAACTGTAGGTATCTTCTTTATTCTGACAGCCCCTCAGCAATAACGTGTGAGCCGAGTAACAAGCAGAAATGACACCAACATTCTAAAACAAGGAAATAAATACACAGAACTAACTAAATGTTCTGGTTCTTAATTCTCAAGATTCGGAGCATTCTAATACATAACATAGTAAGTAACCACAATAGTACACATCCTCCTTCTTTTAATAAAAAAGAAAAAAATAATAAGGTTAAGGCTCACAAACATTATCATCAAAGTGTTTTGGTCTAACAGTATTTTTACCAAAAGTATTAATCTTTACTTCATTTGATTGCTGTGGAACATTGTTCCGACAAAGTTCAGAAGCAAGTTCAGCTTGAGGAAGGCCCTTAGTGGGAACCACAGCAAGTGGAATATCAAGAACAGAGGGACCATCCTCACTCTGAACACACAAATCAGACATAGCGTTTGAAGAAAAACACTCCGAGGAGTGAAATCGTTTTTTGACTAAAGATACATGAATAATATGACGTACATTACCATCAGATAACTTGACAGTGTTTTTCATAACTTTAACAATTTGAACTGGAGGACCAAGCCTGCTTTGACCCTTAGTCACCCTCTTGTTAGTTTTGAGCCCATTGTCCAATAGACAAATGGACATCCCTGGTATCATGTTTTTTGCCAAAATACACCTTTTTTTTCGTTGAGACGCTAAAATACAATTTTTTAATTTTCTCAGCATCCTACAAAACTTTTCTGCTCCTGTCCATCCTTCCTGGATTGACTTTAGAATGTGGAACGTGACCTCTCATGACCCCAAAGGGAGTCTCTCCAATAGAATCATGGCTAGTGGCTCTGTAAGTCCAAAGCATTTTCATAAGTTCATGCTCCAAACTTTTCCTACCGTGAATGGCCAACTGCAAAACGCCCTTGATGATTCAGTTGACCCTCTCAACGGCACCATTGCCCATGGGATGATAAAGTGCAGAACATTTGTGTGAAATGCCAGCAATATCCAACAATTGTTTCATCTCAACCGACTGAAATTGCCCGTCATTGTCAGTCAGAATGTTTTTTAGGAAAGTCCTCAAAATGATTATGACTCATCATTATGACTCATGACTCATGACTAAAAACATTGCCTACGAAGTCAATGACAGAAGTGGTGTTTGCTTTATCAGCGTTGTGCCAACCATGTTTTTTTGGTAAACAGAGGAACTGTAGGTATCTTCCTTATTCTGACAACCCCTCAGCAATACCATGTAAGCTGAGTAACAAGCAGAAATGACGCCAACATTCTAAAACAAGGAAATAAATACACAGAACTAATGTAATGTTATGATTCTTAATGCTCAAGAATCAGAGCATTCTAAAACATGACATGGTAAGTAACCACTATACTACACCCTCTTTATTTATCAGACATAGTGTCCCACACAGTAACCAGGTCTAATGGCCCGATCAGTTACAGATCCTTTCACTGGCCCCACTCATAAATGTATATTAATGGCCCAAACAGTAATGTACCTTAATTGACTGTATAAGTATAAGTGTAATCACAGTGCTTCAGCCAGTTTAAAATGGCGGGACACGAAGGGAAGGGGAGAAAGGCTGCAATGGGAGATTATGTAGCCGGGACACTCGACCAGTTTATTACAAGGGCCACATTGGTATTGGCGCCTGAGATCGAGATTCCTGAGAGCCGCCTTTCACAGGATCCAGCTTTTGGTAAATGCTCTTCTTTGGGGAACATAGGGCCCGATTCACAGAATGAACTTAAGACTCAATCCTAAACTTACTACTATTTTGGTATTCACAGAATGCACTTACTACTTTTGGCATTCACAGAATGAACCTACTACTTTTGGTATTCACAGAAGTTAGGATTTTGTCTTGAGTTTGTCTTAAGACAAACTTAAGACAGACTTAAGTCAAAATCCTAACTTCTGTGAATGCCAAAAGTAGTAAGTGCATTCTGTGAATACCAAAATAGTAGTAAGTATAGGATTGAGTCTTAAGTTCATTCTGTGAATCGGGCCCATAATGCTGGCACGTACCCCGGAGCAGCAAATACATCCTGTCATTGATCTAGTGGCCTCAAGTCAGACTACTAGCCTAACTAGTAGCCTAACACCAGAGGAAATGTTGATTACCAGGAATGATTGAGACTCTAGCTTGCAGGCCCAAAGCAATCTTAACATTCTTACATTCACAGTTGGTGGTGTAGCAACTCTTGCAACTACGGTGTCTGCTCCCAAGGCTCTGCCTACTCCATCAGGGCACACTCTGGGAGCGGTCTCCAGGAGGAAGCAAGGTGGGGTGCATTGAGGGGGAAAAACCCTAAGGTGGCTAAATCAAATAATCCGGGTGAACTGGTATGCGCCGCACCTATTACCCCATGGCCCTTATATGTGACTACACCAGCACCAAGTACTCCATCTACGATTCCTTCTGTTGGTTCTCTGTCCATGATGGATGAGAAATTCTGGTTAAAAGTAGGCGGTCTCATTACATCTTCTATACAGCCCATCCTTGTAAGGCTGCTGTCAATCGAGGACAGACTAGCAAAATTTGAACAATTGACCACAACAAATCTTGAGTGCATCAAGAAGAACTTTCAAAAGAGTAACCAATATAAGAACTTGTCGGTAACTGGACCAAGGAGTATTCCCGACACTAATTTGATCTCCAATGTGTCGGAATTCTATCCAATGGTAGTTGTTTCCCAGGCGAACACTGGAGCTGGACTCAGTGCTAAGGGTGGTGCAGATCGGCAGGGAATTATGGATTCCACAAAGGGCAAGACCATAGAACATCACTCATTGGGAGAGGGTATGGCTAAAATCTCACAGGGAGGAAGGAAAGGACCATTTATTTCTATTTCTATTTAGGGAGTTTTATAAAGCGCTTGGTGACGCACAGCGGCGTGTCCCCGCGAGAATATCCTGCCACATATTGAGTTACCACCTGAGTCTTCATCCTATGTTGTCATTCTGACAGGGGTTCCAGATTTAGAAAAGGAAAGGGTGGAATTGTTTACTGAATTAAAGAATAAAACGATCCACTGGTTGAGTGCCAATAGACCTCTCCCCCCTCATATGCACAGTCAAATTTTGTTTGCACGAAGAGTGAGTTGGGTGGGCCGGAGAACGAAAGATATAGTAGGTAACTGCATAGTCATCAATTTTAGAGATAGCACAGTAGTGCGTTTCATTTGAGAGAGGCCCTTTCATACTATGAGAACTAATATTCAGACATTTGACCTCAGTTATGTTTATACCCCTCCAACGCAAAAGGTGAACCACGGTTTACAGGGAAAGATATGCGAAAGGTTTTTTTTGGATAGCAATGTCAGAAATTGAACCGGGCTAGATGGTTTCTGTTTTGAACCCAATATCTCCCTTAGCAACAGATACAGTGTACTTGACATGGTGGACTGACTAATTCCAACTAGGTTGAACCACCAGAGCGATATCACTTCGGATAGGGCGACTGAGGTCATTAGACAACAGTTAGATCGAGGTGATGTGTCGGGGCCTACAGATAGTACCAGAGACACTATAGCTGGTGCATGCAAGGAGGTGGGGTTTCCTATCTCTGCTGCTAAATTCAATAATTTTATGCCAGTAAGGGGGATTTTATACCTGAAACACCCATGACTATTGACAATAACCTAGAGTCCTCTGTAGTCCTAGATAGAGGAGACGTGGAGGTAACCCATGAATGCAAACAACAAGCTAGCCAAAATAGACCCAATAAAGGCGTATTGCATAGCGTGACAGGGAGTTCACAAGGAGATATTACCACATTAATAGATTTAAGCCCAATATCTAAGATCCCAGAAACGGGTAAAATTTTTAAGATGCCATCATGGAATATCGCAGGGCTTGCATCTAAGGTGAGAGATCCCTCTTGGCTAACATTCATAAAGGATTATTCTATCATCTGCATGCCGGAATCATGGGCAATTGAGGCTTCACATATAAATGGCTATTGTACATTTCATACCCCTGCCAGTCTAAGCACGATGGGCCGTACTAAAGGGGGATTATGTACCTATGTGTCTAACCTGGTGGGTGAATTGGTAGTGAAACTTGAGAATGGGTCCGAATTCTACCGGATACTGTAAGTAAGCCCTGGAGGCAAGAAGGGAACTGGAACTGTCCTAATAAGTTTTTTTACAATAACATCCCGAAAACGGAAACTAATAAGGTACTAGAAGAATTATTTCAAACCCTGAAGCACATAGAAGAACATCTGCCGGGGAATATGTGTTTAATATGGGTTGGCGACTTTAACTGTTCTCTATGCTCATATAACCACCCGGGTATCTGTGGTATGGGCAAAGATAAAGATGACCCTCTGGCACACTTTTCCCATACTATTGTGAGGACTTGTTGAATGAAATAATTTTTCAATTTGACCTGGGCTTTGCAAATTAACTATGTACACCACCTGTACACTTTGAGCCAACTTTTATTGGGAGGGGGTGTAAATCAGTAATTGACTTTGCTCTTATGTGTAAATGGTAGTCTTGCAATGTTTCTACCTTTAAAACTTGCGATATAGCTATGAGTGACCACCTCCCGATTAGCTTACTTTTTTCCTTGCAGGGGGCAAAAAAATCTCCAAAGTAATTGAATCAACATATAAATACAAAATAAATCTTTCAAGGACAAATGGATGTTCCATAAATTGGACTAAAGTGGAACCCATGGCTTTTCTTGAAACGCTATTAAAAACAAATATACAGACTTTGAAATATGCCTCGTGCACACAGGTGATAATGCACTAGTCTTCGAGGCATTTCTTATAATTACAGAGGAAGAACAAAACCTTCTCACATGGATGCAGAAACAGGGCTAGAATAAGGCACAGGGCTGGTATGATAGGGATTGTTGCAAGGCACATGCCCACTTAACGAAGGTTCTAAAACAAGAGACAAGAAGTAAGGAAGAAGTGAGGCTGGCGAGAATTAATTACCAACAAGCAATTAAAAAGTGCAAGATCCAGTTGAAATTGGAAGCATGGCAGGCGCTACACCGGGCCTGTATACAAAGGACAATACGGGCTTCTGGAGGGCTGTTAATGACCCTTTTTTCACAGATAGGGAAACCGATATTATTGACGTGGCAATCACGGAAGATAAATTGGTTAATTATTTTAAGGACCTTTACAAGGCTGATGTACCAACCAATTGTGAGGATATTGACGCAGTAGAGGGTGATGATAATGCTCACATTACATCTTTCCCCCTGAATATCGAAACTCCTATGAAGAAGTTTCAACAGCCATTAATTAGAGCGCCTCAGGGAAAGCCCCAGGACCTGATGGTGTGCCAGTGGACGTATACAAGTCAAACACTGAGCTATGGGCCCCGCTCTTAACTAATGTTTGAATATCTGTAATAAACATAGGTTTATCCCCACTAGGCGAGGCGCTATTGTGATTCCCATCTTCAAAAAGGGAGATAGAAATCAACCTAATTGCTACCGTCCAATTTCATTACTCGACTCACTTATGAAAGTCGCTGGGAGGGTTATTTTAAATAAATTACAACTTTAGGTGGAAGAGAGGGGCTCACTTTTGAAGTTTCAATACGGGTTTAGGGCAGGACTTGGAACGATTGAACAAGGATTACATCTAGCTCTAATTATAGGTAAATATGTATCAGCAAAAAGGGAAAAATAGATTTTATCATTTGTCGACTTAAGCTCAGCTTTCGACTATCTAAACCATGATAAACTCTGGAACACCTTGATAGAGATGGGTGTTGAACCAAATTTGCTTTTATGTATCAAGGAGTTATACAGGGGAGTCCTCTATCTTTCGCTGCCAAGTTCTTTGTTGAGGAGCAGTCATCTGCAAAAAAGACTAGAGCCTCATTGACCATGATGTTTATACCAAAAATCATGTGCAGGTAGCCCCCAATCCCTTTCCAAAATGTTGCCAGCTCTGTGCATTAAAAAACCATGAATTTCATTAACTTTAGGGGCCATGCATCTATACCTTTTCGGCTCAGGGGTTGGGGCAAATTTTGCTATTTTAGCTGGGGTATAATAGATACGATTGTTATCGGTTTTCTTTAAACTGGCTGATTTTATATATTTATATAGACGTTTTAACGAGGGCTCTAATAACTCCTCTATAACAGATTCAAAGGGAGATTGTATCCACACCAAAACCTGAGATGGAATATCTTTATCATCTGCTTCAACCAATTTCTTGTACCAAATTGATACCTCTCTCTTTAACAGATGGTCCGATATAAAGAGAATCCAATCTCCCATAATACCCTCGCTCTCTACCTCGAACAAGGATTTCAGTTGTAAGAACATAAATTTGGATAATCAAGGGCCTATCTTAGCTCTCAGTATTTCCCACAAATGCACCCAATTAACATCCCCCAGATCTGACCAAATAGAAACTCCAGCTTCCCTAATAGGGACAATCAATCCATCTTTAAGGCAAAGAGGAGTCCTCGGGGAGTCCCAAATGGGGGCATGGTCTGAATAGTACCCTATCCCGCACCTAGTCCTTACTTTACACCAGATTTCGAGTGCATTTTTTAGGACCTTCAGGCGCACCTTCCTAAAAAATGTTGGTGCTCCAAATTTATAAAGGAACCCTTCTGTTCTGCCCCCTTCATCATTGCTGGTCAACTCACTAAGCAGAAGCCCCCAAGCTGAAAGCGTGGGTTTTGATAAAAGCATCCAGATGGCTTTAAATTGAAATGCTATCAGGTACCAACTAATATCTGGAGAGCTAACCCACCTTTGAAAAACCTCCGCCTCAATTTCTTCAAAGACAACCTCACTCCTTTGTACCCCCATGTAAAACTCCCGATCTTACCCTGTATTTTCGAAATAGCATGTTGGGGGAACCTCAGGGGAACAGCATTAAAGATATATGTCATCTTGGGGAGGATAGGCATTTTGACTAAGTTTACCTTGCCAAAAATAGTCAAAGGAAGATTCTTCCTCTTGCGGACAAACAACCCAGTTCATTGATGACTTTTTTCAAATCCAAAGCAGCAATTCTATCCAGCTCTCTGACTATAGTAATGTCAAGATATTTATACTCTGTACTGATCTGCCCCGTCCAGTGTGTTACATTCCAGCACATTACCTCCGTCTTGGAGGAGTTGGGTAGATATCCAGAAATTGAGTCAAACTACCCCAAGAAGGCCTTAACCCTTGGCATTGTTACTTCTGGGTCGCTGGTATAGAGGATAATGTCGTCTGCATAAAGTGCTATTTTTGATGAATACTGCTGAGATTTAAAAGGCAGAATCCGATCATCTAACTTTATTGCCTGGGCCAACGGCTCTATATATAGGTCGAACAGCAGGGGGGAGATGGGACAACCATGCCCAGTTCCCCTCTGAATCTCAAAGCTGGAAGTGAGCGATCTGTTTACCAGAATTTTTGCGGAGGCTCCCTGGTAGCATTGTCTGAGGGTGTGAATAAACACAGGGCCTATGACCATAGCTTCCAGAATCTCCCAAAGATAGGACCAGCAGACCCTATCAAACGCCTTGGCGGCGTCTAAAGCAATTACCGCCAAGGGTTCGGATCTTGCTGTGGCCAGATCAATATTGCCGATGAGGAGCTGTGTCTGTTCCTGGATGAAGCGTCCTCCGATAAACCCCTTTTGATCAGAGCTAACTAATCCAGGAACCAGTTTGGCCAATCTCCCTGCCAAAATACCCATAAAGATTTTATATTCGGAATTTAGCAGGGAGATTGGCTGATAGGAGTCTGCTCTCAGAGGATCCTTCCCAGGTTTAGGTATTACTATTAATGCAATGGTCGCCTCTCTCCATGAACTGGGAATTTGCCCTGTTGGACTATAGATTGACTGAAATAAGGCTCCCAATGTTGGCACTATCTCATCCTCCAGAAGTTTGTATATATCATTCGGGAGGGCATCCAGACCTGCTGCTTTCCTATTTTTAGATAACTTTATTTGGGTTTTTATTTCCTACAACGAAATCGGGGAGTCGAAAAGGTCTCTACCCTCCTGCGTTAGAGATTATAGTAATTTAGTACTCAATCAGGTCTGGATTTGGGTTTTTGAGGGTTTCAGGTCTTCCTTATAGAGATGTGTAAAGAGGGAGAATAGGCAGTTCTTTATGTCCTCTATATTTGTGGATTTACTCCCACTGCTATTAATAACTAACTTGCTTATATTATTTTTAATGCGGTCAGTTCTGGCCTTCCATGCCAGCAAGGCGCCAGCCTTCTGGCCATTTTCATAGCTCTCCATACTTTTATTTAACCATTGAGCCCTACATTTCTCTTCTAACTTTCCCCTAAAGTCCAACCTAGCTATCTCAAGATCCTCCTGTACTTTACCGACCCTTTCAGGTGGACCACCTATTACCAAAAGAAGATCGGTTTCTAGTGTCTTAATTTTATCTTCTCTCTATTTTAACTCACGGCCTTCAACTTTTAGAGGATATAAGACCATGTAACCTACCTCTAAGATTTGCCTTAAAGGCGTCTCATAAAACCCCTATGGACGTTGAGCCTATATTGATCTAAAAAAACTCCAAAGAGTTGGCTTTAATGGCCGAGATGATTTCAGGGTCTGTTAACATTCTCCTCTTAAGTGTCCATCTCATCTGGGTTGCATTCATTGTTCTTTTGCATGAAAATAAAACAGAGGCGTGGTCCTATGGGAGGCATGGGAGAATAGAAATAACAGAATTTTTAGACAAGAGATGTATATAGTCGATCCTTGAAAAATTGTGATGTCTTTTGCTGTAAAACGTGAACCCAGTCGCCTCTCCAATCATGTCCCTCCAGACATCTACCAATCCTATGTCGTGCATCAGGTTTTTCATTGCACGCCGAATATGTGGTGCCCCTATGTAATGGCACTGATTTGACCTTTCCTTACAAGGGTCCAAGAGGACATTAAAGTCCCCCACTTCAATTATGGGGGGATTCTCCAGGATTAACTTTGAATAAAGTTTAGAAATATATGTTGGGTCATTCACATTTGCGCCATAAAAAGAGGCACAGACGGGAGGAGCCAAGATGGCGACCGGAGCAGACGTGTAGGCTCCCGGCTCCGCCAGCCCTTGAGCCCCGCATTGCTATCCTGCCTGGAATCCTGTTCTATTTTATCGGCTGTCAGACCGGGAATTTGTGCTGACTTCGCCCATGTTCCTCCGGAATCTCTGCTCGTCCGGAGCTCGGAGATAACTTAGAAACCGTCCTGCTGCCTTGGACCCCTGCGTGAACCGCCGCTCGCCGCCGGACCTCGATGGAGCGGTGACGGCCGGGCTGCCTGCGTGATACCTGGAGCCTGGGGAGTGTTGCCTTCTGTATGGGACACGGACCGCAGTACACTGGTTGCCGTGGATTGCCGCGCATCGAGATTGCATCGCGCTTGTAGGGAAGGTCGTACTGTACGAACAGTTCCTTTGTTCGGTGCTGAGTGCGTGCTGTTTAGACCCCATTGCTGGGCTTGCCTGAAATCGGCGGATTGCTCATTTGCCCTGACTATCTATCTGAGCCAATGGCGGCTCCTTGCTGACGACGCTCGACTGCAGCTGGCCTTGGCAGCATCAGAGGATAGGGCAGTTGCTTATTCGTGCCGCACCCGCCCCTGCTTTTACCATCGGATTATCGGCAGAATGGATATGTCCGCTGAATCGCAGTATGGGGAAGATCGACCACCCTCGCCCTGGGACTGCAGTACCATATCCGGGCTGGGGACCGAATTGAATGCACCCTCTTGTGATCTTGAGACAGGGGGACTGCAGCCTGCATTGTCCTGTGGGGATATCCTGGCTGCCCTTTGTGATCTGCGATCGGCTTTGCGTCATGGCTCCCACATGCTAGGTGAGAAGCTCGATGACATTGCTTTCGCTTTGGGGCGGGAGCGGAGGGTCTGTTCCCAGCAACGATTGCATTTTCCCTTGTTGGTGCTTGAAAGGGCTACTGTGTTTCCAAGTGCTCCCAGCGATGGAGAGACCGGTGATGACTGTATTGGCGCCTGTAGACGGCCGTCTACCAGCTCTGCCCGTGATACTTTGTTTCCCCCTCCGGGGACTGAATCTTTGTATCTGCTACCATTGTCATTGACAAGACTGCCGGCTAAGCAACTTCTGGCCCCCCCGAAAGCTCCTTCACTATGGCCTCCGCTTTTTTCACTGTGGAGCTTGTATTACCAGAATACTTCAGAGGCTCTTTTTGCTGAGGTCAACGAACTTTTGGGTGTTTGGCAACGTCCATTTTGTTTTTACGAGTCTCCCCCTTCCTCTTGGCGTCCATTTTGTCTCTTTGTTTCAGAGGGGGTTGGCCTTCCTCGAGGGGTGTGTTCAGGGGGGCATCCGAGATCGGGCCAGGGCTAGGCGGTTTTCTCCGTGGTACTGATTTATTGACTGGTGGGGATTAGGTTGGGACTGCTACATATATGGACTGTATGAATCAGACGCACAATAAGAGTTGACTCTCCCCATCTTTACTTGTATTTGCTATTTGCTCCTTTGCTGGTGATATTTGGGGCGGGGATGTATGGGTGGCTGGGTTGACCGGGAGCATATAGAACTGGCCCTCCTCTCGGTTCATTCGTGATTCTCTTTTTTTCTTTTCCTCCTTTCTTTCTAGCTGAATTTCGGGTACTTTTTTTTGGGCGACAGACACACTGCAAGGGGGGGGGGGGGGTAGGCCGTAGCCTCTGCATGCGTGTAGGGTGGGGGGATGGGGGGGCTTTCGTTGGTCTTTGGTTCTATGGGCCTTATTTTTCTTCTTCTCCTATGTTCTTGCTTTTACTTTTTTTTTTCTTTGGATCGGTGGGGTGGAGAGGTGGAGGGGGGGTGACGATCGGCACGTGGAATGATTAATGGTTGCTTGTCCTTCTGGATTGCTTCGTGCCGCTATATTGCCTATGTTTTTGCTTGCTTATTTACTGCTGATGGTGTTGCCCGCTCCTGTTTCTTGATGGTCATCTGGTCCCTGATCCTCCTTAGGTACTATTCTTTATAGAAAAAACTTTTTAAAATAAACCTTCATACCTCCTGTTTCCCGGCAGTCCCCTTGGGTTCAGTGTAACTTGAACTGTTTGCTACCTTGTAATGTGATATTGCTGGGATCCGTCTATTTGCAACTTTGCTTCAAATGTTTTCGAGGCCGGCCGGAAGGTTGTGGGCCCGTATTTGTTTTGCCTTTTTTGACAATAAAGGTTTTCAAAAAATTAAAAAAAAAAAAAATAAGAGGCACAGACCAAATCCATACCCTCTAAATCCAAGTGTGCAATGACCCACTTCCCAGTTTGGTCTGTCTGAAAAGATTTTATAAAAGACGCTGACCCCCGTTTTATTAGAATTGCAACTCCGCGAGTATTTGTTGTTTAGCTAGAGGAACAGAAGCTCTCGTCCCAAGGAGTATTAAAAAACAAATTTCTAGATTCCTCAGCAGTTAAGTGCGTTTCTTGCAAAATGCATATCTGTGCCTTGGAAAGTTTCAGATACTTAATTACCAATCTCTGTCTCCTTGAACATCACCATCCATTGACATTCCAAGAGACAAAGATTTTCTTACTACGCTGAGTCGCTACTCCCGCCATATCCTCAGAAATCTTTGACCTAGAGCCACCGGCCCATAAGCTGAAGTCCATAAGTGAGATGAGTATTTTTTCATTTTATCCCTATGCCCCCTACCCAGTGCCCCCCACCCCACCCGCCCATCCTCCTGTGCCCCTTTACTCCCTTGAGGAACCCTCCCTTCCAGATAGGCTGAGCCTATTTAGTCCCGATTACCTCAACAAGAAAAATTACTAAGAAAGAAAAAAATGAATAGACAATCTTAACTGCCGTGGTAAAGAGCAATTCTTGCTACCTTCATACCCCTGAAATAACACACTCCCTTAGTTAGTTCCCAGGTCTCCCACCTCTGATCTTCGCTATAAACTCATCAACCTCTTCGGTAGTACGAAACTGATGCATTTAATTATTAAGCATAGCTTGTAACTGAGCTGAAAACCTCAGCTGGGCCTTAACTCCTAAGCTTTTTAATTCTTCTAGTCTGCTCCCAAGTTCCCATTGCCTGGTAGCTGTTGTATGGGATATGTCCGATCTTATTTGAAAGGTAATTAGTTCATGCCCTATGAGAGAAAAGGAGACAGAGCCCTCCTTAAGACCAGCAGACAATATTTGTTCTTTGACAGCATAGGAGAGAAAATTAACCAAAATCTTCCAGGATTTATGTTGGCCTGGCTTCTTCCTAAAAGGGTCCCGATGAACTCTTTGGTTCGCTTGTGCTAAATTTATATCCGGAGAACTTTTGAGTACTGTCCCTTGTAACAACTAAATAATAAATCCCTTGACATCGGTCCCTTCAAGGTTCTCCTAGACATTCAAAAGTCTCAAATTATTTTTCCGGGAGTGATTCTCCAACCTTTATAGATCTTCCCTCAACGTCTTATTCTGAGCTGCCAGCTTTGCCATTTCTGATGGAGCAGAGCTTATTGCCTTCTTAATGGCCGGGATCTCTGTCTCTATTTCGTCTGTTCTTCCTGCTACCTCCTCTAATTTCTGGGCCAACACCTTGCAAGAGGATTTAATTGCTGCTTAATTAGCTTCGGAGACAGAGAATCTACTTGCTAGTTCGGCTTGATTAATTTCTGAGATCTTAAAGCCTGTTATCATCTCCCCTTTCATTGCAATCAAGATATCGGACAAAGAATGCGCCGCAGATCCGTTATCTACAGTGGCTCCGAGTTTTTCTGGCTGAGAGGAGACCCCTCCCAAATTTAATGTCGCATTCACCCTTCCTTGTGCACTGTGAGTATCCAAGGGGGGATTGTGCTGGTCCTGAACTTCCACGGCCTTGAATCTATTAGACAGCAGAACTTCTGGGTGAGGTTGAGATTCAGACAAGATTGGAGATGGATTTACATGATTTGATACATTAGAATGTTTAGCCCCCCTCTTCCTACATTGCTGAAATGGGGTCAGCAGGAGAGGAGAGTCCTTGTCGGCATCTGGTGTCTTAGTTTTGGCATTGGATTTATATTTAGAGATCCCGCTTTCCTGCTCTCCTTGACTAGTCATTTCAACCACATTGCTCGGACTTGTAGTGGATGACATTATTCTCTGATAGGTTTTCAGCAAGGGGGTAATTCTGGTCTTTAAAACAACCCCCTTCTTTCCACTACTCTTCCCTCTGCTTTTTGGAACCTACCTTGATCTTACTTTCCCTTCTTTCATGGCGTTCTGTTTCCTCCACTGTCCCCTAATACTGGTCTCAATGATAGGAGGGGATTTCCTTGGGGTCACTATGGGCTGAGTTATACCCAAATTCCGTACTGAATGGGCTGCTCTTGCTCTTAGAGTATAACACCCTGTTTTAGGAGGGGATATAAGCCCTTTACCCTCCTCAGCCAATGTTGGTTTTTCATGGCCCCCTCTCCTTTCCTCCATACAGTGGGAGAAATTATCAAAGAAAAAATCAGCCTCCCAATACCCATTTTGCGGGACAATCGTATCTCCAAACCCCCCCTGCTGAGAAAACCGACACCGAGAGTTACTGCCAACTGACTCACCCACTCCGAGTTCAACGCGCTGGCCTTTGTTGTTGTTTGCCTCGAAAAGACATTCCACAGCTTCAGCTTCAGCAGCGACATCGACCTCACAGGAGTCGAGATGGCACACCCGGCTCCGCTGTTTCCTGCTCCAAACCGAAAGCAGAGGCAGACGGCGTCCCGGTGCTTCCGCAGCTGCGCTGCTGACTCCCACCTCCAGTCACTCACCACGTTTGTTGAGCTCGCTGGACAGAGCAACATCGAGAACCACCATCTATTCGCCAAAGATATCCCGGAGGGGAGACCGATCAAGAAAACATTCTGGGGGTAGTCAAATAATCAACAAAAAAAAACCCACACCTCAGTGTTCGATCGTCATTCTATCATTTACTGCGAGTTAAGGTGAGCGCGACCGCGGCAGTTTAGCTGGCGGCCGCCATGTTCCTCCCACTCTGACTGGAAGTCTTTTCTGCAGTTCGTAATTTCTCAAACTAATTGGTCGGCCGACCAGTTCCGGAGCTAGTTGATATTTATAAATCCAAATGTGTATCCACTGCGACATATGGGGCGGTGATCTGGGAAATAGCGATGTTCAAAAAATTTGACAGCAAAAAATTCAACGTTGTGAGAACGAGTTCTTAAATGATCTTTTAGCTATCCTGGATTCTACTGCTACATTTGTATGCCATAAGGAACTCTCCCTGGCCCACATATCTGATATTATTAAACTAAATCCCCTTCTATTGTGGCATAAGGTGTGGTCCTCTGTTGAGTCTGGTTTTAACAGAGACATAAATAAGGACTGTCTCAAATTAGAGGGGGTAGCCAGGATTTTATGGATCAAGTATGTAAAAAAACTATCGTATGACATTGGTCACCCTGAATACTTTGATTCTCCTAACTGTTTAGAAAGCATATCGAGGAAAAATTTGAAAGAAACTTGTTTGAATTATTTAGAGAACAGGCATTGGCTTTCTGAAAGGAGTAAGATCTCAGTTATGGAGAACCACCTGATGTTGCAATGTCATGGTATCCAACCTTATTTGATACAGGTTCTAGGCTGCTACTCCCACATGTTATTAACACGTTTCCGTGGTGGGTCCTTTTTTAGAATGGTTACATTCCAAGAGGTTAAATTATGGTCTAAAAACATGTTACCATGCTCGTGTGATGATATTTCAACCCAAATGATGTTAGATTGCATTTTTGTCAGTAAATTTTACGATTTAACCAGGAGAAGATTTTTAATAACTATCTTGAAGAAGTGGGGACTTAGACAATGCAGAACAGCATTCTTGTGGCTTCAAATGCTGGAAAACAAATTGATTATGCTGGCTATGTCGTCTTTCTTAAAAGCTGTAATCAGACATAGGAACATCATGCATTAATTTTTCACACTTACCGAATGAGTCCAATATTCTTATGTAAACAATATAAGCTGTTTCTTATCATGTTAACTTGTTTGGTGCAAAATGTATGATGATGAACTATTTTAATCTCTGTAAATGTGTTTGCCACTTTTTAATCATTTTTATTGTGCTTTTATGGATTTTAAACAAAATCGAATAAAGCATTTCTTGACTTGACTGTATAAGTGAGTGATTAAACATGTCTTAGTGATTGCATGGGAGAATGACTCATCTCTGTGAATGTCTGTATAAGTCTCTCAATTGGTGTGTAAGTGGCTGCATGGGTTGGTGAGTAGCTATATGAACATCTATATGGGTTAATGATTGGTTGTCTGAGTACCTGTAGGGGTTCCTGAGTGTCCGTGTTGGTGGGTGTGGGTGTGTGATTCCATTAATGGATGTGTGAGTGGATGATTCACTAGGTGTATGGGTTCATGAGTGCATCTGTGAGGTGCTGTATGAGTGAGTGAGTATGTGTATGGCTGTGTTGCTCAGTGCAAGGATGTTTCAGTGATATATGTGTGAGTAACTACATATAGGAAAAGCAGTATATGTGAGTGTTAGAGTTTATAAGTGACTATATGTGAGAGTGATTGTCAGACTGGCTGTATAGCTGAGTGTGTGCTTGTGTAAGTGATTGTATAAGAGAGCAGGTATGTGTTATTATCTGTATGAATAACCGAGGTGCTGTGTATATAACTGCATAGATGAGTAAATGGCAGTGTGATTGATTCTTTGGCTGTCTGAATATGTGTGTGAATAACTATGGGTGAGTGGCAGTATATGAGTGTATGGGTATATGAGTGCATATATCAGTGGCTATATTGATGAGTGACTGCATCTATGAGTGACTGTATGTGTGAGTGAGTGGATGTGTGTAGACATTTGAATCAGTGAGTGGGTATGTACTAATTGGTATTGGTGTGTCTATGGTTTTAAGAATGGTAGTCTGTATTTGAAAGTGGGTGTATGAAAGGTTATATTAGGGTGTGAGGAGGTGCATCAGATATCAAGTGGATGCTGTCATCAGTGATATCATCAGTGAAGTCATTTGAGATGTAATCAGTGATGTAATCAGTGATGTCCCTGACCATGTCATGAGTGATGTAATATGTGACGTCATCAGTAGTGCATTGCAGTGGTGCAAGTTTTTTTTTCAGTGAATTTCAAAGTCTTTTTAAATGATAAATCCTAATTATAACGTTCCTGAAATCTATGTTTATTTTCCAATCAACTTGTATGGTTTTTAAACCATTTTATTTAAGACAAGATATTTGTGATTATTTTTTATTTCTTGTCTATGTTTTTTAAAGTATATTTAAAAAGTTTTAAAATAATCAGTTTAAAAAAAATATATACAATAGCTAATCAGGATTGATAGTGTTATTTATTTGAATTAACATTATTTTCTTGTTTGTATGAGTGTAATGTGTAACAGAATTTGAAACTCAAAAATAAAAAATAAAAAAAATGTTGTGCATATTTAAAAAAAAATCCAAAATTAGATTTCGAATGATTGCTTTTAATAGTATGAAACTTGTTTTGTTCTTTTCTTATAATAAATCTCATATAAAAAAAGAATATACATATGTAATAATGAATACAAAAATAGTAATAAATAGGTTATCAGTTTGATTTTTGTGGACTCAATGGTATCATGTACCAGACACAAATGTACAAATTGCGTATGTGAATCTCTTACACTAATGTAACCCTAAAATACATATTTACACTGAAATAATATTTTTTTTTAACTAAGAGGATTATTAATCAATTCTAAAAATTAGTATTAGTGTTCTTGTGCAATATTTTTAAGATTTGAAAGCACATTTTTATGTAAGTGGCACCATCTCACATCTGATGTGTAGGGGTCGTAAATCCTGCCATCATGTATTATTGGGATTGCGTAGGGGACGCAACTTCAGGGTAATTTTCAAAAGTATGAAATATGAATGTTTCAAGTTTAAATATCTGCTTGCATAAATACTTTTCATTGCAATACTCTGAAACACAATATGCTAATAGTAATTTTCAGTTTTATATTACATTTAGTAAATTTTACGGGTGAGCAACTTACTCGCAAAAGGTGCGCAACGTGAAGAAAGCCTCCCATTGCTTAATTAGGTTTTCATTTTGTTGGTGGGTGGAACCAAGACCTCTTACAGTCCTTTTATTTTGGGTTTGTCTGTCTTGAAGACTACCTGTTTCGCAGGCTCTATTAATTTTACATTTTTTACGGTGTTTTTCATTTTTTATATGTAGAGTTCCCTCCCCGCATGCACCCGTGTGAGGGCATTGTCCTGCTAACTGTCTCGCGCTGCCTGTTGGCACGCAAGACCCTGTTGTCTATTTGACAGTTGGAATCAACAGTGGTGAGAGTACGCCACAGCCTGTGAGGTGTTTGCACGCATGCTTTGCCCATCTGTGGGAACTTGCATCTACGAATAAAGCTTACCTGAAACTTCATGACGACTCATAAATTACTACATTCTTCGTGGAGACAAGGTACCAGCAGTTTTGGGAGAAGCTGTTACTCAATGAGAACAGGATTGAAGCATTATTTAGACTTTAGCCTGATATCAGCTGACACACAATTATTATTATTATTATTTCGCGATTTCTAAAGCGCCTGGTGACCCGTAGGCATCCCCGCGCTATTAACCTGTCGCTATCCAGAGAGGGGAGAGAGAGTGTGTTTAATTGGGAAACAGGAATGTTTTGAGTTTCCTACGAAACACTATGTAGGACGGTTCCAGACGAAGGCTGAGGGGGAGTAGGTTCCAGGCAGGCACAACAAAGGATCTGCTCCTTATCTACAGAGTGTCGTCACCCCAGATTTGAAGTGTGTCAGCGACAGAAGGTTGAAAACATATCCTGTGGGGCAAGCGCAATATTGGCATCGATGTAAGCCACGGCACTGGGCTGAATTTCCATCCAAACATTGTCTGCCACACAGAAGACGGGACATCTGTGGGTCAAGCGCTCCTGATCCCCACCTGCTAGTTACGTACTCATCGCTGATTGGAAGCTTCACCACACGATAGACACCTGCGGCTCCCTCATCAGCCAAGTCAGCTTCAGCCTATACCACGTCTTGCGTCAGCTGAGTGAACAAGGAATCTGGGAAATAGAGTGAAACTGACACACCACCCTTCCTGTCGTAGTGAGTGGTTCCTTTGCCGGTTCTACACATTCCTGGTTCAATGCGGCGCAGTGACATTAAGGTTCTGATATTTATATTAACCGCATAGCTTGCACCTCTGTGCGCGCATCTAACACCGGTGACACGCTCACCTCAAAAAAGGTGTTGAAACATGCAATGCGTGCACTAATGTACATCGGAGATATGCACACCGGCGCTGTTTGAGCTTTTACGTCGGACTCTTGCTGACTGGTGACTCTCCCACCTCTATCTTCCACGTAAATATGCAGTGTACATTAGTTTACTCAGTGACACTCACACCTATTCTTCTTCTCACGTGTTCTCAGCATTTTAAAGAACGGTGGCACGCACAACTTTGCTTTACAACACAGAGACAGAAGGCGTGCACTGGCTTTTTCGGTGACACGCACACCAGCCCATTCATTAGCTCTTTCTCAGCAGTCTACTCATCGGTGACTGAAGCACTGCTTCTTTCTCACCTTCTTCTCCAGTCAGTAAATCCACCCTGTCCTCTATCATATCCTCACAATGGTTAACAACACTGGTGCCATGGCCCAACGTTAAATTTTCCTATTTCGAAGAGACATTTTTTTTATAATTAAAAAAAAATCCTTTCTTCTTTGCTCACATTTTCCACTGTGGTTTTCAACATGCATGCTGTCCACCCTCCTCCTCAATTTCTTGACGCACAAGGAGAACCACCTATAAAATGGTGTAAATGGTTCAACGTATTTGAGAATTATCTAGGGGCCATTGGTGCACACAGGTTCAGACCAGAAAGGAAAAGGCTTTACTGCTCTATTACATTGGATTTGAAGGTAGGGGCCCACTCAAGTACCTGCTTGAGGTAGAATTTGTGGAAGGGGAGGAACCAGATGAATATCAAAGCACCATCAGGAAATTAGCCAAGAGATATGATGTCCAACCTAGCATAGTTGTGTTGAGACACAAATTCTTTAAACAAGCACAAAAGAGCAACAAAGATGTTGACACATACATCACCGCCCTCAGGAAAATGATCGCTGACTGTGAATTTGAGAATTTTAGTGAACAGTTAGTCCGCTACAGTTCATAAGCCGATGCTCATTCAGAACAATCAGAAAAAACTCCTGTCATTAGATAACCACTTTCTAGAAGAGTCCATTTGCATTGCAAAAGCCTCAGTGAAGGAATTTGAAAACAAGAATACTGAAGTGTTCACTCCTGTGCGCCTTTCCAATTTCAAGAAAAGAAAAGATACCCCACAAAGCAGTTTCTTTATGAGATCTGACATTTGTTTTAGGTGTGGCAACTTGGTTCATACGAAAAATAGTAGATCATGCCCAGCTAAAAACGTGGTATGTCGATCCTGTGGTAAAGTGGGACACTTAGACAAAGTATGTCAGAGTCACACGAGAGAAAGTGTGTGGATTGGACATGTCTAAGACTGCAGCAACAGCCAAAATGAAGATCCTTGAGTTCAAGAACAGGCGCATACATGGCAAGATATATGTCGCCATACACAGATTGAACATACTAATGTGGTTTCACCGAGGTTTGTTTGACATGATGCTATGTCAAGGTGCTAAAGAACAGGTGTTGGCCATTCCCGACTTCACACATGTTGAAGAACTGCTTAACAAATATCCTAAGTCTTTTCAGGAGATTTACGAAAAATCAAAGGGTTTAAACATAAAATAAAAATTAGAGATAATGCTACTCCTATGAAATATAAACTCAGAAGCCTACCATTCAGCATAAGGGAGGACCTGGAAAAAGAGCTTGTGTCTATGCCCAAGAGAGGAGTGATCAAGCCCATCAAATCCTCAGACTGGAAGTCCCCCTTAGTCGTAGCACGAAAAAAATAACAAGTTGAGGATCTGCATTGACTTGCGCAGCCTGAACAAAGTAATTTGGATGGACTCGCACCCTTTTCCTAACATCTCTGAAATGCTGGGCGTTGTAGCAGGAGGCAAAATATTCTCTAAACTTGACCTGGCATCGAAAGACTCAGTAGAATATCTGGTTCATACTATCTTCCAGCGTGGGGGTCACGCCTAAACCCAGTCTCGTCCAAGCCATTGTGGAAGCCACTGCCCCAAAGGTCAAAGCTGGTGTGAAATCCCTGTTAGGTTTGACAGAGTTTTGTTCTCGTTTCATTCATGATTATGCTACCAGACTGCTGGGGTAGAGTTACAACATGTGTGCTCAATGGTTGAAAGCAGCTGGTATGCTGCTATGGACACTGATGGAACATTGAAAGCTGTTAAACAATACATTATCCATTGGTGGCCCAAAGAGAGGAATGTAATTGCTGTTTTTCAACCATTTGTAAAAGTCTGTGATGAGCTATCGCTAGAAGATGGCCTGGTCTTCAGATTAGATCAAATATTTCCCCCTGTCAACATTAGAAAAACACTGTTAACCAAGGCCCATGAGGGACACCTGAGAGCCACACTCACCAAACGTAGAATTTGTGAATACTTCTGGTGGCTCCAAATGGATAGAGACATTGACGTTCTAGTACTAGAGTGCACCATTTGTGCAAGTAGCGATAAGAGCCTCCACTCGTCCAATCCTCCACTCACTCCCATACCCCTTCCCGAGGCTCCATGGGATAAATTGGGTATCGATTTTTTAGGACCTTTCACACCTTGCCCCATCAGATCAAGCTTGCTATCATCCTAGTAGATTACTATTCAAAATGGCCCAAGTCAGATTTGTACCCAAAGCAGACTCTAAAGAGATTCTCGAGTTTATGAAAGAGATTTTCATGAGGGAGGGTTTTCCAAAGACCATTGTCTCAGACAATGGGGTACAGTTCGTCTCATCTGACGTTAAGGAGTCCCTCAAAATGTTTCCATCTCTCATCTCAAAAGTTCACTTTACCATCCCCAAACTAATGTGCTTGTGGAGAGACTCAACAGAGTCATTCCGGTTTTCCAGGACCACACCCCACTCATCCACGGTGTCTCCCCTTTTAAACTACTTAGAGGTACTGAGCCATTTACGGAGTTTAGACCAGCGTGGATGTCCAAATGGTTCAAATGCAGCACATCACCACAAGAGCTAGATGTAAGTCTTAGAGACAAAGCTTCACTAGCTCCCAGTGAAGGAACAACTTAAATTTAAAGCTCTATGCTTCGCGCACCGCATTGCCCAGGGCAAAGGCCCAGGCTATCTGCAAAAGCTCCTTACTGTTCACCGCCCCACCCGGAATCTGAGATTGACCTGAGCGATGCTGTTCAAACCCCCTCGTATTACAAGAGCTAGGATGGGTGGTTGTTCTTTCAGGTATCTGGCCCCCAAACACTGGAATGAACTTCCGCTTGACCTCCGAATGGAACCCTCAGAAACCAGATTCCGTGGAAAACTTAAAACGCTTCTGTTTCCTCTTATCTAATTCTCTTGTTCCTCTCCGACCCTGGCCTTTCTCCTTAACTTCTGCCTCCTGAGAATTAGCAGCATCTAGCACGGGGACACACTGTTTTTTGTGTATCCAGGCACTTTAAAAATGGTTTATTATTATTATTATTATTATTAACGTTAGTGATGTGCAACTTAAGAAAAAAACGTATTTTGATGACAGGAAACACGCCTCCAACCGGAAGTTTGCTGTAGGTGACAAAGTTAAAATAAAGAAACAGGGCTTTGGGAAAAAGGGGGTATCCAAGTTTAGCGAACCCGTCTCCATTGACAAAGTGTGGTACGTGTCAATGGGCGTAACTGGTGAAACATGAACAAGATTGCAAAAGTCAATGACGAAGTTTGTGTAAGTTCTGATGCGGCCTTGTCACTACCTCTGTATCTGAAAACTGTGATGTTGATGCTTCCAAAAAACCTCTTGCTTTCCCCAGGAGAAGTTCTAGAGTGACCAGATTACCGGCCAGGTACAGGTGATCTACCTGTTACTTTTTCTGCTTTCCTTTCTCTCTCTCTCTCTCTCTCTCTCTCTCTCTCTCTCTCTCTCACTCACTCACTCTCTCTCGCTCTCTCTTTTCTGGTCTCTCTGTCTTTCCTCTTTCTCCCTTTTAGGGAAGGAGATATATGTAGTTTCTCTCCCCACGGGCAGCCCCCGGGGGCATTTGTCTGCTTACTGTCTCGCACTGCCTGTTGGCATGCAAGACCCTGTTCTCCCTTTGACAGATGGAATCAACAGTGATGAGAGTGCGTCACCACCTGTAAGGTGCTTGCACACACGCTTTGCCCATCTGTGGGAACTTGCATCTACGAATAAAGCTTACTTGAAACTTCATGATGACTCGTAGATTACAACAGGTCTTTTTCATTTTTCCCCCATAAAACAGGCATCAGGGTTCCCTGAAAACCATGAGGAGGAGTTAGAAGAGGTGGAGGAGCCAGGGTGCCTGAAGATAAAAAGAAAGTAAACGGACGTAAGGTGACATGTACAATTTGTTACAAAGTCCTTCCAAGAGGATCAGAAAAGAAGTACTCATGTGGTACTTCTTCCATGAAAAATCATCTTGACACAATACACCCAGTTCGTCCTGCATGAGAGGGAAATCGCTGAAGAAGGGAAGAAGCAGCCAATAATGATGGAACACAACCATCAACTTTTGCAGGGGTTATCTTTAATACTCTACAACCTTTCATTGTTCCAGAGTTGATCACATACATGCATGGATATGCCTGGATGATTGGATGAGTGTATGGCAAGTACCTGAGTGAAAGTATAATTTCAAGGGTAATGTCTGAGTCATTATGTGAGTGCATAGGTAGTGTCTGAGTGCACGGGTAGTGCCCGAGTGAATGCTTGAGTGCAACAGTAGTGCCAGAGTGATTGCATGACTGCATGTGCAGTGCGTTGGTGATTGCATAACTGCAAGGGTACTGCCTGGTTAATTTGATGAGTGCATGGGTTGTGCCTGAGTAACTTTAAGAGTGGAATGGTAATGACTGGGTGCTTAGATCAGTGCATAGGGGTGCCTCAGTAAAAGGATGACTGCAAGAGTAATGCCAGGTTATTGAATGAGTGCATAGCTAGTGCCAGTGGGGCTGATTTACAGAACTAACTTAAGACAAAATCCTAAACTTACTACTTTTGGTATTCACAGAAGTTAGGACTTTGTCTTAAGACAGACTTAAGACAAAATCCTGTCTTAAGTCTGTCTTAAGACAAACTTAAGACAAAATCTTAACTTCTGTGAATACCAAAAGCAGTAAGTTTAGGATTTTGTCTTAAGTTAGTTCTTTGAATCGGGCCCTGAGTCATTAAATAAGTGCATGCATGGTCCTCAAGGGAATGGCTGAGTCCAAAGCTAGTGCCTGAGTGAATTGTTTAGTGCAAGACAAGTCATTGGGTAATTGTACAACTGTGTAGGTAATACTTGATTGATTGCATATGTGTATAGGTAGTTCCTCCTTAACTTTATGAGTGCATGGGTATTGCCTGACTAAAAGTATGACCATGAGAGTAATAGCTGGGTCATTGGATGAGTGCATGGGTAGTGCCTGTGTGAAATGAAGAATGCAAGGATAATGCCTGACTAATCCTATTAGTGCAAGAGTTATACTGGAAAGATTAGATGGCACCACAGGTCTTGTTTCCATGAAAGGATCACTGCCTGGCTGATTATATCAGCAACATGATGCTAATTTCTAAATAATGTAAAGCATCAACAATATTTATGTTAGAAACAAATAATATATAAAGAAACTCATGACGGAGCGGTACCGTCATGAGCATCGGTTGGGCTGTGCTCATGACTGAACCGCTCTGTCATGAGCACAGCCCATGGGAGAAGCACTGGGTCCCCCCCTGAGTTACCGATCTTGCCCCCACAGAGGGGCATGGTAGCTGAAGAGTTTCCGCTGCGACCACGACCCCCGGCGCATTCCCATGATGTCAGCGCGTACAGCACGCGCCGACGTAATCAGGAAGCACTGGATGCGCTGGAAACCATTTGTTTCCAGCGCGTCCAGGAGGAGGGTAAGTTTCTGCTGCTCCCGTGGGTCCGGGGGGCACATTGCAGCACATTGAGGCATCGGGGGAGAGGAAAAAGTGTTTCCTCTCCCCTGTTGTCTCAATGCATGGCATTCCTGATGCACGATCGCACACAGCGTCGCGATCATGCACCAGGAATGCCCCACTAGACACCAGGGAATGTGTTTTTAGTTTTAAATGGAAGCAACTCCTTGTGCAAGGGTCGCTTCCAGGACAGATCGCCTGATTTTTTTTTCCGTTTCTGGCCCGGGGGTGGGGGGTAAGCATAAAAGCCCACTAGAGCCAGGGAATTTGTTTTTATTCAATTGGAACCGACCCCTTGGTCAAGGGTCGCTTTCAGGGGCCATATTTAAAATAAAGGATATCCTGTCCTCGGGCATATTGGTTTGCTTATTTGACCTTTCTGCCCCTGTGTCCACTAGACATCAGGGAGTGTTTTACACTTCCTTATGGGCATACATAATTTTAAAGACTATTCTGCCCCCCCCCGGAGGCAGAAAAGCCCACTTGAGCCAGGGATTTAAAAGTAAATAAATTGGTCGCTTCCAGGGAACATTTTTTTTTATGTGTATTCTGCCCCCTAAGGGGGCAGATCTGCCCGTTTATTTGGCTTTTCTTCCCTCACTTGGGCAGTGACATAGCGTGTTATAATGTTGATTGTTTTATTTCTTGGGAATTGCAATTGTAATGCTTTATTTATACCTTTTTGTTAGTTCAGGCTTTTGCTCTTTAGACTGTTCCAGGTTATGGTTTCATTACTGGTGGTTCTGCTGTTTGTGTAGTTGCATGTGTTTGGTAGGAGACTTTGTTTTGTACAATGTAAATGTTTTCTGCATGAATGTGTTTTTTGCAAATGGTGTAATAATTGCAGTATATTTTGCTTCTGTTTTTTGAGTGTCAAAAACTTTTTGCATTTGTGCTCGATGTGTATTTTGTTGTTTTATAAGTAATTGGTTTTGTTTTTTTTTTCTTTCTAATGGGATATCGCTTTTGCTGTCTGTATGCAAAGTATGTTCTGGTGAGTGTAGTCGGATCTTGCAAGTGAATCATATCGTTTTTGAGTATATAGATCTTAGTGATGAAGGCACACATTTTCTTTACTTACTTATTTTGCACAGTTTTGGCATGTTGTTGACTTGTTTGTGCAATCTTCTTTCTTAGGAAGGATAATATCTAGCCGCAGGGGATTACTGCTCAGCAGGTTGTTGGTATGTTTTTTGAGTCTTCCTCTGACAATGGTTCAGAGACTGACTCTGATTCTAAGGCAAAAGGTGGGAGGGGAAGATTCAGGCAGTGAGTTTTATCTCCACATGGCATCATTGAATAATGATGCTACTCTCAGTGTGGATGAAGCTACTCTTAGTGCGGATGAAGTGCCTGTGTTAGAAGAGGACATTGATGTGCTGATACTGTGCCAAGAGGCATCTGGGCTGCAGTCTGGGGTTGCAAGGCTTCCTGATAGTATATTGCGGCAAGAGGCATCTGGTTTGCAGCCTGGGGCCGCAAGGCTTCCAGTTGGAAGTGATGACCTCTGGGTTGCCCCAGGCATGGTGTAGCCGGCATTGCCAGACTTTAATGGTGTTCCAGGGTGTAGAGTGTATACAGAAAACATTTTGCCAATAATTTATTTTCAGTTGTTTATGAGCAATGTGTTTTTGGCAGAGATTGGTGAGCAAACTAATTTGTATTCTGGTGAGCAGACTAATTTGTATGCCGAACAGTTTTTGAGGGACACCAGTGCCAGACTTAAGCCCCATTCTAGAGCTACCTGGAAGACTCCCACAAATCTGGAATAAATTAAGTTCTTGGGTTTAAGATTTTGGATAGGCTTGCTAAGGAAGCCATCAATGTCTTCATATTGGTCTACTAGTCCCTTGATAGCAACAGCTATATTTCCGGCAGTCATGAGTCGTGATAGGTATTTGCTTCTGCTTCGGATGCTGCATTTTGTCGATAATCGTTTAGCATTGCCATGAGATCACCATGAGTGTGACCATCTTTTTAAGATTTGGCCTGTCATTGATTACTTTGTAGATCAATTTTCTGAGATCTATTCTCCAGGGAAAGAAATAGCAGTGGATGAGTCTTCGGTCTTGTTCAAGGGCAGCTTGGTTTTTAGGCAATACATTCCTAGTAAGAGGGCACACTATCGAATTAAGCTGTATACGCTGTGTGACAGTAGGACTGGATATGTCTCTAATTTCAGAGTGTACATTGGTAAGGAATCCAAGATTAACCCCCCTGGTTGTCCGTCCACATTTGGAGTGACTGAGAAAATTGTGTGGGAACTTGGCAGAGGACTTTTCAACAAAGGTCACCATTTGTATGTAGATAACTTCTACACTGGTGTGCGATTGTTCAAGGAATTGGCCAAAGTGGACACTGTTGTTTGTGACATAATCCGCTTAAACCGTAAAGGTTTCCCAAAAGAACTTGTTTGTGAAAAGCTTTGAGAGGGGACAGTGCAGTGTTTTGCTTTGCGAGAAACTTCTAGCAGTGAAGTTTTCAGACAGGAGAGATGTCTACAAGCTGACTACCATCCATAATGAAAGCACCTCACCTGTGACTGTTTGGGGTCAGGTTGATGAAGCGCGCAAACCAGTGTACATTTTAGACTATAATAGACACATGGGTGGTGTTGACAGAGTAGATCAGAGGTTTGAACCTTACGCTGCTCTTCGTAAGGCTTACATTTGGTATAAGAAGTTGGCTTTACATCTTTTCCACTTGACATCATGTAATGCCTTTGTTGTTTTCAAGGATTCTTGCCCTAAGTCAAAGATGACTTTTGCTAAGTTTCAGAAGTCTTTAATAGGTAGCCTTGGTATAGTGGAACAGGCAAGTGTTCCTAGAGTTGGAGGATTTGGCTAGATTGCAAAATTGCCACTTTCCTGATCACATTCCTCCCACACCCTCAAAAGACTTTCCGAGTAGGAGTTGTAGAGTCTCTTGGCGTAGAGGTACGTGGAAGGAGATTCATATGTACTGCCCCGAGTATCCTTCTAACCCTGGGCTGTGTGTGCCTGCTTGTTTTAGAATGTACCACACGCAAAAAAACTTTTGGGAGCATCCATGAGTGGTAAAGTGAACTGCCTGGTCTCTATTGTTTAATATTTTTTGTTCAGTTTCAAGGTTGGCATTTGTGTAGTATATTTTGTTTCAGATTTTATGTTAGCATATTTGTATCTATTTGCAATTTGTTTGTGTTTTCAGATTGCGGTGTGCGTCGATTGGCGCTTGGCTGGCGGTGTGCATGTAATGGAGCTGGGCTGGTGGTTTGTTTGGACTGGCGCTTGGCTGGTGATGTATTTGGAATGGCGCTTGGCTGGTGGTGTGCGTGGACTAGTGCTTGGCTGGTGGTGTGCGTGGACTGGCGCTTGGACGGCGGTGTGTGAGTAGTGACTAGCTGCTGGTCACTACACAAACACTGCTAGCCAAACACCACTCCTTGCAATCTATGAGCTGGTGTGGTTGCTGTGCCAGAAATGTGGGTGTGTGAAAGTGATGGGCCCTTGAATGACGCTGTCTTCTGGTGTGAGTGTTATAATGTGCTGGGCCCGTGGCTGGGGGTGTGAATGGTTTTGTATGTGTCACACGTATGAAAGGTGTGTGAATGGCCTGTAAAGAGTTTGGTGCCTTGTCATGGCTTTGCAGCTCACAAGCTGTGAGTCAATGGTCCAGTTTCTCGTCCTTCAATTATTAATTGTGCCTTTATTTTTTGAGAAATCTCTGGTTCATACAACTATATACACTAAACCATCACTCACCCTTATGCCAAGTCCAACCAGTATGTATGTGTGCTTGAGTAATGTGATTGTGTAGGAAATGTTTTATTTTCTGTTTTTGTCAAGCAGGGTGTACCTTGTCCCTTTTTGTGAATGTTGTAATATTTTGGTTTTGTGCCTGGTGGTGTGAATGGTCTTATGTATATCATGTATGAACGGTGTGTGAATGGCCTGCAAAGCAGTGGGGCCTTTACATGGCTTTACATCTCACGAGTTGCGAGTCATTTGTTCAGTTTTTTGTCCTTTCAATTATTGACAGTGCATTTCATTTTAGTGAAATCTCTTGTTAGTATTTTTTTTCTATACTGAACCATCACTTGCCTTTGTGCCAAATCCAACCAGTATGTGTGTGACTGAGGAATAGATGGTTGGGGAGTAATCTTTGTCTTTTTAGTCTATCTGCCAAGGTATACATTTCATCGAAGAATAACCTACCAACTGTACATTTTGTCATAAACTAAACTCCCAGGGGAGTACATGGTGATATATCTTGTGTGGATCCCAACTAGTTATCTTACCCACAATGTCCAGCAAACCTCAAAATGTGACTGTGACATTTTCCTTGCATTACTGTACTCAAATGTTCACGCTGCAGACAGTAACATCAAATTTCCAACCCCCCAGCATTTCTCCAAGTATCCCAATAGAAATGGTACCTCACTTGTTTGGGTGGGCCAAGTACCCGCGGCAGGGAAGGGCCCAAAACCTAATGATGCGACATAAAAATGTACCTATCACAAACCAACCAGGTTTTGCCAGGGGTTCCCATTTGTTTTTGGCACAGGCTCCACGGCCTTTAAGCTTACCAAACCCACACATTTCTAGAAACAAGATACCCGGGGGAGTCCAGCGAGTTATGGCTTGCGTGGGTCCCCCAACATTCTCCTACCCAGAATCCCCTGCAAACCTCAAATTTTGCTGAAAAAAGTCAAATTTTTTCTCCAATTTCTGTGTAGGAAAGTTATGGAATCTCTTTGGATCCACAAATTTCCTCTCACCCAGCGTTCCCCCAGGTCTCCTCAATAAAAATGGTACCTCACTTGTGTGGCTGGGTCAAGGACCCACAACAGGCAAGGGCCCAAAACCTTTTGAGGCGACATCAAAATTACCTATCAGAAACCAACCTGGTTTTGCAAGGGGCCCCATGAGTTTTTAGACCTGATCTCAGTGGCCATCTAGGGAAATCTAGAAGGCCGGTACCCCACTTGCAAAACCAGGTTGGTTTGTGATAAGTAATTTTTATTTTGCCTCGAAAGGTGTAGGGTCCTTGACCCACCCACGCAAGTGAGGTACCATTTTTCTCAGAAGATGTTGGGAAACGCAGAGTGAGTGGAAATTTGTTGATCAACACAGATTGCAGAACTCTCCACCACAGAAATGTGAGGAAAATTAGTTTGTTTGGACTATTTTTTATGTTTGCAAAGGATTCTGTTTATTAGAACCTGGTAGGAGCCAGTCAAGTCACCCCATCCTGGATTCCCCTGGGGGTCTAACTTTCAGAAATGTATAGCTTTGCTAGGTTTCCCTAGGTGCTGGCAGAGCTAGGGTTAAAAAAACTACAGCTAGGCACTTTGTCAAAATAGAGTCAATTTCCACTGTGAAATTGTGGTGTCTCCACGTTGAGTTATGCACTGTTTCCTGTCATGGGCAGTAGGCCTACCCACGCAACTGAGGTACCATTTTTTCAGAAGACTTTGGGGAATGTGGGGTGGGTAGAAATTTGGGGATCCACGTAGATTCCAGAAAGTTCCACCACAGAAATGTGAGGAAAATGTGTTTTTTAACAACTGTTTAGGTTTGCAAGGGATTCTGGGTAACAAAACCTGGTGGGAGCCAATCAAGTCACCTTAACCAAGATTTCCCGGGATGTCTACTTAAAAAAAGATACAGGTTAGCTAGGTTTCCTTAGGTGCCGTCAGAGCTAAGGTTAAAAAACTACAGCTAGGCACTTTGTCAATAAAAGGGTTATTTTTCACTGTGAAATTGTGGTGTGTCCGCGTTGTGTTTTGCGCCGTTTCCTGTTGCTGGCACTAAGCCTACCCACACAAGTGAGGTACCATATTTCTAGGAAGACTTTGGAAACAAGAGTGGGTGGAAATTTGTAGATCTTTGCAGATTTCAGAACTTTCCACCACGGAAATTTGAGGGAAATATTTTTTTTTGCAAGGGATTCTGAGTAACTGAACCAGGTGGGAGCCAGTCAAGTCATCCCATTCAAGATTCCTCTGGGTGTCTAGTTTTAAAAAATGTATAGGTTTGCTAGGTTTCCCTTGATGCCGGCAGAGCTAGGGTTAAAAAACTACAGCTAGGCACTTTGCCAAAAAAGGGTCATTTCGCGGGCACTAGGCTTACTCATGCAAGTGAGGTACCACTTTTCCTGGAAGACTTTGGGAAACGTGGAATGGGTGGAAATGTGTAGATCCATGCAAATTCCAGAACATTACACCACAGAAATGTGAGGAAAATATGTTTTTAAGAAACTTTTTTTTAGATTTGCAAGGGATTTTGGGTTACAGAACCTGTTGAGAGCCAGTCAATTCACCCCATCCTGAACTTCCCTGAGTGTCTAGTTTAAAAAAATGAATAGGTTTTCTAGGTTTCCTTTGGTGTCGGCAGAGCTAGGGTTAAAAAACAACAGCTAAGCACTTTCCCAAAAAAAAAGGGTCATTTTTCACTGTGAAATTGTGGTGTGTCCATGTTGCGTTTTGTGGCATTTCCTGTTGCAGGCACTAGGCCTACACATGCAGGTGAGGTATCATTTTTCTCTGAAGATTTTGGGGCATGTGGGGTGCATGGAAATTCGTTGATCCACGCAGATTCGAAAACATTCCACCACATAAATGTGAGGAAAATATGTTTTTTAAAACATTTATTTTAGGTTTGCAGGGGATTCTGGGTATCAGAACCTGGTGAGATCCAGTCAAGTCACCTTATCCTAGATTCCCCTGGGCGTCTGATTTCTAAAAATGTATAGGGTTGCTAGGTTTCCCTAGGTGCCGGCAGATCTAGAGTTCAAAAACTCCAGCTAGGCACTTGAAAAAAAAGGGAAATTTTTCATTGTGAAAATGTGGAGTGTTTATGTTGCGTTTTGACCTGTTTCCTGTTGTCGGCACTATGCCTACCCACACAAGTGATGTACCATTTTTATTGAGAGACTTAGAGTAATTCATATTTGTAAAGAAACTGTTATTACCTACTGAATTTCAATGCAATTCTGCCTTCCAAATGAAAGACAAAGGGTAAAAAAGAAGTCATTTGGAAAAATGGCCGATAATTCTCATGCTAGTATGAATATTCCCAATTTCGTAAATGTGCAAATATCTACTGTTTCTAAACTCTATATTTAGTTCCTATTTCAGAAATATATAGGAGTCTTTCATACCAGTTTTTCCATGTATACATTTTCCCAGTATAATTGCTATATACCCGGTACATAATAAAAAACCTTTGCAAGTCGCTGCTCAGTTTTTGGCTCTGGGTTTGTCAGGTTCTTGGTGAATTTGCAGGTCCTATATATACCCACAACCAATAAAGTCCCACAAATGTAACGGTATATTGCGTTCAAAGAGCTGTCATATTTAGAAGAAGTTACATGTGAAAATGTTGACACAAAATGCTGTTTTTCAACTAATTTTCAATTTTTCCTATATATAACTGTTAGTTTCTATAAAGAAACCTTGAAGAATCTACACAAATGACCCCTTGCTAAATTCAAAATTCGACCTAATTTACTACAATGTATAGCTTTCCAGGATCCATTATTGCTTTCATACCCATTTCTACCATTAACTGGAAGGAGGTTGAAAGCACAAACAATAGCAAAAATAGTCTATGTCCCAGTAACTGTATAAAATGTAGGTTTTCTGACAAAAGTCTGTTGTTCCATGAACGCTGGGAAAATTGTGATTTCAGCCCCATAAACCCTTTTTTGATACCATTTGCAGGGAAAAACCCAGACGCTTTTATTTGCAGCACTTTTTCCCATTATTCCACCAAAAAACAAAATGTAGCTGTATTTTGGCTAATTTCTTGGTCTCTCCCAAAGGAATCCACAAACCCTGGGTACCTTTGTAATCCCCAGGATGCTGTAAGAAAAGGACTAAAATTTTGCGTGGGTACCTTATGTTGTCAAAAGGTTACAGGGGCCTAAGCGCAAACTACCTCAAATAACCAAAAAAAGGCTTAGCACAGGGGGGAAAAGGCCTAGCAGCGAAGGGGGTAAGAACATAAATTTACAATAACATAACATTTTCAATTTCCCTTTTTTGCTGTTCCCAGAATCCACTTAACTTCATCATAAACAGTGATTTCAGTGTAGTATCATAATTGAACAGTGGGGGAAAAAACAATCAAATTGATTGTAGAAAAAAAACCTACTTCAGCATAGAGCATCATTTTCAATTAGTGTAGATTTGTGTTTTTCTATGTACACTTTGCTAATTACTTCCTTCATCTACATTAACTCTTTTATATATGTCAAATACATTTACCAAAATGTAGACTCTCATTTACATCTGGTACAATATACGCAACAAATATATAAACTATTTCCTCTTAAACACAGTTTTCCAAATGCAATATCAATTACCGCAAATAATATTCCAAACTCTAGTTATAAATTCCAATAGTTTGCAGTCCTGTCTACTTTCTGTTCATATCTTCCCAATAGGCTCAATGATGTATTCAAAAGTTTAACTTCAAAAATATAAAATATGAATTTGGTAATTCATAAGGCAATCTAGGTTTGAATTTCAAGTGGGCATCACTTCAATGTGTCCATCCTTTATTACACTTAAAATACACAGTATAATATCCAGATGTAGTAGTAGGTCCATCATTGAAAAAAATTCCCATGCTATATAAATTATTTCTGAAATAGATATTTGACTTTTATCAACATTTTTAATTTTGGTTTCAAATGTTCTTCCATTTGCTCTACAACGTTGCAGCATTAAAATTATATATGTTCCAAATTCTTCTATACGTAATGTAAACAACATCTCTGATCTACAATGCAAATATTTCATGTCCTGATCGGCTGTTTTATCAATTTGTTAAAAGATACTGATTTGCAGTCTGGTATCGTCAAGCATATGAATCATTTTGTTTGTATCACAGTGGTAGAAGTAAATGAACACTCTTCACATTTATTATCCCATCTGTAACTTGGTCCAAATACGTTTTCAATCTGTATTCCTTCATCTTTGAATACTCCAAGTATAGCCATTAGAATTTCTTGTGCATCTTGTTCTATATTGAAAGTAAATGTCAATGAACCAGTACAAATATCCAAAAGATGCTGAATGCCAGAAGCAGTATCGATTTGACTTCAGTCAGCTACCAACTTTTAATATATATGAAGTAGTAAAGAACAGAATCTTTTTTTATGATTTTCCATGATTTCATGATGAAGAACTTTTAAGATAAAACATTTGGAATTACATTAGCATAACAATTGATACCTGAACTATTTTCCAACTAGTATCCTACAATGTCATCAATAGTTTCCATTTTCTTTTTCTTTACACCTTCAAGTTTCTCTTCAATTATTTTCTTTTTTTCAATCTCAGTTGAATGTTTGACATATTTTCATTTTGGACACACTACACGTTTTTCATATATGGGACATTCACTTAAATCAGGTGTATACATTCTTCTTAAATGATTATACTCTCTTACACAATTTGTATCAGCACTAACCTTTTTCTCATCAAAATCTATCAAATGCAAACCAGACAAAGTTCTTACTCAAGATAATGCTTCATATGCCATTTCCTCTTTGAACACTGTACTTCCGATAATTACAAAAGCACTGTCTAAGCTTAAGCTTTGAGATTCATGAATAGTTACTGCATATACTAAAGACAGAGGAAACAGTTTTCTCCGAACATACAAATCTTTTTCAAGCAAAACACGTACAACACAAACCCAATCTGTTTTACCTCTTTAATCTTTTCACATTTTAAAATCAAAAATTCTATTCCATCTCTGTTCTGAAATTAGACAAAATTAAGAACTTTTCCCATTGCTCCATTTACTAAACCTTCTTCTACATTCAAATTACGGCCTAAAATTACCTGACGGTTTATATATACATGTAAAGTGTTTTCCAAGCCTAAAGTTTTAGATACAGACTTTTCTGAAGAATGCAATTTAGCCAGTATTTTCTCTGTGAGAAGAATAGTCACTCCCTGATGTTCAATTTTATCAATAAATTCAGATTCAACTATTTGCTATTTTTCCAGTTTCAAAAATTCTTGTTTTGATTAAGAACACTCTTGCAGTGTAGGCATTAGGCAAACTATTGATTGCTTTTCTCCAAGCATGTTGTACACTACTTCAGCTGCTGTGCTTCCAGTTGTAAAGAGGTTCCTTAATAGCTGTCTTTCTAAAACTTGTTTACCATGTTTCATCACAATACCAGTTCCTATGACTTGAAGAATATTTCCATAATCTTCATCACTTGCTTGTCAAATATTTTTAATACGCTCTTTATATTCTAAATGTAACCAAATGTTCACATTTCAAATACTTCCATAAGATTTCCTAGTGTCATCATGGAAAAATGTTTAAAAAACAGGTTGTACTTTTAAGGGAGTTAAATGTAGTAGATCTCTGAATAAAATTAAATGTTTTTCTCCAAACAGAACATCGTAATCTGTTTTTAAAATATGTTGCAGTCTCAAGTGTACAAAGACGAGCATTAAGTTTGAGACCATGCTTACCTCATCAATGATTACAAGTTTTATTGTCTTCAGTGCTCTTGACACTTCAGAACAATCTTCTCCAGATAGCTTCTGATATTCCAATGTATTATCATGTTCAACTTGTTGCATATGTAATCTATGTTAAGAAATCCCTTCATTGTTGTGTGCTGCTAATCCAGTTGGAGCTGTATCACACTTGTGCTACTAGATCTATCAGCAGCATTTTACATGGTTGATTATGCAAACCTGATCAAACGTGTCTCAGCCTTAGGCATTAAACACAAGGCTAAAGCTCTCCTGTCCTCATTTCTATCCAATTTCACCCAGTCCGTTAGTTTGGGTATCTACCCCTCACCAGTTTTTTTACTCACATGTGGAGTTCTGCAAGGATCGTCGCTAAGTCCAAAATGTTTAACATCTACGTTACGGGCTTAGCACGAGTAATTAATTCATTTGGAATGGGTCTCCGGCCTATGCGGATAAAATTCAATTGGTGCTCGCTGTGCATAAAAATAGAAATGCAATTTCACCCAGCTTTCTTGATGGTATGTTGACAAATAGTACCTGGATTTCAAATCACTGTCTCAAATTGAATTCAAACAAGACAGAAGTATTGGTCTTTGGAAATCTTTCCCCAGGATTGCCTCCGGCCTGGTGGCCAGATAATTTGGGATTACCCCTAATACCTGTTAAAAATGCCAGGAACTTGGATGTCATTTTTGATGATAGATTATCTTTTATACATCATGCTAACCCGGTGGTCTCCTAATCCTTTTATCTGTTAAGAGAGATAAAGAAAGTGTTACCTTTTGTCCTGGCCAATACCAGAAGAAAGTTAATCGGTTCTTTGGTCATGTCTAAGACGCCTGAGGGTATTTGTGTGCTGTACAAAATTTATTAATATTAACATTAACATGTTTAAGGTTGACCACTGCAACAGCCTGTTGATAAATGCCCAGGAAAAGGTTCTGGGAATGCTGCAGTTGGTACAGAACACAGCTGCTAGGATGCTGCCAGGTACCCCCAAGTTTAGATCCAGCTCTAATGTGGTGCAACAGCTCCATTGGCTGCCCATAAGAAGCAGAGTGAAATTTAAAGCTCTCTGTATTGCCTACAAGGAAATTCACACAATACAGGACCGGAACACTTGAAGAAAGCCTTTCTGGCTTACATGCACATCAGTTCTCTTTGCTTGCTCAGCAGTTGCCAAACTACTATTCGCCCCTAGAACCAAAAAAGCCAACTGGAGCGACAGATGTTACATAGTTACCACATCCAGAATATGGAATTCTCTTCCCGTACAGATTAAGGCTACTGCCACGCTGCTATCATTTAGAAAACAAATCAAAACTTGGCTTTTCAATAGGCTTTTCTCACCAGCCCTTGCATACCCTTCCAGCATATAGCGCCAAGACACCTATGGCTATTTGTGCGCTTTACAAGTTGTCAAAATAAATAAATAAATAAATAAATAAATGTTATTCTGTAGTTTTCTGTAGATGACTGGTCAAAACGTTAATTAGGAAACTTTATCCTGTTGCAGCTTGACCACTGATGTACATTAAAATAGGTTTCAATGATGAACATTGGCATTTTCTTTCGTAGAGCAAACCATGTTATATCTGTTTTAAAACTTGTAAAAATATTTATTATTAATATTATTAAGCTTTATTCGATTTTTTAGATATAAAATCATAAAAGCACATTACAGAATATAAACACCATTACATTTCATTCATATCACAGAAATTACATTATGGCATAAGATCTTTAAAAGAGGTCAAGTACTAAAATAAATAATATATCAGGTCAGGTCAGAGTCTGGGTGTTGATACCCCTCACCCCGGAGCTGTTTCGGCCCAACCCACGGTTACTCTCTTCCTTAATCTTGTATAGGGGTGGAGTGATTCTCTGGGATAGAAGTCAGATAGTCCCCAGGTGTATATAGGTCCATCTCCTAGCTGTGGTTTCCAAGTCTGTAGGTATGGGACAACATTACTATTTTTATACTTTATCAGCACCAGATCGCCAGGTCTCTGTTTTCGAAGCTGGCCCAACCATCCCACCCTTCTAACACATTGTATTCTGCCATCGATGTCGGGGGCTGGGGTCTATTCTTAGTTAACCAGTACAGTGCCTTGTTACTTAACTCCTGTTGACTTTCAGATTTTTTATTGGTAAGCTCAGGCATGCCAGAAAGGACACACACAAACGGGGCTGCCTCAGGTGGTAGATGGATATGATTTGATTTCCGTGGCATGTTCCTTGTATCCGGAAGTGGCCCTTTGGATGGTATAGTGACTTTGATCAGCTTCGTCTTGAGGGAGCTACTATGTGCTGTTAATAGATTGGCCTGCACTTTCTGGGTCAGTGGGGTTAACATGTCTGGGGCTGCCTGTCGGGATTGATTAATGTTACTTTGGGGAGTGGTTAAAGGCATTACGGAATCGTAAATGACTTGGACCTGCCATACTTTTTAGGATTAACGAGTTTGTCTTGATCATTTCCTCTATTGCCACGATCCTATCCCCAAAATTGTTCATTCTTTCTATCAGAGGTTGTATCACAGAGTTGATCATAGTTTGTAGCTGGGCCAACAGGGATGGTGAAGGTGGGGATACGGACAGTTTTTGCTGCTTTTGCTTGGCTACCTGTATGATTAACCACGAGTTGTTTTCTTTTACCAGCAAGGTCCAGGAGGGGCATATTGGGGTTCGTATTACCTATAGCAGGTGGACATGGGGAAGTACCCAGGAGATTTCTGTGTGTTGGGGATAATGTTCTGAACTGGAGACTTGTGAAGACTGTAGAGCAGTAGGAAGCATTAATATGCTCTGATGTAGACTCAACAGCAACATACGTGGATTTGCATAGGCTGTTGAGTTCCTTCAGGAGTGATAGATTTTGTAATGCATCGGCTGACTGTGGGGGGGTGGAATCACAGTAGGAACAGTCAGTGGACAGTCGTTTTTGCTCTGTTCTTACGGGTTGTTGGACAGTAGGTGGTGTTGTCTTGGATAGATATTGGATCATCGTCCCCTTAGCCGTGTCCCTTGTCACAGTAGGAATTTTTCGGGCCCCCTTAGAAGACATGATATAAATTGCAATAGACCTACTGGGACTAGAAGTAACTCAACACACTTACTTTTACCTCTTTAGGCTGCACGGACGGGGGGGTGGCCCGTCCCGTCCACCTCTGGCCTATGATGGCCTTAGATGGTCCCGAACTTGTCCCGGGCTTACCCCGGCGCTGTCCCGCACGCGTCCTGCGACGCGGAGGGAGCCTCGTCCTTTTTCTGCGCCTCCGGGCGCGTAGCTACCGGAAATGCCCCTCACAGGCTGCTGGGAGCTGTAGTCTGCCGGCGGCTGTGCAGGTGGAGAGCAACGGCGGCGTGCAGCACTCACAGCATGTGGGCCCCAGCAGCAGCGACGGAGTGTGCCCGGTGAGTCCCTCCTGCTCCGTGACCCGTGACTCTGGTCCTGGACTGGACTGTGTCCCCCTGCTCCTCAGTGGGAGCCTCGTCCTTTTTCTGCGCCTCCGGGCGCGTAGCTACCGGAAATGCCCCTCACAGGATGCTGGGAGCTGTAGTCTGCTGGCGGCCGTGCAGGTGGAGAGCAACGGCGGCGTGCAGCACTCACAGCATGTGGGCCCCAGCAGCAGCGACGGAGTGTGCCCGGTGAGTCCCTCCTGCTCCATGACCCGTGACTCTGGTCCTGGACTGGACTGTGTCCCCCGCTCCTCAGTGGGAGCCTCGTCCTTTTTCTGCGCCTCCGGGCGCGTAGCTACCGGAAATGCCCCTCACAGGCTGCTGGGAGCTGTAGTCTGCCGGCGGCCGTGCAGGTGGAGAGCAACGGCGGCGTGCAGCACTCACAGCATGTGGGCCCCAGCAGCAGCGACGGAGTGTGCCCGGTGAGTCCCTCCTGCTCCGTGACCCGTGACTCTGGTCCTGGACTGGACTGTGTCCCCTCGCTCCTCAGTGGGAGCCTTGTCCTTTTTCTGCGCCTCCGGGCACGTAGCTACCGTAAATGCCCCTCACAGGCTGCTGGGAGCTGTAGTCTGCCGGCGGCCGTGCAGGTGGAGAGCAATGGCGGCGTGCAGCACTCACAGCATGTGGGCCCCAGCAGCAGCGACGGAGTGTGCCCGGTGAGTCCCTCCTGCTCGGTGACCCGTGACTCTGGTCCTGGACTGGACTGTGCAATATGTAGTTGTTTTTTTAACTTTTCCAATGGAATAATTTCCTATTGTGCTTGTTGCATTGAAGTTTCTACCTCCTTCATGGCTATTGCTGCTTTATTTTCGATAGTTGGTTGCCCCAGTGGAACTTGAATTAGGGGCATATGTATTGACGGAATTTTTTGTTGCAACCGCTGCAAACCGCAAAAAAGCAGTGTTTGCGACTAAAAATTCAGAAAACGGGATGTATGAGGAAAATTGCAGTGCAAAATTAAGGAATAGCAAAATTTGCAATTCCTTAACTTTGCGTAAGCATTTAAGGAATCGCAAAATGTGACCCCTTAAATGCTATGCAAGAAGAAGTCCATTTTTGTGATTTCACCTTAGGAAATCGCAAATTACCACCAACTTCAAGTTGGTGGTAATTTGCAATTTCTTTCACAAAAACTCTTTTTGGCATTTGTGAGTGTGCCATGTGGCGCACATACATGCCCTTAGTGCCATATGCGCACACATGTTAATTTCAGGGGTGCATCAGGGTGTCCTTATGACACCCTTGCACCCTTGAAATTATTCTCAATTTGCGATTCTCAAATTGCGAACCGCAAATTGAGAATGACTTCCCATTCATTTCTATGGGCCTCCTGGCCCATAGAAATGAATGGGAAAGTATTCCTTAATTGCGATTTCTTAATTTGCTAATCACAATTATGGAATACGAAGAAATCACAAAAATATTGCGATTTTTTACATACATCCCTTTTTGTCATTCTCAAATAGCTATTCTCAAAAATTCGCTATTTGAGAATCACAAAAAGGGATTTTCATGCATAAGCCCCTTAGTGGACCAGACTTTGACTAACTTGAGAAATGAGTCTAGCTATTTCATCTGCAATAGTCATTTCTTGTTCAATCTCATCATTTAACATTTGTAGATATGTAGGGGAAATTGTACATTGAATGCTATCTTTACTTACATTGACAGAATCTTCATGCAGTCAAAATCTGCAAGTAGGGGGGGGCGTGGCTAGCAGCCGATGATGGCGGCAGCAAACTAGAGAGGCTCCCGTAGCGTAGCGGCTTCCCGCATCAATCCGCATGCCTATCCGCTCAACAAAGAACCCAGAAGGGGTGCCCCGGGTCCGGTGACCGAACGACAGCTGCAGGAGAAGTTTGGGTGCGTTTATGCCCCGGAAATGGGAAGAAGGAGCTCCCTCAACTGACCTCAGAGTGCGGCCTGGCGGCACGAATGCAGCCGCGGTGGCTGAGTTGAGTTCTATCCGGGCGGAAGTGGACCATCGCCGGCGCGGCCAAGCGGAAGTGCCCGCAGCGGCCACAGACCAACGCCAGAGGGGCTTGAAACTTGTGGATCCCTCTCGGTCACACAAGTGCTGGCTTTATCACTCCGACGCCAGGGCAGTACAGTGAACAACAGTGGCGATAATTGTAACTGAAGTTCGAAAGTGACTGCGTAGTCGCCGCCATTTTGCATCTCGTCCGCCAGTGCTGGTATGGACTCACTGCCGAAGGGACTAGACGCCATCAGTGACTCGCAATCTACGAATTGCGTGTCTGCTTGCTAAGAAGACTGGGCACCGCTGAAACAAGGGCGGCCAGACCACCCATCCACCGGGAGTGCTCCGACGGCGTGCCACAATGGCGGGGAAGGGACTCCGACAAACCACCACTCAGGCTAAGCTCGATAAATTCGCCTACGATAAACAGACACTCTCCCAATCGGAGCAGCGCAAATCCATGGAAAAAGGCTCGGAAGGTGAAGGGGCGAAGAAGGCTACTCTGGACGATGTCTTGCACGCCCTGGCACATGTACAGGCAACGGTGGGTGCGACTGCTACCGAAGAGACCTTGATATGAGCGGACCTCCAGAAGATGAGTGAAAGAGTGAAGCAGGTGGAGGTAGTAGCTAAATCGTTGGTGGAGGATGTCTCAGATTTACAGGTCGCAATGGAGAAGCTGCAGGCCGATAATAAACTGCTCAAAGACAAACTGGACGCTCCCGGCGGAACAACGTCCGCATTTTGGGGGTCCCGGAATCTGAAACCAAAGGGGCCATGGACTTGTATGTGGAGGATTTGATAAAAAATCAGCTGGCCCCCAAGGGGCTCTCTAATTTCTTCACGGTTGAGCGAGCTCATAGGGTACCTGGAGGAATACCTAAGCCAGGGGCCCTCCCGCGTCCGATCCTAGCAAGACTTTTTAACTTCAGAGATCGTGACACGATCCTCCAGGCGGCCAGAGTGGCACCAGCCATCCAGATTCAAAACTCACGGATATCCTTTTTTTCCGGACTATACAGCGGAGGTTACGAGACGGAGGAGAACTTTTCTGGAAGTAAAGAAGACACTACGCGAACAGGAATTGACGTACTCTATGCTATACCCGGCCAGGCTACGGGTGGTTACCGACAAGAAGGTTTAGTTTTTTGACTCCCCCGAGGCAGCAAGAGACTGGCTGGAGGGATGGCGCACAGTGGATCGCACGTCTGGCCGACAGCGCAACAGACATCAAAACGACAGCCGGCCCGGCTCACAGACTTCAGCTGGACGGAGTGCAAGTGCATTGCTGACGCAGGACCTGTCCGGGGCTGCCGGGGGCAAATACGGTCAGCAGGCCGTGAAATGTTTAGACTTGGACTTCTTCCCACTTTGGTTGCTCATATATGTCGTTAGTGGACGCCGGCCTGGGCATCCCGAGGGCAGCAAGGGAGCCGCCTGCTTTGGGAGACACTCTCCCCCGACGTGCAAGTACTCTGTTTGTGGGATGGGTTAAGCGCTCTGCTAAGTTGGGGTGGCGGGCAGTTGTAGGTCCGTTAAGTAGGGAGGCAGGGTGGGAAGGGATGGGGGGGTTTGTTTCTTTTTCATTGGAAATTCACTAAGTCGGTCGAGAACTGAAGTGTGTTTTGCTACTAGAATGGTGTTTTTGCAGGTACGATTGATTCTCTCTAGAGTAATATTTGTTGCGTCCCAAAATAGCCTTGTGCAAACATGTGGGTTTCTAAAGTTAATAATGACACAGTCGTGAGAAAAGCATTTGGCGGTTGGACCCAACCAAGTTACTCTTCTAGCTAGGCTTATGAATGCAGAAATGTCACTAGATCCTGAGCAATTTGTATCGCACCAGCTCTTTACATTTTCCATGAGGGTTAACTGCGTTTCTGATTCTCCTGGTTTAAGGCTTGGTACATTTACCAGTACCGCCACAAACGGTGTTGCCTCTGGGGGTAAATTTACCATAGGTTTAGGGTATTGACCATTGCCCGTTCTATGGCAAAATGTTTTTATGGCATCCTCTTCTCTGGCTTCGGGTGTATGGTTATTTTTAGGGTCACAGGTATTCTGTCGAATTGAGTGCAAGGTTTTATCAACAGTTTTAGAATTAGTTGTGGAGCTTGTGGTGGGGATAAGTGGCAAATGTACTGGATTAGGCATAATCTCTGCACTATTGGACTCCTCCATAGGTTGGCTTTGGTGTATCAGAGTCTGTTGTGGGTCTAGAGCAAGGCGCTCCGTTACCTTTTGGAGCAACAATGAATTCATTCTCTCACATTTACTTAAAATACCAGATATGCAATCTTTTAGGGTTTCTACTATGTCACTTGAGATCTTTATCAACATAGTTTCGATGGTGTCTGTAAGGACCCTTTCTAACATGTCTTTGATTGAGCCTTCGAACTTAGTTGAAGATTGACGTGATTTTGTATTGGCTCTATGCCGTAAGGCTTGCGTCTTGTGAGGTCTCGCTCTTTTTCTGTTTTTACATGTTTTAAATTCCCCCTCCGGGATTTGGGCACACTCAAGAGTCTCGGGAACCACTATTGGATCCTCATGATGCACTGTATATTGGCGGTCAGGTACGATATCATGGACAGTGGAGATGATGATGTTTGGTTCTAGGGGTATCCTTGACTCATTGGGGTCAACAGATACACCTTCCAGGCCAAGTTCTCGTTCTTTCTCGGCGATTTCTTTATTTAACTTCCCCACCGCTGATGTTAGGTACGTCAAGATGCTTTCAGATGCATTTGTTTTGCGGGCAATTTTAACTTTACTAGTACCCCCTGTAATCGAGGTCTGAAGTTTTCTCTTACCCATTCTCGTGCAGTAGTTGTTAGGGGTCCGGCCTGCCCTGTCCTCTGCCGTCCCCTGACGGCCACAGACGGCCCGCCCTCTGCCCGGGCTCCGCCCGGCGCCACCCGCGCGCGTCCCGCGACGCGGTGGAAGCCTCCCGCTGATGTACCGGCAAAACCGGAAGTCACCGCTAGGCTCCCTGGGAGCTGTAGTCTCCAGCCGCGGGCGGCGAGATGGAGCAATGCGGCGCGGCGAGACTGCAGCGTTAGGAACCCAGGAGCCTTTGTCAGGTAGCGTGTAGCAGGTAGCGTGTTCTCCTCTTTCCTCTGCACCTCAGCGTTAGAATGCCTCTCCCCCCTTAGAATGCCTCTCCCCAGACAATGTCGTGGCGGGCGGGGGCCTGGGCACGAGAGCACGCTAACCTGAAATGCAGTCCCCAGCCCCCTTCTAACCCAGGCAGCGCTGGGGCGGGCTGCTAGTATAACATAAAACAAGTTTTTAATAACTGCACCTGTAACTAAGCTAACATTAGAACTGTTTGAGATAGACTGTATGCTATCGTAAATTCGACTTCTGACGACCCAGTTTTCTCTTGCCATTTGAAATAGATTTTGTCAAGGTCATACTTCACTTCATTCATTAGTAGATTATATATTACCCCAATATGACCATGATTCTGGGATTTTAAAACTTCAATCAATTTTTTTAAACCATTGGGCCAGCCCCCTCTTACACTGTAGATAATCCCTTCTTTGCAGGTATTTACAAAACTCCTAATTATTGACACCTAACTCCACCTGTAGTTAGTCAAACGTAATGAAACCTGTGAGAGAATAAAAGGTACCAAGTCTATTAATGCCTACCAGAGCCCAGTTTTGTACATAACCATCTATAAAGATTTCTGGCAGGATCAGGTTGTTCTGGATTGGACTATAACTGTTCAATCTACCTATGCCCAACAATTTACGAAGAGCTATCCATGCCTTGAAAACTCCCAGGAGGCCATACTTTTTTGTAATACATTAGTTCTATTGGTCTCCCAAAAAATCCCCAGCCCTCCTTTCCAACTTGCAAGTCAAATATAGTAGGGGTGAATTGAGGGGGATTGTTCGCTAAAGGTTCCAACAGTAAAATGTGGCGATATTGCAATATAGTGGCCCAATAGCATAATTTAAGATTAGGGAGAACCCATCCTCCTCTCTCTTTAGGCAGTGATAAATACCTCAGAGCTCTTCTGGGTTTGGAATAAGCCCATAAAAATACTGTAAAATGAAGTCAAAAGCTTTCAACCATTAATTTGAGGATTCTAAAGCAAAAGATCCAAAACAAATATACAATTTTGGGGAAAAAGGACTCTTATAAGATTGCATCAATTGATCATTGTGATATGCAGATTATTTAGCCTTGACAGCTGTTTGCGAGTCATTGTTAGCAAGGGCTCTAAATGTTGCCTTACAATTTTATCAATGTCAGCCAATATACACACACCTACATACGCTGCTTTATCTACTACTTGTTTATCTACCAATACAATTTTCTCATTATTAACAATTTGGGGTTTTTCCTTACTAAATGAAAAGCCAGAGATACTTCTAAAAAGAGAGGCTTCCTCCTTGATTGCTTTGAGGGCACATTCTGGGTTGGGGTTCACTACTCAATGTCATCCGCGTAAGCTAAAAGTAATTTTCATAACCCTGTAAGATTATTGGGGGGGATTGTGGTGTTTTGGGCTATTTTGTTAATAAAAGTGCTGATATACAAAGTGAACAGCAGTGGGGAGCATGGACATCCCTGTTGGGATCCATTGACAATTATCACCAGCCATGACATACCCCCAGAGATGCAGATATTTGCTATTGGTTTATAATATAGAGCTTTAATTCCCTGGATGAACCTTGAACTAATACCCCTTACTTGCATTAGCTGCAAGAGTTAGTTTCAGGAGTTCCTTTCAAATGCCTTTTCTGCATCTAATATTTTCAAGGCCATAGCATCTCCTGACACTTGCACTGCATCGAAAAGTGCAATAACTCTCCTAATGTTATCTGTAGTGTCCCTCCCCTCAAAAAACCCATGTTCTTGATTCACTACCAATTTTGATATAATCTGGTCAAATTGTGTGTTTAATACTTTAGAGTATATTTTAGAATCTTCTTTTACCAAGGTAATCGCACAATATGAATTTAGTTATGTCAACAGCGTATTCTTTTTTAGAAATGCTACAATTTTGGCTCAGGATCATGAGCCCGGGGGGAGGGGGGTGCTAAATATTTGATTAAATAATGCGGTCTGCCAGTCTTTCAATTGTGGCGCAAATATTTTATAGGATTTTACAGGCATTGTGTCAGCTCCTGTCACTTTGCCTGATGCAAAATTAGAGATTGCAAGGAATATCTCTTCCCATATTAAACCTCCTTCTAGGGATTCCATCTCATCAATAGACAGCTTATTTGCCGTTGTGGTTCAAAGGAACTCTGTGGTCTGCATTGGTCTCTCACAGGTACCTTCGATATATAAAGCTTGGTAATATGTTTTGAATGTGTCTCTGATTTTGCTCGCGTCTGAGACTAATCCATACATAGGATCCCAAACTTCTCTTACCTCACTACCCGTGCTCTTCTACTTTGATCTAACTGCCAGATGGTGGCCAACATACTCACTACATTCGTACGTTCTTTCCATCCAAGCCGTGTACATTTCAGATGCCCTATTTAAAGAAAATATCTCTATTGCTGCTCTATCTGTTATTATCCTGATTTGAGCTTCTTTTATACCCCTCCTTGTTGCAGGACTCTTAACAAGTGTTCTTCCGCCTCCACTAAGCTGACTTCTTTGTCTAAAATAATTTGTCTCTCTTTTTTCCCTCTGATTCAGTGAGAACATGAGTGTCTCCCCCTAACACAGGCCTTGAAAGTAACCCACACCATTCTGCTGTATTTTTCATTGGTGAGCAGAGCACGTTTAACGCTCCACAAGCTATGAGTTTCCCCCATGCCTCGAATTTCTAAAACCAATGGATTGTGGTCCGATAAAAACCATGGGTAGTATTCAATTATCCAGGTTGTGGTGAGTGGATTTGACACCAAAAAATAGTCCAGAGGTGCATGTGTAAAATGTAGGGCAAAGAATTAGGTGTAGCTTTGATCCGTAGGTTTCATTCTGCCCCAGATGTCAATAAGGCCATGGTCCATACACACCCCTTCTAATGCTTGATTTATGCCAGTGTATTTTGGTTGACTTCTTATATCCCAGCTACCAGGGAGGTTGATGTTTAATATCCCCGCAAAAAACTATAAGAAGTGGCTGATGAGTCAACTCATGAGATATGTGGTAGCAGAGGGATCATTATGTATATGCTGTATATCGAAACACAGTGAAAATGTATCTCCAGAGGGACAATGATGGACTGGGGAATCCCAACGACAATTTGTATCAACCTCTACTTGGACAAATTTTAGCCAACTAACATGGGCCAGTATAGCAACCTTCCCCTGAGGCATGCCCCTTGTGAGGTCCCACCTATGTGTCTATAGCCCAAAGTATTTAAAATATTCCTTTGTGATGCTTTAATATGTGTTTCTTGCAAACACACAATATCTGCTTTCAAAACCTGTAGCCCTATTGAGACTCTAGCTCTTTTTTGTGGATCAATCAGGCCACTGATTTTAATAAAGGCAATAGGCATCTTCTGACTGTCACCCGTTATCTTACTTTGTAAAAAAGTCCATGACTCTTGACTTTTGGCATTATAATAACAACATACAACAGACCGGAGCTTGTTCTCCATTTTGATCAAACTTCCCATTCTTAAAGATTTCTTCCTGAGGATGTGGATTCCCCTCTCCCACCCCATGGCCTAATGCTCACCTACCCTCCCCTGACCCTAGATACGATGACAATGAGGGTGCCACCCCCTTCCTCTGGGTCCATCCCCTCCACCCCTTGACCTTTTCCCAACCAATGAGCAAAAATGGCCTAGCCTTTGTGATGACATCTAAGATGCAAAAACCCATCTCCCTCCCTCCCAATCTGCATATTTAATGCTTCATGACAGCCATCTATCATTTATGTGCAGCCTCTGAAATGGAGAAAACATTTGTCTCAAGCGCCATCTCCACTCAATTGTAGCATGGGCTTAGTCTGGCCGAGTAAAGTAGGAGACTCCCTCAAACTCTCTTTTAAAATTTGGGAGAGCCAAATCATAAATACTCTGCCTTAATAAAAAGTTTCCAAAGTACACTAGAACTGCCCAGGGTTATGTTGTATTGCCCTCTTGTAGTTTCTTAAGGGTTAGTGGAAATTGGTGCACGCTCTGGATTTCTTTTTCCCACTACCAGTCTGTAACCTCTGGAAAGGCACCCTTCAATAGTTTGGCTTTGTAGCCTCCGGAGTTCCCTCTTTCCTCTCGTTGATTCCCATCAGTGTCAAATTATTTCTCCTCTGCCTATTCTCCTGCTCCTCAGGTTTCCACATCATATCAGTGAGATTTGGATCCAGGAAAATACACACAGATTTCAATTCAGCAACCACTGCAAGAGTTTCGGTTAAATCTGGGCAGAGTTTGCGTAGCCTCACCACAAAGAATTCCGTGAAGTTGCAGAAAAACTTTGCAAGCTAAGCGAAGTTCCACAAGCGCAGAGTAGTTTGTTACGCGCATTTGCAATGCGTTTTTGCCGTTCGGCAATGCGTATTGCGTGTTCGGTGATGCTTATTGCGTGATCAGGGCACATATTGTGTAACCTTAACAACACGGTGGCCAATGGGTGCAGCCATCTTGTTTTTTACTTTTTGCTTTGGTTCTAGACCTGTTTGTCATTCCTCCCTACATATTTTCAATCCTTTATTTCTAGAAACTTTTTTCTGATCTTTTTATGTATTTCTATCTCTCTCTATTCTGATTGTATATTGTACGATTTTTCTACTTTCTGTGTGTTTTACTGCATTTTTCACTCTTTTTCTATTAATTATTATTTTCTGTTTTTACTTCTTCTCTTCCTTCCTACATTTTCTTTTCTGCCCCCTGCCCTCCAGAATGATGGTAAAGAGTGTTAAAAAGACTAAGGGTCGGGGGAAGAGGTCAAGAAGCGAAAGCTGCGACCACCTGTGAGAAGTTGCCCTGGTATATGCTGTCCACAAAGTAAAGTGGTCACCTTGCACCTGTCCAATTGACCCTTATAATGTATGAGCTCAAAGATAATTTTTAGAAAACTGTTCTAGAGGTAGCTTTGGAGAGCAGCCTTCAGGGTTAATCTTAAAGGAATGCAAAGAAGCTTGTTTTACCACAACATCACCTCCTGAATTAATTAAATAAAAGGAGAAACACACAGTAGTAATATGAAAATATGTATTTATTAATATAACATTCTCTAGTATCCGCTACCTGAGCATAGAACACAAAGCAAACAATACGATATCAATAGAACCGTTGTAAGTAGCTCACTACACAGTGGGCTCCAGAGAGAGACCAAACCATATACTAAAATAGTGGCGTAACAACCATGGCTCAGGTCAAAAGAAGGTCTGGATCATGTAGAATTGTTGGGACCCTAAGGAACCACCCAAAGCAAGTAGATAGGGACTCCACAGAGGACGGGTGCAGTGTGCTAAGATGACTATGGGCTCTGTACAATTATATGGGGAACTCGGGCTTCGAATTTTACAATTTAACCCCTTCAATGCTCATGACGAGCTCAGCTCGTCATGAGGCACAGTGGAGCTGTGCTGATGATGAGCTGAGCTCGTCATGAACAATGGGGAATCTCAAAGGACCAGCACAGGAGGGGAAAATGCACAGCAGCGAAGTGGTTAACCACTTGGATGCTAGGGCATCTCAGGGGATTTATGTGTAATTTCCATTGAAATGAATGTTAACTCCATGACGAGCTGAGCTCGTCATGAGCATGGAGGGGTTAAGGAACCTTATAGGAGGACTTCGAGGAAACCCTTCAGAAATTAGAGGTTGGGGGAAAACCCACCCGTAGATACCAACGTACCAGAGGTACCAATCCCAGGGGAGCCGGATGCATAGTGTTGAAGTTGTGTCGGAAACCGCCATTGTTCTCTATGGCAGGCTTCAAAGAAGTGCTTCTGCTGTGAATGTGAAAAAGGTCCAGTGGAATCTAAGGATGGATTCTTGAAGAAAGGAACCTGAAAGAAGAGGGGACAGAGTCTGGATCACTTCAGAGTTACCAGGGGCTCGGGAGACGAATGCCTACCGATGTCGGGTTCTTCAGGTGTAAAGAAGGGATGCTTGACTCTGCACCCACGAGGACCAGGAGATGTTGATGATGACCAGGACCCAAATGCAAGCAGTCCCACGAAGGATGTCGAGTGTTGAGGGGTCTATGTCCGGGTGGAGCACCAACAAGCCTTGACAAAAGCTACCCACACAGGATATGGTGTGGACCAGCAAGGTCCAGGAGACTCAACAAGCAATGGGGAGTCAGGGCACGTCTGGAGCAACCAGAAAGCCCAACAAAATTCAAGATGTCCCTCAGGAGGACCCACAGCAATATCACAAAGTACCAGCCCATGTTGCTCTCGGTGCGAGGATTCCGGGGTTCTTTGGTAGAAATACTGCTCAGAGTCAGGACTACAAGGAGTCCAATGCCCAAGCTCAGGAATTCCAACAAGCATATGCACTTGCAAATAGACACAGTGTAGTGTGGTTCCTATATGCCCAATAGGCTCTGTGCATTGGAATAATATATCCTATAGATATGACGTAGGACTTAGGTCAGTAGGTCTCTATCGAATATACTAAACTTAATAGTGAGTGCCAGCTAGCTGTGAGGTCACTGGAAACGTTCTCGAATACACAAGAAGGGATTAGTTTCTGGCAACTACATAAACATAACAACTTTGTATGAAGAACATATCTTCAGAGTTGTGGAGACAATAGATAACTAGTTCACTCAATCAATCGTTTCAGAGTTGCAGAGAAAAAATAGGGAGATGGGCGTTTCAATAAAAGTATTTATTGAACAGTCTTCTTTCTCATGCAAGAGAGGTGAACTGCTACAATCGTAAGACAGAATGCAAAGTATAATGCGTACAGCGAGAATAGCATTATAAAATAATACTGTAATACCATTGTATGGTTTCTAAGCTGTATAAAAATACATACATAAATAACATAGGCTAAATTACTCAACAGGTGCTTCTAAAATACGCTTACCCCAATGTACCTAACCTAGGTCTAGTACGAGGGAGGAAGTAAGTATAGTCTTTAGCATAAGTTTAGTTTTGCCAAGAATTTGCCCAAGGTTTCTCTAGGTTTTAATCAGTTCCATACCTTAGAATGAGGGAGGTTTTGTATCTCTGTCTCAGGACTTGATTTCCCAACACCCCAAAAAGGGCGTCAGAAACTCTGGAGCTGGAATCTCAGCAGAGGAGGACAGCTTCCTGATCAGTGCATCAGCGGGAGAGTCGGCTTCCTTCGGCACTTGCTGTAGCGAGCTGCGACAGGCAAGTAGGTCATCGAACTGCACCGAACCACACCGTGCTTTGCCATAGTAAGTGAAGGTATAATTATACCTTGAAGGTGTTTAGGAATGCCATGTTTGACTTAAAGTCGGGCACATGAACCTCTCAATGAACCCCTAAGGAATAGATATTCATTGTAAAATAAGTGAGTTCTTGGAGAAATCAATATTCAAGCAGGGGGAAGTCCCTATGGCTTAAAAGTCTGGTTATCCAAGAAATCGTTGTGACGTTGATGATTGGATGGAAGTAGCCATGCTTGTATTTTGCCTGCATCGGCTATGCCTAAATAAGGGCTTGATTTCTATGCCTATGTAAGGGTAACGCAAATTGTACCTATATAAGTGCATGAATGGAGAAAATTAATTCGGAATCTAAACAACCATACAACACCCACTCCACTTTCTTATGTACGACTTCTACTAAATACTAGGTTCTAAACATGTGTAAGCATATCTAAAAACAACCTATACAACAAGTGTTTAAAACCCACCCAAAATACATAAAAATGCTTTGGTACAGGTTGTACACAAATGAGCAATAGTGCTGTACGCATTTAACGCCATAGTTCATTCTAAGCATATATACGGCATCTGTTAATGTAAATGCTATGTGAATGAATCAAGAAAATATAAATTTATGAAATGGCTCGTAAATACATAAGAAAAAAGGTGCTGAAACCATATTATGTCAGAATACATACGACTGTTGGTATGGGGACTTGGTCAAATATTGTCTCTGGAAGTTTTTCAAAGAATTCTAGTTCTCTATGAATAGTTCCACTTTAAGCAGATTACTTTGTGTAAAAAAAATGAAAAATATGAATTTGGAAAAATTAATAATCATAGAAAAAAAAGAGTCCTAAAGTCAGAACTTGTTTTTGAAAAAAGGAAGGTTGAATTCAGAGTCTCTCATAACACTGTGTGGCAAATCAAAAGTCAGGGCCCGATTCACAGAATGAACTTAAAACTCAATCCTAAACATACTACTATTTTGGTATTCACAGAATGCACTTACTACTTTTGACATTCACAGAAGGAACTTACTACTTTTGTTATTCACAGAAGTTAGGATTTTGTCTTAAGTTTGTCTTAAGACAGACTTAAGACAGACTTAAGACAAAATCCTAACTTCTGTGAATGCCAAAAGTAGTAAGTTCATTCTGTGAATGCCTAAAGTAGTAAATGCATTCTGTAAATTCCAAAATAGTAGTAAGTCTAGGATTGAGTCTTAAGTTCATTCTGTGAATTGGGCCCACTGTATCTGTTTTCTGCATACAATCTTACAAGAAGAGAGACCACTTTGGCACAAAGACATGCAAAATATACAATGCTGCACATTGAATATTTGGACCAATTACCTTTTAGTGTAGCTCAGTCACCTTCCACAGAATGGTTAATCCATGGCCATATCGCACTGCCAGTCACGACATGCCAATTTCAATACTGTCTACAGTATCACCAGGTAGGCTGGTTTGAAGAGATGGCAGAGGAATACATACATGAATCTTGGGAATTACCATACAGATTTAGATGCAGGAATGAGGACATTGAAGTTTTTCTCAGCGGTTCAGACTTTGGGATTTCTTTAAGTAGCTATATAATTTGTCAGAATATTTTTCTACACAGAGCCTGTAATGCTGCAGTTGAAAACCCATTGTATCGCTTAAAAGGATCCTCAACTGTAGTGATTCATCTGGTGTTCAGACTGCTCTTGCATGAGAGCTTTTGATGTTGAATGATCAAGGTTGTTGCAAGAGAACGTACCAGGCATTGTATATCTGGCCACAGTAAGTTCCACGGTTACTTGTTGTATGTAAGTATTGTTTCCACTGACCCATAAAGTTATGGAGGCGATGCTATGGCCTTCACTGGATGGCCATAGGGTTGGATTCTCTGAGCAGACTGAAAGCCATGCTATTACAGAAGGATGTGATCTTAACCTCAGCTCGAGAGACTTTTGATCTCGAGGTTGCAAGGTCCTTGGCTGACATACAGGCACTAGTCTGAACAAACTTCCTGGACCATTTCGGAGAACTGGTATATCATATCTTTAACATGTCTGATAGAAGTGGGAGAGCACACCTATTTAAGAGCATAGCTTCTGAAATACTGATCACCATTCAGCTAATCTTTAAAGTTATTCCATCATTAATTGGTAAAGTTAGGATTTTGTCTTAAGTTTGTCTTATGTTTTGGTCTTAAATTAAACTTAAGATAGGATTTTGTCTTAAGACCAAAACTTAAGACAAACGTAAGACAATATCCTAAATTAAACTTAAGTTAACTTCACTGCTATTAAATGCACTTAATGAATACCGAAAGTCGTAAAGTTAGGATTTTCTCTCAGATTACCTTTGTGAAACGGGCCTACAGAACCATATAGATTTGTAGGAACTACATGACACCATTAACAGAACAATAGCATCACCTGTAATGTAGAAGCAGCAGAAGTCAGGTGTGAAGCTTTATATAAATGGAACGGTATTGTTATTTCTTTCTTAGCACAAAGGGGCGCAGTTTACTTCAACTGAACCTACAACAGCATTGTAATGTCTGTGTCATCGGGGTTGCCGATTCAAACAACTATGCAATCTCATTGAGCCAGTGGGGGTGCAGTTCATAGCTTTAATCACCAAACAGTTATACAGCAGCACTTTACTATCACTTTGCAGAGGATGCTGAGAACAGAATCTAGAGACTCAGGTGAGTAACATCCGAGTGAGAAGGGAAGGTGACACTGATTAGTGATGTGAGACCGATAGGTAATAATGGTGGGATTGGTGACCGATGAGAGAGTGTGATGAATGGTAAAATGTGTTGGTGAGACACACAAGTGTAGAGTTTGGTATTTGAATAAGACTAGGAATGCCAGTATGTGCTCTTTACTATCACTTTAGCATCAAGATAGAATATGCGTTGTTTGCACATTTAGAGATTGATATTAGTGTTTTGGTGAAGATTGTGGTCTTTGTTAACCATAATCTCTTAATTGAGAGGATGCATACCCTACGGCTAGAACGGTCGACCTCGAAGCGGCGGAACTGGGCTCAAGTCTCGGCAACAATGCTCAACATCCTGTGATTCAGGGCAAATCACTTCATCAACCCTTGCCTAGCAAAAAAAAATTGACGTGTCCTTCTCCAATAACTCGTGATAGTGGTGTCTCCCCATAATTTAAAGATGTCCTTATAATTTTGTGTTTATTTATGTGATTGTAGCTGCACTATATGAGTCAAATTACGTGTTCATTCTGAGAGAAAGTAAGGTATATGTTTCTCTCTGCTCTGGCAAGATATTGTATAAGAGGAGTACATTGTTTTCAACCATAACTCCCATTCCCAGATAAATGAAGATTCATAAGAGTACGAAGAGGGAAATAGGCACTGGTATATGCATGCTTAGAGATGTTTGTCTGGCCACAGACACAATTCGCCCCTAACGTGGTACAGGTCAGGCGGTGCATGCTGCACAAAGTCAGATGTGCCAATGACAGGACAAACTGGAAACCATTGGATGCAAATAAGCTCTATCTCGAAGCAGTAATACATTGCTATGAGAGTGTATCTCCAACGCATCCAGAACGCCTCCGCCCGACTCATCCTCGAAATCCCCCGACACAGCCACATCACCTGACACCTGAGAGACTGGCACTGGCTCCCCGTCAGCAAGAGAATCACGTTCAGACTCCTCACCCACGCACACAAGGCTCTCCACGACCTGGGCCCCAAGTCCCTCAACGACCGCATGACCTTCTACACGTCCACCCGTCAGCTACGATTGACCGGCCACGCACTCGCCACCGTACCACGCATCCGCAGAGCCACCGCCGGAGGAAGATCCTTCTCCTACATGGCAGCCAAGACGTGGAACTCCCTCCCCACCCACCTCTGGAGAACCCAAGACCATCTCGCTTTCAGGAAGCAGCTCAAGACCTGGCTGTTCGAGCAGTAACTTTCCCCTCCCCCAGGGCCTTGAGACCCTCCCGGGTGAGTAGTGCGCTATACAAATGACGTGATTGATTGATTGATTGATTGATTGATTGATTGATTGTATCTTCCCTCTGCAATACAAAAATCAAACCCTGATAAAACCTGATTACAAAAGCAATTTTGCACCTTGCTCCAGGCTCCTGGTATGCCAGAGAACAATGCTTACTTGGCCAAGGATGTCATAGGCCATTTGGTTAATTGTTATTATTCTGTTTTCCTGCCCTCTACTAGTTGCTATTCATGCCAATGATAATCCTTCATGGAATGGGCACACTGAGAGCCCCTTGAAAGTACAGCATCTGCAGTTATGTCTTGGTTTGTGTATGTGTGACCACGCTATAGTTAACTGAGGTGTGCTGCCTGTTGGATCTGTAAGAGGCTAACACAAAACCACTGAGAAGCCAACTTCCCATGTGAATATAGTGTTATGTGGGACCTTGAGGCAGGAGAGATTGAAATGAAATGAAATGAAATTAGATTTGTAAAGTGCATGGCTGCCCGTAAGCGTCCCAGCGCTGCCTGACAATAACAGAGACTCTAAAGGGGGGTCGGAGTTTTAAAGAACTTTAGGGAAAAGAAAAAATTTGAGAAGCAGAGACATGCTTCAATAAGTTACTGTCAGAAAGAGAAGGTCTCTGTTCAGAATATAAACTAAAGCCCAACAACAACATGCAATCATGGCAGGTGGAGGACAGAAGATAACAGCGAAGTGAAGAGGGAAGCCCGGATATACTTCTGTAAGTAGCCGTGGCAGCACATTAAGCAACATCAAAACATGCAGGGCAAGGAATCTTCATTGGACCTGGTTGGCAGAGAATCTGGAGGACTCGTAATACTTGCAGGAAAAAGGGAGCAGTGAAGTTCTGACAGACAATGGAAGGAGAGGATGATAAAGATGCTTTATAGATTGAGCTGTGGCATAAAAATCTGAATGCTTGGAATGTGGAACCCAGAAGACAGCCTTGTTGCTGGAGGGCACGGACTCTGCAGAAATGGCAAGGTGAGAGAAGGAAGGTGAAGGAGAGGTCCTTTAGGATTCAGATGGATGAAGATGTTCCGGGACAGCCAACTAGAGACCATCTCCATCTCAACTCCCTTGTGAAGGGAATACTCACCACAATTTACTCCTCCCTCCTATATGGGCTGTAGGACAACACTAATGTGGTGCCAAGTAAGATCATAATCGCTCATTTCCCTCTACTCTCCATAGAGCCAAGTTTGACAGGTCAATGCATGGCTAGGTAAGCCAGTCCCAGTTACTTTTTTTTATTAAAGTTTTTTACTGAGTTAAATAAGACTGCAAGTCCCAGAATGCTCCACAATAACTTGGGCTTACCTAACTAGTCACACATGGACCTGGAATGCTTGGGAGCTATAACTTAATTTCTATAAAATCAAACCTGCCAGCATTGATTCAGTAAATCTGTCCTTCACTCTTACCTATAAGGTTAGTCGCTCATCACTTCAAATGTAGGCACCTCATAAACACCCTGTAACATACTCTTACTAGAGCCACATTGCGTGCTAAAGCTGAGGCGCAAGTCATTACAACTGCAGCAGGGTAACAAACAAGGAAGGTCTTGCAAACAAACTATCTATACAGACAGGTATGGCCCTATGCTAACAAGCTCATAAGAGATTAGAGAGGCTTACTCTATATTTTTTTAAACAGAGAGAACTTCCAAGAAATAGGAAGTGGGCACTGCATTGGTAATAAACCATATGGTCTACTAAGTTCAAATAAATAATCATTTGCATAGAGTCAGCAGACATCACATTTTGAAGGCATCAAATCAGTATGTTCCAATATAGAAGATTTGCAATGTCATGTTGTCCTATGGATGCAATATATAGTTTTGTTTCACATTCATTGTGTTAGTCTTCTATTTGCAAACCTTAGTTCACTGAGGTCATAAGGCATGGTTGGACAGTACAATTATCTATAGTTGTAGGCATAGTTTGTTCGGCATTAGCAAGGCTCACACATCCTACTCTTACTGAGAATGAAGATAATTATATACATTGCACCAACTAATTATACATTTCAGAGGGCATTGTAACTGCGGTTGCCATAGGGCTACTCTTGTAATGTCACTAAACAAAATCAATAATGCATGAGTTTAAGTGTTTTAGACATCAGTGGCTGTACAGTAGATATAGCTGGTTCTGATGTGTGCTGAAAGTGCACTTTTTATTTTATTTTTTTATTTTCAGGTATTTCACAGTGGTAGTGGAACACCAAATGAATACATGTAAATAAACTTGGAGGCACAAATGCAAAAGCCTTTTCGTCAATATGTGGGCTAAAAAAGTTTAATAAAGAATATGACGATATGACACACAGACCAATGCTAAAGGCATTTGAAGCAATGATCCCCGCAAGAATTGTATGGGGCAGAGGTATTATACTTGAGTGGCAAGCAGGGGTGGGATCGGGAAGAAGGGGACATTTTAAAGATATTAATGTCCCTACCTAGCTGCACAATGATCCAAGCAATCAGAATGGAACTAGGGATAACTTCCTGGACAGTGCAGGCTCAAACGGCATTGTTAAGGTTTTGAAAGCGCCAGGACCCTGGTGCTGAACAGAAAGTCTCACAATGGTGTACAGAGGAGATCCAATCAAGTTTGGCAAAGTATGTGAGGAGAACCCTCCAGAAAGTAGCAGGGAGCCTTAATGTGAGACTCTCCCAGCACTCCATGGTGGCCGATTTCACAGAAAGAATGCTTAGGGAACAAGGTCAGGCTTCCTCAAGGGCCCAGTACCTTGACTATATGTCATTGAAAAAATCGGTCCAGTGGTTAAAGAACTCATGGGAAAATGAATCCTGGTTTCCATATCTGGATATATTGCCCAACCACGGGCTAAGACATGAGATCTTAAGGACCGAGTTGGGATCAATCCTTGGAAGATAGATGGAAAAATAAAGTCTGTATTGATTGGCCCGGATGGTATATGTAATTGTGGGCTAAGTTTAAGAAAGGACATGATGCACATATTGCTTGATTGCACATTTGCCCTTGCCATACGGAAACAGCTTTTACGACCAATATTTTTATCACATAAGATAAATTCACGTGCCCAAGCGGCTTGCCTACTTACAGATATGCCCTCACTGGAAACAGCAATAGGATTGTGAAAATGCCAGAAGGCTATAAAAGATTTTGTAAAGGAAAAATTATAGAAGGCGCCATGATTTTAATTGTTTAAAGGACCCCTATAAAATGTGAATTTTTCTTCATTTTGAAACTTAGTATGTTCTGTAAATTGTATTTATTGAACGGTTACCTTCTTTTAATATGCATGGTTTTTAAATATTTATTATGTGGTAGAATTAGATTGCATATACTATATGATCTTGATTGTGTTCTCTACTGTTTAAAAGGCTGTGGCCTTTCTTTAACAAAAAAAAAAAAGGATGTGGTCTAAATAAAGAACGTTTCTCTCTCTCTCTAAATAAAGATGTACACATTGTTAGCATTTTCTTTGGCAGAGATGAAACAATAGCACCATGAAGAATGACGTGGGGTAAAGCCCGAAATATATTAGGTATTGAGGAGTGAAAAAAAACACATTGAATATTTACATTGGATTAATTCTTCACAGAATATATTTATTAACTTAACAGAAATGTTTACTTAATGAATAAACAACTACACAATGTTTTAATGTGAAGTAGAAAGGTAAAGCATGTATTTAGGGGAGAAATGTGAGGTCATTCGACAAATGACTAGCTGTGCAAAAAAAGGGATGATAGTGGCCTGTGTGTGAAAAATTCTAAACATTACATTATTCAGAACCCAGTGATCAGTGAGTCTCGCCCATAATTTCAAAAAAACAAAAGGAACATGGTGGTAGGTCTAAACACAAACAGATGAATGAAATACATAGGGAGCACTGAACCATTCTCAACATTTCAGCCTAATTTTTAAATATGTTCATTGGCATACAAATTGACCCTTGAATTTTGCAGAGTAAGAGTAGCACAATAAGACACATTCGGCCTCATTTATGAGGCCGTGCGTCACTTTTACGACGCCGGTGCATCACTTTTTGTGACGCACCAGCAGCGTAAAAAATGTGCCTTGTTGCACCATTTTTGCAAAGTGACGCATCTAGGTAGATGCGTCACTTTGTTAACCCCTGCGCTACATTATACCTGCGCCATGTATAATGTATGCAGGGGGCATTCTGACGCAGGAGAAGGTCATAGAAGTGACGCAGTGAAATCTATAAGATTTCACTGTGCCACTTTTAGGACGCAAATGCGTCAATTTCATACGCCTGCCTCATGGCAGGCGTAAGACTGACACAGCCCCTTTCAAATGGGGCTTGCCGTGAAGTGTGAGTGTGGTCCCGGCGTTCTGCAGATGAGGGTTCCTCTGAGGGTGGTCTTGGGGTCGGTGTGAATCTGGATGTGCAGGTGCTCTGCGGTGGCGAGGGTGTCGTCGGTGTTGGTCGTGATGCGGATAGTGTTTCTGTGGGCGATGACGATGCCTCCTTCGGTCTGGTTGTTGCGGTCCCTCTGGATGATCTTGTAGCCGTCCGGGATGGTGATGGCGATGTCGGGGGTGAGGATGCGTTCATCCAGGTTTCCGTGAAGAAGGCGACGTCTGGTGCCGTTTTGTCCAGGAGGTCCTATAGTTCGACGGCGGAGAGCAGGGGCCCTAAGGAGAGGCGGCAGCAAGAGGGCCAAGCAGGCAGCGGCAGCAGAATCCAGGCACACGGGGGCCATGCAGTAGTGGAGTGACCGGGTCAAGGGTCACTCCACTACCGCACTACCTGCACTACCTAACCCATCCACCACTCCACCACCTGCACAACAATCCAGAACATGAGAATTGTCTCAACAATTCTCACTACCAGCAATGCATGGGCAGAGTAGTATGAGAAAACCCACATAAAACTTTTTTGGCATCTCAAACATTGTCACTTTTTACATCATAAATCTCTGTCAACCTTTCACCTATGATGAATGTTTGATATTGCGTTTACCACGTAGGATAGTTTAAAAGGCCCCATCAGACACCTGCCTCCTACCAATCCCACTCCAGAGAAGTGCAACTCATAAGCACCATTCTCATACCCCTTCTGAATGCATCCAATTCTTTCAGGACCTTCCCATATGCTTGGGATCACAAAACTTTCCTTCCATTGCTGAAGAACCCTCTGCGGTCCCTTCAATGCTAACCAACTGCTAATCAATCTTCCTGCTACCATTCTCAGTCAACGTCATAGAGAAAATCATCAGAGACTTCACTGAATACCTCAACAACTACCAACTCCTCAACATCACTCAGTCTGGTTTCAGACCGAACCACAGCACATAAACCACCCTTATCTCTGCCATGGATAATTTTTGCATGACTCTAGACAGAGGAGACACAGCACCCAACATTCTTCTGGATTTGTCCGAAGTGTTTGGTATCCTCCCACCCCATCCTCATGCTACAACTACATGCCATTATAATCCAGGGACACTCACTCTGATGGATCTGCTTCTTCTTCACTGAAAGGATCCAATCAGTCAGTCTAGCACCATACACTTCAGATGCCCCTGATCCCTCAAGCCAGCATCATCAGCTCTCACAGCATACACTTTCTCACTTACACAGATGACACACAATTAATTCTCAACATCATTGACAAGATTGTCAGTAACAGGATCAATTTTCATGTCTGCATGACTAAAATCAGCCACTGGATGAAGACCAACATTCTAATGCTGAACACCAAAAGAGCCCAAATATGATCTTTGGGTAGCACACATCACAAGTGACCTCCACCTGGTGGCCAACAGAGCTAGGACTTAAACACAGGTGAATACCCACACCAAGAACCTCAGGATCATCAGTTAAAGCACACTCAACATGTCCTCCCAAATCAATCCTGTCACCACCTCATAATTCCATATCCTAAAGATCCTAAGGAACATTTTCACAGGGATCACAATCAGCATCCAGAAAACCATCATGATCGCCCTCGTCACAAGCAAGATGAACAATGGAAATACTCTCTATGCCAGGATTAAGAAAAACTCATCACAACGCTAAAGACCATTCAGAACTCGGTGCTCAGAGTTTAATGATCTGATGAGGAGTTCATATGAAAATATATTCACAATATTTTGTGCTGACAAAAGCACTTAAGAAAACTTCTATTGTCTCATATGAAATATTTTTGGAGGAATAACCCTGTACACACTATAAGAACATGCTTAATGTAAAGCCACATATTTTCCATTTAACTAAACTGAGCTGAAGCAGAAGTCACATCCATCATCCATGTGATATCAGATGAATTAAGAGCCATCAATAATATAGTGTTTTTTTATTACAATTAAAAACACCATATAAAATATATTGGCTAGAATAATATTGGTATCCTAAATAATAAATACAGTAGCTTTGTTTACTTTGATAATGTTTCTCAGAATTACTTAGGCCTGCTACTGTCCTCAATCTCCCCACACAACCAATTTGTAGAGGGGGCTTGGTGCCACATTAACTGAATTTGATACTCTATGACATCACAGACTCTAAAAAAAAAAACTTCCCCTGACTGTTTCCTTCCAAACTGTAACCAAATGGAGGTAATGGATCCTACAACTGACCAGCCTGGATCTCAACAATTGATATAACAGAACAGGGTGGCTGATCAGGATCATTTCCAAGAAAAATTATGACACGCGCGGCCCAAATGTACTGCGTGGCCAGCGGTTTTATATTCCAAAAGAATTTATTTTCAATTGCAATAAAGTTTCATAGAGTTCACAAATGGCATAAAGGAAAAAGACTCTGTCAGCACAGTTAATTCAAAAACAACCAATTGTGTGTACAGTATATGCAAAATATACAAATATACAAACATTTAAGGTGAAAAAATCAACAATCAAATTAACATAACACCAAAATAGTACTTTGCTACAATGAGTAACATTTCAAGCCAATTGCACAATAAGGAGATCTTTACACAAAGCACATTGTTAATGCATTTGGAGAACAACCAGTCCTATAAACTAGAATCCAGTGGACAGGCGGAGCTAGGATGGAATGAAGATGCCTGCCTGTCTCACAGCACCTGTGATAGAGTGTTTTTATGGGGTTAGCAGCAAGGGACCACAGAGATGGTATTATTTACTTCCTAGCTGCACCCTTTTATCTTGCCACAGGCTGGGTGTCAACGCGTTTCGAACCGTAGATGTTATTGGTTCTCCTCAGGACGGGGACTGGGTAAGGATTTGTCTGCATAGAGAGCACAAGGGCTCCAGGAGTGTAGGTCTACCGCAAGTCAAGGTGAGTTTCTGTGCTGGGTGGAATGTGGGTCGAAGACACAGTGCCCGTGAAACGGTGCACAATCAAAACCGAGGGCGACTCACCTAGTCATTATCATGTGGCAAAAGCTGCATGAAAAAATCTGGCAGGAGAACGACTTTCCCAGGAGACTAATCCGTGAGCACACGCGGGTACACTTTAGCCGCGAATCGTCGTAATGGGGAAGATGTCCTTTTCCAATACCGCACTCGTCTAAAAAAAAAAACTTCCCCTGCCTGTTTCCTTCCACAGGTATATCTCACCAAGCAAAACTATTTATCAGAGCTGGTGTGGTCCAATGTAATTTACTAGGAAAGCGTAAAGCAACATCATACCTAATGTCTGAAGAAAACCTGCTCCCAGGAAGATGGAATTGTATTCCTTCATTCACTGCAAAGTCAAATGTATATGAAGCTTAATTGCTTTATGCAATTTGGCATGTGTTGCCTAGACTTAAGCTTGCGATATCATGTTTCTATTTTAGTTAAAAATGATATTTAATGGACTTTTGGCAAGTGATTTTTTTAAAACAATGTTGATAATTGTTAGACCTCGCCCTCTCTGCAGTGTCAACCCCTGACATTTTGCCTTTTACCCTTCACTTTTTGCTGAATTTGTTTTTTTTGTTGGCCTTAGGACTCTGTGGCCTTTACCACTGCTAACCAGTGCCATTGTGCTTGTTCTCTCTCCTTAAAACCTGCTAGAATTGGCTTTTACCCAATACCCATATCTAATTTACTTTTAGGTCCCTAGCAAAGTGGATTACATATGCTCAGGGCCTGTAAATTAAATGCTACTAGTAGGCCTGCAGCACTGATGTGCCACCCACACAAGGAGGTCTTTAATCTGAGCTTGTGTGTGCAGTTTTAAGTTACCCTGTGAACATGGTAATACAAGCCCTATGGTAGGCCCTGGACAGATCAGAGGGCAGGGTGCAATGTATTTAAAAAGTTGGACATGTAGTTTTAAGTTTTATGTGTCTTGGTAGTGGTGAAAGACTCTTAAATTAATTGTTCACTACAACAAGGCCTATCTCTCCTATTGGATAATATTGGAGTTGCCTTATTAGATTTTCCAAAAGAATAACCAGTTTGGTGTCTTTAGAATCACAATTTAAAATCATATCTTGTGGAACAGTCGGATTTTGAATTGCAATTCTGAAAATGCCACGTTTAGAAAGTTGTTCTGCAACAAAAGATGGACAGAATGCTGAATAAATTAAGCATTCACCCCTAGTCAAGAGATCCAAGTTAAATGTAGTATTCTTGTTCTCACTATGCCATCCCAGTTTGGATCAAACATTTGCAAATCAGTCTTGACCATCCTTCTCATGGAAACAGTAAAGCTCAAAATGCCAAGCCTGGTCCTCACTGGCCCGAAAACAAGCCTTCTGGGACTGGTTTTGGAGTAATACCACTCATTAGACAGGCTAGTTTGAATCCAGTGGCACAGAGAAAAAGGAACCCATTACCTCCTTGTTAGTCTTACCCGCCACACGACTAACAAAGTGAGCTTCAGCTCCATACTAGAAGCCTCCAAAGCAAAAATTCAGCCTCCCATGGCTCCTATCCCTTTCCAATATGGCCGACCCATTACACCCTTGACCTCTATAAGAGGCAGACTGGCCTAACCCAACAACCTGAAACTGCAAAGCACAAACATGAAGCCGATAGCCAGGCAAGGAGGGAGGGATAGGAGCTCATGTGGCAAAGAAGACTATGCTCAGAGTAATGAAGATTAGCGGTAAGTAACCGGGGCATTACCTCCTCGTTAGTCTTCCTCGCCACATGACTAACAAAGTGAGCACATACCAAAGCCAATTCCCAGGGAGAATATAGGGACAATCAGTAGACCTTTTCTTCAGACACCTAATCATTAATACGCTTAAGAGCCTGTCCACATTTTTTTATGTTTAAAGAGCACACCTTGCACTGGGACAGCTTCTGTGGGGATGTTCCCTCCACAATTATAGCTTGCATATTAACTTATAGAGATGGGGTGCAAGCCTGCAGGTGGCATGTAGGCACAGAGATCATCAGGATGAAAATGCCACCATCTGCTTTTTCCCAGACTTCATGCCCTAGGTGCAATGACAAAAGTGCACCTTTGACACAGTGAATCGAACCCTCGGAACACAGAATCGGAAATACATTATGTTTTTCCCCAGCAAAACTTAACAAGACTCATGGAGGTAAGACTTGAGCTCACTGCCTGACAGGTCCAGCCGGCTACAGGAACAAGATAAGTGACTCTCAGTGGGAGGTGTTTAACATTGAAGAGTTTTCCCCCCTCTTGGGAATGGGGGGCCACGAGAACTGGAGAATGACACAGTACACCAAAGGGGGTCACTCAGTATATAGAAGGTCAACACTAAACCATAGACTTATGATTTTTCTCCCAGAATCTCTTCATTGATACAGTGATAAATAACATGTGTGCTCTCATAAGAAGTTTAGGGGTTTTCCTCTCTCCCCCTGTATTAACATTCTCATTTACACTGGCAGGTCACTTACCACCTCTCAACAATTGTTACCATAGTTTTGTTTGGGTAAAAGGCACTCTGCATGTTGAGGAGGTGGGGGCTGGAAATTCGCCTAGCAGGGATGTGGGGGTGGAGTTGGGGGAACTGTTTAATTTTGTTATTAGCATTTTTGTTGTTGCCCAAGACACATATAATCGAAATACGATGCATGTGGGCTCTAGGCAGAATATAGGAGGAAGTCAATTTGTATTCATACATCAACCCCCATGATAGCAGGTGAAAGAACTAATATACTTGGATGGGTCGGGAATGTGAACGTGCAGGGGCTTACAATTAAACAAACACTTGTATTTCAAGATAGTAAACTATATTCCCCTGATATAGTAGTGCAAAAGAGACGCATTTGAGAAGGAATCACTACAGGACCCTAGACTTCTTTGGATACAAACTGTTATCCCATTCGGGTATTCAACATATGCTGATAAGAAACACACTGCCCTTAACTGTGGACAAAATGTGGCATGCCAATGCCTGCTGCTGTGTGGCTGTAGTGGGCAGATGGGAGGGGCTCCCTCTCACTCTCTGCTCATTTCACATACCGCCGTGACTACAAGCAATTATCTTCCTAAAACTCAGTGCGTTTTTGGTGGGACTTCCCACAGGTACTCTGTTAGTATGAGGGATGCCAACACAGTGACTAATCCTGAACTTTTCTGTCCCATGCACTGACGGGACAGAAAAGGGAACAGACTCTTTCCGATTTTTTGACGGCAATGGTCCTGGCGGACCTCTGGAGGGTTGATAACCTTCACGAAAAGAAATACACATAGTACTGCACATGACACCACTCCTTCTCTAGAATAGATTATTTATTTACACAACACAACAAGGTTGAAAGCTTCACACAACTGACACACATGGCAAGGGGCATATCAATGCAGTCCCCAGTGAGTGCTATCCTCATTACCAGAGCAACATTCCTGAGAATTGACCCCTATTTATTAAAGGACCTGGACCCAAGAAACGAGCTCCACAGGGGACCGACCGATTCTTTAAAGAAAATGAAATATCAGTCCAATCACACCAGATACTATGGGAGGCCTTTAAAACAGTGCTGAGGGGACAACCGCAAGCATTGATAGAAGGGCAGAAAAAGGAAGAAGCATTAAAACTGTGCACTCTAGAGCAGATGCACGCAATAGAGAAAGAGGCAGTAACCAGCAGAAATGCTAACCTTTGACATAAAATAACCATACTACTTGCCTTAGCTGACAATGAAGCATGAGCATATGCTCTGGCAACGCAGCACAGAATATACAATGTATGAGATCAGGGCAGGACCGGGAACCACAACCGGCCCTGGCAAAGTGCTCGGCCCCCCCTCCCCACTTGGGGGGGCGGTAGTAGGTGCAGCTGAGCTCTTTGCCGGGGCCAGTTTTCGGACGATTGCATAAACAGCCCTTAACAAAAATGGCCCACAGGGGCCGAAAACTGCCCCCACCCGTGCGGCACACCGTGGGATTGCCTGGTGCCCGCTATGGACAGTTTGGCCCTGTAGGAGATAAGGGCTCTATGCTATTAGCCTGGCTTGACAAAAGAGATAATGAGCAGTCTTGGGTGGTCAGTATTTGGGACATAAACTGGATACTCCAATCATCTAGTGCAGAGATAGTGGAGGCCTTTCCTTCCTGCTACAAAGGCTTATATTCCCCAGTAGGTGTGCTCTGAGAGGGACTGAGAGGAGTTACTAATGGGTTTCCCACTACAGACGTTATCCACTGACAGAAGATAGGACCTGGAGCCAGATTTTACAGATGAGGTACTGTCCAGGGCCCTTGGATCACTGAAGTCAGGGAAGGCAGTTGGCCCAAACAGACCTCCTGTGGAGCTCTACAAAAGTCTCAGCACTGAAATAGCACAAACATTAAAGAGAATTTTTGAGGAGACTGGGGAAGTGGGGTGTTTACCTACAGATCAGCCACTGCGACAATTCTAGTTATACACAAGTTAGGCAAACCCCCTGATCTGTGCAGCTCATACAGGTCAATCTCCCTGTTGAATATGGAAGCAAAGGTGCTGGTAAAGGTCATAGCCAATAGAATGGTGAAAGTCATCGCCACCATTATCCATGGCGAGCAATCCGGCATTATGTCATACAGGAGCACTCGCCACAATCTAAAAAAGGTTATTGGGAATCCTACTCCTTACAGCGATATTTCACCCCAACAGCATTGATGGCACTAGATGACTCAATGGCCTTTGACTTTATAGAGTGGCCTGCCTATTTGGTATGTTTTCAAGTTTGGACCTTGGCCCCAAGATTTGCGGGTGGATAAGATTGCTCTATTGCCCTATTATTCTATAGAAAGGGTCCTGCATATCTTTAAATTATTTGGGAGCTACTCGGGCTACACCATAAACTGGAGTAAGTTGGTGACCCAGCCTGACCTCGTCAGTGCCGGTCGCTCTACCCGCCGCGTGGCCCCTCCAGGAAGTTACTGGTTCCCTGCTGCCGCCGCAGCTTGCTGCGCTGCCCTGATTGTGCCCCCACTGTGGTCTGTAGCATTGCCCTGACTTGTATTGTTTAGCATCGCCCTGAATTGTATTGTTTAGTATTGTGCTGTTCCGTTGCCCTGATTGTTCAGTTGTTCCTGTTGCCTTGTGCTGTCCCCGCTGCCGCCCACCCCGCTCCCTGCTGCTGCTCCCCCGTGGCCCCGCCCCCACTCCTGCTGGTTACCTCGACGGGGAGCTGTGACCCAGCCTGACCTCGTCAGTGCCGGTCGCTCTACCCGCCGCGTGGCCCCTCCAGGAAGTCACCAGTTCCCTGCTGCCGCCGCCGCATTGCTGCCCTGATTGTGCCCCCACTATGGTCTGTAGCATTGCCCTGACTTGTATTGTTTAGCATTGCCCTGACTTGTATTGTTTAGTATTGTGCTGTTCTGTTGCCCTGATTATTCTGTTGCTCCTGTTGCCTTGTGCTGTCCCCGCGGCCCCTCACCCCGCTCCCTGCCGCTGCTCCCCCGTGGCCCCGCGCCCACTCCTGCTGGTTACCTCAACCCTCCCATTCGCCACCGCTCTCCCACCTCCCAGCTGCTCCTCCCTCGCTCCACCCCCCCACACTCTCCATTTATGGCAGAGTCCGCGCCGATTGTGCGCCAAAGTCATGCCATAGGTAAGCCATCTGCACCCGTCCGCGCCTGGACCGCGCCCAGCGCCAGACCCCCTGGCCCCGAAGATGCCAGCCCACCCGCCGGACGTACGACTACGCCACCCTCAACTCACTCAACAACGGCCAAATCCTCGGCTGCCACCGTGCCACCCCGGGACGCACCCACGGACCCTTCACCTGCCAATTTTAAAAGTTCTCCTGCATCCAGACCTGCACCGCGACCGCCAAGACGAGCACCAGCAGCAACAACTTGAAGTGCATCCTGCTCAACACTCGCTCCGTCCACAGACACGCCGTGGAACTCTGGAACCTCCTCGACACCACATCTCCAGACATCGCCTATCTCACAGAAACCTGGATGAACGCCTCCTCAGCACCCGCCATCGCCATCCCAGATGGATACAAGATCACCCAAAGGGACCGCGTCAACCAGACTGGAGGAGGAATCACCATCGTCCACAAGAACACCATCTGCATCATGACCAACTCTGACGACACCCTCACAGCCGCCGAACACCTGCACTTCCAGATCCACACTGACCCCAAGACCACCCTCAGAGGCACCCTCATCTACAGACCCCCGTGACCTCGCACACAATTCAGTGAAGACATTGCCGACTTCATCAGCCCACACGCCCTCACTCCGCTGACTACATCCTCCTCGGGGACCTCAACTTTCACCTGGAGAACAACAACGACCGCAACACCACCACCCTGCTGGACAACCTCGCCAACCTCGGACTCAAGCAACTGGTGACCACCCCCACCCACTACGCCGGCCCCACGCTTGACCCCGTCTTCTCCTCCAGTGAGGACATCTCCTTCAGCCACGCCACGGGACTCCACTGGACAGACCACAGCTGCGTCCACTTCAGCTTCAGAAGGACCACGCTCCACCATCACCCGCAAAAGGTCCCCCGCAGAAGCTGGAACAAGATCACTGCCGACCAGCTCGCCACAGCCCTGAGCCAGAACCCTCCCGCCAGCTCAGCGAACCCCAACCAAGCCGCCAACAACCTCACAAGGTGGATCAGCTACTGCGCAGACGACTCTCTCCACTGAAGACCCCCCCAGCCAGACCGGGCACCAAGAAAGCATCCTGGTTCACCGACGAACTCAAGAGCTCCAAGAAGAACTGCCAGGCCCTCGAGAAAGCCTGGCGCAGAGACCCAACTACAGACAACATGACCACCCTCAAGCTTGCCACCCGAAAACATCACCAACTGATCCACACCACCAAGAAAACCGCATTGAAGGAATGACTGCACAACAATGCCCACAACAGCAAGAAACTCTTCAACATCGTCAAAGAGCTCTCGAACCATAGCGCCGTAAACAACAACATCACTCCCTCGCAAGACCTCTGCAACTCGCTCGCCTCGTTCTTCCACAGCAAGATCGCAGACATACACAACAGTTTCAGCACACAGCCGACGCACCCTACGACCGTACCAACGCCCCCCACCACCACCCTCCACGCCTGGACCCCGATCAACACCGAAGACACCATCCGCACGATGAACTCCATCCACTCCGGATCACTAACCGACCCCTGCCCTAACCACGTCTTCAACAAGGCCGACTCCATCATCGCACCCCATCTACGGGACATCATCAACGCCTCCTTTGACACCGCCACCTTCCCAGAGAGCTGGAAGCATGCTGAACTCAGCGCCCTACTGAAGAAACCATCTGCGGACCCCACCGACCTCAAGAACTACTGCCCCATCTTGCTCCTTCCTTTTCCTGCCAAAGTCATCGAGAAGACCGTCAACAGACAGCTGGCCGCCTTCCTCGAGACAAATGGATCCCTCGACCACTCGCAGTCCGGCTTCCGGGCCAACCACAGCACCGAGACCGCCCTCATCGCAGCCACCGACGACATCCGAACCCTGCTCGATAACTGGGAAACAGCGGACCTCATCCTCCTGGACCTCTCCGCGGCGTTCGACACGGTCTGCCACCGCACTCAAGTGCAGAGCCTCAACAACATCGGAATCCAGGAGAAGGCACTGGAATGGATCATCTCCTTCCTTGGCGGAAGAACACAGAGAGTCCGCATCCCCGTTCAGATCAGAGGCCACCGAAGTCATCTGTGGTGTACCACAAGGATCATCGCTCAGCCCTACCCTCTTCAATGTCTACATGAGCCCCCTCGTGGCCATTGCACGCCAACACAACCTCAACATCATCTCCTATGCTGACAACACCCAGCTGATCCTCTCCCTCGCCAAAGACCCCACCACCACCAGAACCGACCTACACGAAGGGATGAAAGACGTAGCCGAGTGGATGATGAACAGCCGCCTGAAACTGAACTCAGATAAGATGGAAGTCCTAATCCTGGGATCTTCGCCCTCCACCTGGGATGACTCCTGGTGGCCCCCTGCCCTGGGCAGCGCACCCAAACCGACAGACCACGCACGCAACCTGGGCTTCCTCCTAGACTCCTCCCTCTCCATGACCAGACAAGTCAACACCGTGTCCTCGTCATGCTTCAACATCCTACGTATGCTACGTAAGATCTTCCGGTGGATCCCCACCAAAACCAGGAAGACAGTCACCCAGGACCTCGTCACCAGCCGACTGGACTACGGCAACTCCCTCTACGCCGGAACCACAGCAAAACTCCAGAAAAGACTCCAGCGCATTCAGAACGCCTCAGCACGCCTCATCCTGGACATTCCCCGACACAGCCACATCTCCGTACACCTGAGAAACCTGCACTGGCTCCCCGTCAGTAAGAGAATCACGTTCCGACTCCTAACCCACGCACACAAAGCTCTCCAAGATACCTCAACGAACGCCTGACCTTCTACACTTACACCCGCCAGCTGCGATCGACCAGCCACGCCCTCGCCGCCGTCCCCCACATCCGAAGAGCCACAACGGCAGGAAGATCCTTCTCCTACCTGGCTGCCAAGACGTGGAACGCCCTCCCCATCTACCTCCGCCTGACCCAGGACCACCTCGCCTTCAGGAAGCAACTCAAGACCTGGCTTTTCGAGCAGTAGCAGACCCCCCTCCCCCAAGCGCCTTGAGACCCTCCGGGTGAGTAGCGTGCTATACAAATGCTTTGATTGATTGATTGATTGATTGATTGGTATTCCCATTATCGGACCACCCTCCGAGACTACCGGCCTGTTGTGCTGCCCCAATCACAGTAGATCACAGTAGATGGTTTTAAATACCAAGACATTCAGATAACCCACGACCACTGATTGTTCCTATAGAGGCTTCATACGGATATAATACAATGGTGAACCTTGCCGCTGTTCTTAATGGGCAAGGCTGCCCTATATAATATGATGGCCCTCCAGCGCCTCTTCTATATTCTGCAGTATACTCCATACCTGGTCTCCCCAACCTTCTTCAAGCAAGTGGCGCTATAGCTCTGCACACTGCTGTGACAGGAAGACACATCTAGGTTAGCACTACAGAAGCTGCAGAGAGGGGTGTATGAAAATTATTTGTCTCTCCCTGATATTAGGCTCCACTACTGGGCTTCATAACTCCTGGTTATAAATAGCTGGGTCTACACAGACAAGGATGGACAGGGCTGTGATGCCGGGTGGAAATTACGAGCCACTCCTATAAACCAGTAAGGTGTGCTTGGACAGGCGAGCACATACTGCAGTAGTGGTCAAGTTTGGATTGAGGAAAACAAGATTCTGGGATGGCAGAAGAAGCTGACTGGAAAGACACCCCTATAGTTCAGAGACCGGCTGGGAGAGGTGACCACTCTAGAGGGGTTCAGGGGCTGGCAGAATATAGGCATCTACCACCTGGGGAATGTGTGCAGAGATAGAGCACCCCTCTCCTTCGATGTCTTACAGTGAGAATATAGCCTGACTTCATCCCAAAGATTTCACTACTTGAGGCTTACACACACCCCACACAAATACGTACAAGGGGGCATGATCCTTCCAGATCACTCCCCTTTGGAAGACAGGCTGCTTGTGGACCCAATCCCTGAAAAGGGGATGTCAACAATATCCAGACATTCATAAACAATACACCAGCTCCCCTAGCCACCCTTTGCAGGGGCTGGGTAGACGACCTAGGTAATTTAGATGATGAGGACTGGACAGAGGCCCTGCAAAGCCCAAGAGATATCACAATTCGCACATGATTTAGGCTGATACATCCCAAGATATGACACCACTCGCATTACTCATGCATGTTCCTTCACTAGAGGGGGAAGGCCCAGGCATTGCTGTGTATGAGGGGCTGCCAGCAGGAAGGATCCTTTTCTCATATCCTATTGGAATGTTCCATGATCAATTCATTCTGGCAGAGAGTTACAACAGTAGTGTCAAATGTACTGGTGACTGAGATCTTCTTAGATGCAAGAAGGTTCCTTTTAGAAGGAAAACTGGCCTAGACACAATAGACTCTGGCTGGCACCTGCAGCAGGAGTTGCAAAATGGAGCATCAATAGGCGATGGGGTGCATATATCCCTCCATTAGTGGCAGAATGGAAGAACGACTTAGATTGGTGTCAATAAGCAGAAGAAGTAGTGTACAAAAGTAAAGGATGTTTAAAGACATGAGAGAAAATATGGTCTCCACAGTGTAGCTACAGAAGTTTATAGAGAGGATAAATGCCCTCTACCACACCAATGCACCTGCTCTGCAATGAACGGTATTGAGCTTTCTATAGTTCACTCCCCTGCTTTTAGGTAGAATGGCTAATTCAACTTTACGATAATTCTTAAGATGATTATGATGGTATAACCCTTTCCAAGATGTATCCTTGCTATTAACTCTACCTAGTTGAATGCATGTGCATATATTCAACCATGTAATGTTGTATGAGCGTTTTTAATTTAAAAAATATTATTTTTTAAAGACTGATTTGCATATGAATGGGTCTAAACTGGGGTTGTGCACTGAGCAAAATAACAATGGATTTAACCCAGATCTCTTGACTGGGTGTGAATGTTTGACTCATTCAGCATGCCATCCATCATTTGTTGATGCTTTTGAAAGTTGGCATTTTGTTACCTTAGCCATTTGGTGCCTGTAGCCTGTCATGGGTCACAGTTAGACTTTATTATTCCTCCTAGACAGTCGCACTATAAAGGGATTAGGTGTGCCTGAATGGGCTATCTGCAGGCGGGATGGGGGACAGAGCTTAGAAAAGCCCCACTTGCGAAGTAATAGCCAGTGTTCTGCCTCCAAACACTGATGGTGGGCCTTAAAGAAGGAAATGATCCACTCAAGTGCTTTGCCCTGTATACCCGCAGAGTCAACATGGTCAGCCAAAACATCATGGTCAACTATGTCAAAAGCTTCTGACAGTCAAGAAACAGATCAATGCCTAAGTGTTACCCTCATCAGCTTCTTCTCGTATGTCATCCACAACTGATAGGATAATTGCTTAATTAGAAGGGATGGGGCAGAAACCTGCTTTGTGTGAATCAAGAAAATGAGTATCCTCTAAAAAGGAACATAGGCAACTGATCATGTATCCCTTTAAACCTTTTTAAATAAGGTAGGCAGGATATTGGGCAGTCGTTTTTTTTTAAATAAGTGGATTGTCACTAGCTTCCATCAGTAACGGGACCAGTATTGCCTCCTTGTAAAACTGGGACCACACCTTGATGCAGTGACCTATGTATGAGGAATAGAGCTGGGTCCTGACAGCATGAGTAGACTTCTTTTAAGAGGAGAGATCTCCTTAGAAGAACCGATTTTACTTCAGTTAGCGGTCCTTAAGGCACACCTTGCTAATAGCAGGAAGCTAAGACAATATGGCTGTTTGTCAATGATCGGGGTGGAAGTGGGGGAGGAGCTCAATGGTATACTCCCTTAAGTTACTTCAATCTTATCAATGAAAAAGGAATTTAGAGCGTTGCATAGGGTCTGAATGGGTAGGATCGTAGCCATGACTTTAAAGTTCAGCGACAATTGCGAAGATTCCTTAGTCCTATTTATTGAGTTTATATTTTATATGAGAAAAAGACAGATTTTGCTAGACCAATTGATTTTTCCTGGGTGAGTAATCCCTTCATCAAATGCATTCATCCCAGTGAAGTTTAAGTTTTGTAACTTTTAACTCTTCTAAGAACAATTTTGTTGTGCCATGTTGTCTGGTTGGTCTGGCTTTCCTGAGATGAGATATGTATATCATGTTGGTTAATACTCGTCTTTGTGTCGGCAAGGGTGGTTGCTAATAAGTTACAGAGCAAGGCAATCTTGCGCTTGCCGAATTTCTTGATGGTATTCCTGTATTAGTGGGAGGTTTAGAAATGATCAGGTCAGTGAGTGAAAATGTAATTATATAATAATCTGACCATGGGAAAGATGTGACCATGAAGTTAGATATTAATAGCTTGAATGACCACACCTGATTTAATGTGTGGCTGCTATTATGGGTGTGAGAGAACATGTTTTTTTTATTACTGGAGGGAAAGTGGATAACCTATGAAACCGGCTCAGTCTAAACCTAAATAAAAGAAAAAAATCCTAATGGGGATGACTGTTAACACCTTCAGTGCTAATACATTATTAGTAGGCTCATATAATTTCCATTGAAATCAATGGAAAGTCCATGACGAGTTACCTTTGTCATTAGCAGCCAAGAGGTTAAGTAACATGACTGGTTGGGTGCTGTCGATGGAGGCCAGTGAAATGTAAGAAATGACAGATGGCAAGTTTCAAACTTTTTGTCACCATTCAGCCCTATACACTGAATATCACATGATGCTCTAAAACCTTTTACTCAAGGAGGATAAAGCTGTGGGATTTTCAAACAAATCATATGTGGACAGGGCCAATGATGTGTCCATGATTGGCCTCAGCCAAGAGATTGCAAGACTGCAGTGTAGGGAAATGCAGTTGTCAATTATCACTCTGTTTACAGCCGATGCCTCATTACTTGAGACTTTGTGCCACAGCATGAATGGGTGAGTCTGAATTTATCCACCAGAGGACATATCCCTAACTCCTTGATATAAATAAAGGTATCAGTACACTGGAGCAGAGAGAGTATAGGATGGGCAAACCTATTTTCGGTGACCTGTAGTGCACTTGCGCTGTTGATTCCTGTTAGACCTGACATTCTTGGTGGGGTTGTCCCTGTCTTTTTGCTTCTGTCGCCTGTAATTTTGACTGAATGCTGGACTTTTGCTGGTGTTTGTACTCTGGGAAATTTACCACTGCTGAGCAGTGTCATACTGCAAGTACTCCTTGTGTAATGTAATTATGATTGGTTCTCCATTTTTTATATATGTGACTTACTTTTACGTCCCAAGTAAAGTGCACTGTGTGGGTGTGGTGTGTTTTACATGTCCTGATAGTGATGTGGCAGGGATTCTGCTCAAGGAACAGAGCTACAGAGTTATTCTTGGAACCAAACAACATTAGTATGTAGGGCCTAGGTCACCATACCACCCCAGTGTCTATGGGGCCAAGATTGACTAGCTGTAGTGTCTCACATGCCCTTCCGAACTTACCAGAGAAAAGAGTGATTTGTCACCCCAGAACACAATATTCTTGACCCTCTCGGGATTGTTCTCTCACTCGTACTTGCCTACTATAGGATAGTCAAGAGACACTATGGAAGTTTGGAACATTTATTTAAACTATTGTGCTATGAAAATGCAGTAGACGCACCACAACTAGAAAGCAAATATATACATAAAATACTGTTTGCATGGTTAGTAATCCCTATATCATGAAAATCCTTGTCATTTTATAGGACAGCATAACCTAAACTCCCTCCCTTGATAGTCAGGCTAAATATTTATGTATCAGCGTTCTCTGGGGCTACTGGCAGATCCCATACCTTAGCATTCAGATGGATGTTCTACATCTCAGCAGATGCAGTGCTCTTGTCTCAGAACTCTTGTTCCATGTGTGTGCATTTGGCTATTGAATGCATCTATATGATACGATATGTGTGCACATAAACACCAGTTGTATTCCTTGTGTTATGCCTAGGTCCTAGTGCCTGAAAGAAAGAATAGTTCAAGTTCAAGTTCAGGAATTTGTATAGCGCACTACTCACCCAGAGGGTCTCAAGGCGCTTGAGGGAGGGTGGGTGCATTACTTATCCAATAGCCAGGTTTTTAGTTGCTTTCTGAAGGAGAGGTGGTTCTGTGTAAGTCGGAGGTGAGTGGGGAGAGAATTCCAGGTTTTGGCTGCTAGGTAGGAGAAGGATCTTCCTCCCATGGTGGATCTGTGGATGCGCGGAATTGCGGCGAGGGCTTGATTGGATGATTGTAGTTTGCGGGTGGGTGTGTAGAAGGACAGTTGTGTGTTGAGGCATTCGGGTCCTAGGTCGTAGAGGGCCTTGTGTGCGTGGGTGAGGAGACGGAACGTTATTCTCTTGTTGACGAGGAGCCACTGGAGATCCTTCAGGTGACCGGAAATGTGAGCTTGACTGGGAATGTCCAGTATGAGTCTGGCTGAGGCGTTTTGGATGCGTTGGAGTTTTTTCTGTAGTTTGGCTGTGGTCCCGGCGTAAAGGGTATTTCCATAATCCAATCGGCTGGTGACCAGTGCGTGGGTGACTGTCTTTCTTGTTTCGGTGGGGATCCAGCGGAAGATTTTTTTGAGCATGCGTAGGATGTTGAAGCATGAAGATGAGACGGCGTTGACTTGTCTTGTCATCGAGAGGGAGGAGTCTAGGATGCAGCCCAGGTTACGTGCGTGATCTGTAGGTATGGGTGCTGTACCCATGGCCGGTGGCCACCATGAGTCGTCCCAGGCAGAGGGGGATGATCCTAAGATGAGGACTTCCGTTTTGTCCGAGTTAAGTTTTAAACGGCTGTTCTTCATCCATTCGGCTACTTCGTTCATTCCTTCATGTAGATTAGTTTTGGCGGTGTTTGGGTCTTTGGTGAGGGAGAGGATCAGCTGGGTGTCGTCTGCGTAGGAGATGATGTTGAGGTTGTGTTGGCGCGCGATGGATGCGAGGGGACTCATGTATACGTTGAAGAGGGTGGGGCTGAGTGAAGATCCTTGTGGTACACCACAGATGACTTCGGTGGTCTCTGATTTGAATGGGGGGAGGTGGACTCTCTGGGTTCTTCCGGCAAGGAACGAGATGATCCAATCCAAAGCTTTTCCTTGTATCCCGACGTTGTTGAGGCGTTGTATGAGTGTGCTATGACATACTGTGTCGAAGGCGGCAGAGAGGTCGAGTAGGATGAGGGCAACTGTTTCTCCGTTGTCCAGTAGCGTTCGGATGTCGTCTGTAGCTGCGATGAGGGCGGTTTCGGTACTGTGTTTGGCTCGGAAGCCGGACTGTGAAGGGTCGAGGGAATTGGTGGATTCAAGGAAGGCGGCGAGCTGACTATTGACGGCTTTCTCAATGACTTTGGCAGGGAATGGGAGAAGTGAGATGGGGCGGTAGTTCTTAAGTTCAGAGGGGTCTGCTGTGGGTTTCTTCAGAAGGGCGCTGAGTTCAGCATGTTTCCAGCTTTCCGGGAAGGTAGCGGAGTTGAAGGAACAGTTGATGACATCGCGGAGATGGGGTGCGATGATGGAGTCTGCTTTGTTGAAGATGTGGTGGGGACATGGGTCGGTTGGCGATCCTGAGTGAGTGGAGTTCATCAGGCGGATGGTGTCTTCAGTGGGGATTGGGTTCCAGGCGAAAAGGTTGTGAGAGTGCTGTTTTGGTTCGGAGGTGGGTGGAGTGGGCTGTTCATCGGACTGGTTTTTAAAGCTGTTATGTATGTCGGCGATTTTGTTGTGGAAGAAAGAGGATAAAGAGTCGCAGAGGTCTTGGGAGGGAGTGATGTCGTTGGTGCCGGCGGTGTGGTTGGTAAATTCTTTGACAATGTTGAATAGTTCCTTGCTGTTGTGGGCGTTGTTGTCGAGTCGATCCTTGAATGCTGATTTCTTGGTGGATCGGATCAATTGGTGGTGTTTGCGGGTGGCGTCCTTGAAGGTGGTCAGGTTGTCAGAGGTTGGTTTTTTTTCCCAGGTTTTCTCGAGGGTACGACATAACTTCTTGGATTTCTTAAGGTCATCGTTGAACCAGGGGGCCTTTTTGCTACCTTGTTTGATCTGATGGTTTTTCAAGGGTGCTAATACGTCAGCGCTGTGGGTGATCCACTGTGTGAGTTTGGTGGCAGCTTGGTTTGGGTCCGATGATATGGCAGGAGGGTTTTGGTTTAGCGATGTGAAGAGTTGGTCGGTGGTGATTTTGTTCCAGTTTCTTCGAGGAATAGGTTGTGGGGGGTTGTGGGTCGTGGTCTTTTTGTAGCTGAAGTGAACGCAGTTGTGGTCTGTACAATGGAGAGCTGTGGTGTGATCGAAGGAGATGTGTTTGCTGGAGGTGAATATAGGGTCGAGCGTGTGTCCGGCAAGGTGGGTGGGGGTGTCAACAAGTTGTTTGAGTCCGAGATTGGCCAGGTTGTCCAGAAGGGTGGTGGTGTTGCTGTTGTTTTTCTTTTCCAGGTGGAAGTTGAGGTCTCCCAGTAGAATGTAGTTCTCGGAGGTGAGGGCATGTGGGCTGATGAAGTCGGTGATGTCTTCGTTGAATTGTGTGCGGGTTCCTGGTGGTCTGTAGATTAGGGTGCCTCTAAGTGTGGTCCTGGGGTCGGTGTGGATCTGGAAATTAAGGTGTTCGGCGGTCGCTAGGTTATCGTCGGAGCAGGTCGTGATTCGGATGGTGTTCTTATGGACAATGGCGATGCCTCCTCCTGTTTGGTTGGTGCGGTCTTTTCGAATAACAAGGGACATTGTTGTTTGACCTTGTCAGCGATGTTCAGACTAAATCCCAGTAAAACAACAGAAAGGTAAAGCATATGCAGGTTCAGTGTGAAAGTACAACAGGGCACAAAAGCAAGCATGTTTATATAGTAACATGTGCAAAAGAAAATGAGGCCTACAACGCGCACAATTAGGCTAACTTTGGGAAAAATACAATGGGTTGAACAGAAAGCATTCAAAAGTGAAATACTGTCAATTTTGTTTTTCAATATTCCAAGGGCTATCTCTCTCACAGGTTATAAATTAAGCTGACTTGTAAAAAAGTGTAACTTTCAATTGGGAAGTGATAGAGATTTGGAGTTTGGAATTCCTGAACGTAGGATTTATAAATAAATGTTTCTGTGAAGGAGTTTGAATTGTGTGTTTAAAAAGTGGGCATGTTCTTGCTTTACCATCCTGTGCCTCTGCATGCCTGTGGAATCCATGTATGATTTAGACAGACAGTTGAGCTTTTGGTGCAAACAGTCACACGAAGGGACCTGAGGTGTGCCCTTCATATCAGGCTGATGGGCCTGAGCTAGAGTGGTGGGAGGGGTTTTCCCTGACACCTGAATAGGGCTGTGCCCCCCCCTCTCACAATGCTGCCTAAACCCCCCCTGTAGTGTGTTGGGAGCCAGGTCGAAGGAAGGCAGAATCTGTGCACTACCAAAAATATCCTTTGGAATATACCTATGTCAAATGCCTAGAGGAATGTATGTTTCAGACCTGTAACCCTACATTTTCAGAACACTTCTGGCTCAAGGAGACACTCTGCCAAGAGGAAGACCTAAAGAACTGTCAGCAGTAGTACTGCTCCTTTGCTGTGTTTTGCTGCTGGGTAGGCCTGCAGTTGTTGCTTCTGTCTTGGAGGGCACAAGGATTGAACTCTACTTTCTTATCCTGCTTTAAGAAGATTCTCCAATGGCTTGTCTAAGCGTGTCTCCTGTTGTGGAAGACTCAAGGACATCAAAGTCTATCTTGTGCTCTTTCTACCAATCCTATGTGCACTTTTGGACCAGTTTTCTCAGCCCCCAGATGTGCTTTCACCACCTGCAATATGTGCATCTCTAGAGGCCTCCCAGCCCACCACCACCCACCGAATGCACCCCAATTCACTGTGAACCAAGTGCTGTGCCTCAAGGAGCAATGGTTGAACTGATTCATGGTGCTGGCCGCTCCGTAGCTATGCCCAGCACAGGGGAAATTGGCAAGGGAGTGAGCACCACAGTTATTGGCAACCATACTCTACTGGGCGTGGCCATCGGTGTAGGTGTCTAGGAAAACCCCTCTTGGGCGGGAAAAGGCGCGCCCCGGCTACGTGTGTGGCCTTTCCCGGGCCCTCCGGGGGCAAGAACACCCAATGAAGCCTTGTCAGCGGTGAGACCCTAGCCCAGCCTTTGTCAATGTTGCAACTGCAATCCTCAAGGTTCCACAACAGGGAGCCATCCAGAATATGAGGTCACCAGTTACCCCTGCCCAACCCAAGAGACTGAGGCCAGGTGACCCGAGCCACCTCAGTCCCAATTAAGGATCCAAGTACAGGGGCTAGTGGCCCGCTTTCACTGATCAAAGGCAGTAGCTACGCCTCAGCATGCACTGCACAGCATAGCCTAGGGGAGCCTGAATTACCTGCAATGGACCTAACCAGACCTGGTGCAATTCAAAGGGCAGCAGACGGGGCAGAAATCCGTGTTTGTATAAATTCACAGACCTCAACAGTCCCCGCGTTATGCACAATGCTCCTACTACAGGGATTAGCTACACATTTCCCAAGGACTGAACGATAAATCTATTAGGGGCCCACATTTGAAAATACTATCATTTTACCTGATCCCTTTTTAATTTGCATATCATATGATTCTTTCCTTAGATTTTTGTTGATTTACTCTTGCTTGATTTCGGTAAAGATTGGTTATTTTTCTAAACTGGTGTGGGTCCACTAGTAGTGTTTTCACTGTGTTGTTGTGTGCTTTATGTCCAATTGTTTTACACATTGCCTCTGAGAAAGGCCTGAGTGCTGGTGCCAAGCTACCAAGGGGTGAGTAAAAATTATCTTGGGTGTGTCACTCCCTTACCCTGACTAAAAGGAAGGGTTCTTACTTGGACAGGGTGCATACCACTGCCAGCTAGAGACTCCCATTTCTAACAGTTCCCCAGATCCTAGCCCTCGGGGCAACCACTCTTAGGCTTTTGGCCTGATAATTGTTAGCATGTGGCAAACAGATTTTTTACCCATTATTGACGATTTCTAATTTCATGCTGCAGGAACCAATACCCTTTATTGTTAAAAGTCACACAAAGATGTCTTGAATGCAGTGGGAAAACACACATAATTTGGGTTTATCAGTGTGTTTGAGGTTCCAGGACATAACAAAGATTTTACCTATGTTGACTTTCAGGCCTAACCCTTCCATAAAGACCAAGAATCATTCTAATGAGAGCTGTAATGCCCTAGGGGTTTTTCCAATAAGGACAACGTCATCCGCACATGCAAATCAGATGTAGCGCACTGTCCAGTCCGGGGCGTTTCCCTGTATATTGACACCAACTCCTTCTGCAATTGATTGGTATAGAGGGTGAAGAGGAAGGGTGCATGTAAATAGCCTCGCCTAACTTTCCTGCGAACACTAAACAAGTCTAAGCATTCAACTCAATTTATTGTTGATACTTAAGTACATCCCTCTCAGAAAAAAGCACCTTGTTTTTTTTTACACATCATTCATTATTTGGTTGCACTTTTTTCTAAACATCACAATGGTGATTTTCAGTGCATTAATTATTTGATTGCACTTTTTCTATGCGGACTGGTGTATGTGAAATATTAACACACAATTTATTTTGAAGAAAGCATCATTAAATGAGACTCTGAAAACAACAACATTCTGCTATTTAAAATGAGACAGAAAGGCTTCCACAAGTCATTGTTAACCTTTGCCCAGATACCCAAGGACACATAGGGTTTGGCCTATAGTAAGACATTTTCGACAGGGCAAACCTAGTCTGGGCAGCTTTCTCATGCACCAGCTGCTTAAATACGTTTATAACATGTTTGGATGAGGAAACATAAAACATGTACTAATGCCTTGTGGATCTCAAAACCTAAACTGCAATTGTTTTCTTATGACGAAAAGATTTATTTATGTGCTGTAAGTACGTCTGTCCTCGTGTTGCGAATTAGGATTTACTGCTATCGCAAGTCAGGTGTGTTGTTTTTTCATACAGAGAAAAAATCCCAGATCAAATCAAATGCAATATGAGGGAGATTTACAGATGTCCGAGGGTTTGAACATTGTGAATAGACCAAGGTCCATGTATGGTGGTGGTTGTAAGTCACAAATGCAGATACCTTAGCCTCCGAGAATACCAATAAGTAATCAGGTGTATTATAAGATGCCTATTTTGAAATGCAAGACAGATTTGACCAATCTCAAGATCCTCAGGAGTGTCAGAGGGGGGTGCAAGAGGAATGCACTTTGGGTGCAGCCCTGGAAGTAGATCAGAGTGGACCGTTTATAGATGCAGAGGTGAATGGACATCCTGTTACCTTTCTGTTAGACACTGAAGCTGTGCGCTCCATACTAAGGATAGAAGTGGTCCCAAATATATCCCTTTCAGGACAATCGATTCAAGTGTTAGGAGTTACCAATCAGAGAATGAAGAGTGACCTGTTAGAATAGGACTGTTCCAAGATAGACATAAATGTGTAGTGTGCGATTCAAGCCCAGTCTGTCTATTGGGATGAGACCTTTTGTGTCACCTAAATTGTACTATATCTTGCACTCCAAGAGGTGTGGAGTTGCAAGCCTGTGATGACGATGCTGCTTTTAAAATGGATAATATGAGCTTGTGCGCAGAAATATTCATGGTTCTCACGAGCGAGGACTTACCACCTGATTTGAGGGACTCAGTTTCTATTAAAGTGTGGCATTTCACAGGTGAGGAGATATGAATGATTCGAGGGGTTGAAGCTGTTACGGTACAGGCCAAACCCAATGCTGTATTTCCACAAACTCCGCAGTACAAATTGACTCCAGAAACTGTGGCTGGAATAAGACCTGTAATTGAGTATATGATTACACAAGCCATTCTGAAGGACATATGAGGAAGTCCCTGCAATTCACCTATTATGGGACTGCAGAAGCCTAGTGTCAAGTACAGAATAGTGCAGGATTTGTGCAGGGTTAATGAAATCTTGATTCCATGTTGTTCTCTGGTACCGAATCCAGCTGTTATATTATTTCAGAAACCACGTGAGGCAGAATGGCTTACAGTCATAGATTAATGTCAGGCATTTTTCCCAATACCACTCCATGAGGATAGCCCATATTTATTTGCATTTAAGATGGAAGACCGTGTGTTAACATGATGTTGTATCCCTCAAGGGTATACAGAAAGCCCTCTATCTTTAGTCAGTGTTTGAAAAATAATCTTGAAGGGCTGATGATGCCCCAGAGCTGTGTTCTGGTTTAGTAAATTGACAACCTTTTGGTCGTTTCAGAGACTGAGGATGCTCGCAGGATTAATACAGTGGCTTTGCTGAATCATCTGGCAGAGAATGGACAAAAGGTATCCCCAAAAAAACTTCAGTATTGTCAGACTGAATTTCAATATCTAGGTCACTGAATTGAGAAGGGAAAACAAAGAGTGTCACCAGATCCCACAGGGACAATTCTGCAAATGGGAACTCCGAAAAAGACAGAAAGAAGTCTGCATGTTTTTGGGCGGCTATAGTCGACAGTGTATCCCAAATGTTTTGTTGCAAGCAAATCCACTATTGAAGTTGACTCAAAAGGACATTAGTGATCCGGTTCCATGGGATGATGATTGTTTGAGAGCCTTCCACGAGCTGAGAGAGTGCCTGTGTTGCGCTCCAGCTCTGGGAATGCTAGATTACAAGAAAGCATTTTCGCATTTCTGCTGTGAGAAGGAGGGATGTACATTAGCAGTCCTTGTACAGAACCATGGAGGTGCTAGTAGACCAGTGGCTTACTTTTCAGCAACATTAGATCAGGTAGCTTCTACGTGGCCCGGATATCTCAAATCCGTTGTTGTAACAGATGTCAGCATTGAGAGATGTGAAAGCATAGTGATGGGTCATCCACGTATTGTTTATGTGCCACATTCAGAAGCACTGTTAATGACAAGAACCACAACACAGTATTTAACAAATAACAGACTTACAAAGTATGAGCAGGTTATATTGGCTTCTGAAAATGTCACATTGAAATGCTTAACCACCTTGAATCCCACCATATCGTTACCTATTCCGCAAGAGGAAGGAGAAGATGGTGAAGAACATGATTGCCTAGATGTTACTGAGCTACTACCAAACTCAGACCTGATATTGTTGATGAAGCACTGCCTGAATCATATTTGGTCCTTTTTGTTGATTGTTAATGCTTAAGAGACAATGAAGGGTGTTTGAGAGCAGCGTTTGTTGTATACACCATATTGGGGGGTGGTGGAAGATGCCTGTTTAAAAAGAGTATGCTCTGCTCAGGTGGCTGAGATTATTGCTCTGATACGTGCTTCTACCATTGTGAATGGAGTCCGAGTGACTATCTATACGGGCAGCCAATATGGGTTTGGAGTGGTTCTAGATTTCAGGCAGTTATGGTCACAGAAGGGATTTGTGATGTCCTCAGCATCCCCAATCCGTAATGGAAAATATGTGCGCACATTTTTGGACACCTTGCAGAAACATTGGGAGATTGCAGTAGTAAAATGTGCGAACCATGGAAAAGGAGAGGATTTTGTTACAAAAGGAAATAACTACGCTGATGAAGTAGCTCTTTTTTTTGCTATACATGCTTGTGTTTTCAATTGAGAATATGTAGGAGAGACCACATAAAAGATGAGGTGAAGCGGCTGCAGGATGAGGTCCCAGAGGAGGAAGCTGAATCATGGGTTAGAGCAGGTTGTGAAAAGAGAGAAGATGGCACATGGGTGCCGACAGATGATAGAGCAGTACTACCTTATTAATTACTGAGCCCAATGGCAAGGCAGATTCATGGAGCAGTTCATCTTGGGAGAGATGCCATAGTGCGAGTGTTTAGGCAAACTTGGTTTGACCCACGTTTTCGTGTATTTGCTGAAGCAGTGTGCCATCGGTGTGTTATGCGTCAACAAATTAATGTTGGAAAGAGAACTGTGGTTACGATGAGTCATGTAGTGTTGGTGTGTTTATATATTCACATTGGGTTGAGGCATATCCAACTAGATGATGTGAAAGTCTCACAGTGGCAAAAAAGCTTTTAAGGGAACTGATACTGCATTTTGGATTTCCAACATCAGTGGAGACAGATAGAGGAACACACTTCCATAGTGAAATCATTAAATTGTTGTGTACAGCTTTGAACATTGATCAGAGATTGCATTGTAGTAACAGGCCTGAGGCATATGGTCTTGTGAAGCAGATAAATGGCACAATCAAGAAGAAGGTATCAAAGGTTTGTTCGTCAACTTTTTTGTAATGGCAAGATGTGCAGCCATTAGTATTGATGAGTCTACGTAGCACTCCTGATAGAAGGACAGGGCTTTCTGCACATGAGATATTGATGGGAAGGGCTATGTGATTGCCTACGGTGCCATCTACAGCATTAATAAACATCACAGATAATTTGATTTTGGATTATTGTAGAGGACTGGCTGATCTGGTTAATTCTGTGTCCCACCACGTCGAGGCTGCGACTGCATCCACCTCGAGAAACCTGGTTCTTAACCTTAACCCTATTTACTGGGTGCTTGTCCAAAAGCATGTGAGGAAGAGCTGTCTTGTTGCTCGCTGGCGAGGAGCATACCCGGTGATTTGGTCACAACTCCAGCGGTGAAGTGTGGAGGATTGCCAAACTGAATCCATGCTTCACATGCTCGTTGAGTTCCTGAGCCTGTGGAAGAAATGACTCCACTTGTTCCGAGTAGTGCCACTGAAAGTGCAAAAGTAGAGGAAGGAACAGGTCAAATCGTAAGAACTTTTGGTGAGGCTAGACAATCAACCTAGCAAGGAAGAAGAGATCAAGCTGCACCAGAGTTGAGTTCAGATTCTGAATTAGATGAAATTGCAGGAGGGAACTATGAACCAGATCAAAGCAGACAACCTATTGAAGAAGAGTCAAATCAAGAGGAAGAGAGGAGAGCAGGTGCAGAAGCAGAAGCAGAAGTTTGGCCGGCAAGAAAAGAGAAGCTGAATATAAGGCTTGCATCTGAGAAAAATCTCGCTCCTTTTCCTGAAACTTCTGAATCAGATCAAAGTGAAACCGAAGAGAGACCAGATGGTCTAAGTTGATCCAGAAGAGAGAGGGTACCGTCTCAAAAGTACGCATCTCCTGAGTGGACGTACCTGGCTGCAGATGCAGAGACCGGGGAGATCTGTGAGGCTGGGGACCGGTACAGTGAATCATGGAGAAAGCGCACTGAATATTGATATTCAGTTGCTGGTTCCTGGTGTTAAAGCTTTCAGAATCACGACTCTGACAGTTCCTGATCCACCAAGGCTGAGTGGTTTGCGATTTCTGATTCTTAACCAGGTTGCTTTCCCTACCTTTGGTCGACAGCATACCGCACAGGAAATGGGAAAGATTTGTGCAGAGATTTTGCAACTTGTTCTTGCTATGCTTGGATCTATTATCATTAACGATGAAGGTTGAACTGTGAAAAAAGAACGTATTCGCCTTTAGAAAGAAGATAACCTAGGCCCAAGTGGAAGAAGATGTAAGTTAGGGACTTTCAATAGAAAAAGAATTGAGGGCGAGGGCTGACTACATCTCTTCAATAGATTAGTATTGCTATACTACAATTGCAATAATCAAATGGAAAACAGAAAATAAAAAGACATTTTAAATGATAGGATAAAGCAAAGAAAACTTTGTTGACTCAGTTTGCGCCTCAATAAATCACCCAATGGATCAAAATGGAGTTCGGAAGCTCAAGACGCAAGAAGAAGTGTATAATTGGTACGCTTATTATCGTGGTGCTTATTGTCATAACTGTGGAGATTGTTGCATATTTGCTTGGGTCTCACAATGCTTAAAAGAATGGGGAACAGGCAACGCTTACCCCACCTGCCTCAGATGTAGAAGAGGGTGCATCCGCAAAAGATAGAGATATGATCAGGGAAACTATTTGGATGTTACACATAGATTTATCAAAAGGTGATTTCACGTTAAATGCACATGCTCGTTTGTTGTATAAGTACATTGATACAATGGAAGCGAAAGACTGCTATGTGTGTATGCAATTGCTAGCCTCAGTAGAAGAAGGCATTCAATATCATCATTTACCTTTGACATTTGGCATCACATGTAGTGTGTTGTTGAGCATGTTTAGTAAGACACATTTTGAGTGCTACTTCTCCAATTATGATGTGGTACTCTCAGAATGTCCAGTTCATGAATAAATATGATAATAAGGAGGTAGAAAGGATGTCTATGTATTTTGTGCCTATTATTACTTAGATACATCTTATGCCCATAGACACAATCTGACCTGTATGTCATCTGACATCGAAAAGAAGTTTGTAGATCAGATAGAATATCGGCATAGGCAGACCTTATTTAGACCTGATCCAAAGCATAAGGTTATTCCATGGACCAAAGAAGAATTAGATAATAAGGCGAAAGGGAGTTCTGATCCAATAGCTTTAGATGTCCAGCAAAAAGGGCATTAGACACCCTTCAACATAATATGACAAGATATTTGTGGGAGTGATTGTGAACACAATTTCTTAATTGAGGAATCAATAAGGAAGGCGCTATTGGATACATTAACCCTAGCGCCAAATGTGTATTATGTGTGTGGAAAAGGTGCTTATGTGAAATTGCCTAAGAATTGGTATGGTACATGGTATTTGGCTGTGGTATTTCCTAAAATCTTCCATGTGGATGATTTATGACCTCTGGAACGGAAATGATTGCACAGATGAAAATGTGGTGTCAGTGCGGTAGAAAATATTGGGGATGTATGTGGCGCCATGATACCTAGCTTAGGTGTGATTTTGAATGATGTGAAAATTAGAAAGTTGGCAATGCTGGTTGATAAGCTCTCTGTGAATAATGCCCAAATCGTATTACTCGTTGAAGGGGAGGTGGTTTCGATAAGGGCTATGGTTATTCAAAATTGTCTTGCATTAGACGTGTTATTAGCAAAAACCTGATTGCAAGTTGTTTTGAGTTTCGTTTCTCCTTTACTGCTCAAGAACTATAATTAAATTAATCCTTTTTGTGTTCGAAGACAGTATGTTCTCACCCTACTGCAGGTTCAGGAATTTGACTTAATTAGTCTTACATTCAAGCTGATAACCAGAATATCTTTGAAGTAGGCTGAAAGGCGAGAAGGGAGGACGCCATTCTTGTCTGGCCTATCTGAAACCCAAGGTCACTGGAAGAAAACCCATTTTAATTAGAGCTTCTGTGGAAACTTACTGAAGATGTTGCAAATGGAAAATTTTACCTTGTGATGTATTGTGGGTTGAACATTGTCTTTTTGTATGATGCGCAGGGAGAGATTCGTGAGACTAATGCAAATTTTCGGAGAAGAAGAAGCATCTTAGAACAAGCTACATAGCTTTAAGCTATCAGACCCATTTTACGTGAGTACTTCTTTGGAAGTCAACACTTGCTGACACCTTTGGGATAGGATATCGGAGAAATAGGTAGGATGTTCAAGTAGCACTGTAGGGAAATATATCTTTCTTTTCTTCCCTAATGAAAAGAGAATTGGACTCAGCTTCTATTCTTTGTTGCATTTTGATTTTGGAGTTCATCATATTATGCCTTTTTTGCAGAATGAATTATATTTGTAGATTCGGCTCTGTATTGATTTTTATATATCTCTATACTCTGATATTGAGGTGTGTTTATATTCAATTATTTAGGGCTTATAATGAATCCACAAAAGTGAAATTCGGAGTCTGCGGTCCTTTAAATGGATGACTAAATTGAACACTTTTAGCGGCTATAAAAAGACCATCTGATTTGAATTTAGAAAGGGAAGGTTAAAGTGTAAAATTTTGCGTAATCACCATCATGGAAAATAGAATAGTGGCATGTGTGACATATAAGAAATCTATTTTTTACCTAATTGGATTTTATCATGTCTTGTCAATCGCATGTTTGCAATTATTTAAATTAATCTTATTCATAATATTGCATTTATTAATTCAATCAACCATTATTTCACCCCAGACAATAATGATTTCTTTCTCGTCATTTAGTGCCCCATAAATCGACTGATAAATGCCAGTATTGTAACAGTGATTGGCAACATCAATAAGACTTGCTTTTCAACCTATTGCCTTTGCCAATGATTTTGTTGCATATACATTACACATATTATGCAAGTGAAGTCATTACATTTGTTAGCATTTGTAAACTCTCTTTGCTCTAGTCCAACTTTATAGTGTCATTGTTAATGACTATACTGATTATTACTAAAGCCTAGCGGTCTAGGCTCTATAAGACTGAGCTATTGGGTTTTACAATGCGTGTAAGGCACATGTGAGCTGAGTAGCATCAAGGTATATGGGTGTGTTCCGGTTGTTGGAAAGTGTTCATACTGGTGTGTGAATTAGAGCTTTGGGATTTTGACTAAAGTTAGTTTGAGTTTGTTGGTCAAATAATGTTCATATTACATGCTCAGTCAATCCATCAAACTGCTAACAAGCACTCACATAGCTAATTAGTCTGGCTTCTTTTAAGCCTATGTCTGTTGTTGTGTGATATATCTGGATGCAATAGGAACATTAACAAAGAGGCACCTAAATCCTGAAGTGGTAGCATTCGGTATAAAGCTCAGGATTTTAGATCACACATAAAGCACTGACCACAATACACTTTTACCAGCAGACAGCTTAAAGCTCTGTCATAGGTGGGAACTAAGAATTGTTAAGCGGTAAAAATGTGGAATCCTTGGTGTCAACTCTAAAACTTGCAAAGCAGAAAGCAGCAGCTGGCTTAAGAATTTCTTGATGCTGGTCATTGGGGGAGACAGCAGGAGGGAGAACAACATGAGGGACAGACAAGGGAGCCAAATGATATACACATGTGAGAGATACAATGTGGTAGAAAAAGGCCAGAAGCAATACGAATAGTGGTGGAGCAAAATCACAGAATGGAGCAAGAATCAAGAGAGTGGTTGGAAGCAACATGAAGTGTGGGGTGGGGGAAGCAACACAAAGTTTGCAGGGAAAGAAGCAAGTTAACAGTGGGAGAGAGCATAATGGAGAGCAGTGGGAGGAAAGGCGGGCCTAGGGACAGCAGCACAAGGGGAGAAAGCAACTGTGGGATTGAGGAGAAGCTATAAAGTGCCAGGGACAAATGTATGATCCCTTTGCACCGCCTTTGCATCACTTTTTATGATGCTGCAGAGGTGTAACAATTGCGCCACGTTGAGCTATATTTACAAAGTGACTCATCTAAGGAGATGTGTCAATTTGTAAAGCGCTGCACAACATTATACATGCGTTAGGTATAATGTATGCAGGGTGAGCATTCCCCCACAATAAATGCTCATAGAAATGGCACAGTGAAATCTTTAAGATTTTGCTGCAACACTTCTAAGAGGCCACTGCGTCAAATCCTTACACCTGCCTCACAGCAGGCGTAAGCGTGACGCAGGTCCTTTCACATGGGTTTGTTCCATGTGAAAGGACACACTGCTGGAGTTGCACCTGTTTTCAGACACACTCCGGCAATGCCTCACTTTTGCGTCCACAGATAAGTTGGGGATACTGACGTATCTTTAATTCCTTGTGACATGGAGCACTGTATACTAAATAAGGCGCATCCATGTTGTCGCAAGAAGGGTCGGTAAAAAAACTGTTGCATTGCTGTTTTCACACAACAACGCAACAGTTTTCATAAATGAGGCCTCAAGTCTACATCAAACAAATTGTACATTAATACAAAGTGTGTAACAATACTTGTATGCCTCACAAAGCCTTTACACAAACTCAAACATTGGTAGAGATACAGGGAAATAACACACACACACACAAACAAAAAAATACACGAACTGTATTCAAGTCAGGGACATGTTAAACCACATGAACACTATTTATGTGAAATGTCTCATATGACTTCCTTCACAGCAGATTTTTGCTTTCATTTCAAAAATAATATTTTTCTCATGTCTAAACAGATGATAAAATGGAACAGAAACAAAAATAACTCTCTATTTATTTATATAAATGTATACAATACCTCCCCCTGTGATGAAATAACCACTTTGAACACGATAAATGGCAATGCAGAGGTCCTTTTAATTTTCAGAATGGGGGTTCTGACATAAATGTTATACCACTGAACTCATAGGGATTGTAAAAAAAAAAAAACAAGTATCAACTGTAGAAAAGTATAGCAAATGAGTAATATTCTTTTAGCTTGAGAGTTATAAATGTGTGGTATTCATCTACATTGCATTTTGGAGCACACTGTCACATATACATTACTAAAGCATGGAGTGGTAGAACACTGTAATTTACAAACAGCACAATTGATCATTAAATTTGCACAGAGTTTTACTGATACAGCTATGTACAGCATTTAAATAGTAATGCATAGAAATCGGGTTTCCTGATATATTGTTCATTTGGGCATCACCTATTAAAGTATCTTGATTTGATTTGATTCAATTAAAATCTTGGATATGTTGTGTGGTATTAAATATAACTTATTAAACAAAACAATTGGTTCTGTTGGGGTAACAATCACTTTAGAGTACTCAATGAGCAGAAAGCTTACTTATCAACGATTTAAGGAAAAAAGAGAAAAGAACATAACATAACACAGACAAGGTTAGAATTCAATACTATATTCAGAATCAAATATCAACTATTTAAGGTTGTCACAATTTACAAATGTAATTGCATAAGGAATAGGTGACTGTGGTGAAAAAAAGTGACATATGGTGTTTGGTGGCGTGGACAGTACACTTATTTACAAGACACATAAACGTGCAATTGGGAAGGGGGAAAGAATTTCTGTTTGTCCTTATTATTGTCCCACACATGCTACAGGGTCCATTTATGATTTAAACTGGGATCATGTACGTTGTTCAGACATTTGTGGTGCGTCGAAGTTTTGATCCCGAAAGTTGCGCAAATTATAAAGTGTGTCAAGATGGGTCTTCTTCAGGACAGGAGAGGGGGTAAGCAGCCAAAATGCAGATTCTTTAATATGTCTACAATTGCGAAGGGCTTCTCATTCAGGGAGTGGCTAATAGTTAAAAGCTCTTAATTCTCCACCGGGCGGTTGGAGTCTCACTGGTATCCTATAGAAGACCTCCACCAGTCAGTTAGAGTCTCTTTAAAAAGGCCATTCAAGTGATTTACGTGATCTGGCAGGCGAAAGAGTCCGTCCCGCACTCGCTTAGTTGAAAGAATTACATATAACAGCCTTTCTTTTAACACTCTCTGTACCCCATCAAGATTGGTAAATAGTTTGCATACAACAAACTCAATTTGTGGTCAAAGAAAAGTGAACACCAATCTTAACAATTTGTCAGAAGACTAATTTTACATTTGGCCTATGTGTTTCAATGAACAGCAAATGTGACAAATCTAAAGTCATCTTTATTGTTCATTCAACTTCAAACTCCAGCATGGGTATTTAGGGGCTCTGCAGCAGTCTCTTCAATCCTACTTACAGCCCCTATGTGAAAAACCTAAAGGAATAGAATACCTGAAAAGTTGTGTCTTTCCTCAGGTGCGGGTTATGCGCATTATCCTCATTAGTGCCCGTTTGACTTCCTTGTTCCTCAGGCTGTAAATGAGGGGGTTCAGCATGGGAATAATCACAGCATAGAACACAGATGCCACTCTGTCCTCTTCCATGGAGTGATCAGAAGTGGGTTTAGCATACATGAAGACAAGTGTTCCAAAAAACAAGGTGACACAAACAAAGTGGGAGGAGCATGTGTTGAAGGTCCTCAATCTCCCCTCTGAGGACTTTATCTTGAGAATGGCAGAGACAATGAAAGCGTAAGAAGTAATAATGATAGTGAGGCAAAGCACAATGACACCACCTGCCACTGACACCAGCACTGCCTCATTGAGGGTCGTATCCGAGCAGGAAATCTTTAAGATTGGTGGCACATCACAATAGAAATGCGTGATCTTGTTTGAATTGCAAAAGGGCAACCTAAAAGTCAAAATTGCATGTATCAGTGCATTCAGGAGGGAAATTGAAAATGCAAAAACAACAAGATAAATACAAACTCTCGTGCTCATGATGATTGAATACAGCAACGGGTTACAGATTGCTATGTATCGGTCATATGCCATCAATGTCAAAAGGGTCACTTCTGTACTCCCCATGGTGAAGAATAAAAACATCTGTGTTACACATCCTGAAAAGGATATAGCCTTATTTTGTGCTATAAAGTTTGCAAGCATATTTGGGGTAGTGACTGAGGAATAACAGATGTCAACTAAGGACAAACTACAGAGCATGAAGTACATAGGAGTGTGAAGACGAGAAGTCAATATAATCACCAACATGATTCCGATATTGCCTAGGAGGGTAATAATGTAGACGTGAAGAAAGAAAATAAAGAGTGCAATCTGCAGCACTGGGTCATCTGTAAGTCCTGAAAGAATAAACTCTGACACATGGGTCCAGTTTCCTGTGTGCATTGTTCCAAAGTAAGACACCTTCCTGGAAAGAGCTAGAGAAATAAGTAAGGGATGTACTTTCCAGAGCCATTTTCCAAGCAGAGAACTGTCAGTGTGAAAAAGGAGAAAATTAGCTTAATTAATTATCTCACAATAAAATTGAAGAAAGAATATAATGACTGGTTTTCTCCAGGGCAGTCTTCTTTTTTTTTTTAAATATATTTTCATTAAAGATTTTCCCCTGTTTTTCCCCCTTGCAGGGCTTATTACGTACAGGTAATGACAAACATACATTAACAAATAATAACAAAATGTTCACATTATTCATTGCATAATGACAAATACAAAAGAAAGATAGCTATAATCATAGTAAGTTAAGTAACACCAAATGTAACTGCTGGGTTCTTAACTATCCATCCAGTTTCTCATGGGTTCCCATATTAGTAGACCTAACCTTCCCCCCCCTTCTACCCTTCCTTGCATATATCTCCCATTCTTGGTTATACATGGAGAGAAGCCTGGACAACCACTGGAGAAATGTGGGAGGCATTGGATCTTAAACTGTATAAATAATAATCACAGCATAATCAAGAGGAATATAAACAAGTGAGTGCTCCTCTAATCACACGAGGCATTGGATCTAACCATGCTGTTGCCACACATAGTCGTAACACTGCCATTGCTATACAAACAAACTAGTTAGCAGTGCATTCCCCGTCTACTCCCAGAATAACCCTTGATGGTGTAAGCACGGTGTTAATACCCAAAGATTTATCCAGAAAAGTTTAAATTGCTTTGTGTAAAGGGAGCAGAGTTGGGCATGTAGCAAAAATGTTAACTACCCCAGCTTCTGTGCTGTTACATTCTGTGCTGTTACATCGGGGGCATGTGATACCAGATGTGCCCCCCATTGTGCGATCCTGCCCGGCCCCAATCTCTCAGCCCATTTGTCTTCATGTTTCCCTATATCATCCTCTCTTGCTAAGAGTTCAAAATAAATTAGTTTAATCATGCAATTCCCTTTTTTTGCGATGTATTCAATAACTGGATTTTCCCCAAATCCAGCCGGACCCCCCCCTTCTTTGACCCCAAAATGCTCCTTACTTGTAGGTATTTATAAAAGCTTTTTGTATCTACGCCATACATCTGCTGGACCTCAGCAAACTGATACAAACCCTGTACTCTCATCAGATCCTTAATACACACAACTCCACGCCGTCCCCAGTCTGAAAAGACCAAATCCACAAAGATTTCTGTTGGAAGTGAGTTATTCCCATTCAGTCGTGTGTACGCATTGTATCTCCCGAGTCCACATTTCTTCCTAAATGCTGCCCATATTTTATATGCTGCGATCAGGGTTTTAAATTTAGTTCTCTTATAATAACTGAAGTCTGTGTATTTTAAAAAAACATTGAGTGCCTCTTCTCCTAGCAATACTGAGTATATAGATGTAGAATCCGCTATTTGTTCTGCCTCCAGTGTGGCTCCTCCTATTAGCTTAGGCATATACTGGAGAGCTGCAGCCCAGTGATACATTCTAAAATCAGGGACGGCCCAGCCACCTCTTTCTCTAGGGAGTGCCATGTACCTCAAGGCACGCCTCGTCTTCCCATGTGCCCATAACAATCTATTTAACATCTGATCCAATGCAGTGCACCATTTTGCCTCGAATGTTAATGGGATCGCCCTAAAAATATATAACAACTTTGGCAATAATATCAGTTTTATGATGTTCGCCCATCCAACTATCGAGAGGTGGAGATTGTGCAACCTGTCAAGGTCTTTTTTTGCCTTATTAATTATCGGCTCAATGTTCTTGGCCACAATGTTATTCAGGTTTGCAGATATATATATTCCCAAATGTACTCCTGACTCTGTTCCGCGATTATCAGAACAGGGCACCATATTGTTTTTAATAATTTGCATTTTCGGTCCGTTAACCAGAAATTCTGCCAAACACTACAGCTTCTTTCTCTATTTTCCTGATGGCTTCTGTAGGGGCCGGCGTGATGACTGCTACGTCATCAGTGTATGCAAGTATTTTACAATCTCCTCTCTAGTCTTTACTGGTGGGATATCCCTATTGGTTTCCAATCTTCGCTGCAATGGATCCACGTATACCGCAAATAATAATGGGGAGCAAGGGCAGCCCTGCCTCGTACCACGTCTAATTTCTAAGTTCTTTGTATATTCCCCATTAACCCTGATTCACGCTATGGGTGCAGAGTACAGCGCCTGTATGGCCTCTATGAAGCTGTTCCCTATGCCTGCCCAGTGTAATGATGACCGAAGATAGTCCCAGGAGACCCGGTCGAAGGCTTTCTCTGCATCCAAAAGTAGAACAGACATTGGGTCTCCTGAGACCTCTGAGGCGTCGAATAAGGTGATAACCCTCCGAATATGTTGTGTTGTCTCTCTCCCTGGGATGAACTCATGCCATGTCTTACTAGCTAGTGTACATATCACTCTGGAGAGCCTGGAGGCAAGCACTTTAGAATAGGTTTTGTGTCCGCATTCAATAATGTAATAGGCCTGTAGGATCCTGCCTCATTTGAAGGCTTGCCTCTTATAAGAATAATAACAATTTCAGCCCCCGCCCACGAGTTTGGTGTAGAATGGCCCCCTTGTGCCTGTTGCAACGTTTCAACCAGGTAAAACTCAATAGGGATCTGATTCGGTCCTGCAGCTTTTCCTGCCGGCAAGCTCGCCAGGGCGGATCTGATTTCTTCCTCCTCCATAATTGCCTCTAGCTCGTCTCTACTTTCTTACGTAAGATTTGGGGGTACTATATCTGCGACATACCTTTGTGTTTGGAATTGGTCAGGTGAATGATCTTCTCTATAGAACTTAGTGTAAAATTGTCTGAACACCTCACTAATCCCAGCTGACTCCGTCACCAAACACCCTGTGCGGTCTACAATTCCCTTTATCTCGCCCAGTGCAGCCTTTGTCTGGTTCGAACTGCTAGGGTGTGACCCACCTGTTCGCTGTATTCATGGCAGTGCTCCCTCCTTACTGTATATGCAGCTGCTGCTTTTAAAGCGATATTTTCCCATGCCTTCACCTTTGCCCTGGCTAGTTTAACAAGGGTCAGATCGATAGGCGCCCTTGCTACAGTTAGGGACACTAGCTCTGCCTCCAATTCTGCTACAATCTGGGGCAGCTCAATAGCCCCTTTCTGCTCCTGCTTTTGTCTAAATAGCTTAAAACTCAACGTTTCTCCGGGGACACCAGATTTAAAGGCATCCCAGGTAAAACCTGTATCTGTGCTGCCCCAATTAATATCCCAGTAATTCTTGTAAAGAATGTAGATACTGTCCTTTAATAATCCGCGTTCAAAGGTCCACTTGCGCGTAGATCTAGTTTTTATTGTGGCGTCAAAACAGAGTACTAATGGATTGTGGTCTGATAGGATGCGAGGTAGTTTTTCTATCTGGGATTTTGCTACAAGCCTGTTTGAGATCAAGAAATAATCCAGCCTTACGCAGACCCTGTGAGGTGCTGAAAAGTAAGTTGCCCCATGGTCTTGCGGCTTAAGTATAGACCATGCGTCATCTAATGCGTTATTTCTTGCCAGGCTGATGATTACCCTACATACCCTTTTTTTACGCCCTTGGCATTTTTCTGTCGGGTGTAAACCAAGCCCACCTATACCATTAATATTAAGATCTCCCCCAAGTATCGCTACGGAGGCCCATGCCGATAGATCCAGATCTAAAAATGAAAAGATCTCGGGATCATCCTCTGTCGAGCCGTAAATAGAACCTAGCGTGACCCAGTCACCATTTACCAGGCATTCTACTAAGACCCATCCCCCCCATGAGTCCTCCAGTTTCTTCCTGACTGGGGCCTGATTATTTTTAGCAAGTATTGACACTTCTCTAGTTTTGGACCCTTGTTTAGAATAAGCCAGCACATGAAAGCTTAGTTGATCCCAGGAGGTACCCCTTGTTGCCTTCAATATGGGTTTCCTGTAAGCAGATAAAATCAGCCCTTGAAGCTCTTAAGAATGCTGCTACTCGCTGCCTTTTAGCACGATCATTCAGACCACAATCATTAATAGTGAGTATTTGAGTACTCATCCCTTTACCTTAATGGAATGACCTAACCTTACCTCCTGAAAAAAAATGCTCGGATCCTCCTTATTACTTTTCAAGCCTGCAGTATCCATTGCTATCTCTCTGACTAATATGTACCTTAGTGTGGTGTGCCTGTATACCATCAAATATCCTTCTAACGTGTGCCCGGAAACCCTCTCCCTCACAGCCCCCCCTTGCCTCCTCCTCCAGTGTCCCCCCTATAGGCAAATAGGTCAGGAATGACCTATGTGTGGCTGCAAACCACCTAACTAGAGTGCCTGTGACTTATATGTCCTTAAGGTCCCCATTTTTTTCCTTCCCCCTTCCCCCCACTGCCTCCGCCTTGAGCCTTCTTTTCCTTTAACTCAGTCAAGAATGCCTGTGCTTTAACCTCTGTAAAGAACATTCTAACTTGTCCATTTACCAGCACCTTTAGGTGTGATTGGAAGAGTAGAAAAACCTTATGTCCCAGAGACTGAAATGCTGGACTCATTTGCCTTAATCTCCACCTCCTCTCTATTTTTGGGTGGCAAAAGTCTGGGCGAGCGAATAAAGTAGTCCCCTTGACTGTTCTCTTTGTTTCTGGCCTCGCTCTGTTCATAATCTCCTGCCGGAGGATGTAGTTTCCAAGGAACACCAGAATTTCTCTAGGTCCCTTCTTCTGAGTCAGGGGAAATCTGTGCACCAGTTGGACCTCGCTCTCCCAGTTCCAATTTGATAACGTACCTTTCAGTAATGCCACCACGAAGGAGCGGATATCTTGCCCCTCTGTTCCCTCAGCGACCCCCAAAAGTCTAACATTGTTGCGTCTTTGATGGTTCTTTAATTCTTTGAGCTTCCATCTCATATCTTTCGCCAGCTTTTCCTGTGTTTCTTTAAACTCCTGCCATTTGGATACCTCATCCTTAAGTTTCCCAGTCCGCTCCTCCACCTGGGTGACTCTACCTTCCATATCTGCATACAATCTGTTCATTTTCCTAAGTGACCCTTGTATTTTTTTGGATGCTTGCCTGGCCCTTATAGCCTCTGCCCTGGCCTCCCCATGCATTTGCTTGAGAGTGCCAAAAAGTAGTTCCATAGTAGGGGGCTGTGGTATCTCCTGCTCATCGGTATGCTGCTGTACAGCTGGGTCTCCATTCTCTTGCTATAGTTGGGAAGTCGGGGCATAGTCTCTGTCCAATTTCTTGGCCACCTACCCCGTGTTGGGCTACCTCTTGTCTTTGCTAGGCCCGAGAGCTCACCCTGTGGCACCTTGTCCCTGCAGATGCCCTCTTAACTGAGGTACTCTCTTCGGTGGATATATCTGATATATCTGATTTGGACCCGGACACAGAGTTGGAATCGGATGCTCCAGAAATGCTTTCCCCGCTTGAGAGTGAGGACCCTGTATCATTGTTTAGTGAAAAAAAGCAATCGTCACTAGGGGAGCCTGGCATTGCAGCTGGGACTGTCTTTTTCTGTTTTCCAGATCTTGCCAACCCTGCGTTTCCAAGGGCAGAGGCTGTCATGCTTTCCAAAATGTTGTTTCTTTTATTCTGTCCCCGGCGCTATAACCGGCAGCTGCTTCAGTTAATTTTGCCTCCAAAACTAGCGCGTGGGTAGGTACCTTTTTCCCAGTCTCAGCCCTCGGTGAAGCGCCCGTTTTTGTAGTGCTATCCGCCGTGGTGTGGCCTGTTATCACATTTCCCAACTTTTCTGTGAGGTGTGACTGAACCTGTATGACTGGTGAAAGAACCAGGGCCAAGGCCTGTTCTCCAGTTTCAACTCCCTCAAGTGCGACTGTTTCAAACTCCGAAGCTGAATCCGCCGCTCTCTCAGGATCTTTTGCCTCCATCTGAATGTGTCCCTCGATGTACGGCAGCCTTTCCTCTGTTGTAGGCGCCAGTGCGGCTGCTCCTTCAGAACCAACTTTCCTCCCCGCCTACGTCTCTGCCTCAGCATTGGCCGTTGCATCTTCGTCCTCATCCATTCCATCCTGGCTCAGCTCGCTTTGTCTTGCCACTTGCTCGATGCCACAAGGATTCTGAGCTGAGACCACTCCTGTATCATCCATGCAGATCTCATTCCTTGGTGTCACGACCGTCGCGGGAAAAGCCTCGAACAAGGTAGGCTGCAGCAGCGCATCTCTGCCCGGAACGTCTTTGCTTTTCTATTCTACGTTTTTGGATACAGACTTTTGTGTTTCCGAGCTGTTACGTTTTTTTTAAAAAAAGAAGTGTGTTTCAGTTGTTTTAATTGAGATGTATTTTACACTTCCTTTATTTTTCGGGTTTCCTGGAGCGTTTATAAAATTTTTTTACCATTTTTGGGTTTTTAATGGATTCTGAATAATCGATTTATTTGGATGTTGGATGGATTTAGCACAGTTGTATTTTTACATTTTATTGGGCAATTTCTTTTTTATGCTGTGGATTTATTACTACATGGATTGTTATGGATATTTGTATTTGCTCTTTAGGTTGCTGTGAAAGGTAAGTGATTTTATACTAATATTTGTGTGGGTTGGGAAATGTTCTATTTTTAAACATTTTTTGTTTAGTTAGATATTTATTTTGTCTACATATTTTAAATTATTTAAAAATATTAGACAAAATAAATATGTTATAATTTGTTAAGGAGATGTTTTTGGTTATATTTTGGGCATTTTTAAGATTTTGATCATTTTATATGGTTAGTGTTTTCAGTTTAGTGTTTTGGCTATCATTTTCAAGTACTCTAGTCCTCTTGTTGTAGGGTAAAGTTGTACTTGTTGTTGTAAATATTGGTACCTTTGGGCAGTTTGTCTTGATAGTTTGGGTTTTAATTGTAAGACAGATTGCTCCATTCTTAATTCTTGAAAACTTTGCTCTTTTTGGATTGCTGTTAGGAGTTTGTGTAGTGTAGGAGTTGTTCGGCCAGTTGAAGATAAGAAGGCATTATGCCGACCCTCAACTGCGTTGTTTATCTTGGCTTCTTGGTTTAGGGTTGGTTGATTTACATTCCATCAAGGTATTAGGAATTTAGGTTGGCGTCTGTGGCCTGACCTGTGTAGTCTCCCCACCCAGGTGTCCTCAAAATAATCCAAAAGTGGAGCTAGTTTTTGTTCATTTTGTGTATAGAAAGGACTTTCTATTAAAAGGTTATAGTGTTCAGCCACATCGGTGATTGGCACGTATGCTAGGGCTATTAGGTGTTTTATTTGGTATGCAAATGTAACATTGGTAGCATATTCAACACTAAGGGGCCCATTAGGATAGCGGGCGGAAAACCACCCCGACCGCCATGGAGGCGGAAACCAACCGCCCGACAGGCCAGCGGAAATACCGTCCGCCAAATTAGGATAAACCGCCACAAAAGTGCGACCGCAGCGGCAGCGGACCAAGCAAATCTGCCCGACGCGGGCGGAGAGGGCAAAAAAGTGACCGCGGGGGACGGATAAGCAGCGGAAAAGGGACACCCCACCACATGGAAAGTAGACACACTGCACAGTAAATTACAATAGCCCCGAGGGTGTCGCGGTCGGAAATGCCGACACCGACCGGCGCGGTCGCACCCATGAGGGAATGGGAGAAATGGCGCTCAAGCAGCAGCAAAGCCACCGCAGTAGACAAACATGAAAAATATGGCAGTCGATGTGTAAATACCTAAGTGATGCTAAAATCCCATGAACAAAGTAGCACTGCCCCCAAAATATACAACACACATACACATAAATATGAAAAAGTTAAATCAAAGACAAAACCACAGAACCACTCCCACAACACACCTGACAACTGAAATCCAATCGGACACACCCACACAGCTGAGTACAAAGCCACCCCCTTCACTGACCACAATCCTTTGCATCACTCCAGAAGAGAAGGCCATGCACCACACCTGACAGGAGAGACTATAGAGCAAAGCACACACACCCACCCACCACCACCATCAACACTACCATCAAACCATCACAAACAAACCCCCATCACACAACCCACCTTACACATCCCCACCACAACCCTGCACCCATACACCCCTGCAACCACAAACACCTCAACCCCCACACACCATGATAGCACAAAAAATGCCCAAATTCACCGAGAGTGAGTTGACAGTCATGGTCAACAAGATTGTGAGAGTAGAGCCACAACTATTTCGTAGCCTGGTCCAACAGACACCATTAGCCACCAGGACACAGATGTGGAAAAGGATATTCCAAAGGGTGAATGCAGTAGGGGCCACCCCAAGATCCAAGAAGGAGATCATGAAGCGGTGGCATGATCGGAAGAGGGTTGTCAAGGAGAGGAGGAGAAAGAACTGGACGCTGGCTAACCAGACTGGCAGTGGCCCTCCCATCCCACCGAAGACCTTCATACCATGGTAGGAGAAGGTGCTTGCCATACTCCTACCTGAGAGTCTCACAGGAGTAGCCGGAGGAGCGGTGGCTGGTAAGTACAGACAAATGACAACCACCACAATGCCAATTACTACATTGCAATACACAAACACCATTACACTGTCCATCCCCACCCAACATGTAGCCAGTTATCCTGCTGAGGAGGCCTGTCTGGGGGAGGGAGGTCTGTACAACAACTCACACCATAGCCCCGGTCCCATACCCCAGCAGCATAGAGGCCTCCCCCACCCAGGAGCATGTGTCAGCCATTGCACAGTTTAAAAAACAGACTTAGAGTTTGGTAGCCATCTTGTATTGGAGCTCTTGTTGTGGGGTGGGAGGCCTGTATCACTACTCCCACCATTCACCCTGTCTCACACCCCAGCAGCATGGAGGCCTCCCCCACCCAGGAGCATGTCTCAGCCATTACACAGTTTAACATACAGACTTACAGGTTGGTAGCTATCTTCACTGAGAGAGTGTGGGAGGGAGTGAGGGAGGTCGGGAGGGATGTCTGCACTACAACTCCCACCATTCCCCCAGTCCCACACCCCAGCAGAATGGAGGCCACCCCCACCCAGGAGCATGTGTCAGCCATTGCACAGTTTAACAAACAGACTTACAGGTTGGTAGCCATCTTGTATTGGAGCTTTTTTTGGGGTGGAAGGCCTGTATCACTACTCCCACCATTCCCCCTGTCCCACACCTCAGCAGCATGGAGGCCTCCCCCACCCAGGAGCATGTGTCAGCCATTGCACAGTTTAACAAACAGACTTACAGGTTGGTAGCCATCTTGTATTGGAGCTTTTTTGTGGGGTTGGAGGCCTGTATCACTACTCCCACCATTCCCCCTGTTCCACACCCCAGCATCATGGAGGCCTCCCCCACCCAGGAGCATGTGTCAGCCATTGCACAGTTTAACAAACAGACTTACATGTTGGTAGCCATCCTGTATTGGACCTTTTTTGTGGGGTGGGAGGCCTGTATCACTACTGCCACCATTCCCCCTGTCCCACACCCCAGCAGCACAGAGGCCTCCCCCACCGAGGAGCATGTGTCAGCCATTGCACAGTTTAACAAACAGACTAACAGGTTGGTAGCCATCTTCACTGAGAGGGTGTGGGAGGGAGGGAGGCCTGCACTACAACTCCCACCATTCCCCCTGTCCCACACCCCAGCAGCATGGAGGCCTCCCCCACCCAGGAGCATGTGTCAGCCATTGCACAGTTTAACAAACAGACTTACAGGTTGGTATCCATCTTCACTGAGAGGGTGTGGGAGGGAGGGAGGGAGGGAGGCCTGCACTAGAACTCCCACAATTCCCCCAGTCCCACACTCCAGCAGCATGTAGGCCTCCCCAACCCAGGGGCATGTCCCAGCCATTGCATCCTGCACAGTCACCTAACAGGCACGTATCTACAGTAAATCCGCATGAAGTGTGTGTGTGTGTGACCTGCATCCAGAAAAACTACAACAATAGAACCCAAAGCATTGACAATCAACATGTATGACTCCATGATGTCCCTCAGCACTATGAAATGTTACACTGTGTTGTCATGATTAGTACTACTGATGAATGCATATGTAAGTAGTGTACAGACAGATGATGATACGCAGATGACACAAACACTGACCACTCCCCATCTACTTCACAGGTGACGAAGAACGTACTGCTGAGGACAACACCAACGACCAGCAGAGCCAGTCTCCACCCCCGGCACATGGACTCTCAGATGTGGAATCCCAGGACAGTTTGGATGATGATCTTCAGCCCAACATCTGGTGTGCCATAGAACCAGAGGTCCCAGGCCCCCATCCTCACCACCACCACCTCTGCTACCACTACAACGCAGCAGACCGCTGCAGGCATGGCCTCTACCACCGCAACCACCACAGCCACAGCCACCACCGCCACTGCCACCAACACCACCAGAACCACCAGTACCACCAGCAGCACCCACCCTGTCCCTAGGGATGACCATCCCACACCAACAGCAGTGGAGGGCAGGGATAGAGTGCGTGGCCCCCCAGTGGCGAGTGAAGAGGTCCGTGGCAGCAGAGTACGTGGGAGGGCCAGGGTCACCACCAGACCTTGGTAGGAGTGGACACCATCCCTGGACCACTTCACCAGAGTTGTGGAGGCCTACCAAGAGGTCCAGGGACAAAGTGGCCAGTCTGATGAACTTTTGAGGGAGCTCATCCTGCTGATGAGGTCCATCGATAACCGCCTGGGACAGATGGTGGACCTCATGGACCAGCTAGTGGCGTTGCAGAGGGAGAGGCCTGTGTCCTAACCACCACCTCCGTCCCCTTCTAGTGCACCGCAGGATGACAGTGCACCATCCTCCCCTGCGCCAACAGAGAGGGACGAGTCCCATGATGCGGCTGGCCGTTCAGCAGGCCCCCCACCGCCCAAAATATCTAGGGGGCGTCCGAAGAAAAGCCTGGGAGTCTCTGGAGGCAAAGCACCTACCACACGCCAGTCACTGAGCCAGCCGTGAAGACAACCCTCTTCCCAACTGCATTCACTGTTTGGACTATCTTTCCCCACATTGCCCTGGCAAAGGCACCTCTCTGTTGGACTTGGTCACCACATCCATGTGGTGTCTACTTTAGCATCTCATTGAACAGGACTGTCAACTCACTGCTCATTCCACACCTTCATGTAAATATTACCACACCAATCACATGTCCACTTACAAAATAAAATACCTGAAGCACAAGATTTTGTGTAGTGATTTATCTAGTCCAGTATTAACATTGTTGATAATGTCCATGATGTGTACAAATGATGTACAGTATGCAGTTCAGGAACCCTATGTAGCACCTAGGGAGACACAACAGAACAGCAGTCTCTGGTCTCATTGTGGCAACACACAGATGACAATACTACAAATATTCAAGACATCACAGGCATATTACACAATGTCTAGCAGATGTGCATAAATACAGTCCAATATACATCTCAGCACTGAACGTCAGTTTCACAAATAACACACATGGGTGACAGAACATGTGCCTATCGGTTACATCCGCGCATAGCCATTCATTACAAGAGCAACAACACCAGACAATGTACACGTTGTACCTCGTCAGCCACCTTCAAGTGAAGTAGCGTTCAATGAGCTGTTGGCGCAGGTCAACTCCTTCCTCCTCTCCACTTATCTCATCACTGGATTGAGGTCCCGGAGCAGGTGGTGGCCCTGGTTCATCACCATCGTCCAGGAGCAGGGGGACACCCCTATGGATGGCCAGGTTGTGCAGCATACAGCATGCCACAAAGATCTTGCACACCTTCCCAGGCGAGTATGCCAGTGCGCCTCCGGTCCTGTCAAGGCACCTGAATCTTGACTTCAGCAGGCCGAAAGTCCGCTCGATCACCCGTCGTGTCCTGCCATGTGCCTCATTGTAGCGGATGTCTGCTGGTGTTTGGGAATTCCGGAGTGGGCTCAACAGCCATGGACGACTGGGATATGCTGAGTCACCTGTGAATGACAATCACACATTGCAAGGTTGTACAGCCAGAGTGCAGCAAGTGACACACAGCACGCCATAGCAGTAGTGATACTTACCCACAATCCAGGCACGTTCGGGATGTAGATTTTCCATCATCCGTGGCACCATGCTGTTCCTCATGATGTACGAATCATGTGCCGAACCTGGATACTTTGCACACACATGTGATATGGTCATGTCCGCAAGGCACACCACCTGCATATTCATGGAGTGGTAGTGTTTGCGGTTCCGATAAATGTGCTCCATCGCCATCGGTGGTAACAGACCCACATGGGTGCAATCGATTGCACCAACTATATGCGAGATGCGCCCTAGGGGACAGAAGTCACCCTTCACGGCAGCCAATTCACGTCCCCTGGGGAAATGTATGTAGCGATTGCGATATTTCATCATGGCCGCAAGAACATCCCGCAGCACCATGCTGAACATGGGCTGCGACATCCCCCCAGTGTTAGCCACGGTCTCCTGGAAGGAACCAGTTGCAAAAAAGTGGAGTGCTGCCATCACCTTGTAGGTGGGTGTGAATGCCGTAGGATAGTGACGGCGAGGCAGCAGGTGGGGCTCCAATAGATCACACAAGATCTTCAATGTTGGTCTGTCCAGCCTGAATTTCCTGATGATTACCTCATTCTCCATGTCCTCCAGCACTGTTATTTGACACAGGAGATCCAGCCTCCTCCTAGTTGAGGAGTGAAAAGAAAATGTCAGTGACAAGCATCATGAGATGGGCATAGCACAAAACTCCAATGATGTCATGGGAAAACAACGAGTGCCAGAGAGATGCATGACACTTCAGGTTACATGGCTAGCCAATAGCTACACACAGATGGCACGCCTCTCCAGTGACAATACACAAGTGCCACACACACATCTGAGACTGTGAATGCAGATATAATGGATGAACAATTCACATGTGCAGACAAGGTGCAGCAAGACCCGCCAAGGTATTGTGACTTACAATGCCTAGCATACACATCTGCTGTACATGCCATACCTCAAGGCATCCTGTAAAGTCAGTACACATTCATCAACACAATGATCACAGTAGCAGGAACACTTCCGGTTGTGTTCATGAGCAGTTGTGAGATCAGAAGTCTAATCCGATACAATGCGGTGCCACCAGCCAGGTCAAGGTCTGCATTGACCATCAACTCATTCTAGGTAATGACATGATTTACAACAGCTGAAGTCTGTCAATAATCATCAGCCATCAAATGTGTCACTAAAATGTCTGAAACACAGGCCAAAGTGACTCACACTGAACGTGCGTCCACCTGTGGATGACATGGCTGTGTGGCATTGTGTGTACAATGATGTCCCCTTCTCCATGTTGCTGCAGGGTGCTGATACAGTGTCCTTGATTGACATACACACCAATGGGTACGAAAATGCCAGTACCTACCGCCGGCCCCCGGCGGTGTGACCCCAGCACCACCATCTCCCCAGACAAGGTAGCCATTGGCATGAGGACATGTGTATATGGTGGTGGGTATGGTCCGCCGCATGAGTCACGATACCTACCGCCGGGCCCCGCCGGTGCATCACCATCATGGGGCATTGCATGCAGCCAATGGCAGCGATGATTGTGATGGCATGATGCATATTTGAAAATCGCGGAAGGTGTGCTCCGCAACCGCGGAGGCGGCCATTGGATGCTTTTGAATGACGCACCATTGCGTTAGCGCTTCCCGGGCACCCGCGGTGCGTCACAGCCTTGGCGCATTGCATGCAGCCAAGGGCAGCGATGATGGCGGTGGCATGATGCATCTTTGAAAATCGCGGAAGGTGTGCTCCGCAACCGCAGAGGCAGGCATTGGATGCTTTTGAATGATGCACCATCGGGGTAGCCCTTCCTGGGCACTAGCGGTGCGTCACAGCCTTGGAGCATTGCATGCAGCCAATGGCAGAGATGATGGCGGTGGCATGATGCATATTTGAAAATCGCAGACGGTGTGCTTCACAACCACGGAGGCGGGCATTCGATGCTTTTGAATGATGCATCATCGCGGTAGCGCTTCCCAGGCACCCGCGGTGCGTCACAGCCTTGGAGCATTGAATGCAGCCAATGGCAGCAATGATGGCGTGGCATGATGCATATTTGAAAATCACGGAAGGTGTGATCCGCTACCGCGGAGGCGGTCATTGGTTGCTTTTGAACAATGCAGACCCGGACAACCAATTGTTGCAGCTTTTGACCTTCCAAACGACCCCAGGGGGCTATAAATCTGTAGGTGTGAGCCTCACATTTCCACTGTTCACATAGCCTGCTTCCTGGGACCCTGTCCTGCTGCTGCACCAAGAGCCTGCTGCCTGGGACCCTGTCCTGCTGCTGCACCAAGAGCCTGCTGTCTCAGAGCCCTCACAACTCACTTCCGCCACAGGTCTGCCATATCCACAGGGATGTCAAGAACAGATAAGATCCGTGCCAGTCCATTCACGAGTGAGGAGCTTGATGTCATTGTGGACGAGGTGCTGGCACAGTACCCACGGCTGTTCGGTGGGCCCAATGTTGTGGTAAGTCACCATGAAGGGAGCTGTAGGGCAGGGTGGTGTGAGACCTGTAGTGGTGATGCTGCATTATATGATTGGGCATTTGTGGTGATGACAGACACTGACAGACAAGCTGTATCCACCTCGAGGGAGTGTGTGTGTTGCTATTTAACTCTTTTCTAGCCCTGTACTTGTATGTGTGACTGGGGTGTGTTACATTGTCGCCCATACAGAACCAACGGTTGTTGTCCTTTTAGATGGAAGGACAGTGAATGCTTGTGAGTACATTTGTGGGTGCCCCTGTAGTCAGAGTCAGTGTAACCCACAGAGTAGGTTCAGTGGCAGCACTGCCAAATGATGTACATCACCAGACTCACCTGCTACAGTAGCTGCACACTGAATATTAGATATGCCCCATCAGTGCCCTCTACAATTGCTGATTTACACACTGCTGCCGATGCATTTGTGTTGAGGCATCATGCATTTGTGTGAGTGTCATTGAGACTAGGAACCATAATGTGTGCGTGCAATCACTAATGTTTATGTCAAGCTGAGTGCCCTCGTGAGGGTACCCCCAGTTATGGAGGGAGGGAGGTTACTGTGAGTCCTGAGTCAGTGTGTGGCTGCTGTACTGATAGATGCTGACTTTTCACATGTCATAAATGTTCTTTTGCCCTTCTTAACTCTCATACCTGCAGCTCAAGGCACACCAACGTAAGGCCGTGTGGAGGGCCATAGCAGCAAAGGTGCGAGCCCTGGGGGTATCAAACAGACGACACACACACTGTCACAAGAGGTGGGACGACATCCGCCGGCAGGCTAAGCAAGTGGCCTTGGGGATGCTACCATGCACAGGGCATTTGCCACGGCGAACCATGACTCTGCAGATGGCACGCATACTGGCAGTGACCAATCCAGACCTGGCTGCACGTCTGAAGGGGCATCAGCTGCAAGACAGAGATGGTGAGTATCTGGGGAGGGATAGTGAGTCTGGGAGTGGATGCATGTGTACAGGGCCTGTGGCAGCGGTGACACATGTGAAGTGCGTGTGTTGCCATGCTGTGATGTGTGATGTGAGTGGCGACTCTGATGTGTGCCTGTATGAGGCATTGGTCCACCATGGCCTTACTGCGCTGCTCCTGCCTGCAGTCCTCAATCCGTGACAGATTTATTGTGGCCACATGGTCACATGGTGTGGGGAGTCCATATTGTGCCGAACTGCAGTGTCCACTTCATGAGTGTGACTCCATGTCTGTCTACTTTGCATGCACCTTTATGTTTGAGGACCACACATCCGACGACAATGCGAACACAGATTGGCACATGGTACTTGCTGTGGCCTGGTTGGCATTGTGGAATGTGAAGTGAGTACAGGTGTGTGTGCTCCCCTCTGGTTCAATGTATGGCTGTCAGTGGTGATGAGTGTTGTGGCAACATCATGTCCATGGGGCAGGTCTTTGTGGGGTGGGGGCATTCCATCCACTGGCAGGGTGTTGTGCTGTTTGGCATCGACATGCCTCACTCCAGGCAGTTTGTCGGCATGACAGGCACTGTTGTGGAATATATGGTGTGTAGCTGCATAGTAATTGCAGGGTGTGATGATTACCATGTAGCCCAAGGCCTGTACAGTGCTGCATTGATCTGTAATTATGTGACCAGATGATGACACATACACGACCCGGTTTCCCTCACTAATGCAGAATCGAAAAACACAACGACGGAACATGATCCGGAGACAAGTGGTGGCGAGACCAGCACGACAGCGGCAGCGGAGCCTAGTGAGACTGAGCCAAGTGACAGTGAGCAAAACAGAGCTTCTGAGGGTGACAGGAGTATGCAGGAGGAATCTGTGGCTGAGAGACAGAGTACCACTTCATCTGATGCCAGCGGTAATGCATCCATGTTAGCAGGCACAGGGGATGGGGAGTCTGCTGCTGCATCTGACAACCAGCGGCCAGTTCCCAGCCTCCCATCCACTTCCTCTGGTGCTGGCCGTGTCCGTGTTACTAAGAGGGGAAAAGTGACATTCACACATGGCACTGCTGCCCCTGCACCTGTCCCCCCTGCTGCCCTCAGTGCAGAGTGTGTCGAGGTCCTGCGCCAAATTTGCGTGGCCCAGACCGCCCTGCTCAATGACTTCAGTGCACACGATAACAAATTAGGCCAGGTGATTGCATTCATGGAGGGCATACACTCTGACGTGGGTGGGCTACACCGTACAGTCCAGGCATTGTCAGCCACTGTCACGTCAGCCCTCCAACAGGCACATGCTCCCATTGAAGCTCATGTGCCTGTGACGACCAGCCATTCAGTGGCCACATCAGATCACAGTTTAAACAAACGTGGAAACCCAATGTACCCTTGTAGGCTTGGGCGGTCAGTAATCAGGGTAAGAGTAGCTACAAGGGATTTTGTTTTGAATCTTACTCAATTAATTTTTAGATTCCTGGTTCTTACAATAGCACCAAATGTATCCTCAGGATAACTCTACGAATTTTTAAACACTTAAATGAAAAAGTGATGCATTCATTATTGAAAAATTTGATAAGTAAAAAGGCACACAGCAGGGAGGGTATTGTATTAAAAAGAATTGTTTATATAGAAATAAATCATAAAAAGTCACAAAAGTAAATTTTGATGGGGATACAGATTGAGCGAAACTATACAGAAACTATTATGAATGGCAGTAAACCAAAATTGAAATGACAGTTCATAACAGTGACATCAACTCCAATAGATAAAAAAGGAAACCAAATTCATAAATGTATCTTGATGTCCTATGACAACAATGCCTGGGGAGATGATGTTGGTGTTGACGTTTCGGTCTGTTGGGCTGTCGTCAACAAGACCATCATCAGGACTAGTTTATTTGAAAAAAAAAACCCTGTACAAAAAATGACACGTAATTAAATACAATTCATTGATGTGGTGATAGAAATAAGTACATCCACAGAAAATTACATTTTTAACCCTTTACCTAAAGTGCTGTGTGCGTCGCATCCTATTGATGGACAACTAAACTGAAAACATATATTCTCAAATAAATTGATGTAAAATACATAAACTGTCGCATTTATTATTTACAAGTGTTTATATGTTTATAGTCTTTGCTAATTAGTATCTAATTTTGCAAACCAAGGGACTTATTTCACTCACTTGGATGGACCAGAGAATATGGTGGTTCTTAGGATTTTAAATGGTGTTTCACACTGGAGTGGTTCTGAATGAACACTAGAAAGACACATATTTATATATCAGTCTGGGACTAGTATGAAAAGACACTTAAATCAGAGTATACCAGTGTGGGTCAAATTAGACATACCTCAGTGGAAAACTTTGTCTAGTCTATGAAGCTTTTCCTTGAATTGGGCTCTCATGCGAGTAATTCGAGTTTGTTTAAAAAAACGAACTATCCGACCTGAAATGACATAAATAGAGTTCCTTATATCTGGCTATTTGAACGCAAAAGGAAGTCTTATTTGCCGGATTTTAAATGCGGACATACCTGGATAGATTGCGGCAAATGCACACACTTTCGAGGGGTCCGCAATTAGTCAAAGTTAGTAGATCTTGCGAACGACCGTGATTTAGTTCGCCAAAACTGTGAGAAAAAGTAATAAACTTTCTTAGCTTATATCTAGTACAAGAATCTATGATTCAAAAGGACATAAATTATAATTATTAAAGACATTCCAAAATCTGGGGAGCATATATGGGTGGAAAAAGGACCGGTTTTACGCTCGCATATATGTGCATTACATGGTTTGAATTCTGTGGCGTTAAACCATCTGTTGAATCAGGCGATAGAGCTGATAAAAATAACGATGGATTTACCAGTATTACTAACGATAAACATGATATACTGGATTTTCACAGACGAATCATACCGTTAGTTAAACATTAGTATAGCAAACCCAATAGATGGACATTAATTTAGAAAAGGAACAAGGTTATGCGGGCTAAAACTAGAGTTATTAGTGGTTTGGTAACGATCAATTGCTCGCAGTGCATTACTTACATATTTTCGAGGTAGCTATCGGAGGTTCATCAATCACTCCTGGACTAGCATCGAGGGAACACGAGAGTCGTCTTGCAACAAAGTGTCAGGCTACTCTATTACCTTTTAGACAGTACGACCCGGAAGTTCAAGGAGCGTCACAGGCTTCGTTTGATAAATGGAGTCTCATTGCAAAGGTCGGCCATCTTAGAGTGGAGTGTTGGATTATATATGAAGGGCATATGCTACTTATTTTTAATATTTCACCTCTTGGATTTACACAGTAATCTATGCGGGCTAAATTTTAGCAATTTCTGAAGTTCAGGTGATGTCGACCTAATATATTAAGGACGTTCTTGTAAACCGTGCGTCAATGTCATTCATCGTTTTAACGAATTCGTATTTATATACAGAGGATGCCGTTTCTCAATATACATATCTTTCTTTAAACATTGCCTAAAATAACAATACTTATGTTTATCACATGCTGTCCTGTACTCGATTTCAATATTTGTATGATAACGTTACATTTCTACTTATAACATTCGAACACAACAGTAATTACAGTGAACGTATGAAGAATATAAAGCCATTATAATTAGAGATGCATATCTGCGGGCTAAACTATCAGTGATTCTTCATTCTAATTGTGTATATAGAAAAATGATCTCCTCTGTGATTTTCTAATTGTAAATGATGTCAAAATACAAAGATACACAACAATAAGTAGATCTTATGAAAGCGTAAGACTTTCTCATAACCTAAATTGGGGATTGGCAGGAAAAATACATACATATCAATGTTTCTGTACAATCATAAAAAGGCAGTCTGTCTTTGTAATAACGAGTCTGTCTAATAAGCATTATACATAATGTCAGTGTTAGGAAAATAGACAGCAATAACGCTTGATAAATGTTACATGAGTACTTGTTCCATATTCATCTATTAATTGGTAAATATTACAAACCCAAAACAATTGTTTCATATATATGTGTATCTCTGTCAGTGGCATGGGTTGCAAAAAAAGGTGTACTTGGCTGCTTCCTGTGTGATGGATATGGTTCAAGTTAGACAGGCTAGGGTTTGCCATTCCAAACTTGAATTAAGACCATTCTTAACTGAGTCTGCTATGCAGATCCAGCGTTGTTCTTTCAGTGTTAGGATACGGTCTATGCTTATTTGTCTAATTGAGGGTTTTATCACTTCTACAACCCACCACCTAAGATCTTTGGCAGTATGTTTAGCACATGTGAAATGCTCTACCAGTGGAGCATTCTCCACTTGGCATCGAATTCTGGATGGTGTTGGAAAATACGTTGTTTTATTTTTTGTGTGGTTTTACCAAAATATCTTAGGCCACACGGGCATTCTATGCAATATACAACATTTGTTGCATTGCAATTTGCGAAACTTTTTAGGGGGACGGTTTTTCCATTTAGTGTAAAGTCCTTGCAGGTTTTAGAGGTTTGGCATGCTAAACAACTCTTATATTTATAACGTCCAATGAGAGGGATTAGTTGATGCATATTGTCCACTCTATTTGTGTCTTTTTCTGTATAGGCATGTACTAGGCGGTCTCTTAGCTTACAACCTCGTTTGAAAGCAAACCTGGGTTTGTCATGCAGTTCAGGTAAGTTTGACAATAAAGAAAACTGTTTGTTTATTAGTTTTTTAAGTTTATTGGATGCTGTTCCAAAGTTAGTGACACATACCAACTTACTTTCAGCAGTCTTGGTTTTGGTTACCAATAGAGCCTCTCTGTCATTATATCACACTCTTTTGAGGGAGCGTTTGAGTAGTCTATTTGGGTATCCTCTGCTATGTAGTTTGAGTTTGAGCTTTTGAGACTCTGCGAAATAGTCTGCTCGTCTCGTACAATTCCTTCTAAGTCGAAGAAATTGTCCGAAGGGCAGTCCGTCTTTCAACGCCTGCGGATGATGGCTTTCATATTTTAAGAGGGTATTTCTGGCCGTGGGCTTGGTAAATAGCGTAGTGTAAAGATGGTTGTCATTCACTTTTATTGAGATGTCTAAAAAATCCATACTTTCATTATTGTAAATCATGGTGAATTGTAAGTTTTTATTCTGGGCATTAGGCCATTGGTGGAGTTCTGCTAAGATCTCATTGTTGCCATGCCAGATAAAAAAGATGTCGTCTATATAACGACACCAACACCGTATGTTGGACGTATACGGGTTGTTGTTATTGTGGATATATTGTTCCTCAAAATGGCAAACATATATATTGGCTATATCTGGGGCGAAAATCGCTCCCATCGCCACCCCTTTTAGTTGCTGATAGAAAGTTCTATCACAGATGAAAAAATTCTCACAAAGTGGAATACGAGTACATTCCAGTATGAAATCTGTAGGGACAGCATGGGGTCTCATCCTGCTGTCAAGTAGATTTTCTAAGATAAATAAAACCTCGCTTTGCGGAATGTTGGTATAGAGACTCTCGATGTCCATGAACACCAAGAGCTCTAAATCGTTGTCAAAAGTTAGATGTTCAACCTTGTTGATGACTGCTGTTGTATCTTTTATATAGTGATCAGAGTCTATTGCAAATGGTCTTATGAAAAAGTCGGAATATTCTGCCAGTGGTTTAAGAATTGAGTTGCAGCCTGTGCTCTGACAGATTTACAATCTTTGTCAGACACAGTTATTAAACCAGCCGACAAGGGTGGAGGAATTGTCCTTTGGGATGAAAATCCATACAACTCAGAACTACACAGACAACTTGCAATAGAATCAAACTACCGTAAATTGAAGAACAACCCCACATCCATACTTGAGAAAAAGATCTTAGAACTAAGCAAGTTGGGTCAAGAAGGAGGATGGTTGAGGGAAAAGGAGGCTAACTTTCTGATAAATCGAACACCAACAGTCCCCGCAGTATACATACTGCCTAAAATACATAAAGACACCATCCATCCCCCCGGCCGGCCTATTGTGGCAGGCTGCAACTTTTGGGTGGTTTTGGTAAAACCACCCAAAAAATAAAACAACGTATTTTCCAACACCAGTCCAGAATTCGATGCCAAGTGGAGAATGCTCCACTGGTAGAGCATTTCACATGTGCTAAACATACTGCCAAAGATCTTAGGTGGTGGGTTGTAGAAGTGATAAAACCCTCAATTAGACAAATAAGCGTAGACCGTATCCTAACACTGAAAGAACAACGCTGGATCTGCATAGCAGACTCAGTTAAGAATGGTCTTATTTCAAGTTTGGAATGGCAAACCCTAGCCTGTCTAACTTGAACCATATCCATCACATAGGAAGCAGCCAAGTACACCTTTTTTTGCAACCCATGCCACTGACAGAGATACACATATATATGAAACAATTGTTTTGGGTTTGTAATATTTACCAATTAATAGATGAATATGGAACAAGTACTCATGTAACATTTATCAAGCGTTATTGCTGTCCATTTTCCTAACACTGACATTATGTATAATGCTTATTAGACAGACTCGTTATTACAAAGACAGACTGCCTTTTTATGATTGTACAGAAACATTGATATGTATGTATTTTTCCTGCCAATCCTCAATTTAGGTTATGAGAAAGTCTTACGCTTTCATAAGATCGACTTATTGTTGTGTATCTTTGTATTTTGACATCATTTACAATTAGAAAATCACAGAGGAGATCATTTTGCTATATACACAATTAGAATGAAGAATCACTGATAGTTCAGCCCGCAGATATGCCTCTCTAATTATAATGGCTTTATATTCTTCATACGTTCACTGTAATTACTGTTGTGTTCGAATGTTATAAGTAGAAATGTAACGTTATCATACAAATATTGAAATCGAGTACAGGACAGCATGTGTTAAACATAGGTATTGTTATTTTAGGCAATGTTTAAAGAAAGATATGTATATTGTGAAACGGCATCCTCTGTATATAAATACGAATACGTTAAAACGATGAATGACATTGACGCACGGTTTACAAGAACGTCCTTAATATATTAGGTCGACATCACCTGAACTTCAGAAATTGCTAAAATTTAGCCCGCATAGATTACTATGTAAATCCGAGAGGTGAAATATTAAAAATAAGTAGCATATGCCCCTCATATATAATCCAACACTCCACTCTAAGATGGCCGACCTTTGCAATGAGACTCCATTTATCAAACAGAGCCTGTGACGCCCCTTGAAGTTCCGGGTCGTACTGTCTAAAAGGTAATAGAGTAGCCTGACACTTTGTTGCAAGACAACTCTCGTGTTCCCTCGATGCTAGTCCAGGAGTGATTGATGAACCTCCGATAGCTACCTCGAAAATATGTAAGTAATGCACTGCGAGCAATTGATCGTTACCAAACCACTAATAGCTCTAGTTTTAGCCCGCATAACCTTGTTCCTTTTCTAAATTAATGTCCATCTATTGGGTTCGCTATACTAATGTTTAACTAACGGTATGATTTGTCTGTGAAAATCCAGTATATCACGTTTATCGTTAGTAATACTGGTAAATCCATCGTTATTTTTAACAGCTCTATCGCCTGATTCAACAGATGGTTTAAACCCACAGAATTCAAACCATGTAATGCACATATATGCGAGCGTAAAACCGGTCCTTTTTCCACCCATATATACTCCCCAGATTTTGGAATGTCTTTAATAATTATAATTTATGTCCTATTGAATCATAGATTCTTGTACTAGATATAAGCTAAGAAAGTTTATTACTTTATCTCACTGTTTTGGCGATCTAAATCACGGTCGTTCGCGAGATCTACTTACTTTGACTAATTGCGGACCCCTCGAATGTGTGTGCATTTGCCGCAATCTATCCAGGTATGTCCGCATTTAAAATACGGCTAATAAGACTTCCTTTTGCGTTCAAATAGCCAGATATAAGGAACTCTATTTATGTCATTTCAGGTCGGATAGTTCGTTTTTTTAAACAAACTCGAATTACTCGCATGAGAGCCCAATTCGAGGAACAGCTTCATAGACTAGACAAAGTTTTCCACTGATGTATGTCTAATTTGACCCACACTGGTATACTCTGATTTAAGTGTCTTTTCATACTAGTCCAAGACTGATATATAAATATGTGTCTTTCTAGTGTTCATTCAGAACCACTCCAGTGGGAAACACCATTTAATATCCTAAGAACCACCATATTCTCTGGTCCATCCAAGTGAGTGAAATAAGTCCCTTGGTTTGCAAAATTAGATACTAATTATCAAAGACTATAAACATATAAACAATTGTAATTAATAAATGCAACAGTTTATGTATTTTACATCAATTTATTTGAGAATATATGTTTTCAGTTTAGTTGTCCATCAATAGGATGCGACGCACACAGCACTTTAGGTAAAGGGTTACAAAATGTAATTTTCTGTGGATGTACTTATTTCTATCACCACATCAATGAATTGTATTTAATTACGTGTCATTTTTTGTACAGGGTTTCTTTTTTCAAATAAACTAGTCCTGATGATGGTCTTGTTGACGACAGCCCAAAAGACCGAAACGTCGACACCAACATCATCTCCCCAGGCATTGTTGCCATAGGACATCAAGATACATTTATGAATTTGGTTTCCTTTTTTTATCTATTGGAGTTGATGTCACTGTTATGAATTGTCATTTCAATTTTTGTTTACTGCCATTCATAATAGTTTCTGTATAGTTTCGCTCAATCTGTATCCCCATCAAAATTTACTTTTGTGACTGTTTATGATTTATGTCTATATAAACAATTCTTTTTAATACAATACCCTCCCTGCTGTGTGCCTTTTTACTGATCAAATTTTTCAATAATGAATGCATCACTTTTTTATTGAAGTGTTTAAACATTCGTAGAGTTATCCTGAGGATACATTTGGTTCTATTGTAAGAACCAGGAATCTAAAAATTAATTGAGTAAGATTCAAAACAAAATCCCTTGTAGCTACTCTTACCCACATCAGATCACAGTCACCACTTGGCAACTACATCACCTACAAGATACAACAGTAGGAGCACACATCAGTCCCAAACAAAACATCACGTCCACAGAGTCCATCCCCGAAGAAGAGCAGGGCCCCCCCAATATGCACAGACAAGGAAAAGTCACAGAAGAGCAATGCCAGGAGATCATTGTGGCAGACATCAGGCTCATTTGATGCAGAGGCAACTCCAGTAATTGACTCTCTTATGCCCACAGAGGATGTGTGGCATGTTATGAGTATACCTGGGGGGAGCAGAGGGACACATCCACCCGCCACATCAACCCCAAAACACAGTACATCGAGGAAGGTGGAGGAGAGCCCTGTTGTGACCAGCCCAGTCATTGAGGCAGAGGAGAGACCTGTTGTGACCAGCCCAGTCATTGAGGCAGAGGAGAGCCCTGTTGTGATCAGCCCAGTCATTGAGGCAGAGGGGAGCCCTGTAGTGACCAGCCCAGTGATTAAGGGAAAGGAGGCCAGTGTTGTGTCCAGGACAGTGATCAAGGGAAAGGAGGCCAGTGTTTGGTCCAGGCCAGTGTTCAAGTGAAAGGAGGCCAGTGTCGGGTCCAGGCCAGTGATCAAGGGAAAGGAGGCCAGTGTTGGGTCCAGGCCAGTTATCAAGGGAAAGGAGGCCGGGGTTGGGTCCAGGCCAGTGATCAAGGGAAAGGAGGCCAGTGTTGGGTCCAGGCCAGTGATCAAGGGAAAGTAGGGCAGTGTTGTGACCAGCCCTGGCAAGAAGGGACAGGAGGGCACGGTAGACACCACCGCTGGGGGAAGTGGGAAGGTGGGCACTGTATGGGGTACACCTTCCGGAGAGGGTAAGGTGGTCCGGAGGCGTAGCCAGCCAAAGCGTTATGCAGGATCAAGCACATCACCAGAGGGAGTGCCAGTGTCTGCCTCTGATGTGGGACAGTTGGTGTGTGTGCCTATTGTGCCATCACCACTTCCCATCAACCCCAAGACAGGGAAGCCATTTCATGTACCAAAAAAGTAGAAGGGCACCCCTCCAACCTCTCCCACCCACACTGTGTCAGGGGTGTGCATGACTCCACCTCCATGTGCCACTGTGCCACCTGGTCCACACAGCCCTCCACCTTGCAGGCCCTCTGTTATTACCACATCACAAGGGCCTCTTTCAGCCCAGTCAAGTGGGCCTGCTGTCCACAAAACACAGCCAGGTTCCAGTCCCCATGACAGCCAGGAGTGAGTTATTAACACACTCATGTGTCTGTGCCGCACAAAAGTATGCTAGTGAAGACCATTGTTTGTGACCTGTGTGTGTTGCTTGCCCTGTTGCTCTGATGTGCTATACTCTCACTTGTGCAGCCTCTCATGTACTTGCTGTCTCACCTGCCATGGACTCTGGGCCTGTTGCTCTGATGTGCTGTACTCTCCCCTGCCATGGACTCTGGGCTTGTTGCTCTGATGTGCTGTACTCTCCCCTGCCATGAACTCTGGGCCTGTTGCTCTGATGTGCTGTACTCTCCCCTGCCATGAACTCTGGGCCTGTTGCTCTGATGTGCTGTACTCTCCCCTGCCATGAACTCTGGGCCTGTTGCTCTGGTGTGCTGTACTCTCCCCTGCCATGAACTCTGGGCCTGTTGCTCTGATGTGCTGTACTCTCACCTGCCATGGACTCTGGGCCTGTTGCTCTGATGTGCTGTACTCTCACCTGCCGTGGACTCTGGGCCTGTTGCTCTGATGTGCTGTACTCTCACCTGTGCAGCCTCTCATGTTCTTGCTGTCTCACCTGCCATGGACTCTGGGCCTGTTGCTCTGATGTGCTGTACTCTCCCCTGCCATGAACTCTGGGCCTGTTGCTCTGATGTGCTGTACTCTCCCCTGCCATGAACTCTGGGCCTGTTGCTCTGATGTGCTGTACTCTCCCCTGCCATGAACTCTGGGCCTGTTGCTCTGATGTGCTGTACTCTCCCCTGCCATGGACTCTGGGCCTGTTGCTCTGATGTGCTGTACTCTCACCTGCGCGGCCTCTCATGTACTTGCTGTCTTACCTGCCATGGACTCTGGGCCTGTTGCTCTGATGTGCTGTACTCTCACATGTGCAGACTCTCATGTACTTGCTGTCTCACCTGCTAGGGACTCTGGGCCTGTTGCTCTGATGTGCTGTACTCTCACCTGTGCAGCCTCTCATGTACTTCCTGTCTCACCTGCCATGGACTCTGGGCCTGTTGCTCTGATGTGCTGTACTCTTCCCTGTGCAGCCTGTCATGTACTTGCTGTCTCCCCTGCCATGGACTCTGGGCTTCTTGTTTGGGTTTCTCTTGTGCATAGTCTCTGCCATTTGTACATGAATTTTTGGCTTGCTGTTGTCTACTAATATTGTGTTGCTACATCTGTGCAATTTGTGAATAAATACAGTTACTTCTGGTGTGTGTTTTATCAGTCTCCTTGCTGAGTAAAGTCATTTTCTTGTTTGCATTTGCTTGACTGTGTACCATGCGCTATTTATCATTTCAACCTTGCATGGCTCTTTGTAGCCACCTGTTTTGTAAACAGGGGTGACAGGGTCTTCAGTCCATTCTGCCACTACTGATGCTGTACTCTGTGATGGCTAGTTTACAGGACTGCAGTTCTCTTGTTGGTGATTTGGTAATGTTGCATACACTGTTCACAGGTCATGTTGGGGGACACTTGCAGCACAGGGTGGGCTGCGGTTCTGTGGGTTTGTTGCTGGCTGTGATGTCATGAGGTGTGTGTGTGTTTTCCTTTCTGTATGCCCAGGTGTGTATGTGTATGGTCATCTTGTGTTGGACATTAGTCCTGGTGGCATGGCTTACATGTCATGTGTGGAGTTGGGTGTAGCAGAGGGGTGCGGTATGAAGGGTGTACGTTTGTAGTGTATGCATGTGTGCCCCTGTATAGTGTGAGACAAGCATGTGTCAGCCAGAAGTTGTATGCCTGTTGTTTGTTTTGTCTTCCCTGTGTGGATGGTTGTATGAAAGTGTGTGGGCTGTGGGAGTGCACTGGTGTTGTGTTTTCCTTGTCAGCCAATCCTGCAGTGCCTGGGTCCCTGGCTGTGTGTTGCTGTGTGTGTGTGTATTGTGCTTGTTGTTACAGTGCTTGTTGGTGTGCATGGGGGTGCACGGGATGAGCACATGGACTGTGAGTAGCTCGGGTGGGGTGCAGTGTGGTTGTGGGTGGTCTGTCCCTGTGGTGTTTGTGCCCTGCCCATGCCTTGGTGTGGCCCTGCCTTCTGCATGCTGCTCATGTGTTGGCCGTGGCGGTGACGTAACCGTGACCTTGACGTCACTGCTGGTTGACGGAGGTTGTGTGTTCTGGATGCTGTGGGGTGCCTTGTTGTGAGGTGGGTGATGTGTGGGTGCCCATGCGGATGTGTTGTGCCCCCCAGCAGGTTGCCTGTGTGGTGTTTGGGCCATGTATCGGCATGTGTGTTGTGTGGTGCATATGTGTAGTGACGTACCTGCGGCGGCGTCCGCGGCGGCCCATCTGGCGATAGTGTCGCAGCAGGTACATTACCGGATGCATATGGAGGGCTGGGTCCATGGGGTTCATGTCGGGTCTCGGCGTTTGTGCTCCACTGTTGACTTTCCGCCTGCTTCAGCTGTGCGGTGTGTCCGCTGAGGTGCGTCTGCTTGTTTGCGCCATCCTGATTTGTCGGGCGTGGCGGACGTCATCGGGCGCGGCGGAGGAGCTCGATTGGCTCCCTTCACCACTGTGGCGGGCGCACTTTGATGGCGGTGCGCGGCGGTCAGCGGCGGATGGGAAATGACCTGTGTTTACCTATCCTAATGTTGCTGACGTGAGTTCCGCTGCTCGCAGGCGGTAACTGCTGTTTTTACGCCCCACCACCACCGCGTTGGTGCCACCGCCCGTCATCCTAATGGAGTCCTAAGTGTTGATTTTTGCAAATGTCTCCATAGACATTGGTTAAAATGGAAGTAACATCCTTGTATGGATGTGTGCGGATATGTTTTAAGAATGGAATGTATCATTGCTTGTTCGAAGTCTATTATAATTTTTAGGGAAAAGAAGTCTAATGTTTCTTCTTTTATTTTGTTCAGTATTTCTGTGTATGTAGAAGTTTGTTTGTTTGGTAACAAACAATAAATGAATGGAATGCAAGTATTATGGTATTGCCCATGTATGGTATATAATTGATAGAATGGTTTAGGGCATATTGTAAAAGGGCCATCCATCATTCATGTTTGACTTTCTTTTAATTTTTTTAGGTTGTTGTTTGTAGCAAACATTATTATCCTTTTATCTTTGTTGTTGTTATCGTAGAAGATAAAAGGTTCATCATTATGAGTTATGGTAAGCTCAGGTGGAATTATGATCTCTTCAAAAGTTTTAGGTGTTGGTATTTTGGTTTTGTGGATTTTTTGGTCCTAGCTATGGTTCATTTTATAGCAGCTATTGATGGTAACTGACCTCTTGCCTCTCTAGGTACTCTATGTAGTAATTCCTTAAGTATTACACTTGTTGGTAGGTCAGAGGTGCTGCTTAATTCCTTAATATTTTCTAGAGTAGATCTAACCTCTATTTCTGAGATATTAGGTGGATGGTTATGTTCAGTTGTATTAACTACACTTGTTTTTCTGGTTGTTGCACGCCCAGAGCATTTGTTAGAGTAATACTTAGTACATTTCCAGTTTACTTTAAAGTCTTTTTGTTTTTCCTGAGTATACGTATAACCCATAAAGCACAACAAAAATATTCCTTTCTGATATGTTACAAATCTTGCTTCTTCTGTCATTGTTGTTTTCTTAAATCTAGAAAGGGTGTATTAAATATTATTAGGAAATGTTTTATTTTTAAAAGAGTAAATAATTATGTATGTACAATTATTAGGTACTTACCAATGGCAAAATTGTAGATTTTGAAAGTAGATGGCTTTTTTGCTTGATGCTTTTATAGATTTTAGTGGTCTGTGGAAAGAAAGTTAAGTATATTTTAGGGAATGTTTATATGTGTATTTTGGTTACAAATTTGGTAGGGTGCTATCTTTTATTATGAAAAAGTTCAGTTTATTTCATTTAAAATAGAAATCAGTTTTAAAAAATACATTTATACATTTTAATAAAGTCAAGTACTAACATTGAGGCTTTTTTAAAGATAAATAATAGTACATGTGTATGTATTCTATACTTACCAAGTGTTAATTATTAGTTGTTGAATGTAGATTCTTTGATGATATATTGCAGCTTTTCGTTTTTCAGTTATCTGTTGAAAAAAATAAAAGTATATATAAAACAAGCATTTCACGTTTTGTGTCTTTTAAACATGTGTTTAATAATTTTAAAAAATTAGAAAGTTAAGTAGGAGTTTCTTAGATGCTTATAACATTTTAGATATTTATTTAGCTTTTCTTTAGTGTTTAAAAAGGATACTTAATATACTTACGTTTTAAGTTGGTTGTTGTAGTTTAGTAGAAAATGTATAACTGTTTCTTAAAGTAGAATCTGTTGTGCAAAAATGTGGAGATAGAAAAAAAAATCAGTTTTAAAGTTTTGACTATGAATAGAAGGTAACATTTGATGTGACATTTTATTCTGACCCACAAGATTACTTACTTTTTGTAGTTTGTAGTATTTTCCTTAACAGATGAATCTTTAAGGTAGTCGAATAATTTGCAGTGTTTCTTGAAGCTGAACATTTTCTGCTGGTTTTAGAGTATTATTTTCACTTCTTTATATAGGGTATGTTTAATTAGTGTTTGTTTGTGATTAGTTACATACCTTGAAATGTGTTTCTATTGGTTAGTTTGAATTTTTTTAAGTTAATTTATCAAGTTAGTTGTATGTTAAATGGTTATCCAAAGAATTAGTGTATTTGTAAGTATTTTATGAATACTTTATTAAATTTGTACAGCTTGTAAAAAAGTATAATATTGATGTAAAAATGTGTATATATTAAATCTGTGTGAATAAATTGTATTTATTGATGTAGTTTTTTTATAATTGTTTTATAGAGATATATTTATATAATTGTGTTTTGTATGTAAAAACATATTTATATGGGTTTATTTTTAATAGTTTTAATGTGTAGTGTGTTTAAAAAAATGTTTGAATCATTTAGAGCTGTCGATATTTAGATAATGTTGATATATTTGTAGTCTTTATTTGTGTAATCAATATATTTTTATTTGTGTTATATTTATTTATAACTGTTGATATTTTATAAATTGATATATGTGCTTTCAAAATTTGTGCAGTCAATGTTTTTGTATTTCAATATTGTTTGATCAATGGTTTAGTACTTTATTAAATAAATATAGGGTGTCGATGTATTTGTAATCAATATTTGAGACACGATATTTGTGTAGGTCGATTTTTGTGAAATCGATAATTTGTCAATGATTCCTTTTTTATATTCAATCGTCTTAGACACGCCCCTTCGCCAACACATGTTTCATCTTGTGCTGTTTGAATCACAGCAGACTTCTTCAGGGGAAAGCATTCAGTTAAAGTATGACCAAACAATGATAAGGTCCAATATAGGAGCTGCTGGCGTAAGTTGAGTTTTTGTTACAAATGTAAATCCTTGTTGTAAATCCAGAGGAGTAAGGATATTTGTTGGAAAGTTAAACCATGGATGTCATCCTTTCGGGTGGGTCTGCAGAGTACGCAAGACTGGCATATTTACCAGAATATCCTTTGTACTGAAAATGGTGTTCTTGATGAATTGCAGATCAGGAACATGAAGGTGCTTAGCTGGATCTGTGGCATTTGGGACGTGTTGCATCATCTGGCACACTGCAAGATCATCTAAAAACATAATGATCTCACCATCCAGCAAGGGTCCAGGTGTAGGTTGAAATCAGACACTATATTAATATTAGGTATCTTAATTGCCATGGTAGCAACCAGATTGATCAGTGCCTTCCTAAATGCTTTAGAGGAAACAGGAAGACAGCAGATTAGCAGCCCTGAGAAGTTAAAATTGCTAGTAAGCGGAATTTTGAAAAGAGCATTTCACAATCAGGAATAGTCCCGGGTGTAAAATTATGAGTAGGTCTATTTAAAAATGTTGGCGATCCCCCATTCTCTATCATTAACTCTGTTAAGATTCTTCATAGCATAACCTAGAGGAAGAGCCAGAGCAGGTTCAGTTAGAGTGTTCTGGGTGAGCCAGGTCTCAGTTAAAAAAATGTAGGATCCTCCATGGAGTTGCAGTTTAAACTAAGAAATATATACTCTGTGGTATGGGGGGAGGCTCAGCAATGGAGCCAGTCTCATTTGTCTTAAATTCACTAAGTTTACAATGTAGGGATTGCCCAACAGGAACCCAACAACGCTCCTAACAGAGAGTAGAAAGGGTTGGAGTTAGACCAACCTGTGGGCATTTGCAGAGGCAGTATGCCTTGCACCTGGAGAAGTGCAGTCATGGACAGGCACAGCCAGGCTTGCCTTTGGTGCCCAGGGGGCTCATTTGGCTCTTCCCTGTCTTGTGTCAGATTGGTCTAAAGCAACCAATTAGCGCAGAGCAGTGCCATCAGGTGGAAAAACTTAACATGAAGGGGTGTAATCCAGTAAGGCCAACTCTATGGGCAGTGATCAATATTAGCATACCATGTTTATGTACCCCACATGGCCATCAATATACATCGATTTTCATAACACAACATCCACTTGAATCCAGTGTATTTGAGTAATTATCTTGTGTTTTATTTTATATACTTATTTTTATGAAAAGTATGCTAATTTTATATGCACAGTCCTCGCAAGATGTACAAAGTAGTGGTTTGCGACCGGCGAGGACAAGGACGGCGAGGAGAAGAGGCCACGGCAAGGAGGAGGGCAGCCCGGAGACGCCAGAACAGGTACATGAGTTGTTTCAGTTTTATTGATGGCCATATGGGGTACAAACACATTATACTTTATCAGGTGGAAAAGCAGAGGAGAATTTAAAAATAGTTAAAATGTCGAGGAACAGAATTAGCACAAGTGTTGTAGCACCAATCCTGTCTAAACAGTACGTTAATACCCTCTTTCACAAATAAAATAATCATTTTGAACAGTCACATCATCCTACAGCTTTTGTTAAACCTGATGTGACATTTCAATTTTGTTGCACTCCATTTGGTCTGGCTTCAGCAGCATCTGTTTTTGGAAGGTTATGTCTAGAATATTATAAGTTTATTAAGAATGGTTTTGATCTAACTGAGTGTTCCAGGGGTTTATTAAAAAGGGGTAGAATTGTGTGTATATCATAACTATAGTACTTCAAGCTTATGTTGAGGGTCATGTGGCATTTATAACTGTTGATAACACTGCCTATGGCATGAGTGCTGTGTTGTAACAGTTGGTTGGAGTTAAAGAACTTGCCATTGGTTTTGTTTCAAGGAGAATAAAATAAGTGAAACAAACTGTTCCATGATAGAAAAAGGGATGGTGGTTTGTGTGTGGGGCATAGGGAAAGTCAAGCCATATTTGTGGGGAAGGAAGTTTGTTTAAGAATGGATCACATGCTTTTGTGGGATATTCATTCTTCAAAAATAATAAAGGAAGCAGCTCCTAGGTTGGCTAGATTGGCAACAATGTTATTTCAATTCAATTTCACAGTTATTCATATTGCAAGAGGATCTTTGTGCCACCAGAGTGTTTTATGCAGAGAATACATTAAACTGCACATTCAGGTCTTTTAGGAATGAATTCTACTAAAACTAGAGTAACTATGATTTCTGGTGGTCTGGTGAGGATCAGAAGGTAGCGACATTGTTGAGAGGACATGTGCAATGTTGTTGTTGTAACAAGCATTTATTTGCATTGGCATCTCCACCTGTTCCTGTTTTGTGTCCTGAAAAGCGAGTAGTGGTCAATTACTTGATAACATGAAGTATTTTAATGTGTTGCTCGACCATCTTTCTAAATAGGTGGAAGCGGAAGGTGTATCTGAACCTAATACCAAAGCAGTAGTCCTTTTTTTCAAGAAGTGTTTAGCAAGGAGGGTGTGCCTGAAGAGTTTACAACAGACAATGGTTTTCAATGGTCTTCAATATACTTTTTCACCATGACTGAATTCATGAACAGATTTGGAACATCACATTACGCACAACCTTATACCATCTCCAGGTAAATGGAAAGGTGGAAAGGTACCAATGAAATGTATTTAAAGTGCTACAAAGTCCATGGTTGATTGTAAAACTGCTATTGGAGAGTTGGTATGGGCTTATAGGATGGCTCCACAATCTATTATGGGTGAGGTACCATGTGAACTTACGAGATGTAGGAAGGTTACATCATCATTAAGTCAATTTTTGAAAATTAAAGCATTGGATCAGAAATGTGATGTGGTAGCTTCATCTTGCGAATCTAAGTCTATAAATATTAAGCATCATATTATGAGGTGAGCAGAAGTTGTAAAGCATAAGGAACAAAATAAGAATGTCAATTTAATTGTGGGTGATTATGTGTGCATGAAGGATCCTGTGTTGTTACAGATGGGAACTTGAAATTCAGGTACTCCATTTGCCTTGTGGAGATCAGATGACAAGCTATGCAAGTATCAGATAGACAGTGTTGAAATATTTTTCGGTTTATCGTGTATACAATCTTGTGAAAGACAAACAAGTGGGCTGTTGCCAAAGGAAGCACACTGGCTGTGGTCAAAGCAAAGAGGAAGGAAGAGGTTGAGATACCCATGAGTTGGTATTTCACAGGAGTTCCATGGTTAAGAAAATTCCAAGTAGATTCTGTGTTTAGGTTTACCATTCTCATCTATGCACCATTTTATAAAGTTTTGTCTAGACGAGATTTTTATTCAGGGTTGTATGTTAACTTGAAGCATGTATTAAGTATTTGTTCACTTGTTCAAAGCTTGCTTTTATATTGTAGTTACATTCTTGCTATATATTAGTTCATTTGTTGTTTATTGTGTTTTTCTTTCTTCATCTTACTGTATAATTCTTTTTGGTAAAGAGGGGAGGTATGTGTTGTCTTGCTTTTATTTTACCAGGTTTTGTAGTAATAAGTGTTTTGCTGTTGGTTCTGTTAATGTTCTATTAAACAAAGCGTAAGTGTATTTATTTAAATGTGGGTCAGTATAGCTGATATCCTTGGCCCATAAACACATGTAGTTGTGGCTGCTTTTATTCATTAAGTAAACATTGTTATTTAATATATACCGGATGGACTGTGATTCCTATACCTCTGATTTTTTTTACCTTTACTAATCACCAGAATAGAATTTTACCGGGTTTAATGCTCTAGTTTTCGAGCCCTAATCTCCAGTGCACAAGTTTAAAATGAGGTCAGCAGCCTTAGATGGCTGCATGAATATGCTCTATGTAACATTATGTTTACAGGTCAGTATTGATGTCTCAGTTGTAAATTACTGGGCCAATAATATATTTTGACATATATAGACTCACTGCTAAAGTGTATGTTGTACTAAGCTAGCTCTTAATTTGATGTGTCATTTGACCTATCTGGCTGAATGAATGAATTGCTGCACTGTAAAAATGCCCCAATTCCTGAGGATTAAACATCTCCTGCTGGTAGAAGCGGACAGGGTTAGTTCTCCACAGCCTTCATTTTGCTCTTACCGTCGAATCCATTGAATGAATGCTTTCAGTACTTTACAATAGAGGTTCCCAAATGTCTGTATGTGCTTCTGATCTGTGGGTATGACTGAAGAGTTTGAGAGGGAACATTAAGGTCAAGGTGGGCTAAGGCTGGAGTAGCAGGAGCTGTAACTTAGTAATGGATTGAGCTGCCATTTTTCATCCGAACCATAAGGCAGAACGGGGTGTAAAAGGAAGGGGTCTGATTCAATTTACAGAGTTGTGGTGCGAAGGAATGCTTTGGCATCACAAGGTCTGGTGGGTGCCCCATCAATGACAGGATATTCCACCTCCAATTAAAAATCTAGGCATGGGCTCAGAAAGTTGAGACAAAGCCTGAAAGAACTTAGGAAGGTATACTCACTAGACTAGTTTAATAGATTTTTTTTTACTTTCCCTTTGGGTGGTAACAATAGTCACACCAGCTCCGTGACTTCGTGGAAGGTGCAGTAGAGGGTTGACTTGCTGAGAAACATGAAGCACGGGATTTCCTAGATCTTTGTCCTTGACTGGTCCTACTGTGATGTTTCAGGAGCTGGCACTGTTGACCCCTATTGTTTGTCACAGCCACCCTGCAAGAAACGCACGGCTAGGTACCTAGGAAGTGCAGGCAAGGATGATTGTCTGCAACAGACAAGCTTGGGATTGCTGTGATGAAGACCCAGATCAGGATTCCCTTTTGCAAGCCAGGAAGGTACGTTCAGGAACATGTTGCTAAGCTGTTGATCATGTCAGAAGACCCATGATCAATCAGGGAATCCTTATTGAGCATTACTCATCAAGGCTGATATAATTGTGGCCAATCCCATCTGGCCACCCACATGCCTTAGCTGATCTCAATTCAGTCGTGGTCACTTAGACGTTTCGCACTGCATGTGACTGAACCAGTGCAACACAGAGAAAATTGAATGATCTAGAAAGTCTGTGGCTAATAAGCTTGGCCATAGCTACGGAGACATAGGTTCTGGTGATGGAATTTAGCTGAGTCCATAGTCCTACAGTTAAGAATATCACTGCTTGTGTGATATTTCTAAAGGAAATAGCAGCTCTCACAATAGAGACAGCACCTTCATGAATTCTTAAAAACTTGTATTCAACAACTCCTCCTCCATCGCACACCCAACAGGTCATGCATAAAAACAGGGAGTTAGGTGGCATGGCAGCTATTTTTTTCACTCCTATTACTTACTAGGGAGATATCTGACAGACTGCTGCTTGTGTTAGAAGTAGATTTTTCTCACTGCAAATCACAATGTGTTGCTGACAAGATATTTGAGACCTCAAAGAAATTGTGTGAGTCCTGATTCTAGCTTTATAGTGCACTAACCATAATTTCTGTGACAAAATAAAACACTCAATGTTTTCCTAGTGTTGTCTCCTCTTTAGGAAGTGATTTAAGTTTTACAACTCTGATGCTATCAAGATGACATTCAGGTGTACCACGCATTTGCTATAAATACAGAATGCTGGCCCTCTAATTGCTCATTCGAAGTCTATGGTGAAACTGCAGTCTTTCAAATAACAGATTGCTGATTGCAAGTACCTGTTTCAGTTTGTGTTGTAATACTTGAACATGTTTAGAATTGTTATGGTTAAAGTTCTGCTCGCTTTGGCATTCCAGTCTCCATAGTAAATGTAAATTGATACTTGTATAGCGCACTACTCACCCGCAAGGGTCTCAAGGCGCTTGTACGAATACCGCTGTGGAACCCATTCTGGCTTTCCCTGTGAGGCGTCCACTCCTGGGCACCCCCAAGGTGGAGGCCAGGCATCCTTAGCGTTGTGGGGGCCGTTGTGGAGATTAAGCAAGCTATTGCCCAGAGTTGCAGAATGCGACTCCTTGATTGGAATAGGCACCGAGGCGAGAATTATCAGGTCTGTGGAATTTTTGAGCCCAAGACCCGCCGAGGCGGGAAATTGAACCCTGGTCCCGGGCTAGACCTCTGCATCAGGGTCTGCCGCTTTAACCATTGACCACACTTCCTCTGTGTAGACAATTAGAGAATAAAGACTGGATGAACAGGAAGCGTCTGTTGGTGGTGCTATCTACAAATAAACAAGTCTTCAATTTCCACAGTCTTTGTCTAATTTAACACTGGCGACGAGGGAAAGCTTGAAGGGGACAAGCCTACCACCACCAATTCCCTGTGAACCCATGGAATATCGTCATTACCAGCGTCAATTGTGGATCAACACTGGAATTCTCCACTACTCGTTTATGTGACAGTGGTTATGCGGGTATCACACGGAGTGACGAGTGAATTGACTTTATAGCAGATACGCTGACTTTTGTTCTTGCAACAGTGAGTAATCTGCCCTGCCTAAAATGAAATTGTAATTTGTTAACTGCATGAGAAAATGGGTTGTCGTTTCTTCGATTGACACTACCGTGCCATTCAGAGTAAAACCGAAGTTGTGTGAGACTTGGTGTTTTATTGCAAAAGCCCAGTTCTTTTACTATTTGGATACAGCAGATAACATTGGTTTGTTTACCTTTGATTTGTGAAGCTTGCCAGCTCGTGAGTAACCCGCATTTGTTCTTCAATCGCGCTGGTGGTTCACTCGCGCTCTGTACTTCACTCACGCTCTGCCTGCTCGAGTCTTTTCCGGAACCAAGCGTCACGTCATCATGTCTGATCACGCATCAAGGTGCGGCCATTTTGTTTCCTGGATGTTTCTATGACTACATCTAATGCTTACATCGACAAAGATTCTCAGCTGATTTCGACACGATTCTTCTTCCTCAGCTGTATTCACGCATCTTCTTCTAAAGCAGTTGTTGCCGTATAATAAACTGTTACTGATATTAGTCATGTATATAATTCAAACCAGTTGTTTTTATTTCATTATTATTTTATTTTTTTGCGCTTTGTTATTTCTGCTGCATTTTTTGAAGAATGTCTTCAACTTGAAAGAGTCAACCTCCAGCGTTCCTGTGTGAAAAAGTTGAGCCTTCGCTTCCGTGGAAGCGATGGAAGAAACTTTTAGATTCTTTTTGATTCTTATTAAGTTGCAATTTGAGGAAAAAGATTGTCAGCTATTAGGAAATAGCCATAATTCTCCATAATTTGGGTGTTGAGGGTCGCAATATTTATGATAGCATTGTTGAACTACCGATTGGTGAAGGATCTGGTGAACCTTCTGATGTCTTTGAGATGTCAATGAAGATGTTGGAGAATTATTTTGGGCCACACATAAATGTTGTTCTTCAACGACATATATTTTTCATGAGGATTCAAGAACCAAATGAAAAAGTTGGAAATTATGTGGCATCTTTAAAAACGCTAGCTCGGACTTGTGAATTTGGCGAATTAACGGAACCATTAATTTGCATCAACTAGTAAGATGCACAAATAGTTCTAGAGTGCAAGAGAAACTTTTATGAAAAATTCCATCTCTAAAAGAAGCGATTTCAATTGTGGAAGGTGTAGAAAACATGTCAGGATGGGTGCAAGAGATGAAAGAACAGACTTCCACAGACAGTGTCCTTACTCCCAGTAATATTCATAAAGCTTCTACCGATGTCCAACAAACTTCTGGGGAGACAATATCTGTAAAGTTATTCAAACCCCTAAAACAAAAATCCACTTTGAAAGCAGCAATGTCAAATACTATTGATGTGGAAGTGTTAATCACTCTTCTAATGTTCCTAATTGTTATGCAAAATCGGCCACTTGTATAAAATGTGGTATAAAAGGTCATTTTGCTAGAATTTGTAGGTCTACTGGGAAAGTTCACTGTCTTAAAAGTGTTGAAACGAGAATGAGTGATGGAGTAGTTGATGCTGATCCTATATCCATGCCTTAATGTGACATTGAAATTGGGGTTACATTTTTTGTAGTACTGGCGGACTCAAGTTCTCCCTTCACAATGATTGGAAATGAAATGTGGAACAAAAATTTCCCAAATATTCAATTGCTTGCGCCAGATATTAACCCAGTCAGCTATGGGATTAAGATGTTTCTGGATATACTGTTATGAGGATACATTTCAAAGGAAGGTAAACCATTGGTAAGTTATATGTGGCACATCAGGGGGACTAGCTTTTGGGATGGAGGCACTAAAGGGACTTGGGCATAATCCTTAATCCCAATGCTCTTAAACCCTCTGACCAAGTCATTCTAATTAATCATAATTCTAGCTCTAATAGATTCTTTGATGAATTTCCTCAAGTTTTCACGGATAAACTAGGACTGTTGCAAGACTTTGAGCATCGCTTTATTGTTAAACAAATTGCGGTACCATGTGAACATGAAGTTAGGAAAGTTCCAAACATGATGATGACTCCCCTTAAAGCTGAAATTGACAGATTGATTAGTTTAAATGTAATTAAAGTAATAGAATCATCAGAATGGTTGGCCCCAGTGGTTTTGGCCCCCAAGGATGGTAGAAAGAGTATTTGCATGTGTGTGGACCTCAGAGGTTTAAATAAATGGATATGGATATAACTCCAACCTCTCCCCAATATTGCTCAATCAATCACCATGCTCAATGGAGCTAACGTTTTTTCTGTACTCGACTTGTGTTTGGCGTATAATCAAGTGCCACTTAATCAAGACTCAAAACATCTGACGTCTTTCGTAACATCGCTTGGGGCGTTCCGTTTTGTCAGAATGCCTTTCAGTTTGGCGTCAGCCGCAGCATGTTTTCAACGAAGTATGAAGTTGGTTATTGGTGATATGTCAAACATAATATTTTTTCAAGATGATATTCTTGTTTATGGTAAGGATAACAATGATACTATATTGAGGATGGTTCTTGAGAGATTATCTGACAAGGGCCTCACGGTGAACAAACAGAAATGCAAAATAGGAGTATCCTCTTTTACATATCTAGGTCATGTAATTTCAGGTGAGGGCATTCAACCAAAACTTGAATTGGTGAAATGCATTGTTGATGCACCTACTCCTTGTGACAAGAAACAAGTTAGATCTTTTCTCAGGTTAGCTGAATTCTACGCAAAATTCAACAGGGGTTTTGCATCTGTTGTAGAACCAATCAGAAATCTATTAAAGAAGGGTACCCATTTTGAATGGAACAAGGATTGTAATGAAGCTTTTGCAATCAGTCAATTACCCAGTCTTGGCCATTTTGATACAAAAAAAACTCTGCTTACCACAGATGCTAGTCTATTCGGTCCGGGTGCTTTACTCACACAAGTTGATGCTGGAGTGGAGAAAGTAGTTGCATTTGCATCACAGGCATTAAAAAAGGCTGAGCAACAGTACTCGTGAATAGAAGAGAGGCGCTTGCAATTGTGTGGGCCATTAAGCACTTTAAATGTTATCTTTGAGGTATCCCTTTAATTGTAAGATTTGAACATCACCCCTTGGTGCAGGTGGTCTACTGTATGGAAAGCGAAAGAATAACCCCAAGATTAAAACAATGGAGTGAAGGTCTGGAGGAATTTAATTTTCAAGAACAATATCTGCCTGGTTCCTCCAACAAAACTGCTGATTGTCTTTCCAGATTACCTTTACAAGTTCAGAAAGATGATGTTGATGTTGAGTCCATCAATGTCTTTTGGGTTAGAGAAACAGCTATAACTCAAGAGGAATGGGTGGAAGCCAAATCTCATGATTCTTTTTTCCACTTGTTAAAGATTTTGTTATAAAAGGTTGGCCTGCAAGCAGCAAAGGTATTGATCCAGATCTTATGCCTTTTTGGTCCATTAAAGATGAGTGACCCTATTACATGATGATCTGATGCATGGGGAAAGGTTAATTCTTCCTTTAAATCTGAGGTCTCAAAATGTATCAATCTTGCACATGAGGGACACTTGGGAAGCGGTCTCATTAAGACACGGTTACGTGAAAAGTATTGGTGGCCAAATAAGGATCATCAGGTTGAAAATGTAGTCAAAGATTGTTACCAATGTTCTTCCAATGACAAATCTAAAGTTGTTTACACTGCTCCTTTGTCACCGGTTGAGGTTCCTTGTCAACCATGGACGAAATTGGGCTTAGATCTATCGGGCTTTTTTGACTTTTTAACACCATCAGAAAGATTTGTAATTCTCTTAGTGGATTTCACCTCCAAATGGTCTCTACAAAGTGTGCGAGTACAGTTAACACAAAAGTCATCCTAGATTTTTTGAAAGATGAATTTGCATGTGAAAGTATTCCCAAATGTCTTATTACAGACAATGGGGTACAATTTGTTTTCATTGATATGAAAAATGTAAAGGATGACCATAGAATATTGCATCTCAAAACAGCACTTTATTCTCCACAGGCCAATGGTCTTGCTGAACGTAGAACCGTGTTGTTTAAAATTGTGTACAAAGAGCTTTAGACACCAAGACTCCTCTCAAAGATGTTTTACGCAATACTTGGTGGGCTCACCGTACTACTATTAATCATATCATGCAAAATTCTCCTTTCCTAGTATTGAGAGGAAGACAAGCCCATTCTAAATAGAATCCTGGATGGCTACCTCCTCAAAATAGTATTATCTTGGATAAAAAGGAGGTGGATTCCAGAATTCAATCTTATCGAAGGAAATACAAAGGGCCCGATTCACAGAACTAACTTAAGACAAAATCCTAAACTTACCACCATTTTGGTATTCACAGAAGGCACTTACTCATTTTGGTATTCACAGAAAGGCACATACTCATTTCGGTATTCACAGAAGTTAGGAGTCCTAACTTTAGGACTCCTAAATGCCTTCTGTGAATACCAAAAGTCATAAAATTGGGATTTTTATCAATTTACTAGTAGTAAAGTTAGGACTCCTAACTTTAGGACTCCTAAATTTCTTCTGTGAATACCGAAAGTCTAAAAATTGTGATTTTGTCTTACGTTAGTTCTTTGACTCTGGCCCAAAGAACGGTATGATTCACAGAATTCTGCTAGGATCAAATTGTGGAATATTGGTGAGTGGGTCTTTGTCAAGAAACCTGGGTTTCACAAAAGAGGTATTACTGAATGTATGGGTCCATTCATGATTACTTCCATTCACAAAAATGTTGTTATGCAGAATCGTTGGAAGTGTAATATGTCAAGACTCGTAAAATTCAGTGATGCTAGACCTTCATTTTCCTCACGTTTTGGTCGTACCTCACATGCTCCTGGTTTTACCCAATTCAGGTGTGGTTCAGTCTAGAAGGTTTCCTTAGAGATCACATTGTGTTCGTGCACGTTTTAAAGATTTCGATCTGAATGCATCTTAGTTGTTTTTAAATATTTTGTTCTGAATACACCTTAATTGTTTTTATCTCTCTTAATTTATTTTTGATTTTCTTTCCTAATTGCCTTTGTTTCTTTTCAAATTATTATAGGGGATGTGTTGTAATACTTGCACATGTTTAGAATTGTTATGGTTAAAGTTCTGCTCGCTCTGGCATTCCAGTCTCCATAGTGATGCCTCTGTGTAGGCAGTTAGAGACTGAAGACTGGATGAGCAGGAAGCGTCCGTTGATGGTGCTATCTACAGATAAACAAGTCTTCAATTTCTACAGTGTTTGTCTAATTTGACAGTTTGCAAGTCGGAATGTGTTACTGCAATGAACGAGGAAGATATTTGATAAGTTATGGAAAATGTGTCCTCCTTTTAGCTTTCTAGGACACTTACCATCATTTCCAGGACAAAATTAAGCTCTTGCTTTCTTCATTTTCAAAGGAGACACTTTATTACAGCTTTGATTCTACCAAGCTGGTTTTCCGATGTGACATGATTTTTGCATAAAAGCAGAATGTTAGCGCACTAATAGTTCTTCCCTGTTGGAAGCTACCGCAAAACACTGGGTAATAAACAAATAACACAGCACTATGATAAATCTGCCCCCAAATGTGGCTACAGTAACTGTCTTCCTAAAAGCAACTTCAGAACTACTGCATGGTCGGGCTGGCCTAAAAGGCAACCTGACTGGGCTGAACGGTTAGTCTGACATGTCACTGTGAGCCAGGTGCGGGTTGGCTTAGTTTATGGTATGCTTGGCTGGTTTCTACTTTTGATTTTCCTGATATTACCACAACCATGAAGCCTGAAATGCAAGCATCTGTTCTCCCTCACCTTGCAAAACACCTAAAGACCTTGCAAAACACCTAACCAATGTATCTGTAAAAGTTCAAAACTCAACTGATTAGCAAATGTGGGCAGTTTGCTACCTAGCTGATTTTCCAAGATGAGGTAATTTTATTCTGGTGATTTGTTTGATTCCCTGTTCCAGTTGGTTACATAACTGCTATTCAAACCTCTGAACTTTCACATCTGGATAGCAGTAATGCCCAGTTCATGGCCTTCTAAACTTCACACTGACATCCGTTACAGGCATCATACAAGCTGCATTTTGTCACATACAGGGCCTGAAAAATATGGTCACATCTTGGAATTTTACTAGCTCCACTTACCGGCCCACACCATCTTCAAAAACACCTGAATCATTTAGTATGTGATTACAACCAGTAACTCCTTTCATCTTGCAGACAAGCTCAACTTCTCTGGTGGTGCTCGCCACATCAGCAGTCAGTTCTCCCTCAGACTAAAATGTGTAAAGAAAAGAAAAAGACAAGACAGGACAGCAGGCCCTTTCAATCTCTGTACCTATGATCTGGAACAACCTCCCTGTGGGAGCGCAGGTCGGATAAACAGGCGTGGAGGCTGAAGATAGTTTCGAATAGGTTGTTTAATAATAACAGATTGGGGAACAAAGGTTCGTGAATCAGTGTGAATATCTTCTGGCGTTTCTTCTTCTCGAAGGAGGGCTGTTGCAGGTGTGTTTCCCGGCTCCTCGTCTTCGGAGTTCTCAGGATTTCCCCGGAGGCTCATAAAAGAAGCGGAAAAGAAAGGGGCCGTCAGATCACTGATTCTACGTAAAGGTACAGGATTTTACAGTCACCACACCACAGTGTTTGTTTCTTGGGAGATCCGTGTGATTTAACCAAAAGTTACGGGAACTTAAAAATGATTGAAATAAGTGTGGGCTGTCACGACCTACAATGGTCATTAACTGATACAGTTTGTAATAGGTACAAAAATAAAGGAACTTGATCACCACACCCTATTTGGATGCGTAATCGACGTTTATATGAATAAACCAATATTCACTTTAAGAGGTTGTTCGACTGTCTCGAAATACAAAAGGTTCACCAGTTAAATCAAACTTCTAGATTCAGAAAAACAATATGTCAGGATAACTGAGTTGTACATTCATTAAATCAGAATACCGGTTTTCTAACACCACCGTTCCGTATTCTACCCTCAGTCCCTTGTAACACCCCACTCACCGGCCCTGCCGTAACTCTCCAGAGTCACGGCCGCTCTCCAGCATCCTCCGGGGGACTCCACCAGTCCTCACACCACGGTTCGTCTGATTCCTCTTCGGTGCCGTCTTCGTTCCGGAGCCCTGGCACGCTGGTCTGGATCCGTTGAATGGTTTCCGTCTCCTCCGCTGGCGTCTTCTCCGTTGATTCCACCTTCCAACCCGACGCGCCTTCTTCCACGCAATCTCGGCTTTTCATTAGTTCTCTAGGTGTACCTCCCGGGTCATGTCCAACCCCTTCCGGGTCCTGACTATCGTTGGCTCCCTGTCGGAACACGGAAAGACGGCTTGGAGTTTCAGAGTTGGGATCGGGACTCTCGGTGTCCGACCGACATGTTTGATCCGTCGATGAACAACTGGGTTTAACCGCCCATGGGAATACATCGGTGAGTTCCTCCTCACATCCCCTTTCCCTTGCTGTCTTACTACTTAGAGTTGATTCTTGAGGGAAACGAGACAAAAAGTCAGCATTGCCTTGGTCTTTACCCTTCCTGTGCTTGGTACAAAAACGATAAGGCTGAAGAGCAAGAAACCATCTGAGCACTCTCTCATTATGTCCCTTATTCCTAGCCAACCATTCCAAGGGAGCGTGGTCGGTGTATAGAGTGAACTCCCTACCTTCTAGATAGTATCTCAGAGATTCTATAGCCCATTTGATGGCCAAAGCTTCCTTCTCTATGGTAGCATAATTTTGTTCTCTTGGGAACAACTTGCGACTTATGTACAGGATGGGTTTTTCTCCTTGTGCCGTGTCTTGTGATAGGACTGCCCCAATACCCAAGTCTGAGGCGTTTGTTTGCAGGATGAAGGGAAGAGAATAGTTTGGGCTGATTAAAACGGATTCTGATGTCAAAGTTTTTTTAAGGGATTCAAAAGCTTGTCTGACTTCGGGGGGGGGGGGGTGTTCGAGGATTTCTTCAGTCTTGCAATTTTTCTGCAACAAATTGGTCAAAGGGGCTGCCTTCTGTGAAAACTGTGGAATAAATCTTCAATAATATCCCAACAGCCCTAAAAGGGCTCTCAAATCTTTTTTGGTCTGTGGTAAGGGAACTTGTGTAATTGCTGTGAGTTTGGAGGCTGGTGGCCTAATCACTCCTTCACCTAACAAGTATCCTAAATACCTCACAGTTTGTGATGCAAGATGGCTTTTGGCAGGATTGATCCGCAATCCGTATTTTCCTAAAGCCTGGACTACATTATAAAGATGACTCAAGTGTTGTTCCCATGTCTCACTGTAAATGATTATATCATCAATGTAAGCGCCCGCATATTGTTCATGTGGCCGCAAGATCACGTTCATAGCCCTCTGAAAAGTAGCTGGTGCTCCATGTAACCCAAAGGGTAGAACCTTAAACTGATATAACCCATCGGGTGTAGAAAAGGCTGTTTTCTCTCGGTCTTCTTTGCGAAGGGGAATTTGCTAGTACCCCTTGCATAGATCAAGAGTACTGATATATTTGGCTTGACCGATTCTCTCCACCATCTCATCGACTCGTGGTAGGGGATAAGTATCAAACTCAGATATTTTGTTTACCTCCCTGAAGTCAATACAAAATCGCACTGACCCATCAGGTTTTGGAACAAGAACGATTGGGGAATTCCATTCACTCATGGAAGGTTCGATAATGTCCATTTGTAGCATTTTCTGTATTTCTTCCCTTATAGTCTGTCTACGTGCTTCAGGGATTCGATAAGGTCGTAACCGAACACGTTTCCCTGGTGTCGTTCTTATTACATGGTCTATAAAGGTAGTCCTGCCTGGAGTAGTGGAGAATGTATCTTGTAACGGTTGTAACACCTGTGTCAATCGTTCTCGTAAAGATACAGACAAATCTGGGTCTATACACTGATCAAAGGAAGCGGCTTTTAACCCTGCCAGGTTCACATAGTTTGGGATAGGCCCTTACCATCTTTTTTGTAAATTGACATGATACACTTGGGTCACATGTCGAATTGAGTCTAACTCAATGCGGTAAGTCACTGGAGTCACTTTCTATAGTACAATACATGGTCCTTGCCATTGTCCTAACAACTGATGGTCAGAGGAGGACATCATCAATAATACAGGATCTCCTACTTGAAATGACCTCGCTTTAGCTCCTTTATCATACTGCCTCTTTTGAGCTGTTTGAGCTTCTTCCAAATTGTTTCTAACAATTGTCCTTATCTGACTCAAATGGGTTCGGAGATTTGACACATACTCAGTGATAGGTTTTGAATTGTGCGGTTCTGTTTCCCACCGTTCTTGTGCCATCTCTAGTAGAGTCCAGGGTTTGTGACCATACAGTAACTCAAAGGGTGAGTACCCCGTACTTTTTTGTTCTTTGCATCTAATGGCAAACAAAGCCAAAGGTAGCATATCCTCCCATCTCCTTGTTTCCAAAGCTAAAAGTTTTTTTAAGGTAGTTTTGATAGTGGAGTTGTACCTCTCGACTAGGCCATCCCTTTGAGGATGATAGGCCGATGTGCGGATTTGTTTAATTCCTAACTGGGAACAGACCTGTTTCATCAGTCGAGATACAAAAGGGGTCCCCTGATCGGTTATGACCTCCTTCGGAAACCCTACTCTAGTAAAGACAGTAATCATGGCCTTCGCCATGTTGGTGGTATCTGGTTTCCGCAGGGGTAGAGCTTCTGGAAAACGAGTGGCATAATCCACAATAACAAGGACATAACTACATCCACTACGTGAGGGTAACAAGGGGCCTATGATGTCCATGCCTACTCTGCTAAAGGGCTCACTTATTATTGGGAGAGGTTGCAAGGGGGCCCTGGGTGGGTGATATCTACTGTTACGTTGAAATATAGGACACTCTCTACAATACCACTTTACCTGTTGATATATCCCTGGCCAGTAGAAAAGATCTAAAATTGTTTTTATGTTTTTTCGGCTCCGAAATGTCCCCCAAGCAAATGACTATGAGCCAGATATAGGACCTTTTCCCTGAATGGTCCAGGAACTAGTAATCGGGCTTTTTGTGTTGGACTTCCCTTTCTATGTAGCAAACCCTGTTTCTTAAAGAAATATGGACATACATGTTGGGGGTCCTCTTCGTTCAGTGCTTGATTCCAGGCTCCCTGTAGCGCTGGATCTTCCTGTTGAGCTGCATGGAAACTTCTGTCTGTTTCCCATGGATTTTCATCTATAGTTATCGGCAATGCAATATGGTTTTTATTTTTCTCCGCTCGTCTCTGTCGTTTACTTTTCCGCACTTTTGCTTCTGGCCATTCTTTCCCTTCTTCTTGTGAAAATGGAGCAGTCGATAACCACTCCTCCTCCTGGTGTGGCTTATCTTGTAATAGCTGATCTAGCTTTGGATAATCAGTCCCAAGGATAGCTTGTTCGGGTAACTGAGGAATTAACCCGACAGTCAAAGTAGTACCCTCATCTTTCGGATGCCGTATTCTTACTTGTGCAGTTGGATAAGGCTTCGTATCACCATGTACGCATCTTATTGCCACTGCTCCATCAACAGGACCAATGTGTGAACCCAAGTCTTGCGGTCGAACCACACTGTGTAGGCATCCAGTATCGGCTAAGGCTGTTACTCTTTGTCCGTTTACAGATATAGTGCAATGGTATGGAGGTTGCTTTCTCTCTGAGGAAGAACAATAATAATTACGAACCACACCAATTTCCATGGGTTCTTCTTTCTCTTTTTGAGGACAAAATCGTGCAATATGGCCCATCCCTCCGCATTGGAAGCACTGTGGTCCCATAGGAGCCCGAATTATGGGTGACCCAGGTACAATGGCTATAGGTTCAGGTTTCTTTTGTGGAGGTGGGCGAGGGAGTCGATGAAGTATGGGTCCACTGTTTTTCCCCGTATAGTCATTGCTTTTTTGAAGCTCTTGGGCCCTACTATATGCACTAGCAATGTCTACGGCCGTCTCAAGGGTGAGATTAGCTTGCTGTTGAACCCATTTCTGTATAGGAGGGTGAAGAGATGTCAAGTACTGTTCCAGATAAATTTTAGCCATGATGCCGTCTTTGTCGGTGGTAGCAGGTTTTAACCATTTATCGGCCATATCTTTTACCCTGAAATATAAGGCTCGGGGTGTCTCTTGGGGACCTTCCTTCATTTGACGAAATTTTTGTCTATATGATTCATCGTCAATTCCTAATCGTTCCATGATACATTTTTTTATATCCGCATAGGCGACACCTCCTTGTATCGTTGCTGCTTGATAAGCTGCTTGTAAGTCGCCCGATAGTAAGGGTCCTAGATACTGGCCCCACTTGTCCACGGGCCATGACGCTGCGGCTGCCATCCTCTCAAAGTTAGTAAAGAAAAAATCGGGGTCTTCTCCACTTATGTATCTCTGCAATACTACGGAGGGCAAAGTAGTAGGACCTCTCTGTTGTCCCAAGACTTCCGTTAATTTACCCAGCGCTGTCTCCTGAGTTTGTCCTTGTCCTGTTAGAACTTGTTGTATTTTCGCTGTGTCCTCCTCTACCACAGTCAGGAACCGCTCCATCACCTTTCCCAGGTGTTCTTGATTCTCCGCCATTTTGGTAAGTGCGGCCTCCATTGCGCCTTCAGATCCCACTTCTGACACCACTTGTGGGAGCGCAGGTCGGATAAACAGGCGTGGAGGCTGAAGATAGTTTCGAATAGGTTGTTTAATAATAACAGATTGAGGAACAAAGGTTCGTGAATCAGTGTGAATATCTTCTGGCGTTTCTTCTTCTCGAAGGAGGGCTGTTGCAGGTGTGTTTCCCGGCTCCTCGTCTTCGGAGTTCTCAGGATTTCCCCGGAGGCTCATAAAAGAAGCGGAAAAGAAAGGGGCCGTCAGATCACTGATTCTACGTAAAGGTACAGGATTTTACCGTCACCACACCACAGTGTTTGTTTCTTGAGAGATCCGTGTGATTTAACCAAAAGTTACGGGAACTTAAAAATGATTGAAATAAGTGTGGGCTGTCACGACCTACAATGGTCATAAACTGATACAGTCTGTAATAGGTACAAAAATAAAGGAACTTGATCACCACACCCTATTTGGATGCGTAATCGACGTTTATATGAATAAACCAATATCCACTTTAAGAGGTTGTTCGACTGTCTCGAAATACAAAAGGTTCACCAGTTAAATCAAACTTCTAGATTCAGAAAAACAATATGTCAGGATAACTGAGTTGTACATTCATTAAATCAGAATACCGGTTTTCTAACACCACCGTTCCGTATTCTACCCTCAGTCCCTTGTGACACCCCACTCACCAGCCCTGCCGTAACTCTCCAGAGTCACGGCCGCTCTCCAGCATCCTCCGGGGTATTCCACCAGTCCTCACACCACGGTTCGTCCGATTCCTCTTCGGCGCCATCTTCGTTCTGTAGCCCTGGCACGCTGGTCTGGATCCGTTGAATGGTTTCCGTCTCCTCCACTGGCGTCTTCTCCGTTGATTCCACCTTCCAACCCGACGTGCCTTCTTCCACGCAATCTCGGCTTTTCATTGGTTCTCTAGGTGTACCTCCCGGGTCATGTCCAACCCCTTCCGGGTCCTGACTATCGTTGGCTCCCTGTAGGAACACGGAAAGACGGCATGGAGTTTCAGAGTTGGGATCGGGACTCTCAGTGTCCCACCGACATGTTTGATCCGTCGATGAACAACTGGGTTTAACCGCCCATGGGAATACATCGGTGAGTTCCTCCTCACACTCCCCATATCCTTTATGCCCACCCCAATGCTTCTCCTATTTAGGAAAGAGTTGGTGATGCATCTCTTTAAAGAACAATAACAAAAGAATGTGAGAATGTGTGATCATTACCACAAAATTTGCTTAAATTTGCTTAACGCAACTCTTTACATCACATTCACATCACATCTATTCAGGAAAATAACTCTGCTTTTATGGAAAATAACTCTGTGTTAACGTTGTATTCTAAAAATGGCTACACCATGCGATAGTCTCACGATAACACGTCAAATGACTTCGTTAAAATGAACATGAGGCTGAAAAAACACGAAACACAAACGCGGAAATAGTAGCAATGAGGCTAATCGCGATTTAAAAATCAGCGATAACCAGTGACAGGCCTGCAATTCCCACGCGTCATGTGGGAAAATGCACCATAAAAGCAGAGTAATAAAATGGTGAGATGACAATGTACGAACACAACCCCACATCCGTGATGTGGAACAAATGACCATTCTCCAGCATCAAATAGGCATATCCTCACAAACAGTCACAATGCAAATTGCCATGCAGTCAGCATGTAAACTGCACCAATGCGGACACATACATGGAACACACTGTGAAACCGCATCCCCCTTTCACATTGCAGAGGGGCAATCGACCACTCGTGCACACAGACTTGTCATGTCCATAATCAATGAATTCTGAAAGCATAAACGAATGTAGGGGCAGTGACTACCACTCATGTACATGTTATGTTGCCCATGTTGTGGGGCATGAGTCCCAGGGTGCATCCCTGCATCATGGTGGTACAAATCTGACCCCAAAAGTAGCCCTGCTGTCACTTGTAGGTCACAAATGACAGCCAAAATTTAATTATTTGGGACACATGTGAAACGCCGAAGAGTGGGATTCCGTACTAACTGTGACACACAGAACTGGCAGTTCGAATACGTGACACCCTAAACAGCCTCTCTGCATAGAGGTGACACACCCACCATCCATTTACAAATAATAAAATTGTTAGCACTACATGTCGCACTCACACTTGTCTGAGTGATGCGCTTGTACATATGAGTGATATACACTCAGGGAATGTGCCTTGGAATGCATTTATTTGCACATGCTTATCCAGCGGTCATTTTGTACTGTCCTGTGATTGCTAAGGACTGTCACAATGTGACGTGCTCATGTGAAGAAATTGTCAATGATGTTGTTCTTATGGGCTATTCCTGCTGCTGCTGCAGTGGGGTGTGGTGCACCTGCCTCATCTTCATCATCATTGTCCAGTGCATCTGGCACTTGTATTCACGGGGCATTGCTGTGTACACATATATGTTGTGAAAAACGCACAACATGCAATGATCATCTTTCACACAGTGTTTGGGCTGTACAGGAGCCTTCCACCTGTGATGTCCAGGCACCTTAACCATGACTTCTGACTACAGAGTGTCTGCTTAATTCAGACACTCTGTTCATCACCACCCCCTTTTCTGAATTATTTTGTCCACCATAAGCGTGTAAGGGTATACTCAGATGTGAGTCCCTTGCTCATTGCACCATCAGGATTCAAGCAAGCCGGGCCGACGACGGCTGAAATGACAGAAACCGGTCCCCGGAAGCTTGTCTCCTTTCTGGTGAAGAATAGGCTTGGTAGTTTAGTCTACCCTGTTCCCATGATGCACTGGGCCAGGGACAGACTAATTTGCATGTAGCCAGGTTCTGAGCTGGGATGGTGCAGTGAGCTAAAAAACGGTGATGGATCAAACCCTGATCTTTGGACTGGGTAAGAGTGCCCTACTTAATTCAGACACTCTGTTCATCACAACCCCCTTTTCTGAATCATGTAGCAAATTAGCGGCATCAATGTGTATTATGTAGCCTCACTGGTGCTCATCACTCCTCCTGAGCCTATTCACTAGTGTTCACAGCACGGTTGCGCGGTTGCATCACTTGCACCCCTACGGCACACATTGTCATGCCTGTCTGCGCATGTCCACAAGGCTGACAATAACACAGTGATGTGTGTGCTGGAAGTGGGCGGCCACGTATGTGTAGTCCTATTGTAAGGACAGGGTGGACACAGATGTTAAGTTCATGCCTGGCTGAACTTGCTGTGCGATTGAGGGTAGACCTTTTGGGTTATGCTGCAGTAATAGTGCCACACACAACAGTTGGCATGTCTGAACCCTGACCCTGAGCCGGCTTGCTCTTCCTCATATGCCTCTTGGCTGAGCCCGCACTCCGGGAGCATGCAACATATCAACATTGTCCATAGTGGGACGGGTGGTGCAGACACTAAAATAGAGACACACGCATTAGTTACTTCCTTGGCAAGGCCTAGACTGAACCATGCCCATAGCCCTGTGTTAAATAACCACACCCCTATGCTGTACTGCTGTACGCAAGTCCACTCAGCTTAATCTCACAGGGGGGTACGACACAGCTACATTTCCCAGGTCTACACCACTCTCTGAAGTGACAAGGTTGCATATGACCACACAGACACACTGAGATAGTTTGTGGAACTGGCTAAGGGCATGTGTGCTCGGCACCTTTTATGGCCACGGTCACATGTCCAGTGACGCCTGTGCTGGATGGGTTTGGGTAGTGTAAGCCACCCCCCCAGGGTTTGATTATTGCTGGCAACAGTGATCAGACAATCAGAAGTTCAAAGTTCAAACAGCAAGGGACCATGACGTGACCTGCACAGAGTTAGAGGCCTCGGAAACACTGCGGCCGGCACAGGCACACCACCATGGGACACACTGAGGTAGGGCCCTGAGAGCTGAGTGAGTCCTCATTGATGTCAAGGAGAATGTCGCAGAGTGATATGGGGGACAGTGGAAGGTGTCCTTCCAGGGAATGATGCAGAGGGCAGAAGCAAGCAGAAACAGGCAATATGGAGGAGTTGAATGCTACAGACTCCTTTTTACCACCATGCCAGTATCAGCTACATGATGATGAAGACAACCCCAAGGCCATAGACTCAGATGCCACCAAAGTTCAAACGGAGAGTGTTCATGACTTCCATGGCACAGAGTCGGTGGCACCAGAGCTGGAAGCGGATGCAGTCTGGGATGAGGCCTATACAGTGATATGAACTCTGCTATTTAGAGATCAAGACGCAGTTCCAATTGTGTGACCTACTTGACCACAGTGTGTGCTGGAGGCAGCAGTCAGCAGTGGCCCATAGCCATGAGTTAGTGGCACCAGTGCAGTTGTTGGTAGGGTGGACTGAAGCGCGTGTTCCTCTTACACCTCTCCTTGCGTGCAATGATATGAACTCTGCCAATGAGAAATCAAGACTCAGTTCCAAATGTGTGACCTACTTGACCGCTGTGTAGGCTGGAGGCAGCGGTCAGTGCCGGTCAACCAATGTGCAGCCAGCTCCTCCTGGATCTCTAACATTTGACGTTGAAATGGCATGTGGAGATTATTTGTGGTTGACGTAGGTAGAGGCACCAGAGCTGAGCGGGTGTGCAGCCTGTGACAATGCTGTGTCCTGCCTGGTACAGACTGTATTGGATTGGTGTGAGGAGTGAGGAGTGAGGAGTGCTGGACCACAGTGTAGGCTGAAGGCAGAAGTCAGTAAGGGATCACAGACACATGTGGTTGGAATGCTATGCACAGAGTTGGTGGCACCACAACGAAGGGAGTATATTTATATAAACTCTGCCATAAAATATGTACTCTGCCATTGTATAATCAAGACTCAGTTCCAAATGTGTGGCCTACTTATCCACTGTGTATGCCAGTGGAGTACGTCAAAGAGAAAGGAGTACTGCGGGCCTTGCTCGCAGAGGTCGTGATGGTCTGAGGAGGCTGCCAAGGTTGCGGGCCTCAGGCTTTGGGCTTGCAGCTGCACGTGGTGGGCCATCCGTGACACACACCGGTGTCGGCAGGTGAGCAGTGAGGCATTGATGCGCAGTTGCAGACAAGACTGGTTGGAGACGAGCGGCCCAGGCTGCAGCAGATGCACAGGATCGCAGGCACTGCCGCTCACGGTATCGGCTTCATGGTGGGGTGAGAGGCGCCGCCCTGGTAGACACAATGGCCATTCTCAGCACACCCCTATGCTAGCCTGGCATAAGCCGGGCCAGCCCACTCCGCACATGCCTACAGGTGGGACGTAACAAGCTACATTTCCATGATCTCACCTACTGGCTGGGGTGACATGGTTGTGTCCACTGTCCACTACACTACCACCACCAGCAGTATATGTTGACATAGATATGTCTGTTTTCTGCATACCGCAGTCTGGCCAGCACATCCACGCCACACTTGGCATTGTGTACATTCACAATCATGGGTCACTTATCTCCCCCGTAAATGCCTGGCTCCCACCTCTCGCCACATTATGCTATTGTGTGGCTGAGGTGCCATGGCGTTGATGCATCATGTACATCGGTAGCCCAGGTTACCGCAGTATGTAGTGCTGTTGTGTATGGTGCATGGGCATGTTGTTTGGCATTTTGTATGTGAGTTTGTAACATGCGCATTCCCAGAGCTGTGAGTTGCATGATTGTGGAGATGAGGTGTGTTGTGTGTTCATTTGGTACTTACCAACGAGCAGTGAATTTCCGTAGGTGCCATCCTGGAAGCGCTGGCTGATGATGGACTGTTGGGAGATGTATGAATCATGCACACTGCCTGGTTTGGTGAAGAGTCCTCGGTGGTCCACCGTTGCCTGCACATTGATGGAATGAGTGTGCTTTCTATTGCGGTAATTGTGTGCAGTGTCGGCAGGGGGCACAAGTAGGACATTTGGGAAGTTAATTGCCCCCAACACATGCGGAAAGCCAGCTATGGCGTCGAAGCCTTGCTTGGTCTCCAGCTGTTCCTGCGCAGTGTAGGGTAAGTATAGGTACTGGGGTACCAAGCTGATGATGACATCCAGGGCAGGCGTGATAATTTGGATAGGGCTGGCTTTCTTACTCCTCCAACTCTGGCGGTTGTTGGTTGAAAGGCACCAGAGGCCAACAAGTGCCACTCAGCCAGCAGCTTTGTCTGAGGTAGGATGTTGGCTGTCTGCTGTGTTGGTACCATCAGCCAGTGGGCAATTAGGGTCAGGATGTGGAGGATGATTGTCCTTTTGAGCCTGCAGTGGGCAATGACATTCTCTGGTGTTAGGTCTGTTAGGCTGTTGTATTTCATAAAGGTTTGCTGTCTTTGTCTGTGCTGCCTCTGTGGTGGTCCGGGGGGTCCAGTTGGGGGTGGCATGCCTCGTGGTGGTGGCGGTGGGTGTTGTGGTGTGGCCCTATGGGGGCTCCAAGCTGCATGATCAGTAGCTCCATCGCATCTGTTGAACTTCAGTTGTGTCTGTGGGCTGGGCTCCCTTTTCTGGTGCAGGTTGACATCTGACTTTACACAAGGTCAGAGCAGTTTTAATTTCCTGCTGCTAACATGCCTTATTGCCTGTTTTGTGGTCTTATTGCAGATCTGGCTGGTCGTTGAGAATGTTGCGTTGTGGTGTTATCGTGGCTCTTTGCTCGGGAATGCCTACTCTGCATCCCATTAGCAATAGTTGGCGGGGTCATCTGTGGGGATGTTTTTGGTGGCTGCTATCGCAGGTAAACTGGAGATATGGGATGTTAGCACCAGCTTGTGAATGGGGCTATGCATTTATCGCAACTTTGGCTGCGATAAAGTGCCGATATCTCGGCGATAGATCCTTGAGAATATGCCTCAAAATGCAGTAACAGTACACTGCTGCTTGCAGCTCTACTGCTCCTATCACTCAGCTACTATATGATGCATTTGACCTGTACACCCCCCAAAAACCAAACATAAAATCTCAAGCCAAAAAAATCCCTCACATCTTTCCTGAGCGTTGATTACAAAGTTGTGTTGGAATAAAGGGAGCATCTCCCATCCATTCACTCATTTTTCACATTCGAGCCTCTCACTGCTCCCCCCGCGAATTCTAGTTCTCATCATTCTGCTCAGTTTCAGCTGCCCCAAAGGCACCCAAATGTCCTTTGGTCTCGAGCTTGTCGGTAACTCCTCCGCGTACGTTTCCATGTTATCTTTGCAGTAAAACAAGTCCTTTATCCAGTGTTCCACCTTTGGAGTAAATCTCCCATCCCACGCAATTGCCACTCTCCGTGCCGCCATGAGTAGGGCCAATCGTACAAATCTACCACACACTCCCCAGAAGTGAGGTACACAGCACAAAAGACAAACATGCGGGGTGCACTGTAGCTCCACAGCTACCATGGTCTGTATGTCACTCACCACCGATTCCCAAAACTCAGTCACCTTCCTGCATCCCCAAGCCAGATGCAGAAAATCAGTGCCCTCCTGCCCACATCGCGCACAACAGCTAGACTCGCGCAATCCAATTCTATGCATCAGTGCAGGGGTATAATACACCTGGTATATATATTTAAAAAGGATGATGCACAAGTTTCCGTTCATGATAAGTGTACCTGTTAACTTGCACACATACTTACAATCTTCCTCCGATATCGGAGCAGATAAGGAGGCATTCCTTCTCTACCAACTTCTGTCTGGCTTACACATGCATTCTTACTTGATCAATCTCTACAATCTAGATATCAGTTTTTTAATAGTAGGAGTGGTAAGCACAAACTGTAGGGACATAAATGTGGGGGGTTCCAGAGGATAAGTAATGTAGTGAGCCCTAACCGCATGTCTCAGTCTGTGCATCGCAAATCTAAACAACAACGTTGGTTTGCTGATGTATTGCAAGACATCTAGTCTGATAAACGACCCATCAGAGTATATATCATGCATCCGTTGAAAGCCTGCCTCATTAAGCAACAGCATTGAAGGTGCTTCATGAGTTACCCATGTGGGACCGTGATCCTATCTATATGACGTAGCTCCATACGATCCCTAATCTTACTTGCTAGTGTATGCCCTGGTCTCCCTACCTCACCATATTGTCGTTCTGTGAAAGGTATCGTATTTCAGTTTCAGCTAAAGTATCATGTTCCAAGATCAACTCTTGGATGCGGGCTAGGTTGTCAGGCGACGGAGCCACTGTATAGCTACGCTCCAATTCCTGCAGCTTGGTCTCAGTTTTGTGAATTTGTGCTCTAATATCTAGATGCCTGCCGCAATACCAATGCACACTCCCCTGATTGTTGCTTTAAATGCCTCCCACAACGTGGAGGCCTTATCTACTGACCCCGTATTGAGTAAAAAGTATTGTTCAATGGCCTCCCGTACTGTAGCTTCGTACACCAGATTGAGTAATGCCTCAGAGCGCAGCCGCCACGTAAATGGGCGATGCATGGCAATCTGGATCTCTATGTCTAACTGTATCTGATTGTGATCTGATAATGTAGGTGGTAAATTCACAACGTCCAGTACACAGTGGCCAATAGTCTAGTCACTACCAGCTGTTGTGTGACGGCGTCGCATGTGTTCCTTCTTTCACCAGGGGATTCCTTGCTCTCCACACATCACTCAGTCCAAATTCCAATAAGGCACTTTTAACACTGTGGGCCACTTTTGGCGTACGGTGCAACAATGGATTGGACTTGTCCAATTTAGGATTGATGTAGGTGTTCAGGTCTCCTCCCCATAGAATAGTAGCTTCCGTCCAGACCCTCAGTTTAGCATACATCTGCAAGAAACATTACGGGTCGTCTGCAATAGGCCCATACATACTAATTATAGTTACCAACGAGCCTCCCAGTTTCCCCTGTACCTTTGCACAGCGCCCATCCTCATGAACATATGTTCGAGCGGGTGTAAATGCTACCCGCCGTTTAATCAGAATCATCGTGCCTCTGGCATATGACAAGAAGAAAGCCGAAAGTTTGAATCCCGCCCATCTCCCAGGAATGCCCCGCTCTGTATGTCTAGTCAAATGTGGTTCCTGCAACAGAGCTATATGTATGTCATGGCAAGTCAAATAGGCTAAAACCTGTCGTACTTTTTTGGGAGAATTGAGTCCTCTCACATTCCAAGTCAACAATCGGTGTCTTTCACCCATAGCGACCCGAAGGAATTCCGACCAACCAAGAAGCAATGCAACCAACAGCAGAAGGGCGATGCCAGTACCGCACTCAGCCCGCTCGCTATAACAGACTTCTCTCACTCGACATCGATCCAACAATTGCAAAAATAAAATACAACAAATACCCATTTCTCGCATCCCACTGCCCCAGCCCACTCCACCCTCCCAATTAGGTCAAAACCAATGCCTACCCCCACCCTCACATCTACCCCAACTTCCATACACCTCAACAAATAGAGAACTCCCGCTAGGGGGGAGGTACGGCAGCGAACTCTCACTCCGTGGTGAGATTTGCAAGATTTTAACTGTGAATGAATGAATGAAAGCCATCTTATATTGCGCGACTTAGCCCAACGGGCATCAAGGAGCCTATCAAAGAAATATAATGTGAAAAATTATAAGATCGGGGCCAGGTGCTGGATTATCAATATGCCACAGCGAAGAGCCAAGTTTTTAATGCTTTTCTGAAGAGCATAATAGAGGGTTGAGTCTTCAGTTCAGGGGGGAGGTTGTTCCAGAGTTTGGGGGCCAGGGAGGAAAAGGCCCCCCCCCACCTGACTCTGCGAACCCGGGGGACGGATAGGACATTCTTGTTAGAGGAGCGAAGATTTCTGCAGGAAACATAAGGAACCAGCAGGGATCTTAAACCTTCCGAACATTCGCCAGACAAGGCCCCATAAACAAGGCACAGGATCTTAAAAGTAATCCTTGCCTGGATCGGGAGCCAGTGCAGGCTTTTCCTAGCGGAAGTGGCAGAGGAGAGGCTGGGGGCAGCAAGGACAAACCTAGCTGCTGCGTTTTGGACAATCTGCAGGCGTTGAATCAGGCCTTTATTGATGCCCGCGTAGAGCGTGTTGCAATAGTTTAGCCGTGATGCGACCAGAGCAACACCAACCTGTTTGCGGGCTTGGAGGGAGAGATAATGTGTGATTTTCCTCAAGATCCTGATAATATTATTATTATTAGGGACATTTGTATAGCGCCTGGTTTACGCCTACAGGTGTGTCCCCGCGCTATGAAAAGTGGGGTAAGCAGTCCAAGCAGCCAGCACAACCGTCTACCGTCTGAATAAGTGAGTATTAAGTTTTCTTCTAAACATGGTTTCTGAGGACTCCAAACGTAACTCTGACGGAAGGTCATTCCACTGCTTCGCTACCAGATATCTGAACGACCTTCCCCCCATACGCGCTTTCTTCATTTTTGGAATTTTCAGGAGACCTGTGCAGGAGGAGCGCAGAGTCCTTGTGGGCTCATACCTGGTGACCAAACTCTGTAGCGGGGCAGGGGCTTTGCCACCCAGAATGCGGTGACACGTGGCAAGGGCTCTGAATTCCACCCTGCTCCTAACAGGAAGCCAGTGCAAGGCCTGGAGTGCTGCCTTTGAGGAAGATCTTCTTGGAAGCCTCAGAATAAGGCAAACGGCAGCACTTTGCAGCCTTTCCCGTGGCCCCCAGATACAGCAAATTGCCGTAATCCAGGCGTGAGGTGACTAAGGCATGCACCAGTGTCTGACGAGCAGAAATGGGCAGGAAATCCAAGACCTTTCTCAGAGTTCTTAGAACTCCGAAGCATGCCCCCACCACTCGGCCAATCTGGGGGCCAAAGGCGAGGTCAACGTCCAGCCACACCCCAAGATTCCTTACTTCCTGGCAGGGAACATGTGTCTCTCCTAGGCAGGGCGGCCACCAAGCCGACATCCATACAGATGGGCATCCCCCCACCACGAGCACCTCGGTCTTGCTGCCATTAAGTTTCAGGCAGTTGGCGGACATCCAGGTTGCCAGTTCTTGCATGTACACTCTGAAATTGTCCACCATCAGATCAGGTGCGCGTGAGAGGGAGATGACCAGCTGCGTGTCGTCGGCGTAGGACACCAGACGTAGTCCATAGCTTTCAACTATGGCCGCCAGCGGGGAGACATACAGATTAAACAGAGTCGGGCTCAGGGACATAACCCAACATGTGGAGACCGTCCTGTTTACCTGCTGGGCCATGTCGAGCGAGGTGTCAATCAAAATGCCCAGATTCCATGCTGATTTTGTGAGCGAGGGGCAGGCTCCAAGAGATGGAGGCCACCAGTCACTAGACCAGACATCCTGGTCTCCGCCGAAGACCAGGACCTCGGTTTTCTCTCTGTTCAGCTTGAGTGAGCTGTGTGGCACACCTGTGCTCTTTCAACCATAAATGTGGTCAACATCTAATTTGCTGACCCAATACAAATTAACATAACTACATGCAAACATATGACCCATGTATAGGGGGTATATCCCCATTCTGCAATTAGTAATACATGCAAGATCAGTTCAGCAAGTCCCCACGGCTCTTCTATAAATCCACCCATTCCCATCAAAATAAGAACAATGTCACCAACATTAATCTATGTCCTCTAACTTGGGTGCAGCTGATGGGCTATCTGTCCCACCCTGTAGGGGCCTGGATTTGCAGATATTTTTTGAAAATGTTAAGGCCGACTTCGAGTCTGTGAAAAATGCTCTTGTCCCTCATGAGATATTTTCAATTTGGCAGGGTACAACATTGCGTAAGGTGCAGAGGCAGTCTGCAATAGTTTCTTCACCGGCACAAATTTGATCGGGAAAAAAGGACAGGTTGTCACCCTGTGAGCTAATAGCGGCCTCGGCCCTGGCCTCCCTTAGAATGATGTCCCTGTCGGCATAGTTCAATAGTCGCGCAATTATCGGGCGAGGTGGAGCACATGATTTAGGCCTCGGACCCAATCAGCGGTACGCCCTCTCAACGATCATTACTGTGGATAATACTGGGCCAAACAGTTTGTGCAGCTGACCAGCAATGAATTTCTCTGTTTTGAATATGGCGGTGGATTCAGGCAGGCCAATAATGGAAAGGCTGTTGCGCCTACAGCGCAATTCCAAATCCTCATTCTTTGCCCCTATGACCTATAGTACCTTCTCCATTTGTAGATTATGGGTCCGCCTGTGAGTCCTGCATCTATTTTCCAGGACATTAAGTCTATGTTCATGCTTTCCCACCTTCATATTTACCACATTTAGGACAGTTACCATGGCATCTATTTCACTGTCCTTCGACTTCATCCCGGTGCGTAGTTCGGTAGGGTGTTAAAATATCGATTACAAAAATATAACTGACATAAATATAGTTGTAAAAATATCGTTTACAAAAATATCGACACCCTATACTTAACAGGTAAGTACATTATTATCTACTCAAAATATTGTTGTAATTAATATAGATGTAAAAAATAACGACTTTTTAGATTAATTAAAATTACATTAAATAATAAATAAATATAAGTACTATTAACAAAATATATTACATTACTTTTATTTTTTAACTATTTAAAACAAATAACTACATTTTTGCATTATAAACTTAACAAATGTGTACATATACATATATTTTACACATTACTTTATATAACAACAATAATACATACATATAATAAAAATATACAATATATTATTAGTTAAAACATTTGATAGCGTAGGTGTAAAAATTACTATTCCCACTCCAGAGGGTGCAACAGTAGGGAAAGCGTTGGATAGCGTAGGGGTAAAAATTACTATTCCCACTCCAGAGGGTGCAACAGTAGGGAAAGCGTTGGATAGCGTAGAGGTAAAAATTACTATTCCCACTCCAGGAGGTGCAACAGTAGGGAAAGCGTTGGATAGCGTAGGAGTAAAAATGACTAATCCCACTCCAGAGGGTGCAACAGTAGGGAAAGCGTTGGATAGCGTGGGGGTAAAAATTACTATTCCCACTCCAGAGGGTGCAACAGTAGGGAAAGCGCTGGATAGCGTAGGGGTAAAAATTACTATTCCCACTCCAGAGGGTGCAACAGTAGGGAAAGCGTTGGATAGCGTAGGGGTAAAAATTACTATTCCCACTCCAGGGGGTGCAACAGTAGGGAACGCTTTGGATAGCGTAGGAGTAAAAATTACTATTCCCACTCCAGAGGGTGCAACAGTAGGGAAAACGTTGGATAGCGTAGGGGTAATAATTACTATTCCCACTCCAAAGGCTGCAACAGTAGGGAAAGCGTTGGATAGCGTAGGGGTAAAAATTACTATTCCCACTCCAGGGGGTGCAACAGTAGGGAAAGCGTTGGATAGGGTAGGAGTAAAAATTACTATTCCCACTCCAGAGGGTGCAACAGTAGGGAAAGCGTTGGATAACGTAGGGGTAAAAATAACTAAATGTATTTAGTCATTTATAAAATAACAAATATGTATTTTTATTTATTTAATCATTAATTAAATAATTAATCAATTAAAATGTATTTAATTTACTACATTTTCACTAAAAAATTCCAGTACACACACCTAAAATTAATTAAAAAATTAACATAATTAATTACATAATTATTAATCAATTAACTAATTGAAATTAATTAACTATTATTTATTACACTATTTATATTCATTTAAAACATTAATTAATCTATTATTTTATTATTTTTAAATTACTTCCCACCCTACTCCCCTATAAACCCACAACCCGCTACGGAACTATTAATACTAAATTCAACATAAAATACATTATTCACTAATAAAATACTACAAAATATACTACTTTGACTACAAATACTCATTAAAAACACTACATTACTTATAATTATTTAAAAAACAATATTTTTGTAAACTATGTTTTTGTAAACGATATTTATTACAACTATATTAATGTAATCAATATTACTTACCTGTCTGGCGATATTCTGGTCAGACTATATTTTTGTTATCGATATTTCTTCCTGTAGATATTTTTGCAGCGATATTTAGGTAAGTCGATATTTTTGCAATGATATTCCTGTTCTGTACCCGTAGTTCGAGCATGATAGTCCTGGTGTAGTCTTCTGAGTCTTCCAACATTCCTGAAGGGCCTTGCATCCCAGGCTGATCTCCCATGTTTCGCTTGCTCGTGTATTACGTTAACTTTCAAACTGGAGCTTCGGTTGTTTGTGGTCAGATTTTCCCATAGTGGTGACAATATGTGAGCAGAGTGCTAAGCACCGTCTCAGCCGTGTCACTCCCCACGATCACAGATCCAGGTATCCCTTCCGCCGTGTCTGCAGACCAGCCCTATAGCAGTGCAACAGCCGAGCTCAATCAATGCAGGGTCAGGCGGCAGCTCCCAGCTGTGCTCCTCCCAGTCCGCCACAGCATCAGCAGGTTTCCAGGGCACCCCCGGCTTCATTTGCAGCTTCTATCACGCCGGTTGCAGCCTCACCATGTAGCCTTCTGCATCAGACAAGCGCAGCAATGCAAGTCACCGCATAGAAATCGGCGCTGCGATGGTATGCACCACGCCGCCGTCTCCGCTCAGCTACACTCTCCAGCAGCGGGGCTTCGGGCAGGCGCCATTTTCCTTGCGGCTGGCCCGGAGAGACAGACATAAACTTCCCCCATTCCGCCCAGAGAAGACAGTCACCCCCACATGCAGTTTTGGCAAAACAGGCATCGTGAAAATATGGTATTCACCGGATTGTTTTATTTGGCGTGCAAAGGTCCCTCAAGAGGCAGCCATTCCGCCACACGCCGTAGCCACGCCCCCCCCAACTTGTGATAAAAAATGTATTAATTTAGTCAAGTCAAGTCAAGTCAGAGAATTTATATAGCGCACTACATACCCAGAGGGTCTCAAGGCGCTAAGGAAGGGGGGTGGATTACTTGTCAAATATCCACGTTTTAAGTTGCTTTCTAAAAGCTAGGTGGTTCTGGGTAAGGCGAAGTTAAGTGGGGAGTGAGTTCCATGTTTTAGCAGCCAGGTATGAGAAGGATCTGCCTCCCATGGTGGTCTTGTTGATGCGAGGTACAGTGGCGAGGGCTTGGCTGGAGGAACGTAGTTGGCGGGAGGGGGTGTAGAAGGACAGTCTTGAGTTGAGGCATTCTGGTCCGATGTCGTAGAGTGATTTGTGTGCGTGGGTTAGCAGTCGGAAAGTGATTCTCTTATTGACGGGTAGCCAGTGGAGGTCTTTCAGGTGACCAGAGAAGTGTTCGTTGCGTGGGATGTCTAATATGATTCTGGCTGAGGCGTTTTGGATTCGTTGGAGTTTCTTTTGGAGTTTAGCGGTAGTGCCTGCATAGAGGGTGTTTCCGTAGTCCAGTCGGCTCGTGACCAGAGCATGGGTGACTGTTTTCCTGGTTTCGGTGGGGATCCAGCGGAATGTTTTTTTGAGCAAGCGAAGAATGTTGAAGCAGGATGAGGATACGGCGCTGACTTGTCTGTTCATTGAGAGTGAAGAATCCAGGATAACGCCTAGGTTCCGTGCGTGGTCTGTCGGGATGGGTGCTTTTCCAAGGGCTTCCGGCCACCAAGAGTCGTCCCATGCAGAGGGAGATGTACCTAGGATGAGGACTTCTGTTTTATCTGAGTTCAGTTTCAGATGGCTGTGTTTCATCCATTCAGCAACTTCTTTCATTCCTTCGTGTAGGTTAGTTTTGGCGGTGCTGGGGTCCTTGGTGAGAGAAAGGATCAGTTGAGTGTCATCCGCGTAAGAGATGATGTTGAGGTTGTGTTGGCGGGCGATGGTCGCGAGGGGGCTCATGTAAACGTTGAAGAGGGTGGGGCTGAGAGAGGATCCTTGTGGTACGCCACAGATGACTTCGGTGGCCTCGGACTTGAATGGTGGAAGGCGGACTTTCTGGGTTCTTCCGGTGAGGAATGAGGTGATCCATTCAAGTGCTTTTCCTTGTATTCTGATGTTGCTGAGGCGTTGTAAAAGGGTGCTGTGGCAGACTGTGTCGAATGCTGCAGAGAGGTCGAGGAGGATGAGGGCGACTGTGTCTCCATTGTCCAGTAGAGTTTGAATGTCGTCTGTTGCTGCGATGAGGGCGGTCTCAGTGCTGTGTTTTGCTCGGAAGCCAGATTGTGAGGAGTCGAGGGATTTGTTAGCTTCGAGGAAAGCGGCGAGCTGGTTGTTGACAGCTTTCTCGATTACTTTGGCCGGGAATGGAAGGAGCGAAATGGGGCGGTAATTTTTGAGTTCGGTGGGGTCCGCTGTGGGTTTTTTCAGAAGAGCGGTGAGTTCAGCGTGTTTCCAGTTTTCCGGAAAGGTGGCGGAGTTGAAGGAGCAGTTGATGACGTCTCGGAGGTGCGGTGCTATGACGGAGTCCTCTTTGTTGAAGATGTGGTGAGGGCATGGGTCTGTGGGGGATCCTGAGTGGATGGAGTTCATCAGGCGGATGGTGTCCTCAGTGGAGATTGGGTTCCAGTCGTTAAGGGTGTTCGCGGGGGGAGAGTGTTCAGCATGTAGTTGGGTGGGTTGGACTCCGGGTTGGTTGGCGAAGCTGTTGTGGATGTCTGCAATCTTGTTGTGGAAGAATGAGGCTAGGGAGTCGCAGAGGGCTTGAGAGGGGGTGATGTCGTTGGAGTTGGCCGAGGGATTGGAAAACTCCTTGACGATGTTGAAAAGTTCCTTGCTGTTGTGGGCGTTGTTGTCAAGTCGATCCTTGAATGCTGTTTTCTTGGCCTTTCGGATTAGTTGGTGGTGAGTGCGGGTGGCGTTTTTGAAGGCGTCCTTGGTGTTGGTGGTTGGGTCTTTTTTCCAAGCTTTTTCAAGGGTGCGGCAGAGTTTCTTGGACTTCTTAAGATCATCGTTGAACCGAGAGGCCTTCTTGTTGCCAGGTTTGCTTTTACGTTTTTTCAGTGGCGCTAAGGTGTCGGCGGTGTTGGATAACCATAGAGTGAAGTTGGTGGCGGCTAGGTTTGGGTCCGAGGAATGGGCTGGGGTGTTTAGAAGGAGCGATGAGGAGATCTGGTCGATGGTGATTTTGTTCCAGTTTCTTTGCAGAGTTGGTTGGAGGATGTTGGTGGGTTTGGGCTTGTTGTAGGTGAAGTGAACGCAGCTGTGGTCAGTCCAGAGGAGATCCGTAGTGTGGCTGAAGGAGACATGATTGCTGGAGGTGAAGATGGGGTCGAGTGTGTGACCTGCGATGTGGGTGGGGGAAGTGACAAGTTGTTTAAGTCCGAGGTTGGCGAGGTTGTCCAGGAGGGTGGTGGTGTTGCGGTCGTTGATCTTTTCAAGGTGAAAGTTGAGGTCTCCCAGGAGGATGTATTCTTTGGAGGGGAGCGCGTGTGGAGTGATGAAGTCCGTGATGTCTTCACTGAATTTTGCGCGGGGTCCTGGTGGTCTGTAGAGGAGGGTGCCTCTGAGTGTGGTTTTGGGGTCGATGTGGATCTGGAAGTGAAGGTGTTCGGAGTTGGCGAGGTTGGCGTCAGAGCTGGTTGAGATGCGGATTGATTTCTTATGAACGATAGCGATTCCTCCTCCTGTGTGGCTGGTACGGTCTTTGCGAGTGATCTTATAGTCTTCAGGGATGGCAATGGTGATGTCTGGTGCGGAGGAAGCGTTCATCCATGTTTCCGTTAGGAAGGCGATGTCTGGAGAAATGGTGTCTAGTAGATTCCATAGGTCAATGGCGTGTCTGTGGACCGAGCGGGTGTTGAGAAGGATGCATTGTAGGTGGTTGGGGTCGGGAGTCAGTGGTGTGGTCGCAGCGGAGATGTTGTCGGTGCCGCTGAATTTGCAGGAGTAGCAGGAGAAAGGTCCATGGGTTTGTCCAGGAGCGGCTTGGACGCAGTTGGGGGAGCGGCCGGGGTTGAGGGCTAAGAGGGTGGTGGCATCGTAGGTGATGCGGGAGGGCTGGGAGGCGCGAGGGGCAGGGGGTCTGGCGCTGGGCGCGGTCCAGGCGCGGACGGGCGTAGACGGGCTTACCTTTGGCGCACCTTCGGCGCGGATTGGGCGCGGTCGCTGCGCGTAGACGCTGCGCGCGGGAACTACTGTCATATATGGGTGGTGGAGGGGGCGGGGGCGAGGCAGGGTCAGCTGGGAGGCAGGCGCGAGGTGGAGCTACGGTCAGGGAAACAACAAACAACAAAATGGCTGCAACTACGGGGAAATCGAAAGTAGCCTGGGGATGATTAGAAGGCACAATCGGGCACAAAGTGAAGCGCAATCTGTAAGCAAAGCGCAGGCTTGGCGGAACAGCCCAAACAATTCACAGCGCACAGTGCATACAATTCAATCAACAAGTACAGTGAGCTAAGCAGGCAGCGGCAGTGAAGCGGAGCAAGAGGTCGCGCTGGGGTGTGCTTGTAAAGCGCTACGATACCACAGAGTCAGAGCGTCGAGGAACAGCTTGTGAGTCACAGAGTCAGAGCGCTACGATACCACAGAATCAGAGCGCCTTGCGAGGGTGGGGGAGCGACCTCTTCCGACCAGGTCAGGAGAGTCACGGCGCAGGAAAGGTGGTGTAGGTCCACGACTATCTGCGGGAGGCAGGGTCAGCTGGGAGGCGGGCGCGGGGTGGAGCTACGGTCAGGGAAACAACAAACAACAAAATGGCTGCAACTACGGGGAAATCGAAAGTAGCCTGGGGATGATTAGAAGGCACAATCGGGCACAAAGTGAAGCGCAATCTGTAAGCAAAGCGCAGGCTTGGCGGAACAGCCCAAACAATTCACAGCGCACAGTGCATACAATTCAATCAACAAGTACAGTGAGCTAAGCAGGCAGCGGCAGTGAAGCGGAGCAAGAGGTCGCGCTGGGGTGTGCTTGTAAAGCGCTACGATACCACAGAGTCAGAGCGTCGAGGAACAGCTTGTGAGTCACAGAGTCAGAGCGCTACGATACCACAGAGTCAGAGCGCCTTGCGAGGGTGGGGGAGCGACCTCTTCCGACCAGGTCAGGAGAGTCACGGCGCAGGAAAGGTGGTGTAGGTCCACGACTATCTGCGGGAGGCAGGGTCAGCTGGGAGGCGGGCGCGGGGTGGAGCTACGGTCAGGGAAACAACAAACAACAAAATGGCTGCAACTACGGGGAAATCGAAAGTAGCCTGGGGATGATTAGAAGGCACAATCGGGCACAAAGTGAAGCGCAATCTGTAAGCAAAGCGCAGGCTTGGCGGAACAGCCCAAACAATTCACAGCGCACAGTGCATACAATTCAATCAACAAGAACAGTGAGCTAAGCAGGCAGCGGCAGTGAAGCGGAGCAAGAGGTCGCGCTGGGGTGTGCTTGTAAAGCGCTACGATACCACAGAGTCAGAGCGTCGAGGAACAGCTTGTGAGTCACAGAGTCAGAGCGCTACGATACCACAGAGTCAGAGCGCCTTGCGAGGGTGGGGGAGCGACCTCTTCCGACCAGGTCAGGAGAGTCACGGTGCAGGAAAGGTGGTGTAGGTCCACGACTATCTGCGGGAGGCAGGGTCAGCTGGGAGGCGGGCGCGGGGTGGAGCTACGGTCAGGGAAACAACAAACAACAAAATGGCTGCAACTGCGGGGAAATCGAAAGTAGCCTGGGGATGATTAGAAGGCACAATCGGGCACAAAGTGAAGCGCAATCTGTAAGCAAAGCGCAGGCTTGGCGGAACAGCCCAAACAATTCACAGCGCGCAGTGCATACAATTCAATCAACAAGTACAGTGAGCTAAGCAGGCAGCGGCAGTGAAGCGGAGCAAGAGGTCGCGCTGGGGTGTGCTTGTAAAGCGCTACGATACCACAGAGTCAGAGCGTCGAGGAACAGCTTGTGAGTCACAGAGTCAGAGCGCTACGATACCACAGAGTCAGAGCGCCTTGCGAGGGTGGGGGAGCGACCTCTTCCGACCAGGTCAGGAGAGTCACGGCGCAGGAAAGGTGGTGTAGGTCCACGACTATTTGCGGGAGGCAGGGTCAGCTGGGAGGCGGGCGCGGGGTGGAGCTACGGTCAGGGAAACAACAAACAACAAAATGGCTGCAACTACGGGGAAATCGAAAGTAGCCTGGGGATGATTAGAAGGCACAATCGGGCACAAAGTGAAGCGCAATCTGTAAGCAAAGCGCAGGCTTGGCGGAACAGCCCAAACAATTCACAGCGCACAGTGCATACAATTCAATCAACAAGTACAGTGAGCTAAGCAGGCAGCGGCAGTGAAGCGGAGCAAGAGGTCGCGCTGGGGTGTGCTTGTAAAGCGCTACGATACCACAGAGTCAGAGCGTCGAGGAACAGCTTGTGAGTCACAGAGTCAGAGCGCTACGATACCACAGAGTCAGAGCGCCTTGCGAGGGTGGAGGAGCGACCTTTTCCGACCAGGTCAGGAGAGTCACGGCGCAGGAAAGGTGGTGTAGGTCCACGACTATCTGCGGGAGGCAGGGTCAGCTGGGAGGCGGGCGCGGGGTGGAGCTACGGTCAGGGAAACAACAAACAACAAAATGGCTGCAACTACGGGGAAATCGAAAGTAGCCTGGGGATGATTAGAAGGCACAATCGGGCACAAAGTGAAGCGCAATCTGTAAGCAAAGCGCAGGCTTGGCGGAACAGCCCAAACAATTCACAGCGCACAGTGCATACAATTCAATCAACAAGTACAGTGAGCTAAGCAGGCAGCGGCAGTGAAGCGGAGCAAGAGGTCGCGCTGGGGTGTGCTTGTAAAGCGCTACGATACCACAGAGTCAGAGCGTCGAGGAACAGCTTGTGAGTCACAGAGTCAGAGCGCTACGATACCACAGAGTCAGAGCGCCTTGCGAGGGTGGGGGAGCGACCTCTTCCGACCAGGTCAGGAGACAAAGGGCCCGATTCACAGGACCAACTTGAGACAAAAGTCTAAACTTCCTACCATTTTGGTATAAACAGAAGGCACTTAGTCATTTTGTTATTCACAGAAGCCACTTACTCATCAAGTTGACAAACAGATGAATTTATTTTGTGAAAGCGCCCATGCTGTGCTTTCACTTTAATAGCTGCCACGCGCCTTTCTTTAGATGCGACTTGTCTAAAGAAAGGGGCGCGACCTCCATGAATGCCGGAGCACCAGTAAACAAACAAAAAAAATAATAATAAGTAAGCCCGGCTGCTATACTTAAATACTTAAAGCGGGCTGCACTGCTAAAATAAAGAATAAAGAAATGCGCCCTCTAATGTAAAAGCGGACCACCATTTTCCCTTCCTTTCGGGAGCAAGATAACTTGCTTGTTAGAAGAGTTACTTATGGAAATGTGAACGTCGATAGCAATGAACTGCCAGTAGTTGTGATTTACACCTTAGGGATGGGAAGAAGCCTCCTGTGCCACGCAGTCCACATCAATGATACATCCAAGGCCGTGCAGCTGTGCGGTCCTTTGTTCGATGATAGGTTAGAGGGGAGTTTACCTGCTCCAAGAAGACTCTGAATTGTGATTGGTCGCCACAGTTTGCGATTTGGCGGGATGGAGTTCTCCGTGATTTTAATTTTTGTGTGATTTAAGAATAGGAGGATAGCTCTTTTCCTCACTTTGCCATGCTCATCCCTATTTTATTTGAGACTGTATATTTCTTGTTCTTGGGGCTGATTCACAGAACTAACTTAAGACAATATCCTAAACTTACTACTTTTGGTATTCACAGAAGTTAGGATTTTGTCTTAAAACAGACTTAGGAAAGAATCCTAACTTAAATCTGTCTTAAGTCTGTCTTAAGTCTGTCTGAAATCTGACTTAAGACAAAATCCTAGCTTCTGTGAATACCAAAGTGTAGTAAGTTTAGGATTTTGTCTTAAGTTAGTTCTGTGAATCGGGCCCATAGATTTGAACTCTCGAACTCATACGCATTTTCTTTGCTTTGAACTTTCACCGATTTCAACTTTGGAACTCTTTGACTGACAGATGAACATCTTCCGCTTAGAATTGCCCCATGCCACTTTAAAGGAACTGAAACGGTCTCTGCTCTGTATCTTGCAATATTGACATGATGTATGCTACAAATATGCATTTATATTATGTGGGATATATTAGGTTTACCGAACTTTGCTGGCTATTTGATAGATGATTAACTGACAGAAAATGATATCATTTGACAACAAACCTTTATGGTTTTAAATCATCTCTCTGTCGTTTTTGATGAGCCAAATAGGGTTCACTGTACTTTGAAGTATCTGATTTGATGATTGCTCGCCACTCAGCTGAAAACAAAGGACCCATTTGACAACTGTCATTAAGTAATGTATCGCAGGGAGCAGAAACGTGCGCTCTATCACTACTTTAAAATGGGTTAATATTCAACTGAAGCAATATCACCGATCAAATGTGGCACCATAATGAAACCTTACACGCATGTAAGAATTTTTCAATACATATCTTTTCTGCAAAAATCATTTACGTAGCATGTATGTACTGTTATGCTTTTTTGTTTTTCTATTAAGAATGTTATTTAAAATCTTTCCTATGTTGTGCGGGCGAACCAACTTCATTTAAAAAAAAAAAGAAATATTAAAAAATTACACGATTCCATTAGCACTCCTTTAATAATCTGATCAAGAATAAAAGGTTGAATAGGGCACGCCGGGACTCAAACAAATGACCTTGAGGTTACGGACGGAGAGATAGCTGCTTAGAAATATCACGGTGAAACCTGTTTCATGGACGGATGGAAAGAAGCTGCGTAAAACAGATGAATTCTGCGAAAATTTAACATCGGGAAACAGTTTCACTTTTACCCAATAGATGGCACCCTTTACCTCTTCTGAAAACCAGTGGTGGGGAAGCATATTTAGCTGTGAATATAACGAGAGCACAAGAAAATAAATAAAACACTGGCCTCTCTTGAGTCCGGCCCGTACATTTCTTTTCTGGGTGACATTGCAACACAAAGCTCCTCCCCAAAGAGCCCGGAAAGACTCAAGGCGCTCTCCCTTGAATATTTGTGATTGTTTACGAGCACTGGGGCATTGACAGTAAGCTTTCCCTATATAAAGCTCAGGAATTCAAGAGCAAGCGTGAAAAGTAAGATAAATGAGACGCGGAAACAGACAATCTGCACGTGTTTTGGGAGACCAGATCATCTGTCAAAACTTATCGAGACACTGCCTGCCTGCGCAGGCTCGGTGAGAGCTTGAGCACTTCGGGGCAGATTTATGAGGCCCTCGCGCCACGTTTACGCCGCTGTTGCGTCACGCAAGGCGGCGTAAACGTGGCGCATCCCTACGAACGATTTACAACGTGACGCATCTAGGCAGATGCGTCACGTTGTAAAGCCCTGCGCCGCTTGTGGGCGTTCCGGCGCAGGATGGGCGTTTCGGGGCAGGTGCCCCTCGCAAAAGTGGCTGAGTGAAATCTATGAGATTTCACTCAGTCACTTTTAATCCAATGCTGCGTCAAAAGCCTGCGCCTGCTTGAAGCAGGCGTAGGCCATGACGCAGCATTGTTAAAATGGGGCACCCCCGAGCCTTGCTAGAGCTGCGTCGCTCTTGCGACGCAACTCCAGCAATGCGACACATTTCCGGCACAGTCACGCATCTGTGCCGTTTTTGCACCATGGTGCGCCGCATTATAAATGCGGCGCACCATGGCTGGCGGAGCTGTGGCGCACTGTGGCGAATGTTAACTGGCGCATCCCTGGGGATGCGCCAGTTAGCATAAATCTGCCCCGAAATTTTTGTTCGCGCAGTAACTCTGATCTATGCGTGTAACATGACTCACTGCCTTGGTTCCTACAGAAAAAAAACTCATTTGCAATGGAATAGGTCTCACATTTGCACAAGACCTATTGCATTGTGAACGTCCGTACAGTGAAGGATACAAATGACGACATAATAAGGCGGAACTAACAAGCCTCATTATCAATCAGTAGACAGATTTTAGGAAGGGCAAACACGGAAGTGTAACATTCACCAAAAGATGACCAGAACTCGGAGTGGTGAATGTCAAGAAACTGTTTAATGTAAGTCCGAACTCCTGTGACCTCAGCCACAGCCTTCCTAGCAGCTGTCGCCTCAGAGTGTCCCCGGCGCTCGCCTTGGAACGCTGGTCGCGGTGACATTCTAAGTGATGTCACCGCGAGCAGCACCATCACATGCAGAGACGCCGGGGGGGGACAGAGGAGGGAGATACCACACATCCCCCTTCCCTGCAGAAATTGAAAACATTGGATAGAACATTAGACAAGAACCAAATTGGGGAGAAACATACATTATGCAGAATGGCAGTGGTTATATCATCACATACTGGTCAAAATGCCTGGGAGGTCTGATCACTCTCCTGATGGGCCTGTGTCTTGGGAGAGGAACGCCAGGTGGCGTCCTGCTGGTGAGGCCGCTATCTAGACCTTGACCACTTCCCCCCCCCCTTTCACCTTCTGGGACTTCTACAGGAGGGTGGTACTTCACAACTCTCCCTAGGTTCCATATCTTTCCTTCTTGGGTCTTGACCGCATTCTTGAAAAGTTTTGTGATTTTCGTGGGACTGCTGTACTCTGACCAACTCGCCTTCCCTGTGGGAGCTCTGATTTTGATGTTGTCTCCAACCTTGAAACCGACCTCCCGTGTGGCCTTGCGTTGGTCGTAACCTTCTTTTCTCACCCTCATGGCTTGTTCATGTTTCCTCACACTGTCCTTTTCTTTGGTTCGGTCCGACCACCCCTTGTGCCATTCCATCCACCCCGGGGCAAGCTTGGTGTTTGGTGTCCTTGCGCGGAGCAATTCGAACGGGGTGACGCCCGTCGTCTGATGCGGCGTGAACCTGTATGCTTCCAGACGCCTCCACAACTCTTCTTTCCAATTTATACCGCTTGCTTTGGCCAGCTGGATGCTCTCCTTTATGGTTTTGTTAAAGCGTTCGACCATGCCATTGGTTTCTGGGTGGTATAACGCGCATCGCTTGTGCCTGATGCCTCTTTCTTCCAGGAAGTCTTCCATCTCTTTTGAGCATAGTTGCACTCCGTTGTCGGTGAGGATGTTGCTGGGGAGCCCCTCTCGGATAAATACCTCCTGCAAGAATCCGATGACTGTCTTAGTCGTGACTTCGCTGACGAGTTTTATCTCCGGCCACCGGGAATACAGATCCACGAGCACCAAGATGTAAGGTGTCCGCAGTTCCCCGGACATCGGGCCCAAAATGTCTAAAGCCAACTCGTCCCATGGTCCAGACGGAGGCGGCCTACACACCATGGGTGGTGTCTGTTGCTTCAAGACCTTGTCGCTATTGCAGCACGGGATGCACCCCCTGATTCTCCTTTCCGTGATCAGGTCCATGTTCGGCCACCAATAGCTCTCCCTGAGTCTTTGCTTGGTCTTAGTGATTCCTAAGTGCCCTTCGTGAGCTATCTCGACCAGGTTGTCTCTCACACTAGCTGGTGGTACGAGTCTTGTTCCCCTGAACAGGCATCCGTCGACAATGGTTAACTCATCCTTTACAGCCTGGAAGGGCCTCAGGTCTTCATCACGTTTGTCCACGTGCTTCCATCCATCTCTCACTCTTCTGCAAACTTCTTCCATGGTCTTGTCCTCTTCTTGTGCTTTTCTCCACGTTTCTTCACCCAACGCCTTCTGGATGGTGCAGACATTCTCAACCATGAATCCTTCTTCATCTTCATCTGTTTTGTCTCGCATTTCACTCACTTCTGCATCACTGACAAGCCTGGACAGACAGTCGGCTGCAAGGTTTTGCGTTCCTGGAACATACTCGACATTGAAGGTGTACTCCTGGAGACTGACCACCCAACGCCTTATCCTGCTGGAGATGGCATCCAATCCCTTCCTGCTGAACACTTCTACCAACGGTTTGTGGTCGGTTCGGAGGGTGAACTGCGTACCCCACAGGAAGTCTCTGAATTTGCCTACTGCCCAGGATACCGCCAATGCCTCCTTTTCAATGACTGAGTAGTTGTTCTCAGATTTTTGGAGTGACCTTGAGGCAAAGGCCACGGTTTCTTCTCCTTCCGCACCTTTCTGGGTAAGAACCGCTCCCAACCCTTTCGCACTAGCATCCGTGGTGAGAATCGTTGTCCGGCCGGGCATGTAGGACTTCAAACTAGGGGCTTCCGCAAGAGCTCTCCTTACATCCTCGAATTCGCTCTGGCATTCTTGGCTCCATTTGAACTCGCTTTCTTTCTTCAGCAACAGCCTGATGGCGTAAGTCCTGCCCGCTAAGTTTCTGATGAATTTTCCATAAAACTCCAACATCCCCATGAATGATTTGATCTCGTCTTTGTTCTTGGGTGGTGACAGATTCACAATGGTGTCTTGGAGCTCGATCTTGGGACGTATGCCTTCTGTTGTAATCTTGTGACCCAGGAAATCCAACTCGGCACAGCTAAAAACGCATTTGTTCTTCTTCACGGTAAGGCCCTGGGACAAAAACCTCCTCAGTACACACCTCAGTCTCTGATCATGCTCAACTTGGTTCTTTGCGAACACCAGTACGTCATCCTGGTAACACATGACGCCCGGGATGCCCTTCAGGATGTTGCCCATGATTCTTTGAAAAACGGCAGCCGCCGAGACTAGGCCGAAAGGCATCCTTTTGAACTTGTAGGCGCCCATGGGTGTCACAAAAGCAGTGAGTTCTTGAGACTCCTCGTGAAGTTTTATCTGGAAATAGGCCGAGGTGAGATCGAGTGTGGAAAACACCTTGGCACCCTCAAGCATGCTCATCATTTGGGTGATGTTCGGCAAGGGGTATCGGTCAACGACGACCTCTTTGTTGAGTGCCCTCAAATCAATGCAGAGCCGGACCGACCCATCTTTTTTCTTCGCTGCCACGATGGGCGCCAACCATTCGGTCGCTTCCACAGGTTCGATAACTCCAGCCTTGCACAGCTTTTCCAGTTCAGTTCTGACCTCCTCCTGAATGGCTATGGGGAGTCTTCTGACTTTTGCCACAACGGGCTTGGCATCCTTCTTCAACTTGATTTTGTGGCAGTAGTTCTTCAAGCACCCAAGCCCTTCCCTAAATACCTCTTTAAATTCTCTTGTGATGTCAGCCTCACCCTCCTGTATCTCCTGTATCAAAATTTGGGGATTGCTGTTGGGATTGAGGTACACCCCTAACCCCTTTTGTGCACGCCACCCCAAAATGTTATCACCTACAGTGGACACATATACTTTGGAGACAGTAGACCTGTTTCTGTACTCAATCTTACTCAGGAAGTACCCTTTCATGGAGATGGGGCGCCCCGCATATCCTCCTGGTCTCAGGTCTAACCTCCTCAAGATTATCTTGCCTTTTGACACACGTGAGAACTCATTGGCATTAATGATAGTTATTCGGGAACAGGAGTCAAACAATGCATCTAACTCAACATTCCCAACTTTTATAGTGTCTTTGGGACTTTCAACTTGTTCCTCTTCTACCTGTGCCGTAACTTCTTTTCCCAAGGGGTTTCTGGGACCTGGCGTCTTCAACTCTTGTACTTGCACAACAAATTCGTCGCTCACCACATTCGTTCTGTCTCTATTCTGTCTACTGGCCCCTTGCCCACTCTTGCAAAACTGCTTGAAATGGCCCTTCTTACCACACTTGTTGCATGTGAACCTGAGGGCGGGACACTCCTTGTCGTTGGCTAGGTGCCCTAGTTTCCCGCACCTGTAGCAGGTACCCTTGTATGACCCTCCCGGTCTGCTTTCCTTCTGCTCCTTGCCCACTGCCTTCTGACCTTTAACAACAGATACAGTCTCACATTCGGACACCACCTCACTGACATTGACCTTGTCATCGATCTTCTTCTCCCCTGCATCTTGCTTAATTTCTTTGACGCACTGCAACATGTGCTCTACCTGCTTGGCTATGATGAGAACTTCTCTTAGCGGCGGGTCATCTTTGAGCCATAGCTCCTCACGCACTCGCTCCATCCTGCAGGTCAAGACGAACTGGTCCCTAATTCTCTCCTCGCTCGCTCCCCCAAACTTGCACGTTGCAGCCAACTTCCTCAACTCAGACACAAAATCTTCTATAGATTCCCCATCCTTTTGTGCCCTCTTACCAAAATGGTACCTCTCCATAATTGTGCTGGTCTTGGGGAGGTAGTGCAAATCTAACTTCTTTAGACTAATTTCAAATTCATTCAGACCCCTTGCCTCCTGTGCCCCCAGATCCGGGAGATGGTCTAGGACTTCCTCTCCCTCTGCGCCCAAGTAATAGGCCAACAGTGCAACCTTTCTTTCTAGACTCAAGTTTGGCCCACATACAGTAGCATAATTTAGGAACACTTTTTTCCATTTCTTCCACAAGATGGTGGGGTCCCCTGGGTTGGTCAAGAAGAAGGGTGGGGGAGTCACACTTTGCATGCTTAATGTACGATAGACAGTGAGAAACTCTAACCTTCAAACATGCACCTACCCTCCTTTCAACAAACTGCGTTCACTGACAAGCCTGGGATCTATCTTAATAAGAGTGGCTAGAGGGAATTAGATTACCGATGAAAACGCTCATGAGGGAACAGAAGACTGACCAGCCTTGCACAGCTTTAACTAGCTTAGACTTACACGTGGAAGTATAAATCTGTCCCTCCCAAAAAGGTAAACACTACGTTCTTCAAGTCACAGATTAGATATGCTTCTTCGTTGCAGTATGTAAGGACAGTACTCCCATCACAGTGGTCACACTGCAGTGCTCCCAAAAGCGCGACCACCAGATGTTTTTCCACTTTCCGCGCTGGCAGCAGAACCCACAGTCACTCAGGCGCAAGAACAGGTTATACTGACATTTAACCACAGCTCCGCTGCGCTCGTTGGCCCCTTGCTCCTTATACGTCGCGCTCTCAGAGGCCCTTGGGCATTCCACTGACAGTACTTAAGACAGCCTTCACACTTCAAGCTCCCTCGCAGCGCCGGCAGGTTCAGGTCTATGCCAGTTCAAAACGCGTTGCTTCACCTTCCCACGCAGTTGGATACTACCTCCACTTACATTTCCTGCTATACACTATGTGGATTTTCACACATGCGTGCCAACTGCAATGCACCGCTAACGCAGGGACTCTGAGCAATGAGGCAGGGAGAACTCATCAACTGACGCCAGGCTTCTAACACCCCTGTGTCGACACCACACAGCGCTGCACTGCTGCTGATCGAGGAGCGCGCGTTGAAAGCCTCGTGAGAAGGGCTGGTAATAAATGCGCCGGACTTCTGCTTAAAGTCCTTGCTCCGATGGCGCTATGATCGCTCGCAGGCAGGGATTTCCTCACCTTTAAATTATTGACATTGATGCTCGCCACACACCACGGCGGAAGGTCTGGCTCCAGCGCGCCAGGGCACACACAGCTGCACCTCACTTTCGGAGCGTCAGTCGAGAGGAGATTTCTCTCCTCGCTCTCCAGGCACCAAGGATGTCAATTTCTTTGCTCAAAGAGTCGGCTAAACCTCCCTGTAGAGCTGCTCTTCGCGTTGTCAGTTTCAGTCAATCTTTACACGCAACTGTTTTCCTTCCCGGTCGGCAGGCTGCATAAACACGATTCAGCTGCTGCTTTTCCTCTTATCTTCCTCCAGCCGCATACTTCTCGGCGTGTTGAGGTCACAGGCTTTTAACCCTCGTCGCCAGTGTAACATTCACCAAAAGATGACCAGAACTCGGAGTGGTGAATGTCAAGAAACTGTTTAATGTAAGTCCGAACTCCTGTGACCTCAGCCACAGCCTTCCTAGCAGCTGTCGCCTCAGAGTGTCCCCGGCGCTCGCCTTGGAACGCTGGTCGCGGTGACATTCTAAGTGATGTCACCGCGAGCAGCACCATCACATGCAGAGACGCCGGGGGGGACAGAGGAGGGAGATACCACAGGAAGCCAATGAAAAATATGGGCGGAGAGTGAGAGCAGGTTGTTCCCCATACTCGACTACTGCATGCCTCGCAGAGCGACAGCGCATGCGCGCTGCCGCTAAAGCTCGACCTAAAAATGCTAACATTCCAGTTGTCATTCTCTGAAATGACACAGGGCTTGAAATCTCATGTGATGAATCTTAGGTTGCCCTCCAACTTTGCAATCTGTAGCATTGTAGGAACAGAGATGTGGGACTCTGTTATCCACTCAGCTGGACGATGATGGTCTGTATTGGTGGTCATGGTTTTTGCTTATTCAAGAAATCTACGTCTACTGGGGTCTTCAGCCATTTTTATAACCCCCTGTGATGATTAGAGACGCTTGCTTTGAATAAGGGCAGTCTTGTCTGAAAAACAGGGAAAATGCCAATCCTCAACAAACCCTTTGAATGATGAATGGGCGGCTCAATTTGAAATAGTTTCCAATATGGATCACGCTCTCCAGAGGTTAACATCAGGTTGGCCTCTTTGACAAAAGCATCTTCCTTGCACCATTCAATTTAATCTCTCTTTTCTTCTTTAATAAACACTTTACTCTTGGAGTTACTTACGTTCCTCTGCGTTCTTATCCTGTCTGCGTACATTCACTTTATAAAACTGTTCTTAATTGATAAATTGATATTAGATATATGCCAGACTGATGGCTGAGCATTATGTTTTTTAAACAGACCTGGTTAAGTGTAGGACATTAAATGTATTCAGAAGCCTTTAATAGATAATAAATAACACAGCAATTCAAAAAAATGAGTTCCCCAGGTGTATTAAGATAGAAGTGAAGGGCCTCATTTATGCGCCGATAAAACGTCACTTTTTGTGATGGTCCGTGGCTCAGGAGCCTGCTCCATATTTACGAGACAACACTTGCTCAATGTTTTTGGCCTAATTCTACCTAGTATACCTTGTTCCCTTTTAATGCAGTTTTATGTATTAAAGTGACATGCAGTGGGTTTTGCTGGGGTGTTCCCAGCAGCAGCCTTAACTTTTTGACACTGCACTAGATTTACCAGAAATCTTATATTTGAGGCAGTGTCAAAAACAAACGACTTGCGTAAGGAAGGCACAATGAGGAAAAACATCTTCATTTCTTCTTGGATGTCCTCTTTCTATGTGCGCTGCATTGTCAAGCAGACATAGAAAGAGGAAAAAACCTATTATGATTGTTTTTTCTAAAAGGTTTTCTCTTCCTGCACAAAAATAATCACCCTTGCAATGCTGGCACCCTTGCACCATGGTGTAATCATGACTGCTGTGACGCACGGCAGCTCATTGTGCACCAACAAAGGGGAAAAGGACAAGAATCCGCCATATCTCATTGATGCTGCAAATTCCTGCTCTTTTCTTTTGCCCTAGGGCAGCTCTGCAGGAGGGGCCAGCATCTCTGCCAGATGGCAAATGCTCATAAATGACGCCCTAATTGTTCACAATCATGCTACAAGTTTTGTCATATCACATATTGTGGTGGCACATACTGGTAAATTCATTAATTCTCAATCTCTCTTTTGTAGTACATTTAACAGTTGAAACATGCTCTTGTTCAGTACCGTGTGTGAATCACTACACATGAGTTGTGTAAATCTGTCCACAAACTCAAGCTGTCCCATAACTTGACTCCAAAAGATATGTGGACACCAACTGTGCCTAAATTGAAATGTAACCTAACTTACCTATATGATGAACATGGCACAGTCAGGGATTCTCCGATAGGATGTCACCTGCTAGCTGCTGCTGCGGAAAACTCATGTGTTTAATTTCCATGGCATTGCATTGGATATGTGTGCATGCATATTTATAGTGTCTGAGACACCCTCAGGGATACAGTGCCAGAGGAATGAGAGCTCCCACAGGTAAAAAGGAAATTAGCAGCTGAACATCTTAACAGGAACACTGTTACTCCTTGAGAGTTTAATCACATTGTGAAGGGCTAAAGTTAAGTTAACTTTATTTTAATTAACCCCTTATTTTTTGGCCCTTCTGCCAACACCCCCCCCCCCAGTGCTGAAACCTTTTATGAATATATGAGGTACTATGCACTTAGACCTACACAAACTTTTTTTCCATGCTGGGAATTCAAAAGTGCACAGGGTTTGAGAATTCCCCTGGAGAAGACTTAGAAAATAGGCCACATCGTGGATATTTTTTATTTTTTTTAGAAAAATAAGGGGAAAGTGCTCAAGATAAAAGTGTATGTTGTTTTTCTTTAAAGTGGCACATGGAACACTTGACACGTGAAACAGCATGTCAGGGTTAGCTGTTGGAGGACACCAGTCATTTCCCTATGACGCCCATCCACACCGAGCTCTCAGAGTGCAAGTTTAGGGTGGCTAAAAAGTATTGGTGTCCTAAAAATGCCCCGGCATATGGCACTTTTGGCCTGTATGCAACAAGGCATATAGGCCTTACCTACTTGATGCTCATATATGAATTTACCTTAAAGAAATGAACAGACAAGTAGCATTTGATGTTAGAAAGTCATCCTTTTGCGTTATTCACCTCCATCTTTCTTTGCTAAATGATACTGGCAGTAACTGACTCTGACTGTACCATGAGCTCTGATAACCAGGCCTAAGACCAGTGCTATGTGTAAAAAGTTACATGCAATAGGATACACTTACAATTGGCATTGACAGAGCCCATAAATCCCTAGCAGATTTTAGGGCCCTTTTATAGAATGGGGCATAACGGTTTGGAGGCCCAGCAGAATTCCTGCACTTGCATGTGTGCCTGCTGTCCTTTTAAAGACAGTACTGCCATGCAGCCTGTCTTTAAAAGTGAATTCTCACAATTGGTATTGACAGACCCTATAAGTACCTAGTTTATAATAGAGCTAGGGGGTTCAAACTGCCTATTAGTCCCAAGTATGTAATAGGGCATGGAAGTTTAGAGGCTCAGAAGATTTCCTGCACTTGCATGTGTACACTGCTGAGTGCCTGCTGTCCTTTTAAAAGCAGCCTGGCTCTGCGGACTGTCTTTAAAAGTAAATTGCGTGCAAACTCAACATTGGTGGTATAGGCACTTTAAAAGTGATAGTCTACCTTATTTGTACATAGTAGGCAACCCCCCAGGTGTCCCCGAGGTGTCCCAGGGGAAGGGAGGCATGTAATTATAGGCATGGACCTTATAAAAGTTGTTTTATATGCCCTGGTGAGGAAAAACTGCACTTTTCATCTTTCCCCATTGTAGATACTTAGCTCCACAGGCTAACATTCCAATATTTTATTTAGATCTGTCCTTCACTCCTGCTCCTTTCTTCTGTGAGGGGAACAGCCTTGGAGCATTAAGGCCTGCCCTGTTGTTCAGTGCTGTGAGGGGAACGGCCAACTACAACTCCCAGAAACCCCTAACCGGCGCCGGTGAAGGTCATCACCTGAGGGTGCCAAAGCCCTCATAAGCACCGAGGCTCACCCGCAGCGCGGGACGTGCCACTGTTTTACCGGCTGCCGTGAGGGGAACGGCTTGTTGTCCTTCACTCCTGCTCCTCTCTGCCATGAGGGGATTGGCCTTGGAGCCTTGCTGCCTGCCCTGTTGTTCAGCACCGTGAGGGGAATGGCCAACTACAACTCCCAGAAGCCCCTAACCGGCGCAGGTGAAGGTCATCACCCAAGGGCGCCAAATGCCCTCATAAGCACCGAAGCTCATCAGCAGCGCTGGACGCACGCAGGCGGCACCCGGGCAAAGCCTGGGCCAAGGGCGGGCCTGTTCTGCACCTGTCATTCCCAGGAAGGGGCAGGGTAGGGCTACCACCCTTTCATATGCTCTCAAGGTCCTTCATAAAGGTACTGTTGTCCTTTTGTGATACTAACAGTATAGATGCTGCCTCGTGATTTGCAAATTTTGATTGTTCCCTATCCAGATGGACAAAGTGAGATCACCCGTTTAGTTTTCATTCTTGTTCTTTAAAGACATATTGGACTGAAGACTCCGTTCTGAGTGCCTGGACTTTTATACTGCACTTTGCATTTTATTGATATTTTAACGTTTGATAGTTTTTACCTTTGTCGCTGATCAGATATAAGCACCTAGCACTTTCTGAGGATTGCAACAACAGGTCTGTGGAGCTTTCCCCTAGTTATTATAAGTAACTTGTGTTACAGCTTTGATTTTTATTTTTGCACATTGCTTGTTGCACATCTGTATATTGTACTAAGTAATTGGCCATCTATAGCAGGTTTGCACTTTAATTGGGGCTGGTGTATTTTCCATAGGGTGTTTACAGAACAACTAACATGAGTAAGCGGCAAATAATCCCGGGGAAAAAACTGGTCAGTACACTAGCTGTCTTCATTTTGAGGGCTGAATCGGCCCTCATCCATGAAATACAACTGACAGAATGTAGGTTATCCCTTCACCCACAATCCCCGTCAGTTAGACTTTCCCCATCTCTCCACTCCCGACTCCTTGCCAATAAAATCCCAGGATACCTCCCCAGTCAGGTTGGGCCCACTTTCAACTGCGCCCTCTAGCATAATGATAAACTCTGGCTCTTGCCCCCCTAGGGAACATGAACCTACACCCGTGAAAACAAAGGCGACTACCAGAGGGCAGAAAGCAAAGCTTGAATCAGGTGGCAATAGTGAACCTCCTATTACAAAAAGAAAGACTCAAGGGTGTACAAAACCAAAATCTGCCCAGGGAACTCCAGAAAGGAAAATATAATCTATCCCCTTAATTAGGGATGATAATGAAGGCAATCCCAGTTTAATAAATCAGACCACTCCAGGGCATTTTATTCATAGTATTGAGGAGGGGAATTTTTGGAGAAGGTTAGAAATCATGTTATCCACCTTGCTAGAGCCCATGTTCCAAAAAATAAGTGTGATAGAAGCTAGGTTGGCCAAGCTAGACGGATCCATTGGCTGTAATCCCCCAGCAGTCCCGGCAGTGAGCCCACCCACAAACACAGAGGACTCAGCCAAGAGGGGCTAAAGAGATGTGGAGGAAGGGGCGAGGGGTGGGTCCACTGCAAGGATTTTAGTGAACAGTGAGGCACCAGATAAGATCAGTGCAAATAGCACTAGGAAAAGAAGATATGACATCAGGACTACTTCATGCCAGCCACCCAGCAGAGCAGGATCACTTGGGTTGTATAGGGAAAGGGGGATAGCGGATAGGATCCACCAACCTTTGAGTCCTCCGGTTATAGATCTTCCACCAGAATCTACCCATATGTAGTGATACTGGGAAATGTACCCCCTCTCTGCCCTGGGGTAAAAGAAGACTATGTGCAACTGAGAAACAAACCAACACACTGGTTCTCATATAATACCACCCTGGGTCACCGTGTAGTTAAAAACATTCTAATGTCACACAGGGTTAGTTGGATAGGGAGCTCAAGTGAACCGGACAGTGGTGTTTGTGTTATCGTTAATTTTGATAACCCTTTCACTGCTGGATGTATTTTATCAAGGGACCTCTGTCTCACTCCTCTAACCGAATCCGTTATAAAGGCTCTATCCCTGGGCTATTTTTATAAGCCAGCCCCCCAAAGGGAAATGCCAGAACACGATCACAGGGCACGCCAACTAGGAAGCTGGTTAAACAAACAAGCACCCACACAACAGCTTTCGTCTCTAGCCCATTCCACTCCTGTATTTGATGTGCAGTCTAATAGTACCCATGCACTAGCTCTAGATAATAGATTTGAAGTTCTATTTGGGCTGGAGAATTATGATTGACTTTGGGCCCCAGTACCTCCATGATCACACACAGATACAACCCCCAGACACCAGGGGTGTTAGCTGTGAGGCAGACAGCTGTGAGGCCCAAAAATTGTATATCTTGGAATATTGCAGGGTTGGCCAGCAAACTCCTAGACCCACGGTGGGTAGGTTATATGAAACAATACTCTGTAATTTGCCTACAAGAAACATGGTCGGTGGATTGCAATCTTTTCCTTAAAGGCTATAAGGCATCCTTTTTCCCGCCCACTCCATCGGTGAGTGGAAGATCAAGGGGTGGTTTAGTTAGTTATATTTCAGTGGCAATTGCAAGTTGCAGGTGCTCCCAACTGCACACCCAGGAATTTTGGCACTGTCAGCATCGAGGGGAGATAACAGATGGGGAATTTTTAACTTCGACAAATCGGTGGCTAGTCCACAAGAGGAGTGTAACATTACCAACTTGAGAGCCATTTTAAAACAATCGAGGGGTGCTGGAGTTTAAAACGTTATGGTTTCCGGTGATTTTAATATACACCCTTGTGGTAACCCTTTTACTTTCCGCATCTCAGAGCTGAGCTGCCCCCATATGACAGGTTTTCATTTTGAACACCTCTCTCAAGGGGACCAGCTGAATAACCTGATAAATGAATTAGTCTTGGTGGTCATGATGTCCCTAACTGACCCATCCACCCATTTCCTTATACCAACATTTAAAGGAAATCAAAAGAGGATCCTTTATTGATTTTATCCTAATCTCTCGTTGTTGCAATCCTCTTTTAACACTTTCAACATTTTAGAAAGTGTATTTAGTGACATCAATCCTCTACCAGTCTATCTGTCAGGCCCATTGTCGAAAAAATTGGAGAGGCCTCCAAAAGAGGTACATTGAAACCGACGGATGGAAAGCATAGATTAAAGTGGTCCCAGATATCTCCTGACAGTTTCTATGACAATGTGAAATCGTCTTGTGCCTATGAACTGTCACTATGCACATCCGAGAGGTCCACCCCTAATGAGATTACAAACTAGCTCTGGCCAAAGGAAAGGTTGCCTTGAAGGATGACACTTGGAAAGAGCTAACTGATTCTAGCACCCTGAGGAATAGCGCAAGGTTTTGGAGTGTCGTGAACGGGCCCCTGTTCGACAAAGAAGGGGGAGGTTGCCTAGTGGCACACATCACTGAGGAGGAGTTGGTACTCCATTTTAAAACCATGTTTGACTGCCCGCTGGAGCCTACCCATATAGAACCCTGGAGCAGGGAGGACGCTCTGATAAGTTTTGACAGGAGTGAAATCATGGACAGAATCCTGGGGCTTACCATCAATAAAACCCCAGGCCCAGATCGGATCCCCCCTGATTTATTCAAATCAGACCCCTTTTTATGGACCCCAGTTCTTGCGTCACTATTTAATGCTGCAGCAAAAATGGGTGTCCTCAGTCTTGGGCTTCCTCAACCATAGTCCATGTTTTTCAAAAGGGCAATAGTAATAGTACTCACTGCTATAGACCAATTTTACTTATTGACTCAGTGGTCAAAGAGGTGGGTAGGGTCCTATTACAGAGATTAACTACCTGGGCAGATGAGAACAGGATTATGTCAGATATCCAGTATGGTTTCCGTCCGGGGCGCTCCACCGTTGCCCAGTGTCTCAATTTATATATGGTATTGAGCAAATACACTGTCGCTCGTCCCGGAACCATCCACCTTGCCTTCATGGATCTGTCATCCGCTTTTGACTGTGTAAACATGGCAAAGTTGTGGCAGTCCATGAGGGCAATGGGGGTGGAAATAGTACTGTTAACTTTCTTGAGGACCTGCACTCATCGACCAAAGCCAATGTCAGATTTCCACAAGATCTGCAGGTAACAAGGGACTTTGAGATTAAGAAGGGAGTCAGGCAAGGCTGCATTCTTGCACCTTTTTTATTTAATTTTTATATTAATGAATGAGTAAGTGTGCTGAGAGTAACTGGAGCTGATTCCCTTATGTAGGATGGTGGGGCATTCCTGTTTTGCTCTACACGGATGACGCTGTCCTAATATCTAGAAGTGAACTGGGCTTAAAACCCCTTTTAACTGCATTCTCTGGTTTTATGTCAGAACGGGATTTGGCTATCAATAACTCAAAGTCCTATGTTATGTAAGTGGGGAAACACACAAAAAAGAGTGGCCAATTCAGAACTGGCAATGATAAGATTCCCCGTACAAGTGTTTTCTCCTATTTAGGGGTCTGATTTGATGATCAACTTAAATGGGACCCCCTAATTCAGAGAAAAAAAGGGGATCTGATCTGGGTTATTGCAGCTATTTTTAGTTTTGCCTCTAAAATAGGGAGGAAAACGACAGGAGCCATGCTACAAGTGTACCAAGCAAAAAGCTTAGCCATAGCAAGCTACGGTAGCGAGATCTGGGGTCACCCTGCATTAGAACCCCTCCAGGTAGTGGAAAATGGGTTCCTAAAAAGATTATTATGTGTCCTGAAAGGAACCTCAAATATGGCAGTACATGAGGAGTTGGGGGTCTCCTCCCTAAGTGACACTCTTGCTCTGCGCCCCTTGACTTTTTGGATAAAATGTTGGCTTAATGATGATTTAATCCTTCCCAAATTGATCTTAAAAGAAAGTTTGTCCTTAGATAACATGGCCCGTATTTCCTGGCTCAATTATATTAAAAGAGGATTTGAGTGGATAGGGAAGGGCGATTTATTCTTTAAGCCAGATGTTATTGAGAAAAAGGACGTGGAACTTACCAAGGTAGCCTTCTTGAACCGAAGGTGTGCAGATCGAGAGGCAGTAGAGGCCCGGAAACCAAGTGTCCGGGCATTTCTTCATCTTAAATCGACGCCTCTATCGGAACCATATCTTATGGGATCCTTGAAGTCACATGAAAAATTTATTTTAACAAGGTTCCAGTTGAATCTTTTTCACCTTCTGTTAGCAAGACCTAAGGGGGCTTCAAGAGGTCAAGTGCTAGCTGCCTATGGCTGCGACAGTAAGTCTCCTCAGGATCTGCTGCACTTCATGTTTTTTTGTAGATTGTATGAAGTCCCAAGGAGGCATTTACTAGTTCCCATTTTAAAGAAATTGAGTTTTAAACAAGTCAGACCAGTACTTATGTATCTTCAATTGTTGAAGGACGTTTGTATTATTTTTATCGTAGGGATTTTAAAAGCATCGTTGAAATCCAGGCACTTTATGGACATGTAGAGTCTATTAACCATGACAAGATTTTAGATGATCTTCTGTGTAATAATGGAGCATGGGTTTTCTCTTTTTAAATTATGTCAATATTGCACTATTTTTTATGTATTGTATTTGTGTACATTTTATGATGTTGCATATAAAAACCAAATAAAGTTTATTGACTGACTTAACTGACTGGAGTATCAGCATTTCGCCAGGTAGATAGTCTCTTAATGCTCCATAGACATAGGATAGCAGCTGCCTTCCCTCCACCACATACAGCATCACTTTCAGTATGTTGGTGCTATGGGGTTCCTTAGGGAACATAGGCCAGATCTCTTGAGATACACTTGTGACTTTTTCATGTTGTAGCAATTGCCCTGATCCTAGTTTGAAAGCCAACTTTGCTTCCTCACAAGTAGTGAATTATCTGTGTGTGTACAGGTCCCCAAATGTCCGACACCCTCCCTGCTTTCATCAGTGCACCAACATGAAGTCAGCAATGCTAGTGAAAGGATGCAGCACCCATAGGGGCATGTCTGGCACATATGGGGCATGCTGCACCACCAGGCGTACCACATGTTCCCATGTTGCAACTACATTTCGTACAATGTATGGGGTCTTCAGGGGTCACCGTGCCCAAGCATCAAGAGCTTTATCAGTGCATGGTCTCCATGCATTCGTGCCAAGGGACGCCTCTCCAAATTATCATCGCTGTCCAGCCAGTGGTCTGTAAAAGGTTTTGCTTTTTCAGAGCCCGGGCAGCGGGCCCAACCCCGTCAATCGAGGTCACTCTTTCGGGCATCCTGATCCAGAAAATTGAAAATCCGGGCGATAATGGCTCTTGATGGTGTGCTTGGTCTGGGTGCCTGCTCCACCGTAAAAAAAATTAGAGAGCTTTTTAGGTGCCAGGGTGGTAACAAGCCAATCTTCCAAAAACAGTTCGGTGGATGGCCCTTGCGCTTTTTCAGGAAATCCCACAAAATGGTAAGTTGTTTCTACAAAACCACCCTTCAGTGTCCTCCCTTTGATCATCCAGGCAGACCACACATCTCTGGAGGTCAATAACCGTATCCAGCAGGGTAAAAATCTCCATCTGTAGAACATCCACCGTTTGTTCAGTGGGGGTAGCCCTTTCCGAGACTTTGTGGAGATCATATTGGAGCAAATTTACTTTAATAGTGACAGAGTCTATTTTATGTATTATCTCATCCCGAATGGAGTGGATAGCACGTGTGCTCCCTGGCCAGGGGGGAGGGGATGAGTGTAGGTTAGAATTTTCTTGGCCTGGTTTGATTCCCTTTCTCTTTCAACATTTTGTCTATCCAGCAAGCCACTTAGGAGACCACCTGCATTCCTCAGACACAACTATTCCATGGCTCCAGGTAATGTCTCTATGTCAGTGTGAGCAATGCAAGCATAAGTCCTTTCCGAATGCAGACCTGTATCAGGATGTAGCCTTAGGTGTTAGGCAGCAGAGTCTTAGGACTGTATCTATGGTGCTCCTCTGGGCTGATAGGGTGTTCCTTGCCTAAAGAGGTATCCCAGTGCATGAGGTAAGACACCAGACATGTCCCCCTAGTTTTTAATCCGCTATCACTGATCACCAAGGACAAAACCGGTACCCCTCTCACCAGCTTTTCAGGATTAGGGCTCACGTTTAGGACGTAAGGTCAAAGGGAGTGTTTTCCGGGCCTCCCCTCCCTCTGGCTCTGTCTCAGCCACTTCACTTATGAGGCTGCTCCGGAGCCGTATGTCCACTCCCGAGGGAACTCTAGGTTGAGCTCCACAGAAGCTTCTTGGTATTCATATTCAGCTGTCTCTACTTCTAGCGCAGGGGTATAAAACCGGGGCATGCTGCATTCCATTATGGGGGTCAGCCTCGATCACAATGGTGCAGTAGAATGCCCCCTGTCCTAGAGCGGGCATATGCATGTCCCCAGTTCCAGCTCTCCAAAGGCAGCAGTCTCGGTGACAAAGTTGCCCCACAGTCAGCTGTGGCCTGGGGAGGACACCACCTGGTTCCCAATGCCTGTCAGTGCCTGCTTCCAAGTATGAGCCCTGCGGTGGTTCTGCAGCACTCAGGACAGCTGCCACAGGTCTAGGTGTGTTGCTCCTGGGCTTCCTCACCTACCTTCTGTAGGGGGTGGGGTAAATCCGAGTGATGCGCTCTGCTGTTGCTTGTTAAGGGTCACCTCTACTCGCAAGGTGCCAGGCGTTTGTATGGCTACCCCGCAGCACTGTAGTTGGGAAGGACTTTTCCCCGGCCTTCACAGAAGAGATAAGATGGCTGCAGCCAGCTCTACAGCTGCCTAGCTTCAACTGGTAATACCTTTGTGCACCAGCTAAGTGCTTGTCTCAATCGGCGCTGAGGTTGAAGAGGAAATCATTCTGTGCTGATATTTAATAGAATTACTATGCAGGCTTTACAGGAAGCTTCCGAATCACTGGAGTTGATGGGAGCTTCAGGAAAAGTGTCTACTCACCCATGTTGTTAGGCCACACCCCTCTCATGTCACTGTGGTTCAGTAGAAGAGTCAAGTGTTGAGGTCCTTCCTGAATTGATGCAGCAACTTTGATTGCCTTAGGTGTAGAGGCAGGGAGTTCCAGGTGTTCACAGCCAGGTAGGAGATGGATCTCCCTCCAGCCATGGTCTTGTGGATCCATGGGAGGGTGACCAGGGCCAAATGAGTAGAGCAGAGATGTCTGGTGGGAGTGTGGAAGGGGAGTTGGTAATTAAGACATTGTGGAAGGCTTTGTAGGCATGCATGAGGAGCTTGAAGGCAATTAGTTTGTTGATAGGTAGCCTGTGATGGTCTCTCAAGTGACCAGTGATGTGGCTGACTAGGGGATGTTCAGGATGAGTCTGGGATAGGCAGTCTGAATGTTCTGCAGTTTCTTAAAGAGTTGTTGGGTGATGCTGGTGTGGAGTGTGTTGCTGTAGTCGAGTCTGCAGCTGAAGAACACATCAGTGACTATTTTCCTCTACTCTGAGGGAGACAATGTTGACTCTGTGGCTTCTGACAATGGCCATGTAGATGTTGAAGAGGATGGGGCTAAGGAAGGATCCCTGAGGCACTCCGTAGCTGAACTCAGTTGGTTCTGATTATAAGGTGGAAGTCTGGAGTGGATCCATTCTAGGGCTTTGTCACAGATGCCAGCAAAGTGGAATCTTGTGCAGAGGGTGTGGTGGGAGATGGTGTCATAGGCAGGTGAGTAGTCCAAGAGAATGCGGGAAGCAGTATCACCTTGGCTGAGGAGGGTGCAGATGGTGTTTGCGGCAGTTAGGAGAGGGACATCACACTGAATTTGACACCAAACAAATTATAAAAAAATAGATTGTTTTTAACCCATTGAAGCAAATGGTAAAGAGAGGCAGAGAAATGCTTAAACATGTGGTCTATTATGCAGCTGTATTTCAGAATAAAAAGTAGGAATCTACACAAATAGAAAGCATTTATTAATTTACCATTAGAAAGTACTCCAGTCCAGGAATATATTTTTTCCACGCTGTACTCTTCTTCATAAAATAATATTTCATTGTAACACAGCTGCTTATTTCAGATCAATTAAATGTGACCAGGGATCACTTAGATATATAAACATAGCAGATGCCCCGGGTGAAACTCCATTTGAGTGTAATAGAAACAATCCTAAGTTCTTGGGTTTCGTGAATATAAAGCAAATATTGTTTCCTATACTATTGTATGTCGAAAAATGGTCCGTAAAACGTAATACAAGTTATTGCATTTGGCGTGCATGGCGGCAGTGAAGGAAAATGCCCACTCGTTAGAGTCTCTCCAACACACCAGAGATTTCAACCGCATGGAGGATTTTTTTTCTACATGGTGCCGACCTGCTGACATTGCGGCAGAGGACACCGGGAGTGGTTGGGTATGTCTATAAACCTTGTAAAGGTCTGTTTGCCCTAGTTTAGCTTTTTTATTGCCGCCCCTGGTACACCATTTTAATTGCTTTCTCCTGAATCTTCTCAGGAGCTGATGCCCGTGTAGGCTTCCTCCTCATGCAGTCATCACTGGAATCTAATTCTAATGGGAATTTCTTCCTAATATGATGAGTTTGCTTTGTCTATGCACATTGCTGGAAATTTAAATGGGCTGAATAGCTTTATTGGCATCTACAGTCGTATTTTGTGGTCCAGACAGTAACATATTCTTTTATTTACCATATTGGTGAGGGACTCTCATAACTTCTACTTATCTTCTTATTGCTCTGCCTCACTGTTCTTTGAACTGAAGTCATTATCTTCCTGTGTTCATGAAGCCTGAAGGAGTACATGCACCATTTCATCAGAGCTCTGCAAATTAGTGAATTATGGAAATGGTGCTGTTACCTAAATCTCCTCCTATCGACAATTCTAATACAAGCACTCGCAAAAAACCTGGAATTAACGCTACAAAAAGAGCCAAAAAAATTAAACCTTTTATGGTAGATACTCATGATGCACTTCAGAGAATTAAAGATAAGTGGTTTCAATTGGATACACGGCATACAGAGGTAAATTAAAGGGTTAGTGATGTCCAGGATGTCACTAAAAAGGTAGATACACTATCCAAAGAAGTTACTCAATTAAAGAAATGAACTGACAACCTCGAGAATCGCCATTGGCACAATAATCTATGTATTTATGGTGTACCGGAAGGTTCTGAAGGTCCTGACATGATCAATTTCTTGAAGATTCACATACCAAAAATTGTTGGTATAATGACTCCTGTCGATCTTAACATCCTAAGGTCTCCCAAGATCAGTCCATCAGGGAGTTTCAATCTCACAAAGACCACAAGGAATCATTGCCTATATTTGCAGCTAAACAACGCAAACAAATGCTGTGGTCTGGTCAAAATGTGTTCTTCAGTCAGGATGTTTTTAGAGCAATGGCACAATGTCCGAAGAAATCTTAGATCTCAATCTAATGTTGATATCGATTAATGTGCGATATTGTCTTATTCATCCTTGATTCTTCAGGGTCTCTACAAGGATAGGACTGTCTCTTTCGCAGATCCCGCAGAACTCAAAAAATTCATACATATGCACAAGGGAGAAGCCATGGAACTTATTAATCCCTGAAATGTTGTTACTCTTTTGCAGGTACTTGGAACCCTCTTGTTTGCTGTTGTTGTCCATGTTATATATTGATATATATTCCACTGTACGTGTCCTAATTTGTTTCATTGTTTTCCGTACAGTTCGGTAAGTCATAATGGCAGAGTGATTGTTTTTTATTTTCCTCTAAAAAAATGTTTTCCCGCTTAACTGGTGATAATTTGTTTAGCTATTTCTGGTCTTTATTCTCCTCAAGTGGTATCTTTCTTCTCTTTGTCCTCCACCCAGTATTATAGCCCCTTTTGTTCTACATTCTTATGACAAAATTCTTTGGGATTTTTGTCATCTCTTCCTTCAATATACATTGGGATACACCTTCATTATTTTTCATCGAATTCTTTACTGATGATCACATTTCATTGTTATTGTCCTATCTTCTTCATTCCCCTCTTCTTTGTATATTATAATGATCTTTGTTTTACCTACTCCTGTCTCAATGATTCTCTATTACTTTTCATCTGGCATATTTTGTTTTGAGAAACATGTTGAGTATATTGGGTTTTTTTTCTCTATCATTTATCTTACTTTCCTCTAAACTCTTCTACCTTAATGATTTCTTCCTTATTATTGATATTTGTATATCTTTGGTTTGGTATTATTCACCTTTACTGGTGTCTCGGTTGATTTTATCCTTTACCTTTTTTGAGCCTCATTTATGCTTATATTTAAGTGACATTTTTTATGCTCTTTCCAATGAGTAACCGACATCCTGTAACATTTAACATTAAAGGTCTTTGTAATCTGGTTAAAAAACCTAAGGGGCATATTAGCAAGGAATAGCGATATTTATCGTAAAATGCGCTTAGCGCATTTTTTTTTATCGCTGCCTATTGCTGGATATTTTAGCGGAGAAAACATGCAATTAGCAACGTTTTTCTCCAAAGTGCTAAAATATGTATATAGTGGCGAAATGCGTGAATTTCGCGGGAAATCCAGCGATATTGACTCATTTACCCCGATGGGGAATTAACATGAAAATCCATCTCCCATTGGATAAACAGGTAAGTAAGTGTTAGAGTATAGCGATAATTGCGCTTAGCGCAATTTGTTTTATTGCTATGCCTGCCTTGCTAATAGGCTGTGTTAACGACTGCATCCACTTTGCCTGTCATTAGCGATAAATATCGCTGACATGCAAAACGGGCCCCAAACCGTTCGATATCGTCTAAAAGCTGTCGCTAACTGCTAATAGGGCGATAAAAATATTGCCGCTTTAGCGGCAAAAAGTGCAGCTAAAGCAGCGATATGGCCCTTGCTAATATACCCCTAAGGGTTTTATCTCATTTATCAAAATTGAAATGTCAAATAACCTTATTGCAAGAAACTCATCATAAAAAGCAAGACTTCAATTCTGTCAAAAAACAGTTGGTGGGTAATGTTTTTAGTTCCCCTGCAGTAGATAACTAAATGTTGTGCTTATACTGTGTCATAAGTTGTTAAGTGTTCAGTTGTGAAATGAATTAAAGGATGATGTCAGTAGATGGCTTTTAATAGATGTAAAGATTAATAATATACATTTTCAATTTGTAATGTAATGTAAATGGCCCAAATGGGGTGGATCTTTAATCCTGGAATGATTTTTCTAATATTCTATCCTCACTTTCTTCTGAAAGCCAGATAGTTTGTGGGGATTGCAACCAATTTATGGATCCCTTTTTGGATTGTAGATCACAAACCGGACTTGTTCCCACCAAAATGCACAGAACCTTTCAGAAAGCAAAATCTGCTTGAGGATTGGTTGATGTTTGGAGAGTATCACACCCTGAGGTCTAGGAATTCACCCTTTTCTCTCCTGTTCATTGTCGCCCTTCTAGTTTATATTATGTATTTTTTACTCAACATACACTGTTATTTTTAACACACACAGAAATAGGTTCCATTTTTTTTTCAGATCACGCTCCCACTATTGTATACCTTGATTATCCCAGCTCTATTTCTCCCACTCCAAGATGGAGATTTAACATCGATCTTCTTCGGATCAACAATTTACAGAACAATTTTCAGCTGTCCTATAGGAGTCTTTCACAATGAATGTTCCCTCAGATTCTCAGATGAATATTATTTGGGATGCCTTTAAATCAACTGCAAGGGGATTTATAATTCTCTTTGTAGCTAAAAAAAGAAATGGGTTCTAAACAATTCCTCATAGTTCTTAGATCAGATTAATATTTTGAAACATGATTTTTTCTCTTCTAAAGGTAATGATATGTTAACTAAACTTATTAAAGCCAAGTTGCAGTTCTTAGATCAGATTAATATTTTGTAACATGAATTTTTCTCTTCTAAAGGTAATAATATGTTAACTAAACTTATTAAAGCCAAGTTGCAGTATAACCGGCAGTCCTGGGTAATGCTTGTCATACATTACCCCATTTTAATGCAAACATTTCGCACAAAGCGGGTATTTCTTCCGCAAATTACCTTAAAATCAAAAACAGAAATCCAAGATTGTTGCCATAATGGATTTATCTGGGGTCAGCCAAGTTAGTGACTCAAATTCTTAGATAGCTTTCAGAATATTACACTAATATATACGCCTGACACATCTTCCTCTACAGATCAATTAGATAGTTTTTTTTCAATCAATCCCTAAAAACCCTGACAATATTGTTGACTTGTCTTCTCTAGATACTCATATATCAGAACAAGAATTGTTAACTACTATTAATCAACTCCCCAAAGATAACACTCCTAGGCCTGATGGATTTTCTGTATGCTTTTATTTACATTTTAGACAGCTTTCAATTCCCAAGTTATTGTTTTTTGTTAGCCATTTTCTGAGCTCAGGTCAGACTCAAGGCTTTTTCCCTCAGGCCATTCTTTGCTTGCTTCCTAAGAAGGATAAGTAGATCTCTCAATTTAGTAACTATAGGCCTATTCCTTTGATTAACACCGATTGCAAGATCTTTGCTAAATGAATGGCTCTTCACATGAATGTGTCATTCCTGATTTGGTTGATATGCAACAATCAGGTTTTGTGAAAGGAGGATCTATCTCAGACGATTCCAGAACTTTCCTTAACATTATTCACTTAGCCACTAAGTTGAATTCTCCCCTAGCAGCCATAACACTCGATGCTGAAAAGGCTTTTGATTGTGTGAATTGGGAATTTTTGTTTGGTGCACTGAAATGGAATGGTTTTAGTCCCCATTGTATTAAATATATAAGGTTTGTATACTCTGCACCCTATACCTCTATTTGGGTTAATGGCAAACAATCCCATTACTTTGTATTACATAGAGGTACTAAGCAGGGTTCCCCTTTATCCCCCCTTCGATTTATATTAGCATTAGAACCCTTCCTGGAAACAATTTGCCGATCCCCTATATTTTCTGTCTTTCATTTTAAAAATGTAAATATTAAATATACAGCATATGCTGATGATATTTTATTATATATCTCTAATCCTTCTAAATCTTTACCAGAGTTTTGCTCACTATTAAACACATATTCTGCTGTTTCAGGTTGTAAACTTAATAATGATAGAGCTCTTGTAGGAATCTGATTTACAGCAGGAATTTTCAACTCACACTTGAAAATTACTGTAGGTTATTATTGGCTAAAATTCATACTTCATCCTACTCTGCTAGCAGAACACAAACACTATATTATTTCTATATTAGATTATATATCACTCCCACAAACTCATATACGTTTAAATTCTCTCCTAATTCTAAATGGTGGTCCGGTGCTCTTGACAACAGTGATTTTTAGGTTTCGGCTACCGTTCCACTGCGTAAGCAGTGGGTGGAGCCGAAATCTTTTGTTAGTAGTATGGGGGCCTGAACACGCCCCTCTTCTCCATTGGCTGGCCTCGTAAATGCTGGCCAGCCATTGGAGGAGAGGAGCGTCACTGAGTTCAGGGCCCGCCTTGACGCGATTCGGGGGCGTTTTTCTCTCTTTTTTTAGCCCCGCCCCTTTTCTAGTGGTGGGCGTTACGCCCTCCCTCTCCTCTCCCTCTCGCCTCCCCCCTTCCCTCTGCCCTCCTCCGTCGCGCTCTCGCCTCCCCCCCCCCTCCGCCGCAGCTCTCTCCCCGTGGCTTGTATTACAAAAGGGGGTTGCGGTGCAACCCGAAATCAGTCTAAAATGTCAAAAATCAGCCCGTAAGCGCAGCTATGTGTGCGTACCTGCTTTCATTGGAGCCTTTATTGTGAGGTTCTCCGGCTTATTTAATTTGCAAGATTTAAGAATGATAAGGCTGTAATTCACCTGATGGGTATCAAATACGAATGCTCTCCGGCCCGCCATAAATACGTGCGCTGGAGCGGACCCTGACAACGTGTTTATTTGCATCTTCATTCAAACAGTTTCGTGTTACATAATGGTCCTGCATGCAGCGGGGTACTTAACCTGATTTCTATCGATCGCAAGGGCTCTCAGTTGTACATACTTAATTCAGAGAGGTAATCGAATTGATTTCCGAGGCCCACGTTTCAAGAGGCCTGCTCAAACGCAAGCAAACTTGCCACCTGGCAGCCTCTGGCGTGCTCGGAAATCCCTCAAAGCTGTCAGAAATGGGCTCATCCAAAGGCGGAGTGTGCTCATGGCGAAAAGTACTCTGCCTATCAGCCCCATTTAGAAGCGGCACAACCGTAACGTTTAAGAAGTGAAGGCAGAGTTGGTCTCTACTTCGCTGTTAGAAAACCAGCTCCCGACGTGTAAGTTAGAAAGTGGATGTGGTTCGGGTGTCGGGTGACACAGTTCACATTTTGCAGTGGATGTTCTGTTACTTCTCTCCTCTAAATAACCCCTGGCAGCCTAATTCCGAGTCGTCCATCTTTTTGTGTGCAAATAATGAAAATAATAAATACTGGGGACATTTGAAGGTGGTGAGGTGGAAAAGTTCAGGACGAGTGCCCACCGGCGAGCGACTGCAGAGCGAGCCCAAGCAGCCTAAGAAGGGTATTCGCGTCTGATGGGAACTGTCCGGTGGCGAGCGCCTGGAAGTAGCCTGCTCTGGCATGAAGCGCTATTCAAAGACGAAACCCGATCAATGTAAATGATGTGCAGTGCATAAATCAGACAACGGCATCTCTACTTCATTATGAATTTTCTACAAAGAAGGCTTAATTAGAAGGAGGTGAAAGCGAACTTGTGTCACAGCATCTCATTTCCTGTTTGACACATGTCTTTTCTGAGGACAGTCGTTCTTACCTTGTTCAGCAAAAAGCACGCGTGAGTGTGTAGGACTCCGACGAGATGACGCGAACCTATTAAGCCTGGGAATAGTTTGTGTTAATTTCAGAGCTCAGCACATCGCTTTCTCTATTTATTAACAACTATACGAAGGACACATTGCTTTCAAAAAGTAGATTGTTACTGTAGTTTTCAGCACCTGGGAATGGAAAAATGTATTTGGCAGATTCTAAACAGCGCAGGCGTAATCGTGTAGACCCTGTCGCACAACAGCCCGCGGTGCAGCCCAGGTGCCACCCGGGCCGTACTCGCATCACCTGCTCCTATCTGCTCCCTACCTCGTGCACAGGTACTCTACGGTCCCGGTCTGTGCCGCCCCTGATACCGTTCATTGCTCCTTATAGTGCTCAGTGTCGGGCAACCTCTGCTGTTACCCTCCGAGACTGCTCCGCTGCGGTTCCAGTCGCTCCCCCTAGCTGCTCCCATCGCGGCCTCCCCTTTACCCAGAGACCACAAGCTTCTGTACTCCCGCTCATTTTAAGTGTTCCTCCTTATCCATGCAACCCGTTATGCAGCCGCACCCCTTGTCACCTTCGGTTTGCAGTTCCAAGCAACTTCTAGTGCTCAGTTGTTCATCACATCCTGTATACCAGTTTAGTACAAGTATGCGGGTAGAGCATCAGGTCCCAGCTGAACTGTACCGAACATATGCGGTGCACCCGGCGTGTCTATTTTCAGCAATGCAATGCCTTGTTTTGGAACTTTCGGCTTGGCCCCAGGTATCTCCATCAATTTAAGAACATCAGCATTATTAGAACATTTGTAGTTCATCAGGATGGCACTTTACTTAAATCTTATGTCGACAGTCTCTATTTAAGTGTAATGCCTTATGCTTTTACTGTGCATTGAAATGCATAAAAGAGAAGTTCCCAGAACAGCAACGCCATCTTAAAAAGTAGTTGGTAGGTACGTTCTTTGTTGGGAAGACCTGCTATAAGCAGTAGGTACCCTTAATTGACGCGATGATAAAGTCTGACTGCAGACAACAGAGTAACATGGCTGTACGAGGGAGAAGGAATTGATGTCATCGTCGTACATATTCCGTTTTTCAAACTGTTTCAGGGGCCACCTGTTGGCCTGGGTTGTCTGCATCGGTTTATCATTAAGTTTAGCAATCCACGCCTTGCAGTAGGGAATGTGGACAAGTTATACCACTCGACAATGAAGGCAAGTCCTAGATTCTTTGCTGCAGAGAGGGTTTGATACACGGTGTTCGAGCGGTAACCTGTTAGTGAAGTGTCAAATAGTTTTTTTAATTTTATTTTGTGTGAGGAGACTACTTCCAACTTTAGATGTGGCTAGGTTGATAATAAATATGTTGATGTACTGTTGCAAGGACAATTGTTCGTTGGGAATGAGTAATTTCCCCCCTTGTGGTGGGAGTATGAGGAATGCAATGTATTCCTAGACGACCCGTTTTTTCAAAGTGTAATCTTTCCTCGTGATAGAGGTTGGTTGTTGTTTGGCTCGAGTTGTAAAAAGTTTAATGCGATTGTGGGTGGAGGGGGGTAGTGTTGTTAAGTGCTCCTTGGATGCGTAGGAGACAATTAACCAGTAATCCTTGATATGGGGTTTAAAAAGTCCTTTTGATTTTCTACTCAAGCACTTGGTTGGCTGCAATGCACACGTCCTATAAAAAGAAGTGGGGGTGACGGACAATATGCAAATGACCTCATGACGTCACGTGCTGAACGTGTCTCGGTGTTTGAAAATTACACTGGGACACGTTCAGCATAATTCTGTGTCCACCCTGTAAAAAGAGTGGTAGGAAGCAGTGTACCTGCCTGTGCCCCGGAATCGAGCCCTGATTGGCTGTAATTGACTGGCTTTATGCAGGATGCTGTGTTGACGTGAAATGCATGGGCTAATGGGCTATCCATTTTGCATATTTTAAGTTCTGTGGCATAAGGGCCCAAGCCCCCCCCCCCCACTCACACACCCCAAAACCACACGCACACTCCCAGTGTCACCGAAGGAGAGCCCCTGCGAACTCTGAAGGCTGACCCTCCCCCACCCCGCGCCCGCAGACTGCACCTGTCTACCCCCCGTGATTCACGGTGACGTCTGTTACATTACCGGGCACTGTGGGTCACAGCCGAGCACTTCAAATGCTGATTTATGCCTCGAGACTGCACCCTCATCTAAATATTCGCATTATACAACACATGTATGCTGGTGAGCACCCAATGTTGGGGGGGGCTCTGTGTGGGTGTGTGAGGGGGCTCGCAGTGTGTGGGGGGGCTCTGTGTGGGAAAGGGGCTGTGTGTGGGTGGGGCTCTGTGTGGGTGGGCTCTGTGTGGGTGTGTGGGGGGCTCTGTGGGTGGGTGTGTGGGGGGAGCTCTGTGGGTGTGTGGGGGGCTCTCTGTGGGTGTGTGGGTGTGGCATTTGCGTGAGATTAAGCTATTGGCATTGTAAACGACAATGCCATTTATTTATCTGTTTTCAAAACCAACACATAAATAAAAATTTTGTCATTTAAAATGCCAATAGCTCTAACTTTTTCAAAAGCGAAACCGTTGCATTGTAAATGCGTGTTTACATATGTTTTTGTTTCAACATCGTTTAATTTAATTTTATACCAATACAAAAAAGGAACATAGAGTAACAGATAGCTTCCAGGTATACACATCTTGTTAACAAGTACTCAGCCCTAAGGGTACTCTATTATGTCTCCTCCTACACCTTATGTATCTTGTGTGGTGTCTGCTATCCAGTAGCCATGAGACATGTACTTGGATGCACAGGCGCGCCCTAACCCAACTTTCAGCCCTAAACTGGGCTGTTGTAAAAGAGAAACTGTTGTGAGCCAGAGAAAAAAAAGAGAGGTGACACAAGAAGAAAAGAATAGGGTAATAGACATAAAAGAATAACTATTTGTGAATCAAACAGGTGTATCATGGTACAAATGATCCAAGATGATCTCCAAGGTGCGGGTGGTCTCGCAGGTGGAGGCCGGGGTCGGGCCTCATTCTTCACTTGCTCGTTCAGAGCCCTCCCCTCCTCAGTTAAATGTTGAACAGGTGAAGTGCTCGCAACCTGGGGCTACATGCGAATAAGGGCAGGCCTTCTGATAAATATTCCACTAGCGGTGACAAAATGTATTCAAACCCCTTTCTGGAGTCCTCTGTTATATCTGTCAAACACTCCAGAGCCAATGCTCGCCACAATCTAGCGTATAGATGGGGCCTCTGCTTTTTTCCAGGCCACTGTAATGGCCAATTTAGCGACGCCGAGACACAGCCACATGACAGAGCAGTCTCCATATGTTTGCAGTTTCAGCTTTGGGTCCCGAGCCCCTGTAGGGTGTATTCCACGGTTTCCGGGATGGGGTATCCCAGTATCAGTTAAATTTGTGAGAGAATTTCCGTCCAGAATGGTTGGATGGATGGGCAGTTCCACCAGATATACCAGAAGTAACTCAAGAGCCCACACCACCTCCAAAATCTCTTCGTTGTGTTAAGGATGATTTTATATAATTTCTGGGGATGTAAGTACCAGTCATACATTATTTTATAGTTAGCCTCTCATGCATTGAGTTTGGTGATATCTTTATACAAGCTGCTCCATTATTTCTCTTCTACTGGTCTTGAAAGATTAGCGTCCCGGAATACCCTATGTCTTGGAGTCGGCAGTGGGCTCAGCGCCCTAATGAGGGAGCATAGGAAAGAGATAGTCCCCCTAGTGGAGGCCCCTGATTGCGGACATTTCTCAATAGGAAGCAGGTCCCTGGTAGTGGCCCGCCACACCTAGAGTTGCTGCATCCAGTGTTTCAGCTGTGTGTAGTGGAAGACCTATGTGGGCTATAGTTGGAAAGTTTTAGCACAGTCTCCAAATGTCAGAAGTTCCCCATTTCTGTATAGGTGAGAAATCATAAGACAACCCCCAAGTCTCCAATGCTTAAATGGCCCATCTCGCAGTGGAGGGGAAAACTCTGGATTGAATTGGGTGGGGGTGTTGGGCGAGGGAAAGTTTTCCGGGGATAGTGCTTTTGTAAGTAGGGCCCAGACCCACAGAGTAGAGGACGTAGGGGTGCTGAGGTAAGCGTTCAGGGGCCTGTGCTGCTTCTTCAACCACAATAGATCCCAGATGGTCCTGCCAGTTATTTGACAATCCATATGGAGCAAAGGTTTTTCGGATTCTCTGAGGGACCCTTCCATTAGTATCCTAAGTTGGGCTGCACTGTAATAGCCCCAACAGTCTGGGAGGGCCAGGATACCCTCAGTGCGCATCCGAGTAGTCACTCAATATGATAGGTGATAGGCATGCTCTTTGTCCCTGCCCTATAAATTTAGTGACCATCGTTTTGAGGTCTACGAACAGTTCCCTGTCTACTGGTACCGGGATCCCCGAGAAGAGATAAAGCAGCCTTGGCAGGATATTCATCTTTATTGCATTTACTCTCCCCAGCCAAGTACTATAGGCAGCTGTCCATCTAGTCAGGTCCGCCCTAATCTGTCGCACCAACGGTGCATAGTTAGCCTTATAGAGGCGGCAAATTGTGGTGTAAGCTTAACCCCTATATATGAAATATCTCTGCTCGTACATCTCCTTAGTTCGATCAATCACTTCCCCTGGCAGGGTTAGGTTGAGCAAGAATTACTTTAATGGATTTACCCTTAAGCCTGATACCAGGTTGAATTGATCCAGCTAGCCATGAAAGGTTGGGAGCGAGGACAGCCGGTCAGTGATGGGGAGAAGGGCATCATCCGCAAATAGGGAGATCTTATGGTCATCGGTGTCGCCTTACCCCCTTTATATCCTTTCCGCCAAGGGTTCATTACTAAGGGCAAAAAGCCTGGGGGATAGAGGTCAATCTTGCCTTGTCCCCCGTGAAAGTACACAGAGATCGGATGCCGCTCCATTTACAAGGACTCTTGACTTGAGAGAGTGGTAATTGGCCCGCATCATACCAATAAATGTTTCAAGAAAGCCAAATTGTCGCAATGTTCGAAGGAGTAAAGGCCAATCGACCCAATCGAAGGCCTTCTCCGCATCCAGCTAGAGAAGGGCTGGGGGAATTCTTTTCTTCTGGTCCTTTTCCATTATATGGACTATTCTCTGTAAGTTGTCATGGGTCTGCCTGCCCTTGATAAACCCAGACTGATCGGAGTCGATCAGCGCAGGGAGGAGATTTCTAGGCAAGTTGCCAGTATTTTAGAGTACACTTTGGAATTCCAAAGTGCAGTGGGCCTGTATAAAGCACACCTTTTGGGGTCTTTTCCTGGCTTGGGAATAACTGTGACTAACGCTTCCCGCGTGGTGTCTGTCACCCTTTGGGCTTTGGCTATATCTTTAAAAAGAGTCACCAGATGGGGCTTCAGCTCAGGAGCAAAAGTACGATACAAGTGGGCATTGAGCCCGTCAGGGCCGAGGTTTTCTGTAGCTTCAGGGCATCTATCACTTTATGGACCCCCATCCCCAGTGAAGGGTCCACTTAGTTCCTCATTTGCGTGTGCAGAGATCTGGGGAAGATTGAGAGGGGCCAGATAGCTCTCCTGAGCCCGGGCCTCAAGTGGGTCGGTGGTGTAGAGGCTGCGAAAGATCTCCCCAAAAGCATTGCTTTCCTCGTTAGTATGGGAGACGCCCTCACCATCTACTATTTGCCTATTGTATTCCTTTTCTTGTTTCGGGCTAAATTGTCGCTCCAGAAGGGTGCCTAGCTTATTGCCATTTTTGTAGCCTCACGCCTGCAGCCTTAGAATGGTTTTCTCTGCCCTATTGGTGAAGATAGCCTTTATTTCACCTTTTAGGAAGGTCACTGTGAGGAGGGATTTTAGAGGTTACAATTTGGAAATAAAGTGATTACAAGTATTTACAGTAACATTATAATTAGGAAACAGAATTTAAAAAAAATTGAAAATCAATTTAAAAAAACAAAGATTATGAGAAAGTTATAGTTAGGAAATAGAATAAAACAAACCTTAGAAATCCACTGAAAAGAACAAAGTTTACATACAAAACCAGTCAAATTCAACAGTTATAGTGCCCTGAGCTAACTATACCTTAGGCCCCACAATGCACTGCTTATGACCTCACATATTACATAAATTATGACATGCTCAGTGATATACCTGTGTGCATCTCTTAGGGCATCTCAAATGACATCACAGATGATATCACTGATTTACCTTGAGTTGTAAAGACATGCAAGGTTAAGATATTTGTGTGGTACAGGTTTGCATGGTAAAGGCATTGCATTGTAATTGATTTGTGGTAAAGGAATGTTTTGGAAATGCCTGCATGCTAAAGTCATACAACTGCTCTTTCTCATTGAGTGCAGTCTTTTTGGTTTAAGGAGACCCACTGGTTCTACAGAGTAAAAGCTGTTGTTTTGGTCCTGGCAATATTAGGTCAGAGGCTCTAGATGCTATGGAGGTGCTTTAGCAACATAATGCATGAAGGAATATTGCTTCCATGTATGCAAAGTAACCTAGTATATTTAAGTGTGAGCTTGCTCTTTAAGCAGAGCACAAAATCATCCTTGGTTGTGATGGAGCGAGTTTCAGAAATGATTTTAATCTGGCTCGTGATGTTAATCTCCCATAACTTGACTAATTTTATTAATGAGTTTTTGCATGATTTGTGTTATTAAATCAACTTAGAGTAAGATTCTTCACAATATTACACATGGGACTAACGTTATGTGCGTTATGTTGCATTTGCAAGTATGTTTTATAATTCATAACTAATGTTGTTTTGTTTGTCCTATTGTCTTTGTCAAACATTAATGCGGCTGATTAATGAATGGCATGCGCTTATTTTGTATGTGCTTTCGTCTATGCTGTGTCTGTTTATCTTTTTCAGATATATGAAGAATCCTGCTGGACTTTATGAAGAATGGTAGATTTTATAAAATGCTGCTTTTCTGTGCTTTTTGCTAGGTAACTTATATTAATGGGTTAACATTAGCAATGGAAGGTGGGTAACAGAATGACTTTCATAACCTGAGATTAATTATTCTTTTGTGTTTGTTTGAATACTAGCCCGAGTGAAAGGCTTGAGGCCTGTGATGGTTAGCCTGACAGAGATGAGCCAAGCACAGCCATGTTGGAAAGCTCTTCCAAAAGACATTTCTTTGAATAAACTGAAGTCAAAAACAAGAACAACTGTGCAAAATGTGCTCTGAAACGTTATTTTCCAAGGCTAAGGAAGTGACAAGTGGCGGATCAGCCGAGCTATGGAGGAAATTGTGAAATGATTTAATAAAATGTATCAAACCTCGGAAGTTGGTGTCGCTTCACGTGAAAGGACAATGCCAATGACGTTTTTTGTGTGTTGAAAAAGTGGCCTCAGGATGGTCTGACGACTAGCAACCAATCAGGTTGTTGAAAGACATTAAAATAATTACATTTTAGTTAGAATAGTGAGTTAGGGGAGATTAAAAACTAAGCCCTTTGAGAGGAGCGGGGCTGACTGTTCCTGAGGGCGAAGTGCGGTCAGTTTTCCTAGGACACGTAAGAATGTTTTGCTAAGTGTCTTTTCCTTTGCATGTCAGAAAGCTAACATAGGGATTTAGGTTATGTTTGTTTAAATTCTTTCATGATACTATCCTGAAATGCCAGACTTTTGTGCCTTTTTCTAAACTGAAATAAAGCTACTGATTTAATTAAATGTTTGCAATTAATAAAATGAGTTAATAAAAGTGATTTGAAATTCTATGCTTTAATTTTAAAAATAAAAGACTTAAAACGTCAAGCTGGTCTTGATTAATTTAGTTGTTACCATTAGCTGATACATTGGCCAAAAGTGGCATAATTAAATGTTTATGTAAAATCCGCCATGGTTAAAAAGTTATACTGCAGTTGTATATAATGTATATATAAATTTAGATAGTCTGATTAATTAGGCCACATGATTCAGTTGCTCAATCTTTCTGTCTCAGTTTCATGGGCCTTAGGTGATATTATAGTATGGTGAGTATTAGGTAGTGGATGGTGTAGTTGAGACAGAATTTCTATAGGGGCGCTGGATCAGTTGTGAATAACTGACGACTGAAAGCTACCTGTTTTTGTCTGGCTTGATCTATAGACTCAAATCCAAACATTCACATGTGAGCTGATGGCTGCAAGTAAGAAGAAGGATGTTTTGTAGATTAAGTAGCTCAAACGAGGTTGGTGGAGGTGGGTGGCAGCAACACCCCCAAGGGATGGCAGTACCTTGGATTACAGTATAAGTAAGAATATAAATAACCATTGAACTGTTCTGAGAGAAACTATCATTACAGAATCCAGATATCTGATCTATGAGACTGGTATTCTCAAAGACTTTTCGGTTTTCCAGGGTAGGGGAGCACAAGGTCAAGTTCAATTATTGAAGCCCCATCTGAAATGATTGAGGTCACAGAGGCAATTGCAGCTGTAGCCTCAATTGAACCAGGTACCAGAACATGCCTTATGTGTAAAGAAGATGAGTTATCGTTACATCATACCAATAAAGCAGAAGCCTCAGTGATATGTGTCTCAAGACCAAATTGTGCAACGTACAGCTAACCTGCGAAATGAGCAGAATTGTGTTAATGAGTAGGATATTTCAAGACAATATATTGTCTAATTAGTGAAAGATTGATATCTAGCCCCGAACCAAAAGCCCCAATTAAAAATGTAGTACACAATCTAAAATATCTAAGCATTTGATATGTCTGCTCAAACACAAAAGTCACTAAAGAAGAAAGCTTAAATTTATCCTATTTTTCACAATTCCAGTATATCAACATTTTTTGCAGACAGTGTCATCTTTGATCCATTGTCAATTGCTTCACCGGTACAAGGTGCATCACTAAACAGTCTGCTGGGGTCATCTACTGCTTTGCAGAGATTTGCGCCCAGAGAACAAACATTTGCATAGTTGCCATTCTTAAAAGAACGCATGATGCTCGATCTATAGTCAGCTAAGGAAGATAGTTAATTGAAAAGCATGGCTGTTCAGATAGCCCAAAGATGTAACTATTGAAAGAACTTTTGTATGTTCAATTTAATTCACAAAAATCTGGGGGCAAAGCACACGTTATTTGAATAGCTTTTGAGTTTTAGGATCAAAATAACAGAATGAGTCAGGCCATTCAGAAACAATCAAGATGCTTCAACAATTTGACTTCTCAATATTTACAGACCTTTAATATAATTCTCAATGAGGAGTTGAAAGTTCAAGCAAGTTGCGGAAAAATCGAACACACATGGGCCCTTATTTATGAGGCCTTGCGTCAGTTTTGCGCCGCCGGTGCGTCACTTTTTGTGATGCACCAGCGCTGGGGTGTTGAGGAAGGGATTCTTACACGGCTTCCACATCCCGGCGGGGGATTTTCGAGGGGACTCCTTTTGTAAAAACCAGTTATCGGTACAACACAACCCAAGTGTGGTAGAGAGAAAAATTGCAAAAGAAGTCAGCTTAGGGCGAGTGGCAGGGCCTTTTCATCGCCCGCTGGTGGCGGAGTTTATCTGTTCCCCGTTAGGGGTTGTCCCGAAGAAAGACCCAGGGGAGTTTAGGCTTATTCATAACCTGTCTGCTCCAAGGGGTTCCTCGGTGAACGAGGCCATTAACCCAGAAATTTGTTTGGTGCGGTACGCATCGTTCGATGAGGCCGTAGCCATGCTGAATCGCCTGGGCCCCGGGGCGCTGAGGGCGAAATCAGATATCGAGTTGGCGTTCCGGTTGCTCCCGGTACACCCGCAGGATCAGCGTTTGCTAGGTTTTGCATTCCAAGGGAGTTATTACATGGATAAATGCATGCCTATGGATTGCTCCATTTCTTGTGCCTATTTTGAAATGTTCAGTTGTTTTTTAGAGTGGGCATTCACCGAGGCCACAGGGCATAGGCATGTTATGCACTATCTTGGTGACTTCCTGTTCTTGGGAGCAGCCGGCGATACGAAATGTGCGCAGGCGCTGCACGACTTCTGCATCCTCATGAGGGAGTTTGGAGTCCCATTGGCACCAGGTAAGACGGTTGGACCATCTACTTCACTGGAGTTTCTGGGAATTGAGCTCGATTCTGTGGAGGGATGTTTCCGTTTGCCGATGGTAAAGGTGGACAAGTTTAGGGCTTCCTTGAAGCTATGCCTGGGTAAGGAGAAAGTGACCCTGCACCAGTTGCAACAAACAGTGGGTCAGCTTAACTTTGCCTTGAGAGTGATACCGATGGCCCGCCCCTTCTCACGCTCTATTGCACAAGCTATTGTTGGTCTCAAAGAAGGACACCACCGTACGAGACTGTCGGCAGAGGTTCGCCAGGATATGCGCATTTGGTTGGCATTCCTGGCGGACTTCAACAGTCGAGTCGTGTGGAACAAGCCGCCAGCATCTTCAGATGAACTAGGTCTGTGGACTGACTCAGCGGGGAGCGTGGGATTTGGCGCCATCTTTGGTAATCGATGGTCGGCCCAAACATGGCCGACGTGGTGGCACTCCAGCGGTCTCACAGGTAACATTGGGTTCCTGGAGCTATTCCCCATTTGGGTTGCTCTGATGGCATGGCCAGACGATTTCAGGGACCGCTCAGTGGTGTTTTGGTTAGATAATATGACTGTTGTCGAATGCATTAACCAACAGGCAGCACGCTGCAAATGGATCTTGAGATTGTTGAAAGAAGTTGTGCTGCTTTGCATGAGACTGAATGTACAGTTCAGGGCGAAACATGTGCCGGGTGTACTGAATCATGCGGCTGATGCACTCTCTCGTTCACATATGTAGGCGTTCAGGGGTTATCTACCTACAGCGGACCTAGCGGCGGCACCATTCCCCGAAGCACTTTGGCTAATCGGAGACCCGGATTACAAGACCTCGTGGCAGCAAGCTTAGCCCCCAGGACAAGGAAGGCATACGAAGGAGCGTTTCGTTCCTATTGCACATTTTTGGGTCCGGCAGGGAATCAGAACTGGGGTCAGGAGGAATCCTTCCTGGGGTTCCTGGTAGCACTCCACAGAGAAGGCCGATCAGCAGCAATGGCCAGTAGGCATAGGGCGGCCATTTCTTTCATGGCGCAGGTGCATGGCATAAAAGACCCAACGGGTTCCTTTTTGGTGAAGAAAGCCCTTCGCGGCTGGCAGCGCCTCGAGGGTCGCAAGCAAGATGCGAGGTCCCCGATTGGCTTAGATAGGTTGTCTCTACTCGTAGCGAAACTAGACGAGACATGCTCCTCCCATTTCGAAGCAGTTCTGTTCCGGGTAGCTTTCTCATTAGCCTTCCATGGGGCTATGCGGGTGAGGGAACTGGTCGCAAGGAATAAGAAAGACGTTGAGGGGGGCTTGTGCAGGGATCACGTCCAAATTAGGGGTGATTCGATGGTGGTCGCGATAGCCAGGTCCAAGACCGACCAAGGGGCTATGGGAAATAGTGTTGTCGTGCAGCATGCGCGAGGGTCCCCCACGTGCCCGATAAAGTATATAGAGGAATACTTGGCACTAAGGGCGGCTACGTGGGGGGGGAGTTTGCTGAGGCACAAGGATGGCACCCCACTGACGAGGTTTTAGTTCCAGAGGGTGCTAGCACTGACAATCGCTGCTACGGGCATGGACCCGTGCGATTTTGGGACCCACTCCTTTAGGATAGGGGCTGCTACTGAGGCTACAGCCAGGGGTCAGAGTGCGGATGAAGTGAAACAGTTGGGACGATGGTCCTCGAATTGCTTCAAAAGGTATGTGCGATTGCACATGTTGTAAAGATCTATTGACATGCACTCACGCTTCTTGTCTTTTGTTTTAATTACAGTTTCGCGAGCCTGTCACGCGGGCGGAATTTGCAGTCGACCCAGTACCAAGAGACCAGCGGATCACCGTCTAGAGAGAGAGTGGTATGGGTCGTGGGCCACTCATACGTGAGGCGCGCCGGGGACGTATTCAAAGCAGGTGATGCGACTCACGCAGCTGGAGAATACGGGTACAGAGTGGCCTTCCATGGGAAGGGCGGGCTCTGTTTTGACCAATTCGAGTCGTTTGTTGAGGGTCTCTTAGGGCGGCAAAGGTCACCGCCATCTGTAGTCATAGTACACCTGGGGGGCAATGACTTGGTGACACTGGGTAGACGAGTGTTGTTTGAACAAGTTTTGTCTGCTGTTAGCTGGTTGGCGAAAAGAATCCCGGGGTGCACGATTGCCTGGTCCCACATGATTCCCAGGAAGGTATGGCGGGGGGGCCTTTTGGTATCAGCACTGAACCACTCGGTGAAGAGGGTTAACAATAAAATTGGTAGATTATTTCGCTCTTCGCAGTTGCATAGCATTCCTCATGGGTGTATTCGGGGTGATCACATGTATCTGAATGATGGGGTTCACCTGTCCCGGGAGGGGAATGATTTACTCATAGGAGACTTCATAGCATGGCTAAGGGGTTTGAGGAAGCATGACCTTTAGGAGGAGTAGGGGGGGCCGGATAGTCGGTCAACTATCCGGCCTGTGGCGGTAAGGTCATGATCGGTGAGCAGTAATTTCATGGTCCCTAGAGGGGGGCGCCACCCAGAATGGAAGGGACCGCCCGGGGGGAGGCGGCCATTAGCCCCTCCCACGGGGAGGCGGCACCCACTAAGGATGGGTCGCCTAAGGGGAGACGGCCATAGGCCCCTCCCAGGGGAGGAGGCAGCTATATGCCCCTCCTACTAATTTCCCGGGGGCCGGATATCCGCCACGGTGGATAGAGAGTGTGGAGATGGGGGGGGGAGTCCACGCTGTCCTTCCTACAGATACCTCACACTGGAACTCGGACGACCTTTAAGATGGCGTCGAGTGGAAAGGGGGCCCCCACCACGGCAAGGGAAGTTACAGTTGGCAATGAGGGTAGAGTCCTCTGCGCATGCGCCACTCACACCGAGAGGGCGAGAGTTTTGGTAGTAGGGATCTGACACCGGTTAAGACCTTGCCGTTGGCCCTTAATGCTAGGATGTACAATTTTAATTTTGAATGTATGCATTTGCAGGATGTTAGACTCGGCTAGGAAACCTTTGTATTAGAGATCTGTTAAGGTTAGCCAAAGAACATGTCTTCATCGAAATGTAATAAATGTAAAATTTTACATGATTATGAAACTTTTATTTAATGTTTTAAATTTTGTTTCATATTTTAATAAATACAGCCGGGAGGGTGACTCCCTCCCGCCTTCCAATAGTTCAAGCCTGCGTCCGACTTCCCATCCTTGGGGATTGTGTCCATTGCCATCCCAGAAGGATACAAGATCATCCGTAAAGACCGCGTCAAGCACACAGGAGGAGGCATTGCCATCGTCCATAAAAATTCCATCCGCATCTCAACCAGCTCAGACGTCAACCTCTTTAGCGCCGAACACCTTCACTTCCAGATCCACACCGACCCCAAGACCACACTCAGAGGCACCCTCCTCTACCGGCCCCCGGGACCCCTTGTACAATTCAATGACGACATCGCTGACTTTATCACCCCACACGCCCTCCCCTCCGAGGACTACATCCTATTGGGAGACCTCAATTTTCACCTGGAAAAGAGCAATGACAACAGCGCCACCACCCTTCTGGACAACCTCGCCAACCTCGGACTCAAACAAATTGTCACTTCCCCCACCCACATTGCTGGTCACACACTCGACCCTATCTTCACTTCCAGCAAACATGTCTCTTTCAGCCATACCACAGCTCTCCATTGGACGGACCACAGCTGCGTTCATCTTATCTACAATAAGACCACAATCCACAACCACTCTCAACCCACCCTGCGTAGAAAGTGGAACAAACTCACCATCGACCAGATCTCCTCATCGCTCCTTCAAAACCCTCCTGCCCACTCTTCAAACCCCGACCAAGCAGCCATTAACTTCACCCAATGGCTATCCAACAGCGCTGACAGCCTAGCACCATTGAAAAAACGTCAAATCACGCTTAGCAGCAAAAACGCCTCCTGGTTCAACGATGATCTTAAGAAATCCAAGAAACTCTGTCGCTCCCTCGAGAAGGCCTGGAAAAAAGACCCAAACACCAGCACCAAAGACGCCTTCAAAAACGCCTCCCGCATACACCACCAACTAATCCGGTCTGCCAAGAAAGCCGCTTTCAAACACCGACTAGATAACAATGCCCACAACAGCAAGGAATTAATCAACATCGTCAAAGAGTTTACCAACCCATCAGCCAACTCCAACGACATCACCCCCTCCCAAGCCTTATGCGACTCACTAGCTTCATTCTTCTACAACAAAATCGCAGACATTCACAACAGCTTCGACAACCGACCCGGAGACCAACCGAATCAACCTACTGCAGGACCTTCACCCCCCTTGAACATCCTTAACGAATGGACCCCAATCTCAACTGAGGACACCATCCGCCTGATGAACTCCATCCACTCAGGATCGCCAACTGACCCATGCCCTCACCACATCTTCAACAAAGCAGACTCCATCATAGCTCCACACCTCCGAGACATCATCAACTGCTCCCTCAACTCCGCCACCTTCCCGGAAAGCTGGAAACACGCTGAACTCAGCGCCCTTCTGAAAAAACCCACAGCTGACCCCACCGAACTCAAAAACTACCGCCCCATCTCGCTTCTTCCTTTCCCGGCCAAAGTCATCGAGAAAGCTGTCAACAACCAGCTCGCCACCTTCCTCGAAAGCAACAAATCCCTCGACCCCTCTCAGTCCGGATTCCGAGCCAAACACAGCACTGAGACCGCACTCATCGCAGCAACAGACGACATCCGAACTCTATTGGACAATGGAGACACAGTCGCTCTCATCCTCCTCGACCTCTCCGCAGCCTTTGACACAGTCTGTCATAACACCCTATTACAGCGCCTCAGAAACATCGGAATCCAAGGAAAAGCACTGGAATGGATCACCTCGTTCCTTACCGGAAGAACTCAGAGAGTCCGGCTCCCTCCATTCAAGTCAGAGGCCTCTGAAGTCATCTGCGGCGTGCCACAAGGATCCTCACTCAGCCCCACCCTCTTCAACGTATACATGAGCCCCCTCGCAGCCATCGCACGCCAACACAACCTCAACATCATCTCCTACGCTGACGACACTCAACTGTACCTCTCACTCACCAAAGACCCTAACACCGCCAAAAACAACTTACACGAAGGAATGAAAGAAGTAGCCGAGTGGATGAAGCACAGCCGTCTGAAACTTAACTCGGACAAAACAGAAGTCCTCAGCTTAGGCACCTCCCCCTCCACCTGGGATGACTCTTGGTGGCCAGAGGCCCTTGGAAAAGCACCCATCCCGACGGACCACGCACGGAACCTGGGCGTCATCCTGGACTCCTCACTCTCGATGACCAGACAAGTCAACGCCGTCTCATCATCCTGCTTCAACATTCTCCGCATGCTCAAAAAGACATTTCGCTGGATCCCCACCGAAACTAGAAAAATGGTCACTCACGCACTGGTCACGAGCCGCCTGGACTATGGAAACATCTTATACGCCGGTACCTCCGCAAAACTCCAGAAAAAACTCCAACGCATCCAGAACGCCTCAGCCAGGCTCATTCTAGACATCCCGCGTAAAGAACACATCTCTGGTCACCTGAAAAACCTCCACTTGCTCCCCGTAAATAAGAGGATTACTTTCCGCCTCTTAACCCACGCACACAAAGCACTTTACGAACTTGGACCAGAATGCCTCAACACACGACTGTCCTTCTACACCCCCACCCATCAGCTACGATCCTCCAACCAAGCCCTTGCCACTGTACCTCGCATCAACAAAGCCACCATGGGAGGTAGATCCTTCTCCTACCTGGCAGCTAAAACCTGGAACTCTCTTCCCACTCACTTACGTCTTACTCAGAACCACATAGCATTCAGAAAACAACTTAAAACTTGGATATTCGACAAGTAACTTCCCACCCCCCCCCTCCTCAAGCGCCTTGAGACCCTCTGGGTATGTAGCGCGCTATATAAATCCTGACTTGACTTGACTTGACTTGATCCTTGGGGATTGTGTTGGGAGGGGGTGACGGGCATCCCGGCCATAATATACGGGTAAAGAAGGAAATGTGTGAGCTTTTCAATGGCTATGTCAGTCAACAGCGTTTTTTCACATAATTTAATCTTAATCACTGTACTTACCATTTTCAGCCATAGCCAGAAGTGTCAGACCCTATTAGAATGGTTGTCGTTCATTGACCAATAAACATTTTATAAAATACTGGGCCCAAGCACCATTTAATAAACAAATGTTGAACCGCAAAAACGTAATAAGAGAAACAAATGACAGCAACCTTACTAACTTAATGGTCATGCATGTGAGTCGAGAAAGAAAATGAAGCCAGACGTAGGCATAAATAAAAAAGAAAAGTGCAGGAAAAGAGCTTGCCTTCTTTGAAGACACAAGTTGGAGTGCTTATATTGTAGTGGGAATGACCCGTACATTATGACAGTGTTAAGTTAGCATGGACTTATTAGAAGTGTAAACGCTATTTTTACTTTCCTGCTCTGATTTGCACACTAGACGCACTTGCACTATTGTTTAGAGAACATTGAGTATTTTGCTTCACATGAGAATAACTTGTTTTGCTGCATTTCTAACTGCTTCGTTGGATGAGTCTGTACAGTGCGAGCCAAGACAGTCAAGGTTATCTTAGACACTGTAGCTGTTGTTCTAACTGATCAGTGCACGTTCTAGCCATAACACATATGCAGCTGTGGCCACCTCTGATATTGGCGCATTTATTAATGCACTACGTAGGCATGATTACACACACTTGGAGAACATTTGTATACTGAGAGCTTGTGCAGAATTTGTTGTGATCCACTTCTGCTAATACCAGAGGTATGGGGCCACCTTTGTAATCCCAAGAGACCTTCTGTAGATATAAAATCTAAACCTTTTTAAACCTGTTTCCATTTAGCATTATAACATGCTTTCTCCCTTTGTATTTTATGGAATAGTAACTATGCTGACAATCTTGTTTCTAATAATATGTCTGCTTGTATTAGCTAAAGTGCTGTGCATGAGATCACGGCGTTAGAAATAAATATTTCAAACTTGCTTGTGTCTCTTTTTACTACATGTTTTGGACTGGTATGAGAGTATAACGAAAGAGTGTTTTCCACATTGCCTGAGGTAACCTAAGTTGCATGTTCTGGGTTGTCTAATCATTGGTATTTTGCTGTAGGACGAGGAGCCAATGTGACACTGATCCTAGTCTAGTAGGGGATGTTGGGTACTAAGGTGAGTTTTGGCACACCCTAATTCACTAAGGTCCCAAGTCTCTGTGCACAGTTCTGTGTAGGAGCAGAATCCCTGCAACAATATCCTAAAAAAGTAACAGGTTGTTCATTAGCAAAGTGTGCAGGGCGTAGGATAGCTCCTACAAGAGTATGTGAAGGGTCAAGGGGGGAAGATAAGGAGGTAATATACACGTGTTTCCCTTTTCATGAGGAATAATAAAAAGTCTGACATCAGTGTTAATGACATCATTTCATGGGACTCCACAGTGGGAGTGGAGATCTCCGTATGGTAAGTAGAGTGAACAGTAAAGAAGAATGCATTAAACTTGAAAATGTGTAAGTAAAAACATACTTATGTTAAATATTATTGTAAATTAATGTTATATATTTATTTCAAATGTAGAACAAAAGTAACATTGTAAAGATCTGTTAAATTACTGCAAAAATTAATAAAATATTGTGACTAAAGTAAAGAATACACACATATTTTATGACAAAATAAAGAAAATGTGTATTTTGTAAAATTATATTTATTTGTGTTTGGTAAGTATTTTACATAATTTGATTTGATTTGAGGTAAATCCTTCTTGAGATTTATTCTGAGTGCCTGACTACATTTTCTGTGGGAGGTTATTGCAGCACCTGTATTTGGCCAAGGGTGCTGCTGGAATTATGACTGTTTATTTTTGGCAGAATTACCTTCCCCTTAAATGTGGTTCCACTCCCTTCCATACATCAGGGGAAGAAGACATGTAAGTCTACACTTTTAAGTGTTTTACTATTTAATTTGTTTGTGAATAACTAACGGTTGTAAAGTTACTCAAACGTGTACGAGTTAATTGCACATGTGAAAATGCATTTGTGAATAGCAACCTCACTAGGGAATAGATGTCTTTTTTATGTATACAATAAATTGTTCATATTTGATTCATGTAAATTACTACCATGTCAGTACTTCACAAAATAGTAGTGCTATTGTTATTTTAGAGAGCTGCTCTTATAATCTATATTAAGTAATTTTTGCAAAGTACGTTTGTTGCAATTTTCAATAATGACGATTCATTTATTGGAAGTGGTAGCATTGTAGGGTCTAATGTTTCTTTTAAGAGAAATCTGTTTTGCAGATATTCATGTACACACTACAGTCATCTTTAAATGTAGTCATGTACGTTTAAGAAAAACAATAATCTGCTGCAGTGGGTGTGCATGCATCCATGACATTTGAAAGAGAGAACAGTGAGAAGTAGAGTTGGAGAAAATGGTCTGATGTCATCATTGGATACATGCCATCTATTTAAAACAAAATGAGACTTCTGGTTTGGACAAGCACAAGATAAGGGAGGAAACCCACTTAAGCAAGACCCAGAAGTGAGTTAGGAAGGACCAGGGTCAGCTTTAGGGCAGTGCAACCGACCGGTGCATATGCACTAGAGTGCTTACCTGTGGAGGGGGCCTGCCCTCAGGGGTGAGAGCTGTGTATACCAATCCCTTATGAATGGCCAAATGAGGGGGGATTTTGCCCAGTGGTAGTGAGAGAATCTGAGGAGGAGGTCATGGTATGCGGAGGCAGCAAAATGATTGTCCCAATGGGTGTCACCAGCGTTAAAGCCTGCCCTGGGCAGGAACACCATCCTGCCATGAATGAGAGGTTGACCCAAATCCCTTCTATGTTTTCTGGTGTTCAGAACAGGTCTTGTACAACTAACAGCTTACATGTCCTGTAGGTGAAACCTAAAACAAACTGCAGCATGTTCTTGCACAACTTCTAAACATGAATGTGTTCAAAACTGCTTTGTCAGATTCCTGTCCATGACGATTCCTTGTTATTACTCACCAGTGGTTCTGCTACTTTGCTTGAGCATTCCTCTGACCCTTGTCTCACTTTGACACAGCTTTCGCAGTGTCCTGCAGTACTGTTCAGGCATACCAAGCTTTAGATATATTTTCTTTGAAGTTTGTTTTCTTTTGCCGACTCTGTGGTGTTGCATGTTATAGGCCTGACTCCCCCTGTCTCCACCTCTACCCCTGCCTCTAAAACACTAATTTACCACCTATTCATAAAATGCAGTAAATGTGAGCATTAATACCCAGAGAACAGGGTAGTCTGTCTGGAATTCCAGAAAGTAAATCATCATCATTGATAACTTTATTTCGGTCAAACGACCATAAAAGTATAACTAAAATTCATACAAAAACACAGATCATTAAACCCATAAATAATGAACAAGTCAATGTTAGACATAAAAAGGTATTAAACTCGTAGTTATCAAGAACTGGGAAATATAAAATTCATAATTAATCACAGGTATTATACAAAGCTTTTCCTTCTGCGCCACATGCCAAATAAAAAGCGGGATGCGGCGACAACAAAAGGGGGATGAGTATCATACATTAAAACCCTGCAGGCCTGAGTGGAATGTCTAAACCCGAGGTTCCTGCATAATGGGATCAGCCAACATTTCCTTATAGTTTCATACGCTGGGCAAAAAAACATAACATGCGAAACATCTTCTCGTTTGTAATTACATGCCAGGCAGGCTGCATTTTCTGATTTTGCCCATTTACAAGTAAATGCCCTAAGTGGTAGACTGCCATGCCTTAGGTGGATGTAGAGCTTCCTTGCGAGAGGTGGTTGAACTACATCTAAGAATTCCTCTAATCGTGATTCCATTTTAACTAGGAGGATCTCAACAGACAGCCTACCCAGGGTTGCTGATCTCTGTAGGGCTAGTGAGTTCTGCCGCCTCAACAGATTTAAGAGTTCCGATTTAGATATACCCGGGCACACAAATCAGGCATCTCCCAGAAATCAGGCAAGCCTATCCGGGTACTAAGAGCCCTGATGTGAAGCAACCACTGAATATTTTTGCTTTTTAAAAGAGCCCAAAACTCCAGGAATTCCGCTCTATAGGGAGCCAGTTCTGGAACTGACCAAAACCTCTTTCAATAGAGCATAGGGCGTGCAGCTACTAGCTCTTCTATTGATTCAAGCCCCAGATCAAGTCGCGGAGGGACAAGCGGTGTAATTAGTGGCAAGTCCAGTAGACTCCTCATGAAGCTCTGCTCCACCCTCAGGAGATTAGATATATTTTTATGGCCCAAAAGTTCAGCACCATACGTTGAGGCCATTCTAGCCTGGAGTCGGTAAATTTCAATAACCGGAGCTGCCAGTTTGAGGTCTGATATTCTATGGACTTTACTAATGCCCCCTGTTACTTGGGATAACCTAAGAGCTGACTCAGAAATTTGGAAACCCCAGTCAAAGTTTTCCGTCAAGGTATACCAAGATAGACAAAAGTCTTGACTCTTTCCAAGGGGATATCATTGAGAATAGGGTTTGGGCGGGTCTGCTTCGGGGGATTGAAAATCATAAACTTGGTCTTATCCAAGTTTATTTCCAATCCACGCGAAGCACAGAAAATTGCAAAACCGTCCAGAATTCGCTGGATGCCCGATGATGTTTTGGATAAGAACAAAGTGTCATCCGCAAACGTCAGAGCGGGCACCCGCCCAGTAGCCAGCCTGGGGGCGTCATTGTCTGTTACATAATTGAAATGGTCCACAAGATCATTGATGTAAAGACAGAATAGCGCATCCCTGGCATAGCCCCTTCAGAACAGGAAAGCATGCTGACAAATCTCCATACCTCCTACACCTAACTTGGGCATAGTTGCTGCTATGAAGTCTAATTAAGATATTAAAAAGATAGGGCGGGAGACTCAGGTCTGCTAAAACTTTCCACAGCATTTCCCTTGGAACAAGGTCGAAAGCGGCCCATAGGTCAATGAAAACAAGGTAGAGGCTGCCACCCTCTACTTTTGCCGTTTTCCCAAAATAAAACCTGCCGCCGGAATATTTGGTCCAAAGTTGAAATGCCTGACCTGAACCCGGCCTGAAGTGTAGTCAGTATCTCATTTTCTTCCATCCACCCCTGGATCCTATATAGGATGACTCTGGCCATTAGTTTTTGTGTTGTATCTATAAGGCTAATGGGCCTATAATTGGATGGAATTAGCGGGCAACCTTTCATATAAATGGGGACCGTCCTGAAGCCTTCAGAAGCGGTCGCTCCTCACGTTGCTCCATGTGGTATCGTAGCGCTTCACTGCCTCGCATTGCTCAGATTGATCTTTAATAGTTTGCATTGCTTAGATTGTTCTTGAAAGCTCGCTTTGCTCCTGCATTCATTAGTGCCTGCTTGATGTTAATTATTGTATTGTAGCGCTATTTTGCGAAAGTGCGCATTTACTAGTATTCAATTGTGCTTTGCTGCCTTTGCCTGTATTATTCTTTGGTGCCTGATTGTGCCGGTGCCACTGCCCACTACATAGCGCTTATTAGGTTGTGCCCCAATCCAGTTTCGCTTTTGGCTTGCAGCCATTTTGGTGTTTGTTGTTGTGCCTCCCTGCCCGACTCTCCACTCCGCTCCTGCCTCCCAGCTGCTCCTCCCTCGCCCCTCCCCCTCTACTATCCACTTATGACAGATGCTTCTGCGCGCAGCGTTCACGTGCAGCGGACGTGCACTGTGCGTGCCGAAGGTGCGCCAAAGGTAAGCCCATCTGCGCCCGTCCGCGCCTGGACCCCCTGCCTCCCGCAAAATCCACTCCTCCCGCATAACGTACGACGCCGCAACCCTCTCAGCACTCAATCCCGGCAGACTCCAAAACTGCAACCTAGCCACCCCAGGACAAACCCATGAACCCTTCACCTGCCACTCCAGCAAATTCGAATGCATCAGGACCCACACCAAACCCACAGACTCCACACAGAACTCCGACACTAACCACCTGAATTGCATCCTACTCAACACCCGCTCGGTCCACAGACACGCCATTGAACTTTGGAACCTACTCGACACCACATCGCCGGACGTCGCCTTTCTTACCGAAACATGGATGAATGCCCCTTCCACGCCCGACATCGCCATAGCCATCCCGGAAGAATACAAGTTCATCTAAAAGGACCGCATCAACCAAACTGGAGGAGGCATCGCCCACAAGAACACTATCCGCATCACAACCAATTCCGACGACAACCTCACATCCGCCAAACACCTTCACTTCCAGATCCACACCGACCCCAAGACTACACTCAGAGGCACCCTCATCTACAGGCCACCAGGACCCCGCACACAATTCAGCAAAGACATCACTGACTTCATCAGCCCACACGCCCTCCCCTCCGAGGACTACATTCTACTGGGAGACCTCAACTTCCACCTGGAAAAAAACAACGACAGCAACACCACCATCCTTCTGGACAACCACGCCAATCTCGGACTCAAACAACTTGTTAACACCCCCACCCACTATGCTGGACACCCGCTCGACCCAACCTTCACCTCCAGCAAGCACATCTCCTTCAACCACACCACAGCTCTCCATTGGACGGACCACAGCTGGGTTCACTTCAACTACAAAAAGACCAAGACCCGCAACCTCCCTCAACCAATTCCCCGAAGAAACTGGAACAAAATTACCACTGACCAGCTCTTCGCATCGCTTCACAAAAACCCTCCTGCCAAATCATCAGACCCAAACCAAGCAGCCATCAACCTCACAAAATGGATCACCCACAGCGCCGACGAACTAGCACCCTTGAAAAACCATCAAATCAAGCAAGGTTTCAAAAAAGCCCCCTGGTTCAACGATGACCTTAAGAAATCCAAGAAGTCCTGTCGTACCCTCGAGAAAGTCTGGAGAAAAAATCCAACCACTGATAACCTGGCCACCTTCAAGAACGCCACCCGCAAACACCACCAACTGATCTGATCCACCAAGAAATCAGCATTCAAGGATCGACTTGACAACAACGCCCATAACAGCAAAGAACTATTCAACATCGTCAAAGAATTTACCAACCCCACCGCCGGCACCAACGACATCACTCCATCTCAAGTCCTCTGCGACTCCCTAGCATCATTCTTCCACAACAAAATCGCGACATACATAACAGTTTGAAAACCAGCCCGGAGAACTGTCCAACCCACCCACCACTGAACCAAAACCCCCCTCTAACAACCTTTGCGCCTGGAACCCAATCACCACGAAGACACCATCCACCTGATGAACTCCATCCACTCAGGATCGCCAACCGACCCATGTCCCCACCACATCTTCAACAGAGCAGACTCCATTATCGCACCCCATCTCCGAGACGTCATCAACTGCTCCCTCAACTCCGCGACCTTCTCGGAAAGCAAGACACATGCCAAACTCAGCGCCCTTCTGAAGAAACCCACAGCAGACCCCACCGAAATTAAGAACTACCGTCCCATCTCGCTCCTCCCATTCCCTGCCAAAGTCATTGAGAAAGCCGTCAACAGTCAGCTCGCCGCCTTCCTCGAATCCAACAAATCCCTTGACCCCTCACAGAACGGCTTTCGAGCCAAACACAGCACCAAAACCGCCCTCATCGCAGCAACAGACGACATTCGAACACTACTGGACAATGGAGAAACAGTTGCCCTCATCCTACTTGACCTCTCCGCAGCCTTCGACACAGTCTGTCATAACACCCTTATACAATGCCTTAGCAACGTCGGAATACAAGGAAAAGCACTGGACTGGATAATCTCGTTCCTCACAGGAAGAACCCAGAGAGTCCGCCTCCCCCCTTTTAGATCAGAGGCCACAAAGATCATCACTCAGTTCCACCCTCTTCAACGTATACATGAGTCCCCTCGCATCCATCGCTCGCCAACACAACCTCAACATCATATCCTACGCAGACGACACCCAGCTGATCCTCTCCCTCACTAAAGACCCAAACACCGCCAAGACCAACCTACATGAAGGGATCAAAGAAGTAGCCGTGTGGATGAAGAACAGCCGTTTAAAACTGAACTCAGACAAAACGGAAGTCCTCATCTTAGGATCATCCCCCTCTGCCTGGGATGACTCATGGTGGCCACCGGCCCTGGGAACCGTACCCACACCTACGGACCACGCACGTAACCTGGGCTTCATCCTGGACTCCTCCCTGTCGATGACCAGACAAGTCAACGCCGTCTCTTCATCATGCTTCAACATCCTACGCATACTCAAAAAAATCTTCTGTTGGATCCCCACCGAAACAAGAAAAACTGTCACCCACGCACTAGTCACAAGCCGACTGGACTACGGAAACATCCTTTACGCTGGAACTACAGCCAAACTACAGAAAAAACTCCAACGCATCCAAAACGCCTCAGCCAGACTCATACTAGACATCCCCCGCCAGGCTCACATTTCCAACCACCTGAAAGACCTCCACTGGCTCCCCATCAACAAGAGAATGACGTTCCGTCTCCTCACACACGCACACAAAGCCCTCTACGATCTAGGACCCGAATGCCTCAACACGCGCCTGTCCTTTTACACCCCCACCCGCCAACTACGTTCGTCCAATCAAGCCCTCGCCGCAATTCTGCGCTTCCATAGACTCACCATGGGGGGAAGATCCTTCTCCTACTTAGCCGCCAAAACCTGGAACTCTCTCCACACCCACCTCCGCCTTACACAGAACCACTTCTCCTTCAGAAAGCAACTAAAAACTTGGATATTTGATAAATAAAGGACCCCCCCCCCCCAAGCGCCTTGAGACCCTCTGGGTGAGTAGTGCGCTATACAAATTATTGAACTCGAACTTGAACTTGAACTTGGGACGATCTCAGCTCCAAGCCAAGTAACTGGTGGATCGGGCCCCAAAAGGATCGCATTAAATAGGACAACCAAATATGGTTCCCATATTTTATGTTGGGAATGAAATAAATCCCCAGGCAATTTGTCTAGGCGGGGGGTCTAGTTTGGAAGTTGTCTTACTATTGCAGACTCGACCTCCTTCAAAGTAATAGACTCGGGCCATTCAAGATGGCACTCATCCCCAATATCCAGGGGGTCATGCTGCCGTTCGCCACCCGAGGTTCCCACCAATCGATGCTCATGGCGGGTGCCTAACGCGACTGACAGAGGAGATATCAGGGCTTCATCCAGAACCAAGTCTGTCACCCCTACCAATCTGTGCTCCTGGAAGGGTTCGAGGCCTGGAAGGGGTGTGGTTTCCAGCTCCAAGTTAGCATATAGTGCTCCAAAGTGTGATTCCCACACTGAGGGTGCTATATTCGGGGCTAGAGCCGGGCCTCCCCTACTAACACCAGAGCTAACAATGGCCCAGAACGACTTAGAGTCCTTACGTAAAAAAGTGCGGATCTGAGCTCCTCCCACCTTTTCTCCTCCCAATCCTTCTTTCCTCTGATAATTGCCTTTTTATAAGGTAGTCATAATTTCTTGATACCTGTTCTATCTTCGGCTTTAATTGCAAAGAGCAGGTCTTTTTTTGCTTTCCTGCAGGAGGCGTCATACCAGGGATGCGTCCTGGCCCGATGGGATTTTTTCCCTGCCACGGGACAAAACACATCCGCGAGCCCGACGACCAGCTTCTTTTGGATTTCCAAGGCTCTACCCTGGGAACCTACATCCCCCATATCAGAAATCAGCAGTATAGCTATCTGATATATTTCAGCAAGTTTACTGGGGGAGCCCTGAAGATGAGGCCATTTAATCCTGCACCTATTATTAGCTATGATGAGAGGCGGGATTCCACCGTTGCATTCGGGAGCTGGATTTGTTAGCCCAACACTCCCAGGTTTAAGTGTTAAAACAAGGGCATTGTGGAGCTATCTTGTCTTGGGTGGACCCTAAATACCAGCAGCCTATCCCAGTGTCTAGCTTCCATCATTATGTAGTCAATGATGGAAGTTTGCTCTAGTCTGTTGAACGTAACTGACCCCGGTCAGGCTCCAACCTCCCATTACACGCCTGCAGAGACGTTGTAAGGGAGAGTAATTTAATTTGAAGGACCAGTGGGATCCACGCTTTGACAAGAGGAATCTGCGGGTCAGGAACATGCCAAAACTGGTCCTCATCCTCCTGTTCACCCGTATCTGCACTAACGAGGAGCTTGAACTGACAATTAAAATCTCCCCCAATCACTAGGGCAACCGAAGGTTCAAGTGTCTGCATAAAGTGCCTTAATACTTCAATCATAGAAGATTCCTGCCCACTCTTAAGTGGCCTTGAATAAATATTTAATATGGCCACATTGTGGCATGTTTTGAGGGGTGAGAAGTACACACTGGATATCTGATGAGTTGGTTTGTATTTGGACAGCCTGGGCACCCAGGTGCATACCCACCAATATTGATAGGCCACCTGATGGTCTCCCCCTTCCCCTAGTTGTTGCCAGAATGTCAAAGGTGAGGTTATAGAAATTTTTAGGTAACCAATGTGTCCCCCACTCGCACCCTATCCATGCACCCATGTTCCTTGTATGTTGTGTAACTTCTTTTCTGTTCATGCTAGAAAGACGCAAATACATTTGCGTCCAACGTTAACATGTCAGCTATCCAGTCATGCATGAAAATCCCGTTAATTAGGCTTCTAGGCCTATGGTGCCAACGTCTTTACATGGTGCACTTTCACGTTTTCCTTCACGTTTTCTGGCCCAGTCGAGCTAGGCCCTTAAACGAGGCTCCGAGTTCTTTTCTCCCTCTGAAAGCTGCCATTTAGGTATGCATCCCTGACCTCTGCCTTACTTCCTGCCTCAGGCGAGCGGTGCCCGGCTTGGCCTGGTTCGCTTGCCAAGATGATGTTTTACCTACAAGTTATCTGCTCAGCCTCCTCGAAAACACATTCCAGTCTAGTGAAATGGTAAACATATTCCCGGCTGCAGAGCAAAGGGCCCTGCCTTCCTGTCTCCATGCAAGTAATTTACTGCTCCTGTTACCAGGGTAGGCCCATGGCCCCCGCACTCTACATGAAGATCCGTATGCACGCACTAGAATTCAGTGTTGAACGGCCCCTGCCCGAGAGACCTTTTACTCCAGACACTACATTCTCAAAACATACGATATCAGATATGCTATAGGTACAGGTCGTTTTGACACCCCAGACATTAGTCTCCTCTACTCGTGCAAAAGTCAAAGCCCCCAGCTCTTCCCGGTTACACATCATGCTCAGCTGCGCGTGCATATAGGTGATAGGTTTCTGCTGATTCTGCAAACTTTCTCTATGCATCCACCCACTTGTGACGTTTCATGTGACGATTCTCTGACATTTCCAGTGCACGCCCATGTGTACGCCTTCTTACACGCCTCCTGTTACGCACATTTGTTCTTATTTCTCTCTTTTTCACCTGTTACGCCTACTGTATTCACTTCCATGTATACTGTTTTACTATATATAATGTGTGATGCTAATAAAATGTTGAATGTCCCTTCCTGAACCTGAGTGGTGATGGAACCCGATGTCCCATGCTTCGAAGCATTTCATTAAAGCCCGTATGACTCAGATACCACGGACTCTGCCTCTCATTCGATTGAGCTATCCTTATGACTTGTAATTATATGGCAAAAAAGATACGGTAAATATTAATTTACCACAAAGGTAGCAAAACCAGGCCTTACACTCTACTCCAGTACCCATATTCCCTGCATCAAGCAGATGTCATGCGTTGCCATGAAGGAGCCCCACTCATGTAAGGGCAATTTATTTTTCATCCCGGCCACATTCCAAGTCAGTATTTTAATACTTCCATCCGTTTGCCCAGTGCTAGCTGGTCATTTACCCTTGTCTGAATCAGACCCAATGCCACATATCAGAATCCTAGACTCTAGTGTCTTTTCCCTTACCTCACCGCTAGACAATACCTTGTTAGGGGCACAGGCCTCCACATCTTGAATATTTTTCCCTGATTCCATCCGATCCTCAGTGGTCAAGTTTTGAAGTGTTGTTAAGTTTTCAGGGACAGTGCTGACACCATTACCCTCCACTGTAACTGTTACAGTACCTAGACTACTAGCAGCTTGTGGTATAAAATTCTGCCTCTCAGGGCGTCAATCCATCTGTTCCAGCAAACTAAATCTATTTCTTTGTAGAAATAGTGAGAGTAAAGGGATATACGACTCAGAGCCCTCCCAAGTTGTTCTCCCCTGTTGGAATCTATGTGGTGGATTAATTTGGCCCCCTTCATACTGGACACCTCTACTCTGGCCGATCCTCGTCTGGGAAGTGAGATAGAAGTATGAAAAGTGAAGGGGAAGAATTTGGGTGTTCGACCAGGTTGGCAACCCACTACAGATGTGTTCTACAGCACATATGTGCCTAAAGTTAATTACAACACAATTTCCTGCAATAGTTTTAGGTCCTGCCCCAATCCACTCTACTCATAATATTTCACCAGAAGCATTACGGGGAGAGGGCCTGTTGATGTTAAGCCAGTTTATGCTTTTATTTTTTTAGATCAGTATGATCCTCACTTTTTCCCTGGCTTAGGGGAGGAACCCCAGCAAGCACCACAACATATGGTAAAGACTCAGGAGGCAGATCAATGGAGGGCAACTCTGTTGAGGACCCCTTTGCTAGGATGTTTCTACTAGATTGGGTTTGTTGGTCCAAGTGCTTTATCCCCACTCCAGGCACCCCCCTCACCACCATATTGCTTCCGCTACCTACTTTTCCATCCCTGATCAGAGGCAAAGCTGTTTCGGGGATAGGATTGCCACTTGCCTGAGGGGGTATAGCTGGAATATTGTTACAGACTGGCAGGCTTTTAGGATCAAAATTATATTTAGTGATGCTAGGAGTCGGTCTAATGACAGGAGTCCCAGCGGCGTTATTACTCGCTGGGATGGTTCTAGAGTGAAGAGTAGGCTTGATGGTGCTAGGATTCTCCCTAGTAAAATGTTTCCCCGGTGGACTAGTAGGCTGAACTCTCCCTAGGCCTATAATGATGGTGGAGGCTTCCGCCGCTGAGGAGCCTGGGGGATGAAGTCCTCCACTTGGCGGCCATTAAAATTGGCAATATGCGGCGGCGGGAGGGCTAGCACAGCAACCAGCATCAGGAACCAGCAGGAGAAGGCCCCCAATAGATCGCAACAGCACCCGCTCCTCCTGGACTGAGCGAGATTTAATGTGCCTCAGGGCCCGGCAATGACGGTGGCGGCTTCCGTCACTGAGGAGCCTGCGGATGAAGTAAATCAGGTCTCCACTTCTTGAGGATTAACTCATAACTGTACGGTACAAGTGAGTTGTTCCCACATGGCGATGTTAATTTCTTGTTTAGAGTCTGCATCCTGTTTACTCCTTATGTGTTGTATTAAGTATAAATGGGTCTTGTTATGGTGAAGACATATCAAAGCCACTGATAATATATTGTCCCCCAGCAGTACACTGTGTAAAAGCTCGAAGGTAGGTCTGAAAAATGTCAGAGATATCTGCAGGTTATGTTTACACAATCATCACAAGGCTACATCAATCGATAAAATAACTGTCCTGAGCTCATCATGTCAGAATTCTAATACTGGGAGCATGGTCTGAATGCCAAACAAGGTGCCGCGAGTCCTTGAAGCTCCACACCTCCAGACCCTTTTGGACACCGAGCGGCAGAGGCCTATTTTGGGAAAAATGGACAGGTGCGCCATGCTGTTCTTATGTGGGAGAGCAAGTAGCTGATGTTTTTTGTATTTTCCAGCCTTTTTTCACTTGCTACTCCCGCGTTATGTTTCACCTCAGAAAACGCTGCTGAGGCCGCCATTTTGTCTGTTGCGAGTCGCTGTAATTGCTGACGGCAGCTTCTAAATGTGCTAAGGTTTTTTTTTACAATGTTGTCACCTTCCTGGCAATTTTTTTTAATGCACTGACATCCTAGAAGCAATTATACACTCCCTGGGATTGTTTTAAACAGAGTTTTCCTCCTTTTAGTGCCAATACTGATATAGAAAAGGATGTAAGGAGTGCTGTGGATATACTTGTAAATGTATTTGAGCTTATATAGCGCACAGCTACCCACAAAGGGTTTCCCGGCGCTTGCTTAGGGAACCCGTCCTGGTATTCCCCTGTGAGATATCCCCAGCAGGGTATCCACAAGGTGAAAGCCAGGCATCCCGCCGCGAGGGGCCGTTGTGGAGATTAAGCAAGCTATTGCCCAGAGTCGCAGAGTGTGAACCCGTGAGTTGAGAAGGCACCGGAGCGAGAATTATCGAGTCCGTGGAATTTTTTGAGCCCAAGACCCGCCGAGGCGGGGAATTGAACCCTGGTTCAGGGCCGATCTCAGCTTCCAGGTATGCCGCCTCTAACCCCTGAGCCACACTTCTCCACTTGTTGACTCTATATGCCCCTATGCCCTATATCTTAAACATTAGCACGGGAGGAGGATACAGCAGATAATAAATCTATTATATGTGCCTCCCTCTGTGGTCTCTTTCGCTGCTTTTCAGTGTTCCTTCTAACCAGCCTACATTGGAATCTTGTGCTTTGATGAATGTTTATGGAACCTCCTTCTTCCTCAAACCAAAGAGTCGCCCCTACCATTATGTCTTTAAATCATCAGGACTCCACCACTGCTGTGTCTAAGCGTCAGAAAAAAGAGCCTGGTTCTCCCTCTAAATATCCACTGTCTGTAACACTGGATCTCATGGAGGAGCTAAAGCATTTAAAGGACTTTGTAGTGGACACCAACACTACCCTCCAGAGACTAGAGGAGAAATGGTCCAATTTGGAGGTCCAGGGTTGCAGTGGTGGAGCAGAGAATTAGTGCTGCTCAGGATGTAATCCCTAAGACGCAAGCTATGTCAAAAGAAATAGCTCTTCTTCAGCAGCAAAGTGATGACTTAGAAAATAACAATAGACGCAACAACCTTAGCCTTAATGGCATTCCTGAGGGAGAGGCGGGAGAGGACATGATCGCCTTTCTTAAATTCCACATCCCCAAGCTTTTTGGCCTTAAGGAATGTACTACTCTCAACCTACAATGTGCACATCGTGTTGGTCCTAGACTCGGTGGCTCTTCCTCATCCTTACCAGTCAGCCGTCCCAGAGGGATTATTGTTTTTTTTTTAATTTTTGTTTATTGGTATTTCATAATAACAACACAGGACATACAATGTCCAACATTTAGGCAGACACGCCTCATACAACTGAACTGCATTACAACACTCCATATCCAATAGAATATTTCTTTACAGGCATATTATGTCTCATCTTTCACAATTTACTTCAGTGTTTATTCTGACTGTACATCTTCTCCTGATAAATAATAAAATTTGCCAAATTGCCAGACTAGCGCTCACATTGCCAAACTGTATAACTTAATTTGCGCTCCATTTCGCTAGTGCCTCCCTGCCCACAGCGCTACCTACTTTAAATCCCCAACCGGTTTCCGGTTATGCTTCTGCCGCCATTTTTGTTGTTCTTGTGCCTCGGAGCCCGCCCTCTCCGCCGCGCACCCGCCTCCCAGCTGCTCCTCCCTCCCACGGAGTGGTAAGGCTCTCCCTGCCGACTGAAGCACTGTGACCGTCCTGACCTTGTCAGAAGCGGTCGCTCCCCACGGCCCCTGGTGTGTTGTGGTTTACTCTGTGCTCCTCCGCTGCCTAACCTACACTGTGCTGCTCTGTTGACTACTCTGCTGCCTTGGGTATCGTAGCGCTGCTCTGCTGTTATATTGCACTGTGCCTGCTTGCATTGTCTGACGATATTACCCCGCCTGTAGAATTTGCCCACTTTGCCAAATTGCCAGACTAGGGCTCACATTGCCAAACTGTATAACTTAATTTGCGCTCCATTTCGCTAGTGCCTCCCTGCCAACAGCGCTACCTACTTTAAATCCCCAACCGGTTTCCGGATTCGCTTCTTCCGCCATTTTTGTTGTTGTTGTGCCTCGGAGCCTGCCCTCTCCGCCGTGCACCCGCCTTCCAGCTGCTCCTCGCTCGCCCCTCCCCCCTCCACTTTCCACATATGACAGATGCCTTTACGTGCAGCGTTCACGCGCAGCGGATGCGCCCCATGCGCGCCGAAGGTGCGCCAAAGGTAAGCCCGTCTACGCCCGTCCGCGCCTGGACCGCGCCCAGAGCCAGACCCCCTGGTCCTCGCAAAACCCACTCCTCCCGCATAACATATGACGCCTCTACTCTCCTTGCCCGTAACCACGGATGCACCCCACAATGCTGCGTAGCCACCCCAGGACACACCCACGGACCATTCACCTGCCACTTCTGCAAGTTCGCCTGCATCAGGACCCATGCCAAATCCTCCCATCGCAAATATCACTCCGAATCAAACCACCTGAAGTGCATCCTGCTGAACACCCGCTCGGTCCACAGACACGCCACTGAACTCTGGGACCTACTCGACACTGCATCGCCGGACGTCGCCTTCCTTACAGAAACCTGGATGAACGCCTCATCAGCGCCCGACATCGCCATAGCCATCCCGGACGCTTACAAGATCATCCAAAAAGACCGCACCAACCAAACAGGAGGAGGGATCGCCATCGTCCATAAGAATACCATCCGAATCACGACCAGCTCCGATGATAACCTAGCGATGGCAGAACACCTTCATTTCCAGATCCACACCGACCCCAGGACCACTCTTAGAGGCACCCTCATCAACAGACCACCAGGAACCCGCACACAATTCAACAAAGACATCACCAACTTCATCAGCCCACATGCCCCCACTTCCGAGAACTACATTCTACTGGGAGACCTCAACTTCCACCTAGAAAAGACAAACAACAGCAACACCACCACCCTTCTTGACAACCTGGCCAATCTCAGACTCAAACATTTTGTTGACACCCCCACCCACCTTGCCGGTCACACGCTCAACCCTATCTTCACCTCCAGCAAATACATCTCCTTCGATCACAACACAGCTCTCCATTGGACAGACCACAACTGCGTGCACTTCAGCTACAAAAAGACCACGACCCACAACCCCCCACAATCTATTCCTCGAAGGAACTGGAACAAAATCACCACCGACCAACTCCTCACATCGCTCAACCAAAACCCTCCTGCCATACCATTGGACCCAAACCAAGCCGCCACCAAACTCACACAATGGACCACCCACAGCGCTGACGTATTAGCACCCCTGAAACACCATCAGATCAAACAAGGTAGCAAAAAGGCCCCCTGGTTCAACGATGACCTCAAGAAATCCAAGAAGTTATGTCGTACCCTCGAGAAAACCTGGAGAAAAAACCCAACCTCCGTTAACCTGACCGCCTTCAAGGACGCCACCCACAAACACCACCAATTCATCCGTTCCACCAAGAAATCAGCATTCAAGGATCGACTCGTCAACAACGCCCACAACAGCAAGGAACTATTCAACATCGTCAAAGAATTTACCAACCCCACTGCCGGCACCAACGACATCACTCCCTCCCAAGACCTCTGCGACTCTTTATCCTCTTTCTTCCACAAAAAAATCGCCGACATACATAACAGCTTTGAAAACCAGTTCGATGAACAGCCCACGCCACCCACCTCCGAACCTAAACAGCTCCCTCACAACCTTTTCGCCTGGAACCCAATCACCACTGAAGACACCATCCGCCTGATGAACTCCATTCACTCAGGATCGCCAACCGACCCATGTCCCCACCACATCTTCAACAAAGCAGACTCCATCATCGCACCCCATCTCCGAGACGTCATCATCTGTTCCTTCAACTCCGCCACCTTCCCGGAAAGCTGGAAACATGCCGAACTCAGCGCCCTTCTGAAGAAACCCACAGCAGACCCCTCTGAACTTAAGAACTACCGACCCATCTCACTCCTCCCATTCCCTGCCAAAGTCATTGAGAAAGCCGTCAATAGTCAGCTCGCAACCTTCCTTGAATCCAACAATTCCCTCGACCCTTCTCAGTCCGGCTTCCGAGCCAAACACAGCACCGAAACCGCCCTCATCGCAGCTACAGACGATATCCGAACGCTACTGGACAACGGAGAAACAGTTGCCCTCATCCTACTTGACTTCTCTGCCGCCTTCGACACAGTCTGTCACAGCACCCTCATACAACGCCTCAGCAACGTCGGAATACAAGGAAAAGCTCTGGACTGGATCATCTCATTCCTCGCCGAGAGAACCCAGGGAGTCCGCCTCCCCCATTCAAATCAGAGGCCACCGAAGTCATCTGTGGTGTACCACAAGGATCTTCACTCAGCCCCACCCTCTTCAACATATACATGAGTCCACTCGCATCCATTGCGCGCCAACACAACCTCAACATCATCTTCTACGCAGACGACACCCAGTTGATCCTCTCCCTCACCAAAGACCCCAACACAGCCAAATCCAATCTACACAAACGAATCAAAGAAGTTGCCGAATGAATGAAGAACAGCCGTTTAAAACTTAATTCGGAGAAAACGGAAGTCCTCATCTTAGGATCATCCCCCTCTGCTTGGGACGACTCATGGTGGCCACCGGCCCTGGGTACAGCACCCATACCCACAAATCACGCACGTTACCTGGGCTTCATCCTAGACTCCTCCCTCTTGATGACCAGACAAGTCAACACCGTCTCATCTTCATGCTTCAACATCCTACGCATGCTCAAAAAAATCTTCCGCTGGATCCCCACTGAAACAAGAAAGACAGTCACCCACGCATTGGTCACCAGCCGATTATGGAAACACCCTTTACGCCGGCACCACAGCCAAACTACAGAAGAAACTCCAACGCATCCAAAACGCCTCAGCCAGAATCATACGGGACATTCCCGTCATGCTCACATTTCCGGTCACCTGAAGGATCTCCACTGGCTCCCCGTCAACAAGAGAATAACGTTCCGTCTCCTCACCCACGCACACAAGGCCCTCTACGACCTAGGACCCGAATGCCTCAACACACGACTGTCCTTCTACACACCCACCCGACAACTACGATCATCTAATCTAGCCCTCGCCGCAATTCCGCGCATCCAAAGATCCACCATGGGAGGACGATCCTTCTCCTACTTAGCCGCCAAAACCTGGAATTCTCTCCCCACTCACCTTCGACTTACACAGAACCACCTCTCCGTCAGAAAGCAACTTAAAACCTTGTTATTCGATAAGTAATGTACCACCCTCCCTCAAGCGCCTTGAGACCCTCTGGGTGAGTAGTGCGCTATACAAATTTCGGAACTTGAACTTGAATAGTCTGTAGGTCTTGCTCACAGTGGTAATTCTTCTTCATACAGTTTTAGGTTGTCCTTACAATATATCATATCACTGATCCATTGCTTTTTTCGTGGCGCTTTCTTACCTCCCCAACATATCGCTATAAGTCTCTTCGCTAGAATAGTGCCAGTACACACAATTTACGTCTTTGCGCTTTAACATTCTGTAATATGTGTAGCAGACATATTCGCATATTGCATTGAATCTCAGTTCCCACCATTTTACTCAGCATCTACGACACCTCTAGCCAGAACCAAGCTATTTCCCCACAATACCATGCCATGTGTGCAAAATCTGCATCTACACTTCCGCATCTTTGGCATCTGGAATCCTCACGCAGCCCGTATTTATGTAGTCTTTGGGGTGTGTGGTACGTCTGGTGTAGGTACCTAATGTGAATAAGCTTTAGGTTACCGTTCGGTGGTAGTATACCAGTAATCATGCCAGCTGCACACCACTCCTCCTCTGATAGCAGCGTTTCTAAGCAATCATTCCATCTTTGAACCGCTTGGACGGCAGTGTCACCTATTTCAGCCTGCAGTGAAGTGTAGAGTCTAGATACTAGATGTTTGGGGTTAGCAGAAGTGATGAGTAATTGCAGTGTTTGCAGTGTGTCAGGCTCAGTAGGGTAGGTGTGGTAGTGCGTTTTCAATGCGCGCAGTAATCTATAGTATGTAAACCTGAACAGTAATGATTGATTCTGTATATATTCCAGGTCTTCTAGTTTTTTAACTGTCCCCTCTTGGTACAGATCACCTATAGTGTCCAGCCCCACTTGTTTGAGCAAGTCCATACCCACTGCTTCTTGTGTAACCGAGAGGGCAGGGTGGTAATGAAGCGGCATCTGTGGGGCGTAAATCGGTTGTTTACCCACTTTTTTTGCTATCTCCTGCCAAGCCGCCGAAGTAGCATCCACTGTATTAATGTCTTTCTTGTGTAGCGCTGGTCGTACATGTGTTAGTACTGCAGTCAGTGGTATAGGGAGGGTGTCTCCTTCCTCCACTGCCACATGTTTGATGTAGGGAGTGGGGTGATACCAGTAATGTGCATATTGCGCCTGCGCTCTCAGGTAATATAGTAGAAAATCCGGAACTTTAAAGCCTCCTTTTGCGTATGGCAATATTAGTGTATGCAGATCTATTCTAGCTGTTTTACTTGCCCAGATCAGTTTTAAAGTAATCGATTTCATCTCCTGAAACACTGGTTTCGGCGGCCTGATCGGGATGTTTGTTGAAGAGATAAAGCAGTTTTGGTAACAGCACCATTTTCACTATGGATATTCTGTCTGCCCAAGACAATGGCAGCTTTATCCACCGATCTATTTTTTCCCTCCAAATCAGCTATTACCCTGCCGTAGTTCATGCTAACCACCTCTTCAGGGTCTCTGTGAAACCAGACCCCCAAGTATTTCACTGGGTCTGTTTGCCAGTCCAGTGGGTAGTCCAGATGGAAGGCATGAGTGCTATCAGTTAGTGGTCTTATCGTGGACTTCGACCAGTTTATGTTTAGACCTGAATGGTATCCAAACTTTACAAATTCCCTCAGCAGCGGGTTTAAGTTGTCTTTCGGATTTTTTACTTATAAAAAGACATCATCCACATATAGCAAGATGTGAAGCGGTCTTTGGGGGAATTGCAGTGCCGAATGCTTGTATTCCTGTCTAATTATACACGCCAGAGGATCTATGGCTATGGCAAACAACAGGGGCGATAGTGGACACCCCTGCCGTTGGTTCTGATATATATTTGTTGACTCTAATTCTTGCCACAGGTTTAGTGTAAAGGAGTGCTATCCATTGCATGAACATTGGTGGGAAACGCATTCTTCGCAATATGGTATGCAGGTAGGTCCAGGCAATAGTGTCAAACGCTTTTGAAGCGTCCAACAGCACCGCCGCTGCCTTCGTCTCCGGTGTTAGGTAGTGGGCTAGAGCAAACAGGGTTCTAGTATTGTGGGATATCGATCTGGTGGGGATGAATCCTGCTTGATCCGGTAGGATCAGTCTCGTCATCAATATCTGCAGTCTCGTTGCTAATAGTTTAGATAGTATCTTGGAGTCCACATTTATTAGAGACAGCGGCCGGTAAGAGTCACACTTCTCCGGGTCCTTGTCCGGCTTCAATAGTGCAATAATCATTGCTTCTTTCAGGGAGGACGGTAGTTCACCCTTTTCCTGCACTTACCCCAGCATATCTACTATGTGTGGTGCTAATACATCCACAAACGCTTTATAAAATTCCCCGGTGAATCCGTCCGGACCCGGCGCTTTTCCATTTGGTAATGCTTTTATTATCTCTGTCACCCCTTCCACTGTCACCGGATGGGACAGGTACTGTCTTTGGGTATCTGACAGCCACTCTAGCACTATCGTGTCACAGTATTTATCTATGTCGTCTGCTGAGGCAGTCCTGTCAGCTTCGTATAGTTTACCAAATGTACATTGGAACGCCTCCAATATACCTTTTGTGTCATGTCTTCGTTCCCCGTTTTTGTCCTTTAGCGCCTCCACCACTTGTGTTGGTTTCTGACCACATATCCTAGCCGCCAGTGTCGCCCCTGGTCTCCCCGTTTCCCCGTATTTTCTCGCTACCTGTCGTTTGTGCATGTATGTAAGTTCCGTTTTTGCCTGTTTTTGATATTTTGTGAGTTCGAGCCTTATTTTCCCCAGTATAGCTGAGTCTTGTGTTCTGGTATATTCTAATTCTAGTTCCCTGATGTCAGCCTCTGTTTTCACTAATTGTTGCCTCAGGTCTTTTAATATACCCGGGTTAGTGCAAATACAGACCCCTCTGATTGTAGCTTTAAAAGCCTCCCACAGTAGTCCAGCATCTTTTGTCATTACCTCATTAAGCTCAAAGTATTCTGCTATTGCTTTACTGATTGTGTTTCTGTAGCATTCATCCCGTAGCGCTTTTGTATTGAAATGCCAGCTGAAAGGGGGGGTACATAGTCAGGTAGATTAATCGTGAGTAGTACTGGGTTGTGATCGGATAGCGTCCTTGGGAGGTGTTCTATCTCCACCAACCACTGCAACACTTCCGGCGACCCAATCCAATAGTCTATTCTAGACCAGCTGTTGAAAGCTGCTGTTGTATGTGTAGCCTCTTGTCTGGTTGGATTCTTTATTCGCCACAAGTCCACTAGCCGCCTATCTAGCAGTATATCTTGTAGTGTGCGTAAAGCCCTTTTGTGTACTTCCGCTGAGTTCTTTGATCTATCCACCTCCTCATTTAGCGCCATGTTAAAGTCCCCACCCCACAGTAGCGGTATATCTGGATGTTCGGATAACTTCGTCCAGAGAGTGGTATAGAACTGCGGGTCATCAACATTCGGAGCATACATGTTCAGTAGGGTTACCTTATGTCCTCTCAGTGTGCCCGTGACAATGACGTATCTCCCCTCAGCATCTGTGTGTATTTGTTCCATTTTGAACTGTAACCCACGACGTATCAGTATAATTACTCCTCTAGAGTAGGAGGAATAGGTAGCGCTGTATGTGGTTTCTGCCCATCTATGCCCAATTCGCGTGTGTGCATGTGGGTCTATGTGTGTCTCTTGAAGGTATGCTATATCTATATGTAATCATGTTAGATATGCCAGTACTTGTCTAATTTTATTGGGGTTGTTCAAACCACGTATATTCCAGGACAGTAGTCTTAGATTCTTGACATGCCTATCCATCCTTACAACTAATCTGCACCATTAGCATCTGCATTATGTTAAGTACAGTCTTGGTCACATTTAGTGGCGTATTTAGCCCATCATTTTTGGATATTAATCCACAATTCACCTGGAGTCTGGCAGTGTTTCTTAAATACAGTTCTGTAAACCAACTTTCCCCAACCGTTCCCCCATTCCCCCACCCACTTCAGCACCCCAATCATGCCAAAGCCATACCCTAAGCGTAACAAAAACTAACATTGTACCATATAGGGTGGACACCCCCAGGGGGGGTCCACTCGGGTCACACAACTGCATCCAACATAGTGGATGTGACCAGAGTAGTATGCATAGTACAGGTGCAACATCTTAGGCGATATGTGGTTACCTCTATTCTTGTGCGTTTGCCCCCGTGGAGTCCTGCATTCCCACTGATCTATATCTCGTGCGATATAACGCAATCTACCAATCCCCCTGTGGTAATCTCACGGGGAGCCATCTGTAATTTACTTATAAGTATGCCAATATTTCACATCTCGTTTGTGTCTGCTTACATACCATAGCACCAGTTCATATATTTTACCCTGCCGTTCCAGCGTTTCTTACATTGTCTGTGCTCTACATACCAGTGTAACTCTCTGTTCTCACCGACAACAAGTATATTGCACCCAATCGCCGGTCATACTAATGCTTGCTTGCACCCTTGTCTACACACAGATTGTCAATGTATCAGTGTGTAACTGTTCCATTTGCTAGTTGTAGTATAGTGTTCAATCCGCGAGCCTGTTCCCTGCCATTCACATGACTCATGTCGTATGTTCACCTGTTACCTTCCACTCAACACCTCGATAACTTTGGCGTCATAGTTTTTGTAATGTTGTTTCCAGTGTCCTAATCTGAGTCTTGGTTTTGCTCCTGTCGCCTCCGTTCCCTCCTCCGTTGACCAAGTCTCTTAATATAATAATGCGACTCTTGAGGAGTTTGGCATATCACTGATTTACCTTCTGTAGTGATTTTCAATCTTGCCGGGTAGAGCATCGCATATGTTATGTCCATTTCTGTTTCGCCGATGCAAATTCTTTTTGTGCCAGCTGTACATTGATGGTGAAATCTGGGTAGAATTGCAGCTTATTACCCTGATGTTCAATCTCTTGTTTCTCTCTAGCCAAGTTAAGTATCATGTCGCGATCTCTTTAGTTTAGCAGCCTCACAACTATCAGGCGCGGGGGTGCTCCCGGTTTTGGTTTTGGCACAAGAGTCCTGTGCGCTCGTTCAATTATAAACACAGTCGACAGTTGGTCCGTTCCAAAGATCGATTTTAGCAGATCCTCCACATAGGTCTCCATCTTTCCGGTGTTGGTAGATTCAGGAACCCCTGCTATGCGGATATTATTTCTTCGGGATCTCGCTTCCAACTCCTCAGACTTGTTTTTGATGACTTCTAGGACCCTGTCCATTTCCGTGCATTTCTGCGTTGTTGCATGTGATTCATCCTCCACCGCCGACAGTCGCGTCTCCGCCTCCTCCAGTCGCTCTCCGTGTTTATCGAGCTTCACCGCCATGTTGTCAACCCTTTGTGTTATAGAGTCTAGCTTACTTTGTACATCCTGTAAGCTTTTATGTATGGCTCTTAGTGTTGTCTCCATGGTATTTTGTGTTTCTGCGTCAGCCTCCATATCCACATCCGGTGCAGTAGCAGTTCCGTTCGCGTTTTTCTTGTTGTCAAAGGGTAATTTCGGCTGAACCTTCTCCGGTTTACCCATTTTCCCCAAGTGGATATTCCCAGCTACCACCTAATCACCTGTGTCTGCTGTGGCAAGTAAATCTGTGCTTATTCACACTTCCAGCAGGTTACGCTTCTCACCGGTGTTGTAACTCGCCATCAGCTTTCCTCACCGTATGTTCACACACAGTACATACAGGCAACTGCCGTATATTTACGATGCGCTGTACATCACCATAGCGCTTGTATACGAATCGCCACAGTCTCCCCTTGTACCTGTGCACGCCTGCTTGTCACGTACTGTATCTGCCTTCGTGGTAGTTGCCGTTATAATAAAGGTTGAACTCAGCCGTTTTTCCACATTCGCGCCTTTTTTTTTTTTCCCTCGTCCTCGTCCTCGCGTATAGCGTTTTCGTTCTCTCACGTAGCGCTAAATTGCTGCCTGTGTGGGCACTCTCACGGGCTATGATTGCACGATTTTACGTTGTGCTGTGTCTGTTCACATTGTTCACAGCGCAGTACATCTATCCGCAGGCGCCGCCATCATGTGTTATCAGCTTGTGCACCTGTGCCGCTGGTTTACGTGTCGATTCACTTCCTAGCAGTTATCAGCCACATATATCCCATGCTGTGGCACTGCGACAACCGCCGATATATATTAGCGCAGTTCGGTCTATTCTCCTCTGGCATCTGCGGGCATCTGTCGTCCATTTTGTATTTATTCTGATCGGAGCCATCTAGCCTGTACCGCGCTGGTTATATTGACATCTACCCCCACACACCCGACTCAGTTATAGCCAAGATTTCGCATTGCGCTTACCCCCGTCTGCAGTGTCCTTTAATTGCTGTACCATGTACCTTCTCGCTGGTGGATAGCTCAACAGCAATCTCCTCGCCCGTCTTTCACTGAGCTGCCATTTTGAGCCGCCGTTGTTTACTCACATCTCCTGTTTTCAAAGTCGTTTTCTGGTAAGGTACTTCTCCTCACAGCGATCCGCACACTGCAGCATGCCCCTTACACCTTCCGATTCATTTTTTCGTTGTTTGCGATAGAGTTAGCACCCTTTACATGCTCTTTGGTGCCGTTATTTGTCTCTGGCCGGCGGAGCTGTCTCATAAGGCAGCCATTCCGCTGTGCGCCCTCTAGCGCCCCCCGGGATTATTGTTCTTTTCCTTAAATTAACTGAATTGCTGATGGTCTGTTCTGCAACAAAACAGAGGAAACAGATCTCATGGGCTGGTCACAAAATGTATCTCTCACAAAATGTGGCCCGCTCATCGTAAGGAATTTCTTTCCTTCCGCCCTGCTCTCTGTTCCATGAATGCAAGATATGGCCTTGTTCATCCCTGTTTTTTTAAAGTTATACATAAGGAACGGAGCTATTCTTTTGATCGCCCTGAGGATTTTAGACCGTTCATTTCTCATCACAAGGGAGAAGCAATGGACCAATGGAAAAACTTGAATATTGACTTTTCTAACATTTTATCTATGAATGTTATATGTTAATCCCCGTCTAATATTACCCTCTAACATTTTTGTGGTTTTTCCCCGCAGATAAAAATAATCTCAAATGGATTCCCTTCGCTGTTGTTCCCTCCTCATTGTGTCTTCCCTCCTACTCCTATTGTGTATAGTACTACAGGTGTTGGTAAGTGTTCCTTCCTCAATGCTTATAAATGTATTATTTTTGTTCTCATTGCATTTCTTTCTTTTTGAGTTACTCGACTTATCTTGTTTCTCTGGTTGCTGCTCTGTATTTTGAAATATTCCTTCCCTATACTTATTCACTGATCTTTGTCTTTTATTTCTGATCTTGTTGGTTCCCCTCTGTCTTTCTTTTGCGGTTCCCCGCCTTCTCATGTCAATGCTCTTACTTTTTGTACCCTGGCAATATGTTCTGGGTATTTTGACAGGAGTCTTTTGACTTCTTGGCAATCTTTTTTTCTCTATCACTACTTTATTTTCTTGTTTTTTTCTTTACTCTCATTTACCATCCTTTTCTTTCTTCTGTCTTTCTTTTTATTTTCTGAATTCCTTCAACAGTTCATCTCTGATCATTCTCTTATCCTTTTTCATTTCTCTTATTCTTTAAATTTTTTACTTCTCCTTTTTTTATTTGATTTACTGTAGATTATCCTACCTGTCAATTCTAAAATTTCCACTTTTTCAATCCTTAGCTTTATCAGTTTTACAATGATCATGGTGTTACATAATGTTTTTCCTCCACCATTATGACTGATAATGTTTGCATTATATCCTGGAATGTTAAGGGCCTGTAAAACCCTGTCAAGAAACAAAGGGTTCTTACCCATCTATCCACATTACACTGCAAAATTACGATGCATCAGGAGACCCATCTTACCAAAGATGTTAGCTCTTTCTAAAAACAATGTGTTGGACACTATTTCATAAATCTCTCTCTCTGAGAGAGAGAAAAGCAAGATGCTGATGGTAGATGGCTTCTTTTACATCTCCGTAATAATGATTCCCCTATTTCTCTTCTTAACATTTATGGTCCCACTGGTGTTGATTTACAGTTTTGGTTGTCCATGTCCCACAATTTTCAATCCTATCATGGTTCTGACCACCTGGTAGGTGGTGATTGTAATCAGGTTATGGATCTCTTCGTTGACAGGAAATCCACTGCAAAGTGCATTCCCAATAAAATGCAAAAAACCTTCATTAACACTATTATAACATAACATAACATGTGTATTTCTAAAGTGCACGTTCACCCAGAGGTCTCTTAGTACTGAATAATCGATGTTCATTGTTACCCAACGCAATGGTACTCATTTTATCAACCTACCTCAGATTGATGAAAGGCTGAGTGGACCCACTGGGATTTGAACTTAGGACCATGAGGTCAAACATAGGCCCCTGGATTGGATGCCTTAGTCCACCGAGCCATCAGACCTGGCTATTCATTCCAGGTGCTTGGTTGTAGCCTGGAGTATTTATAATCCGGATAGTTTCGAATTTACCATCTACTCTACCACTCATAACTCTACTTCTACAATTGATTACATTTTCTGAAGACCTCATTTTATTCCCAATCTAACTCATGCTGAAATTGGATCCATACTATTTCTGATCATGCCCATGTATACATTAATTTGGAAATCCCTTAAGAACCCTTCAAACCCCGCAGATGGTGTATTAATAATTACCGACTCAAGGACTCCAATTTTATTGAATGCTTTAAATATTTCTGGTCAGAATTTTTCCTTCCTAATGCCAATCCTCATATACCCTTCCATACCATCTGGGATGCTGTCAAGGCGACAGACAGAGGTTTCATTATTGATTACGTTGGTGTTAAAAAAAAAAAAACTTCTTAAGGAATCAGCTTCTTTACTATCCTCCATTAAACAGCTTGAGCAGTCCTACTTTCACTCTAAAAATGTTAATACTCTCAAGAAATTAGTACAATCTAAATTGAATTTTAACAAGAAATCATCAGAGGAAGCCTCTGGGGTATTACTTAAAATGAATGTTAAATTTTATGGTGGCCGTAATAGAACTGGCAACTACTTGCTAATAATTTGATAGTCTCAAAGATCCAAAAGAATTAATATCATCAATGATAAGGGTGTTAATCATTTTAAAGACGAGAGAGATATTAAACTGTTTTACAGATTTTTATAGGACCCTATAAACCCCTGAATCTTCTCATACTGAAAATGAATTGGAGTAATTTTTGAATCATTACCACCTCACCCATCTTCTTCTCCTGAATTCTCTTAACAGGGAAGGATTTGTCCCTTTCTGAATTAAAGTCTGCTCTTGCTCAGTTACCTAAACATAAGGCCCCTGCCCCAGATGGGTTTACCGCTGAATTGTATTCTTGCTTCTCACAGAATCTTCTTCCCTACCTTCTGTCTCTTTTTCAATATTATATCTCAAATAATGAGGCTCGTGGCTCATTTCTTGAAGCTATGATCTGTTTAATTCCAAAGAAAGATAAAGATCCCTCTTCTCTAAGACATTGTTCTGGATTTCGCAGCTTTACACACAAGTACTTTGAAATCAAATTCACTGCCTACGCGGATTATATTTTACTATATCTCTCTGAACCTTCAGTTCCTTTGCCTGCTTTCACAGATCTTTTATCTTCTTATGCTGCTCTATTTGGTTATGAATTAAACTTTTCTAAATCGGAAGTTCTCCCACTAAACAAATTTTGTTTAAAAAGTATGTTTGAAGGGACTGACTTTAAATGGAACTCTAATACATTAATGTTAATCACTCAAATGGTTCAGCTTAATTTGGAGGATGTCAAAATATGAATGTCTGGTATGGCAGAGAAATGGTCTCACTTATTTTTGTCATGGTGGGGCAGGCTGGACACTTCCAAAATGATGATGCTCCCTGGTATTAATTTGAATTTGTCCATGCTAACAGTGAAGCTCCCCTTAAAATTCTTTCAAACTCCTAATGGTGTTCTAATTTAATTTTTCTGGAATGGCCAGAAAGCTCATATATATTTATTTTCCTTATCTGCCTCTAAGGACAGGGGAGGTGTTAATTTTCCCAAGTTTCATCAATATCACTCTTCCTTCTTAATCCGTCAGGTTTTACCCTATTTATCTTCCTCTGATGAATCATCTGTAGCAGTATGGTATAGGCTGGAGGAATCCTTGGTTTCCCTGTTTCCCTTTTCCTCGTTAGTTAATTGTACCCATACTCCTCATCCTTTTAAGGCTCCTATTATTTCACATTTTGTATCAACCTTTAGTCCGGCCCTTCAAAAATCCCTTTCTCCTCTGCAAGCATACCTAAATTCGTCCTTATAGCACAACAAGTCCATTAAACTTTTCAATCGTAACTTGTTTTGGAGGATTTGGGTGTATAGGGGAATTATCCACCCTAAACACTTACTAAAGGATATGATTTTTTAATCCTCTCAGGAGGTTCAAATTAAATTTAGTTTACCTGTCACCTCTCTTCGTCATTATGATTCTTTAAGATTGCTTTTAAGTCAACAACTCTCCCTTCTTTCTGGAACACTCTCCCTCCCCTCTGGTTATATATTCAAACCCTTACCTACTTCGTCCTCCGTTTGGGCCTCTTACGTATATAAATATCTCTATTTCTCTCTTCCTTCTGGCCCCAAAAGTAAAATTGTCATTTTATGAGAATCTGATTTGCAACAAACTATTCCAATACCCACTTGGAATTTGATTTGGAAACAAATACATCATACTTCCTGTAATGCCAGTACCTCTCAATCACTGTCTCCAAGTTCAGTTCTGACCTCTCCTCTAACTTTTGGAATGTAATTACCTCCATTTGCTCTATTAACTTTCCGTTTGACATATACTCCATATTTTTGTGAGGTAATTTCATACACTGGTTTTGTCCTCGGAGAATGGGCTCTTTTTTAGATCTGCTATTTGCCATCGCATTTGAGGTTATTATTTCTATCTGGAAAGATGCCTCTAAATTCGCTTTTTTTGCTTGGTGGAATCTTCTTTGTTCAGACCATAGGTTTGATTGAGCTTCTGTTACCACCTTTCATCAACTTCTCAGAAAAGAAGCCTTCTGGTACCCACTTACCAACTATTTATCTTCTTATGCTCTACGCAATGAGGACAGTACCTTTGTTTTTCAACCGCCATGAGTATAATGTAAGACGTTTGATCACAATGTTTATTTTTGATTGCTATAACTTTGGTATTTTATATTGTATAATTGTTCAATTCCGGATAATGTTTATGTACAATACTTGGTTAGGATGTTAATTTTTAGTTTGTTTTTCCTCTCTTCTATTTCTTTCTTCTCTTACTCTTTTCTTTTTTTTCTTATAAAACCTAAAATGCTTATTTGTTATGGTACATAATTCTTTCATTGCTCTTAACTTTGGTTTATACTTATGGTGCATCTTTCCCACACGCGGAGCCTTCCTAATTGTTGCCCTGACTGCTCCAACCTCATTTCACCTACCTCTTACCTGCTTCCATCTTCACCCGGCTTCTGTCTCCCCCGCCGCCGTTGCCTCTTCCACACCTCTTCCGGCGTGGGCGACGCCGGGCTAAGCCCGGGCAAAGGGTGGGCAGTCTGTGGCCGTCCGGGTCTGTCCAAGGCTGGGCTGGGCCACCCCCCTTGGTTCCATCAAATCGTCCCTGTATCGTGACCCAAAAGGTACTTTATTACAGCTCACTGTCTTTTGTTGGTTGAATTATGGGGAAAAACACTCTTGTTCAAACAAGATCTAGCTCTAGACTTAAACAGAATGCTACAACCCCATTGCCTACAGAAGACAATTGGGGTGGTTGTCACCGCCATCGAGAACACGGAGAGACGCCTTTCGCTCCCTCCGAACATGTGTTTGCAGCAATTACAAACTAACACTACTCTGACGCAGGCAAACAATTTAATTTCTATACTTGTGGACTCGTACATAGATCTCCCGAGGACTGAAAATAACCCTAACATCTTACCTACACAAAATACTTCTTTGGGGTTACACCATATTGATAGCAGCCTCCCGCAAACACCAAATCTGCAGTTTGAAGATCTAAGTGCAGATCTCTCCCTTCTACTGAACTCCTCCCATCAGGGCCTGTATCCCAGGCTGACGTCCCAAATGCATCGGTGGGACCAGTGGTGTCATTCATTAGCGAGGGCTCTCGCCGGTCGGGTACTGCTGAACAAATAAGGGTGCAGGAGACCCCCCTAAATAATGATACTGCTATACCCGAACCGGTCAGCAGACAAGCCCAAAACCGAGTGAGCATTAGAGATACCACAAAAAGAAAAAAAACTGAAATCACACAGAAAGGGAGGCAACAAAAAGTTTCAAAAATGACGGATCCTGCCATTCTCGAACCAGGTGTACAAGCAGATAGAGTGTTAGTAAGGCCTGATGTTATTCAAAGGGAACCCATCCAAAATACCAGACACAATTATGTAGGGAAGTCCTCTTCTGCTCCCATAGAGGGGGTTGTAGTGTCAATGGCACAGATAGAAAAGGTTGTCAAATCATTGATTCTCCCTCTCCTTGGAAGGATAAAAATGGTAAATAACAAACTGGAGAAACTTGAACAGCTAACCCTAGATAATTTCACCTCGTTAAAAAATCTGATAAAACTCGAAGTTAGAGGACGAATGCCGAATATTGTGCCTCCTCCAAGGGAACCTGCTATAAACACTATGGGATCCATAGCAGGTTCAACTACTAATAATACTACAGAGGTAGGAATCCCAAAGGGCTCTAGTACTAATATACAGATGAACAAACAGACTAAAAAGTCCTCTGAAAAGACTGCACAACACACCACACCCTGTATAGTTAGCGATGCACCAAAAATTGTTGCGTGCCCAAAAGATATTTGAAATACTAAAGGGAATGATGTTAGCACTCTAAGAGCTCCCCTGGCCTTGGTTGACCTACCACCCAAATCATTACCATATTTTATTGTACTCACGGGTGTCCCTGGACTAAAAAATGGCAAACCAGAATCTTACCAAGAACTACAAAATAAGGTGACATTCTGGTTGAACAATAACAGGCCAATCCCTAGACATCTGAACGGTGAGGTACTGTTTGTTAGAAGAGTCAACTGGATAGGTAGAAGGCCAAAAGACATTCAGGGAGATGTAACCATTGTTAACTTTAGAGAGAGTAAAGTAGTGAGCCTAATCTGCGAGGAATGCCATTATATGGAAAGGGGCCCAATTTGTACAAAAGACCTCACTTATTTTTACAGCCCAAGGGCAATGCGACTATACAGGAGCCAGCAGATCTCCACCCACAAAGAGATGTCAGATGGCTTTGCCACCTATCCCTAGGTGGCCACAAACAACCGATTTGCACCACTTTATAGGTTAGATGAAGCTTATTGACTGGGAGATATACACGAAATAGGGGAAAGTACAACAACAACAGATTATACCCATGTAAATAACTACAGGTGTAACACAAGGGAAGCAGTTAATCAGGTCAAATATCCCACTTTAATGAACAAGGGGGGAAATCTAGAATTGCGAGCCCCAAAAACCAAAGAGAATATAAGTGTTGCTAACAAATTAATAGTTACATTTGTTAAGGATAAGGATAAGGCCAAGCCGATAATAATTTCCTAGAAAATTGCCGGCATAGGGGAAAACATGCCTGATCCTGCATGGCATGATTATATCAATAGGGGGGACTTTATTTTGTTCCAAGAAACATGGGGATTAGAAAATTATTTTAAAGTACGGTATAGATCCTTCTATATTCCGGCTAGTAATCTGAATAAAGGTAGACCATCTGGTGGCCTGATACTCTGGGCGAGAATAACATTAGGCATTGATGTCAAACAGATAGACCTTAAAAGCCCGGACATCTTGGCTATAAACTTCCGGGATGGAAAAGGTTGGTTGGTCTGTATTATTAATATCTACAATAGACCACAATGGCCTAACAAAGAATCGGAAACAATAGTCCAGTGAGTCAATTCTATTACTAGCCTAGACCACAAAACCAAGCTGATCATTGGAGGAGACTTCAATAGGAAGTTTGAGCCAGTTGTGGGGCTAGAAGATATTTACGGGGAGGAAAATAGCGCCAATACTATTCTCCGTATTGATGGAAGTGATACTGTCGCTTGCTCTAAAGGGGCTCTGCAACTATTAAAATTAACAATTGAATATGGTTCGCGCCCCTGTAATGGGCGGCTTATGTCAGAATGTCCAAGTAACCCTACCTTTAAAAGAGGTCGTTGTGCCAGCCATTTAGACTATATATTGGTCTCTGTGTGCTTACGGCCAATGCTTCTGGATTTGAAGGTGGATAATCGTATAGACAGTGATCACCTCCCCTTAACTATGACTACCTGTAGTATGTTATTTTCCCCCTTAAGAGAGTTAAATCTCTGTGGAGATACTCGATCTGAGGACCCTCAAGAGTCCAATAATCGTAGGTCCTTAAAATGGCCTGCTGTTATGAGTAATACGAGTATCATTAAGAAAATCTATGATTCCTATGTGACTCTAATGTCCCCATTAGGTGATAACAATGGAGAGGGCATTTCCCTAGCAGAGGTGCATGAGAATTTGATGCCACAGCTTAGAGAGATTTTCTCAAAAGGGACCAAGCAAGCACAATCTGGCCAGAAAACAATGTATTTGAAGGAAGGCTGCTGGTATAACAAAGCTTGTCGTCGTGCTAAATCCGATTTAATACAAGCTGTAAAAGAGAATCAGATTAACATTATTAGAGATAAAAGGATGCAGTATAAAAACTCACTCGACCTTGCAAAAAGGGAATGGGATGGTAGAGTCTGGTCGGACTTGCTTTTAGCATGCAAACTGAAAGACCAATCTTCCTTCTGGAAGCTGATTGCGAGTGGTACTAAAGATGGAAGTCCATCGAGGGACAGATTCCTTGAAGAAAATGTCTGGGTTAAGCACTTCTCATCCCTGTACTCGTGCGGTGGGGAGGATGATGAAGAGTGGACACAAGAGAATTTAGAACTAGACCAGTGTATTATTCCCTTAACATTTAGTTTGTCTGAAACTATACTAGCTATCAATGCAGTCAAACAGGGCAAAGCTCCAGGCCCAGACAGAATACCCGGCGATCTCTGGAAACACGAACATCTCCTGTGGGCCCCGTATGTTAACTTACTTAGTAATGACATCTTAAGAGGGGCCCCAATACCGGAGATGTGGCGGAGTGCCGAAATCGTAACCATCTTTAAGAAGGGAGATAGACTCAACCGATCCCATTATAGACCAATGAGTCTGTTAGATGTACTCCAAAATATTTTTGCACGTCAACTCCTAAATAAGCTAAATATTTGGATCGAGGATAACTCTATTTTAACAAAACATCAGGCAGGATTTAGAGTTAAAATTAGTACAGTGGATCAAGTTTTAGATTTTTATGCTTAGTATGGAAATACATTAACATAAGGAACTCTCACCTATATGTAGCTTTTGTGGACCTCAGGGCCGCCTTTGATTTGGTCCCGAGAGGGAAATTATGGAAATCACTAAGAGATATGGGAGTCCCCGGTGACATACTACAACAACTAGTCAGGCTGCATGAGGAGAACTACGCAAGAGTAAGGTGGGGACTGAATGGGGAGCTGACGGAAAGAATTGACATAAAGAGAGGCGTAAGGCAAGGCTGCGTTATGGCTCCAACCCTCTTCTCTCTCTATGTTAATGACATCCCTGACACCCTCTTGGGCTGCGAGCATGACTCTCCCAAGTTGTGTGGTCAAGCCGTTCCTGCACTACTATTCGCGGATGACACGATTTTAATTTCCCAGACGCCTAAAGGATTACAGAATTTGTTGAACAAATTTCACTCATACTGTTTGGACAAAAATCTTGAAATTAATTCTTCTTAAACTAAGATTATGTCCATCAGTCCACATAAGGGTTTTAACAAAGTTTTTAGTGTAAATTATGAGAATATTGAACAGGTCCAAAATGTTAAATATTTGGGTATTAGCCTCGATTCTAAAATGAATTGGAAATCGCAAATAGAAAAATCAAGGCTAATGCTAATACAAAATCAAGCTCCTATAATAAGGAAGCATAAACATAGCTTCCTTAAGGCAGTATCACCAGCAATTGAGCTATTTAAGTATAAAGCTCAATCGGCCACCTTGTATGGGGCAGAATTGTGGGGTCATGTAGTCAGAGACTCTTTTTCAGTACTGGAAAACACCGTTTTCAGACAACTTTTAGCTGTGCCAGGTTGTACTCCTTTAATTCCTTTATTTTGGGACTTAAATATACGACGTTCTGACGATCAAGCTTCCCTACCCCTGCTGCTTTACTGGGTTGGTCTATGGTCCACTGATGAGCTAGTGGACTATAGAGCAGCACTAAAGGAAATCTTACAGATAAAGAACATTATTAGAGTAAGCTGGTTACTGCATATTGAAAAATGTTTTTTAAAATTAGGCTTATATAGTTTCTGGACCGATCTCGATTCTCTTACTCATTGCTCAAAAAAGCTATTGAAGGCACGGTACTGGGAACATATTCACACTTACCCACTTCAAAAATCAGGAAATTGACACTTAAATTCTTTGATGTTAAAACCGAATGTAAATTTGAATGTTTTATGGATGAAATTCTACCTTCAATGGCAAAGTCACTGTATTTAAAGTACCGTTATTGCATTTTACAATTAAAAACTAGTACTTCTAAGTGGGCGTGTAAGAAAGATCCTATGAGTAAATGTGATACTGATCTTTGTGAACTATGTGATGGGCGTTAAAGAGGATGAGGCCCATGTCCTATTTATATGCTCTGCATATCTGCAAGCAAGAAGGAAGTGGATTAATTCTATCTGCCTTCTTCTAGATTTTCGGAAAATCAAAGAGGGGGAAAGAGTATTTAAAGGGGATACTTCACAGACCATAGTATTTAGTCTGAGTCGGTTCCTTCTCGCAGTAGCAATAGTCAGGAAGAAAAAAGGTCTAAAAATGTAATATTACTCTTAGGTTCTGTACTTACTCATAGTGTACCAAATAAAATGTATTGGTACTACAGCTACCCCCGCATACTCTAGTCCGAATTGCCCCTTGTAAAATGGTTCCTGACGTTCTAGACTCAAACTCTTATCAACTGTACTTTTATAATGCTGTTTTTGGTATCCGCCAAACATTTTTATAAAAGAAAAATATTTATTGTATTAATCTATTTTTAATTATGTATTACCTCGATGATGGATTTATACTGTATTCAAAGAATTTTAAACCTTTTATAAACCTGATCCTGTTATTAGCCAATTATTTTACATATTCATATGCTTAAGTATATATGCATGTCCTAAACAGCTTTTCTTCGGATCACCAGTACGTGATGTATATGTTGATGTTTTTAATGCTGTATTGTACTCTTTTATGGTTATTTAACCGAATTTAAGAATGAATGAATGAAAAGCTTTCTAAAATAAAAATAAAAATAATTCTAATACTGGCAAGAGCGATGCCGTCTTTCATCCTTCCATGAATAGTCAGTAAAAAGAGCACAATTACATTGTGTGGCTGTGAAATTTTATTGATAGCTCATAATAATGCTGTGATGCTATCTAAAACTCTATCATGGTCTCCTGTGGAAGATGCTGATGATGGGTTTCACTTCACTCATGCGGACTGCTGCATCTCACTGTCTAGTGTGATTTAATTTCTATCAAAACATTTGAAATCAACAAACATGATTAACCAAATGATTGTCTCCAAAAGAAAATGCTGCCTTGCACAGAGAACATAGAGAAGAGTGCCATTCCCCCAAAAAACAACACCTCCTGAGAGTACGGAGAATTGCAGGATAACTGTTGCTCTCAGCAGAAAAAAAACTAAAAGGACAACTAGACTTCTGATAAATATGGACACATGTGCTCCCCCTACCGGCAAAGAGATGGTTGAGAAGATTAGCTTTACTCTTAGACAACCCGAAGGAGACCATCTCCGTGAACATGCCGCTAAGATAGGAGGGCTGTTAGAGTAGCATTGGCAAAGTTACTAGGTCTGATATGACCCACTCTAGAGTTTTTTGGCTGTGTCTACACCTCTTGCAATATAAAACGCACATGTACTACCCTGTTATCAATTACATTAAAATAGAGCAATACACATGTATTCTGGAGTGATCGATGTGCGATCATGCTAGGTATCAAATCATGACTTTTCCCTAATTATCAAGAAAGCATTCTTCATTCTGCTAATTCTATTGGATTGTCAGCTTGATGAAATCCGAAGCATTTTCTCTTCCTACTTATTTTGTTGGCTTTCACAAGTCAGATGTTATTGGGATAATGTTGGCGGTTTGATCCTTGACATGAGATATAGATCCCATAAATATATGGCATTTATTGTGTCTATTGAGATGCAGAGGTAATACCCAATCCTTTTCTCAGGGCGCGTTTGATCTCCTGGTTTCGTAAACTGTAAATTAGGGGGTTCAGCATAGGAATTATTAGCGTATAACACAGAGATGCCGCATTGTCCTTGGTGGTTGTGTGGATTGAGCTTGGCTTTATGTACATAAAAATAAGTGTGCTGAAATACAGCGTGACGCAGACCAAGTGAGAAGAGCAAGTGGAAAAGGTCTTCCACCTGCCCTCTGAGGAGCTAATCTTTAGAATAGCAGACACTATGTAGACATATGAGGCAAGAATAATGATTGCAGATATCAGTATGAGTCCACCTGCCACAGAAACAAGGACCAGTTCATTGATGGTGGTATCAGAGCATGCGAGCTTTAAGAGGGCAGGGACATCACAGAAGAAATGGTTGATCTTGTTATCATTGAAAGGTAGTGTGAAAGTGAATATGGTTTGTGTCAGTCCATTGATGAGAGCAATTACACATATCCCAAAAAGAAGCAGAAGGCAGGTTCTACTGTTCATTATGACTGGATAGAGCAATGGATTGCAGATAGCTGTGTAGCGGTCATAGGCCATCAATGCCATTGTAAACACTTCTGTACTTCCAATGGCAAACGAGAAAAACATCTGCGTTGCACACCCTGTAAGGGAAATTCTCCTCTCCACCCATAAGAAGTTGACCAGCATGTTAGGGAGAATAGCTGATGAAAAAGAGATGTCGACAAAGGATAAAGTACAGAGGAAAAAATACATTGGGGTGTGAAGATTATTGTTCATCAAGACCAACTGGATGATTCCAATGTTGCATACAAAGGTAACACCATAGACCAAGAGGAAGAAACAGAAGAGTGGAATCTGCAGAGATGGATCTTCTGTGAGTCCTACAAGAATGAACTGCGTTATATGGGTCCAATTGCCAGCAGGCATTGACTTCACCAACTTCAACTAGCAGGAAAGAAAATACATGTATCAATTAGAGATGTGAGTTTCTAGAACACGTTGCTGAGCACAGTCATTACTAAACAAAAAGGTATAATATAATGTGATTGAAACACAGTATTAAGGAATATAGAAACCGTGGTATAACACATACATGTTAGTTATGGATCAACTACTTTGCGTAACCTTAAAAGTGATAAACCAAGACTTCCTTTTTCGATTTATCATTGTAGCCTGTGAGTCACAATGTTATCAAAAGCTGTTTCATTGCGAGATATATGCATTCATTCACTTGTGTATTCAACTCAGCAGTTATGCCTCTCAAATGTATATACAAATAATGTCAATAATGTATGTATTTGGGGCTAGATATTGATGGTAGATATTTACATGGTCATGCAAGGAGCAATTTGAATCACCTTGCATAGATTTGTGAAGAAATGTAATCCAGCGCCTTGTGCAACATTTTGTTCTGGGCGGTGATCCATGAGTGGAGCATGGGTCCTCTCAGACATCTACCCTTGGATTTCATGAAATCCCAGATTTGCAAAGGTTTGTACGCCGGTATTGCATGTAATTTCTACGCCTGCCTGAGGTTGGCGTAAGGAGGAAGAACGTATTTATTTCTTCTTGTTCTTTCTCCTTTCTGCTCTCTCCCTTTCACACAATGTAGCAGGTTACCTTACATGAAAGATTTGTAAATCTAGCCCTGAAATGGATTTATAAAACCATCCATTCTTCTAGATTTTTCATTTTGGTAATTCACACATTTCTATGTTCCAAGCTATTATCTCCTTCAGTAAAGAAGAGCTTAAATCAGTAGGTCCTGCTCAGGCAGGCCATTCAGTTTGTTGATCATGTACTTGTGCTATGAGCCTACGACTTTACAAACTAATAAGAAAACTAAGTGGACTGCTTTAATCGGATAGATCATTATAATGTAGGCAGAGAAGAATTTACAAGTGTATCATTTTATTGATCCAAAAGAAAAATCATGTGATAAAATATATAAATAAAGCAAATTACATTTTTATATAGAAGCGCAATGTGACCAAACACATATTACGTTCTTTTCGGGTTCAGCTGCCTCCTCTATCACATTAGGAGGACATCCAGAAGACAGGTGGCCCCCATATAATCCAAAACCTCTTGAAACCTTACACACCTTTCTGCCAATCGCCTGCTACCTCTAGTTCATAATAATGCGTGTCTGGGGGACCCTTAGCTGATCCTGACCAAAGCAAACATATGCCTTTGATATATTCTCATCACTACCAAAAATTGTTTGAGCTGTCAAGACTATAAACTACTTCGGCCTCCCATACTCTCCTTATCGGATTACAAATAAAAAATATATGTAGATCATTGGAATCCTCTATGACACTGCCAGAACACTTTGATTCAGCTTGAGCCTCCATGTACACATTTCTACTGGTAAAAATATACCTTATACATAACTTTGAACTGCTGTAATTTTACATTTAGAGATATAAATGCACTGTCGGCTATGTTAAAGCATTTAATGATCTTCTCAATGAAAAATCAATATCTCGTTTTCAGGACCATTTTCCTGCTTGACTCTCCAGACTGTCCTCCACCGATGTCAAAAATGGCTTGTATAGAGCCATTACACCTATATATATATATGGGGTAGGTATTGTTAGGTTAAAGTTTCCTATGTCTCAGATCTTCAGGAAAATTTGCCCAAAACATTGTTCACCCACCTCCTTCACAGAAAGATTTGTTCTGATCCGACAACTAGACATCCTGTAAAAGAGCTGGCCCAAATTTTGATCTGCCATGGTAATTGCCATTGGAAAGTCAGGTATCAAATACAGAAGCAGGGTGGAATAGAATTACATACAATTTGGCAAAAATATAGAACTTTGTTGGAAATCCATCTAGCTCTTTTTTGATAAATTTGCATTTAAACAGGTGCTTGGGTAAGCTTAATGGGGTTAAAATTTTAGATATCTGGAAAGTCTTAAATTAAAAGAATAAAAGCCTTCTAATTGGTTAAGGGAGCGTTAGATATAGGCCATCATTACAAGTCTAGGTCATGTTATCATTCGGTATGTGTGTAATTGGGCATGTTGTAAATTATATGGCGCACTGTTTACAAAACATTAAAGTAATCCTCTTAAAAAGAACATCACAGACCCAGTGTGTCTTGGTGCGGCTTCCCAAGCCTTGTTCATGGATGTTTACCATTTACAAAAAGCAACATTTAAAGAGGATATGCCAAAGTGCAAACATTGAAGACGAAGTAACTTCACACATAGGGCCTTGGTGGACAGAGTTGCTCCATCACAAACGTGACAAACATCCCATCTGCCGTATTACAAGCTCATTAAATCCTGTGGAACTTGTAAAATGGTGCACAGGATATCCGTCATGTATGTGACTAAGTATTCCACCCACCAAGATTGTAATCAGGGCCATAGTCTTTTCTCACAATTTTCAAATGCTGTTTTGCATCATCAATTTCAGGATCACTTTAATAGTACAAAAAATAGGACTAAAAAGTACTGTGTCAAATTCATATGCCAATTCAATGTTTATGTCTCATAAAGTGTACGTTTGTTTCCTTGTATAGAATTTAAATTACATAGCTCCTATAAAATCAACTATATTTATATTCATGCCATGATATGTATGCAGAGATATACAGTGGGGATTCACAAGGCTCTTTTAATGTGACATTATAGCTCATATTTATTTCACACAATGATAATAATTCTTATCTTCTACAGGGGATATGATGTGGATACCCTTTCATTATGACAGCTCATATGAAGTCATACCTAAATAAAACCCCTGTGGTCTATTATGCCTAGTCAGGCATCAATTACATATATGCTTGGGTTAGTTTTCTCTATGAGAAAACACTTTCTTATTAATGAAAGAGCAACTAATTGCATCAACTACATTTGCTCTTGTGACAACGCCCCGCCCAATTCTTGAAGAAATTAATTATGTGAGATTGTTCTTTTCTAAAGACAACCCTTCCCTCATTTCATTTTATTACAAAACCTCCCTTATTCAATGGCTAAGGGCATAGGAAAAAGAGACACAAAATAATAAAATGTCAAAGTTGTTTACAGATCTCATTCTTTATGTAAATGTGTACAGCTAGATCCTCACTTCTGTTTAGACCCAGAGGTTTAATGGTGCCAGATTTATAACACTCTAATTCCAGTTTGTGCAAATTCAGTGGAAGCACACTCATTATCAAAAAAGAGGAGGTCTATAGAAGGGCCCCAATTCTGTTGATAGCCCAGTGCCATGAACAGTGGATAGGATGAAGTGCTATCCAAAGACTACGGGATGCATATGGTTTGTACAGAACAACAGACAATGGAGGATTTAAATCCTAAAAGAGATGTGAACGCAATCATCAAAAGCTTGGTTCATCATCATCAAATAAGCTTTATTCGGTTTTTGTTTAAAACCATAAAAGCAACAAAGAAATACAAAACATGTAAACATGACTCAACATATCATTTGCAGAGTAAAAAAGAAAAACCTACTATAATAAACAAGCTAAAATCAATTTGTCCCTTCAGGTGAATAGAAAGGTATTTACAAAAAATCGGAAAAAAGGGTGGTTGTTGGTAGCACAAGGTTCATGACATCCCCTTTTACTAAGAATTATGGTTCCATGTCGCTTGCCTTAGGGACGGGTAGGGTCGAGGGCCGGGATAAAAATCGTACAAGTCCCAAATGCGAATGGGACCATCTCCCTCTTTGGGTTGGGAGAATCGCAAATAGGGGACGATGTTCATAGTTTTGAATTTAATTAAAATAAGGTCGCCCGGAATGTCTTTGGGTGACGTACCAAGCCACCCCACCCTCCTGACCCTCAATATGCCGCCATCTAGAGCAGGTGGCAATGGTCTGTGTTGTTTTAGCCAGGAGATGGTTTTATTTAACAAGTCCTGATGAGATTCAAATTTGCCCTGGATAGGTGCAGGGACCCCAGAAAGAACAGTCACGAAGGGGGCAGCTTCTGGAGGTAGGTTGATCCAATTCCTGCTTTCATGTGCAAACCTGGGTAGTCTATGGGGTGAAAAAATGTTCCGGCCTCTTGGAATTGGTGGAGAGATGAGGGGTTCAGGAACTTGCCTTAGGGACGGGTAGGGTCGAGGGCCGGGATAAAAATCGTACAAGTCCCAAATGCGAATGGGACCATCTCCCTCTTTGGGTTGGGAGAATCGCAAATAGGGGACGATGTTCATAGTTTTGAATTTAATTAAAATAAGGTCGCCCGGAATGTCTTTGGGTGACGTACCAAGCCACCCCACCCTCCTGACCCTCAATATGCCGCCATCTAGAGCAGGTGGCAATGGTCTGTGTTGTTTTAGCCAGGAGATGGTTTTATTTAACAAGTCCTGATGAGATTCAAATTTGCCCTGGATAGGTGCAGGGACCCCAGAAAGAACAGTCACGAAGGGGGCAGCTTCTGGAGGTAGATTGATCCAATTCCTGCTTTCATGTGCAAACCTGGGTAGTCTATGGGGTGAAAAAATGTTCCGGCCTCTTGGAATTGGTGGAGAGATGAGGGGTTCAGGAATTTGAGCTTTCATAGGTGTCATGGGTTTGAGGTTTTCTTTATTGCAGGGGAGAATAGGGTAAATGGATGCGGCAGTTATTTCAGTTGGGATAGGGTTCCTTGATCATTTATTTTCAATACTGGTCAACCTATCTCCCAGCTCATTTATTTTAGTAATCAGGGGTGATAGTGCGGTTGTTAGCAGTTGTTCGATCTGTGCCAGCAGGGTCAATTGGAGTGGTGAAACTGGGTCAGTTGTTTTGTTCAACGTCTCAGTTGGCAATATTATTTGTGGATTGGGAGGTTGTAGTGAGGGACTAGTGCACATTATATCGGTATTCTCAATGTCAATGTCATTTAGCTCATCGGCATCTCTACCCACTATAGGGGGAGTAGATACATTCAGGGCATAGTTCGTTCCACACAGGGCATTCAGCTCCTCCCAGATGGACATGGTATAAACACAGTGCAATGTCAGGATCGATATGAATAAAAACAGTACCTCCAAGTTCGTAACAGCCAAATGGGGTGTCCCGACCCGGCCTCCTCGTGCCTCTGAGGGCCACAGAGGGCCCGCCCTTTGCCCGGGCTTTGCCCGGCGCCGCCCGCACGCGTCCGCGACGCGGAGCGAGCTCTCTCCGTTTAAGCGCCTCCGGGCGCGACTGACCAGGAAGTGGGCGGTGCTGAGTGCTGAGCTTGCTGGGAGCTGTAGTTTCCCCCCACGGCGGCCGTGCTAGGTGGTGAGCAACGGCAGCGAGGGAAACAACCAGCGTCAGGAGCCCAGCAGTAATCCCTGTGGCAAGTGCGACCCTCCAGGTAGGTCGTCAGCAGTGTCCCCCGCTCCTCTGTGGGAGCTCTTTCCGTTTAAGCGCCTCCGGGCGCGACTGATCAGGAAGTGTGCGGTGCTGAGTGCCGAGCTCGCTGGGAGCTGTAGTTTCCCCCCACGGCGGCCGTGCTAGGTGGTGAGCCACGGCGGCGAGGGAAACAACCAGCATCAGGAGCCCAGCAGTAATCCCCGTGGCAAGTGCGACCCTCCAGGTAGGTCGTCAGCAGTGTCCCCCGCTCCTCTGTGGGAGCTCTCCCCGTTTAGCGCCTCCGGGCGCGACTGACCAGGAAGTGGGCGGTGCTGAGTGCCGAGCTCGCTGGGAGCTGTAATTTCCCCCCACGGCGGCCGTGCTAGGTGGTGAGCAACAGCGGCGAGGGAAACAACCAGCGTCAGGAGCCCAGCAGTAATCCCCGTGGCAAGTGCGACCCTCCAGGTAGGTCGTCAGCAGTGTCCCCCGCTCCTCTGTGGGAGCTCTCTCCGTTTAAGCGCCTCCGGGCGTGACTGACCAGGAAGTGGGCGGTGCTGAGTGCCGAGCTCGCTGGGAGCTGTAGTTTCCCCCCACGGCGGCCGTGCTAGGTGGTGAGCAACGGCGGCGAGGGAAACAACCAGCGTCAGGAGCCCAGCAGTAATCCCCGTGGCAAGTGCGACCCTCCAGGTAGGTCGTCAGCAGTGTCCCCCGCTCCTCTGTGGGAGCTCTCTCCGTTTAAGCGCCTCCGGGCGCGACAGACCAGGAAGTGGGCGGTGCTGAGTGCCGAGCTCGCTGGGAGCTGTAGTTTCCCCCCACGGCGGCCGTGCTAGGTGGTGAGCAACGGCGGCGAGGGAAACAACCAGCGTCAGGAGCCCAGCAGTAATCCCCGTGGCAAGTGCGACCCTCCAGGTAGGTCGTCAGCAGTCAAAAGCTTGATTAAAAATGGTTTAACGACTAATAAGGATAGTAAGGCACATTTTAAACCAAAATCCATATATATTCCTACAATACCAATTGATGCAATCAATGTATTCCAAGAGGTTGCAATTAAACAACAAAACATTTAAAGAGACAAACTTTCAAAACTCAGAAACAAAATTGGTCACAGTATAAAACTTTTCAATAGGTGGCAACAAAGATAGTTGTGTCATCAAAACATCTAACTACTGTGGTAATGTTGCCCTCTGGAACAAGCAGCTTTATGGGGAGGCACCATGGAAACTAAAGGACACTACTTACTACTAACCAATACAGAGGAATTACCAAGGGAACGTATAAAGAGATATCATAATATGTTGTTGACCTGAAGAGATGGTGGAATTTTGGAATATGAGCAATAGCAATTCTTAAAATAGATAACCTAACTGTTCCCACATTTTATTCATACTCAATCAATCAATCAATCATATCATTTGTAAAGCGCACTACTCACCTGTGAGGGTCTCAAGGTGCTGGGGTGGGGAATGCTGCTACTGCTCGAAAAGCCAGGTCTTGAGGAGTTTTCTGAAGGTCAGCAGGTCTTGGGTCTGTCTTAGGTGGATGGGGAGGGTGTTCCAGGTCTTGGCGGCGAGGTGGGAGAATGATCTGCTGCCGGAGGTCGCTCTTCGGAAGTGGGGTACTGTGGCAAGGGCAAGGTTGGCTGGCGGTGTAAAAGCTGAGTCTTCTGTTGAGGTACGTTGGTCCGGTGTTGAGGAGTGCCTTGTGTGCGTGGGTGAGCAGCTGCGGTGATGGATATCGAGGATCAGGCATGCAGAGGCGTTTTGGATACGCTGGAGCCATATCAGGATTTTGGCCGAGGCTCCTGCATAGAGGGCGTTTCCGTAATCCAACTTGCTGCTGACGAGGGCCTGGGTGACCGTTCTTCTTGTGTCATTGGGGATCCACTTGTAGATACTGCGGAGCATGCAGAGGGTGTTAAAACACAAGGAGGAGACAGTGTTAGTCATGGAGAGGGTGGAGTTGAAGATGACCCCTAGGTTGCATGCGTGGTCGGTGGGTGGTGGAGCGGTTCCCAGTGCAGTCGGCCAGCAGGAGTGGTCCCAGGCCGAAGGGGTGGATCCGAGGATGAGGACCTCCGTCTTGTCCGAGTTCGGCTTCAGTCGGCTGTTCCTCATCCATTTAGTGACAGCCTTCATTCCTTTGTGAAGGTTGGTTTTGGCTGTGTGGGGGTCCTTGGTGAAGGAGAGGATCAGCTGGGTGTGATCAGCGTATGAGATGATGTTGAGGTTGTGCCGACGGGCGAGGTGCGCAAGCGGTGCCATGTAGATGTTAAATAGAGTTGGGCTGAGGGATGAGCCCTGTGGTACGCGGCAGATGATCTCGGTGGCTTCAGAGTGGAAGGGGGGAAGGTGGACGGTCGGTGTTCTGCCAGAGAGGAAGGAGGTGGTCCAGTCCACGGCCTTTGGTTGGATCCCAGCATTGTGGAGGCGTGTTCATAATGTGTGGTGGCAGACCGTGTCCAAAGTGGCTGACTGGTCCAGGAGGATGAGGGCCGCTTTTTTTCCGTTGTCCAGCAGGGACTTGATGTCATTGGTGGCAGCGATCAGGGCAGTCTCAGTGCTGTGGTTGCTGCGGAACCCGGACTGGGAAGGGTCCAGAATGTTGTTCTACTCGAGGTAGTGGGTCAGTTGTTCGTTGACGGTCTTCTCAATGACCTTTGCCGAGAATCGGAGCAGGGAGATAGGCCAGATGTTCTTGAGGTCCTTGGGGTCCGCCTTGGGTTTCTTGCCTAAGCCGTTGATCTTGGCATGCTTACAGCTCTCCGGGAAGGTTACTGTCTCAAAGAAGGTGTTGATGAATTTCCGGAGATAGGGTGTGATGGATGAGTTGGCTTTGTTGAAAATGTGTTGTGGGCATGGGTCTGACAGAGATCCGAAGTGGATGGTGTTCATGATCTTGATGGCGTCGTTGTCATTGATGTTGGTCCAGGAGAGCAGGAAGTTGGTGCGGATGGTGGTCGTGGGGGTGGAGGTCTCAGTGGTTGTCGGGCAGTCGTGGCTTTGAGGCTGTTGTGGATGCGTGCGATCTTGCGGTGGAAGAAGGTGGCCATCGAGACACACAGGTTTTGTGAGGGTGGGACATCGTTGGTGTTGGAGCTGGGGTTGAGTAGTTTCTTCACAATATTGAAAAACTCTTTGCTGTTGTGTGCGTTGTTGTCTAAGTGGTCTTTGAAGGAGGCCCTTTTGGCGCATCTGAGGAGGTAATGGTGTCTGCGGGCGCTGTTCTTGTGGGCTGCGTGGCTGTCCACTCTTCGTTTACGGAGCCAGTTCTTCTCCAGCTTTCGGCAGGTTTGCTTGGAGGCCCGGAGGTCTTCAGTGAACCAGCTGGCTTTCTTGTTGGTGTGACTGTTGGAGGGTTTCTTGATCAGGGCGAGTGTGTGGGTGCAGTCATTGATCCACTGTCTGAGGTTGCGGGCGGCGTTGTCAGGGTCGGTGTTGTCAGCACATGGGCTCTGGGCGAGGGTCAGTGACTTTGCTCCAGCGGCAACGAGGCATCTGTTGAGTGCGGTGGTGCATGGTGGGTTTCTTGAAGGTGAAGTGGATGCAGAGATGGTCGGTCCAGTGGAGTTCGATGGTGTGGTTGAAGGAGACGTGGGGGCTTGCGGAGAAGATGGGGTCAAGCATGGGACCGGCGGAGTGGGTGGGTGTTGTGACGAGTTGTCTGAGTTCGAGGTTGGCTAGCTTGTCAATCAGGGAGGTGGAGTTGGTGTTGTTCTCGAGGTGGAAGTTCAGGTCCCCAAGCAGGATGTAGCCCATGGAGGCGAGGGCATGTGTGCTGACGAAGTCGGCGATGGATTCGCTGAACTGTGGTCGGGGTCTGGGGTGTCTGTAGATGAGGGTTCCTCTGAGGGTGGTTTTGGGGTCGGTGTGGGGATCTGGAAGTGAAGGTATTCTGCAGTGCTGAGGGTGTCATCAGTGTTGGCAGGAGCAGATCTGACTGCATGTGAGGAGCCGGATTGGGCCATTGGGGCCATGAGGATTCCCCCATATTCCCTAATGAATGTATGGTGGGTGCAATGTGTGGGTACCCAGACATCCACATTCAATGATGCAAGCCCTGAGGATGGGGTACTCTGGGCTTGGAACGCCTCAGAGAGGTAGGCCATAAGGCCTGATCTCCCTTTATTTCAGTAGTGTCCCTCATAAATGAGGTCTACAGGGCCTAACAAGGCTCGGGGAGGGGACCAAATGGCCCCACCTCCCCTTTAATTAAAACAAAAGGCACTGTGGGACTTAATCCCCAGGACCTACAAGGACCATAAGTAGTGGCCATGGGATGTGTTCTGTAAGGCCTAATAAAACTCACGTGGGAGCTACACAGCCCCCCTTTAATAAAAAAGCAGTCCTTTGGGATTATTCCCCCTAGGCCTAATAATGCTCAGGGAGGGGGACTATGCTCCCCCTCCTCATTAATTGAGAAAAATGTCCCTTGGGGAATGCGGCGGGACCACATGGCATTCTCCCCCTACATAAAAAGAAGGCCTTAGAGAATGAGTTCCCCCTGGCCAAATATGGCCCTCCACTTAAATTTTAGTGGGGGCCCCGGGACCGGAAGAAGCTTAGGAAGGGGGGGCCATGTACCGCCCACCGTTTTCATAACCAAAAGGTCCCTGGGGATTCGTTCCCCTGAGCCGAGTGAGGCTCAGGAAAGGTGACACTTTGCACCCCTCCCCTTGTTAAAAAAATACCTGAGTGGTTGCATTCCCCTGGGCCTAATAAGGTTGGGGCGGGTAACCATGTGACTGGCCTCCCCTTTAAAAACATAAGGTCCTGTTGTCAACCCCATCACGCACAGCTGAGGGCCATACATTGTGGTGGTTTAGCTTTTTGTATGGTAATAAAATATTACTTTATGTTGTAATACCCCCCGAAATTAACTGAAAAAAGAAGGCTAAAGTAAAGTTATAGTTATGTGAATGTGTCAATTATAACATTGATGTTTTGAACTAAACAAAGCACAGAAATTCATCAGTTGTACTTAGCAAAGTTAACTATCACTTGCACCTTGCCATGCTCTAAGTATGACTTCACATATTACATTCCTCATGATATATTCTATGACATCATTTGTGACAACACTGATGATATCTCAAATTACATAATTTATGACATCATTGATGATATTACTAATGACATCAACCAAGCTTCTTTTATACATATTGCTCCATAACCATCTATAACACTAGAGCAGTGAAAGCAAGTGCAAAATTGCTCAGAATAATATGAAGAATCATTATTGCTATCATACATTGACCCTATATGTACACGTTATGGGTAGCTGAGTTCATGTTGACTATAAACCCTGGATGAAAGGGTACCCCCTCTTGAGCAAAGGTCAACCTGTATACATCTTTTAGAGAAATCCAAGTTCCTCCAGATATTGAGGTCCTATTATGAAACTAATGCTCTAGGTAGGTCTCCCTTCCTTCACATAAACAATCAATCAAAAAAGATTACGCATTGCATTAAGCAGTACAAATAGAAGTTTAAAAATGCGATGAATGATTGTTTATGTGCGGGAAGTGAAAAATGCTTTGGTGCTAAGCAGCTGAACTCAACGCCAGCTCTAGGGGAAAAACAGGGGTGCGCCACATTCCTTTGAATATGGTGCATCCCAGCATTTTCAGAATGGAGAAGAGTTGCATTATCAATATTTGCATCATGCAACGCTTCTCCATTCTGTTGTAAATATGCCCCATTGCCTTCTTCCCTAACACCGATCTCCAGGACAACATGGATGTACAGTACAGTGAGGTGAAGCACAGACATCTGTCCTGCTGCCTCTCCTTAGAACAACAGTGATATGCAATGCTGTCTGAGACTGCGGTGACCTGTACCCTGACATATCTTACCCGGGGGCAGGTGTCTATAGAAGGGTTTGAGAAAAATGTATCTCTCTACTCATACATCCTCTAATACTGACATGTATACATTGTAGGCAATGAGGAGAAACTACCCTTTATCCTGGCACAAGTCTCTTGCATGCCAACTCTGTGTAGTATAGTGTGTGGAGAGACTGACTGCTATCCTGTGGCCTGTCTCTTGGATGATGGAAGTAGTGGTGGGAGTTTCTCTCGCTCCATTTCTGCTTTTTCCCACACTGTTAAGTTTGAAAGCAAGAATTTGTGTCTCCTAGAGGGATTTTTGTGCACTAGAAAGCCTCCCAGTGAGATTCTCAATGCAACTAGTCTCTGCAGGCCACAACTGTTCAATTTGAGAATGCTGCCTCAATTGTAGGAAAACTTCTGGATTGGAAATAAGAGGCTGCACTTTTTTTTACAGCACGAAACAAGTTCCCAGCACAACAAATCTGTGCGAGCAGCGCAATATGCTGAATTCCACTTCCTCACAGAACACTGTAGAATCTTGCAGAGTTTTTATGTAAGTCAGCAGAGTTAAATATCCACAAGTTCCGCCCAGCACGAGGTGTGAAAATTAAGGTGTGAAAAGCGGCTTACCTCACTGGTCATGGCTCTCCCCAGAATGACAGATGTACAAGTAATATTTCAAGTTGAAACTCCCTATATGCTCAGAAGTCTGCCTTGCACAACAACTATAGAGACCATGAAATTAAAACACACTGCCCTCTCAGGTGAGATATGTCCCCAGAGTAAAGTATGTACAAAGCAGACTGTGGATTGAAACTGTACTCTCTGCATGAATGCCCATAGTAGCGTATAGCAGAGTATGCTCTCTCAACAATCGTGTCTTGGGCAATTGTTGTCCTTATTTTATTGTGGAGACATACTCATCTCTGTTTCAGACACCTCTCAATGGCAACACCCATATGCAATAAGGTGTGAACAGCAGCTGATAGCAGTGTGTATTAGAGTATAAAAGTGAACTGCCCTCTGTGTCAAGACCTCTCTCTTATATCAGAACATGCACAATAACTAATCTCTCTAAAGGGAAGGACAACCTCCCCTTGGTATGAAGAATAACCATTTCCGCATAGAAACATATTTTGGTCCAACACCAAATCTCTGTTGGATAGAAGATGTGATTAGTGCCATTGACATGCATTTACATGTGGTAGTATATGTCCATCAAACATGAAGCTGCCAATTTTACAGAATACTGTAATAAACCTGAAATTTATGATGATTATTAAGAAAAGTAATCCACAGTAATTGGTAACTTTTTATTACATTAAAACAATACAACAACAATACAAAACCACAACTATATAAAAAAATATATATGTACAACAAATAAAGTAAAAAAACAATTTTTAAATACACACCATTTTTTCTGATACTGTGATACAGGCATTCTTTTTTGCTTTATTTGCCTATTGTATTTTAATCTTGGTAGCACTTCTTTTCCAGCCTTTTCTCCAACTTAGCCTGCCACAGTCTCTTCAATTTCCTGGTATGTGAGGGCAGGCTTTGTCGCAATAAAATCTCAGCAAAGTAGATTTCCTATAAATTGCAGCTAACAAAGCCTAACTCATGCCGAGTTAGCTTGTGGTGCTGAACTACAAAACTGTACAGATTCCCCCACATTCTTCCATCCTGAGTACATTGTGCCTGAAACAGTAGTAACTGCTGAACAGTAACATAATATAGTTTCTCTTAACAAGGCTTTTCTTTAACGCTTATGTAAGCATCCACTTATTTTCTCTGAGACAAGTTTCCAATTAAATCCTGAAAATAGCCAAAAAGATAAAAGTTACAAACTGGTCAATAGTTGATAACAGCAATTCATCAGTATTCTTAAACTTCCCACATTTTTCACCTGCAATCACATATTTACATCTAATGCACCAGTAACCTTTTTATTATTTTTTCCTGAAAAATGCCATACCCTCATTCAGTGCACATTTTTCACAAATAAATGTAAAGATACCATAAAACACACCAGTCTGTTTCAGCTGCAGATAAATTAACTTCTGCTCAGCAGAACTCAAAACGACTACTTTCTCCTCCAAAGGACAAAGGACAAAGCAAGATATCTCTGGTTATGACCCAATCACATCCCAGAATTTCATCAACCATATAATAAGATTGGTAATTATTGGTTAGGCCTTGCCCGTTTTTTTACTTCTCCTCATACATCCTGCAAAACTCCTGTGGGATCGTAAAATACCTCCTGACAGGCTAGTAATTTCCCCTGCAAATTTCGTGAGAGGATCTCAAGCACCTCATGGAAGGCTTTCCCACGTGTGTCTCACAGGATGCTTGTGAGATTGAATAACCCACATCAAAAATAACCATCTACTCATCACTGTCCTTTTTTTTTACACAATTACTGTCAAAAACAAGAACCTAAATATGCATTCCTACTAATAGAGTGTATTTAGAATGGCTGCCATTTAATTTTTGACATTCCAAAAGCCAGCCAGTCAGAGTGCTTAATGGATCCGCGGGAGCCTCTTGCTCCAACAAGAGTGCGGAAGCTCATGAGAAAAACAGGCCTCTCGACCAATCACTGGGCTCCATTTTGATTTTGTGCTCTCCTGAGAGGCTTGTGCGACTTTCGTGAGCCCAACTGGTATTTAGTAATTAGAAGTGCATGTTGAGTAGTTACTATACATTTCACCTATAATGTTACTTTAACCTTTTTTTTCAGTGAATGTCTTTTTTTTAATGTAAAGTAATATTTTGTGATGATGTATAAAGCCAACTCCCACCACAAACGTTCTCCACAGCAGGCAGCCAACACCATGCTTTGCATGTCCTTTCATTGTATGCAGCTGGGGGATTGCCACAGGGCCTCGTTTGCAGCCATAACCTGTATCCAACTCATCCATAAACATCCAAAGGCAGCAAATCCCATGCCGTGCACAGCCTCTGGTCATTTATGGGGTTGGCTGCAAGGCTTGGCTTGCAGCCTGACCTAGTGTCCAACTCTCTGAAGGCAATCAACCCCACGCTTCACATGCATTTGTCCGTGCACAGCAGGGAATTAACCACAGGGTTTAGCCTCACTTGAGGCTCTGTAGCTAAGCCCTCAGCAGGCTGCTATACCTACACTGTGCACAGTCTACACATGCATGGCATAGGGTTGGCCTTCGGACCCCATGTGCGCTATCACCAGGGCCAAAACATATCTACTTAAATAAGGAAGGTATACAACCTTGTTATGCTCTGGTGACCCCATCCCCCAGAGCACAATACCAAAAAAAGGGGAGGGGCTGGGAGAGGGGGTCATTATTTAATTTTTACTGTCCCAAACCTGTGGCAACAAACAGAAAAAAATGCCTAAATAGGACAGCTGGTAGGTTGGCTAACGTTCGCCAATCCAGGTCCCATACCATGGTGTATCAATAGTTTAGGAAAGAGGGAACTCCTAGACCACTGCAAAGGAGTACCATCTCTACTACACTCCAACTCAGGGCCCACATCTGTACCAGCAATAGTCATTGTTTCAGCAGTGCAGTTACACCCCACATAGAGCCGTACTTCTTAAAATCTCAACTGCAATCTTCACTTTAAGCCAAGGGTATAATTTTGCTTAGATAAAGTTCTTTTTACAGTTTTGTAAAAAGCAACAGAATATTTAAGCACTCTGCCTCTTCCAGATACTTCCATAATTTCTACATGAAAACCATATTCCAGTCCTTTTCCGGTTCTTTAAATATTGATTTATGAAAAATAATATGTAATTTATTATGGAGGGTGAGAACACGTGAATGCCTTGTTGAAAATTCTGATTGGTGATATTACAGAGCTTATCAAACGTTTTTGAGACTTACGGCTTTATTATGAGTTCAATGGTACATTTGACAGCTAAACCCACGGTAGTGGTACGCAAGCCACTAGACTGGCAGTCTGAGTGCCGTATTACGAGTTTTGCGGTTGGACCGCCAAAAGACTGATCCTGGATCCCTCTTTGGTAGCGCAGTGGTGAGGAAAATTAACATGCTGGCAATGCTGTTTTGGCACAGCAAAGCATATTGTGAGTTGCCTCACTGCCAATCTTTTCATGGGGCGGGGAAAGGTTGGCAGAGTGTCAAAAGAAGGGGCCCTAGCATGGCCCCCTGCCCCTTCAATGTCTAGTGGTGGATTCACAAGGGCACATGTTGTACCCCCCCTGAAAATTTGCCCCCCAGTTCATGCATGGTGCAGCATGCACCACGTGGTGCATGCAGCGCCATTCAGAAACATTCTATGGCGATGTCACAGCAGTGCCTGTCCAAGGCTCTCCTATGAGTCTTCAGACAGGCACCGCCATGACACTGAAACGGCACTGGGATTACAATCATAATCTGGCAGGCAGTGTGAGAATGGCATTTGAGGTTCTCCCGCCGGCCGGTGGCATTTGCAGCCCACAGGAGGACCACCAAACTCATAATATAGCCTCTTGCATAATACTGGTTGCCAACAGGCAGTACATGTGCACTTAAGATTATGATTTAAATATAATTGAAAGACACCAAAAACTCCCTTTCTGCACAAAAACAATCACCCCCAAAATGCAAGACCCCATGCAACATGATGCACGGGAGCCTGTGCTGGCAAATGGCACTCAGTGTGTGCCCGCGAAGGGGAAAGCACATGGATGATTAGTATTGTTTTTTAATGTTACACATCCCTGTACTTTTAAAATGATGTGCCTTAGCAAAGCAAAAAAGCTTGCTACTCCACTCGGCATCATTTTTCTGTAAATGATGCCCTCATTGTGCAGACAGTATATTTGACAGTTTTGTAGTTAGAGTAGACCACAATCCAGACGTAGGGGCCTTCCTTATCTCTGAAACCTGAAGAGCTACCTGGAACCATGAATGGAATAAATCATGAAGATGGTAATTACCCCAAGGTCCCTCCTGTCCTCGTCCCCTTCATACTTAACAAGTGAGATTTACTATCTCATTGACAGAAAAAAGAAAAGCAGGAATGCTGGTACCCCCTCCCTCTCCCTATATGGAGTACATAAGGGTACAGTACCCAGCATGCCTCCTGTTCTTTTTTCTGTCTTCGACAATTTTTTCTGCATTCCCAGGAGCCGGTTGGCTCCTGGTGCCTACCTGTTGCTGGGCTTCGGGTGGGGCTGGTTTCTTCAGGGTTTCCCCTCCTGCCGGGCTCGAGGTGTTCCCTGGATCATCTTCCTGGCTGCCGTTTGTCCTCTATACTGTTTGGTCATGCGTGTGGCTGTGGGAGGTGTTTGTCCTGCTTGGCTTGCTCAGTGATGCAGCGCTGTTTCCTGAGGCTCCGGTGGTGCGGCGGCCCCCCCGCGGCTGGAGCACTTCCTGCCGGGGAGTGCTTGACTTCCTTTGTGTGGAGCAGGAAGTCAGGCGTTTCAATGGACGGCCGGCGGCGGTGTTTGTTGGAAGGCTTGCCGGCTCTCCCCTCGTGAGTACCGCGTAGCGTTTTTTTTCTGTTTTACCTCTATTTAATGTGCACTTCCCCTGCGGTGCCTGGATAGGGCGAGTGGTGCTGCTGCTTGGTTGCCACTGTGTAAGGAGGGTCCTGTTCGTTTATACATAGGGGGCCTCCCTGACCATTTGCTGGTGCTTTCCTTCAGCGTTTTGCATGCTGGCCTTGGGCAGTCTTTGGTGGCTGTGTGGTTCTGCTGTGTTTTTGTCATGGGGAAGCACTCGAAGAAGAGCAGGCATGTTGAGGAGTCCTCCTCTTCTTCTTCTTCTTCTTCGTCCTCTCCTTCTCCTGCGAAGTCCAGGCGTCGTGCCCATGGTGGTGATGCCAGATTGAAGGCGATGATAGGAGAGACCTTGTTGGAGATGGGGGGTCCCAGGTCTAAGGGGTCATGTGGATAAGGATATGCTGCCGGATTTTTTGTCCCATGTGAAGGAGAATATGGGATTTCCTGCTGGCGATGTCCCGGGTACTTCTGGAGGGTCCTTGCTTCGTCAGTTCCAGTGCTCTGCGCCTGCGGTTTTGCCTGTCTATCCTTGTGTCAGGGAGGTTTTGAATCGGGAGTGGAAGGATCCTGATCGTATTCTGCTTCCTCGCTTTAAGGCGAAACTCTATCCTCTTCAGGATATGGCGACGGATTTGCCGGACTCTGTTCCTGTGGATTCTTTTGTGGCCAGTCTGGTGGGGCGCACTTCTTTGGCTGAGGATGCTGTTGTGCGTGATCCAGTGGAAAAGAGGGTGGACGCTTCGCTGCGTAAGGCATATTATGGTTCCCATCTGGCTCTGAGGACGGGCATCTACGGGACTTATGTAAATGTACGTAAATGTAAATGTACATGTACTTATATAGCGCAAATCACCAACCCGGTATCTAAGCGCTTGCTTAGGGAACCCGTCCTGGTATTCCCCTGTGAGATAACCCGGGCAGGGTATTCACAAGGTGAAAGCCAGGCATCCCACCTCGAGGGGCCGTTGTGGAGATTAAGCAAGCTATTGCCCAGAGTCGCAGAGTGTGAACCCGTGAATCGAGTAGGCACCGGAGCGAGAATTGTCGAGTCCGTGGACATTTTAGGACTCAAGACCCCGCCGAGCCGGCAATTGAACCCTGGTCCCGGGCTGACCTCTGCTTCCAGGTCTGCCTCCTCTAACCAGTGAGCCACACTTCCCCACTTCTCCATGTTGCTCAGTCCCTTCTTTCGGACTTGAAGACTTTGTATGGGTCCATGGATAATGCTACTGATTGTTCTGCTGTCCTGGCCCACATTGAGCGTCAGTGGAGTTTCTCTCTGATGTGTCCTTCGATGTGGTGCGTGCTTCTGCCCTCTCAGGGGGTGCTTGCATGGCTGCTCGTAGGAACTTGGTCCTCAAGGATTAGAAGACTGATTCGGCCCAGAAGTCTGCTAAGCTGAGGTTGCCCTTTCAGGGTTCCATGTTGTTTGGGGCTGAATTGGAGGGTAAGCTTCATCGGCTTTTCAAGGAGAAGAAACATTCCTCCTCTTTCAAGCTACCCTCGGCTGCTCCGGCATTTTCTAAACCTAAGCGTTTCTTTCGCCCCTCTTCTCACAGGCAGTTTTCCAGGGGCCGTGGTCGTTTTCAGCCTGGACAGGGTCGGGCCAAGAAGGCGAAGTCCCCTCCTGCGAAGCCTCGTTCCTGACTATCTGGGGTCTGAGGTTGGATCCTTGGTAGGTGGTCGGCTTCGGTTGTTTCTTCCGGCCTGGATGTCCTCCTCTTCGGACTTATGGGTCCTGGACCTGATCCATTTGGGGCACCGTGTGGAGTTCTCCAGCCTGCCTCCGGACTCGGGGTCCATCCGACTTCTTGGCCGTCCTGCCCATCCAAACGTGCAGAACTGTCTCTGGGTGTTCAGTCGCTGTTGGACAAGGAGGTGGTTCGGGTGGTTCCTCCGGGCAAGCTGGGTCGGGGGTTTTACTCCATCATTTTTCTGGTGCCCAAGGTGACTGTGGGGTTTCACCTTGTTCTGGATCTCAAAGCCCTGAACAAGTTTGTGATGCGGATTCCATTCAAGATGGAGACTCTTCAGAAGGTTATTCCCCTGGTTCTCCAGGATCATTACCTGTGCACTCTGGACCTTCAGGGTGCCTATTATCGCGTGCCTGTCCAGCCTCTCTCCAGTCCCCTCCTTCGCTTTTGTCTTCTGGGGGTCCATTACCAGTTTGTTGTTATTCCTTTCGGCCTGAGGTCGGCTCCGAGGGTGTTTACTAAGGTGGTGGCTCCCTTGGTGGCTTTCTTGCACCTCCAGGGGATGATGGTTTATCCTTATCTAGACGAATGGCTCCTGCATGCTCCCTCTGCGGAGCGGTTGTTGGTGGATCAGAGGTTGGTGTGTGCGCCCTTACGGGACCATGGGTTCCTGTTAAACCTCCCCAAGTGTCTGCTTCTCCCCTCTCAGGACTTGCAGTTCATAGGGGCCCGTTTCCGCACGGATTTGAATCGGGTGTTCCTGCCGGTGGCTCGTGCTGTGACCCTGTGTGCCCTGGCTCGGCGGTTTCTGTTGGGTCGGTCCTTTCAGGTCCGTCTTTGGTTGCGCCTTCTGGGGTTGATGGCGGCCACAGTGTTCACGGTGCCCTGGGCGCGTTTCCATCTTTGTCCTCTTTGGTCCTACCTGTTGGCACGGTGAAATCCCTTGTCGGGGGACTTGTCCCTTTTGGTCCCTGTGTCTCCGTCGATCCTTCCGGCCCTGCACTGGTGGACTCTGTCGTCCAATCAGGACAGGGGCTTGCCTCTGCAGTGTCCTCCTCCGGTGGTTCTTACGACGGATGATAGCGCTTTGGGCTGGGGGGCGACTTTGGGGTCGGAGTGCCTTCAGGGTCGGTGGTCCCTCCGGGAGGGTCAACAGTCTTCGAACTGGCGAGAGTTGTCTGCTGTGTGTCGGGCTGCCCGGGGGATTTGGCTCCTTCTGTTGGACCAGCATGTGTTGGTTCGATCGGACAACTCGGTGACAGTGGCCTACTTGAATCACCATGGCGGTATCCATTCTCGGTCCCTGAATGCGGTGGTGTACCCCTTATTTTGCTGGGTGGAGGGCCATCTTTTGTCCCTGGCGGCTGTTTATGTCCGGGGGTTGGACAATGGGGTGGTGGATGCCCTGTCATTTTTTTCCTGCCGCCCTGGAGTTGGCCTTCACTCCGGCGGCCTTTCGTCTGGTGTGTGAGAGGTTTGGTCTTCCATTTCTGGACCTCTTTGCTTCCCGGCTCAATGCGCAGCTTCCCCGGTTCTTCTCCCGGATTCCTCAGGAGGGGTCTTAGGGGGTGGATGCCCTGTCCCTTCCGTGGCCTGCTCCCCCTATGGTTCTGATTTCTCGCTTCCTGTCTCGCCTGATGGTGGAGGATCGGGAGGTGGTGGTGGTGATGCCTTTCTGGCCCCGCCGGTCGTGGTTTCCCACTCTGAGGCTGTTGGCTGTTTCGGGTCCGTGGTTCTTCCCCTTCCCTCCGTCCCGTTGCGGTCCTCTCCGATGTTGCCCCTGCGTCGGCTTCGGCTGTAAGTTTGGTGGTTGAGAGGCAGGGATGGTGTCATAGGGGCCTCCCTGAACATTTTGCCTTGGCTATTCAGAAGTCTCGGAAACCTTCTACCCTTCAGTCCTATGGTAGGCATTGGGGTAACTTTGAGCGATGGTGCCTTGGCCTCGCGTTGTCACCCTTGGTTTGTCCTTTGTCGGATGTTCTCCAGTTCCTTTGGGATAGGTTCGAGAAGCGTTTGTCTGTCTCTACTCTCCGGGCTCAATGGGCTGCTATAAGGGCTTTTCGGGCACCTTGGAGGAACCTACCTGATGTTGACGGTTTGGTTTCTCGCTTGTTGCGCAGTTTTGCGATTTCTCGCCCTGTGGTGCGTCCTTCTTTTCCTCTCTGGAGTCTTCCCTTGGTTTTGAGGGTTTTGATGGCTGCTCCCTTTGAGCCTTTGGAAGAGGTTGATTTGAAGTTTGTCACCCTGAAGGTGGTTTTTCTGGTGGCTATCACCTCGGCTTGTCGCCTGGGGGAGCTGGGTGCCTTGATGGCTCAGGAGCCTTTTCTGTCCTTCTCTGCGGATGGGGTGGTTCTTCGTTTGGATTCTTCCTTCGTACCTAAGGTCTCCTCCCAATTTCATCGCTCTCAGGAGCTGGTCCTGCCGGCTTTGGATTCGGCTCAGGTGGACGAGGATGATCTTCCTTTGTCCTTGCTGAATGTTTGCCGGGCTTTGAGGGTCTATGTTGACCAGACCCGTGCCTTTCGGCTTTCTGACTCCCTGTTTGTCTCTTTTGGTGCTGTCTTCCGGGGTCGTCGTCCTTCTTCTTCTTCTTCCATTGGGCATTGGTTGATGCAGGTTATTGTGCTTGCCTATTCTCTTTCAGGTTCTCCTCCCCGGCTGGGGTTCAGGGGCGTTCAACTCGGGGGATGGCTGCTTCCTGGGTGGAGGTTCGTGGGGTGTCCCTTTCGGAGATTTGTAGGGCCGCCACTTGGGCGTCTGATAATACCTTTGTTAGGCATTACCCTATCCAGAATGTTCTGGGGGATGACACTAACTTTGGTTTGGGGGTTCTTAGTGCTGTGTGTTCCTGATTCCCCTTGTTTTCTTTTCCAGTGCTGTTTTTTCCAATAAATTGCTGGGTTTTGCAGTGCTGCTGTGTCCTGGTGGTTTGTTGTTTGATGATGGCCGGTTGCTGCTTGGGTATTCTCACTTGTTAAGTATGAAGGGGACGAGGACAGGAGGGGCCTGGGGGTAATGTCCTATTACTTACCGGTAATCTTCATTACTCTGGGTCCCGTTGCCCTTGTCCCCTTCATACCATCCCTCCCTTCCTCCCGGGCTTTCCGGCCCTCATCTTGGGCTTGGTGGTTCAGGAGGCATGCTGGGTACTGTACCCTTATGTAGGGAGAGAGAGGGGTCTACCAGAATTCCTGCTTTTCTGATTTTCTGTTGATGAGCTAGTAAATGTCACTTGTTAAGTATGAAGGGGACATGGACAACGGGACCCGGAGTAATGAAGATTACCGGTAAGTAATAGGACATTACAATCACCTTGGTCTCCTGTAACAACAACAAATCAAGATTCTAATCGTTTGAACACAGTCTGGATATGTTTCATGAAATATACATCACATTTTTATCCTGCTATGAATTTACTTCAAAAAACACAGTTGATGGACAGATTGTAGAACAATGTCATACATTCACCCCAGTACAAGGATCTGGGCATGAATCCATCGGTTTTTTGCACTCCACACCACCCTGGGTTAGACACTGGCTATATGCAAATCAGCTCTGACCCTGTGCCTCATGGGAACAGTCCAGTCCGAACTACCAAGCCATGTCTTTCCCAGACCGGAATCCCTGATGAGGTCCAAAATGGTGTCTGAGTCCAACCTGTTCTTCTGGAGGATCTCTGCCTCTGTGAGCATGAACAGGGTGATCCTCTCTCTGTAGACCTGCTCCTCTCTCTGCTATTCCCTCTCTCCTTCCTGGTGTAGCCGTAGCCGTCTTGCAATGACATAAATTAGTAGATTTGCATTTTGGTTCCTTTTTTATGGGTTGCAGTTGGTTACCACCTGATTCCAATCCATGGTAAATACCGACTCTTAAATACCGATTTTGAGGCTAATTCGGTATTTCTGCGCTTACCTACATCTCAATGATCATTTTTACCACTTCTTATTTTCTGAATCGGTATTTTACCGATTCGGTAACTTTTCCGATTCGGTAAATTTACCGATTCGGAGGGTTTTCGTACTCCTACATCCCAATGGCTCAATACCGGTCAGTAACGGCCATAAATCGGTAATTTCGGCCATTACCGACCGGTATTGGGCCATCTACATATGGCCCTTAACCTCTTACCAAAAAACCCAAAATAATTCCAAGCAGTTCTTCTTCAAAGGGATAGGCCCTTTTTGTTTTTTTCTGGGCAGCTGGAGGTACAAGGGTGCATGTTCCATTCCTATACAGATGCCAAGACATATGGCACAGCCACGGCTACTTCTTGCTCTGGCAGGCTGAAGAATGGCCCTTACTTGGTCTGGGCTGTCTTCTGTCACAACCATAAACTTTCTCAACTGCGGGACTCATGGTTGGCTTATGTAAATGATGGAGTTGGATGGGGCGTGTGTGAATGTGTCCACAGTATATCTCCTGCACCCAGAAAAATCCCTTGTGCTCTCTATCAACTTGAACAGAAGTTAATAAAGATGCTGAAGTTGGTGTTCTCCGTTGTCTACGGTCCATAAATGTAAGTTCCCTGTAAACAACACTCTGTACCTTCTTCATTCACAGTCTGTGTGTTTGAGCATGTGTGTTATTTGTTAGAACATCCCACACACAGCTAGAAACAGAGGCAGAACATCTTTCTGCCAGAGTTTAAATATCTGTGAGCACTTTCCCTGGTAGGCCATGACCTATTCTCATGTTTCCTAACTACCAACTCGGTCATTTGTCTCAATTCTGCTACATACACAAATGAAGGCAGCCTTGTGCCATGGTGCATAAGACCCTCAGTTACAGGCATTATTGTGGTTGTACAGAAAGGCACACTTTTCTGCACAAAACAGTCATTGGAGTATTTTCGCTCTTTTTCAGTGTGCAGCCAAATGACGCTTGTTTTGAAGGTGAAACAACAAGGAGAAATAAAGATATTTCTCCTTGTTGCGCCTCTTTCGGGAATGCATACTTTTTTTTGCATTTGCAAAATCTGGGAATGTGGCAAAAAGCATGGGTGGATGCAAGGGAACACCAACAATTCACCCATGAAATGCCGAAATTTGCACCGGCTTGCATTACTCCAGATTTCCAAGCTATGTAGGACCATGCCAGGTGGCTTTGTGTGACTTTGTAAACCTCTTGGACGCAAGAGAAGCACAATCACTTGTGAGTTTGTGAGCCCTGATGTTTTTGAAGACAACAGAATGCTTTAGAATTTAGCTCTTGTTCTTCTGTAACTTCATATTGATAAAATCAGAGTGGGCTCAGTTGAGTCTTGAAGACATGCATTAATTTGATATGATAAAGACATGTTTTGAAATAAAATTTGAGAAAACTCTAACATAGATCAGTCTACACAAACAATTTATTACCAACAGGTTTAGCGAAGGATTGCATTGCCCTTGCATGACACATAGTTAACCCAATCCTTTAGGACATGTCAGCGAAGGCACTGGATTGAAGGTAGCAACATAAGTACTTATGAGGGGCTGTATAGCATATTTCTTAAGGAGAACATCATGACTTACAGTTTATAAGAAAAGTTACACCAGTATCTAGTGGTCTCAGAGCTGTTTAGTCTTAGGAAATTAAGCAAGATAGCTGATGAGTGTGTGAGAACCCATGTCTTCAATCAGCACCAGGCTAGAAACACCAAGAAAGGGTGGTTAGGCCCACAAAAACATAAAGAGGGATTTGGTAAGTCTACAACAGATTCTCCCTCTGTTCTTTAAATGGGAGGTGACAAATCCCACACAAACTTTGATAAGCAGAGGCAAGGGAACCAAGGGCTGAAAAACTAAGGGGACACCTTGGTATGCTTTAACTGTCAGAAGTCAGGGCACTTCAGAGATGACCCCACCTGCTCGAAGAATGTGGTTAGCACTGGACTGTTCAGTGTAGCCATAGAGGAGGACTCCTCACATAGGATTTACTCTTAGCATTTTGTTAGGAGAGAGGTCCAAATGGCAAGATGGTCCTCTCTGAGGGTGAGTGTAGGCAATTCTACTCCATTCAAATGAAGAAGATGCCTGCCATTTGCCTGCGAGACACATTTGCCAGTCACACTATAGTGAGTGACAGGTTGGTGTCCCCAAAAATGTATGTGCCAGGAGGGACATGAAGAGCAGGGGTGGCCCCATGTGAGGTCACAACCATGCCTGCAGTAATAGTGCCCTAAAATGGGAGGGTACCTTTAGCTGGCATAAGGTGGCAATCAGTCGAGACCTCCCTTTAATCTGCTTGATGATGAGAGAAAAAGCTCCAGAAAAAATGACTACATGCAGAGGTAACATTTTGATGGCAGCCTCCTGCTTATTGTATCTGCCCATGGTCTCCATCGCCATCAGCCTCAAACTTTGACTCTGTCCCAGATGTCCCAATTAGGCTGTATGCTTTTTAAGCACTAAAACGTTTTGATGTATATTTGTTAATAAACATAGAACATATTCTTATATACTGATCTTGTGTATTGTGTCTTACTTATGTTATGGTATGTTATGTTATGGTATGTTATGTTAGTCAAATTTATAGCGCGCCCAACTACTCAAAGAGTGTTCCTGTGTGAACCCAGTGGGGAGAGGTGAAAAGACTGCTAGATGAAAAGAAAAGTTTTCAGATTTTTCAATAAATGCTTACATTCCTGGATACTGCGAAGGTTCAAAGAAAGCAGATTCCAGCAGAGGCTTCTATAAAAGCAAAAGAACTTGCTTCAATTCAATTAAGACGGAAGCGCGGAACGTGAGCGAGAAGCTACGATGCTGAACGCAGCTGTCTAGCAGGAACATAAAACCTAACGTGCTTTCTCAGATAGACCGGACCATGTCCGTACAGAGCTAAATGAGCGAGAGCAAGGGCTTTGAACCTGACTCTTTGTATCACAGGTAACCAGTGAAGGTCCCACAAGTGTTGCCTTATGCTGGTTTTAATGGGAATGTTAAGGAGAGTCCTTGCCGCTGAATATTGGACCACATGTAATCTGTTCAGCAGGTATCCCGGAAGGCTTACGTACAGTGTATTGGCATCGTTACTGCATGGTAGAATCATGGCATGAGTCACTATCTCCCTAACTGATTTAGGGCAAAGCTGTAGAAATTTAATAAGAGACTTGAGTGTGCCAAAGCACTGCCCAGCAAGCTTCTTTATTTGAGTAGAAAAGAGAAGTTTCTTGTCAAACCATATCCCTAGGTTTTTTGTAGGTCGGCCCTCGGCCAGAGTGATTTCCAGAACTGAGGGGGAAATTCTTGAACAGAAGGATCTCTGATTTTTCCTCATTGCACTTTAATTGTGCAGGAGAAAGCCATTGGAAGATGGCCATCAGACATGATTTGTCTAAAGAAGTGTAGTAGTCACCTTTCTTCCTTTGTGAAAAGGAGCTGTTTATAATCTGTACAACCGATGATCTTATCTCCCAGCTCCTCTGCCAACTGGATCAGGGTAGTGACATATATATTGAAAAGAAGGGCACTCAAGGTGGACCCTTGAAGTACACCTGTGGTCACAGTCTGAGGGGTGGAGAAAAAGGAGAGGGCCAAACTTGTTGCATTCTGCCCTCTAAAAAGGACTTCATCCATTTCCAAACTGACCCCGAAATACCAATATCAGAAAGGCGAGTCAAAAGCGGGGAGTGTGGCACTGTATTGAATGCCACAGAGAGGTCCAACAAAAAAAGAGCTACCCTGCCACCCGTATTCAAGCATTCCTAAATGGCTTCAGTGACTTCAACCAGAGTTGTGTCGGTGCTATATGTGGTTCAAAACAACAGAAGAGTATTTACAATTATGATGTATACAAAGCTCTAGAAGGGGTAAACGGTGAGACAGCCCATCCACCACCACCTTATATGCCTTATATCAGAGAGTGAACTGTGTCAAAGGAATAGTGACTTCCCAATGTGGAAGAAAGGAACCCTCAGGCACCCACATGCAGTAGGTAGCCCTGTTTCTTCATCGGGTTCCTGTGGTTAGTAGTGTGAGGGTATAATGAACCAAAAATGTGCAGGTTAAAATGGGTGTAGACCACTCCCTCAACCAACACTTTTAATAGAGTGGTGATTCGAACCCAATTAAAAACAGTGTGAATGTAAGGACAACCTGGGGTTAAGTAAATGTGAACCCCCTGTCCTAAGAATAGGTCGACATTTTTCAGCTTTAGGGTCCTGTTCGACCCAGCATTCCTCAGGACCAATGGTAAATTCTCTACCAAATGGGCACGGCCAACCCTTTGTAGCCTACTCACGTTGGAAGGAAGATAATCAGCTTTACATATGTATTTTTACCAACTTATAATCGCTGTTTTGATAAAAGCTCAGGTGTTCAACCTCCGTTTTGTGAGGGGATTCAAGCAAGCCGGGCTGAAGACGGCTGAAATGCCAGAAACCGGTCCTCGGAAATTTGTTTCCGGTCCAGGGAAGGCATGGCTTGGCAGTTCGGGCTGGACTATTCCCATTAGGCACAGGGTCAGACTGATTTGCATATGGCCATGTCTGAACTGGGGTGCCAGAGTGGGCTAAAGAACGGTGATGGATTAAACCCAGATCTGTTGACTGGGTGTGAGTGTTTCATTGGTTCAGATGCTCTGTCCATCACGACCCCCTTTTGTACCGCTTTGTTCATCACAAGTTGGCAGGCTATGCTCAGACGTGAGTCCCTTGCTCACTTTGCCACTGGATTCAAGCAAGCCGGGCTGAAGACTGCTGAAATGCCGGAAACCGGTCCTCGGAAGCTTGTTTCCGGTCCAGGGAAGGCATGGCTTGACAGTTCCGGCTGGACTGTTCCCATGAGGCACAGGGTCAGACTGATTTGCATATGGCCATGTCTGAACTGGGGTGGCAGAGTGGGCTAAAGAACGGTGATGGATTAAACCCAGATCTGTTGACTGGGTGTGAGTGTTTGATTGGTTCAGATGCTCCGTCTATCACCACCCCCTTTTGTACCGCTTTGCATAAACCATAGGCGCACACCAACAATAATATATTCAAAGGCCTATTCTAGTTTCCACTCCACCTCCTGTTTTCATAGGTATCTCATAGATGCACACCGGTAAAAATATTTTCTAAACATGTTTACATTTTTGCCACCACCTCCTGCCTGTATAGGTGCACATTAGCAATAATATTTTTTAGGATTATGCCATTGCTCCTGCACTCTTGTCTGCAATAGGTATCTAACAGATTCAAACTAGTAATTATGTTTTTAAGGAATTTCCCATTTTCCCATGCACCTCAAGACTGCCACAGCTGTCTCATAAACCTTAGAGTCACATAAAGTAAACATTTCAATATGTATGTTATTGAAAGATTATGTCAGGGCTTGGAATGTATTCACTATGGTTAATTCATTGAAATGTGACCTCAATAAAGTCTATTGTCTGTATATTCTAATTGCAAATGCCACATTTCACTGATTTTATTTTTGTGTTTGTTTGCTTTTAGGTGCACAACATATATCAGGCACAGTACTGCCAGACAGAGACACCAGCAGTAACATCATCTAAGTCCTTCTCTGCTTCTGCTTGTACAACTAACTGACAACTATTAGAGCTAGAGGTACTAGAACCACCTTTCTCTAGTTATTCAGGCCTTGGCAGTGACACTCTAAAAAAATGTCCTTCCTAGTTTGGGACTTGTTTATGATTAGCAATCCGGAGGATCAAATTTTAAAATGCTCCATTTGTTATGTAAGCAGTTGTTAAGGTAAGCCAGGTTCTCACCACGGTACTGAAGGCCAAACAGCCCATCTGAAAAAACAACACACAATCTAGTAAGAAGAGCACCTTAAAACGTTAAGGACTGGTAGTGGTTTTGATGAGATAGGGAAAGCAGTGATAGAGAAGAAGGTGGTCATGAGAAAGAAAATGAATGACAGCATTACAGAAAGCAGCCCTGTAAATGTGACAACATCCCCTGCATCAGCAACCTCCAAATGACACAAGACTCAGATGCAGACATCTCTGCAACCTACAATGGTTCCCTCCAAGATGCACATTGAGTCCTCCACCTCCTGTTTCTTTCTCGAAATCGCCTGTGTCAGTGACATCAAAAATAAAAAAAAAACAGGTTAGTATCAGGGGCATGTGTAGGCAAAAGGGGCTCTATAAATGCAACCGCACAACAGTACTTTTATACAATGAAATATGATGCAAAAATAATAATGAACCACCTTCCTTTTTCTTTTGAGGAAGAAGTGAGATTTTGGGAACTTTGGATGGCCATCTGCTTGAAATGGAAGGTTCAAAGATAGACCTATTTTTCCAGAGTTGCTGTTCCGGCACTCCATAATGATGTGCTGAACTAGATTGGTAAAGCTATGCATCAGAGTGCTGTTCAGACTATGCATGTGACAACAGACGTGTATTTCAGGGTTCTGTATTTGGTGCATTGCATCAACCAAATTGTGCACAACTTTTAAAAAAAGAATACATAGTCATCAACATACCGGCAAACTGCTGAAGAATCTACATTAATTTCAGTCATTTATTTAAATCCCAGAAGCAGTTGAGGATCATTCAGCCTGCTAACAGAGTACTGGTCAAATGCCTCATATAGGAGGTGCCAAAACATTGGAATTCAACCTACTACATGTTGTAATGTCGGTTTGAGAAATACTGACGATCACCGACTATGTCCTTTTAAGAGGAGGGGGTGCAGCTGGTAAAAGCATAGCAATGGAGATGGATAAATGGGGACTAGTCCAATGCCTGACACAAATGATACTTCCTAATATGGTTTTCACACAGGAAGTCAGAACGGAGGCCAGAATGAAGAGCCATACAATCCTGTTGTAGAGAAATGTGACGTTCAAAATGTATTCTCAAGTAAATTAACCACTATCCTATTCTATGTATCTCTCCACAAACATAAACTAAAAGTAGGCTGTAGATAGTTATTTGTATGCTTGAAACTGAAAGTGTATTCTGTTAATTTGAATGTCCAACTGCTACCATGTCTCACGTGTCTATATGATCTTTAGTGCCCTTATATCATTATTGTTAGAGCTACTTCACCTTTCACCTGTAACAGCATTACACAAATTATGAAATATAACATTTAATAAATATACTGTTTTTACTACAATGTACAAACTGGGCAAACTAATAAAATGAATCTATAAAAAATGTACTACTCCCATGTCACACAATGCACAAATAATACACATTTTTAAAAATGTGCAAATCTCCCTCCAATAAATGCAACATTAGTAACAAATTTGGATTGTGATAAGTAATATTTACTGTACCAATTTCCAGCCAATACAACAGTAGTAAAATTGTTGGAGTGCGAAGGGGTAAATGTACTATTGCTAATCCAATAAGTACAATAGTAGTGAAAGTGTTGGATTGTGTAGGGGTAAAATGTACTAGTCCTACTCCAGTCAGTACAACAGAAAGGGAAAATGTTGGATCGTGAAGGTGTAAAATGTACCATTCCCGCTCCTTTCTGTTCAACATTAAAAACAAACAAAATATCTTCAACAAAAGAAAATTATTTTAGAAACAAAGTAAAAACAAAAAATTTCTAAATATATTGAAAAATAAAGTATATATATATTTATTACAACAAATAAAAAAATAAGCATATTGCAATCCTAAATACATAGCACAATACCTACAAATATTATTATAAAGAAAATAAAAAATAATTTTCATACAAATAAATATTTGTGTTTAGAAATGATTTATTAACAAAACCTTTAATTATTACATACATTTATTTTAGATACTTTCTGCCATATCACACCACAAAACTCACAACCTGAAGTGTTCTATTCTCTGCTGCCATCGATGTGCTGCTATCTTCTGCCTGGTGGGTGGTCCGGCTGGAACAGCTATATTGAGAAATGTAAATAATGACCTGTGCAAAAATTGAAATAAGTGGGCACTGCATTGCTGGTTCCCTCTGGCTATTGACATTACATGTGATTATGTTTATGATTAAGAGAGTCACAAGGTCATTTGTATGTTTACTCACAGATGCCTTGCATAAAAAAAACACTGACTGTGGTAAAAATGTATTAAGAGGCAGAATAACATCAGATTTTAAAAACTGTGGTTGTATTATTTTTTTCATCTGAAGGCTTTTCAAGTAACTATAAACAGACACTTTGAGTTGAAAAAAAAAATACCTGTCATTAATGAGTGCGGTATTATGCACTATAGAGTACAATTTGTGTGGTGTGCTAAAATAGTGAAGCCATGCAAATTGCTAGCCAGTGCGTCAGGTATTTTGCTACTGTCTGTAGCTGTAGCAGCTGTAGTTGGCACATATCATTGTTTTATTCCAATGGCCCGGCTCTTTTCCAAAAGCATTTCTTTTTCTTTCCAAGCTCCAAATGTGCAGATGCAAAATAAATAAGATATAACATCAGACACCTCTCGTATGAAATGCAGATATTAATATTTTTCAATGTGTAACGCATACACCAAAGTTGACATCAATTCATGCACTTACTCCCACCTTCCTCAGTAGCCCCACCCACCACCACATATTATTTTCAACAAATGATTTCGCTGGGCAATAGGCAAGGATAAAATACTTTACTTACTCTACCATAGCGTAAAAGGATTTGAAAAGTAGGGTAGAGTTTTTTTATATAGAACTGAGAGGCCACTTCATCAATTTGTCATCCTTGGCTTATTCAGTCACTGTGCAAGTCGAAAGGGAAAAATCTGAACAGGTGTAAAATACATTTGTGATGGGAAGTGAATAAATATATTCTGGAATCTTTTCACATGGTTATAAAATTAAATGTGGCACATGCCTATAACTGATTTTCTAATTTGGTAGGCTGGAATTGAAGAACCTAGGAAAAAATAAAGGTGTGAAGTACTAAGTGAGAGAAGGGAAACCCACCTTGCATTTTGGTTTGCAATGCATTGAAAACTTTGTAAAGGCTCCATTAACTAGGGGTGGGCGGAATTTGTGTAGTTGAGCTAAGCTAAACTCTGCGAAACTGTAAAAAATCTCTGCGAACACGAAAAAGTTTAGCAAACACGTGGAATTGCTTGTTTAGCCCATTCAAGATGCTTTTTTCCTGTTCCTGAACGCTGTTTGCATGCTGCTCAGGGAGAAATATCTCGTGATCACCCATTTTGAAAGAACGAACAAGCAAAAAATTCCCCAAAGCCACGGATCACAGAATTTTTGGCAATTCCGCATTTTCCGCGGAAAGTGAAATTACCCAAAATTCACAAATTCTGTGAATGGAATTTATTGACCAGGCCTACCATTAACTGAGTAGACGCACATTGCACAGCCAACACTGCAGTCACTAATTGACCCATACGGCACTTTGGTTATAGGTGGCAAAAATGCCATGGGGGGGGGATGAATGATGGGTGGGATACATCTGGCTCACTTAACAAATACATTGAGTCAAGGAAGTAGAACAGAAAATAAAAGGTACCCCTACCATAGCTTTTATAACCCTATATAATCAAAGTAAGCAATGTAGGTAAGCAGCATGATACTCATGAGAACAGCTGCATTGCTTATCCATCCAAGCAATCCATATATTAATTTGTCCTTTCATTCTAAATCATACAAAGTCACCATGATTAAGCTAAACTTTCTCATATGCAGTCTTTTACCAAACTTCCCATTCCATTATCCAGCCATTCAATATCCACCCTTTCTTCAAACCGTCCTTCAGCCCATCCATACCTTTACCCACCCACACACATTTTCAACCACCCACCCTTTCACTCACATACTATTTCCTTTCATGTAACCTTCAGTTCTTTCATGCTTCCCTCAAGCCATAAACACTCATCATGTGAGCTTTTGGTGAGTTGCAGATAGAAGAGGCCATAGCAAACCAGCAACAGCTGCAGCTGGTAAAGCTGAGGAGGGGAGTTCACAGTCATGTGTTGATGCTGCCCTGGTACTAGCTAGTGAGTATAGTAATTACAAGTATCTATGTGACTTAGCAATGCACATCCCTGCTTCCCTGCTACAAATTATCCTCTTCCAACTGACTTGTCTGTGTCTCCTCCTTTAGGGGCACCAACGCCAGCATCACTGGTGTTCTGTTTGACTAGAATAAAACATTATCCACATGCACCACCAAAAATACAACTGCATTACATCACTACAGTACAGTTAGAACTGCAGTATCTTCTAACAAAACAATCACCCTTGGCATTTCACAAAGTTAGACAAGCCAGGGGTGGAATAAATGCCAATGAAATACATGGTGTTGGTTGGCAAAGGCAATGGGAGTGGGTCATCATAACTTAATTCCAGCCATGCTGTCCTGTCATGGAAAACTGCTGGTTTACTGTATAAATGAACGAGAAAGAAGTACACTACTTTGTGCGGTGAGGGGGCCATATTGACCATGGCAACTCACTCATGAACTCAACTGTTAGAGCATGAGCAGGATAAAGAAAGTGTTCTCAACAAACATAAATGACGAATAATATGTATAATACTAGTTTATTCGGGCCTGCAATCAAGCTTGATATTCCTAGTCTAACTTTTATAGTACAACACGATATACAGAAGAGAGGGAAAGATAACACAGAAAGCAGAAGATAAGTGACCTAGAGTCAAGTGAGTTTGTATCCCGTCCTCTTCATAATGTGGAAGGAAGACGATAGGTAAGAGTCTCAGAGACTCTTTATTTTTCATCAGCAACACCAGCCTCCAGGCAGTAACTCCCATCTTAGATTCCAGCACCGATATTTCAATACCCCTAGGGGTATATTCTCAAGACCGTGTGATAACATCAAAAAAGTTACTCAACGCAACCCTCAACATTGCAGTCTACCGCGCGAAACTTATGCCATATTAACCAAGTATTCACAATACGGGGCGGTACAATGCAATAGTTACCAGAAAACACATCAAATGGGCGCGTTAAAATCAACACCGCAAAAATACAAAAGATGAACGTGAAAAAAGCTGCAATGAGGCCAATCACAATAAAAAAACAGTGAAAACCAGCCACAAGCCTGAAATTCACACGTGTTATATGGGAACAATTACCATAAAAGTAGGAAAAATCAGACAAACAAATGCCAAACAACAGCGAAGAACCATGGATGTTGCCGGAGCAAGTACGGGGGACAACCAGAAAGCCACAATCCCCCGGGGACCTCCCTTGGACCTCCGGGTCAGGGAAGGCCAAGGAGAAGTAGAGTAGGAAGAAATGCTTCAGTCCGCAGGAAAACAGGATCCTGATAACGGAGGTGGTTAAACACCATCAACAACTGTTTGTCACCTCCACTGTGTCATTGGCAACAACAAATTGACTATGGCAGGCCATTATGGACAAGGTAAATGCAGTGGGAATGCTGAGAGGACAATCGATGGGGTCAAGAGGCGCTGTATTGATGTCAACTAAAAAACCAAGCAGAAACTCGCCAACAACCGGAAGGCAGCAATGCAGACTGGAGGTGGCAGTCCTGCTCCACAGAAGGAGCTGGACGACATGGAGAAAATGGTGTCCACAGTCATCTGCGGGGAGACAGTGGTTGGAGTCGGGGACCTGACACAGCTCAACAGGACCGGACACAACGGCAACAGGGTGAGTGACGGCCAGGGACTGGAGAGACGGGGGGATGGGCACAATGGCACACATGCACAATTTAGCTATGCACATCGGTGGACAAACCATGCCACAGACCCCAACTCCCACCAAGAGAACAATGAACCCAAGTCTGCTACATGTCAGCACTGTATAAGCACAGAAGTCAGAGGCAAACCGCATGTAAGGGATAAGGTTCAGGGAAAGCAGAGCAGCAGGGGTGACTCCCACAAAATGTGGCACACACACATTATATGCAGAGCACATCAATATTGACTACGAAGTAGCACAGTCCACAGAACCGAGGACACAAGTGGTGTCGACTGGGTGTAGACACTGGCCAATCACATGTGGCATTGAAGGGAAATGTGAGTTGATAATGTACAGGTACAAACACACAGCTGTGATGGTGTCAAAATGTCCACTGTCCTGCAGCAAATGGGCAGCCCCTCCGAAACAGCTACAATGTACATAGTCAATGTATGTAAACATGTACAATGCAACACACACATGTGGACACAATGTTAAACTGCAATAATGTACCCCAGCACACGTAAATTCAAAAGATCTTTTCAGAAAATATTAACAGACAAAACAAAACAATTCAATTTGTCAATTTTTTCTTTTTCCTTTTTAATTGGTCTTGGTGTTTGTTGTTCAAATTTTTCCAAGCCAACACGTGTTTCGTCGCCTCATATGGGTAGTACTTGCGACTTGTTCACGGCTAGGTAAAAGATATACGTACACACTTTAGGCCCGATTTACAGGACTAACTTAAGACAAAATCCTAAACTTACTACTTTTGGTATTCACAGAAGTTAGCATTTTGTCTTAAGACAGACTTAAGACAGACTTAAGTTAGGATTCTGTCTAAGTCTGCCTCAAGTCTGTCTTACCAAAAGTAGTAAGTTTAGGAATTTGTCTTAAGTTTGTTCTGTGAATCAGGCCCGATGGGACCTTGCGTTATTTGAGTAGAGCATACAAAAGCAACCATCTGTTTATAATTACAAAATAAATGTGCTCCCAGGGAATAAACCGTGTATTAATCATTTGTGCATCCCTCGGCGCATTCAAATAATTGGTCTGTAAAAGCATACAGACCTAACACTTAAATGTGTGGTTTCATACATGATACAGGATTGTGTGGATTTCCACAACTACATTGTTTAGCCTTTCAATGGCAAGCAGTGCACGTGAGTTGATTTAGTTATCTGCTGGAAAGAAATTCTATGTGTAGTATTTTTCATTTTCCAAATAAATCAATTACCTCACCCAGTGACAAACCTAAAAACATCTCCACCTTAAACTTCCTAGTCAAGACCACCACTATAGTGAATAGTCCAAAAGGATACTTATTCAAAGGTCTTGTGACTGACCTGATCGTTATAGCCTGTAACACAAAATTTAAAGCAACATTTGTCTACCAATCTGTGCTCGAATGCTGCCAAAACAAATGAAAAAACGTATATAAATCTGTTATCAAGGTGCTTGAGAAGTATTGAGATATGTACTTTACATGTGGTGATAATTCCAGGTCACAAGTGCTCCTGTGGCATGAGGCGGAATCAATTTAACATTAAAAGATGCCGGGTATATTTCCATGCGGCGCCTCTGCATTCTGGTCTTCCGAGTCTACAGACAAAATAAAGTAGACCAGTCCTATCTAAGTGCCCCTTGACATTTAAACGTCACGCATGTGGCTTAATCTATTAAGCGAAAAACGGGCGAAAGTTTCTCTAATTCCTTACTTGGCAAAGTCTTCTTGGGCGCCGGTCCGCAACCTCGTCAGAGCCTGATCACGTGGATAATAGGCTGCGTGACTTCACCGGCGAGACTTCACCGGCGAGTGGGGAAGGGGGTAATATGTATGAGGTAATAGAAATTTTCAGGTAGCTAATGTGTACCCCCACTCGCACCCTATCCATGCACCCATGTTCCATGTATGTCGTGTAGCTTCTGTTCTATACATGCTAGAGAGACGCAAATACATTTGCGTCCATCCTTAACATGTTAGCTATCTAACTATACCAAGAAATCCCGTTAATTATGTTCTTAGGCATACGGTGCCACCGTCTTTATATGGTGCAATTCTGAAATTCGCACACGTTTTCTCCATGTTTTCCTGGCCCAGTCGAGCTAGGCCCTTAAACGAGGCCTCTCTGCCTCATCTCTCCTGTCTCCGAAAGCTGTACGTATCCCTGACCCCTGCCTTACTTCCTGCCAGCGCAGCGGTGCCCGGCTCGGCCTGGACTGCCTGCCAAATTCATGTTTTGCCTACAGGTATCTGCTCAGCCTCCTCGAAAACACATTCCAGTCTAGTGAAATGGGTAAACATATTCCCGGCTGCAGAGCAAAGGGCCCGCCTTCCTGTCCACCTTGCAAGTGATTTACTGAACCCGTTACCATGGTAGGCCCATGGCTCCGCTCATTGCACCAAGACACGTATGCATGCACTAGCTTTCAGTATTTGAATGGCCCCTGCCCGAGAGACCTTTTACTCCAGACATTACATCCACCAAACATCAGAAATTAGATATGCTATAGGTACAGGTTGCCCTGACACTCCAGACACCAGTCTCCTCCACTAGTGCTAAAGTCAAAGCCTCCAGTTTCACGTCATACTAGTTGCGCGCGCATATAGGGGAAGGGTTTCTGCTGATTCTGCAACTCTTCTCTATGCACCCACCCACATGTGACGTATCTTGTGACGTTTCTCTGACATGTACAGTGCACGCCCATTGGTACGCCTCTTTTCACGCCTCCTCTTACGCACATGTGTTCTTATCTCTCTCTTTTCACCTGTTACGCCTACTGTATTGGATTCAATTGTAAAGTATTACTATATATAATGTGTAATGTTAATAAAACGTTGACTGTCCCTTCCTGAACCTTAGAGGTGACGGAACATGATGCTCCATCCTTGAGGATAACTCCATTAAAGCCCGTATGACTCAGATACCACGGACTCTGCCTCTCATTTAAATGAGCTGTCTTGTATTGATAATTATACGGAAAAATGCATAGGTAAAATATATTTACCACAAAAAGTGACCTTGTTTAGGCGTGAGCCAGTGTGCACCGCGGGTATACGGCCACTTGGAGTCGCCTCCTGGAACACAGAGGTAGTGGCACCTATGAGGCTCAGTGGGCGTGCAGCCTGCGATGAGGCCTGGGGCACTGGTATGTCCTCTGCCATGGAGTAATCAAGACCTAGCACCAAACGTGAGAAATAGTGGTCTGCAGAGTGGGGCTGCATGATGTGGATGGGGCCATGTCCGCTGGTCCCGGGCATGTGGCTTGCAGCGATACATGGTGGGCCCTCTTTTCTACACGCCAGTGGCGGAGGGTGAGCACTGAGGCCTGGGTGCACAGGAGCGGGCATGCACCCCTGAGCCGTGGGAGGGGCTGGGATGCAGCTGCCTGGGTGCGCAAGGTCAGGCATGCATTTGTGGGTGGAGGGAGGGGCTTTGGTGCAGCTGCCTGGGTGCGCTGGGGCAGACAGGCGATGATGTATGCAATATTATGTACTGTGCCATTCATGTATCTGGACTCTGATTCAGGTGGCCGGTCAGTCTCAGATGTGTGACCTGGTGAACTGCACTACATACCGGCACATGGTTGGAGATGGATGTATGACGTTACAACGCATACTTTTACTCCGCATACCATTACAACGCGGTATTCACAACGCATACCACTACAACGCATAGCGCTTTGGGGTGCTGGATAGTGGTAAGTATAATTTACTATTCTAACTCCAGTCCCCGTGGACCCTAGGTAAGGTGTTGGATAGTAAATTAAACTTACCTCTTATCCTAGAGCGCCCCCCAGCGCTATGCGTTGTAATGGTATGCGTTGTAATGCCTGCGTTGTAGTGGTAGTGCGTTGTAAAAAATGCGTTGTAACAGGTGAATACCGTTGGAGATACACCAGTGGCAGCAGGTGAGCAGTGTGGCCTGGGTGCGCAGTGTCGGCACTCTATCTCCCTGTCCCTCTCTTCTTTTCTCTATCTCCCTCTCCTGCTCACTGTCCGTCTTTCTCTCTCTCCCCATCTCTGTCCGTTTTTCTTTCTCTCCCCCTCTTTGTCCATCTTTCACTCTCTCTGTCTTTCTCTTTCTCAGCCTCTCTGTCCGTCTTTTTCTCTCTCCCCCACTCTGTCTGTCTTTCTCTCTCTCCCCCTTTCTGTCCATCTTTCTCTTGCTCCCTACCCTTCACTCTCTCTCTCCTTTGCTCTCTCTCTGTCCTTTGATGTGCCAAGACACACCTTCTCATCATGATTTTTGTCTTGCAGGCTGTGACCTACGGATTGTCCCGAGGGGAGCCAACATCTGTCTTCATTTCTGTTCTGTGTTTTTTTAATAAATTATCGAAGTTGAATGTGTGATGCTCATTTTTGTGATGACACATGCATGTCACCAGATGTGATTTTGAGACATCATGCAAGTTATTTGGTACTTAAATCAGTGTGGTTGATGTGACGTATCTTTGTCTGGGGTTGGGTGGGGGTTGCCCGGAGTGGAGCCTCGGCGGGGGGGAGGTGGATTCCTGAGGCTGATGGTGGTGGGTGTTGCTGCCCTTTTGGGGCTCCAGGATGCATGTTCAGTGGCTCCATGGCCTCTGTTTTTCTTCAAGTGTGGCTCTGGGCTGTGCTCTCTTTTGTGGTACAGGTTGTAGTCTGACTTTGCACCAGGTGAGAGCAGGTGTTACTTTCCTGGTGCTAACGCCCCTTGTTGCATGTTTTGTGATCTTATTGCAGATCTGTCTGGTCGTTGAGAATGTTGTGGTGTGGTGTTGTTGCAGATTTTTTCTCTGGAATGCCTACTCTGCACCTCATTAGCGATACTTGCCGGGGTCATCCTTGGCAATGTTTTTTGCAGCTGCTATTGCCGGAAAACTGGTTATATGGACTGTTGGACCTGCGATGGGCAAGCCCAGCACAAAGGGGGTAGCTTGGCTCAAGTGTCAAGGCAAGTGAAGGCTTTCGTGCTAAGCCGGCTCTGACCCGATAATAACTGAGTAGCTGACCCTGCATGCTGTTTTGCACTGGAAAACACAACATCCTCATAGCGCCACAGGACTACCCCCGCCTCCCGCTGCACGACTCCCGCAGGCTCTGGGAGACTGCCGCCGAGCGGAGAGCGGGGGCCGGCAAACTACAATACCCAAGAAGCCCTGCGCCAGCAACACCTTGAAGGAGCGACAGGAGGCGCATAAGAGGCGCGCCCACCCTGCAGAGCGGGGGAATCTTTACTGCTGAGTAGCTGACCCTGCATGCTGTTTTGCACTGGAAAACACAACATCCTCATAGCGCCACAGGACTACCCCCGCCTCCCGCTGCACGACTCCCGCAGGCTCTGGGAGACTGCCGCCGAGCGGAGAGTGGGGGCCGGCAAACTACAATACCCAAGAAGCCCTGCGCCAGAAACACCTTAGAGGAGCGACAGGAGGCGCAAAAGAGGCGCGCCCACCCTGCAGAGTGGGGGAATCTTTACTGCTGAGTAGCTGACCCTGCATGCTGTTTTGCACTGGAAAACACAACATCCTCATAGCGCCACAGGACTACCCCCGCCTCCCGCTGCACGACTCCCACAGGCTCTGGGAGACTGCCGCCGAGCGGAGAGCGGGGGCCGGCAAACTACAATACCCAAGAAGCCCTGCGCCAGCAACACCTTGGAGGAGCGACAGGAGGCGCATAAGAGGCGCGCCCACCCTGCAGAGCGGGGGAATCTTTACTGCTGAGTAACTGACCCTGCATGCTGTTTTGCACTGGAAAACACAACATCCTCATAGCGTCACAGGACTACCCCCGCCTCCCGCTGCACGACTCCTGCAGGCTCTGGGAGACTGCCGCCGAGCGGAGAGTGGGGGCCGGCAAACTACAATACCCAAGAAGCCCTGCGCCAGCAACACCTTGGAGGAGCGACAGGAGGCACATGAGAGGCGCGCCCACCCTGCAGAGCGGGGGAATCTTTACTGCTGAGTAGCTGACCCTGCATGCTGTTTTGCACTGGAAAACGCAACATCCTCATAGCGCCACAGGACTACCCCCGCCTCCCGCTGCATGACTCCCGCAGGCTCTGGGAGACTGCCGCCGAGCGGAGAGCGGGGGCTGGCAAACTACAATACCCAAGAAGCCCTGCGCCAGCAACACCTTGGAGGAGCGACAGGAGGCGCATAAGAGGCGCGCCCACCCTCCCTCGCGGGACGCCGGGCGAAGCCCGGGCAAAGGGCGGGCCGTCTGTGGCCGTCCGGGGCCGGAGGAGGCAGGGCAGGGCCCCCCCTCTTACGTCGGACCTGAAAACATCTACAGGTATTTATTCACTGCACCGGTAATCGAGTACTGAGTGTTTAGCCACACGGGCTGCACACTGGACTAACCTGGTGGATAGGGGTATTAGAAGTCATCTTACATTTAAAACACTCACTTAGGAGTGGTATAATGGCTGGCAATTTATTGAACTCATCGCTACCTGCTACTCTAGGAGTGAGTATATTGGGCCCTCTTGATAAGTATTTTGCACGGACAAAAAGGGATATAGATAGAGAGTTAGAGTTGGCTGAGCGGAGAGCAGAGCGACGCCTTTCTATTGAACTACTTAAACAGAAACCCTTAAAATCCGCATAACTGAGGCTACTTCAACGCCAAATAACTCTATAGTGGGTGAGACAGATTTAGACCTATTCAATACAAATGATATCCCTCTAATTTTTAAAGAAGGTCCACCTGAAATAACACAAAAGGAGCTTGTTAGCCCAATTATTATCACCCAAAACTCACGGACTTCAGCCGAGGTTATTGTATCGCATTCACTAATAGATCTGGATGCAGATGCGGCATGTCACATCTTGCCCGTAGCCACATCCCCTATTGAAGATGGGAAACAAGGGAATAAACACACAGATAAACCAGCAGCTGGAACAATACAGAGTAAGACAAGTCGCGAAGTATGTCATTCCCCGCCAAGGGAAAGGGCGCGAAAGGCTGGGAACAGAAAAAGGCCTGAATCTATAAAAGCGCCACTGCCTTCAAAGAACTCCAATAACAAAACTCTCAAGGCCACTGTGAAAGAAGTACCAAGTAAACTACAAACAGGGGAGAGTGCGCCTTTATTTAGTAAGACGCACGGAGGGCTTATAGAGGACATTGAACATCTTCTTCGATCCTTTATGCTCCCTATCTTAGAGAGGGTAAAAATGCTGGGTAAAACCGTGGATCGTATATTGGAAATCCAAACAACCGAAGCAATGGGACAGAGCAAAGGGAGAGAAAATGGCCAAGCAGACACGCACTTAACACAGAACACAGTGACTCATACTAAGGCTCAGCCACAAACAAATTTAACTCATAATGACAAAAGGGTGACACCGACGGGAACTCTGGCACCCAGGTGGGAAAAGCTATGACTACAACAAAAAAGGCCCCCGCAGTGGTAGAGATAAGGGAAACAACTAACCCACCTCAAACTCTATACAAAACAAAACATGTTAAAAATGTAGATCTACCCCCAGAGTCATTAAACTATGTCATCATATTGACTGGGGTCCCCAAGTTAACAGAGGGTAGTATAGAGCCTGACACATCCCTAAAAAACAAAGTAAACCACTGGCTGAGGGCTAACAGACCACTCCCACCACATTTAAATGGGGAGATTATATCTGTTAGACGCTGTGACTGGGTGGGCGTGAGACCAAAAGAAATCGAAGGCGATGTAATCATCATAAATTTCAGGGATCATAGGGTAGATAACCATATCTCTGATTGGTTTTCGGGAAGGCAGGATGGCTCTGTAGCCACCCGAAATTTGAGTTACTTTTATCCTCAAGGTATGATGAAGCCCCGTACCCATCCTCCAAAATGGAGTCACCATAACTCCCGTGCACCAGCTAACTTTAGACAACAACCCAGCCTAGATAGGCACAGGTACTATGAGCCGCCACCTGGATTTTTGCCACATCACCCCAATAGACTTGGAAGAGCCTAAGTAGGGACAGATATTATGATCTGCCACCTACCCCCTTGCCGCAATATCCCATCACGTTTGAGTATGGCCCAGGTAATAACCATCACAGGTACTATGACCTCCCATCCACCGACTTGCCTTATCATTCCAATAAGTTTGATTATGGTTTAGGTAATAAATATCACCATACAAACCCAAATTTTTATTGGAATATTCCTCTTCATAATCTCTTTGAACCACTTTCGGGCCTAGACTCAAATGATTGACTTACTAAATCCAAAATTAAGACAAAGGAAAATAAGGTGAGGGATAAGGAAACTACACATAAGAGTCCAACATTGGACAAAGGTTCAGGAAGTAAAAGAAACACGACCCTAGACAATGAAATAGGGATGATGAATAAAATTAAAAAGGCAAACTGTACAAAGGATAAGGGCAATGAAATCTCAACAGAGAGGGAAGCTAGGAAGAATGCTGGGGGAGAGGCAAATTTGATAACTAGAACAAAAGAACAGCTAATAAATGTAGTAACGTGGAATGTGTGTGGGATTGCCAACAAAGTGATAGAAACTCTTGGGGTGAGTTTGTAACCAACATTGACATACTCTGTGTCCAGGAAACCTGGGCTTTAAAGGAGGTGCATATAGAGGGTTTTAAAACTTTTTATGTCCCTGCAGTAATTTCCAACCATGGCAGGAATAGAGGGGGTCTATGTGTCTACGTGTCCAATCGTTTAAACACTAGAACTAGTATAGGTAGATCCACGTCACCCTACTTTCAACTTGTCACTATTCATTTAAATGGTAGGAGTGTGCTGATAGTTATTAATTTCTATAACAACATCAAAAATGCACACTTCAGGGAAGTACTAATGGAAGTGTACAAAGAAATGAGGGAGGTAAAACCCTTGAAAGGGAAGGAATTAATCTGGATTTGGGTTGGCGATTTTAACGTAAATATATGTTCTAGCGACACATGTGGTTTTGCGGAATATGGGGTGGGGGAACAAGGGGATAGTAGTCATTTCGCTCATCATTTTAAAGGGGAAATCCTAAATGATATTATGGCCAAGCTTGATCTAGGGTTTGCAAATAGGCTATGTTACCCTAAGGTTGAATTCACTTCAACCTTTATGACAAGAGGACTACAGTCAACTATTGATTTCATAATTCTTCCAAATAGGTTTGGTAGTAGTGTTATGAACTTTGAAACCCTTGCTATGGGTCTGAGCGATCACCTGCCGTTAAAGATGGTACTTAATATACAGGATGTTAAAATAAATACACTAACTGAGATTTTAACATGGCCCCAGAACTTAGAGGTAGTACGCCGAAATGGTATTGCTTTAAAATGGAGCATGGCAGACCCGGAAAAAATTATGCAAAGAATAGTACATGAGGCTCTCCCATCGCTTCTTGTATGTTTTGAGGATAATTCCACAAGTGGAGAAATACTGGAGGCCTTCCTCAACATTACGGAAACTATAAAGGGTGCTCTGACCAGGAAGTGCTTAAAAAAGCAATACACTCCAAAGGGGTGGTTTAATACTGAATGCACTAAGGCACACAATGCGCTAAAAAAGGCCCTAAAAGACCCAGTACAGGATCCTGAGACCATCAGAGTATTAAGGAAAGCGTATAAGGTAACAAGAGATCAAAGGAAGAAAGCAATCAAGGAGAAGGCTTGGCAGGATTTATTGGAGGCAGCGGAAAGTAGAGACCCCAAGCTATTTTGGCAAGTAGTTAATTCACCATTTATTAATAACAAGGCGACAGCCAAAATAGATATAGCTATCGATGAAAATGCATGGGTAGAGTTTTTCTCTAAATTGTATTGTGACACGCTAACCGAGCCACAATTACCAAGCAAGCATCACCCGATCCCACTAGAGTTCGAATTAGAGGAGGTCAAGGTTGCGATTAAATCTTCTCAAAATAATAAAGCCCCGGGCCCAGATGGGATCCCAAGTGATCTTTACAAAATGAACATAGATCTTTGGGCACCTGTATGTTTACGCGTAATGGGGGCATGTTGTGATATCGGTTTCATTAAAACCTGGGCAGAATCACTGATCATCTCTATATACAAAAAGGGGGATAGGGAAAGCCCATCAAATTATAGACCAATATCACTACTGGACTCGATAGTAAAAATTGCAGGAAGAGTAATCCTGACAAGGCTCCAGGATTGGGCTGAAGATCAAAATATCTTGACCCCAGTACAATATGGTTTCCGACTAGGGATGGGCACTGTGGAACAAGTGCTAAACTTTGTTCTTTTGCAGGGGAAATATACCAGTGCAAAAGAGGGGTGTTTCTACGCAATCTTCGTCGACCTTTCGTCGGCGTTTGATTGTGTTATACACGACAAATTGTGGTTGACATTAGAAGAGATGAAAGTGGATTCTTCGATAGTCCTTTTTCTAAGACAATTATATTCGAATGCCTCTGCCAGAGTAAGGTATGGGCTGGGGGGGAATGCACAGGGTCTTTTCGCATACAGAAGGGGGTGAGGCAAGGGTGTGTGCTGGCCCCATTCCTTTTCTCTCTTTACACTAACAGCTTGGAGAGGGAATTGGGTGCCAGCAACATTGACTCCCCTAAGGCCGGGAATACGCAGATCAGCTCCCTTTTGTATGCGGATGACGCTGTGTTGATGGCAAGAACAAAGGTCGGCGCACAAAAAGTATTGCATAGATATATAATATACATGGAAGAGAGGGGCCTTAACCTGAATGCAAAAAAGTCCTATGTGATGGTCTCTGGCAAAGGAGGAGCCAGATGTAAACAACTTAAGGCGGCAGGCACCCTACTACAAGCCACAAAAACATTTCCATATGTAGGGGTCACAATCGAGGCAACAGGGGGATGGGGCCCCGAGGTAAAAAACAGAGCGCTAGCATTTAAAAGCTCAGTTGCAGCGATAAAGCATTTTGCCAGTAAATTGGGCAGAAAACAACCTGGTATAATGCTTAACATATACGTGGCCAAATGTAGAAGCATCGCCCTGTATGGGGCAGGGATATGGGGATATCATGATGTGAAGATGCTCCAGATTATTGAAAATAATTTTTTTCGCTACCTTTTGTCCCTTCCAAAAAGTATGTCAAATTATAACTGCCATGTAGAACTAGGCATGGATTATTTGACAGACCTGATTAAAATCCAGCCAATCCTACTCTGGAGGAGAATTTGGGCGACGCAAGAACTGGCTCTCAATCGAGAAATTATCCTGGATGTCAAGAAATTAGCCAATGCAAAAAGAATCAAATGGCTTGAGTATGTGAGGAAAGCCCTGACGGACATTGACAAGCCAGAATGGCATGATAAACCTGAATCAATTGGGAAAATTCCTAAAAAAGCCTTAAAAAACCTGTGTATGGAACATTTTAATACCCTAAGGCTTGGGAATGAAGTCAGCAAAAGAACTGTTCTCGAACATCAGCCGCTGCTGATTACCTTCAAAATGCAACCCTACCTAACTCTGATCACTTTGGGATTTGAGCGCTTTGTCCTGACTAGATTCAGGTTCAATATATTTCACCGCCTGGTCTCATATCCGGAGAAAAATGACTGGAATAGAACTCTGGCCCCATGCCCATGCGACAACATATCTCTTCAGTCTACCTTCCACCTGGTACTATTTTGCAAACGGTATAAAAAAGAACGGGCGAGATGGCTGAAATCTTATCTTAGAGATGGGGCTTGGAGGCAATGTAGGCCGGATTATTTACATCTCCAACAATTAGGAAACCCCCTATGTATTAGTTCTATGTCGATGTTTTTAAAAAGTGTCGTAAAATCACGGAATCTACTATGAATTTATTAATTATCGATTTATCACCATACTTGGATTGAATGCTGCTTTTAAAACTATTTATTATGTGTATCTATAATGTGTTATTTGTTTACTATGTACTGCTTTTATGATTTTTTACTTGCTGAAAATCGAATAAAGTATTTGAATTGGGTTACTAGATGAGGCTGGTGAAACCCTACTCAAAAAAAAAAAAAAAAAAAAACTCCCTGTACAGTCACCAAAAAGAAGGACACCACACCACTGCCGTAGAAAAAAACGATTCCTTTATATAAAAGCTCTCTGTTGTGAATAGGGTTCAATTGGGAAAGCACAGACACATTTCTTTTAGTCACAAATTTCTGGGTTTCAGTTTTGAAATAAATACCATAAATAATATCAGGAATAATTATCACCAATGAATAGAATAATTAGCAGGAATAAATATCACCAATAAATAGAATAAATATCACTTTTGCATAGCAGAATAAATACTGGTTCCTTTAACTAAACAAACACATGTTCATTCTGGTATCGCTGCCACCAATTAAATACTTCAGAAATATTACACTTGCAATACGTTTCAGTTTGGAAAGATAACTCTTACAGTTTGTGTTGATTTCAATGTTAATGCATAAAGGCTTCTCTGGGTAGAGAATGAGTTTTGGGACTCTTTAAGGTTCACTCGGGGAGTATGCGCGTGTATCTAAAAGGCAAGGAAACACAGTGAATACTTCATTTACACTCGGCTGCCACCGGGATGAGATCGCTGCTTGCCGGTGGGGTCTAAGCACGCCTACGGGCTTTGTCACCGCTAGCACTCAGGCGGCACCAGTTCAAAGTATTTAGACTGACGAACGGGTTGCCGGAGAGGTCACACAATCTTCGCGCTCAGTCAGATAAATGCTGGTTCACAGTTCCTTCACAACGCTGCTCCCCACCTGAAGAAACAGGCCCACCTCACATCGGCTGCAATCGGTAAGCGATTCAGTCAGGGCACAGCACTTCTCACGCCAGCGACAGGGTTCTCAGGGGCTCCACGGACCTCCCTCCGACTTCCTCATACGGGGGTGGTTCCCGCCCACAGCTACAGCTCCCGATTCACTGGGGAGGGGCAGAGATGCTAGTCCCGCCCAACGAAGGCCGTCCTTTCCCCGAAACCGGCGCACCACCTCACCTTCAGTCCATGCAGGAAGCACTCTACGCCGGTGGGGCTCGGAGATGTCCGTGCTCCTCGCAGGAGGTGCCTGTCGCGAAGGGGGCACTGGAGACGATCGCGGTTGCGTCGAACTTGCTCTCGCCTCGCGACACGCGGAGTCTGACACGATTCACCACCGGGGGGCGGGGAGGCACACGAAATTGGCCACAGTCTTTTGGGGGTAATGAGGCACTCGCTGGGCAGGCACTGTAGGCGCAAGGTCACCGCTTACGCAGTTGACTGGAACACCAGTCAGAATCAACGCCAATGGCCTTTGCTACTCTACTGCCCGCGCTACCAGCCACCTCAGGGGTCAACAGGGCAGGAGTCAATCGGGTGTCAAGTCTGGAATCTCCTTCTTCTTCTTAAGGTCAAATCTTGTTCAATCTTTTTCTTCATCTAAAATGGCCGCCAGGGACTGGACCTTATATAGCCAGTGCCCTGAGGCCCTGGCACGAACCAGAAGGTTCTAGAACCTTCTCTGGCTATGCCAATGACATGGCACTTTTGAGGTGTATTTAGAACCCTAGCAGCCACCATACTGTGGTTCTAGAGCAGCCATTTTGTGTACCTCAGGGAAATAAAGGAATTCCTGTCAGGAATGTGCGCCAGCCAAAAGGGCGCCAAAACCTCGAAAGGCCAGAGTTCATGGAGGCCCCAAGGGGAGTCACTCACATGAGGAAAAAGGGATGACCACCATTTTAGGGCCATTCATACAGGTTACCAATCCCAGTCTATAATGCCACAGGTTTCGCCAGGCGCCTTGTAAATATGTGCCAAAAACCTTGTGAGCAACTGGGCGTCAAAGAAAATCTAGCACCATGAAACAGCACATAAAAAGTCCTGGCAGACAAAGAAAAGCGACAAATTGTGCGAGGTACAGGGGAACAAAAGAAATCATAATGGTGAGGGCACTCTCAGAAACAGACGGGTCTAATATGGACTATTTGCACCATCTTATGAATGGGGTGGTATGTTTATCACAAAATTGGCTGTGTTAAGGTGCCGATAACTCGGCGATAGCTCCTTGAGTACATGGCACCAAGATTCTACCCTAATACTAAGGGTGGGCAGAGAAATCCGCTCCGCCAGCGGAGTGTTCAGAGTTTTGCCTTGCTCCATTAAGAACACATAGTTGTCGGCAAAAATCAGACTCCGCAGCTGAGCGGAGTTAGCCAGTCCATCGATAAAAAAGGCTCATCGCCTCAACCAAACCTAATAAAAAATATTAAAACACAAACTTGGAAAGAAAAAAAGGCACTTACCTGTACTTTGGTGTCTCTGGGCTGCCCTCTTCTTCCTACCAGTGGTTCCTCTCCCACAATCCTGTATGTCTGACATACGTCTTGCGAGAACTGCGGATGCAAATTTCTCGGCAGGGTGACCCAGAAACCCAGAGGGTGGGTTAACAACTTATGGGTACCCTCCCACCCCACCATATCAGTAGTTTCTAGCCCGAGCCAATAGCAGGAAAAAACTTAAAATGAAGGACTCACAGTGGGCCCCCTTGGAGGAAAACTGCTTCCCCAAGGAAAGCACAATCATTTCCTGGTCTCTGCAATCACAGCCTACACCCCAGATGGAGGACCCATATCTTTCTCCCAGATGTATGAGTGGGTATGTGTTGCAGTCCCTAAACCTATAAAAAAGAACCCTTCTCATACAGGAATAGTGAGTAGTTTTAAAGTAGACGTTGACAGATTTTTCGGAGTTCCATATTAATAAAAAAACTTGCATGGAGTTCCGCAAATCGGCGAAGTGCGTTTGGCCAGGCCACTCGCCTACCTTGATTTTCAGCTCTGTATCTTTGAGCTGGTAAACCATCGCAAATGACACAATATGCAGCATCAGCTTAATTGTCTGCTGCTCGTGTAGATTTTCCACTCAAGCAGCAGCGATCTGAACATGAATGGAACGTTTCTCAACACGTGCAGCCGTTTTGAGAAATTTGACCACGAGCATTGAGAAACTTCACTGAGAAGAAGTTTTTACATACTAGCCAACTTGAGGGTGGTGCGCGAAAGTAAGGAAATATTTTGTCGGGAGGAGGATTTTACTTGCTTACCAACTTGCTTCCCAACTTGATGTTGATTAGTGGGAGTGAGTAAAAAAAACTCCCATCTGCTATTGCGAGCAGTGTTTTTGGGAACTCCACATGCTCCGCGGAATGCGGAAAATTCCACTAACCGAGCAGAGTTCACAGCTCTGGCCTAGCTCAAAGGAAAATATGTCCTATAACATTCTAATGGGGACACTGTGTGTGAAAACTCACCCCATCATCACATCATTTAAAGAATGTAAAGAGCTGGCAAGAATCAGAGATTTGAGTTTGATGACTTTCTTTTCATGCAAGATCAGGTGAATTTGGTTTGTGGGAGTGTCATATGGATACTTCATTACATATATTGCGTTAAGTTAGCATGAGTGTATTACATGTTTAAACAGCCGGTTTGCCTTCGGCTTCAGTTTTGCACACAACACATACTTGTTGTTGTAGCTTTCACCCTAGAAGCGGTGAGGTGGTTTATTTGAGAATAATATGTTATTTCTATGCTATCAGCTTTGCCTGGTACACTTGGTACAACTGTCTGCACACTGAGAGCTGCACACTCTAAGATTAACCTAACACAAGGTTGCTGAGAGGCCTGATCCTCGCACCACATGAGACATAACACAAATAATGTTGATGCCAACATTTTGGGCTCTACGCGGGTTTAAGATAGAGTTACACGGAATGAACGTGGACACTTGGTGCTGCGCATGGAGAGAGCTGGTAGCTGTTGATGTGAACTGCTCCTACTGACATTGAGAGGTATGGGGCCGCCCTGCTAAAGCCCGAATGAGACCTTCTTAGATATAAAATAATATACTAGATAGGGTGCGCGAAATATAGGTGATATCGATTACTATAGGTTTTGCATTATAACATGCTAGCACCTTTTGCTTACTATGGATTAGTGACTATGCTGCTGACTCTGATTTTTATAATCTGCATTTTGGTATTATACAAGATACTGCGTTTGAGAACTTTGCATTGAATAATAAATATTTCAAACTTGCACTTGTGTTCTTTGACTCCCAGTTTTGGTTTGAAATGATTATATAATGAAAGAGTGTTCATGTGTTCCACGATTCCTGAGGTATTCTAAAGATCATGTTCTGGTTTGTCTAAGACATGGTTCATTCCATAATGATCCATGAGACACTGTAGCTAGCTAGGTAAGGAGATTTCTGACACTGAGATGAGTTTTGGATCATCCTAACTCACTGAGGTTCTAGATCTCTATGCACAGTTCTGTGGGAGAACGGAAACCCTGCTACATGGCGCCCAACGGATTGGTTGGCCGTATTTCATGACACTCGAGTAGTATATCATTCAAACCTTAACACCTTCATTCCCGTTTCCGGTAAACGGTGGTGTCGGAAAAACCTACCTATTTTTGAAATAGGTCTTTTCAAGCTTGAATTCTACTTTAAACGGTTTCTTTGAATTACTACCCGGTTGCGCTACAAAGTGTTCTTTGTCTTTTTTTTTTCACTTCCGGTGCTACCATGGCCGTGGACATAGCGCAGCATAGCCGCGTCGCGGTTCGCGACCACTTGCGGGCATATAATGTCCCGGCGGAAGGTTTGGCTGTGGTTCTAGTGGTGAGTGCGGAACACGCGTACCCGTACGAATTGTTTTATTCCTGGGTGACGTTTCCGGAAGTAAACGCTAATTCGGGCGTCTACCATTCATACACTGCCTCGGCTGTACCGGCGGCTTATGCTCCGTACAGGGCACTGGAAGTACCTATCGATGCTTGGCAGCACGGAGTTTGGTTTGGTGGCGTCCTACCCCACTCTTTAACGGCTCCGAGGTTAGGTCCGTTGTCCATTCCGGGCACAGCCTGGCCCGCCTTGGGCGGATTTACTCCTCATCCTAATCGCGCCACTTGTAATGTGGGTGATTTGCGGCGTCTGCATGATGTCGCGGTTGACGTGATTAGAGCGCTTGTTCATTACATTGGTCGTAATATACATGGCGCAGCCCCCGCAGGTGCGCAGCTTCGAGCGGAACAGGCTGGTTTGAAAATCAGTCCTGTCTTGGTGAATTCCGTAATGGGCAGAAAGCCAGACAATAAGGATGATTTTCCTTACTGGCTTGCCGAGAAATTCGACCAGCTGGAGGCTGTGTTTCCTAATACGACTCCGGGTGAAAAACACCGGATTCTTACGCTTAGTTTACCGAAGGATTTAGCCCCTGAACTTGCTGACTGTGAAACATGGGGTAAGACTTTTGCAGCGGTTTACTCGAGGTGCTTTGGCACACCGACAGTGTCGAACCTGTCTGCGATCCTCAAACGTGTTCAGGATGATCACGGACCTGAGTCGGCGGTTGAGTTGGGTATGCGCCTGAACGGTTCATTTGAGACAGTTTGCGGTATTATCCTTGCCAATGTAAAAGGGGATGCTGTGAACTTTCAAGTGGCCAATGGTCTGGCGTTAATTCCCGATGCCGAGAAACCTCGTCAGCTGGCAAGAATTATTGTGGCGGCTTATAAAACGGTTGGCCGCAATTCTAAGGGTGCAAAGGTTTTCTTGAAAAAGAAAAGAAGCAGCCCCAGGGACAGTCTTCGGAAACAAGTGGACAGCCCAAGTCCAAAAAACAGAATTGGCCTAAAAAGCAGAATCAGGGTAAGCAACAACAACAACAGACACAGGTTTCGAGTCCGGCGCCTTCACAACCTGCGCAGTCAGAGCGAGTTTATGAATTGCGCGATCGCGCTACGATTAAATCGCCTGAGAGATATCAGGCATCTGACCAACGCTCTCCTCGTTCCTTTCAGGACTCATCGGCTCCGTCAACCGGTGGTGGAGGGGGCGGCAGGGGCAGGGGTGGCCAGCAAGGACGTGGCCAGCCCCGCACACGAAGTGAAGGGGATCAGCGGGACGACTCTACTCCAAAGAGACCGCAGTTTGCCAAGAAGAAAGTCGCTGCCTTAACGGCGCATCGATATGCCCCAGATAGTGAGAACGCGGCTTCGGAATCTGACGTGGGCTCTGACCTTGCTGGACAGCGCGGCGGAGATTACCATAGTGAGAGAGGCCCTCCGTCCACTGTTGAAGGTGACAGCGACTGAGACTTTTATTGTGATTGAAACAGCTGATACACATGTTGCTCCCCCTGAAAGACTTTTTGAAATTGTCCTGTTAATTGAAGGTGACATGCAGCGAACTGTAAAAGGGGTATTTTGGGAAAATCTTTCGGATACGTATGACATTTTGCTTTCGGAGGCTGACTGGCCCCCACCTTTTGTTCTCGCAGCTCCGCGAGGGGAGGAGGTAATCCTCCCCAGTTTCGCGCACACTGTGCCGAGAGTGGAAGCGCTGCATTTTGCAGAAGAGTGGGCTCTGGCGCTTGCGCCGGCTGTGTACCGGAATCAGTGTGGCTGGGATAAATTGTCCCCTAGCCATGAGATTCCGTTACGGTCACAGCCGCAGCCACAACCCCAATATCCCATACGGCGTGAAGCTAAAGCTTCGGTCGCGGCTATCCTTGAACAATTGGAATATCAAGGTGTAATTGAAACGTGTGTGTCACCGATGAATAATCCCCTTTTTACTGTCAACAAGCCGGACGGATCGTATCGTCTGGTTTTGGATTACCGGCATTTGAACTCGCATTGCCGTAACTGTGCAGTACAGAATACTCACGGCTCTGCCCTAGTGAATAGTCTTGAGCGTAAACGGTTCAAAACCACGCTTGACATTTCCAATGGTTTTTATGCACATAGATTAGATGGTCTAAGTTCCCAATGGACCAGTTTTACGTGCGGCGGCGTACAAAAAAAGTTTAATCGACTCCCAATGGGATATAAAAATAGTCCTGGAGTGTTTTCCGCCCGCATAGTCTCTCTTTTAGAGAGTTTCGATCCAGTTGCATGTTCATATGTGGATGATATTTATCTCACAGACGATGAGCTTTGGGTGCATCTGTGTCGAGTAAACAGCATAATTTGTAACTTTGCAGACATGGGTTACAAGTTTAACTTTGCAAAATCGCACATTGCGGAGTACACAGTGTTGTTTCTAGGTTATGAACTTAACCATGAAGGAAAGGGATTGGCTCCTCAGTTCCTGGAGAAGTGCGCGCAGTTGCGCTCTCCAACAACGCTGAAAAAATTACAGTCTTTGCTGGGTTTTTTAAATTTCGGGAGGACATACATTCCGGAATATGCCCAGCGTATCAGGCCTTTATATGCCTTGGTACAACCATCTTTTTCCAAATCATGCTGGCTGCCTGAGCATTCAGCCATTCTGCAGTCCTTGCAGGCTGATATGCTAGCTTCTGACTACTTACAGACTCGTGATAACCAGACCAACCTGGTGATAAGAATTATCCCTGGGACGGTGGGTTTCACGTACCTGACTTTTAATGAAGGGGATACTGTACCAATTGCTTACAAGTCACACTTGTACACTTCGGCTGAACTGCGTTTTTCCACTGTGGAGAAAGTTTTAACGGCTGTGCAGATGGCAATTCTTAAGGAACGTGCCCTGTCGCAGGGAAAGCGCATGTTGGTTGTCACCCCTTGTCCAGCCTTGGAGGCGGTCACGAAAGCCAGTGTGCCTAATTCTAAAGCTTTGCACCCTCGGTGGATTCAGTGGGCTACATCCTTGACATCTCAGGATGTCACGTTTATTTTTGACGCCGCTTTACGGTCGCAGGAGTATTTACAGTATGAATTTGTTCATCCTGCTCCTTTAGCAATGCGGCCGTTGGAGGATTTCCATTGTATCATTTACACGGATGGTTCGGCGCAGGTTGCGCATGGCTCTAAACACGCCTACGTTTCCGCTTGCGCCATTGTGGTCGGTGCCATGGTGAACGATGAGTTCAAGTCCAGTGTTGTGCACACGCAAACGCTAAGGGACTGCACCGCACAGTTGGCAGAGCTTCGTGCTCTTATGCTTGCATTGGAGTACGCTGATCCTTGTGTGACGACTTTAATCGTAAGTGATTCTTACTACTGTGTCCAGTCTTACAATGAGAACTTGTTCTTTTGGATTCAGAATGATTTTCGTGATTCCAAGGGTAGCACAATAAAACATAAAATGATCTGGGTCCGAGTGGCGGAACTTAAAGAGAAACTGCCGCTCGTGTTTGTGATTCATACTCTCGGTCACCAGCGCGTGGGGGTCCACGCTGTTGGCAACTCGCTTGCTGATGAAGCAGCGAAGTCAGCGGTATCAAAATACTTAGTTGCAGCAGTCACGAGGTCCAAAAGCAAAATAGATGATGACATCTTGGCGGCTGTTGCTGCCACGGCGAAGGGAGGTAAATATCCTGCGGGGTTCCCTTCGAAATACACATACCACTTAAGTCCCGATAAGGTTCCTTATGTGAAAATTCCTGAAGTTGGAGAGCGTTTAGTTCCCAACTCGGATCGCAGAGCTTCTCTGATTACAGCGGCTCATGAAGGTGTGGCGTCTGCGCATGCGGGCGTCTCAGCCACTGTATCTCAGCTACAACAGAGGTTCTGGTGGCGGGGACTGTACAAACAGACGCGCGATTATGTCCTTATGTGTGACATTTGTCAGCAGATCAAGCCTTCTACTGCTGCGCGTCCGCCTCAGACACAGTTGTACATCTCTAATAAACCACTTGGATGTGTTTATTTGGATCACTGCGGTCCTTTTTCTTCTGATACTGCGTATAAATACATCTTAGTAGCAGTTGACTCATGCACACGCTTTGTATGGGTATGGCCGCATCGAAGCGCTGATTCGCGAACTGTCATTAAGGATTTGCGTGTCTTTGTGGGAATCTTTGCTTGTGGTACTTTCCATTCAGACCAGGGTCCGGCTTTCGCCTCTAAGGCGTATAAGGATGCTATGGTTTCGTTGGGAGTACAGGTGAAGTTTTCAAGCCCCTACAGGCCTGAGGGCAATTCTGTAGTTGAAAGAATGAACCGCGACTTAAAGCAATCTTTGACAGCCCGTGTTATAGGCACTGGTAGAAACTGGCTGACCCACCTCTATGGCGTGCAGCGTGCGCTTAATAATCTCCCTAGAAGGTCTCTGGGTGGGCGGACCCCATACGAAATGCTCTTTGGTATCAAGATGTACGTCCCTGACCTTGATGGTGCAGACTGCCAGGCCCAGGCTGCGGCCTTTGACGTAGATGAACATTGCAATGTTTTACAGGATCTACAAAAGACCAGAGACAGTCTTGCAAAGGAACACTTGCCCTCCACATCGGATGATGCGTTGCAGATCCCGGTAGTTGGCTGGCTACCCCAAGTTGGAGAACTGGTTCGAGAGAAGATCGATAACAAGAAAGAGTTTGGTCCCTCATATCGACCGCCGGTTCGAGTCCTTGGAGTGAAGGGCACAAGAACAGTCATTTTACCACCACTTCCAGGTCGTAAAGAAAACAGATTTATTTCTATTGACAATGTCAAGACACACAGGGTGGCCGATTCTTCATAGCATGACACCGGCTGCATCCTGTCCTTCCATGGTGAGGAACTCTGTGCTGGCTATTACATCTGGTACAGATCAGGAGGTGTCCCTCGAGATGCCTGCTTTATCCAGTCCTTTATTAAATACTATTCCTCTTGCTAACATTGATGAGCTGACCTATGCAGATCCTGCTGATTTATCTATGTCCGACCTACATGCCCGTTTGGCTAACCAGTCCAGATTCTCTTTTGACTCTGATTCGGAACTTTCAAAGAAACCATCGACTATTGCAAAATATGCCACGTTGTTTAAAAAACATTTTCTAATTCCACCTTGGACATACGTTTGGCTGTTACTATTTTCATTTTATCTTTTTATGTCAATTGGTTTTGTGTTTTATTTTTTCCGCTTGATCGATGGCCATTACGTGATAAAAAGAACAGGAATTCGGTACCTTAATGGAACATTGGCCCCTCTGTCCTCCTCACATTCAGTACACAGACTAAAGAGAGACTTACATTCAGTACAGATTACTGCTTGGCCGGTCCTTGATGGGATTGTGTGGGATGCGGTTAGGTTTCAGATACATGGCCCCACAGAAGTTATTAATGTTCCTAATGTGCTTAGAGTAAACTTGGGAGATGTGATTAAGCAAAATGTTCGTTCTGATGACTGGGATCTTCAGGCTGTAGAAGCATTGTTCTCTGATTTGAAATATTATGCGGCCTTTGATGCTGAGGATTTGTACTTAGATTCTGTCAATTATGGTGATTTGTTTTGTTATCAACATTATGGGAATCATTTCTTACACAAGACAAGTTCCAGGAGGGTTCCTGTGAATTACACTCAGTGAGAACATTGCCCTACTCCCTTACAGGGGAGCTCAAGTACATTTCTGGGAAAATACTCTTATTTTACAGATTTTAACCAATCAAATCCTGAATCGTTTTATTTTAAAGTGAACCAGAAATTCATACCCAAAGTTAGACTTACAGATACAAAATTGCTGTATTCAAAGTCCTTTTTAGATAGGTTATCTGTGGATGGCTATGAGTTATGGAAGGATGCTATTGACCTTAAATCGGTTTGGGGTACCAAAGATTGGCAGGTACAAGGCACTGAGGCTTTGCATCGTGCATGTCTCATCCCGAATCACATGTTGTTTTTAAATTCTACTGTTTCTCAAACAACGTGTTTTGGATTGGCTACATCTAAAAAATTAAATACCCCTACTATCTCTGACTTAGAAGAATATTCAGGTTGGAGTAATTTCACTACAATATCCATCAATGGGATACAAGCACTTTTGCAGAATTCCTCCTTTAGCTGCATCTGTCCCAGTTGAATGAAAATATTGACCTAAATGATTTCATAAAAGGCCCAGCTAGGGGTAGATCTAAACGCTTTCTTTATGCTATATACAATGAGATTTGGAAATTTTCACAAGTTGAGGCAGCTAAACGCCTGAGAGCTATTGATCAAGCAAATTTGGAAAAGGTGCTTGCAGTGGTCGATAACAGTATTAACATGCTTTCTTCCAGGATTTACACATTGGATAATATTGTTTCTTCTGTTGTTGATATTGTACATGATGAAGTGTCCACGTTATACCATGGTCAAAATCAATTGCGTTCTGTAATGCAGTTTGCCTGGACTCTACAGACGATCATTTCGGTTCACCGACTTCACGTGTGTCCAACCTGTGTTTCACTGCCTGAGCTGCGAGTTCGATTGGGCCATTGATTTGTGCCTATGCTTGAGTACTGCTCCTGACGTCGATTTTGATCAGCTAATGCGTCCCGTGGTGGCTCACGAGTTGATCTGTTCTGGCGAGAGAGTTATGGCCTTGGCAGCGATAAATGGAGTTCTGGGCCAATGGGAGATTTCTGCAGCGGCGGATGCCTTTCTGACACACAGCGATCTGGTGAACCCACCGAGTTGTCCTCTGACGTTACAGGAGGATCCGATGCTGGAGGAGCACGTATGTTCTTTCCCATTGCTAAATTGGATTGCTGAACTATTTTCGGATGATGGCAGTGATTTCATGCTGGAGGCTGTGGCAACTTTCTTTGCATATACTTTCCAATCGTGAGATGCCTGGGAGGAATGCTTTGTTGTGAAATATGAGTTTCCCCTCGCTGGATTGGAGGGATGGACTATGTTCAGCTGATGGAGAGTACAATCATGTGATGTCGCTGGGGATAACGTCAATGTGGCACATGACTTTGGAAATCATATACGTGCCTTGTTTTTTCTCTTCCAAACATTTGAATTGATGAAACCTGGTCCTACGTTTCATATTTTTGAGACCTGGTGGATGACTTTTGGTTCAAAGGTTTTGTTTTTATTTTTAGATTTGAGGCCACTGTAGGCATTCATACATATTCATTCATACATATTTTAGCTCAAGATTATTGAACTTTGTTTCAATTGTTGTGTCTGATTTAGTATTGCCTTTTCCCTTATGTTTGACGGTGCTCGGACCAATGGGGGGGTGTCATATGGATACTTCATTACATATATTGCGTTAAGTTAGCATGAGTGTATTACATGTTTAAACAGCCGGTTTGCCTTCGGCTTCAGTTTTGCACACGACACATACTTGTTGTTGTAGCTTTCACCCTAGAAGCGGTGAGGTGGTTTATTTGAGAATAATATGTTATTTCTATGCTATCAGCTTTGCCTGGTACACTTGGTACAACTGTCTGCACACTGAGAGCTGCACACTCTAAGATTAACCTAACACAAGGTTGCTGAGAGGCTTGATCCTCGCACCACATGAGACATACCACAAATAATGTTGATGCCAACATTTTGGGCTCTACGCGGGTTTAAGATAGAGTTACACGGAATGAACGTGGACACTTGGTGCTGCGCATGGAGAGAGCTGGTAGCTGTTGATGTGAACTGCTCCTACTGACATTGAGAGGTATGGGGCCGCCCTGCTAAAGCCCGAATGAGACCTTCTTAGATATAAAATAATATACTAGATAGGGTGCGCGAAATATAGGTGATATCGATTACTATAGGTTTTGCATTATAACATGCTAGCACCTTTTGCTTACTATGGATTAGTGACTATGCTGCTGACTCTGATTTTTATAATCTGCATTTTGGTATTATACAAGATACTGCGTTTGAGAACTTTGCATTGAATAATAAATATTTCAAACTTGCACTTGTGTTCTTTGACTCCCAGTTTTGGTTTGAAATGATTATATAATGAAAGAGTGTTCATGTGTTCCACGATTCCTGAGGTATTCTAAAGATCATGTTCTGGTTTGTCTAAGACATGGTTCATTCCATAATGATCCATGAGACACTGTAGCTAGCTAGGTAAGGAGATTTCTGACACTGAGATGAGTTTTGGATCATCCTAACTCACTGAGGTTCTAGATCTCTATGCACAGTTCTGTGGGAGAACGGAAACCCTGCTACAGGAGATGCTTAGATTCTTATAAATGCTGAGAAAGTTATTTCAATGGATTTCAATAGCCTGTCATAGGACAATCACCCACATGCTCATTATGAGTAGATTGTGTTATCACAGTGCACTTTACATAGGGATGGCTAATTATTTGTTTCATCATCACAACTTAAACAGAACGAGGCAGCCAGATGGAACAAAAAAAAGTCCAAAAAGGCCTGCCTCAATTTGCTGCACTGGCTACTGGTGTGAAAAAGAGCCAGGTTATGTTTCTCTGATATGTCCACAAGTCACTTGATGAGCAAGGACAGCAATATTGTGTTGCAAATTAGCTTTCTACAAACTCTTGCCAAGCCTTGATTCACAGTATACAAATCAGGAATGCCAGAATGAGTGGCCGCTCTTTTAGTCATCTAGCAGCACTCCATTTAAATTCCCTACCTCCGGAAATTTGCCACATGGAGGATCTACTTACCTTAAACAAACACATTAAGACCTGGCTTATCCCCCTTTAGTGGCACTGAGTTTATAGAGCTTGGGTGTGTGTTTGGTTCCAGCAGCAGGATGCCCCCTGGGGATAATGATTGCACACTACAAGTACTAAAGATGAAGAAAATTAATTGCACCACTTGACTCTCTCAGGATGATGAAGCAGAGCAGTCCAAAACCTATTCAGGAAGTTGTGTGGGCTAGTAATCATCATTTGCTGGTGGCATTTAATAACACTTAATACATAATTGTGCCGTTAGTGCTTTTTCTTTAGAAAATAAAAAGTACATTTATTTCACACACTAATAAATACTATAAATGTATTTACAAATATATACATAGGCTGATGAAAATACTTTGAATTCTCATGTCTTTTTTCAATGTTTGCTAGGGTACAAAAAATATAATTAAGGCATGATCTACTAAAAGTAAGTAGATAACTGATACATTTTGTTTGAACAGCTATCGTTCCTATGGGCTGAGCCTGTTATTGAAATTTTTGCAGTCTGTTGGTAATTCTATAACCACTCCTTAAGTCCATTTTCGGATTTGTTTTCTGATGGTCTTTGCTGATTTAAGCATGGTCATATTATCAAGAAAGGGCAGGTCAAAACATATTGTGACACTCACAACTGGCACAAATTAATTCAATTTTGGAATAAATATTTGTTAACCATTGATTAACCTGCTGGTATCATCCTGTGATGGACTTTGGTGTACTATATGTAAATAATGTTATAAATGCAAATGCAATGTACTTGTGAAAAAAGCATGTAAAGAAAAAAATATGAAACATGTAACAAAAGAAAAATGTATGTGAAATAAAAAAGTATAAATAGACATTATGCAATATTTCATACATAGAATTTGTTTAAAGTTTACTTTATATACATGTGTAAAAAACAAAAATGTTATAGCATGTTATTTTTTTTTAAATATAACAAAAGTAAACGTGTAATATAAAACGACATCGAGTATGCATCAAATATTGATAAATGTGTTAATAAAATGGATAATAAAAGTAAACTTGAATTTTAAATCATACAAGAAAAAAATCACACCAGATTCAACAGCAATTATTATAATACTAAAACACTTCACTTATGTCTTGGAGAAAGTGCTTCAACACTTCACGTATGTCTTGGAGAAGGTGCTGGACACTAAAGGGTCACATTTAGTACTCACACTTCAAATTCAATCATACTGGGGAAAGTGTTGTACATTTGCGGAGTCTGATTTATTATTCCAACTCCACATCAAAAAATCTTGTGAAGATGTTGGACAACAAAGAGTTCAGTTGTACATTACCCACTCCAACTAAACCATCTTTGTGAAAGTATTGCACACTAAAGTGCCATAATTTACTATTTCCACTTCAAACTAAACCATCTTGATGAAGGGGCTGGACAATAAATGGGTCATATTTATTAACCCCACTCCAACCTGAACCTTTCTGTGCAAGGTGTTAGAAATTAAAGGAGTCCGATTTACTATTCCAACTCTACTCAAAACCATTTTGGGTCAGATATACTATTACCACATTAAACTAAACCATCTTGGGGAATGTGGTGGACATTAAAGGGGTCAGGTGAACTAATGCCTCTCCAAACTAATCCATCTTGGGGAAAGTGTTGATGGACACAGAAGGGGCAAGTCAACTAATAAAGCAGCACAAGGAGATTATGAATGGAGCACTGAAACTTTTCAGACACTCATCCCCAGTCACAGATTTGGGTTCAATCCATCATCCTTCTTTAGCTTACTTCACCCCCTCAGTTCAGACCCAGCTATAAACAAATCAGTCTTGACCCAGTGCCTTCTAGGAAGAGTCCAGCCTGAATATCCAAGCCAAGCCAGGTCTTTCATGAACCAGAAAAAAGCATCCTCAGACCGGTTTCTGGGTAACATCATTTGTAGTGTAGTTCCTATTTTCCCAATAGGCCCTGTGCATTGGAATAACATAAACAACAGTTTAGACGTAGAAGTGCGGTCTTCCAGGTCTCTACTGACTATGCTAAACTTAATTGGGTTTGTTACCAACTAACTCAGAGGTCACTGGAAACTTTCTTGACTGAATAGGAAGTGATCAGCTTCCCTGGTACAAACAAGAAGGGATTCAGTTTTCCAACAACCGCATAAACATGACAACTTTGCTCCTTAGAATAAGAGTCAATCTCTAGAGTCGTGTGAAACAATAGACAGTTATTTTACTCAGTCAGTTGTGCAGATTACTTTCACCAAAATGCAGAGAATAGAGAGACGGGTGTTTTCAATAAAAAGTATTATTTATTGAACAGTCTTTCTTCTCGTGCAAGAGAAATTAATTGCAAGACTTGTTATTATAAAAAGTGCGTACAGTAAAATGAGGATTGCGAAATAATACTGTAAAAGCATTGATATGGTTTCTTAGCCATACAATGGTTAAAATGAATAAAATATATACATTCATATATACATTCAGCTAACGTATTCAACTGGTGCTTCTAACTACGCCTACCCCAGTGTACCTGGCCTAAGCCTAATACTTGGGAGGGAGTAAGTAAGTAGCAGTTTTAGTTAAGTTGGTTTTGCCAAGGTTTGCTTCAAGAATTCTCTCTAAGGATTTAGTCAACACCATACCTCTGAAATAGAATGTTAGAGGTCTTGTATCTCCTTCCAGGACTCGATATCCCAGTTACTCGCAAGAGTAGGCTAGAAACGCAGGAGCTGGATTTTCTCGGCAAGAGAAAAGACAGCGTCTCTCTCAGCGCGTCGAGGAGGAGGGGCAGCGTCCGTGGGCAGCTTGCATCTGCTGGGATCTGCAGGGGATAGCTGATCTGCTCCTGTGTTCACCACACCATCGCTATCATCGATGTCGTTGAGGCAACGTTTGCTTAAGGAAACGTTGGTAATATTTATACCTGAAAGGTGCCTTGTTTGACGTAAGTTTTTGGACATAAGACCTCAATAAAGATGTCACTAGGAAGTGATCGTCTCTCGGTGCTCATTAGAGTTCTATTACTAATCAAAACATAGCAAGCGGGGCTTTCCCAGGTTGCTGAGTTTTATCTTGTTGAAGAACTCGGAGTGTAATCTAGGAATCTTAGATAGTGGCTTCTGCTGTGTCATTTGCTCTAATGAGCTGCAGAGGAAGAGATTCTGAAATGTGGCTCTGATCGTGTTAGGCCAGAGACGAGTTTCTGAAATATCGCTCTTGATCGTTTATGCCATTATAGGGGTATAAATGGATTATAGCCATATAGGGGCATAAGGTCACAGTATTGAACGGGGTCCTCGATCAGAACACAACACCCACTCCACGAATTTATGTCCATCAAATTACTAAAAACTATAGCAAAAAGATGCATGTGTAACATTACCCACCCCAAAATACATATCTGCATTTGAAATGGCGTATTTGAAATACATGGAAATATTGGTACTGTATGTCTTTAAGCATAGAAATCATTCAAATTATAGCATATGTAATCAGTGAACGATTTTGCGAAAAAATTACACATGAAATATCTCTTTATACAGAAAAGAAGGGCGAGATAATTTCATCACATAGAAATGCATTTGCTATAACATGGGCTAGAGGCTGGTGTAAAGTTATTATGTCTCTAGATTTACCTAAAAATAGAAGTTCTGTTCTTTATGAATAGGTCTACTTTAAGGAAAGAATTTTCAGGCCAGAAAAAGGTAAAAATGTTCAATTCAAAAAAAAAAATTTGGGGTGAACGGGGGAATAGAGTTCCAACGCTTTTCAGTAGTTTTTGTTGATCAAAACTGAAGGCCGAATTCAGAGTTCATGGGAACGCTGTGTGTCGGAATGCTTTTCAAAAATTATTGTTTTTGTTCAGGGGAGAACATCATATCAGACAGGCTCTCAAAAAATTGGTCTACAAAATCAGGTGACAGTTCGACCAAGTTTGATAGTGCTGTAACTTGGCAGGTGTGAGAATGATTGCTCTCATCAAAGTCTGGATCAGCAATGCTCACAGAAGGTCGTACCTGGGTGATGTTGCTTTTATTTCTCGCTCCACTGTTACCACCTGGTCGTAGCACAGGAGTCTCAACGAATGCCGTCATCAGGATTGGTAACCTCTGGGGACAACACAATGCGTCAGCCATTACAGGACTTAGCAAAGTATCGATATCCATTGGTTCTGCTGATGGAAGTGCAAGACAGGTGTCCAACATGCACTCATCTCCGCATAGCATACATCGAAGCACAGGTAAGATGCAGGTCTGCCGTATAGGTCTGAATGAAAGAAACCAGGTCATGTTCAGATCTCTCAGCCTGGCCAATCCAAGGACTCTAGTTATGCGGTACCGGTAGCGTATTGCTAGGATCGTTTCTTCCATTCCTGCCGGAGTCATGTCTGAGTTTTGGTTTGCCATATCGGAGCAGGAGGGTCAAAAATAAAATGCCTGCTACAAGTCCCAAAAATAGGGGTATGCCGCCAAAGACTGAATGGACAAAATTAGGAATGATTCCTAGAATTGCTTTGAATGGTGTTAACAGTCCTGTAAAAATGGTCTTAAATACGCCTGGGATGCCTATGGCACTCGACATGTTAAGAATTTGGCTAAGCATTTCTGTGAAATGCACGGGGCAATTTGTTGATAAAAGGTCATGAATATCTGATGTTGTCCTTGCAACTTGGAGATCATACGTCTCTTTTGATGACGTTATGGGCACTGTTGTCTGCAAAAGCACAGACTTCATTCTGCTTAAAGTATCAATTTGTATAGAAGAAAATTTCAAACGAGGTCATATGGGAGTCTCCATGTCTCCAGGGCCGTTTGGAAACAATGCTTGCATACAGCATTTGACCATGGAAGTTACGCTTACGAGATACGCTTTCCCTGGCAAAAGGCCACAACAGCTGTGATCCGTTATTAGAATGTAACTCACATTCGAGAGCTGCTTAAAGAAAGGCTCTATCTGCGTTGCAGGTGTGACATGTTGGTGGCATGAAAGGTTGTTTGAATTTCCTTCACAGGCTCCGTGTAAATTAATACCCTGGCACAAAAGTATACGGCTTAGTGAATGTTTGCAGTTTCACCACTAAGAAATACATTTTTGTTGCTGTCACTATAGCATGTGTGTGTGTATGGTAATTTCCATGCTGTCTTAATGTACCCTTTACCCAAACGTTCATACTGGCCAGTCGGTATGTATTCAAGGCAATTTTTAAATCGGAAATTTGTTATTGGAATTGTGATAATCCAGTGTATTATCCGTTCAATGACAGGACTTTCTGACATTGTCAAAGGTAATCTCTCAAGTTTTTTGATGCTCAGGATTGTATAGTCTGCTCCTTTCTGTGCCAAGCTGATTTGTTTATCAATAAGGTTAAAGATGGAAAACAATTAAGTTGTGTGGATTAAACGCCATGGCACGTAGCCTGAACGAAGATTTTGCAGCGTCCAGCCTAACTGTACAATAGAACGCAATTGTGACTGGCCATGCTGTAATATTAGCAAGTTTTTATCTATTATATCTATGGCAGATGATACAATACTGTCCAGTGAATATATTCTGGAGGACAGAGTCATTAACCCATTGTCCACAACAGAAAGCGATTTTTCCAAATTAATACGATCAATTTCTCGTATTTTTTCAGCTGTTTCAATTTGTGTGACTTTCCAAGCCTCGTTGTAAGCTGCATATATACTGGTCACTATGAAACGTTTTTGACGCTGTTTGCGAGGTCCCAGAATGAAATCGCGCAAATCAGCACCATCTTTAAGTAAAGATAAGTGTTGCTTCATTTCTGCCAGTGTGGATGATTCTAGCCATTCAAGGCACAGCTTCCCTACACTGTATGTTGTTACTATCACTGGATGTTGTCTCTGGGAGTATCTAGGGTCTTGTCTGGTCATTGTTAACACCTGTGTTTTATTTAGGAATCTATCTTGACAGTTGTTTGTGTCAGTAGGCCAGATTAACCACTTTTTCCAATCAGGATGTGTTCTGTTTAGATGTAGAATTTTAGATACGTCTATCTCAATATCTGTTGTTGCATTATCAGGTATTGGCTTCGGAATAGACGGTTTGTTAAGGTCTTTAATCTTAGCTAGGCCAAGACAGGTTGTTTGGTGAATTGTGTCATTTAAGAACAATATTTGTTCTGGGATTATGCAGGCTCGAAATAATGCTTCTAGGCCTTGTACCTGCCAATCTTTTGTACCCCAGATTGTTTTTGTTTCAATGTTGTTGCTCCAATAATCAAAACCAAATGTCATCATTTTTTCATAAAATGCTTCTGAATATATCAATTTAGTATTTGTCAGCATTGTTTTCAACCCTGTTTTATCTAACAGCTTATAGTAAAACGTTTCTGCATCACTGGTGTTAAACCCTGAGATGTACTGACATTTCTCATAGAATGTTCTAGAACTGCTTTTAGGTGGAGTAGCACAATGTTCCCATTGGTTATATTTAAAAACATTTCTAGGTTGTGCGGATTTATGCAAGTAATGGTCACCGTAGTGTGAGAAGCAGTACATCTGTTCATAACTAGACGAACCTTGTAAATAATCATGTTCTGTAAATCTTGCTGACAACACTAAATCAGACATCATATTATTAATACTTTCAAAATCCCAATCATCAGAAAATGTACTCTGTTTTACCAAGTCACTTAAGGAAATCTTGAACTGGCGAGGATATTTCAGGATTTTGACCGGACCATAGATTTCATAGTCAGTTTTGTCCCATACTACCCCCCCCCCGTGGCTGTGACATTTACTGTTGACAGTTCTCTTTTCTTCACGTGGGATGATCTGTGTGGTTTTAGGACTAAGTTGATGTTCTGACTTGCTGTGTCCATTGAACTGTAATAAAGTTTCCTAAAATTAAATCTAAAATTAGGCATAGTAGCAGTATAAATACCCCTGAAATAATCCAATGCTCAATCAATGGTGCATCCAGATATACTTCTTTGTTTTGTTGAAAGAGTTCTGTTGCTTTTTCTTTAAAAGTTTTTGTTTCTGGCATCACTTCAGGGTCAGTTTGATCTTCAGAAAAGTTGTCGAAATTGATGAAGTAGCCAGAGGCAGTTCTGTCAATTGTTGGAATTGCTCTTTCAACTTGTCTTTCGGTAGCACATTCTGATGCCACGTCATTGTAGACTGGTGTTTCTTGATGAACCTTTTTAATCTCTGTTTCAAGAGGCACGAGTTCCATGGCATTATTGCATAGTCCCTCTCTGTGCACTGCAGGCTTATCGAATGTGATTAGTCTTTCAGTTTGAACCTCTTGGATTATTGCAAGTTTGGGTAATCTGTTGTTTCTCGGGAGTCCACTGGGCCTACTGTTGATTATAGGCCACATGCTTGTGGTTTTACCAGGTCGATTGATACAACTCTGTTCTCCTTTTTACCAGCAAGGGGCGGTAGTACTACTGATCTTGTTCCGTTGATTGCTAAGACAGGTACTGCTTCTCTGTAAGAAGGCCCAAATTCCTTCTTCACCGCTATCTCTGACTAGATCCCCAATCTTTGGAATCCAGACAGGCCTTGCTGGGGCTGGTGGTGCCTCGTCAGTGGTAGCTGGCTGTTGCTTTAACTTTATGTTGCTTAAGGATTTTCTCGTTTCATTCAATTCCTGTAAAACAGCCAAACGGTCTTTGATGTCAAAGTCTTTATTCTTATCCTCTACCACTGATACCTGACTATCTAAGTCCTGAATGTACATTCTAGTTCCGAACAATAGTTCATATGGGCTGAAACCTTTTAGAGAATTTCTTGGCAAATTGTTAAGACTGATCTGGACACTTATTAAATGTCTGACCCACCCATCACCCGAACCTAATACCTTCGCAGTTATAGATTGCTGTATGTCCGGGTTTTTTCTTTCCACTACACTGTTCCCTTCGGGGTGTGATGGACAAGAGTATCGCAAGCCAACGCCCATGCTGGCCATGACCTCCCTATAAGCTCAAGAGCTGAAAGCAGGACCCTGGTCAGAATGGAACATGGCAATTGCGTATATGCCGATAAAGACTCGCAGATCTTTTATAACCGTTCTGGTGTCAGCCGAGCGCTGTGGCCACATTTATTAAGTGAATTTTGTCTTAATGATATACAATGGGATGCGTTTCTCTTGTTTGATTGCGCGGATAGAACGCCTTATGCTTTCTATTAGGGTTCCTGACACTACGCTGGCCGGTTCTCCACTGCGATCTCTGTTGCAGTCTACACAAGTTTTTGCTAAATCATGAATATCTACGCTCATTCCTGTCCACCAGTACTCTGATTGTAACTCTTTCAGAGAGTCCCTGATTATTTGGTGTCTCAGACCCAACCCCATATGTGCTTCCTGTGTGAGGAAACCTCTCCGGTTCCTGTTTGGAATTACCCTATTCCCCACTCCAGGGATTCGAGCAAAAGGAACGGAGTTTGCATCAATTGCGTATGCATAATTGAGTGGATAGTTCACGGGTAGTGCTGCACAGTCGCCTTTTACGGACGTTTTTACTGCCAGCATGGTTTCCCCGTCTATGTATTTTTCTGAATGCTTTTTTGTGGCTACGGAAGCCGGTTTAGTTGCTTCTGCTGTGGCTGTATTAGCCAATGAATTCCCTGCAACGTGAACGCCATCACGTTGATGACTCAGAGTGTGTATCACGTGAGTCTTTTGTAGTTCCTTCTGTAAAAGAACTACCTTTTTCCAAAGCATTTTATGTTTTATTGTGGCAACTGTGTCATCTTTGTAATCATTTTGAATCCAGCTCTGTAACTTGTTGTTGTAAGAGTTGACGCAAAAATGCGATTCGCACACGATTAGTGTCGGGAATTCATGTTCTGCATTTTCAAGCGCCATCTTTAAACATCTGATTTCAGCTCTTTGAGCCGAACAGTTTCTAACTGATTCAGTTTTTGTTATTTTCGGTCTGAATTTACCGCACAGCCAGCGACCTTTAACAATCGCGCAGGCTGCATCGTAGGATTTGTTCTCTACGTTAAAATGCTGTACGAATCTGTCTGTATAGATTATACAGGCGAACTGTGGGAGAGGCAGAATTTCGATTGGCAGAGGATATTCTTCTTCATAGGTTAAATCATTCAGTTTTTCGAATTGTGGGGCGAAATAGTTTTTCACATCTTCCGCTCCAAGAGAATTTACACACTGTATGCATTTCGGATCCAGTGACACTGTAGGCAGGTTTACTGGGCTGAATAGCGCCTCGAAGGCGGATTTCACTGTGAGGACATTGATCCTTTTGCCATGTGCTAGCTCTCGTTCATTCGCTAATGCAGTTTCTACTGCTTTCACAGTATTTTCTGTAGGACTGAATGTTTTTTCTGCTTGTGTGTACAAGTGTGATTTGTTAGCTATTGGTACCTTTTCTCCCTCATTAGAGGTCAGGTACGTGAATCCACATCTTCCTGGGATGACTCGGATTACAAGATTTTGTGTGTTGTCACATGTATCTAATTTTGTTTTTGCTAACATGTCTGTTTGCAGTGATCTCAAAATTTCTGTGTGTTTATGAGTCCAAGTGATTGGTTTAAAATCAGGTTTAATTATTTCATACAGAGGTTTAACCCTCTCCCCATAATTTAGAATGTAAGTTCTTCAGAAATTCAGGAAGCCTAGAATCGATTGTAAGTTCTTCAGCGTTTTCGGTGCTTGGAGTAGGCTAGGCTTTTTCCTTCACTTGATAATTCGTATCCTAAGAATAATACTGTCAGATGGGCAATATGGGACTTTTTAAAGTTGAATTTATAACCCTCTGCTGCGAACCCAAGTATTATGATGTTCACTCTTTTCAAGTGAGTCTCCAAGTCGTCGTCTGTGAGATAGATATCATCTACATAAGATAATGCCTCATCATCATACATTTGTAGTAACTCTGTTACTCTGGCTGAGAATAGTCCTGCTTTCTGGTGCAATGTTTTGACAAAAGAAACCATTTGATATGTCTAATGTAGTTTTATATTTTTTCCTAACTATGTTATTCATTAGTGCAGCACTATGCGAATTTTGTACTGCAAATGTTTTGCAACATGCGTTAAGGTGTCTGTAGTCCAAAACTAGACGATATGAATCGTCCGGTTTGGAGACAGGAAACAAAGGATTGTTCATTTGAGAGGTGCATGTTTCAATCACCCCCTGGTATTCAAGTTGATCTAAAATCTCCCTGACTTGTTTTTTAGCTTCTTGCTTAATGGGATACTGCCTTTGTGCAGTCGGTTGACTTTTTAACTGGATTTTGTGAGGAGGAGAGTCCTCATCCCATCCTACATGATTTTTATATCATGCTGGTGCCTGGGCTACTGCCCATTTCCTCGCATATATATATTTAGTGTGAATCGGAATGTGATTCGAGAAGGCAGGCATAATCATTTCTTCGCCACGAGGGCACTCCCTGACAAACTCTGGCGGCCAATTCTTTTCAGCTAACAGAATATCATAGCCTTTTGAGAGTTTATCCCAAAATAGACCCTTTATTTTCCTAGTCTTATCACCCTCTATACGCAGTGTTATTTCGTATATCTTATGGGGCTCGCTAACTCTGGTGTCGGCAGTTTCTACTTGAATGTATTCATTCGTGTCCACTGTCTCCAGATGACTCATCAGGATCTTGCGAGCTATACTGATTTCTGCTGCACTGTCTAGCATTGTCTGTGCCCACTCCCCGTTTTTCAACTGTGTCCTCAGTATTCTCGGCATGTTCGATTACTCTAATACTGGCTACCTTCTTTCTTGGAAATTGAGATTTTTTACTTTGAGCAGGTTCCTTGTCTTTGGACTTGGTGTGCTCTCCTGGGTCTGACCGTCCTATTCTTTCCGATTTCTGTGAAAAAGATCGAGAGGGACATGTATCAATACTTTGATATCTATCAGGCTTCTTCAAATTATCCCTATTTCTAAAGTTATATCTTTTCTCAGAGGGCTCCCGCTGGGGAGACTGGTGTTCTCGAGTCGGAGTTCTTTCCCTCCATCGAGGAGACCTTCCTCTGGACTGGAAAACTTTTTCTTTGGGAATGGATTGTTTATTTCCATCCCTGCTCTGTTTAGGAGTGTTTGAATTATTTTTAATAAATAATTTTTCAGGATTTTCGAGCAGTTAGGGCTTTATTGGTTTTCCACCCAAGCTGTCTCTACCTAGTTCTTCATAACATTTTTCTATAATTCTGGCAAGCTCAATTGGTTGATCTGTTATATCTGTTTCCTTCAACTTCTGGCGGATCGCCACAGATGGTGCTTCTCCTTTAATTTTGGCTAATAATATAGCGGAGACCTGCTTGAAGTCTTTCAGTAATTTCATACCAAGAGTTAAAGCAGGTTTTGGACCGTATTCATTCTGAATCTGTTTTAGCTCTTCTGGTATTACCGCCATGGACGGAACACCATGTGTTTTTGTGTAAATGGAAGCAAAGACTGTACCCCAAGTGTCACAGTCCTCCACGTGTGGTGCGACCCCCATTGGAAGGCAGATGGTCAGAATTCTGTGTTTCTCAATAGGGGTAGTATTCGGAAATACTGCCTCTATTTGAGTAATTTTCTGCGCTAACCAGAAACAAATTTGTTCCGGTTTTATCGGTGTTTTTTACCAAGACATGATTGTATGTTCTGTGGTGTAATTTTATTGGTGTTCCCCTGATGAGGGGTCAGCTGTGGAATATTAACATCTGTTTGGACTGTAGCAGTCCGCATTACATATTGGACTAATTGTCTATGTATTTTATTTAATGTTTTTAGCTGTACTAACATCTCTTCTTTTGACATTTTCGCAATGTCCGGATGTGGTGTGTAGCTGGCTAGAACCGGCCACGTTGCTCCTGGTCTACCTAGTGGACCGAGCCTGGTAATATGATCATTATGTTTTAGGGCACCTTAAAACCAGAGCAGATGCTCTTGGAATTTTAATGGGATTTCAATTTCCTCGAAAGGAGCGTACTCTTCCGGTGGATCCCCTATTTTGTAATAGTAGAACTCGTGTGTTGTGGTGTTTGCCGCTGGAAATTTTATCCAAGAATAGAATACCTCTGTCTGCCGATATTCGTGTGCCTCTATCACGAAGACATATGGTAAGTCCATTTTCTATAAGTTTCGACGTTATAGATTTTCTTATGTTGACCAAGATGATTATCGCACCCGGTTCATTAACACCGTCGGGACCCTGCTGAGTCGTATTTACTGCGGGTGCAGAGTTCCATTTTCAGTGTCTGACATTTTATTGTCAGAAAGGTTTTGCAGAGCAGGTCTCCAAGGAGACAAAGATTAGGTGCACAATATTTTGGAACACTGTATCCTTCAACGTTGAATAAACCAGAGCTTTACATAGGAATCTCTTCCTACTAAGTTCGGGCGGATTTTAACCTTTCACCCACTCCAGACGTCTATTGGAGTATTTATGGTAGAAAGGGGTCTGTGTGAAAAATGCACGACTGAGTTACTCTAACGTCTTGCGTTAGTTTTATCGCCTTACCAAACGTTGGGCGCCATGTAGTGTAGTTCCTTTTTTCCCAATAGGCCCTGCGCATTGGAATAACATAAACAGCAGTTTTGACGTAGAAGTGCGGTCTTCCAGGTCTCTACTGACTATGCTAAACTTAATTGGGTTTGTTACCAACTAGCTCAGAGGTCACTGGAAACTTTCTTGACTGAATAGGAAGTGATCAGCTTCCCTGGTACAGACAAGAAGGGATTCAGTTTTCCAACAACCGCATAAACATGACAACTTTGCTCCTTAGAATAAGAGTCAATCTCTAGAGTTGTGTGAAACAATAAACAGTTATTTTACTCAGTCAGTTGTGCAGATTACTTTCACCAAAATGCAGAGAATAGAGACGGGCGTTTTCAATAAAAAGTATTATAAAAAGTGCGTACAGTAAAATGAGGATTGCGAAATAATACTGTAAAAGCATTGATATGGTTTCTTAGCCATACAATGGTTAAAATGAATAAAATATATACATTCATATATACATTCAGCTAACGTACTCAACTGGTGCTTCTAACTACGCCTACTCCAGTGTACCTGGCCTAAGCCTAATACTTGGGAGGGAGTAAGTAAGTAGCAGTTTTAGTTAAGTTGGTTTTTGCCAAGGTTTGCTTCAAGAATTCTCTCTAAGGATTTAGTCAACACCATACCTCTGAAATAGAATGTTGGAGGTCTTGTATCTCCTTTCAGGACTCGATATCCCAGTTACTCGCAAGAGTAGGCTGGAAACGCAGGAGCTGGATTTTCTCGGCAAGAGAAAAGACAGCGTCTCTCTCAGCGCGTCGAGGAGAAGGAGGGGCAGCGTCCGTGGACAGCTTGCATCTGCTGGGCTCTGCAGGGGACAGCTGATCTGCTCCTGTGTTCACCACACCATCGCTATCATCGATGTCGTTGAGGCAGCGTTTGCTTAAGGCAACTTTGGTAATATTTATACCTGAAAGGTGCCTTGTTTGATGTAAGTTTCTGGACATAAGACGTCAATAAAGATGTCACTAGGAAGTGATCATCTCTCGGTGCTCATTAGAGTTCTATTACTAATCAAAACATAGCAAGCGGGGCTTTCCCAGGTTGCTGTGTTTTATCTTGTTGAAGAACTCGGAGTGTAATCTAGGAATCTTAGATAGTGGCTTCTGCTGTGTCATTTGCTCTAATGAGCTGCAGAGGAAGAGATTCTGAAATGTGGCTATGATCGTGTTAGGCCAGAGACGAGTTTCTGAAATATTGCTCTTGATCGTTTATGCCATTATAGGGGTATACATGGATTATAGCCGTATAGGGGCATAAGGTCACAGTATTGATTGGGGTCCTAGATTAGAACACGACACATTCATCAACCAGGCTACCTTGAATCCAGAAGCAAAGTGAGCAAGGGACCCACGTCTGGACATACCCTGTCAATTCAGGGCAAACCAAGCAAACACATGGAGATGACGGACGTAGTGCTGACACTTTTCAGACACTCACCCCCAGCAACAGATCTAGGTTGAATCCATCATCATTCTTTAGCTTACTTCACCACCTCAGTTCAGACCCAGCTGATTACTAAGAATCGAGATGAGGAAATTCTTCCATGCTTGTGCAGAACCTTTTGTCCAGGCAGAGATATAGCTAAGGAAATGAGTAGTCCCTTTCCCTGTGTGTACTTCAAACTGGTTTTGGTTTGGGAGAAGTGTCCCTCCTACTAATTTCGGAGATAGCCTGGCCCACCTAAATTGCAGCATTGGCTAATGCTAATTAGCCTTACTATGCTCAGGCAGGAAAGGTTTGCTTTCTGAAACAAAGTAGCAACATATGTTATAAAAAATTGGACTTCATCAATGACTTTGATTTTCAATAAATGTGAAAAATAGGCTTTGAATGGCTGATCTAGCTGTTTCGTATCATATTCAACAGATTAACATTTTTATCTGGACTTTGACTTTTTGGAGTTGCCACTAAAGGAACATTCCCACTTGAATTTGGCACAGGTTCCACTTTTAAACAAAGTATACTTAGGAGGGACGTAATAATATTTAAATTTAAATATAGGGCTCCCCCTATCAGAAAGGGTTATTTGACAGGTTTGACAGCATATTTGTAGGCTACAGCAGGCAGGCTATACATAGTAGCCCAGAAGCAGCTAGGATGTATAAGCATCACAATGCATGTCCGACAATATGTGGTGCAGTATATAGGTAACATTAAATGTTCAGGCCCTGTGTGCATAGTCTTCGCCATATACTATGCACCTGTAGGTAATGTAAAATTACATTCAGGGGTAAGCCAAATTAACTATTTTTAGCAAGCAAGCATAGGCACTCTACTTCCTATTAGCAGGGTAAAAGTGTAACTAAACATGTAAGGGAACAAATCGTGAGGTATTGCATCAAAGAGGGTTATTTGATGCATACCTTAAACATTTGACAAATGTTTGATTAACTGAATGAAAACAGTGATTTAACAACAGAACTCGAGTATGATCAGTATGAGGTTGGCTCACAATGTGTACATCCACAAAGGGCACATTATGCATTGGCTAGTCAAAGACTACCAGAAACGGGATTTTACATTGAGAAAGCAATAGCTAGAAATCCGTCTATGCAGAGTGGAAAAGACCATCCAAATTGAAATGGGTAGATTGCACACTGACAGAAAGAGTGAATGAAAAGTGGGGAGTTAATTCCCAGACATATTTTAAGAGGGCTCAGCAATGGTTGTCTCCCTTACCACGTCTATTTATTTTAATCCTGAGGCATCTGAAACATATGTTAATTACACCTGAGACAAATACAACAATAAAAATGATTGATACTGGAGAAGAGAGAAAAATAAACTCTTACACAAGGCTCATCTTTAGTGTCTCATTAATACATTATTTGCTACTTATGACAAGGGTGGTTAAAGTTGTAACAAAAAAGAATGTTATAATGCATCTTATAGCCTTTTTACTTTATGTTTCTTTTGCTGCCCTCCTGGCACCTGAGTTCAGTCAAAGCAAAGTCAAGCCCAGAGGCAAAAGGGCAGAAGATTGGCAGGAGCTGCTACCCCTCAATAGCTACCAGGAATTGTCTACCTAAGATGTTTTAGTAAGTCCCTCTCAACTCGTTATTTAAAGGCCGATGTGGCCAAACATAGTAAATCTATTATTACTGCCTCCTTAACCCCATCTTTCTGACCCAGCCATAATCCTCTGTCTCCTCCTTCATTTTGTTGGAAACTTCTTAGATACTTAATCTAGTCATCACAACAAATGTCTCCATATCTCTTAAGGCCCCCACAGGGTGCCTCAAATACTTTTTCTTGTTGATCATAGTAGAACTGCTTATTAAGCATGGGCGAATTTTGCGAATTCGCAATCCGCGAATTTGCGGATTTGCGAATTCGCAATCCGCAAAATTCATGAATTCATGCGAATTTGCGGATTTTTTAATTTTTGCGGGTGTTCGCGAAGCGCTTTGCGTGTTCGCGGGTGTTCGCGAGGCGCTTTGCAATTTCGCAGTGGTTTTTTTTTGCCTGCTTAATCACTGCCACCCTCTCGTTTTTTATGCCCATCTTCCCTCTGTACCACTCGTTTCTGTGCCCTTCTGCCCTCTGCCCCACTCATTTTTTGTCCCCTTCTGCCCTCTGTCCCACTTTTGTGCCCTTCTGCCCTCAGCCCCAATTAGAATGGCACCGGCAAGCTGCCAGCGCCATTCTAAAATAGCTAGAAATAGCTCAACAGGAAGCACTAATAGATAAAGTAAAGCAGGTGCTCCAGTTGAAGGTCAAATTAAGTTACACAATCATTAATCACCCCAATTTTGGGGTGATTAATGATTGTGTGTATCTGAATTTGAGCAGCACCTGCTTTACTTTATCTATTAGAGCTTCGTGTTGAAGCTGACTTTTGTAACTATTTTAGAATGGCTCTGGCAGCTTGCCGGCGCCATTCTAAACGAGTTACAAAAGTCAGCTTGAACTTTTGACCCATTCCGTTCCACTCACGGATTTTGCGGGAAATTCGCGAATCTCGCGGATTGCGAATTTAGCGAAAATCCGCGAAATCCGTGAGAGGAACGGATTTCCCGCCCATGCTTACTGCTTATCTTATCAATATCTCTCTTCTCCCTAACCCAGTTCTAGTCCCTTTAAACATGTCACAATGATTCTCATTTTGAAAAACATTACTGTTCATAATTTCCTGCGCAACTACCGCTCACATGTTTTTTTGGGAGCTGGTGGTTGCCAGTTGGGGTGATCAACATTTATTTTTCGGGACTACCACTTATTTTTAAACATCAGACATTTACAGAAGGCTAGCAAAGGTAAAACAACAAAGCAGCAAGACTGAGTGGAAAGCCCACCACAAAGGGACAAAGCATGAACTTTCAAGAGTTAGATAAAGGGCCAGGTAGCATCTGGTAGTGGATTAAAGAGAACTTTGGATGGATACTAGCCAATGCAGCCTTGATATTGGGTATGCCGACATTCATTTACACCAGACACCAACTGTTAAGCAGAGTTTTGGGCATTGTCACTCATTCTTTTATAGTCAGTGCACTATATAGACATATCCACATTATTCAATTCCTAAGCACAACTGTGGAGAGGGAGGAGAGAAGGCAACTCAAATACTCAAAAGAATTGACACCAGCACCCCACAAGAGAAGTCATTATGGTAAGAAAAGCCAAGCTGAAAATAATTCAATAATTTCAGGGCTTTGACATCACCAGCAAATGGAACAATATGTGATAGCTTGCATGGTCTTGGACTACAGAAGTATCAGTGTGGGCCTTTAAGCCTACACTGGATTCAGCTTAGTCTTCCATCAGAGCCTGGTGCTATGTAAATCTGTTTTGTTTCCAAAAATTGCAAGATTCCGAATATGCTTCAATTGTTACTAATGTGGTGCTGATCTTGTTGCTACCAGCTTTAATAAAGTTTGCATTCATTTTTAATATTTTGTGCTATTTGTATTATGTGCAAAATAATGTATTGCCAGTGAACTCATTTTGTTCACTGAAAACACAAATCGCTTAGAACAGAAACACACTTTCATTAGACAAAAATGCAAAGTGCAGTCACTGTTGTTGTCAGCCTTTTTATTTCCAAGCCTTGTACAAATTGTATTCCTTTTGCGCTACGATGGTTGATTACACTGTGCACTAATTGCAGAACAATATACTTCGGTGTTTTCAAACCAAAGAAAGAATAGTAAGAACTTTATTGATTTCTGATGCTGCTATGAATGGAATACCAATGTATTTTAGAAAGGCATAGATGCTCAAAGCAGAATGGGATTAAGATAAAATATGACCCAGAGCCTAAAGTGCATGCCATGGTCCATATTTACCAAACTGTCACACACCAAGTGCAGCACCCAACATTACTATTGTGCATTACATGACAGGCAAGGTACAGAAAAATTATACCGTTTTAAATGGTAAAATCCTTCTATGTCTTGAGTTGAAGCACAATCAGGCTGCAGAGAGCCACACACACGTTTTGTATTTGAAGGGTACCTGTAGACAAGCTTTAAAACATTTCCCACTTGGGGCGTGTGCTCTATAGTTCACGACATAAGCAAAGTTAGAGAAAAAATGCATATCTCCTGTTTAACACATTCTTATTTTTGAGTAACACCCTCTCTATTATTATCAGAAGATAGGGTATTGCATCAAAAACCATGGGGGGTTTCAATTAAACACCCATTTACCACCCATGGTACGTCTGTTTGATGCAAAGTAACCCAAAATGGGGGCTTTAGCCCTAGCTTAATAATTTTGCACTTTCTAATAGTGAATACAGTGGCAATTGCCTACACCCCCTGATATATGGTTCAACTGCTCATATGTGGGTCAACCTATTGAATTGCTGCCACATATAGAATAATAATATACATTTCATACCACACTGCATAGTGTATTTAATTACTGATAACATAATTTCTGGATGTGTCATTTGTGACATTTCATCTACAACATAAACAATCATTTACCATGCTATAAGTGTCTCGCATTTGTGAAAATTAGAGCTCTTGGTGTTAGAAATTAGATTTCTTTATTTTGCATAGTGCTATTTCTATTCATATGACCTTGAGTCCCTGGAGAACCAGCAAATTGGAAATAGGTTATGGGGGGTGGGTAGAAGGGTAGAAGACAAGAGTAATATGCTTGCTGTGAAAAAACAGTAACTATGGAATTACATGCTCTTGAAGCCAAAATATTTTAAACTAGACTATGTATTTCACAAACATGACACACAATCCACAATCTCTCTAAAGTTTAATTTGGCACCGTACAGTTGCTGATTCAAGTGCTAAATTGGTAATAACCCGGTTAATGTTTTCCCATCCAGTAGTTATTGTCACAGATATTGTTTTTACTAAAGCCTTTTGTGTGCAATAAAATAAACTTTCAAAATAATCATAGATGCACAGATTGACAGACACAAACGTGCAAGCACAGTTAGAAAGAAACACGCATACACAAAGGCATGCATAGAAATGCACACATTTGGAAATAACCATCTGCAGCCACATACACAGAAAAATGCAACCCCACAACCATACACACACACGTACCCACACACACATGCAGACACAGACACACGCTCGGATAGACAAGCAGAAAAGCAAGCATGCACATACATATACAGCATTACCAAGAGCAGATATACATTTACAAACTCACACATGCATGCAGATATATACAAGCACACAGGCACTCATGAATACCTATGCATATGTGCACTCAGACACACATGCATGCAGGCATACACACACACATTTACACACACACACACACACACACTCTTGTGTTTTTTTGTCTCGCCCCTTTAAAGTGTTTTTCAATTTTTTTGCAACTGTAAGCTTTTGGAGCACTTTGACGGGGGCTGTGGATTAATGGAGATAAGAGGCAGATATGGTGGCAGACAGAGAAACAAAAGAGAGATGAGTGTGCGAAATGGGGGAGAGCGTTATGTAACACACAGGGAAGAGAAATAGAGATACCCATTTAAAGACACAAAAGATGTTAAGGACAGAGAGTGAGATGGGGCAACATGGGTGGATGCGTACGTAGAGAGCAAGAGAGATAGGGGAGACAGATGAAGACACGGGTGAGAGAAAAGACACAGAGGTGAATGGGTAAGTTCAAAGAGGGAGGAGGAGGGAGTAAGACAGGGCTTAATTTGTGCCGGTGCTTTCCGGTGCTCAGCACCGGCACTTATTTCACAGGGCCGGGTCTATAGAATCTAAGGACACGTTATGACTGCCAATGCTTGATGGCTGCATTCCTCAGTATTGTCTCGGCCTCGGAAGGGAAACGGAACATGGGCGGTTACTTTCAGTGAGGGTGAGGGAGAAAGAGAAGTTCTGCTGCCCGGGTCACAGCACTGTGCAGAGCTCACAGACGGAGAGAAGAGAGCATTGCAACATAAGGCCCCACAGTGCGGGGGAGGGGGTGGGGGGCAGGTCAACTAGCCCCTCTCAGCCTGTTTTGTTCATGGCAAAATGATACAATTAGCTACGGCTGATGCCGGGCTGGATCTTGTGTTTTTCAGGAACTGAAATGTATCTATTTCGTGAGGCAGGAGGCCCGGGCTTTTCTTTCCAGGAGTGTCTTTTCTTGATTCCGATCGAGCCCTGAGCATGAAATAGTGAGTATCATGTCTTTTGTGCATTTCTGTGAGAGATCAGTGGCAAGTCTGCAAGGGCTCGAGTTCACCTAGATGTCTGTGTGCCAGCAAGAATCATAGTATGCCAAAGGGGTGTTGCCCTGGAGCAAATCTTGTTTTCAGAATGATTCTAGTTGCTGTGTCCCTTTTGTCGGTCCCAACATAGACACCCATAGTGTATGGTAGCGTTTTTTTGTTTTTCTGTCTGAGAGTGTCATTGCTTTTGTTGCTGGCATGGTTCTTCTAGCATATGGGATGATAAATATGATGCCTTTGCTTTGTGCGTTTCAGTACGGGAACAGTTACTGCATAATGGCAAGGATTGTAGGATAGAGATATCAATATAGGACTAGCTATGTTGTGTTAGAGGAGACTCAGAAGGTATATCTGTAGGCAAACCCTTAGGTTTGGACATGAAGCCCTCACACACCAACCTAGTTGGTGTCATGCTTCATCATCGGGCCCACCACAGTGACACCGAATGTGTCCCGGGTGTGCTGCGACTCCAGATTACTGAGGAGCAGGTATTCTTACTGAGTGTGCAGTGCTGGTGAGAATGGAGGTGAAAGGTTTAAAAGCTATCCAGGAGGATAGATCCTGGATAGCTTTTAAACCTTTCACCTCCATTCTCACCAGCACTGCACACTCAGTAAGAATACCTGCTCCTCAGTAATCTGGAGTCGCAGCACACCCGGGACACATTCGGTGTCACTGTGGTGGGCCCGATGATGAAGCATGACACCAACTAGGTTGGTGTGTGAGGGCTTCATGTCCAAACCTAAGGGTTTGCCTACAGATATACCTTCTGAGTCTCCTCTAACACAACATAGCTAGTCCTATATTGATATCTCTACATATAACCAGGGGACCCGGACTGGCTTACCTAGTCCTCTCTCTCCTTTTTGATTTGCTAAGGATTGTAGGATGCCATGATGGTATTTTCTTGGGACGTGTCTTTCATTTCCTGTATTTCCTCTGCTTATTGTGACACCTGTATCCATTTTGCCTCTTTTTGTTATATAATTCCTTAAGGATTAAGTAATGGTTGCAAGGTGGAGAATGAAACAGCCAAAGTAGTGTGGTAAACTAATGACACATCTCATTGTAGAGGCTTTTGAGGTGGATTGAAATTCCTGATAGATTTAACATGTCGAGAATCAGCTTGAATTTCTTCGATTTAGTTGTATGTTTTGTTGGTAAAGAAAGAAGACTTGTTATTGTTTTTGGTCAGCCCGTGTTCTCAGATTCTGCATCCTTCCTGCTTATAAAACAGGTAAATCAAAGTAGCCACAACTCCTTCCTGCTGGCCTAATTTTTTCATTTCATATTTCTTGACTCCTGATTGCCAACCTTATCAGAGAAAAGTACTGATAATCTCTTCATGTTTTAAAATCCTGCAAGGGCCTGGACAGGATTCTTACGAAAAACCTCATATAAAAAGGTCTCTACTAAGTCTAACTAACATGGGCTTTCTGTATTTTTTTTCGTTAATTGCTAGTCTGGGTCAGTAGAACACATTTCTGCATCTGGAGAAGTAGATGTTCCGACCACACTGTTGTTTCTTTCCTCTTTTGGTGGTATTTGGTTTCCATCTCACTAGTACTCACATTGAAATCAATGATAGCTTGACGTAGCACCTCAAAGATTAAACTGTATGTCTTGTGTTATGAAAGCTATGCATAATTCAAAGCAGCAAGAACATGAACTTATACTATGATACTTGGATGATGGCGCGTGGCATTTTCTACTCCCTGCTCGTCTGCAGGAAGGGCATTAGCCACCCTAGCTATCTTACCAGAAAAGCAAAGGCCTGCTTCATACAAACCAGTGACTGCAATGGGCACTTTAACCCTTTGAGCTAGTCATCTACAGATGTATTTATGTACCACAATTTACTGCTTGAAGTGGATAGCCGAAGGGTCGCACGTTTGAATCTCGTTGTGGTAGCACAGCCTTTCATGCTTCTAGGAATGATAAATGGGATTTTGGCAGTTGGATAATAATTAAAAAAAGCTATAATTTACACTGTCACTCAACTGTGGTACTGCTTGCTACGTAAAAGAAAAAGTAGTGCCAGTGTGTGAGTCACTTATGAATATTTGTATTATGATTGGTTTGTTTTAGCCCATTTGCAGCTTTGAAATTTACGAACCTGGGAACTAATGCTGGCTTTTGATCCAACTTTATTACATTCTGTTTTCCTGCCCTGGCCAGCTGTGGCTCTGTATCTCTGATCTAATACTAACAAAGGTTGTAGTGCTAGAAACTGGCTAGCCTCAGAAGTAATATAATAATTCACATTGTGTTGCCAATAGTGTAGGCTTTTTTATATTGCCAGCTTATAACAGATAGCAGCACATGGGTGTTAGTGATGGATGCTTTTGTTCTTCATATAATGCAGCACCACTGATGCTGCCCATTGAATGACCGAATTATCACTTAGAGAAGCCTAGTAAATATCTCATCACTATACAAAGGGTAATTCACTGCCACAGTCAGTGTGTGGAGTGTGTGGAGTGGGGTCTGGAGTGGGGTCGACTCGGGAGCAGTTCAGGGTGTGGGGAGGACGGACTTGTGCAGGGTCCAAAGGAGAAGCAGCTCAGGCTCAAACATGCAGCACAGGAGAGGAGCAGAGAGTGCGGTAGAGAAGAGCAGAGCGGGTGGCACAGAGCGCAGAGAGAAGTGAGGGGCAGAGCGGAGCAGAGAGTGACAGAGAGGAGCAAAGAGCAGCGCAGAGGGGCAGAGAGAAGTAAACAGGAGCAGAGAGCAGCAGAGAGAAGCAACAAAGGTAGGGGGGAGTAGAGAGAGGCAGAGAGCTGAAGGGTGCAGTGAGCTCAGAGGGCTGACACTAGCATGCTGCAAAGATAAGCACAGGGTCTAAAGAGGATAGAAAACAAGGCCAGGTCTAGGGTGGTGGAGGGGAGAGAATATTGCATTGTCCAGAGAGGTGGGGGAGTAGCACAGGGTATAAAGGGACATAGCGGACAGTGTCTGGCCTAAGTGGAGGGACGAGACCACTGAAAGGTTCTAAAGGGTCAGAGACCAGCACAGGTCGGATATAGGGTCAAAGAGCAACGTAGGATAAAGGAGGGTTGGAGATCAGTATGTTTACAAGACAGGTGTTAGAGTGCTTACCATGTGTGCTCAGGATGGGCCTTTGTAACTGTACTTTGAGCTCAGGGTCATAAATCTAAATCTCGGTGTGGCCACCCAGCCTTTCATCTTTCTGAGGTTACTAAGATTAGTGCCATTGAGTTGGGTAACAACATTTTTAATGTGGTGTCAAGACCCTTTATGGTGAATATGTGCTTTACAAAATACATAGTGTGGTAAGGACACAGAAATGTATTTTGATATTTTGTTTGTCAAAGTCTTTGCAATATTAAACTGTCATTATTCCCTCAGTCCCTCTTTGACCCAGTACCTTTCATACCTGTATCCATTCTCTTGACCTCCTTTCTTTCCTTCGTACCATCTTTTTCCTTTCCTTTTTCTCTTCCTCAGCACCTCCAGCCATGCCTCCATTCTTCTTTCCATTCTTGCTTTCTTACATCCTTATTCTTTCCCCATTCTTCCTCCCTTGGTGCATTAGTTCCATCGTCCTTAATTTGTTCCTTACTTTCCTTTTTCCTGCTCCTTCCTTAATCCCTTCTTTAATTTCTTAATTTCATATCCTCAACCCTTCTGATTTTCTTCCTCCTTTCTTCTTTCAATTCATCCATCACACATCATTCACTTCCTTTCTCCCTCTATCCCTTCATTTCTTTCTTACACATTCTTTTCTTAGTTTCTCCTTTTTTAATCCATAACAATTTCCTCACTCCAGTACTCCCCTTCCTGCCTTCATTTGTTTCTACCTTCTCTAATGTATTCTTTCCTTCCTTCAACACGTCCTTTCTTTTAAACAGCACGGTACAAGCACATTCTCTTTAGTTTGCAAACTTGCCTCAGGTCCTCAAATTACCTATCCTAAAGCTGCATTTTGAGACGTACACACATTCTATAACTTGAGTTCACTTTTGAGTTGCTGTCCATATGCTATATTATGTTATGGTATATTGATTCATATAGTGCACTAATCTCACCCAAGAGGGTATCCAGGTGCTTGGGCAGGTGTGTATGTGTGAGGTCCCAGAGGTGCTTTTATGAAGAGCCAGGTCTTCAGCTTCTTGAAGAACCCAAGAAGTGAGGAGGTGGCTCTGATGTGTTGAAGCTTGTGGATGTGGGTGGAACCATTAAAGGAAGTGGGAGGAGCCAGTGGAGGAAGTAGGTGGAGCCGGGGAGGTGGGTGTGGCCTCCTAAAAAATGTGAGCACCTGCACTTAATCTTTTACAAATTAAGCACTGGAGTAAGAGATGGGTTGACATGTAAAGAAGTAAAATGAAGGAGCAAAAGAGAGAGTGGGGTGAAAAGACAAGAGGATGTGTAAGGTGAGAAAGACAAATGGTTGAGAGAGAGAGTGATGAGGAGACAAGGGCTAGGGACATGTGAGATAGAGAAGAGAGAGGGAGGAGAAAAAGGGGAGAGTTTGGGAGATGTGTGCACTGGACATTTGGGAGAGAAAGAGAAAGGAGGGAGAGAGATTTGGAGAGAGAGAGAGAGAGACACTTTTGAAGAGAGCACAAGATAGTGAATGAGAGATATGGAAACACGATGTACTAATAGAGACACAGATCAGCTAGAATAAAATGTTTGCGCAGAGCATGAAAGGTAGAGTGAGGAACTGCGACAGGGTATAACAAGTGAGAGTTAAAGTCGCAGAGCCACTACATGTTTCTCCCAAATACTGCACCGAGGCAGGATCTGAATCTACTGTCAAGTTTTTATTTCTCCTTTAGGTTTTTCACAGACACATACAGCCAACAACCTTGCCTACAACTGTTGTTCCAAATTTCAGGTAGAAGAACTGGAAAAATACAGTTTTGACTGGGCCTTCTTGAGTATATCCATTCACCTTCTTGGTGCATGTCATCTTCTTTGCAACTGTAGATTTATTTGGACATTTTTGGGTGGAACGAAGGATGGAATCTTATTTAATGCCAACTGGTTGAAACAAAAAGATCTAAGAAAAATATTTAGATGTTGGAAAAGTTCCAGTTAGAGACAAGCAAAAACACTAAGACACACATTTAGGGCCCCATTCGGATCTCTCTAGGAAAGCCCTCTCCACCACACGGATTTGGAGGTCTTTTTGAGCAAAACGTGCTCTGGGAGTCCGAACGAGTGAGGAAGATGCAGCTGTATTGATCGGACTTGCATTGAACGCTATGGGAGCCTGTGTACAGATGCGTAGACAGACTCCAATAGCAAAAAGAGGTTCAAGTTTATTTTATTGAGCACAGTTACTTAAAACCAATGCTACAAAATATCTCCTTACGTGTTAAAAAAATATTAAAACCGATTAAAAGACATTATAACCAAATGGTGTTTACAGTACATTAAAGGAATAGCAAAAAGAGGTTGGTGAGGAAAAGCGTACACTCTAGGGTGCCCACCACACTCACACTGTAAATGCCTGGATCAGGGGGAACCCATGGGCACACCCCTGTGACATATTCTAAGGGCCTTGGGGGAAGGGAGGCCTGATACTGTCCAAAAAAGTACGATTCCATCAGCTGTTTCATCTCACTGAGACCGAGGCAAAGCAGCTCTCTGAATCGTGCCCCGTACTCACTCGGTCGAATTTCGGCTCCATGACGTGGCTCGATTTGGCTATGAACAAGTCGTATGCACAGGTTTGGGACCCGGAAACGTTTTGGGTAATGCATATTAATCTTCGCGTTGCACTTGGTCTTTCAGACCTGTGTACGATTGGCACATAAACAAGGCCTATGAATTGGATCCCGGAAAGCCTAATCCGATTCTGAGGTCTTCCGAACAACATAGTAATAGGGCCCATAAAATTCTTGAGGACTTCGTTAATGAGCACATTTGGATTCCCACTAATGCAGAGGTGTCCCTGGGCAGGTTGAGCATGTGGAACACTTAGGTGATACTGCATCGCAGGTAGCACAGCACAAGGTATATGTGATTCCTATTTAGTGAGAAAACGGGGGATTTTAAGAGTAAAAAAACTGTAAAGCTGACCAACAATGACATCTTAAATGTCACTGGGAGTATGGTAAAAATACATGGATGAAGAAAAAAGGAGATGTACTGATAACATGAGGATGGCCACAGAGGAAAATGTATATCCACAACGCAAGGAAACTGAATGAAAAAAAAACAGGACTGACGTTTAAAACTACGCAATAGAGTTGGTTTGTGGTTTGCGAATAAAGCTGCATTGCTTGGTCAATTGTGATGGTGTATGCTCTATTGGAAGTGTGATGTCTGTGAGGAAGCAAAATAGGTAGAGAAATTAGGTAGACGAGAATACAGGCCAGTGAAAGGGAGCAAAACTAAATTAAAAATAAACCGTCATTCATACATTTGGAAAAGAATATGAATCTAATAAATCAGTAAACAATGGCGTAGCCACCATAAAGCAGTCTTAAACATTGCAAGGCCAGTAATTGGGGGCCTGACTAAGTACGGTTGACATGTCTTGCAGCAAAAAAAATTAAACACTAAGCAAACAAATCCAGTTTTTTATCAGCCCGCAAGTGCAAGGTTATGGCTACTGCTTTAAGTGTTTACAACAAGGGGTGGTGAGGGACAGAGTCTCTGAATTAAGCAGAAAGCTCTCACCCAGTCAAGAGATCAGGGCTAGATCCAACACCGTTTTTTAGCTCACTGCACCATCCCAGTTTCAGAACCTGGCTGTATGCAAATTAGTCTGTTCCTGTCCCAGTGCATGATGGGAACAGGGCAAACCACACTACAAAAGCCAATTCTTACACTGGGAAGGAAACAAGCTCCCGGGGACCGGTTTCTGGCATTACAGCCGTCTTCGGCCGGGTTTGCTTGAATCCTGATGGTGCAATGAGCAAGGGTCTCACATCTTAGAATACCCTTCCACGCTTAGGGTGGACAAAAATATTTACAACAAGGGTGGTGAGGGACAGAGTCTCTGAATTAAGCAGAAAGCTCTCACCCAGTCAAGAGATCAGTGCTAGATCCAACACCGTTTTTTAGCTCACTGCTCCATCCCAGTTTCAGAACCTGGCTGTATGCAAATTAGTCTGTTCCTGTCCCAGTGCATGATGGGAACAGGGCAAACCAAACTACAAAAGCCAATTCTTACACTGGGAAGGAAACAAGCTCCCGGGGACTGGTTTCTGGCATTACAGCCGTCTTCGGCCCGGTTTGCTTGAATCCTGATGGTGCAATGAGCAAGGGTCTCACATCTGAGAATACCCTTCCACGCTTAGGGTGGACAAAAATATTTACAACAAGGGGTGGTGAGGGACAGAGTCTCTGAATTAAGCAGAAAGCTCTCACCGAGTCAAGAGATCAGGGCTAGATCCAACACCGTTTTTTAGCTCACTGCACCATCCCAGTTTCAGAACCTGGCTGTATGCAAATTAGTCTGTTCCTGTCCCAGTGCATGATGGGAACAGGGCAAACCAAACTACAAAAGCCAATTCTTACACTGGGAAGGAAACAAGCTCCCGGGGACCGGTTTCTGGCATTACAGCCGTCTTCGGCCCGGTTTGCTTGAATCCTGATGGTGCAATGAGCAAGGGTCTCACATCTGAGAATACCCTTCCACGCTTAGGGTGGACAAAAATATTTACAACAAGGGGTGGTGAGGGACAGAGTCTCTGAATTAAGCAGAAAGCTCTCACCCAGTCAAGAGATCAGGGCTAGATCCAACACCGTTTTTTAGCTCACTGCACCATCCCAGTTTCAGAACCTGGCTGTATGCATATTAGTCTGTTCCTGTCCCAGTGCATGATGGGAACAGGGCAAACCAAACTACAAAAGCCAATTCTTACACTGGGAAGGAAACAAGCTCCCGGGGACCGGTTTCTGGCATTACAGCCGTCTTCGGCCCGGTTTGCTTGAATCCTGATGGTGCAATGAGCAAGGGTCTCACATCTTAGAATACCCTTCCACGCTTAGGGTGGACAAAAATATTTACAACAAGGGGTGGTGAGGGACAGAGTCTCTGAATTAAGCAGAAAGCTCTCACCCAGTCAAGAGATCAGGGCTAGATCCAACACCGTTTTTTAGCTCACTGCACCATCCCAGTTTCAGAACCTGGCTGTATGCAAATTAGTCTGTTCCTGTCCCAGTGCATGATGGGAACAGGGCAAACCAAACTACAAAAGCCAATTCTTACACTGGGAAGGAAACAAGCTCCCGGGGACCGGTTTCTGGCATTACAGCCGTCTTCGGCCCGGTTTGCTTGAATCCTGATGGTGCAATGAGCAAGGGTCTCACATCTGAGAATACCCTTCCACGCTTAGGGTGGACAAAAATATTTACAACAAGGGGTGGTGAGGGACAGAGTCTCTGAATTAAGCAGAAAGCTCTCACCCAGTCAAGAGATCAGGGCTAGATCCAACACCGTTTTTTAGCTCACTGCACCATCCCAGTTTCAGAACCTGGCTGTATGCAAATTAGTCTGTTCCTGTCCCAGTGCATGATGGGAACAGGGCAAACCAAACTACAAAAGCCAATTCTTACACTGGGAAGGAAACAAGCTCCCGGGGACCGGTTTCTGGCATTACAGCCGTCTTCGGCCCGGTTTGCTTGAATCCTGATGGTGCAATGAGCAAGGGTCTCACATCTGAGAATACCCTTCCAAGCTTAGGGTGGACAAAAATATTTACAACAAGGGGTGGTGAGGGACAGAGTCTCTGAATTAAGCAGAAAGCTCTCACCCAGTCAAGAGATCAGGGCTAGATCCAACAGCGTTTTTTAGCTCACTGCACCATCCCAGTTTCAGAACCTGGCTGTATGCAAATTAGTCTGTTCCTGTCCCAGTGCATGATGGGAACAGGGCAAACCAAACTACAAAAGCCAATTCTTACACTGGGAAGGAAACAAGCTCCCGGGGACCGGTTTCTGGCATTACAGCCGTCTTCGGCCCGGTTTGCTTGAATCCTGATGGTGCAATGAGCAAGGGTCTCACATCTGAGAATACCCTTCCACGCTTAGGGTGGACAAAAATATTTACAACAAGGGGTGGTGAGGGACAGAGTCTCTGAATTAAGCAGAAAGCTCTCACCCAGTCAAGAGATCAGGGCTAGATCCAACACCGTTTTTTAGCTCACTGCACCATCCCAGTTTCAGAACCTGGCTGTATGCAAATTAGTCTGTTCCTGTCCCAGTGCATGATGGGAACAGGGCAAACCAAACTACAAAAGCCAATTCTTACACTGGGAAGGAAACAAGCTCCCGGGGACCGGTTTCTGGCATTACAGCCGTCTTCGGCCCGGTTTGCTTGAATCCTGATGGTGCAATGAGCAAGGGTCTCACATCTGAGAATACCCTTCCACGCTTAGGGTGGACAAAAATATTTACAACAAGGGGTGGTGAGGGACAGAGTCTCTGAATTAAGCAGAAAGCTCTCACCCAGTCAAGAGATCAGGGCTAGATCCAACACCGTTTTTTAGCTCACTGCACCATCCCAGTTTCAGAACCTGGCTGTATGCAAATTAGTCTGTTCCTGTCCCAGTGCATGATGGGAACAGGGCAAACCAAACTACAAAAGCCAATTCTTACACTGGGAAGGAAACAAGCTCCCGGGGACCGGTTTCTGGCATTACAGCCGTCTTCGGCCCGGTTTGCTTGAATCCTGATGGTGCAATGAGCAAGGGTCTCACATCTGAGAATACCCTTCCACGCTTAGGGTGGACAAAAATATTTACAACAAGGGGTGGTGAGGGACAGAGTCTCTGAATTAAGCAGAAAGCTCTCACCCAGTCAAGAGATCAGGGCTAGATCCAACACCATTTTTTAGCTCACTGCACCATCCCAGTTTCAGAACCTGGCTGTATGCAAATTAGTCTGTTCCTGTCCCAGTGCATGATGGGAACAGGGCAAACCAAACTACAAAAGCCAATTCTTACACTGGGAAGGAAACAAGCTCCCGGGGACCGGTTTCTGGCATTACAGCCGTCTTCGGCCCGGTTTGCTTGAATCCTGATGGTGCAATGAGCAAGGGTCTCACATCTGAGAATACCCTTCCACGCTTAGGGTGGACAAAAATATTTACAACAAGGGGTGGTGAGGGACAGAGTCTCTGAATTAAGCAGAAAGCTCTCACCCAGTCAAGAGATCAGGGCTAGATCCAACACCGTTTTTAAGCTCACTGCACCATCCCAGTTTCAGAACCTGGCTGTATGCAAATTAGTCTGTTCCTGTCCCAGTGCATGATGGGAACAGGGCAAACCAAACTACAAAAGCCAATTCTTACACTGGGAAGGAAACAAGCTCCCGGGGACCGGTTTCTGGCATTACAGCCGTCTTCGGCCCGGTTTGCTTAAATCCTGATGGTGCAATGAGCAAGGGTCTCACATCTGAGAATACCCTTCCACGCTTAGGGTGGACAAAAATATTTACAACAAGGGGTGGTGAGGGACAGAGTCTCTGAATTAAGCAGAAAGCTCTCACCCAGTCAAGAGATCAGGGCTAGATCCAACACTGTTTTTTAGCTCACTGCACCATCCCAGTTTCAGAACCTGGCTGTATGCAAATTAGTCTGTTCCTGTCCCAGTGCATGATGGGAACAGGGCAAACCAAACTACAAAAGCCAATTCTTACACTGGGAAGGAAACAAGCTCCCGGGGACCGGTTTCTGGCATTACAGCCGTCTTCGGCCCGGTTTGCTTGAATCCTGATGGTGCAATGAGCAAGGGTCTCACATCTGAGAATACCCTTCCACGCTTAGGGTGGACACAAATATTTACAACAAGGGGTGGTGAGGGACAGAGTCTCTGAATTAAGCAGAAAGCTCTCACCCAGTCAAGAGATCAGGGCTAGATCCAACACCGTTTTTTAGCTCACTGCACCATCCCAGTTTCAGAACCTGGCTGTAGGCAAATTAGTCTGTTCCTGTCCCAGTGCATGATGGGAACAGGGCAAACCAAACTACAAAAGCCAATTCTTACACTGGGAAGGAAACAAGCTCCCGGGGACCGGTTTCTGGCATTACAGCCGTCTTCGGCCCGGTTTGCTTGAATCCTGATGGTGCAATGAGCAAGGGTCTCACATCTGAGAATACCCTTCCACGCTTAGGGTGGACACAAATACTTACAACAAGGGGTGGTGAGGGACAGAGTCTCTGAATTAAGCAGAAAGCTCTCACCCAGTCAAGAGATCAGGGCTAGATCCAACACCGTTTTTTAGCTCACTGCACCATCCCAGTTTCAGAACCTGGCTGTATGCAAATTAGTCTGTTCCTGTCCCAGTGCATGATGGGAACAGGGCAAACCAAACTACAAAAGCCAATTCTTACACTGGGAAGGAAACAAGCTCCCGGGGACCGGTTTCTGGCATTACAGCCGTCTTCGGCCCAGTTTGCTTGAATCCTGATGGTGCAATGAGCAAGGGTCTCACATCTGAGAATACCCTTCCACGCTTAGGGTGGACAAAAATATTTACAACAAGGGGTGGTGAGGGACAGAGTCTCTGAATTAAGCAGAAAGCTCTCACCCAGTCAAGAGATCAGGGCTAGATCCAACACCGTTTTATTGGCTCACTGCACCATCCCAGTTTCAGAACCTGGCTGTATGCAAATTAGTCTGTTCCTGTCCCAGTGCATGATGGGAACAGGGCAAACCAAACTACAAAAGCCAATTCTTACACTGGGAAGGAAACAAGCTCCCGGGGACCGGTTTCTGGCATTACAGCCGTCTTCGGCCCGGTTTGCTTGAATCCTGATGGTGCAATGAGCAAGGGTCTCACATCTGAGAATACCCTTCCACGCTTAGGGTGGACAAAAATATTTACAACAAGGGGTGGTGAGGGACAGAGTCTCTGAATTAAGCAGAAAGCTCTCACCCAGTCAAGAGATCAGGGCTAAATCCAACACCGTTTTTTAGCTCACTGCACCATCCCAGTTTCAGAACCTGGCTGTATGCAAATTAGTCTGTTCCTGTCCCAGTGCATGATGGGAACAGGGCAAACCAAACTACAAAAGCCAATTCTTACACTGGGAAGGAAACAAGCTCCCGGGGACCGGTTTCTGGCATTACAGCCGTCTTCGGCCCGGTTTGCTTGAATCCTGATGGTGCAATGAGCAAGGGTCTCACATCTGAGAATACCCTTCCACGCTTAGGGTGGACAAAAATATTTACAACAAGGGGTGGTGAGGGACAGAGTCTCTGAATTAAGCAGAAAGCTCTCACCCAGTCAAGAGATCAGGGCTAGATCCAACACCGTTTTATTAGCTCACTGCACCATCCCAGTTTCAGAACCTGGCTGTATGCAAATTAGTCTGTTCCTGTCCCAGTGCATGATGGGAACAGGGCAAACCAAACTACAAAAGCCAATTCTTACACTGGGAAGGAAACAAGCTCCCGGGGACAGTGAGATAAATAACGGTGATGGATCAAGCCCTGATCTTTGGACTGGGTAAGAGTGGTCTGCTCAATTCAGACACTCTGTTCATCACCACCCCCTTTTCTAAATCATACTGCTTTAAGTGGGCTGGCAGTTCTAAAAAGCCGCCTCTGAGACGGGTCCCTATTGGGCTCTCCATTTTTGCCTTTAGTGAAAGGTGAAAAAAAATCCTAACTCAGCAGCAGTGACACCTTTCTCCGGCTTCAATGTAACTCACATGTCAGAACTGAAGTAGCTTCAATAATATATACAACAAAGCCTTAGATATTTTTTTCTTCGTGTACAAATAAGAACTATTGACAAAGACAATAGCCCTTGCTTGCTGTTGGTATAATGTAATTTGTTGCAATATATATGTAGATTCAATGACAAAACCAGCAAAATATCAGTCTAAGTACAGAGTTTAAGGTTTTGTGCTTTTAAGCTAAACTCTTAATTTCACCAGCCTCGCCCCTTAAAGAGACCCCAACACTTTTTCATCCCACTTAAAGATTTGGTTAGGGCAAAAAACTTCACGCAGACATGCCAATACAAATAGAATGTGGAAATGTGGTGTCTCACAATGATTAGCAAATGAAAGCATACACAACCTGCTGCTACAAAAAAGCAGAGCGAACACTAAAAGTTGGGAAATATTGTAACACGTTTGTCCATGTAAAGGGTTCTTTTAAATCAGCAGGAAATATCCGATGTAACTAAATGTTTGCCTATTGTAAGTAAATGTAAACAAATCCTGAAAATGGCATTCAGTTTCCATGCTGATTTTCAATTAAACAAAGAAGATTGTTTACGTTTTGAACATTGCTGTGTTTTAAAAAGCCACCATGTCATGTTGCTTGTTTTGGGAGGGGTCTGTCTCTGCTTGGCAACTGGAATATTAGTTTTGAATGGACAGATTTGGGGATGGAAGGGTTCCTTAAGATTTCGGAGCAGGCGCTGGGCTGGTAAAGTCCCATTCCCGGTGTCACATGTGTGTGGGGGATTGTTTGTCCTTCGGCGCACGCACCCGCCATAAAAATGTACACAAAACAGTGGACGTGTGTTAGTGCACACATCAACATAGTGCCCTGGCTCCCCGGCAGACCAGGGCAAGAAACCCTTCTCCCTGATATGATACAAGCAGGCGGAGTGCTGAAACAAAGGACGGCGCGCACGCATATGGCTATTTGTTGCTGCAAGATGCAGATGGGCTGGCGGTGTAAATAGAAAGCGGAAATTAACAATTACAAAGCAGATGGGATGACGTTGCACATAGATGGCGGAAAGCAATATTTAAACAAGCGGTCGCGAGTGTCCCGCAGGTCTGAAAGTGAACGCGCACACTGCGCGCCTGATGTAAACAAAGCACGTTGTCCTGCCTCAAGTAGGATAAACATAATTAACAATATAGGGGCAGATTTATGACCCCCTTGCGCAACTTCTGCGTCATTTTCCCCATGTAAAAAATGACGCAAATGTGGCGCAATGGGCTTGTAAATTTGCCCCATAATGCTTACCATGCCTATAAGAATTGAAGTCAAGGGGCCAGTAGCCATGGGAGGATACAAATGACGACATGGCCGTACTAAGGAGGGACTAACAAGCCTTTTAAGAAATCAGATGCCAGCATTTATGAAGGACAAAGACACAAGCCGATGAGAAACATGGGCAGGGTTTCTCCTCCATACTCTACCTACAACATATCACTAAAGCAGGGTTTGCCCACTGTCTCAGGTTCGACCTAAAAAGGTTCTTGCAAGAACTCAAACCTGCTTACTTAACCCTTTGGGTGCTGCCGTTGGCCATTGCGAGCACTCCGTACCCAGTGCTGCGCACGACCAACGGCCGACGCAGCCCGCCCACCCTTTCGAACCCCCGAACTGCGGCGGAAAAACCGCTGCTGTTAAGGTGTTAAAAAAAATAGGAACTAAATACAAAGGTGTATTTTTAAATGTATTTTGATTAGTGGATACTGATCCAAAATGCTAAATAATTGTCCTGATTGCATTACTTTGTGACATCTGTATTTCATCAGCACACTCTGAGAATGGCACATGTTTATTACATGTTTACATTATCAGTACACACCTCATAGTACATTGATACATATACTTTCCATTCTGGGCAGTCAAAATGCAGCTAATACAGAGGACGGAACTGCATTAATCAATAGTGATGCTGCTCTTAGATAAACATGTTTACCACTGTGGAAATTCTTACCTATAGAATCACCAAACAATGGGAGTCGCGCGAGCGCGTCGACAAGATGGCCGCCGCCACCGGAGCTCCGTAATTACTTCAGCCTAATGAGCTGATTATCGATGATTATTGCCACAAGGTTTGCTCAGTTTTTATAGCGCTTGCTTCCTCTGCCGGCCCCCTACCTTCGCTGTGATTTTTAAGTGTTTTCAACGCGCGAGGGTCCCTCAGTCTGCTTCCTGGCTCCTCTCCCCAGCCTCTGCTCAGGTTCTGCCGATTGCATCAACACAGGGGGCGGTGCACTTCTGAGGAAAGGGCCTGGCTTGGGCCTAGCCACTCCCACGGCTCAACTTAACCCTTCAGCTGCCTTTTCTTCTACAACTTTGTGAGCTTTTAATACCCTTTTCCCTCATATTTCTTAAAATTTTGAGGTGGATTTGTTTTTTACATTTTTCTGACACAAAAAGTTATTTTTTCTCCTCAAAATGGATAATCAAAATTTAGCTAACAACAAAAGGAAGCAGCAGGTGTCTCCTCCCCCAAACAAATCTAAGGTTGTGGAAACTTCTGAACCTTCACTTAACCTGATACTGGAAGAAATTAAAGCGCTGCGCATCAATACTGATACTATTGCAAACGAAGTGAAAAATGTTCGCAAAGATATGGCGTCTATGTCCATGAAAGTTTCTGATAATTCTATCAAAATTCAGGACAATAAAACCAAACTTGACGCTTTTACTCCTTTGATGGCTCAAATAGTGCCAATGCATAACCAGCTATTGGAATTGGAAAACCGTAATAGACAATATAATCTTCGCATTTTCAATTTGCCGGAGGAAGTTGAGGGCTCTGACTGTCGCCTGTACCTGGAGTCTTTGCTGCCTGGTCTTCTAAATATCAAATTTCCGGAAAAATTTGAGGTGGACAAAACGCATAGAATTCCCTCACACAGGAATCCACGACATGCAAAACCCAGGCAAATGATTTTCAAGGTTTTGCGTCACCATCACTTGGTCCTCATAAGGAAAGCAGCTAGAGACATTCCTTCGCTTCTGGTAAATGGCTCCAAAATATTTATCCATCAAGACTTTGCAAAGGAAACGGTTGCTATTCGCAAGGAATTTTCATCTTTGCGTCCACAATTGAGAAGCCTTGGTTTTAAGTATGGTCTATTTGATCCGTCTACAATGCGAGTTTGGAAGGATACCTTCTCAAAATCTTTTCATCGTCCTGAAGACTTGAGACTTTTTCTGGAACAACAAGCTTCGTCATCAATGGAGACACAAGCTCCTATTACCTAAACGTAATTAGTCTGAGCATTCCTGATGATTCTTTTTTCTTCATGGGCTCCAACGGTATCTGGCCATGCTTGTGAAATGGGTGTGCGTCTCTGTGTCCTTATTTATGTGTCCTGTTTGTAGCTTTTTCCTCTTTTTCTGTTTTCTCCTTTTGTGTCCTTCCTTGCCTTTTCTAGCTTTCTACGTAGAGTTACTTTTTTTCTATGACTGTTCACTCTCTTCTCTTCCTTTACCATCTCTTCTCGTTCTCTTTTTACTTCTTTATGGCTACTACACATGATATCAAAATTGTTTCTCTTAATGTAAAAGGTCTACGGCATCCAGTTAAAAGAACTAAAATTTTAGACTATTTGGGTGCATCTAAAGCTGACATATGTTTTATCCAAGAAACACATGTCGATGATACCATTTTGCACTATATGAAGAAAAAGTGGGTGGACAATATTGTCTCATCGCCTGCCCTTGGTAAGAAAAATGGGGTTGCGATTTTCTTTGCTAAGAGATTACACTGTCAGATTATTAGTACATTTACAGATACAGAAGGTAGATTTATTGTTGTTAAAGTTAAAATCCATGACTCGACCTTCTTTTTGCTTAATGTATATGGCCCTACGGCCGATGACCCATCATTTTGGTCTAACTTATCTACTGAAGTTCTGAAGTTGGGACACGTTCCTTTGATTGTTGGAGGGGATTTTAATGTGATCATTGATCCGCTACTTGATAGACTTTCTACTTCCAAGTTTAGGCCCCCTAAAGTTTTTCATGCTTTCAAAACTTTCCTTAGTACAACCAAATTGGCTGATGTATGGAGACTACACTTTCCCACTGAAAAATGGTTTTCTTTTTTCTCTAATCCTCATAATTCTCATTCAAGGATTGATTATTTTTTGATTTCACCATCCTTACTTCAATCAGCTACAAATCCTGTTATAGGCACTATAGACATTCCAGACCATGCTTTAATATCATTTGTCTTAAATATCTCCTCTACTTTTACTAAACAAAATAGGTGGCGTATGAACTCGAGTATTGTCCTTACTGATAAGCATAAACCTAAACTATTACAAGCTATACAAGACTATTTTTTGTTCAACCCTGAGGATTCCACGTCAATTGTCACCAGATGGGATACATTTAAGGCTTACATCAGAGGTACTACTATTTCTATTATGGCTCATGAAAACAAACAATTTAACGCTAACATTAAACATTTGGAAAAGCAAATTGCTAAATTTGAGCGTTTGTTTATCTCTTCTAATGACCCCCAGTACAAACTTACACTTCAAAAACTCCGCTATGAATATAATGCCATCCTTAGTCAAAGAGCAGGTGTTCAACTTTCAAAGTCCAATGCTAGATTTCGTTTTAACATCAATAGATCAGGAAAACTCCTTGCAAATTACTTACGAATTAAAAGAGATAAAACTCAGATTACCTCAATACGAGGTACACAAGGCAATGTAGCTATTTCTCATAATGATATTGTACAAGAATTTTTTTATTTTTATTCCACCCTTTATAGTAAACCTGACAACTGCCCTGAATCTTTAATTGATTCTTTTTTAAGTAACTGCAATTTACCCCATATTTCCTTGTCAGATAGAACAGGTTTAGATTCCCCAATTACAGCTGAAGACAACACTCTGACCAGCGCCGAACACCTGCATTTCCAGATCCACACCAACCCGAACACCACCCTCAGAGGCACCCTGATCTACCGACCCCCTGGACCACGCACGCAATTCAGCGAGGACATCGCCGACTTCGTCAGCCCGCATGCCCTCCCCTCCGCTGACTACATCCTCCTGGGAGACCTCAACTTCCATCTGGAGAACAACAACGACCGCAACACCAGCACCCTGCTCGACAACCTCGCCAACCTGGGACTCAAGCAACTGGTGTCCACCCCCACCCTCCTCGCCGGACACACACTCGACGCAGTCTTCTCCTCCAGCACAAACATCGACTTCAGCCACGCCATAGAGCTTCAATGGACGGACCACAGCTGCGACCACTTCACCTTCAAGAGAACGACGACCCACCAACACCAGCAACAGGCCGCCCGCAGAAGCTGGAACAAGATCACAGCAGACCAGCTCGCCACCTCCCTGAGCCAGCACCCTCCTGCCAGCTCAGCGAACCCCAGCCAGGCCGCCGACAACCTCACGAAGTGGATCAGCAACTGCGCGGTCGAACTCGCCCCACTGAGGACCCCGCCTAGCAGACCCGGCAGCAAGAAGGCCCCATGGTTCACCGACGAACTCAAGAGCTCCAAGAAGAACTGCCGAGCCCTCGAGAAAGTCTGGAGAAGGGACCCGACACCGGACAACAGGACCTCCTTCAAACTTGCCACCCGGAAACACCACCAGCTGATCCGCGCCGCCAAGAAAACAGCATTCAAGGACCGGTTGGACAACAACGCACACAACTGCAAGGAACTCTTCAACATCGTGAAAGAGCTTTCCAACCCCAGCGCAGGAAACAACGACGTCACCCCATCGCAAGACCTCTGCAACTCCCTCGCATCATACTTCCACAACAAGATCGCGGACATACACAACAGCTTCAACAACCAACCAACGCACACCATGACCGAGCAACCACCCCCCACCACCACCCTCCACGCCTGGACCCCGATCAGCACCGAAGACACCATCCGCACGATGAACTCCATCCACTCCGGATCACCGACCGACCTCTGCCCTCACCACGTCTTCAACAAGGCCGACGCTGCCATCGCACCCCACCTGCGAGACATCATCAACACATCCTTCGACACCACCATCTTCCCCGAGAGCTGGAAACACGCCGAACTCAGCGCTCTACTCAAGAAACCAACAGCGGACCCCACCGACCTCAAGAATTACCGCCCCATCTCGCTCCTCCCGTTTCCAGCCAAAGTCATCGAGAAGACCGTCAACAAGCAGATGGCCACCTTCCTCAAGACTAACGGATCCCTCGACCCCTCACAGTCCGGCTTCCGAGCAAACCACAGCACCGAGACCGCCCTCATCGCCGCCACCGATGACATCCGAGCCCTGATGGACAATGGAGAAACAGCGGCCCTCTTCCTCCTAGACCTCTCCGTGGCATTCGACACGGTCTGCCACCGCACCCTAGTATGGCGCCTCAGCAACATCGGAATCCAGGACAAGGCGCTGGAATGGATCATCTCCTTCCTCAACGGAAGAACACAGAGAGTCCGCCTACCACCGTACAAGTCAGAGGCCTCCGAAGTCATCTGCGGAGTCCCCCAAGGATCATCTCTGAGCCCCACCCTCTTCAACGTCTACATGAGCCCCCTCGCGGCCATCGTACGCAAACACAACCTCAGCATAATCTCCTACGCCGACGACACCCAGCTGATCCTCTCCCTGACCAACGACCCCGCCGCCGCCAGAGCCAACCTGCACGAAGGGATGAAAGAGGTAGCCGAGTGGATGACGACCAGCCGCCTGAAACTGAACTCGGACAAGACGGAGGTCCTCATCCTGGGTTCCTCACCCTCCGCCTGGGACGACTCCTGGTGGCCTCCCGCCCTGGGCACCGCACCCAAACCGACAGACCATGCACGCAACCTGGGCTTCATCCTGGACTCCTCCCTCTCCATGACCAGGCAAGTCAACAACGTCTCCTCGGCATGCTTCAACATCCTACGCATGCTACGGAAGATCTTCTGGTGGATCCCCACCGAGACCAGGAAGACCGTCACCCAGGCCCTCGTCACCAGCCGACTGGACTACGGCAACGCCCTCTACGCCGGTACCACCGCCAAGCTCCAGAAGAGACTCCAGCGGATCCAGAACGCCTCAGCCAGACTCATCCTCGACATCCCACGAACCAGCCACATCTCCGGACATCTGAGAGACCTTCACTGGCTCCCCGTCAACAAAAGAATCACCTTCCGCCTCCTCACCCACGCACACAAAGCCCTACACGACCAAGGCCCGAGCTACCTCAACAGCCGAGTCAACTTCTACGCTCCCAAACGCCACCTCCGATCAGCCAACCACGCCCTCGCCGACGTCCCCCGCATCCGAAGAGCGACTACAGGAGGAAGGTCCTTCTCCTACCTGGCCGCCAAGACCTGGAACTCCCTCCCGACCGACCTGCGCCTGACCCAAGACCACCTCTCCTTCAGGAAAAAGCTGAAGACCTGGCTGTTCGAGCAGTAGCGGCACTCCCCCCACCCCCCCAGCGCCTTGAGACCCTACGGGTATGTAGCGCGCTCTATAAGTGTCACTGATTGATTGATTGAAGAGATTTTGCTTGCCATTAAGTCACTTCCCAAGAATAAATCCCCAGGTCCGGATGGTATCCCAGCAGAATTTTACAAAGAATTCCAATCTCATCTCCTTCCTTATTTGAATGCCATTTTCTCTCATTTTGGATCCTCTGGTACTATTTCAGGCTCTTTCACGGATGCCTTAATTATTGTTTTGCCCAAACCTGATAAAGATCCTACCTTAGTCTCTAATTATCGCCCCATCTCCCTAATTAACCAGGATTGTAAGCTTTATGAGAAAATTCTTGCCACTAGATTAGCTCCTGTACTCCATTCCATTATTCATCCAGATCAATCTGGTTTCATGAAAAATAGATATTCTGCTAATAATACTAGAACTCTATTACACATTATTGAACAAAGTTCTCACCTGTCCTCTCCTGCGGGAGTGATGGCCTTAGATGCTGAGAAAGCATTTGATAAGATTCACTGGCAAATTTTATTTAAAACTTTATTGTCTTTTGATTTTGGTGCCCCTTTTATTCGCATGATTTCTGCTTTATATTTCGCCCCTACTGCTCGTCTGTTCATTAATGGTCAAATTTCTAGTCAGTTTCCTCTTTTTAGAGGAACTAGGCAAGGTTGTCCCCTTTCTCCACTGTTATTTCTTTTAGGCATTGAACCTTTTCTTAACTATATTCGTCTTTGTGATAACATTCAGGGTATTACGATCAATGATGTTACTGTTAAAACTTTAGCATATGCAGATGATGTTTTATTATTTATTAATAACCCTCTTTCTTCTGTTCCTTCCCTATTCAACATTATTGCTCAATACTCTGTGGTTTCAGGTTATAAATTAAATGTAAGCAAAACTGAATTTTTTCCTTTAAATGTGTTTTGTACCTCAGAGATGCTCCCAAACACAGATATTCTTTGGCAACCAACCAAACTTAAGTATTTGGGTATTCTATTTGCTTCATCGCTGCCAGCTACATTAAAACTTAATTCTGATTTCATAATTGACTACATTAAAAACAAATCGTCCAAATGGTCTGCCCTTCATCTCACTTGGTGGGGAAGAATGGAATCTATAAAAATGAATATAGCGCCTAAAGTTTTCTACTCTTTAGCAATGATCCCCACCCAATTTCCTCTTAGTTTTTATAAATCTATTGACACACTCTTATCTAAATTCCTGTGGTGTAACAAAGTCCCTCGTATTGCTTACAAAAAGTTAAAAATTCCTAAGGCTAAGGCTGGTTTTTCCCTGCCAGACTTTCACCTTTACCATAAAGCTTTGATTTTAAAGCAGAGTTCCCTTTGGTTTCACACTTCACATATGATAAAGCCTCCAATTTGGTTGGATATTGAAGCCTCCATTGTACGACCCTTTTCTTTGCCTTCATTGATGTCAATGTCTTCCACAGCGAAGGTTGTTCATCTTTCCTCTATCATTAAGTCCTCCAGATTGATAATTAATGATTTAGATGCTAATTTTGAATTACCCCTACTTTCCACAATCCACTTGTCTTTATGGCACAGTGCACTACGTAAACTGAACAGAAATATTACCTTTTGGTCCTCTTGGATTTCAAAGGGAATTTTATATCTTAAGGATGTTTTTCATGGTAATGCTTTTATTCCCTTTGAGCAGATACAGTTAAAGTTTGATCTTCCAGCTACTGACCTTTTAAAATATCAATTTTTATGTAACTCTATTTTGGATTCCTTTCCTAATGGTGTTCCCTCGGCCACCACAAATGACCTATTAATTTACCTTACAGCTGCAACATCGTCCCCTAAAGCTGTCTCTGTTTTTTATAAAAAAAATTCTACCTCACAGGGCTCCAATGTTCAGATTATTTCATCGTTCTGGAACAAGGAACTTTCTATCTCCCTGTCAGACGATTCATTGTCCTCTATATGGCTTGACAGTATCTCTGGCTGGCTCCCAGTGTCCCTTTATCAAACCAGTGCCTATATATTATTTAACACTTTGTGGACTCCTTCACGTCTATTTCATGCTAAACTGTTACTTTCTGATGTTTGTTGGCACTGCAATGCTAGCCCAGGTTCACTTCGCCATATGTTATTTGACTGTCCAGTTATTATGAAATTTTGGTTGGAAGTTTGGAGTGTTATTTTAAAAATTGTACCTTTACAAGATGATATTTCCTTTAATTTATTAATATGCAAATCGATTGCCCTAACTTATCCCCTTTCTGAGTCAGAGGCTAAATTGTTTAATTTTCTGATAACAGCTGCCTTAAAATCCATCACCTTCTGTTGGAAAGATGCTTCTTCTCTTTCAGTCCATGCTTGGTGGTCGTGGATTACCTTTACCAGAAGAGGTGCACAGCTATCTCTTAAAGGCGTTACTCATAATTCACAATCATTTCAGTCGTTTTGGTCTCCTAATGATTCTTATGTTTTGCAATGATATTGTTAAATATTTTCTTATGTTCTATTTTTGCATTACAATTTAATTGTAACTCTGTAGTTTTTGACTTTATGACCCTATGACATGTGCTTTCCTTCCCCTCTCCCTCCCTTTCCTCCTTTCCCTTCCTCTTTAATTGCGATTCTATTTTATTATTATATATTTATATTGCGTATTTTGGTTTAATGCATTTCATATTGATTATTTGATTGCTTACGCTTGTAAATTCCTTCCTCTTTTCTGTATTGTACTTGTTCTTTTCATTTTGTCTTAAAACTTAATAAAACCTTTCTGAACTTAAAAAAAGAATCACCAAACAATGTGTTTCTCATACCTCTGACTGTATTTCTTGCTTACCTCATGGCTGTACCAGCACATTGGCCATGCAAGCGCCTTAAAACAGACCTGGGTGTCCGTGATACTGGTGGAAAACTGTAGACCTTTATGTGGTTCCAGCCTCGGCTGATGATAATTGTGCTGGAAGTTATAGTATTCGATGGTCCCACAGGGATGAGTCCCTGAAGCATCTACCTCTTTTCCAGGTAACAGTGTAAAAACAAATTAATGATCTTCAAAGAAGAAATTCCATAGAGGGTTTCATTAATAGTTGGGAAACTGAACCTGGAATGAAGTAAATTTGATCTCTAGATATTCACAGATTTTAATGCCCAGTTGATAATAATACAAAGAACTGCAGAGTAAATATCAAAATGTACTCATTCATTCCTGCAGAAGAAACAACGTGTACACATACAAGCGAGAAAACGATTCTAATCATACTTTTTGTTCAGAAAAAGTACACCTTCGTCCACTAAAACTATCCTGACAATAACACTGGCACCAATCAACGATGCCACAAAGGTGGCTCTGTTGGTGCTAGGCAACCCAAAGTGCACCGGGTCAAGAAGAGAGCAGAACTGCACCATTTCTATGAAAATATGTTCCGGTCTCTCTCTTTCACTGAACCCAAAGAAACAATTTCCTTTGTCCTACTACATTGTGTGAAATGTTTGAAAATCTGAACAAAATGCACCACACAATTAACCTGCCACATGGAGTATGATCACAAAGTATTTGTTGGTGCTATTAAGGCTTGCCTTTACCCATTCAGTGTTCGTGATGGAGCAGGTCCGTCATGAGCCATGGTGGGCGTGTGCTCATGACCGAACCGCTCTGTCATGGCACCCATCCATCGGGAAACCTCTGGTGCTCCCCCATGGGCAGCCCTACATCGTGCCACGAAGGGGGATGGCAGTGGAAGAGTTACCGCTGCCACCCCCGATACCCTCCCTCGGCAATGCGGTGATGTCAGCGCGCACATCGCACGCCAACGTCATCAGAAAGCACTGGGACGCCTGGAAACCATTTGATTCCAGGAGTCCAAGGAGGGAAGGTAAGTGTTTCTGTTCCGGTCGGCCGGGGGGGGGGGCAGATCCACATGCCTTGAGACATTGGGGAAGAGGAAACAGTGTTTCCTCTCCCCCTGCTGCACGATCGCGAACAGTGTTGCAATCATGCATTAGGAATGCCACCACTAGACACTAGGGATGTCTTTTGCCATGAAAGGAAGTGACCTCTGTGATAATGCGTAATGCAGGGGGGCTGTACTGGGAGCAATGTTTTCTGCCTAGTGAATTCTGCTTTAATAAGGCTACGGGGAAATGACTTGAGGTGCAGTGATTTAGTGGTACTGAAAGAACTCAGCGTGTGTGTACCCTGTGATGATTAGTGGTTCGGGTGGGGGTCGCAGTGGTATAATGTCTTGTCTACTGGAATGCCTTATGTATAATCGTCATTCTATTTGAATACATCTGGACACATACAGTACAATTGTCTCTGCATTAAATTAATCAAGGTTGAGTTCCTTATTGTCCGTAGTATACATGCAAAGGTAACTTCAAGTTATGAACCCTGCTGACCGCAGAGTACATCGAAGACTGTAGTTGACACAGACATTGAGGAATGCTTTTTTTGTCACATACTTTTACAAAATCTGACAACACAGTAGTATTTTTCTGCCTTAATTAAATCGAGACTGAATTTTATGTTGTCTGTAGTGCTTATGCGCCACTGGTATCAAGCCGTAAACTCTTTTGATCGCAGTGTACATTTCATAACTGAAATCACTACAGTCATTGAGGAATGTTTTTTGTGGCTTCCTTGAACAAAAAAGAGTTTGACTTACATAAATCAAGGATATCTTGAATGCTGTCCGTAGTGTAGATGGATTATAGTGGAAGATCGAACATGTATGCAGCGTGCATTTTATTATTCAACTAAATCGATATAAAACATGTTTTAATGGAGGAATACTAAAGGGATATTGTAAAGGATTTGATAGGTGTTATGCAAAGTTTGGTTTCCAATGAGTTAGTGGTACCTGAAACAAAAAGGTTCTGTGGAGCCTGCCATGATGTGTGGACTGGGCAGGACGTACTGATAGTAATGTTTTTTGTCTTGTGAATTCTGGCTTAGTAATGGCACCCGGCTATTTTGTGTGGGTTTGAGGGCGGTTACTTTATTTGGTAATGCACTTTATACATTATGAATGAAGAATCAGTTAAATTCTGCCTTAATACGGCCATGTGGTGATCCATTATGGCGCACTGAGGTATTAGTACCTATGGGAATAAGTGTGTACGTAACCTGCGATGATGCGTAGTCTGTGCAGGCTGCACAGGGAGCAATGTTTTTTGCCTAGTAAATTCTGCTTTAACAAGGCCATGTGGAGATGACTTATGGTGCAGTGAGTTAGTGGTACCTGAAGAACTCAGCGTGTGCTCATCCTGCGATGATTCGTGGTTCGTGCAGGTCGCACTGGTACAATGTCTCTTGGCTATTGGAATGCGTCATGTGCAATCGCCATTCCACCTGAATCGTGAGCCCTCTCAATGTAGATCGAAGGCAGTTGTCAGCACAGATATCGAAGAATGAACACATACAGTAGAATTGTCTCTACATTACATAAATCAAGGCTGAATTCCCTACTGTTCGTAGTGTAGATGGAAAGTTGAATTCAAGTTGTGAACTTTGCTGAGTAAATGTTGGCAGTAGTCCACAGAAACATCGACGAATACTTTTTTGACACATACATTAACAAAATCTGACGACACAGTAGAATTGTCTCTGTCTTCAATAAATCAAGAATTAATTCAATGTTGATGGTAGTGCTTCAACGCTTCTGGTATCAAGTTATGAACTCTGTTGATCGCGGTGTACACTTGAAGGTAGTACTAAGTACAGACATAGATGAACATTTTTTGTGGCATCCATTAATAAAATTGACTCTTCCTTTCGAAAATCAAGGCTAACTTGCATGCTGTCCATAATTGTCTCTGTATTAAATCAATGAAGGCTGAATTTCCTACTGCTCAAACTTTAACAAAATCTGAGGACAGAGTGCAATTGTCTCTGTTTTAAATAAATCAAGACTGAATTCAATGTTTTCTGTAGTGCTGGCGCTCCAGGTATTACTTTGTCAACTCTACGGACCGCACAAAAGATTGACGGCAGTTCTCAGCACGGATACTGAAGACAAATTAATATCCAAAGTTGAATTCAAGTTGTGAACCCTGCTGTCCACAGTATTGATGGAAACCACTAGACGATACATACATAAGTCTGCGGTGTTGTGGCGCTGAGTTCGCAATTGGCCTGTATCGAGGAAGCACACAGTCATGGCGGCAGCCATGTGGCAGGGTGCAAACCTTCACTGCAGCGCAGTCTCTTCTCTTTGCAGAAGTGAACAACGCCCAAGGCGTAGACTAATTATTTATAGTCTTATGTTGACGTTGTTTTTGTTGGAGTAGCCCACTCCGCTTCTGTTTCAAAGGAGGGCAGTGAACACAGGTACATGACCGTAATATTCCCTAATTTCTGAGATAATATGGTTGCGTCCACAATTCAGTACACTACACATATCAATGATATATGTGCACACTGAAAAGTTTGGGATTTCTATAGTGAATTGTTTATATTATTTCTCCGGTAGTCTTAGCGTTGTGTACATTATTGTTGATGTTCAAGTTCTTTCCCTTATACATACTTGGTTGCCACATCTCTGTAGATTGAGCTGGTGTACTGTTGAGGAGATATATTATTTTGGAAACGTTTGTAGTACTGTTTTGTGCTGCCTCTGAGGTAGTAGGGGGGAGGGGTCCATTGGGAAGGTTGTGGTGATCGTGGCGCTGGGTATTTTGATTTTGTTGGGTGTGGGAAGTGTGTAATTAGAAACTCTATCACACATTGCTCTTTAAACATGGGTGTGAGTTGAAAGTAATTCACGCAGTACATATTCGACGTTCTTACAATACTTAAATGTTGATGTTAATTTGTTAGTGGTAAGTGGAACTATTGCCTGATTTTTTAGGTAGCATTGCAGATTTGGAGACTTGTTCAAAATATGGGAAAGTGGTCCACATTATTAGTATTACAGAGTATATAAGTATGGGTTTAATCCATGAGGCACAGGTTCAGACTGATTTGCATATGGCCATGTCTGAACTGGGGTGGCGGAGTGAGCTAAAGAATGGTGATGGATTAAACCCAGATCAGTTAACTGGGGTGAGTGTTTGATTTGCTCAAACGCTTCGTCCATCATCCTCTTTTGTATCGCTTTGTTTGCCCTAAGTTGGCAAGGTATGTTCAGACGAGAGTCCTTTGCTCCATTTGCCACTGGATTCATGCTAGCCTGGCTGATGATGGCTGAAATGCCAGAAACTGGTCCCAGGAGGCTTTTTTCCGGTCCAGGGAAGACATGGCTTTGGCAGTTTGGGCTGGACTGTTCGCATGAGGCACAGGGTCAGACTGATTTGCATATGGCCATGTCTGAACTGGGATGGCGAAGTGAACTAAAGAATGGGGATGGATTAAACCCAGATCAGTTGACTGGAGGTGAGTGTTTGATTTGCTCAAACGCTCCATCCATCATCCCCTTTCGTATCGCTTTGTTCGGCCTAAGTTGGCAGGGTATGCTCAGACGCGAGTCCATTGCTCACTTTGCCACTGGATCAAGCTAGCCTGGCTGATTACAGCTGAAATGCCAGTAACCGGTCCCAGGATGCTTGTTTCCGGTCAGGGAAGACATGGCTTTGACAGTTCGGGCTGGACTGTTCCCATGAGGCACAGGCTCAGACTGATTTGCATATAGCAATGTCCAAACTGGGGTGGCGGAGTGAGCTAAAGAATGGTGATGAATTAAACCCATATCAGTTGACTGGGGGTGAGTGTTTGATTTGCTCAAACGCTCCATCCATCATCCCCTTTTGTATTGCTTTGTTCACCATTGGCAGGGTATGCTCAGACGTGAGTCCCTTGCTCACTTTGCCGCTGGATTAAAGCTAGCCTGGCTGATGATGGCTGAAATGCCAGAAACCTGTCCCAGGATGCTTGTTTCTTGTCCAGGGAAGACATGGCTTTGGCAGTTCGGGCTGGACTGTTTCCATGGGGCACAGGTTCAGACTGATTTGCATGTGTGGCTCTCAGTCTTGTATAGGAAACAGCAATGTTGAGAAACTTTTCCGGTAAGATAACAAAAGATTTTGAAGTCCATTTACCGCATTTTTGTTGTAGTTTGCAGGTGTTAAAGCAAAGACAATTTTAACTTCGTCTTTGTAAATATGCCACTAACTTTTGTAATGTCGACAATCTCATCTTCTATTTAAACAGGCATGAAGTATTTATTAAAGTTCATTGTGAATCGTGAAGCAACACTGTCTAATTGTTATCGATAAACAATTGAATGAGTTGTGTACTTGTTTTGCTCGTAATGGGCATAGGGGCAGATTTCAAGTTCATTGCGTTGCTATTGCATCACTTTTAAGATGGGAAAAGTGACACGAAAGTGGCGCAAGGTGGTACACAGTGTTCTGTTTTACTTTGCTTTCCTTTCTGTAATGTAGAGGATCCTGTGTACATATAACGGTTTCTGTACAGCCAGTACCTTTCAAACCTACCCCCAAACGTTTTTTGCCTGCTACCATAGTACCAGTTCATGGAACACTTAAATGAGCACAGAGGTTAGAAGTTCACCACACTGTGTTGCTAATTGAAACAGTTACTGTGCTGGAGTTTTAAAACTTTTTCATAGGAAATGTTAGTAGTAGCTATAGACTCTGGTAAAGATCTGGTAAAGAGTTAGCCTCAGTATTATACTTCAAGTTATAAATTTCATTTCTATTTTTAAATGTTTTCTAACTATATCATTATCACACTAAATATTAGTGAAATGTTGTAAGAAAAGGAAGACGTATATACTTTTTTAAATTAACTTTTATTAAAACAATAATAAATAACTGGAGACGTAACTTAAAGATAACAATGTAATAAATAACTAGAAACATAACTTTAAAAAAACAATTCAACAAAATGTGATATGGACTCCAATAGTAGTAGGGTAGGTAATCTACAAAGCAAAAATGAAAATAAGTGTTCAAATTTAGATCGTTGTGACAAAATGAGGTCAAACATTACAAGTTAAGGTAACACTTGTCAAAATGTGTTATTTGCACGTCTGCAGTGTGTTTGATACATTTCACCTGTCTTATAGGCCCGCGTTAAAGAGGTGTCTGCATGGAAGTGCCTCCTGCATCACATTTACACTGTGGACCAACAGTTCTTTAAAAAGAATCAGTGATGAGAAAGAATTAGGTGGAAAACCAGGTCATTATGCAGGATACTATTCTTTAGGGCTTATTTACAAGACTCTTGTGCCACTTTTGTGTTACTTTTCCCATGTTGAAAGTGACGCAAAATTGGCAAAAGGGGCTTGTAACTAATCTCTTTTATTTATAATGCATTTGATAGGAGGCATTGTATATCTAGGCCGCTCTGCATACCTTGCTTAAACACTGTGACCAACAGAGTTCACAACTTGAACTCAGCTTTGGTTGTACATGGCAGAGTGGACAGCAGCGTCCATAACTTTAAAAAATAAAAGAGAAACAATGTGAGAGAGAGTGAGAGAGATAAAGAGAGAAAAAACAACATTAAAACTGTGAGAGAGAGAAAGTTATAGATGGACCAGTTAATACTGGAGAAAATACTCATAGCTCACCTTTTGCCTCCATTGTGTGTCTAAGTACGTGCTGGTTCATAGTGCACCCTCCAATTTTGTGGCCCGAAAGATAGTATATAGAGTCAGTTATAGCATAGTACATACAACTGCACACATATATCTTTGCTTTATTTATTTGTACACTCAGGATAATGTATTTAATCATGTTCCACTGTAAGGTGGTGTCTGTGTGCTGTTTTTTTTCCAAAGTAGTATATCCCATGCACTCCCACTGCATAGCGGTGAGTTCTCAAAATTGCGTACCTAGACTGTTGCACCCCATTGATTTGCAGAGTCATCTTTCTCTATTCAAATTCTCTTGGAAAGATCTTATCAACCCTTCAAGAGAAAAAGTAAGAAGGGTGGGAAACTACTTTATTTGTGAGCTCGGTGTGCCACCCTAATACCCAATCATCAAATTAGATGCTTGCTACCTTTCTGTAATGCACTCCAGTTGCACTGTCCATTCTTGTCTGGCTGTGTGCATCACAACAATTAAAGGGACCATTTTCCTGCATATTTTTAATAAAGCACTCAACACAATGCATAGTGACACCGTTTTATTTTTTATAAATACTTATTGAATGTTTTCAAATTAATTTCCACAAGTACAAACTTTGTTCTTTCATTTCCAAAATAAATATGAAATACATTTTATAGGCAACACCACAAATGCCGATATTACGGTAAATACGTTGTAAAAATATTTTCCATGTATCTTAATTGTTTTTTCTGATCATTACAGTAAACAAGTTTTTAAAATACTTTCAATGTATCACAAAATAGTGAATGTTTTCAAAATAATTTCCACAAGTACAAACTGTGTTCCTTCGTTTCCAAAATAAATATTAAATACATTTTATAGTAAGCACCAGAAATGCCAATATTATAGTAAAGAGGTTGTAAAAATCTTTTCAATGTATCTTAATTTTTTTTTCTGATCATGTCAAACACTGATATTTTATATTAGAATTTGCCTCTCGAAGAAATACTAGTAAATCATCCCAAGTGTACTCAGCACAGCTTAGGGTAAGGAACCATGTTGGAGTTCCTAAGTTCCGTAGCATGCATTTCAGTTCTCCATGATGACGGTACCAATATTCATTAGTCCCACGCTGACATGCCATCAAATTATTGAGCTGAGATTCTAGATGATCATCTCTCTGGTGCACTTTATCCATAAAATCTTTTGCAGATACATTTTGCAGATGTATTCCAGTTTTTAAAATATGATTGACTGCATATGAAAGTCCAGACAAGTCGCTTTCAAACAAAAGATGAAATATATAAGGGATACATTGTCACAAGAAATCTTGGATCTTCTTCATATAATCTTGTTGTGCGATATTCAGATGCACATATCGTCCTCATTTTCCAGTTGGGAACAACTGTGGAAAACAATGAGCTTCCAAGCTCTCTTCCCATACACTCATGGGACTTCCTTTTGCTTTTTTCTTTTGAAACAACTCAGTACTGTTTCCCATCACTTCTTTTGAATGAAATGGTTGCACACTGTAATGTTCATAAATTTCGTCACATCTTAACTTGTCCACTTTTTCAATTTGCCCACTTGACGTTTCAGTATCTTCTGCTAAAACTATTTCTTCTTCTCCTATATAAACATTCTTATAGTATGTATTATTTTTTATCAAATACAATGTTGCTTTTGCACTTTCCTAACATCCACTAACTCCTGCCATATTTTCTTATTCTTAGTCGGCACACCATTCACAAGTATAACTAGTGGTTCACTTTCTACACTCTCTACACCTATAGTTTCAATATTTGTCTTTAAATCTAACGGTAAATACACAACTCTTCCCTCAGATCCTCTTTGTAAATCTGACGGAGGCAATTTACCTGTTTTAGGCTCCATATGAACAATAGCCTGAAATGGGTGCACACATTAAATAAGAAGAGACTCATAGGTGTTCAAATCTATCAGTTCTGGAGGAATAGCAACCAACTCTAACTTAATATGCACAGCTCTAGCGGGCATTTAATTCTCATCTAATTTATTATAACAATATTTACAAATACGCTGATCAGAATCCTAATCAAAACAATTCTCAACCAACAAAAAAGTTGCAAATTTCATTTGATCATTATTTTCTTTTTCACTTTTTTAATACAGATCAACACTCCTAGTGTGATTTTTGTAGTGAGTTTGGTCACTACAAATACAAGAAAAATGTAGCCTTTCACCTGAAATCACCTTAAACTTTGTAATTTTATTTTCAAAATGTTTTGTACAAGTATGTACAACATTCTCTACATCATTTCCTTCTATTAATGTCTGTGTTTCTTCACTCTCTTCTCCAGGACCAAAGAAACATATACTATAAGACATGCTGACACCTTATAACTTTACTTGTCCTGAAATGTCATTTGTGACTTAAAAAAACCAGGACTTGGTAATGCCTAATGAATGTGACAGTGTGTGTTATGGACAAGTCAGTACTTGTGAGGTAAAATTAGGTAAAAAGGAAAAGTAAACTGTGCTGCCTTTTTTATTAATGTTAGATCGTTTTAAATGTACTAGGAAGAAGAATGAAAGTATCCTCTCCTGTATGTATGTATGTATTTATGTATGAGAATGTAATAAGACACAACTTTGTGTCTGGCATTTACTCATCCTGAAATGTCATTTGTAACTTAAACAAACTAGGACTTGCAGTTGTTGGTACTCCCCCACAGTAGACTACCTTCCAGGTCGGACCTACTGATGAACATGGGAGGAAAGAATCTCCATCCCAGCCTCCCTCACTGAAATTAGCAGCATAGCTCCTGAGGTCGCACAATACGAACACTTAAATATGCCGCCGGGCTGCATGCACATTCTAAAAGAGGCTAAGAGCCCATCCACAAGAGTGTCATAAGCGTTTAAGTGGAAGAGATTCTACCTATGGTGTGTTGCAAATCACTTTGACCCTAAAAAAGGGGCACGAGTTAGTGATTCTTCCTTACCTCCTTTATTTAGATAGGGCAGGTCTTAAATACGCCTCAATCAGAGTTCATTTGTCGGCCATTTTTGCATATGGAAAATCCCCCAGCAAAACTTTTTTCCAGTTCCAGGTTAACAATTTCCTACAGGGGTTGAAGAAAGTATATCCCCCTCTTTCCAGTTCATTACACAGATGTCTAACCATGCAACGTACTAGTTGCAACGAACTGTTTATTCCTGCCCATGCACTATCCCAGGTGGTGGTCAACAGCTCGCCACACCAGATCCACTGACTGCTCTCCATATGCTATCAGTCGTCCGCATTTTATACAGGTCATTCTAAGTTTTCCAAATTGGGGACAAATATTAGGTTGTGCAGTAGAGGTTGACAGTGTTGCTCCAGTGGTACTCAAGCCTCTCTCAATCTCCTTAATTCCTCCCTTGCAAAGTTGACCGGATTCCTACAGGGGTTGAAGAAAGTATATCCCCCTGTTCCAGCTCATTACACTGATGTGTCAACCATGCAACATACTGGTCACCACAAACTGTTTATTCCTGCCCATGCACTGTCCCAGGACTCTATATCTTAACTGTGTCCTGCTTCCTCTGTTTACTTTGTCTCTGGCATCTACTCGTCCTGAAATATCATTTGTAAGTTAAACAAACCAGGACTTGGTAATAACTGAATGAATGTGAAAGTGTGTGTTATGGACAGGTCACTATTTGTGAGGTAAAACAGGTAAAAAGGAAATGTAAATTGTGCTGCCTTTTTTATTATAGTTAAATCGTTTTAAATGTACTACAAAGAAGAATTAAAGTATCCTTTCCTGTATGTAGGTATTTATGTATGAGACTGTAATGAGACACAACTTTGTTTCTGGCATTTACTCATCCTGAAATATCATTTGTAACTTAAACAAACCAGGAATTGCAGTTGTCGATAGTCCCCCACAGGAGACTACCTTCCAGGGCGGACCTACTGATGAATGTGGGAGGGAAGAGTCTCCATCCCAGCCTTCCCTCATTGAACTTGGCAGCATGGCTCCTGAGGTCGTACAATACGGACACTTAAATATGCCGCAAGACTGCATGCATATGATGAATGAGGCTAAGAGGCCTTCCACAAGAGCAACATATGAGTTTAAGTGGAATAGATTCTACTTTTGGTGTGTTTGCAAATCACTTTGCCCCTACAAAAGGGGCAGCAGGAAGTGATTCTCGCTTACTTCTTTTGTTTAGCTAGGGCAGGTCTTAAATATGCTTCAATCAGAGTTCATTTGTCGGCAATTACAGCATATAGAAAATCACACAACAAACCTTTTTTCCAGTTGCAGGTTAAGGATTTCCTACCGGGTTGAAGAAAGTATATCCCCCTCTTTCCAGTTCATTACACAGATGTCTCAACCATGTGACGTACTGGTCGCCAAAGCTGTTTATTCTTGCCCATGCACTATCCTAGGTGGTGGTCAACAGCTCAACACACCAGATCCACTGACTGCTCTCCATATGCTATCAATCGTCCGCATTTTGTACAGGTCATTCTAAGTTTTCCAAATTGGGGAGAAATATTAGGCTGTGCGGTAGAGGTTGACGGTGTTGCTCCACTGGTACTCGAGCCTCTCTCAATCTCCTTAACTCCTCCCTTGTAAAGTTGACCAGTTACTTGGTCTGCAAGTGCTTCCGCATACTTACAGTTCCACACAAGTACTTTTTATTGGGGTCTCCTCTTGAAAGCACAGTCTTGCATATGCGGCACGTAACTTTTGTTGCATTCACCTTTTTTAAGTTAGGTGAAAATGTTAGTATATTTTTCCTTAGGTGGAGTTTCAGGTACAAATTCCTGCTCTGATGAGTTCTCTGAATCAGAGGATGATGGTGGATTAGCAGCCATGGTATCTTTAAGTGAATCTATTCTCCAAAAAAGAAAGAGCAGCAGATCTTCTCAGGAGGTCTTTCCCTAAGAATAGTTCTAAGAAGAGTGATTGAAATGGGTGGGGCCTTTCCAAATTAGTGTTTAATTCGATACAGGTGCCAGCTCTATACTGGCTGATTACTGGGTAATTATCAGGCTGACATAGATTATGATGATGTACATATGTGTGTGTCTCTGTGTGTGTGAGAATGGAAATAAGTATCCTCTCCTGTAGAAAAAGTAGTACACACCCGATAATGGAAGCTTTTAAGAGGGGAGTCAAGCATATGAAATCGATATAGATGCCAGCTCCTTACTGGCGTAGTGCCTTTTTAAAGTTTATGGGCAGTCATCAGGCTGACCTACATTACTGTGTGTCTCTGTGTTATATATGTGTGTGTCTCTCTATGTGTTAGAATGGCTATAAGTATCCTCTCCTACTAGGAAAAACAGTAAACGCACAATTATTGAAGCTTTTAAGAGTGAGGAATAAAATCGCCCCTCCAAACACCTTTGACAGCCAGGAAACCCTTACTTTCCTAAGCTGTTGTACAAAATGCCAGGAGAACATAAAGGAAATATCTTACTATAATATGTTCAAAATGTAAGCTCTGGGATTAAAAAAAAAATCAAAGACAAAACAAAGTACCAAGTAATCCGAATTAAAGAGTCTGCTTTGCGTGCCCCTTCAGATAACATTTAAGAGTACATATGTTGTGGCAACATCACAGTACAGCATGATAGAATAGATTGTGAAAGCTGATTAGGGCTCCTGCTTATGCATGGGCACCCTCTCACACAAAACCCGGCACTCAGCCTTCAGTTCTGCAAGTGCTTCCGCATACTTACAGTTCCACACAAGTACTTTTTATTGGGGTCTCTGGTAAGCCCTGCCATGGGAGTGACTGATGACTTTATATATGTCAGTGATAAAATCCAACCAGTGAAAGTAAGCTTGACATTGTGTTTCACTTATGGTTGCACAGACGTGAAAAATTATGCATCTAAATCCATGGAAAAAGTTCTGGCTGTACGGAAGAAACTACTGAAAGAGCATTTGGAAGCAATAGTATTGAATATAAAATTTGTACAATTCTTGTTTTTGTTCACTCAAAATGCACCAATTGAGTTGATGTCTCAACGCACAACTCTTCAACAGAATGTAAATGTAAAAGATGTACGTTTGCACATTTTAACTGCTATTGTAAAAAGTGTAAACTTAATTTGGGCAATTTGGTACATGTCTCGTGTTTGACCATGTAGCCATTCTAAAGTTTGTATTAACCGCAGTAATGGTCTGCTTGCATCACAGAACAGCCTTACAGTAGGAATTCTGAAACACTTCTTTAGCTTTGTTCTTTTTGTTATTAAAAAACATGGAGAGCGTGCTAAAATACAGTATTGGCTAATCAAGCATTGGCTAGCATTGGCTGTTCACTTATGTAAGAATCTGCAAACAGGGTCAATATCTAGGGTATTATCAGTGTCAGCTTCTATTCTTGGAATGTTAAATGTAATGGCAGGATAACAAACATAATTTTAAATTCACAAACGTAATGGAAATATCTTACTATTCTATGTTCAAAATTTAAGGTGTGCCTTTTTAAAAAAAAATAATCAGACAAAACAAAATACCAAGTAATCCGAAGTTTATGACACCATTAGGGTATTATACATTTTCTATCATGAAATGTTAAAGTCAAACCTGATGAGTCCATTTGGTCCATTGCAATTTTCATTCAGCTTGTGGCAACCAGTACGTCCCATGGTTGACACATCTGTATAATGAGCTACAACAGTGGGATATACTTTATTTAATCTCAATAAGTGGCTGCTAACTTATGTAACATTCAAACAAGGTTAAGAGAATATCATCACATGGTCACAATACATTACAATACCATAAATAACTAAATATGTGAGTGAATACTTCAATATTATAAAACTGCCCCCCCACCTCTGACCCCTCACTCCGCTCACAAACTTTAAAGAAGGGACGGCCACATGGTGCAGCACTTCACAATCATGTCGCTCACATTCAGGGCCGGGGAGAATAAGTGGTTGCTGTAAATGCCCAGAAACAGAGGCCACAAGGAAGCCCCAAAAGAAAGGCCACTTTGATGAAGAGATGAAGACGCCAAGTTGCAACATAGTGAAAACAAGCTGCTTCAGCAACGAGGCCTATGCGTGGGATGGCCACAGGGTGCAGTGCTTCACAATCAGCATGCAAGAGATTAAGTGCCACGGGGAGATTAAGTGATTTGCAAATACACAGAGGTTGGGCTCTGTTTGTAAAATGGTCGGCCCTACGCACTGTGGTTATCTCAAGTTGGTGGTACCAGAAAGTGCTGACTAGCTTGTCAATTGTATATCAATGATTACCACTAGTACTCTAAGCCTTGAATAAAACCTACCCTACAAATGGGGAACACAAAACCTAGTCACTTGGGCACAGCACTTACCAATAAGCCACAGGGAACAGGAGCAGCGCCTCTCACCCCTCTCGTCAAAGTTTCAGAACATTTAACTACTTACAAAGCTTTAATTCCTAGGAAAGATGTTTCTACAGACATACTACACCACCTTTCCAACTTCAAAATTTGAAATACCTTTGAAGCTACCTTTCTTCCAAAATGCAGCACAGAACATAGCCCCTTTAAATACTCAATGGCGTTCCATATATTTAAGATGAAGGCAGCAACGGTTATCTTGGGATTCTAAACCACGACAAGTTAAAGTAGTAGGGAACCGTGCTAAAATACACTGCTTCGAAAACGGCCACATGGCGCTTGGCAAATTAAAGAAACGCGGCAGGATTAAGTGATTTGCACAGAACAAAGGATAGCAAATTAAGTTTAACATTATTAAAAAACATGTAGAGCGTGCTAAAGTACAACATTGACCAATCGATTACATGTGCAGTGCATGGAGAGGAAGCTGCACATGGCACACTACTTAAGTAATGAAAGGCGGCAGGATTAACTGATTTGCGCAGAAACAATGGCTACCAAGGCAAGTTATTCGACATACTAGAGCTGGAAACCATGCTAAAATACACTATTGCCGAAAACATTACTTTTGCAATGCATGGGGCAAGTGACACACTATTTACAATAGAAAAACTACATTGCATTAACTTGAACAACACGTAGCACACTGCTGCGGGAACGGCCACGTGGTGCTTGGAAAATTAAAGAAACGCAGCAGGATTAAGTGATTTGCATAAAACAAAGGATAGCAGATCAAGTTTAAGGTTATTAAAAACATGGAGAGAGTGCTAAAATAGAACATTGACCAATCGATTACATGTGCAGTGCATGGGGAGTAAGCAGCACGTGGCACACTACTTAAGTAATGAAAGGCGGCAGGATTAACTGATTTGCGCAGAAACAATGGCTACCAAGGCAAGTTATTCGACATACAAGAGCTGGAAACCATGCTAAAATACACTATTGCCGAAAACATTACTTTGGCAATGCATGCGGCACGTGACACACTATTTACAATAGAAAAACTACATCGCATTAACTTGAACAACACGTAGCACACTGCTGCGGGAACGGCCACGTGGTGCTTGGCAAATTAAAGAAACGCAGCAGGATTAAGTGAACTGCATAGAACAAAGAATAGCAGATCATGTTTAACGTTATTAAAAAACATGGAGAGTGTGCTAAAATACAACATTGGCCAATCGATTACATGTGCATTGCATGGGGAGGAAGCAACACGTGGCACACTACTTAAATATTGAAAGGCGGCAGGATTAACTGATTTGAGCAGAAACAACGGCTACCAAGGCAAGTTATTCAACATACAAGAGCTGGATACCATGCTAAAATACACTATTGCTGAAAACATTACTTTTGCAATGCATGGGGCACATGACACACTACTTACACGAGAAAAGCTACATCGCATTAACTTAAACAGCACGTAGCACACTGCTGCGGGAACGGCCACGTGGCACGCGGCAAATTAAAGAAACGCAGCGGGGTTAAGGGATTTGCACAGAACAAAGGATAGCAAATCAAGTTTAACGTTATTACAAAACATGGAAAGCGTGCTAAAATACAACATTAGCCAATCGATTACATTTGCAGTGCATGGGGGGAAGCAGCCCGTGGCGCACTACTTAAATAATGAAAGGCGGCAGGATTATTTGATTTGCCCAGAAACAGCTCCTAATAAGGCAAGTTATTCGACATGCAAGAGCTGGAAACTGTGCTAAAATACACTATTGCCAAAAACATTACTTTTGCAATGCATGGGACACGTGACACACTACTTACAGGAGAAAAACTACATTGCATTAACTTGAACAGCATGTAGCACACTGCTGCGGGGCCGGCCAAGTGGCGCTTGGCAAATTAAAGAAATGCAGCAGGATTAAGTGATTTGCACAGAAACAAAGGTTGCAAAGTCAACTTTAACAATATAAAAAAGCAGGAAAGCGTGCTTAAAAGCAGCATTGCCAAATCAAACAAAATTGTGCATTTAGAGGGTACTTAAAGATCGTTCAGAGTAATTAGCTTAATTACCCTTAAGAAAAGTGCTCACCAAGGAAGAAGTGGATATGAACACTATCAATAGCTGTGACTGCGGCAATACAATTTATCTCGCTCCCATTCCACCAGGGTGGGCAAAGGTCCCCTCAGCCATCTCATCGACAGTCTGTGCATGGTTAAGAGGAGGGCTAAAGCCACCAATTTACGCATTCCCTCTTTAAGAGGTTTAATGTATCCTAGCAAAGCTAACTATGGATCAGGGGATGAGTTTGCACCAACAATGTCACTGAGTTTATGAAAGATAGAAGCCCAATACAGAGCTACTGGGGGGCAGAGCCATGCCAGATGAAAAAAACCTGCCTGGGGATGTCACACCGTTCACAGCTGTCGGTTTCTCGTAACCCGAACCGGCACAGGCACAGTGGGGAATGAAACACCCTATTCAGAAACTTAAAATGGGCAAGGCGATGTCTACCATTTATTGAAATTTGACGAGTAACTGTGCAACAGTAGATCCAGACATCGTCAGAGATTGGGGCATCGATATCGGATTGCAACGCTTGTCTGGCTTTGTTTAGGGGGTTATCTTAGTAGCCAGGGCAGAGGTGTACAATTTGGAAATCAGCTTTCTCGGTCTCTGGGTGCCCAAAATTAGTGTTAGAGGGGGAATGTCCAATGGTTCCTGAAGGTCTTCACCGAGAACCGCTTGCAAGGCAAGACGAGTTCTGTAAAAATGAAATTTTGTCAGTGCTGTGTGTTCTTTGGTTGTATCCACAACCTCCTCCCATGTGCGCACCCGCCCACCCCGAAATAATAGTCCCATAGATTTAATTTGTAACTTGCTAAGGGAGTTAAGCACGGCCCTGTCCGAGCTGGGTCCCAGCCATTGGCACTACTCGACTTGCAGCCGTGCGACACAGAGTTAATGGAGTCAAGCATTCCACATCTATGGGAGGGGTTCAGTGTTAACAACCGTGGCGGGAGAGGTGGAGCCGCCACAACCCCCTCCACATGAAGATGGGGCAACTCTCGAGGCCCATATACCCAGCTATAAGTGTGTAGTAAAATTCCAGCTTCGGGGCATTTAATTCTACAGAGGAGTATGGGAGCATTAGCGTATCCAGCGCCACCCTCGGGGTACCACCCTCCCAAGCAAGTTTAGTCATTAGCGAGCGGAGGTTCCTAAACATGTGCTGTGGGAGGACAATAGGTATAATAACAAATAGGAATAGTAGGCGCGGGAGGACAATCATTTTCATTAGTGCAATACGACCGATCAAAGAGAGAGGAAAACGTATCCAGCGATCAATGTCATCTATGCGTTCCTGTTTTTCTGCCGTGTAATTGGCCCTAAAAATAACATCCGCATCAGAGTGGATTTGGATGCCCAGGTAGCGCACAGGTTCCGTAGCCCACTGCAGTGGGTATTCTAACGTGAATTGCTGTGTCGCAGGTGTCAAGGAAAATATGAGAGACTTATCCTAATTGATCGTTTGACCCGAAAGGCCCCCAAAACGGACATATTAGAGGGTATCATCAGTGTACGCAGGTGTAATAAGCTGATATCAGGCGAAGCGTAGTCCCCTGTGGTTGTGATATTCTCGTAAAGCTTGCAGCAGTGGTTCAGCTGCAACCACATACAATAGCGGAGACAGCGGGTACCCCTGACGGGTGCCCCGGGAAATTGGAAACTTAGCAGACACTACATCGCCGGCTCGGACTCTGTCTACAGGAGAGTGATACAGCATTGAAATCAACTGCAGATATACACCGCCAACACTCATTCGGGCCAATACCGCCTTCATAAATTTCCTTTCAATTGAATCAAAGGCCTTTTCCATCAAGAAAGACTGCTGCAGCCTTGACCTATGACTTCACGTGCTGCAGGGCCCCAAAGACCGTACAGATTTTCTGCGTGAGAGTGCGACCAGGAATGAACCCGGCTTGTTCTGGTCCAATCAGTTGGGGAAGAATCGGGGACAGACGGTTAGCGAGTATTTTGGCATATCATTTGGTATCAACATTCAAGAGTGATAGGGGCGGTAGGAGGAGTATTAACGAGGGTCTTTATTAAGTTTTAAGAGAGTAATAACGAGCTCCTCACACATTGTAGGGGGTATAGAGCCATCAGCGGCAATGTCGTGAAAGAATGTGATGAGATAGGGAATAAGAAGTTCAACAAAGCATTTATAAAAAGCTACCGTTAAGCCGTCCACACCAGGGGCACTCCATTCCCGCATGGATCCCAAAGCAAGGGGAACCTCAGCTACCTCAATAGGTCGCGTCAAGAATTCACGATGCCAGTTCTGCAACCATGGGAGTTGTATATATCCCAAGTAGTCAACTATATCTTTGTCGCTAGAGGAGAGCTTAGAGGTGTACAAATCTTGGTAGTAGGACCGAAATCGTGCACCAATTGCAGCGTTCTCCATCAGCAATGAGCCTTCATCGTCCTCTATCTTAACGACCAACCCAGCTCCTTCCCGGTGCCGCACCAGTGCTGCCAACACTGAGCCCGGGCGATCAGATTCGTCATAGGCTCTGGCAGATGCCTACTTGCCCATATGTTTGATTTCCCGATCAGCTTCCTCGTGGAATTCGGCTAGAGTGGACTTAAACTGTTCCCTAAGCACTATATCATCAGCTCTGACCAGCCACGTCTCAAGGTCGGTCAGACGAGTCTCTAGTAGAGTTAAGCAGTCCCAGATAGTGCAAAGGACTCCTGCATGCTTACTAATAGCAACCACCCGGATATAAATCTTAAACGCCTCCCATACTGTAGCGAAGGAGTCCACTGTGCGCTAGTTTTTAGTAAAGAATTTGGAGATTGCGTCTCGTAGGTCAGAGCAGAATACAGAGTCCAATAGGGAGTAAGGGGGGAATCGCCATAAAAATGGGGGATGGGTGCGGGGAGGGGGGCAAGCAAAAACAAGACTGTGGAATGGTCAGAGAAGGTGCAGGGAAGGACTAAGCAGTCTGACACCGTAGGAATCAGACCGCGCGGTATAAACCAGTAGTCAATGTGGGTATAGACGTCATGTAGTGCTGAATAGTGTGTATAATCTCCCTGGAGCTGTGAACGTGACCTCTACACATCAGCTAGCTGCAATTGCAGAGTGATATCTAAGACAGTTTTGGCTCTGGCAGAGAGCAGGTGGGGAGGACCTCGGAAAATGGGTCAAGAGCTGTGTCCATGATGCAAATAAAGTCGCCCCCTCAAATGATCGGAGAGAGCTGCGGTTCTGGAGTAGTGTGAACAACGAACTGTAAAAGCTGGGGTCGTTGTAATTCGGGCCATATGTGTTAACAATTAAGAATTCTCATAAGAGGCCAAAACATTGTGATATAGTGTATCTGCCCGCCACGTCCGTATGCAGAGGCTCGAGTTGGAGGTCTGCTTTAGGATTGATCCAAGTCAAGACCCCCCTGGAGTGTGGGGTGAAACAAGCCACATGGGAGGCATTCGCCAGTGCGTGCTTTGCTGGGAGGGCTCCCCCGGATGCAAGTGTGTCTCCTGGAGCTTTAGGTATGCGATAATCTTGGGCACTATGCGACCATCGTTTAATCCCCTCACATTCCAAGTTACTAGATTTAGGCACCATAGCACTTCAGCTTTAGGTGGCATCTACAACATGCAGCATACTGAAGTGGAGTGGAAAACAACCAAGCAAAGGGATGCCTCTCCCACCACCCCCCAGATCCTGCGAACGAAGAATGGTGATGCAAACAGAAAATGTCATGCGAAAAATGAAAGCAACACCTAAACACCAACTTCCCCCATCCACGCCCTGCATACCCCAACAGTGCAGTTGCAAGCCATCACCCACCCGACACTTACTGAGATAGAAATCAACTGAGAGGGAGTCCTTCCCACCACTACCAGGAAACACCCAATAACAAAAGATACAACAGCGGTTAGTGCAGTAGGGCGGATGTTGCCCAGGTACAGAAGCTGAGCAAAACCCCGCTCTAAAATAACATGCATATTCTATTCCTGCAGCAGCTGATCAGTAAGTTCTAAAGAGCAGGGAGGGTACTGACCAACTCTGGGGGAATGCATAATATAGGAAGGGAAGCCAATCCCCTAAAAGACAGCTGTTGTCTAGCCCTCATGTGGTTTTGTATATGTCTCTAGCTAAAGGGGCCCAGTAGAACTCCAGTAAGTACTGCAACCCAGTTAAGAACAAGTGGCTATAAGAAAATAATAACAGCATCACAAACAAAGGAGATATCATCAGGCACTCAGTCATTGTCGTCTAGAGTTCCAGCGTCAGTATTCGATGGCGAGGAGGCGCGTTGAGTGTTCGGATGCTTGTTGGCTCTTTCCCATTCTCTTAGGGCCTTCTGAAGTGATTGTGGGTCTTGATAGAAACCCGGCTTCCCATCAAAAAGGACTTATAGTCTGGCGGGGTACAGCATAGCATATTCAATGTGATGATCCCGCAGTTTCTGCTTCATTGGGTTAAACTGCTGCCTTGTCTCCTGTACTTTTAGGGTGAAATTGGGAAACAGAGAAATGTCTGATCCTGCATAGCGCAAGGGACCCAGCTCCTGTGCCCTCCTCACCGCAGCATCTCTGTCCCACTAGTTCAGGAGTTTTGCGATAATGGGGCGAGGGGGAGCCCCTGGCTGGGGTTGAGGGCCAAATGACTGGTGCGCCCTCTCAACCACAAAGAGAGGAGAGAATGTTTCTGCTCCTAGAAGGGAGGTCAGCAGGTGTTCAATAAACTGCTCCATACCTCCTGTGACAGTGGACTCCGCCAGACTTGTGATCCGCAGATTGCTGCGACGCGACTGAGCTTCTCGGTCCTCAGCTTTGTCTCGAAGTGCCATGAGTGCACGTTCCATCTGCTTCAGTGTGTCTCCTGCGTCAGTCTGGGCCTCCTCCACCTCAGTTATACGACTCACCGCCCTGTCCAGGCGCTCATAGTGTTTGCCAACGCCCTCGGAGACCAGGTCCATTCGGTAAGCCAGTGAGTCTATCTTAGTGTCAATAGGAGTCGGACCTCATTGCATGGAGGCAATGATCTGTTTAATGTCCCCTACTGGGTCGTCCGTCGCAGCATCCGTCTCTGAGGTGGGGGTTGCCTTCTGCGCCCTCCTCGTTGCGCCTGGATTTACGTTGGTCGAATTGGAGCTTAGGCTGGGTCTTATCAACTTTTCCCATGTCGCCAGGTGAAGCAGGTAGGTACTCGCTGCGACAGAAAGGATAGAGACCCCAAAGTCCCAGGAGAGTTTGCCGCTCAGCGGCCAGTCGCTCGAGTCCAAAGCTTGGGGGACAACACATGATTCCAGCAGTGCCTGAGGGAGAGGAGGCAGAAGGATACTCATGCGGTGGGAAAGCAGTCTCCACTGCAGTAGCAAATACCAGGGAACCAACAGCTGAAATGTCTGCCCTTTATGCCACTGGAAGTAAAAAAAGGGTGAGTTCTGGCCATCACGGCGGCACCAGGTGGACAGCAGGCGAGTGGGGGCACCTGTCGGGCTCATGCGCACGACCCGTAAAATTCTCCCCTTACTGCCACCTACGTCCAGGAAACTACTCATCCAGGGACTTGTACTGTCCCGCTTGGACTGCAGTAATCTGGTCTACCTGGGAGCCCCTGAGGCCACCCTAACGAAACTCCAGCGGACACAGAATGCGGCGGCACGCTTGCTCACCAACATCCCCTCCAGAATGTCCGCCAAGCCAGCCCTTAAAGCTCTGCACTGGCTCCCTGTGTGCCAAAGGGTGCAATTCAAAGCGATGTGCACGACACATAAGCTGATCAACGGAGTGGGTCCGGCGATCCTTAGCAAAATGATCACCCCCTACACAGCAACCAGATCCCTACGATCTCAGAATGAGAACCTAGCTAGTATTCCTAGATTTAAAAGAACTCGTACAGGAGGACGACAGTTTTCCGTACAAGCAGCTATCGGATGGAACGCTCTTCCCCGTTTCCTCAGACTCGAACCCAACTACCTGACATTTCGTAAGAAATTAAAAACTCACTTATTCCCTAAATAAAATTCCTTTGTTTCCCCTCACTCTCCCTACCCCTTAACTGGATCACAAACTTTATAGCGCGGGGATGCCCTTGGGTCACCAGGCGCTTTAGAAATCGCTATAACAATAATAATAATAACCTGGAGGCTGAGCTCTAGCAGGATGCAGTCATTTCCGAGCCGGGCAAGCTCTGCTCCCCTCACATGGTCAGTGACCTCACTGATGACATCTCAAATGACATCACTGATGACATCACTGATGACATCATCCACGTGAACTTCTGATACATCTCTTCATACACTAGTATAACTTTTCAACATTCATTATAAAATATGGAGTACTATATTTGAAACCATTCTGACACCAATACAAGTTACTAAAAACCCATTCAGTGATTACTATATCTACACACACATCTAAACAATTACCTATATATTCACTTATACATGCTAACAAAAATCAATAGAATAGTATTAAATATACTTATAAACCTATATTGACATTACACACCAGCACACATCATATTCACTTATGCAGACATCCTACTAACTTATGCAAACAATTGATCATACTTACATTTACTCGGCTAAACACATATACGAACACCAGTTTATTTATTAATATAGATAGTATTAGTAACTAATACATAGTGTGTTATAAAATCACTATTTCAAGTTTACAGTTTTCGATACACTCACTCATACAATCACTGAGCATTTTGTATATTTATTTATATACAAGAACTATCTCGTAGACTGCCTTTTATATTTCTAGTTTGTTGGACATGTATCATTGAGAAACATATTACTCATCACCCACCTATAAAGAGATTCACTTACCCAAACAACTGTTTCCATTTACAGTCTTAAACTCATATTCCTACTACATCAACTATTTACACATGTTTGGACGGACAGCCACACCTCCCACCAAACCACACACACATTCAATAATCCATACACATACTCACTTAACTAATTTTGAACTAATATAGACTTTCACATAGCTAGTAAACAACTTATGTAGTAGTTTATGCAACAAGAGATACAGTGATATAGATATTCACACACTTTAATCACTATTCTATATATTTAGAGAAACACTCTAAATTAGTCACTTAGGGCCAGATGTAGGTAAATCATATTTACCGATTTTGAAATACCGAATATTACCGAATTTTACCGATTCGGTATTTCAAAATCGGTAAATGGGATGTAGGTACCAACATCTGGATTTTTTACCGAATCCTGAAAATTCGGTATTTACCGAATCGGTAAATACCGAATCAGTATTTGCTATGGAATCCTATGGGCCTTTGAAGCCCATAGGATTCAATTCAAATACCGAATCGGTATATACTGAATCGGTAAATACCCATTTTGTCAAGGGTGCAGGGGGTGTCACTTTGACACCCTCTAGCACCCCCAAAACGGGCATGTGTGCAATGTGGCACACAGACATGCCCTAAGGGCACGTCTGTCTGTCACATGGCACATGTGTACATGCACAGATGTGCATGTACACAGGAATCGGTATTTTACCATGGATTTGTATTCCATGGTAAAATACCGATTCTGTAAGCCATGTGCCAATGGTAAATTGGCTACCTACATTGCATTTTCAGTAATTTTACCGAATCGGTAAATATTACCGAATCAGTAATTATTTTACCGATTCGGTACATATTACCGAATCGGGAAATTTACCAATTCGGTAATGATACCGATTCGGTAAAATTACCGAAAATGTGCCCCTACATCTTGATAGCCCTTTACCGATCGGAAACGGCCGAAAATCGGTATTTTCGGCCGATTCCGATCGGTAAAGGGCTACCTACATCTGGCCCCAGGATAGTCAAACAGAGAGCTAATAAATCCATCATCCAGAGACTTATGCAATGCAGATTGCTATACATATATTACTTATTTAAATATTAAACCAAACCACATTCACTGGATGATGTCATCAGTGATGACATATGAGATGTCATCGGTGATTTCAACAGTGATGTCACTGACCATGTCATGAATGATGTAATATGTGAGATCATCAGCAGTGGTTTGTGGGCGTGCAAGTTATAGCGAGTACACTTAACTGTGACTGAGGAATTTCAATGGATTTGTATAAGTGAAATGTCCAGCTAACTACAACACCCCTAAAACCTATGTTTTTTTCAGAGAATATATATATATTCAAAACGGGCTGCCATTCGCTGTGCTGACCGCATTAAGGGGAGGGAACACAGTGCCTCGAGATGAACACTCACAGAAGGAGCTAATTGGGGAGAGGCTCGTTAAGGAGGAAGACGCCGAAGAAGGCACATACGCCGAAATGCATTCGTCAAACCCGGGACCCTGAAATAAACGGAAGCCTGTTCTCGACTCCCCGTGTGGCCTCTTCTCTTTTCTTTGGGAAAGTGTGAATGGTGATTTGTACTGCGCAGCCAGACGCGCAGAAAAGAGGCCCTGCAGCTTCAAGTGACACTGGGTTTAACTGGCAAACACGCTGCTTGCAGCTCAAAGACTATCGAGGGATCGATTCACCCAGATGTCCGCCAGGATTTTCAGCACGGAGGAAACTGACAGAGGTATTTAATCTCGAGGGGGCATCCTGTCTCGTATCTGACAGCCCCAGTTTTCCAACTAACCTGAAAGGAGGGGCGCTGCAGTCAAACGGGGACACAGAGCTGGCACCGAGTTGTTCATCGTCCCTCAAACCACCCCACCCATCTGTAAGGGCACAAAACCACGTTGTTCTCCACTCCTCTACACCAGCCACCTGACACTGCTGACACTATGCATGCTGGGATTTGGAGTCCGCCAAATTCAAAACGGGCTGCCATTCGCTGTGCTGACCGCATTAAGGGGAGGGAACACAGTGCCTCGAGATGAACACTCACAGAAGGAGCTAATTGGGGAGAGGCTCGTTAAGGAGGAAGACGCCGAAGAAGGCACATACGCCGAAATGCATTCGTCAAACCCGGGACCCTGAAATAAACGGAAGCCTGTTCTCGACTCCCCGTGTGGCCGCTTCTCTTTTCTTTGGGAAAGTGTGAATGGTGATTTGTACTGCGCAGCCAGACGCGCAGAAAAGAGGCCCTGCAGCTTCAAGTGACACTGGGTTTAACTGGCAAACACGCTGCTTGCAGCTCAAAGACTATCGAGGGATCGATTCACCCAGATGTCCGCCAGGATTTTCAGCACGGAGGAAACTGACAGAGGTATTTAATCTCGAGGGGGCATCCTGTCTCGTATCTGACAGCCCCAGTTTTCCAACTAACCTGAAAGGAGGGGCGCTGCAGTCAAACGGGGACACAGAGCTGGCACCGCGATGTTCATCGTCCCTCAAACCACCCCACCCATCTGTAAGGGCACAAAACCACGTTGTTCTCCACTCCTCTACACCAGCCACCTGACACTGCTGACACTATGCATGCTGGGATTTGGAGTCCGCCAAATTCAAAACGGGCTGCCATTCGCTGTGCTGACCGCATTAAGGGGAGGGAACACAGTGCCTCGAGATGAACACTCACAGAAGGAGCTAATTGGGGAGAGGCTCGTTAAGGAGGAAGACGCCGAAGAAGGCACATACGCCGAAATGCATTCGTCAAACCCGGGACCCTGAAATAAACGGAAGCCTGTTCTCGACTCCCCGTGTGGCCTCTTCTCTTTTCTTTGGGAAAGTGTGAATGGTGATTTGTACTGCGCAGCCAGACGCGCAGAAAAGAGGCCCTGCAGCTTCAAGTGACACTGGGTTTAACTGGCAAACACGCTGCTTGCAGCTCAAAGACTATCCAGGGATCGATTCACCCAGATGTCCGCCAGGATTTTCAGCACGGAGGAAACTGACAGAGGTATTTAATCTCGAGGGGGCATCCTGTCTCGTATCTGACAGCCCCAGTTTTCCAACTAACCTGAAAGGAGGGGCGCTGCAGTCAAACGGGGACACAGTGCTGGCACCGCGATGTTCATCCTCCCTCAAACCACCCCACCCACTGTAAGGGCACAAAACCACGTTGTTCTCCACTCCTCTACACCAGCCACCTGACACTGCTGACACTATGCATGCTGGGATTTGGAGTCCGCCAAATTCAAAACGGGCTGCCATTCGCTGTGCTGACCGCATTAAGGGGAGGGAACACAGTGCCTCGAGATGAACACTCACAGAAGGAGCTAATTGGGGAGAGGCTCGTTAAGGAGGAAGACGCCGAAGAAGGCACATACGCCGAAATGCATTCGTCAAACCCGGGACCCTGAAATAAACGGAAGCCTGTTCTCGACTCCCCGTGTGGCCTCTTCTCTTTTCTTTGGGAAAGTGTGAATGGTGATTTGTACTGCGCAGCCAGACGCGCAGAAAAGAGGCCCTGCAGCTTCAAGTGACACTGGGTTTAACTGGCAAACACGCTGCTTGCAGCTCAAAGACTATCGAGGGATCGATTCACCCAGATGTCCGCCAGGATTTTCAGCACGGAGGAAACTGACAGAGGTATTTAATCTCGAGGGGGCATCCTGTCTCGTATCTGACAGCCCCAGTTTTCCAACTAACCTGAAAGGAGGGGCGCTGCAGTCAAACGGGGACACAGAGCTGGCACCGCGATGTTCATCGTCCCTCAAACCACCCCACCCATCTGTAAGGGCACAAAACCACGTTGTTCTCCACTCCTCTACACCAGCCACCTGACACTGCTGACACTATGCATGCTGGGATTTGGAGTCCGCCAAATTCAAAACGAAGAAGGCACATACGCCGAAATGCATTCGTCAAACCCGGGACCCTGAAATAAACGGAAGCCTGTTCTCGACTCCCCGTGTGGCCTCTTCTCTTTTCTTTGGGAAAGTGTGAATGGTGATATATATATATATATATATATATATATAACCTACTGGCGGTCGCCAGTAGGTAGTTATAGTTAGGACCAAGTTTCCATAGGAAGAGCATTTCTGTTTTGCTTATACCTTTAGCGTTGTTTGATGAACCTTCATGAAATTTTCCAAACTATTTCTTTGTTCATATCAGCTCCTATGTTAAATGTTTGGAGGTGATTCATCAAGGGGGGCGTGTAAAAGAAGGGGGTTCCACAACGTGTTTTCACCATGCAATTTACATAGGAAACTTTAGACAAGGTTACAGATTGAACGGGTAAACGGAATTACCCCAAATTTGGCAGGGAGAAGGATTTTGGTATAAAAAGCACACTTTTGTTTATTTGGTGTAAAACCGTTCAGTCATTTTGGAAGAATATCAAAATATACAGATATGGATATTTTGGAATTCTGCCATCTGATTGGCTGAGGCGTTACGAGCTCGAGCTTGCTGCTTATTGGCTGAGAACCGTTGCAACTAGGAAGTGTTGGCAGCCATTTTGTGTGTCCGTTAAAGTGAGTAAGGGGAAAAAAGGGCAAAAAAGTAGAAAAGATGAGGGTAGGAGCGCTGTGAGCTCTGTGGGGTGGTTAGGGTGTGCTATACAGGGAGTGCGAAGTGAAGTATTTACCCCTGCTGGTGTGAAAGTGCTGTTTTGCCCAGAGTGAGATGGTATTGAGGTGAGGTGCAGGTGAGGTGCCGGTACACTCGGGGATGAAAGCGTGCGCCTAAACTTTGAGCTAAGTGCTGTAAACCCTATGTGCTCTGAGCGCTGTAGCATACTGGCCGAAGCGAAGTATTTACCCCTACCGATGTGAAAGTGCTGTTTTGCCCACAGTGAGATGGTGCTGAGGTGAGGTGGGCGCTGTAGCATACTGGCCACTGTAGCATAGCGGTGCAGGTGATGTTAGTATGCGTTTAGACTATAGCGGGAGTGGGAAGGAAATTACCCACTGGTACCGGTCTAAAGACTCAGGGATGAAACCGTGAGCCTAAGCCGTGAGCTGATTGCTGTAAAGTGATTTGCTGTGGGTCCTGTAGAATACTGCCTGCTGTAGCATACCTGTGTAAGTAGTATTAGTATGCGTTTATACTATACAGGGAGTGTGAAGCGAACTACTCACCCCTACCGGTCTGAAGACTTAAATGCAGTGTATTAGCAAGCAGGAATAAAGACATAATTCTGAAGAATATAATGCAGAACGTTGCAATGACACAGACGAGTAATGGCGAAATCAGTTGTGTCTAAGAAAGTGGCTCTGTCTAATAAAGCAATGGAGTCTGAAAGTTATATAAAAAGTGTCCTTATTTAAGTGCCATAAATGAACCCATTGGTGCAAGAGCTAAGGAATCCGGCTGAGGCAAAATCCAACCTGCTTCTTCTGTATTCAAATGTAAGCTCCTGCAACATTGAATTCCACATTACATGTTACAGTTTCATTTTTTTGTCAAATCTGTTTTATTAGAAACATATATGGAGAGTAAGGTATTGTGTCCGTGGACACTGGACGAGAAATACTCCTGATCTCCTGGTCATGAATCGTAGAAAACAAATGAATGAGTATCACCCGATGAGTAGGATGAAGGCTTTCCAAATGTGGAATCAATATTCCTTGTTAAAAAAACCCTCACTCACCACCTAGTGGTGACTTGCTTCATCATCGGGACTCACGAACAAGTAACATGAAGGTTTTCACAAACGTGACATGTCTGAGGGCAGGCTTACTAGAAGAGTTCTCCTATTGGGCTTCAACGGGCAGGGGGTAGGTGCTTCACGAAGTACAACAGATTCTAGGTAAAGAAATGTTGTACCCTTCGTTACGTATAAGGGACGTTATGGGTTAACTGCTCGAGAGCAGGTAGAAAGTTAGCAACTGTTCGTGGCAGTATCCTGGGGGGAGGAAAGGTTACTTACAGTTTTCTGTCGTGGAGAGAGGCTAATCACCTACGTCTACCGTCCACTGGTCATAACACCTTCTCAACAGAAGAAATAGACTCCATCATGAGTAATCTCAAAGTATTTGCTGATGCCAACATCAGTAACACTATATCACAGACTTCGGAATGGGACAAACTCTCTGAAATGAAACTCAATCGCTTCAGGACAATTCTACACGGAACCATACTTAAGGAATATGTAACCAACAACATAGCCCCAAAGGGCCTACTGGTAACCAATGCCCCAAGAATATTCTTAGATGATGCTGAATTCAGAAAAGACTGGGCCCTCATAGCGTGGCACTGCACGCACGACTGGAGTAGGCTCATCTTAAAAACAGCAGTGCGACTATCAGAAAAAATCCAGATACAGATCCAAGTAACTGAAAGTCAAATAAAAGCAACGATCACAGGATACAAAAAGAAACTAGATGATCTAAACAAAGAGATGAACGAATACAGAGAGAACCTCACCCAACAGAAGGTATCCAAGTTCCAAAAAGACCTAAAAAAATTCTCATTTGTCAAAGCCTATCCATATTCGGACCCCGATTATAAAGCTTCAACCGCACAAGAACAGGACTCTGATGCGGCAAGCAACACTTCCCATAGCTCTAATAGCAGTGGAGGATCCAATAGTAGCACGCCACGACAAAGACAGAGAGGGGGATACCGAGGACATTACCAATGGCCAAAATATAACCACCCTCCATTCCAAAACCCATACCAACAACCCCAACAGTTCCCGATGTATGGTTGGCAACCACCCTTTCAGCAGTTCCCTTTTCCACCAAACCAGTTCCGTCCTCCTTTTCAGAACAGAGGCAGGCGCGGAAGAGGCCGCAACAAACAAGGGAACAACGTTTACTGGGAGGAGGAAGACACGGTGAGCAGCAACACCAGGAACAAGACCGGGACCAACAGGGCAGGTCCCAGCAACATGAGGAACTAGTGACAAACCTGTCATCACGCACCTTAACAGAAACAGAGAAACAAGTCCTAAACAAGGGACTTGGTTTTGTACCAACAGCCTCCTTGGACAAGTTCAAGCTACATTGCGAGCTAGCAGCTTTTTTCAGAAAACTGAAACTCAAAGCATTCTTTGAAAAAACTAATACCGACAACATCGAAGAAACCACTAACGAAACTGGACTAAGAACAAAATCTACTTTTGTACCCCCTCCACACACTGTCCCAGTGGAAATAAACACGTTCGAACAGGCGGTGTTCAATGACATAGAATCCACTCCTACCCCCACCCTCTACCACAACACTAGCAGGTCTGAGAAAAAAGCTATATCCGACCTCAAGAATGACACAACAATTATCATAAAACCTGCTGACAAAGGCGGAGGCCTAGTAGTCATGAACAAAACGGATTATCAAAAAGAATGCAAACGTCTACTAGATGACAGGAATAACTATTTGCCACTCGAAGCGACCCTACAGATGACCTACAAAGAGAGATCATTGATCTGGTAGAAACAGCAGAAGAAGCAGGTCACATTTCTAAACAAGAAGCTGACTATCTATCAAAAACAGAGGCCAAAGTACGATACTTCTACGTGGTCCCAAAAATGCACAAAAACAAACTTCCACCACCCGGAAGACCGATAGTATCCGGGATAGGTTCACTACTAGAACCTCTATCCAGATTCTGTGACTTTTTTCTCAAACCAATAGTGCAAGGAACCACCACCTATCTCAAGGATACAAAGAACTTACTAACACTCCTAGAGACCATCAAAGTGGAGGAGGATATGATCATAGTAAGCTTTGATATAGAAAGCCTCTACACCAACATTCCTCAGGATGCCACCATGAATGTCCTCAAAGAAATACTGGAACAAACTACATGGGAACACCGACACCTAAAGAATTTATCATCAGATGTGCCACGCTAGCCCTCAAAAGGAATTTCTTTGAGTATGAAGGCTCCCTATACCTACAAATAGGGGGCACGTCGATGGGCAGCGTTTTCGCGCCCAGTGTGGCTGGACTCTATGTGTTCGGCTTCGAACAAAAGTACATCCTATCAACCAACAATCCATACCTAGAAAACATAGAATTCTGGCGCAGATACATTGATGACGTGCTAACCATCTGGCAAGGTCCACAAGAAACTTTAACAGCATTCATAACGTGGCTCAACAACTGTGACCAACTCCTTCACTTCACCCACAGTGTGGACAAAAATGAAATGGTCTTCCTAGACATACAGATCAAAAGAGAAAATGAAAGCCTAACCACTAAAACACACTTCAAGCCCACAGCAAAAAACAACCTTCTGAGATTCGAAAGCTTTCATCCCCGACCATTAAGGGAAAACCTCCCCTATGGTCAATATTTACGCCTAAGGAGGAATTGTAGTATTATTATTATTATTAAAAAGGATTTGGTACCGCGCACATACACCAATTGGTTTCTTGGCGCTCGAGACCGGGTGGAAGGAGAACATTCAGGGGCAGGGCCGCTAGCCATGCGCCAGGCGGAACAGATGAGTTTTTAGGGAATTTCGAAAGCAACAATAATCGGTAGACAGACAAATGGCAAGAGGGAGGGAATTCCAGGTGGCCGGAGCAAGGAAGGAGAAGCAAGCTCCTCCATGTTTCTTGCGGTTAAACCTAGGGGTGATCAGAAGGTTATGAACCGAGGATCTGAGGTGACGGGAAGGGACATAGGCAAGTAAACAGGAAGAAATAAAGGCAGGAGCGCATGAAAACAGGGATTTGAAAATGGTGCAGGCCATTTTAAAAACACACCGCTGTGCAACTGGGAGCCAGTGTAAAGTTTTCAGCAAAGGGGTGACATGCTGATGTTTAGGCTGCCGAAAAATTAGTCTGGCTGCCTGATTCTGGACCAGTTGGAGTCGGGAAAGATGGCAGGCAGGGACCCCCACGTATAGACAGTTGGCATAATCTAGACGTGAGGTGATGAGGGCAAGGATAACAAGAATAAGGGCCTCTTGAGATAGAAACCTGCGAATCTTCCCGATTCGGCGGAGGTGGAAAAAACAAGCCGAAGTGACAGTGTTGATGTGAGGCCGCATTGAGAGGTCACTAGAAATAGTGACCCCCAAGCTCTTCACTGTGTTCACTGGACTGGGAGGGGAACCCAAAGCTACAGGCCAGAAGTTGGGAGACCAGGGAGTAAGAGAACCACCGGTCACCACCAGCTCTGTTTTACTGGGGTTGAGCTTAAGTTGACTAAGGTTCATCCACTCATAGATGAAGAGCATGGCGTTTTGAAAATTAGAGCAGGAGGAGGGAGAAGAATTGAGAGGAAAAATAAGCTGCAGATCATCTGCATAGTTAAAAGCAATAAGTGAAAACTGACGAAGGGAGACAAGAAGGGGCTGCATATAACGATTAAACAGAAGCGGGGACAAAGCAGAACCCTGGGGGACACCACAGGAAAGGGAGGATAGAGGGGCAGAGAAGGAAGAAAGCCGGACAGATTGAAAACGAAAATGAAGAAAAGATACCACCCATGACAGGGCCAAGCCAGAAATGCCAGCATTTCTGACACGGTCGACCAGGATACCATGGTCGACCGTGTCGAAAGCGGCTGAGAGGTCTAAGAGTACAAGGGCCTGGGACAGATTCCTGTCAGCTCCCTGTTTCAGTGTGTCCATAACTGCCACCACAACTGCCTCAGTGGAATGGGCGGGTCTAAACCCAGCCTGTCGGTCGTCGAGGAAATGAGTTTCCTCGATAAAGGCACTGAGGCAGCGGGTGACATAGGTCTCTAAGACCTTTCCTAAGTAAGGGAGGAGGGAGATGGGGCGGTAGTTGGCTAACGTGGAGGGGTCAAGGCCCGGTTTTTTTAAAATGGGAACCACCACAGCGCTTTTAAAAGCATTAGGGACAGAGCCTGACAGAAGAGATTGGTTTAAGAGATCAAGAGGGGGGCCAGGGCAAGCCGCGAAGGCAGCTCTTAAGATGGACGTAGGGAAGCAATCGTTAGGCGAGCCGGAGCTCACAGTCTGACGCAATGAAAGAAAAGTATCTAGGGAGATGGGGGGAAATTTAGAGAACGAGTGGGGATTCGGGGGGGAGAACAGAATCATGAGGCAGAGTAGTGAGGGGAATGTTATTTTTAATCGCGGAGATTTTGTCGGAAAAAAAAGAGTTGAGATAGTTACACAGGGCTTGTGTGGGAAGGGGCTGAGGGGTGACCTGATCAGGAAGGGAGAGCTCAGCTACAATAGAAAAAATTTCTTTGGTCTTGGATGCCGAGGTCAAGACCTTCTGAGAAAAATAAGATAATTTGGCCGAAGTGATCGACCGTTTGTAAGCCTTTAATAAATCAGAATACGTGACTTGGAGTAAAGGGTCATAATTCCGCCGCCAGCGGCGCTCAGCCTGTCTAAGGCGGAGTTTGTCCGCCTTAAGAGTGGAGGTAAACCAGCGCTGAGCGTCGTGGGGGCGTTTGGACTTAACAGTTTTGATGGGGGCAACGACATCACAGGCAGAGGACAGCCATTGATCAAGAGAGGTGGCTTGGGAGTCCAAATCAGAATAGTCAGGGAGAGATGATGAGGCAAGAATAGAGTGGAAATGGAGGATGTCAGCCTGTTTCCAGTTTCGAACCTGAAGGTTATGGGGGATCGGAGGACGGGTAGGCAAAAGTAAATGCAAGGAGAAGGAAATAAAAAAGTGATCAGACCAGGGGCAAGGATAGACCAAGGGAGAAGGGATGTCAAGGTTAGTGGACCAGATCTGATCTAGTGTGTGGCCTTTATTATGTATTATTATGTATTATTAGTAATCTAACCGACTACAAAAAACAAGCAGAAGAACTCACCACGAAATTAGCACAACGTGGTTATCCACACAAGATCACAAATAAGTGCCAAAAACGGGCCAGAAACCAACCCCGCCAAGCCCTGTTGGAAGAAACCACGAGAAACAATGACAGCATACCTCTTACATGTGTCACTACATACAATGCCATATCAAACCAGGTCAGCAAAAGTATCAGAAAACACTGGTCCATAGTCAACTCAGGAACTCTAAAATGGGAAAAAACGCTATTTTCTTACAAGAAAGCACAGAGCTTGAAAAACAGCTTGGTCAACACAAGACCCAAAAATATAACAACAACTAACGACCCTACTTTGACCCAGATATGGGGTCTACCCCCTGTAACGGGACATTCCCGCTGTGGGGACTGCAGTGTCTGCCATCTGACGGAAAACACTAAGACACTAAACCTAGAACCCAGAAAAGTGTGGGAGCAGAGGTCCCACACCAACCGCAATAGCAGCAATGTCGTTTATCTCATTACTTGCACTTGTGGAAAACCATACGTAGGAATGACTACTCGCAAAATTAAACAGCGCATTTGCGAACACAGAAGTACCATACGGTGCAAGAAGAACATAACAAAACTCACCGACCATTTTCTAACTGTCCACCACACCACCAACGACATGAGGTGGACAGTAATAGAACAATTGCAGCCAGGTCCCAACATCCAATCCCGTCTTTTTGAAAAAGAGCAGCGATGGATATACAGACTTTCCACTCACAAAAAGGGTCTGAACGATAATATTCCGTTGGGCTCTGTATTCAAATAGTATAACAACTTCAGCAAATCCCAAGGCCTTTACCTTCCTATGGCTCTCCTAAGTCCCTATGCGCTTCATCACAGTCTGTATACTCTCTATGTCAAAAATCCCCACATAGACTTACCACTGCGCATGCGTAGCATTCCCTGGTCCCTATGACAACATATAACCTTACGGGCCTCCATACTGGTCACCTGACCACACCCGGAAGCTCCCCACAGGTTAAGTAACAACCACGCTCAACTAAGCACTCATAGCCGAGCAGTGGACGGTAGACGTAGGTGATTAGCCTCTCTCCACGACAGAAAACTGTAAGTAAGCTTTCCTCCCCCCAGGATACTGCCACAAACAGTTGCTAACTTTCTACCTGCTCTCGAGCAGTTAAACCATAACGTCCCTTATACGTAACCAAAGGTACAACATTTCTTTACCTAGAATACGTTGTACTTCGTGAAGCACCTACCCCCTGCCCGTTGAAGCCCAATAGCAGAACTCTTCTAGTAAGCCTGCCCTCAGACACGTCACGTTTGTGAAAACCTTCATGTTACTTGTTCGTGAGTCTTGTTTGTCCCTTTTGTTAAGCATTACAAGTCCTAAATAGGTATTTGCTCAAGCGCACACGCCTACCACAATATATTTTCGGCGTAGAACACAAATAATTGTCAAATTCAGATAATGCGCACATCACCTATAGACTGAATATAGTTCTTTTGCATGGCTTCCAGCACGCACACAATGTATTAGATATCAATACTATGTAAGCCTTTAAAGACGCCTCCAAAGAAGCGTTCACTCCCACCATATGAGCACGCTTCTACTTCTCCAGAAGGCATCTTTCCAAACACCACTGTGGTATATAAGTATGAATGCACAAAATAAATCACTAAGAGTCTGCACGATGTTACAGGCTAGTAATCAATTCCTGATTCTTCCATTCCATCTCTTCTTCTTTCCACAGGTTTTTATTGACACCCTGCATTTTTAGGAGTGTCTTCCCAATGGTACATTCTACCACTGGATGATAAAGGATCTAGGACAGGGTGAGTCTTTTAGGGGACCCACACCTCCCACTTCCTTTTGTTGGTCCTGATGGATACCGGGGATCACCCCTAATGGTTGAAACATGTTGACCAACACATAACTGAGATACGTAGGTCGTAACTCCCCTTACAGTATCTCACCTTTCATTTTAACATTGTCCAGTTGCTTTTTCATTAAAAACTCTTGTATAAAGTAAAAACCAGGACAATTTTTAACACTCTAACTCTTTTTTTTACACCCACACTACACAACCTGCTCCACTGCAACTCAGGTGTCAAAGCACACCCAGGTGACGCTAGGCCACCTGGGTGGACCCCGATGATGAAGCAAGTCACCACTAGGTGGTGAGTGAGGGTTTTTTTAACAAGGAATATTGATTCCACGTTTGGAAAGCCTTCATCCTACTCATCGGGTGATACTCCTTCATTTGTTTTCTACAAATCTGTTTTATTAGCATTTGTTTAAGAAACAGTACAGTGATGAACAGCACATTGCAGCACACTTTTCCCTGGCCCTCACTGATGGCACAGCATCAGGGTATATCAGACATACTACTGCAGTCTCTGTCCTGCTAATCATGGGACACAAAATTGTATGTACAATATTAGTAAGGTTACCCACCTCACGTTGGCCAAGCACGTGCTGCCAAGGCCAGCACCCCAAGGCAAGTCCATAGGTGTCCACCTGCTGAGTCTCTATGTATCAACATAAATGAGGACGGATCCTCTCAGCACCGGGTATGCGCACAAGATTAACATTTTTGCATATAAAACAGTTGAAACCAAACAGTGAACGGAATATACTTACAAACAATTGCAGCTGCAGGAAAACACCAATACCCACTACCCCCCCACACATCTAGGATAGCCCCCCCACCTCCCCTCACTCTCCCCTACCCCGTTCACAGGTATAATGCACTCCGGGAACCCAAGTGCCCTCACAGGTTAAGGTGTCATTCAATTAGTTGGTCGAACTGGAACAAATCACGCAGCATACCCCAGCCATTCCAGCAATACCACTCAATCCTCCACTGCTCTTGTGCACCCCGTCACCCTGGCCTGCTGCAAGGCGCTTAACATGCATTCCCACCACTCCGCCATTGGCTTCCTCAGGAGACCCACCGTTTCCTCCCTGCGTATAGCCGTCCACTCCACCTGGGCCCTGCCTGAAGGTAAGAGATCCAAGCCTGCACAGTCGGCGGATCACCCGCCTTCCAACGCACTAACCCCAGGTCTAAGAAGAGAAAAGATACCCTGTCTTTGGGTGGTCTCTTAAATTGATGCAGTATATACTCCCGCCACTCATGGGGTATGGTACGAACAGTGCATCTACGTAGTAACGCGCCTATTGCACTCCAATAGGAGGTCAGCTTGTAACAGCTCCATCGAAGGTGGAGAAGTCCTGCATCCAGCTTGCCACACCTGGGGCAGGACGTGTCCGCGCGGTGGAAATATCTATTTATGAGTGCAGAGGTGAGGTAGACCCTATGCACTATATAGAGCTGTATTTGATGGAATCTTAGATTTCTGGGAATACGCACTGGACTTTTGAGTATTTTGCCCTAGTCTTTGTAAGATAGTGCCCTGCCCATGTCCCGCTCCCATTTGACCCTGAGGGAAGTCAAACTAACCCCTGTGTGTATCCTCAACGAGCCCGCAAACCAATGCACCAGGTGTCTGCCCCGCCCCATGACATACAGGTATTGTATGGTTAAATGGGTCTCAGGCTCTGATGCCACGTCTCCCCACATGGCCGTCATTTTCACCACCAGAGACAGGCGCAGGAGTTACCCCCCCGGGGGAACTCCATCTTCCTCTACTAGCGTCTCATACTGGACCAGCGCGCCGTCCCGGTAGAGGTCTCCCAGTGTCTGTATGTCTGCTTCTTTCCAATGGTCTAACATGGGTCGTGCGAGGACTCCGTCACCCCCAGGAAAGCCTCAAGCGGCACCGCAGGCGCATATGTAAGAACCCCCCGGGAAATGTAGAGTGCTCTACGAAAACACTTGTAAGCTACCACCAGCAGTAGCGGGGCAGGCTGTGTCGACGACGCCAACGGGTGGAACAGCTGTGTGATGCACTCCAGTGGGTACTGCTGATCCACTGTGGTGGTGTCTTCCCTACCTCTGTCCGCCAGCCATCTGCGATTCCACTGCAGCTGCGCCACCCGATAATATTGCTCAAAAGCAGGGGGCAGCCAGCCCACCAATATCTGTTGGGAGGAACAATTTCGCAAGCGCCAACCAGTGTCTGTACGGTCCCCATATGAAGTCCTGAAGCATTTTGTTGAGCGATGTGAAGAAGGAGGGCGGCACAAGGAGGGGCAGATTGACAAAAGTACAGGAGTCTAGGGAGCATAATCATTTTGGTCAAGGCCACCTTGCCTGTCGTGGTCAGCGGCAAAGTAGTCCAAGAACGGATTTGGGATCGAAGTGCCGTCACAGCCCTACCCAGATTGCTGTCAAATAGTTTAGCCGCCTGTCTGTAAATCTGCACCCCGAGGTACCGAAAAGTGTCCACCTTCCATTGGACACGCGTTTCACCTAGGCAATACCCCGGATCATCAGTTTCCGGGTTGAAGGCATAGAGACATGACTTTCCCACGTTCACTTTGAACCCCGAGACAATCGCAAACTGCTCCAGCACCTGGGCCAGCCTCTCCGGTATATGCGCTGCAACCAGTGTCTGTTGCAGCTGTCCCGCAAATGGCTCCACCACCAGCACAAACAGCAGCCGAGACAGAGGACAGCCCTGGCGGGTGCCCCAGACCACCGCCACTGCTTAGGAATGATATGGACCCAGACACACCCGAACCGTGGGATTCGTGTAGAGAAGTTGAACTGCCTGCAAGAAGCCCTCAACCAGCTTGTAGCGCGAAAGCACCGCAGCAAGGAACCTCCATTCCAGACAGTCGAAGGCCTTTTCCAAGTCCATGATCAGACATCCTGCCCTGGGCCAGACTCTCGTTGCCTCCGCCGCCACTCGAAAGAATCACCTGAGATTCAGGGATGTGGACCTTGCCGGCACAAACCTGCTCTGGTCAGGGTTCACTAGGTGTGGGACCACTGCCGTGAGACACTCTGCTAAGATTTTCGCAAAGATTTTATAGTCCAGGTTCAGCATTGCGAGCGGCCTGTACGAGCCCAAAGCGGTGGGGTCCCAGTCCGGCTTAGGCAGGGAGACAAGGAATGCTTCCTGCAAGGTAGGGGGAGTGAGCCCTCGTCTGGGGCCGTATTGAACAACTGAAGTAGCAGAGGCGCCAGAGTGTCTCTATTTGCCTTATAATATTCCGCAGGCAGGCCATCAGGCCTGGGGGTTTTTCCCGTAGCCATGCCTCCAATCGCATCACCCACTTCCTCCAGGGTGAGTGGAGCATTGAGTTCGCACCTATGATCTTTTGTTGCCACTGGTAAGACGAGGGCATCCAAGAATGCATCCAGCATGGTTCAAGGCCCTGTACCTCGATACTGATAGAGCTGCTTATAATGTGCAGTCAGGGCACAATGGGTTTCTCTCTGAGTGTACACCATGACTCCTTCCGCAGTGCACAGCGCGCCCATGGGGACAGGACGTCCTTCGCTTTGCACCAGCCAGGCCAGCAACCGACCCGCTCTATCCGCTTTGGCGTGTGTGCTGCCTGTGTGTGCCGCCTAATTATGACAGCGCAGCTGCGCCAGAAGCAGCGCCTGCCGAGTACGCAGTTCGCCGAGCGCTCGACCGTCCCCTCACCGTCCCTTTCGTAGCGGCGGAGCTCTAACTCCAGTTTCGCCAGGGAGACCGATAACTTTTTACGAATGTTCCACATGGCCCCGAGGCAGTGCCCGCGGATAGCCACTTTATACGCCTCCCACTCAACCTGTGTGATGCTCGCCGACCCCGCATTATCCTCGAAATAGACCAGAATGGCCGTGCCCAATGACGACCGAAACTCAGCATCCTCAAGTGCAGCTGGTTGTAGCCGCCACGTGGGCACGGGGGGGGGCAGTCTGCCTCCCAACTGATCTTAAACCAAAGAGGATTGTGGTCTGAGTGCATCCTCCCTAGGTATTCGGACTCGGCAAGGAGCGGAAGCAAGTACTGTGTACCTAGCATTCTGTCCAGGCGAACGTGGAGGTTGTGTACTGGGGAATAGAAGGAGTAGATTCTGTCTGTAAGATGTTGTACGCGCCAGAGTTCACATACCCCCCAGTGAGTGAGCCAATCCCTGAATCCATGTGCGGTGGACGCTAACTGTTGCAGCCCGAAGGGGAGGGAAGGATCAATCCATGTGCGTGTCAAGCACCATGTAGAAGTCCCTCCCAAGCAGCCAGGGGAGCCCAGCATACGGGTGAAGAATATGATTCAAGTACATGTTACAGTTTCATGTGACATATACAATACACATTAGACTTGAATGGTTCTAAATTATATAATGAAAAAAAGGTAGGATATGATTACTACATGTATCCTTTAAGAACACAACAACAAAAAAATTGCAAAATGTAATCATCAAACTTATTAGGTACTCTAGTACTCCTTTTTTGTAAAACTAAATTATCAACAGTAGAACAGTCAGCGATCTCTTGTACAATAGATTCAATCTGGTGCATGTCAGAATTGGTAATAGTTCTACCCACATTGGAACTTTGAGGAGGAACGCAAACATTGCGCTTCTGAGAAGCACATTCAGTACTCTTCTTGTCAAACCATACATTATTGTCTCCAGCTCTTTCAAAAAAACATTCTTGTGCCAAGAGCTAAGGCATCAAGCTGAGGCAAACTCCAACCCCTTCTGCTGTATTCAAACCGAATATCTTGTATCAGTCAATTCCACATTACATGTTACAGTTCCATGTGACATAAACAATAGCTATTAGAAATGTATGACTAAATTCTATAATGAAAATAAAGGTAGCATATGATTACCACACTGTGCCAACCAGTTCCTAAACAATGTTGTGTTTTTTTATCTAGATCGCCAGCTCGTGAGCACAGGCTGAGTATGAGTACATTTGTGTGAAAGGGCTTTGTGGATAATAGGCAGGCAGAAAGACGTATGCACAAAGAATAGACATGTGTTCAAAATGAATGTTGTGTTAAGGTTAATTTAGCAAGTAAATACCGTATTTGCATAGGCCATACATCACCCATCCCTGGTTAGACTGGAGACGTAAAGGGCAATAATGAAAACAGAGTTCAAATGCCTGAGCATACTTAGAAAGTTATTATATGAAAAAGGTTCAATTGAAGTGTATTAAAAAAAATTAGAGAAAAAGTCAAAAAAGTTTAAAAAATCAATCCAAGAATAACGGGAATTTCTCACAAGTCCTAGAGATTGCAGTCTTCAGTGGCTTGAGATGCGTAATGTTCCAAGAGGTCATTGTTGCCATTGTGTGAGAAAAGCGAAGCTATCCAATTCATATCTTTGAAGGGACAGTAACGTTCCTCAAATGTTGGAGCGGCAATTTGAATTGGCAGGCAATTTGTGATGTTTTCAAAGGTCGCACGTTGCAGGAGATCTTTTTCGGCTGCGCAGAAATCCCATTCCGCCACAATACCTTTTTGCGTTGCACCCGCCATCGCTCCACTGCCTGAAAAATCAAGATCATGGTTTTCAAGATACTCCATTACCTGGTGGATAGCAGCAGTGATTGTTGGGTTGTTGGCAAGGCATAGATCCATTCACCAGTCAAATGGGCAACTTTTGCAACAAAAAGATGGTCGCACGCAGATTGCATATGTGTAAATAAATGTTGTAGCTGGCTCCGATAAAAGATAGAGGAAGGCTGCTGAAAAGTTGTTCCATTTTTTCACAGTATTGATGTTGCTTCGAGTAGAGGCATTCTCTGTCGGACATGGTTGTTACCAGAGGGAGCACAGCCATTTTTTACAAGCAAAAATAGTAGTAGGATGGCAGTAAAGAGAGCGAGAATTATGGGCACTGTTCCTGTTATTCAAGAGATGATCAAATTAATGAAGTCTGGTATTATACCAAAAACAGTTTGAAATCCTGTGAGAAGCCAGCAGAGACCGTGTTAAAAAAGTGTGCCAGACCTTGAGTGTGAAATGTGTTGAAAATGTTGTAACAATTCACAAAGTGTAATGTGAGGTTCTTATTTAACCCGTTCAATGCTGATGACGGAGCGGTTCCGTCATCAGCATCGGTTGGGCTGTGTTGATGACGGAACCGCTCCGTCATTGGCACAGCCCTCGGGGGGAGCGCTGGCGCTTCCCTCCCGTGGCATGGATCTGTGTTGTAGATGCAGGGGAGGCAGAGGAAGACTTTCCGCTGCCACCCCCGGGCCCCCCCATGCTTCCTGGTGATGTCAGCGCACTCAGCGCGTGCCAACGTCATCAGGAAGTGCTGGACGCGCTAGAAGCCATTTCTTTCCAGCGTGTCCAGCGAGCAGGTAAGGTTTCTACTCTCCGGTGGGGCGTTTCTCTGTGCCTTGAAGCATCGGTGGGGAGGAAACACTGTTTCCTCTTCCCTGATGTCCCAATGCAGGGCATTCCTGGTTCAGGATTTCGTACAGCGTCACGATCCTGCACAAGGAATGCCCCCACTAGGCACCAGGGATGTTTTTTTTGGAAAAAGGAAGCGACCCCTTGGGCAAAGGTCGCTTCCAGGGGCAACATTTTAATCTTCAGACTTTTCTGCAGATCGCGCATTTTTTTGCCGAATCTGGCCGGGGGGGCAGAAAAGCCCACTAGACACCAGGGATTATTGTTTTTGTGTGAAGGAAGCAACCCCTTGGGCAAGGGTCGTTTCCTGGGGGCAAAAATATTATTTTAGACCTTTCTGGGCAGATTGGACTTTTTTTACGAATCTGGACCCAGGGGGGCATAAAATCCCGGATGTATGTCGATACGACGCATACCGTTACAACGCGGTATGTTACAACGTGGTTTTAACAACGCAAGTCATTATGTCGACTTGCACTGGGGGGTTATGGATTTAGGAATAGTGCAAATTACTATTCCAACTCCAGCCTACGTACAGTAGGGAAGGTGTTGGAATAGTAATTCACACTATTCCTTAGTCTAGAGCGCCCTCCAGTGCAAGTCGACATAATGACTTGCGTTGTTAAAACCACGTTGTTACATACCACGTTGTAACGGTTGCGTGGTAAAGGATGTTTCCCTAAAATCCCACTAGACACTAGGGATTGGTTTTTTTTTTTGCACTGAAGCGACCCCTTGAGCAAGGGTCTCTTCCTTGGGCCCATAGTTTTTATTGAATATATTCTGCCTCATAATATTGCCTTTCTGCCCTAAGGAGGGAGCCAAAAACCCTACTAGACACCAGGGAAATCTTTTTTTTTTTTAATAGAAGTGACCCCTTGGGAAAGGGTTGCTTCCAGAGGGTCCACATTTCAAAAAGATTTATATTCTGTCTGAACAGACACCCATTTGTGACATAACATGTGACATAGCCTGTTGTAATGTGTATTGTTTTTTTTTTCTAAAGTGTAATGTTTTCTTTTCTCTTTTTACTGCTGCAGTGTGCGGTTTCATTATTGGTGGTTCTGCTGTTTGTGTAGTTGCATGTGTTTGGTAAGAGACCTTTTTTGTACAATTTTAATGTAAATGTTTTTTTTGCAAAGTGTGTAGTAATACGAGTATGTTTGGTTTCTGTTTTATGTGATTGTGAAACATGTTTTGAATTTGTGCTTGATATGTATTTTGCTTTTTTTAGATTTAAGTTTTTTTTCTTCTTTCTAGTGGGATATCGTTGACTATTTGCTGTGTCTTTGCAGAGTATGTGCTGGTGAGTGTGGCTGTATTTTATAAGTGCATTGTATAGTTATTCAGTTTATAGATCTTTGTGATAAAAGCTTACATTTTTTTACCTACTTTGCACAGTGTTGGTTGTTGAGTTGTTCGTGCAGTCTCCTTTCTTAGTGAGGATAATGGCTAGCCGCCGGATTTCCGCTCAGCAAGTTGTTGGAATGCTTTTTGATTCTTCCTCTGACCATGGTGCTGAGACTGACTCTGATTCTGAGGCAGAGGTGGGAGGTGAAGATTCTGGAGGTGAGTTTTCACTCCACATGGCATCGTCTGATGATGAAGATATTCTGAGTGCCTATGAAGCTACTTTTGGTGTGGATGAAGTGCCTGTGTTAGAGGAGGACATTGCTGTGCCAATAGTGCGGCAAGAGGCATCTGGGGTGCAGCCTGGGGCTGCTAGACTTCACGTTGGTACATTGAGGCAAAAGACAGCTGGGCAGCAGCAGGGGGTTGCAAGTCTTCCAGTTGAAAGTTCTGACCTCTGGGTTGCCCCAGGCATGGTGCAGCCGGCATTGCCAGACTTTACTGGTGTTCCAGGGTGTAGGGTGTACACTGAAAACTTTTTCCTGATTAATTTTTTTCAGTTGTTTGTGGATGATGTGTTTCTGGCAGAGATTATTGAGCAGACTAATTTGTATGCAGAACAGTTTTTGAGGGAGAACAGTGCTAGCCTTAAGCCCCATGCTAGAGCTACCCGGTGGACTCCCACAAATTTGGAAGAGATGAAAACGTTTTTGGGTTTGACTTTTTTGATGGGCTTGCTTAGGAAACCATCAATGGCTTCATATTGGGTAGCTCTAGCATGGGGCTTAAGGCTGGCACTGTTCTCCCTCAAAAACTGTTCTGCATACAAATTAGTCTGCTCAATAATCTCTGCCAGAATGATAAATTTATCACAAATGATAAAGCTAAACCATTATCAAAAAAATGCATCATCCGAAGCAGAAGCAAATACCTATCACGGCTCATTACTGCCGGAAATATAGCTGTTGCCATCAAGGGACTAGTAGACCAATATGAAGCCATTGATGGTTTCCTAAGCAAGCCCATCAAAAAAGTCAAACCCAAAAACGTTTTCATCTCTTCCAAATTTGTGGGAGTCCACCACGAGATCACCCTGATTGTGACCGTCTTTTTAAGATTTGGCCTGTCATTGATCACTTTGTTGATCGATTTCCTGAGATTTTTGCTCCTGGGAAAGAAATTGCAGTGAATGAGTCTTTGGTGTTGTTCAAGGGCCGCTTGGTATTTAGGCAATACATTCCTAGTAAGAGGGCACGCAATGGAATTAAGCTTTATATGCTGTGTGGCAGTCGGACTGGATATGTCTGTAATTTCAGGGTGTAAACCGGTAAGGAATCCAGGATTAACCCCCCTGGTTGTCCGTCCACTTTTGGAGGGACTGAGAAAATTATGTGGGAACTTGGTAGAGGATTTTTTAACAAAGGCCATCATTTATATGTAGATAACTTCTACACTGGTGTGCGGTTTATCAGGGTATTGGCCAAAGTAGACACTGTTGCTTGTGGCACAATCCGCTCTAACCGTAAAGGTTTCCCTAAAGAACTTGTGTGTCAAAAGCTTGCTTGTGGACAGTGCAGTGCATTGTGTTGTGAGGAGCTTCTAGCTGTGAAATATTCAGACAGGCAAGATGCTAACATGTTAACTTCCATACATGATGAAAGCACTGAACCAGTGACTGTTTGGGGTCAGGTTGCAGAAGCACGCAAACCTGTGTGCATTTTAGACTATAATAGGCACATGGGTGGTGTTGACAGAGTAGATCAGAGGTTGGAACCATGTGCCTCTCTTCGTAAGGCTTACATTTGGTACAAGAATTTGGCTATCCATCTTTTCCACTTGGCAATCTTTGAGGCTTTTGTTGTGTTCCAGCAAGCTTGTCGTCAGTCAAAGATGACTTTTATAAAGTTTCAGGAGTCTGTAATAGGCAGCCTTGTTTTAGTGGAACAGGCAAGTGTTCCTAGATTTGGAGTGGTGGAGGATGTTGCCAGATTGAAAGATCACCACTTTCCTGATCAAATTCCTCCTACAACCTCAAAAGACTTTCCCAGTCGGAAATGTAGAGTCTGTTGGCAAAGAGGTATGTGGAAAGAGGTTTGTATGTACTGCGCCGACTGTCCTTCTAACCCTGGGCTGTGTGTACCTGCTTGTTTTAGAATGTACCACACGCAAAATAATTTTTGGGCGCTTCCATGAGTGGTAAAGTGAACTGGCTGGTCTCTATTCTTTAAAATGTATTGTTCAGTTTCAAAGTTGGCATTTGTGTAGTGTATTTAGTTTTAGTTGTTGTGTTAGTAGATTTGTATCAATTTTCAATTTGTTTTTGTTTTTTATTTATATTGAAAAAAAACTAAAGTATGATGTTGGTTTGCGTGTAGTGTCAATTGTCTGACGGTGTGCATGGTTTGGCGCTTGGTGGCTGGCGGTGTTTGTGGACTGGTGCTTGGGTGGCAGTGTGTGTTGACTGGTGCTTGGCTGGTGGTGTGCGTGGTCTGGTGCTTGGTTGGCAGTGTGCGTGGTTTTGCCCTTGCCTGGTGGTGTTTTGGGATTGGTGCTTGGCTGGTAGTGTGCTTGGGCTGGTACTTGGCTGGTGGTGTGTGTGGAGTGGTGCTTTCCTGGTGGTGTGTGTGGACTGGTGCTTGGCTGGCGGTGTGCGTGGTCCAGTTGCAGCCACTATGTCTACCCACACAAGTGAGGTACCATTTTCATCAGGAGACCTGGGGGAACGTGGGTGGAAGGAAATTTGAGGATCCACGCAGATTCCACAACTTTACCACACTGAAATGTGAGCTTTGCAGTGGATTCTTGGTAGGTGAATGATGAGGGACCCACGTAAGCCATACCTCACTGGACTCCCCCGGGTGTCTACTTTCCAGAAATGTGTGGGTTAGGTAGGTTTCCCTAGATGGCCGCCGAGCCCGGGGCCAAAAACTCATGGGAACCCCCTTACAAAACCATGTTGTTTTATGATAGGTAATTTTGATGTCGCCTCATTAGGTTTTGGGCCCTTGCCTGTTGCGGGTCCTTGAGCCACCCCGCATCTGAGGTACCATTTTTATCAGGAGACCTGGGGGGACGCTGGGTGGGAGGAAATGTGTGTTTGCCTTTTGCGCCGTTTCCTGTCGCAGGCACTAGGCCGACCCACGCAAGTGAGGTACTATTTTTCTCAGAATACTTTGGGGAACGCGTGGTGGCTGAACATTTGTTGATCCACGCAGATTGCAGAACTTTCAACCACAGATATGTGAGGAAAATGCGTTTTTCTTTCCAATTTTTTAAATTTGCAACGGATTCTGGGTAACAGAACATGGTGAGAGGCAGTCGAGTCACCCCATCCTAAATTTCCCTGGGTGTCTAGTTTTCAAAAATGTATAGGTTTGCTAGGTTTCCCTAGGTGCCAGCAGATCTAGAATTCAAAAACTCCAGCCAGGCACTTGAAAAAAAGGGACATTATTTATTGTGGAAATGTGGAGTGTTCATGTTGCGTTTGGAGCTGTTTCCTGTTGTTGGCACTATGCCTACCCACACAAGTGAGGTACCATTTTTATCGAGAGACTTAGAGTAATTCATATTTGTAGAGCAGTTGTTATTACCTATTGAATTTCAATGCAATTCTGCCTTCCAAATGAAAGACAATGTGTAAAAAAGAAGTCATTTTGAAAAATGGCCGATAATTCTCATGCTAGTATGAATATTCCAAATTTCCTAAATGTGCTAATATCTACCATTTCTAAACTCTATATTTAGTTCACATTTCAGAAATATATAGGAGTCTTTCATACCAATTTTTTCCATGTATACATTTTCCCAGTATAATTGCTATATACCCGGTACATAATAAAAAACCTTTGCAAGTCGCTGCTCAGTTTTTGGCTCTGGGTTTGTCAGGTTCTTGGTGAATCTACAGGTCCTATATATATCCCAACAACCAATATTGTCCCACAAATGTAACGCAATATTGCGTTCAAAGAGCTGTCATAATTAGAAGAAGTTACATGTGAAAATGTTGACACAAAATGCTGTTTTTCAACTAATTTTCAATTTTTCCGACATTTAACTGTTAGTTTCTATAAAGAAACCTTAAAGAATCTACACAAATGACCCCTTGCTAAATTCAGAATTGTATCTAATTTACTAAAATGTATAGCTTTCCAGGATCCATTATTGCTTTCATACCCATTTCCACCATTAACTGGAAGGAGGTTGAAAGCACAAAAAATAACAAAAATAGTCTATGTCCCAGTAAATGTAAAAAATGTTGGTTTTCCGACAAAAGTCCGTTGTTCCATGAACGCTGGGAAAATTCTGATTTTGGCCCCATTAACCCTTTTTTGATACCATGTGCAGGGAAAAACCCAGACGCTTTTATTTGCAGCACTTTTTCCCATTTTTCCCCCAAAAAACAAAATTTCGCTGTATTTTGGCTAATTTCTTGGTCTCTCCCAAAGGAATCCACAAACCCTGGGTACCTATATAATCCCCAGGATGTTGTAAGAAAACGACTCAAATTTAGTGTGGATACCTTATGTTGTCAAAAGGTTACAGTGGCCTAAGTGCAAACTACCTCAAATAACCAAAAAAAGGCTTAGCACAGGAGGGTAAGAACATAAATTTACAATTACATAACATTTTCAATTTCCCTTTTTTGCTGTTCCCAGATTCCACTTAACTTCAACATACACAGTGATTTCAGTGTAGTATCATAATTAAACAGCGGGGGAAAAAACAATCAAATTGATTGTAGAAAAAAACCTACTTCAGCGTAGAGCATCATTTTCAATTAGTGTAGCTTTGTGTTTTTCTATGTACACTTTGCTAATTACTTCCTTCATCTACATTAACTCTTTTATATATGTCAAATACATTTGCCAATATGTAGACTCTCATTTACATCTGGTAAAATATAAGTAACAAATATATAAACTATTTCCTCTTAAACACAGTTTTCCAAATGCAATATCAATTACCGCAAATAATATTCCAAACTCTAATTATAAATCCCAATAGTTTGCAGTCCTGTTTACTTTCTGTCCATTTCTTACCAATAGGCTCAATGATGTATTCAAAAGTTTGACTTCAAAAATATAAAATATGAATTTGGTAATTCATAAGGCAATCTAGGTTTGAATTTCAAGAGGGCATCACTTCAATGTGTCCATCCTTTATTACTCTTAAAATACACAGTATAATGTCCAGATGTTGTAGTAGGTCCATCATGGAAAAAAATTCCCATGCTATATAAATTCTGTCTGAAATTGATACATTTTTAATTTTGATTTCCAATTTTCTTCCATTTTCTCTACAACGTTGCAGCATTAAAATGATATATGTTCTAACTCCTTCTATATGTAATGTAAACAACATCTCTGATCTACAATGCAAACATTTCATGTTCTGATCCGCTGTTTTATCAATTTGTTAAAAGGTACTGATTTGCAGTCTGGTATCGTCAAGTTTATGAATCAATTTGTTTGTATCACAGTGGTAGAAGTAAATGAACACTCTTCACATTTATTATCCCATCTGTAACTTGGTCCAAATAAGTTTTCAATCTGTATTCCTTCATCTTTGAATACTCCAAGTATAGCCATTAGAAATTCTTGTGCATCTTGTTCTATATTGAAAGTAAATGTCAATGAGCCAGTACAAATATCAAAAAGATGCTGAATGTCAGAAGCAGTGTAGATTTGACTTCAGTCAGTTACCAACTGTTAATAATATATATGAAGTAGTAAAGAACAGAATCTTTTTTCATGATTTCCCATGATTTCATGATGAAGAACTTGCTTTTAAGATAAACATTCGGAATTACATTAGCATAGAAGTTGAAACCTGAACTATTTTCCAACTGGTATCCTACAATGTCATCAATAGTTTTCATTTTCTTTTTCTTTACACCTTCAAGTTTCTCTTCAATTATTTTCTTTTTTTCAACCTCAGTTGAATGTTTGACATATTTTCATTTTGGACACACTACACGTTTTTCATATATGGGACATTCACTTAAATCAGGTGTATACATTCTTCTTAAGCAATTATACTCTCTTACACAATTTGTATCAGCACTAACCTTTTTTCTCATCAAAATCTATCAAATACAAACGAGACAAAGTTCTTACTCAAGATAATGCTACATATGCAATTTCCTCTTTGAACACTGTACTTCCGATATTTACAAAAGCACTGTCTAAACTTAAGCTTTGAGATTTATGAATAGTTACTGCATATACCAAAGACAGAGGAAACAGTTTTCTCCAAACATACAAATCTTTTTCAAGTAAAACACGTACAACACAAACCCAATCTGTTTTACCTCTTTAATCTGATCACATTTTATAATCAAAAATTCTATTCCATCTCTGTTCTAAAATTAGACAAAATTAAGAACTCTTCCCATTGCTCCAGTTACTAAACCTTCTTCTACATTCAAATTACGGCCTAAAATTACCTGACAGTTTATATATACATGTAAAGTGTTTTCCAAGCCTAAAGTTTTAGATACAGACTTTTCTGAAGAATGCAATTTAGCCAGTATTTTCTCTGTGAGAAGAATATTCACTCCCCGATGTTCAATTTCATCAATAAATTCAGATTCAACTATTTGTTATTTTTCCAGTTTCAAAAGTTCTTGTTTTAATGAAGAACATTCTTGCAGTGTAGGCATTAGGCAAACTATTGATTGCTTTTCTCCAAGCATGTTGTACACTACTTCAGCTGCTGTGCTTCCAGTTGTAAAGAGGTTCCTTAATAGCTGTCTTTCTAAAACTTGTTTACCATGTTTCATCACAATACCAGTTCCTATGACTTGAAGAATATTTCCATAATCTTCATCACTTGCTTGTCACATATTTTTAATAAACGCTTTATATTCTAAATGTACCAAATGTTCACATTTCAAATACTTCCATAAGATTTCCTAGTGTCATCATGGAAAAATGTTTGAAAAACAGGTTGTCCTTTTACAGGAGTTAAATATAGTAGATCTCTGAATAAAATTAAATGTTTTTCTCCAAACAGAACATCGTAATCTGTTTTTAAAATATGTTGCAGTCTCTAGTGTACAAAGACGAGCATTAAGTTTGAGACCATGCTTACCTCATCAATGATTAAAAGTTGTATTGTCTTCAGTACTCTTGACACTTCAGAACAATCTTCTCCAGATAGCTTCTGATATTCCAATGTATTATCATGTTCAACTTGTAGCATAAGTAATCTATGACAAGAAATCCCTTCATTGTTGTGTGCTGCTAATCCAGTTGGAGCTGTATCACACTTGTGCTACTAGATCTATCAGCCGCATTTGACACTTTTGATTATGCAAACCTGATCAATCGTGTCTCAGCCTTAGGCATTGAACACAAGGTTAAAGCTCTCCTGTCCTCATTTCGATCCAATTTCACCCAGTCAGTTAGTTTGGGCTTCTACCCCTCACCAGTTTTTTCACTCACATGTGGAGTTCTGCAAGGATCGTCGCTAAGTCCAAAATTGATTAACATCTATGTTACGGGCTTAGCACGAGTAATTAATTCATTTGGAATGGGTCTCCGGCCTATGCGGATAAAATTCACTTGGTGCTCGCTGTGCATAAAAATGGAAATGCAATTTCAGCCAGCTTTCTTGATGGTATATTGACCAATAGTACCTGGATGCCAAATCACTGTCTCAAATTGAATTCAAACAAGACAGAAGTATTGGTCTTTGGAAATCTTTCCCCAGGATTGTCTCCGGCCTGGTGGCCCGATAATTTGGGATTACCCCTAATACCTGTTAAAAATGCCAGGAACTTGGATGTCATTTTTGATGATAGATTATCTTTTATACATCATTCTAACCCGGTGGTCTCCTCATCCTTTTATCTGTTAAGAGTGATAAAAAAATGATTACCTTTTGTCCTGGCCAATACCAGAAGAAAGTTAATCGGTTCTCTGGTCATGTCTAAGACGCCTGAGGGTATTCGTGCGCTGTACAAATTTTATTAACACTAACAATAACATTAACATGTTTAAGGTTGACCACTGCAACAGCCTGTTAAATAAGGCCCAGGAAAAGGTTCTGCAAAGGCTGCAGTTGGTACATAACGCAGCTGCTAGGATGTTTTCAGGTACCCCCAAGTTTAGATCCAGCTCTAATGTGGTGCAATAGCTCCATTGGCTACCCATAAGAAGCAGAGTGAAATTTAAAGCTCCCTGTATTGCCTACAAGGAAATTCACACAATACAGGACCGGAACACTTGAAGAAATCCTTTCTGGCTTACATGCACATCAGTTCTCTTTGCTCAGCAGGTGCCAAACTACTATTCGCCCCTAGAACCAAAAAAGCCAACTGGAGCGACAGATGCTACATAGTTACCACATCCAGAATATGGAATTCTCTTCCTGTGCACATTAAGGCTACTGCCACGCTGCTATCATTTAGAAAACAAATAAAAACTTGGCTTTTCAATAGGCTTTTCCCACCAGCCCTTGCCTACCCTTCTAGCATATAGCGCCAAGACACCTATGGCTATTTGTGCGCTTTACAAGTTGTCAAAATAAATGAATAAATAAATGTTATTCTGTAGTTTTCTGTAGATGACTGGTCAAAACGTTAATTAGGAAACTTTATCCTGTTGCAGCTTGACCACTGATGTACATTAAAATAGGTTTCAATGATAAACATTGGCATTTTGTTTTGTAGAGCAAACCATGTTGTATCTGTTTTAAAACTTGTAAAAATATTTATCTTTGTGCAATATGTAGTTGTTTTTCTAACTTTTCCAATGGAATAATATCCTATTGTGCTTGTTGCATTGAAGTTTCTACCTCCTTCATGGCTATTGCTGCTTCGTTTTTGATAGTTGCTTGTCCCAGTGGATCTTGACTTAGGGGCATATATATCGACTGAATTTTTAGTTGCAACCGCTGCAAACCGCAAAAAAGCAGCATTTGCGAATAAAAATTCAGAAAACGGGATGTATGAGGAAAATTGCATCGCAAAATCAAGAAATAGCAACATTTGCGATTCCTTAACTTTGCGTAAGGAATCGCAAAATGCGACCCCTTAAATGCTATGCAAGAAGCACTCAATGTTTGTGATTTCACCTTAAGAAATCTCAACTTGAAGTTGGTGGTAATTTGCGATTTCTTTCACAAAAGCACTTTTTGGCATTTGTGAGGGTGCCATGTGGCGCACATACATGCCCTTAGGGCATGTATGTGTGCCATGTGCGCACACATGTTTATTTCAGGGGTGCATCAGGGTGTCCTTATGACACCCCTGCACCCTTGAAGGGTTGAGTGTGCTACTGAGGCGTAGGCGCATCCCTGCTGTCGGGCACACTTGTATGGTTCGTTGTGAGAAACGCAACTGATTCCACAAAAGTTCAATACAGAGTTTCAAAATATCCTGTTTCTGTATTTATTTTGAAGTTTTCATTTTGAAGTTTATACGTTTTTCATGTAAATCATGAAACAATGAATTTTGTCGACATAATTAAAGTGAATTAGAAATGCTCCAATGCATTTCGGACTCAAAGAGTCCTTTCTCAAGGAGCGCTGCAACAAAGAACAAAATGTAACTCAAATCAATGATTGTACCATAAATACAATTGAATCATCCTTTAAAGTTAACATTGGTGCGTGGGTGAATCAACCGCATGCGTCCACAAAGACGATCAATCTTCAACAATATCACAAACGGTGTCCATGCGTTATATATACGATCGTGGGTGGGAAATTGATAAATGCGATCGTGAGTGAGAAATTAAAAAAATGAATAGAAGAAAGGGTGATGGTTGGTGAAGAAGAATCGGGGGAACGGCATGCCGCCGGTGCATACGGAGGCGGAGAGTGGTAGGGTGTTTTTAAAAAAGAAAGCAGGTAAGGAAATAAATAAACCAACTGCTCGTGCAAGGCGAGACTTACATAATGGTCTTCAGGTCAATGTTCGCGTGGCACTGCAACAATGTAATGGAAAAGGACCGTTAAGCGTAAGGGAGTCAGTGGGGAAGTCCCAGGACGGGTGGCCGGGGTTTCACAACAAAACGTACTTAGAATGCGCGTGAAGCGTGTCAACTGCGTCTGTGATCGGATTCCGAGAACTTCGCGTAGTGAACACGGAGTTCCAGGAGGAGGTTAGAGGGTGGTGGAAACCGATGAGGGACAACGGGGGTGGGGGCAAAAAGGTGCAGCCATCTTGAAATGGGAAACAAGTGTGTAACACAATGGAATCACAGGATGAATGTAACAAACAAAACTGAGATACAATGTATCAAAAATGTACCCTAAGGGTACTATAGATAACAACTTAATTCAGTCCGGTCATTAAGACCAAAAGGCTTCAGCGATTGGAGTCTATAAATCTATGCTGTCTCCATTTGTAGGAGGGTCTTGTTGGTATCTCTTCCTTCGATCTTTGGAACAATTTCGAGAACCAAGTATTTTAATTGAGCCACGTTGTGATTGGCTTCGTTGAAATGGGTGGCCACGCTGGATTTAATGTTTTTGGTGCGTATATTAGATTTGTGCTCATTCAGACGGATTTTTATTTTCCTGCTGGTTTTGCCAACGTAGATTTTTCCGCAAAGACATTTGAGAAGGTAGATAGGTTTGCGGAGTCGCATGTAACATCTACATTTAATTTGATGTTGAAACTTCTCTTCGGATGATTAATGTTATTGCCTCTGATGATATTATTGCAGTTGTTGCAGTGATGACAGGGGCGTGTGCCCGTGTGTTTCACCGGTGCAGTGGTGGTTTTTGACAGGATCTCTTTGATGTTCATAGGGCGGGTGTAAGCAAAAATGGGAGATTCCTTAAAAAGGTCCCCAAAGTCTGGTTCAGAGGATAGGATACGCCAATGTTTTAGAATAATGTTCTTGAAAGATTTACTAGATGTGGAGTATCTGGAGACTAGAGCCATTCTTTGATTGTCGGTTTTTTTGGTGCTCTTTAGGGCTTCCGAGCGAGAGATTGAGGAAGCTCTATTTATTGCCTCATTGATTATTTCCTCTGGGTATCCTCTGTTGAGGAATCTTGATGCCATGGATTTGATTTGGTCCGTTCTGGTGTTGGGGTCCAATACTATACGTGTGATTCTTAGCATCTGACTGAACGGTAAGTGCCTTTTCAAGGAGTTTTGGTGAAAACTGCTGTATAGTAAGGCGTTGTTTCGGTCCGCAGGTTTACGGAAAAAGTCTGTCTGAATGCCATGAGAGGTGATTTTTATGAGTACATCCAGGAATGCTATTTCCTGGCAGTTTATAATCCATGTAAACTCGATTCGATCGTCTTTTGAGTTCAAGTCTGTGAGTGCGAGTTCAAGATTTTCTCGGGAGTCCTTCCAGATGAAGAACAAGTCATCTATATAGCGCACGTAAAGTTTCAAATTGTCCGTCCAGTTTTTGTTCTTGTGGATGTTGTTGAGTTCGAAATTGCCATGTAGATGTTTGCATATGTTGGAGCAGAGCAATTGCCCATAGCCATTCCGGACATTTGTATGACCAAACCACCACCAGTCCCCTTACAGCCCCTTACAGTCATAGGAAAGCCCTTTGAAAGGGTAGGCATGGACCTTATTGGTCCTCTCCCAAAATCACGAAAAGGGTACCAGCATGTACTGGTAATGGTTGACTATGCCACACGTTTTCCCGAGGCCTTTCTTTTGACTGCAGCTACCACCAAACAGGTGGCAGAACGAATGATCGAAGTGTTCAGCAGAGTGGTGTTCCCTAAAGAAGTCCTTACGGACCAAGGCACCCCGTTTGTATCCAAACTAATGAAGGAAGTCTGTAAATCCCTGGATATACATCAGTTACGCACCTCCGTGTACCATCCCCAAACCGATGGCCTTGTGGAAAGGTACAACCGGACGCTTAAGACTACACTACGGAAAATGTTGGAGGTCAGTGGGGCTGAATGGGACCAAATCTTGGCACTGGCTCTTTATGTTATCAGAGGCCAACGACAAAGCAGCCTCGGTATTTCATCGTTTGAGCTTCTATATGGCCGACAACCACGCTCTCTAATGGAAATGACGAAAGACGCTTGGGAGAACGAATTACCAGAGGAGACAGCCAACACCTTGGAATACGCCCAAAGCCTAAAGGCCCGGTTGGGAAAACTGAGAGACCTGGCTTATACTCACCTGGAAAACCATCAGAGACGACAAAAGTCCGCCTACGACAAAGGAAAAAAATGGCGACATCTAAAAGTAGATGAATGGGCCCTGATCCTCCTTCCCTCCTCAACCCAGAAGTTCTGAGCAGAATGGATGGGTCCCCACAAGGTAGTCGGAACAATCGGAAACACCAGTTATCGACTACAGATAGGGCCACACAACACCCAGGTGTACCACATAAATCTTTTGAAGAAATGGTTAGGTCCAGTACCATCCGGAGCCCACTTAGCCGACCCCGTCGCACCACCTTCCACCCGAGGGGAGCTGGACATCAATGACGAGTTAACGATAACACAAAAAGAGGAGTTAAAAGAAATACTACTCCGACATGACCCCCTTTTTTCCAATACACCGGGAAGAACCTCTATGGCAGAACACTGCATCGATACGGCCCATGGGAAAACTGTCAAGATAAAACCCTACAGAGTACCAGAGTCCAGGAGAGCGATACAAAAGGAAGTGGAGGGCATGCTACAGCTGGGAGTCATCAGGGCCTCGAAAAGCAATTGGTCAAGTCCGATCGTCATGATCCCCAAACCCGACGGCTCACATAGGTTTTGTATGGATTTAGGGGCCTTAAATGAGGTATCCAGCTTCGACGCCTACCCCTTACCAAGAGCTGACGAATTGACAGAGCGTTTGGGAGAAGCCCGGTACATCACCACGCTAGATCTCACCAAGGGATACTGGCAGGTGCCCCTGAAGGAAGAAGACCAACGGAAGACCGCCTTCAGTACGCATGAAGGGCATTTCGAGTTCACGGTCCTCCCCTTCGGCCTCCATGGTGCCCCGCCACCTTCCAGTGCCTTATGAACACAGTACTGAAGGATGTCTCTGCATTTGCATCCGCCTATCTGGATGACATTGTGATCCATAGTCCCTCCTGGTCCTCTCATTTGGTCCATCTGCACGAGGTGTTTTTAGCCTTAGAGAGAGCAGGCTTGAGAATAAACGCAAAAAAATCGAAAGTCGCATATCAGAAGGTAAAATATCTAGGGTATGTCCTCGGCCATGGGCTCATTGAGCTGCAGATCAAGAAAATAAGAGCTATAGCAGAAACCCTTTCCCCTACAACAGGAGAGTTAAGGGCATTCCTATGTTTGATAGGGTATTACAGACGCTTCATTCCCCGTTTTTCTCACATTGCTGCACCCCTTTCAGATTCATTGAAACATCCCGGGAAGTCCACTACCCCCTCATACCCACTGAGGCCATGCACTCTGCTTTCGCTCACCTCAAGCATATCATCACGTCCACCCCCTTTCTGACCTCCCCTGATTTCACTAAAGCCTTCACGCTACATACCGATGCCTCCAAGTATGGTATTGGGGCCGTCCTTTCACAGTTAGGGACGGACGGACTGGACCATCCCATACAATATGTGAGCCGTAAGTTGTTCCCACGGGAACTTAGGTATGCCACAATTGAGAAGGAGTGTTTAGCAGTCAAATGGGCAGTTGAGAAACTCTCCTACTACCTTGAGGGGTATCCGTTTACCCTGTTCACTGACCATGCCCCCCTGCTCTGGATGGCTCGGAACAAATCCTATAACGCACGTGTGATGCGCTGGTTCTTATCCCTGCAACCCTATTCCTTTACCGTGAAACATAGGAAAGGTGTGGACAATGTGGGTGCCGATTTTCTGTCCCGACATCCGCTCACCGAACGTGAGCGTCCTAGGGGGGAGGTGTGTAACGGGGCCTCCCCGACATTGCTCCCCGTTATCGGCGTGGGACATGATAACGCCCCCATGACTGGGGGACATGCTTCACTTACCCCCTCTTGTCTCCCTCAGCAGATGGACCATCGAGGGGCAGGTTCCGAGACTGCATCGTGCCAAGGAGATGACAAGGACTGGCCCTTTAACTACCAAGAAGTGGACGAGTGGGCGGGGTTCCAGGACGACGGAACACCATCAAAAGCGGAAGGGCCGGAAGCCGAGGTGTGCTTGTACACCTGAGCTGGAGACGTGGAGAGAGGTCGGCGAAGGAAGGAAGCAGGTTGGAGTGAGGAGTTACATACCGGTGAAGAGGTCCCGTCCGAGGAGGAGAAGCCTGGAGGCCACCGTTCCCACGAGCCGCCCAGCCACTCACCTGGGGGAGGTGTGTGGCTTGCCCAGGTGCGTAATAAGATCAGGGGCTGGGTGGGCAGAAAGGGCGGTCCAGTTGTAACATAGCGGAGTCCCTGGTTCCCGGTTTACCTACCCTGTGCACCCCTTCGTTCCCCACACTTGTAAATAGAGTTAAAGCACATGTTGGTCTGTCCCTCACTCCCTTTCCCGGTCTTAGCGGTACTAGCAGGACAACAACCTCACGTACCGCCTTTCTTTTGTTTTCTTTGCGGCCCCGGGGAGAGGAGGAGTCAAGACGGACCCGGAAGACACCAAACCCCGACGAAGCCGGACCGGCTATCGGAGGATCCTGCAGGTCGAGCACAGGTCTAGGAGAAGGTCCTGAAGTCGATCTCCCCGCCGCTCTACCCTGAACCGAAAGACTTGTTCAGATCACCTTTTGGCATCAATAAAGCCCGTTGTAACCCGCACCCGTCTGTTGCCTTTCGCATCTGTCCCTGTGGTACCCGCCCCGGTTACACTTATCTTCACACATTCCAATTTCCCTAACCCAATTTGCAGGACTTGCCACATACATTCGGCAAGAGGTGTCTCTAGCTGTAGTTTTTGCTACCTCATCTGCAAACGCATTTCCGCGACCAACATCATCTATGACTTTCTTATGTGCACTGCACTTTATGATCGCTATCTGTTTAGGTAAAGTAAGTGACTCAAGAAGATCGGTCACCAACTGACCATGCTGAATCTTTGTCCCATGAGAGGTAAAAAATCCTCTCTCCCTCCATAATCTACCGAAACTATGTGCGACGCCAAAAGCATATTGGCTATCAGTGTACACATTCACTCTCTTTCCCTTTGACAACACACACGCTCTAGTCAAGGCTATTAATTCAGCTGCTTGGGCTGAATTATGTCCAACACGTGCCATTTCAACAATTGTGCATAAAGTAGTGACAGCATAAGCAGAAGTAATTTCCCCATTTGAAAGTTTGAAACAAGAACCGTCCACCCATAGGATTCCATCCGCGTCCTTGAGCGGAGTGTCCTTCAAATCAATCCTACCCTTCGTTTCTTCTTCCGTACGAAGAAAACAATCATGTTTTTCCTGAACGTCTTTCTCATCTGTGAGTGGCAACAGTGTAGCTAAATTTAATGTATTACATCTTTTGATGTGTACATGACTCACCAAAAGTGTCAGCTCATATCCAGACAAACGAGCACTCGTGAGATGCTGTGTTCTTGTAATATTCAACAAGGTATCCACTGCATGTGGAACCATAACGATAAGTGTGTTATCTAACACTAATCCAGCAGACTGTCTGATAGAAATTGCCGCAGCTGCTGTAGCTCTGAGACAACTGGGCAAAGCTTTAGCTACTCAGTCTAATATAGCGGAGAAATAGGCGCACGGCCTCTGCTTATCTCCAAAATTGTTGTGTTAGAACTGATAATGCGCAACCCTCTCTCTTGTGAACGTACAGTGTAAAGGACTTATTATTATCTGGAGTATCCAACACTGGAGCAGAACACAAAGCAGTACGTAGGTCAACAAAACTTTTCTGACATTCATTCCTCCAAGGGAGCGGATGGGGCATATCCTTCAACGTAAGTGCCAACAATGGTTTGGCCAAAAGTGAAAAATTAGGAATCCATTGTCTACAGTAGGAAGTGATACCCAAAAAGGTACGCACTTCTCTCTGCGTTGAAGGTACAGACATCTGCGAGATAGCCTGAATGCCTTCTGGGGTCAATCGCCTTCCCTCCTTCGACAAGAGATGACCTAAATAGGTAACCTCTTGGCGGACATATTGCAACTTAGAGGGCGACACCTTATGATTTACAGCAGACAAATGGTGCAACAACGCAACAGTCACACTCTTACACACATCTTCGTATAAGCAGCCACCAACAAATTATCCACATACTGAATGAGCGTAGCACCTGGAGGCAAAGAAAAAGCATCAAGTTGCGACTTAAGAGCCTTGCTATAGATGGAGGGGCTTTCACAATAGCCTTGAGGTGCTCTTTTAAATCGAAAACTTCAGCCACCTAGAGAGAAACCAAAAAAATCCCCACTTTCTTCAGCAATAGGAATACTAAAGAAAGCATTCTTTAGGTCTATCATTGAAAACCAGGCTGCCAAAGCAGGAATCATCGTCAATAAAGCTGTAATGTCTGGAACAACAGAAAACTGTGGCACAACAATTTTATTGACTTCTCTAAGGTCAATAACGAATCGATAAACAGGGGGCTGTGAAGGATCAGTTCGCTTAAGAATTGGGAGAACAGGACTATTACAAATATTGCCTCTTGTTACTTCAACCACGCCCTTCTGAATAAAGTCATCCACAATAGCCAAAAGCGCACTCTCACCATCGCTAGAAATACGATACTGGGGAATGCGCGGCATTCTAACATTTTCTTTAACTGTGAAAACATACAGTTGGATCGCAAGACGACCCACATCATTTGGACCCATAGCCCAAAGACTTTCAGGAAGAGAGAGCAACTCAGGTGGAAACTGATCACGAGATAGATACATAGAAGATGTCAACTTATTTTCTAATGTAAGATGCACACCAGAAGGAGAACAATGCAATGTTGCATGTAGCCTTTTCAAAAAATCCAGACCCAACAAATTCTCAGCACAACCAGTTGTCAGAATAAGTGAAGAATCCAATTCATAGGGGCCAATCGAAACAGGCAAGGGACAAGAAACCGAATTACGAACTGGGGCGCCAGAAAATCCTACAGAGGTATTTATTAAGCCAGACAAAGGTGCCCCAGGGAGTCTAGAATGAATAATAGAACTCCTCATTGTACCAGTATCCAAAAGAAACGGCTCTGAAACACCCATAGTACTGACAGTAACATACGGTCCCTTTTGATCTACTGGAATCGACACAACTCCCTTGCTTCGTCCTTGGCTGTCCTATTCAGTATGAAAATCTTCAACCCTTTCTTCAACACGATAATCATCATTATAATACTGCGCAGACTGAACTCTCTGCTGATCACAGAAATTTGTAGCGGATGGAGGGAAAGAACGCTGCTCCTGAGAGGACACACCTCATCCTTTACCTCTAGATCCTGACTGAAAATTACCACGACCTCGTGGAGCAGATATTCCATTATTACGCTGCAATAAAATCAGACAATTATTCTTGAAATGTCCTTCTCCCTTACAGTACGCACAATGATTAGGACCTACCAAAGATCGTGGTAAAAAAGACTCAGGCTTCCGAAACACCTTCTGAAACTGTGAGGTTGAGAAAACTGTGGCTGCACAGGACGTGGAGGATAAGCCTGCTGCAAAAGAACCTATGTTTTCAAATCTCTATTTTTCTTCTCCTGTTTCTCTTTCTCCTCCTTATCTCTATTCTCATAATACTGTGCAGTAGCCAATATTTTAGCAGGGGAAGAAACAGCCAATGCACTTTCAGAACTCTTTAATTTATTTGATAATTCATGAAGCAAATTATATACAAACATATCCATAAACAATCGCTGACCACCCTCTACGCTCAAATCCTGACCACTATGGTCAATAAACGTCTCTTCAAAACGAGTGAAGAAATCCGAGACGCATTTGTCTTCTGCTTGCATGCAGCCAGTTTATCCCAATTTACTCGCACTGCAGGCATCATTGTCTTCATTACATCAATTATTCTGCCAGGTAAGGCAGTAATCAGATCAGGCCCTAAGAGCATCCTAATTACCACCTAACTCAGCGTCATGATTTTCTTTACGAATCCTTGCCCATAATGCTTGCGGGACAACATTCCCAAATAACATATCAATATCGGCCACATTCATGATACACGCCTCATCTGTCTGAGACAATTCTTTATAATACCCAGCAGAATTCTTACGCGGGTCCGGAAGAGTCTGTTTAAGCGCCAATACTTCAGACCTTTTCCAGGGTTCGTGGACCCATATACGCTGGAAAAGAGCAAGAATCTGTGGCGGACCAACTACCTCTTCTCTCCATACGGGAGGAACTTCAAGCATCGGATAATGCTTAATACCCTGTTTATTAACAGAATCAGTCCCAGAAAGAGTCAGAGACAGAAACATGGCCCGACATGCGACAAGTTTATTCACTGCGTCTGCAACTTGTGGCCCTACAATAAAACCTTTGTCAAAATCAGCTTGTAACTTCAATAGCTCCGAAGGAACTGAATCTAGCTCCACATCTTCCCATCCTTTAATAAGAGTTTTACACATAACATTAAAAACATATCTCTGTGTGGGCTCCATCCACTGATGAAAAAAACTCATAATATCCTCAGTACTATATTCTAGCCCCTTCTCAATCCATTTACGAGCAAGAGATTCCAAAACTACTTTCTCATCCATAAGAGGAAGTTGACAACGAGATTGTCGTCTAGAAAAAGCGGGAGACATGTTCAAGGACCCAAAGAAAGGTGTCGAAAATGGACCGAAGGTCTTTTACAGCGCGGCTGTTCCTTTCTGACGGCTGCTGACGACTGCTGCCCTGACTGTCGCCCTGCCTTGGACCCTTTGATGACGTTTGGTAAAGCGAGACAATAGACGGACCTTCGCTGGTGTAGGACGATCCTTAGTTAAGTATTTGGTGGGTCGCTCCCACAAACTTTGTTTGGTTTTTATTCAGCTATTGCAATAACTGAAGCCAAGGGGTGAGTATTAATTCATACCCCTTGTTGTTTGTGAGCAGTCTAGAGGAGTAATGATGCCTGGACTGAGTAAGTTTAAAAGAATTTGCTGTTTAGGTTGTACAAGGGATTCCCAGTTAGAGGATTCATGTCCGATTCCTCAAGTTGGAACTCCCACTTATGAGCTCTATTCGAAACATGGTATTGGTCCCATTACCTTCTTTAAAGTGAATAGCCACTGTCGATTTAATGTTTCAGGTCCTAATTTTAGACTTGTGTTCATTGAGTCTTATTTTTATTTTACGTGTGGTCTTCCCCACATACACTTTCCCGCAGGGACATTTTAACATATATATGGCATTCGCTGTGTCACAAGTGGCGTTTACGTGCAATTTAATAGTGTATCTTTTCATCTGAGGCGTCGCTGTATTACACCTCATGATGTTATTACAGTGCCCACATTGTAGGCAAGGTACAATTGTGAATGAAATATGAACTTTTAAAAACTTATGAATGAAATAAATGTGTAAAAAGTTAAGTATCGTTTTTGGAGTGAAATTTGGAGGAACTCTGGGATAGCCAGAAGGATTAATGAGCAGTGCACCCGGGGATGCTCTCACGCCTCGGTGGGAAGCACTACATTGTGATTTGCAGTCAATAAGTGAACATGACTTCTCATTATCAAAGGCTTAATTCGCTAGCTCGTCTCCTTTGATTATCCCATTTATTACGGTCATATGCAGACTATCCAGGTTTGTGCCCAGTTTTCTACCTTTACCATATCCCAGGTTTGATGTTAGGATCTGGCAAAGAATACCCAGGGAATTTCTAGTTTCTGATTGGAAGTTGTCTCACATGGGTTGGCTGGAAATGTTTGCAACAAGACTCCTAGCAGGAGAAATTTTACAGTTGAAAATGTCAGGATAATTTTCTCTTCCAGATCTATCATGTTTATTAATTATTTGTCCTAGCCTAGGGAGGGAAATATGCATTTACTATTACTGAAACTATACCAGTGGAAGTCAAACATGCCCCTTTAGGTTATTCAAACCTGAAATTATGATACTTACTTTGTTTAGATTATAAACTAGTAGGGCTTTAAGTGGAATGAAATAACTGGAGGGTCTCTTAAAAGGGTGTAGTAAATGTAATTAAGTGCGTGGCTTAAACACATGCAAGCTAAAAATCTGTGTTACGCATAGTTTGCTGCCAGATTTGTATTTTGCTGTTTCTGTAATTGCATCCAGATATATGATGCAACAAGTAACACCATACATACAAGTCAGAACTATTGCCTTTGTGAACACTGCATCTTTGCTCAGTTATCATGAATGAAAGGCCACATTCAAGAAATTTGAAAAGTGAAATGTGGAAAATAAGGGTTCTTAGTGCTGAATGCACACTTCAAAGAATAAATACAAAAACATGTTTGAGTCCCCCTGATGTCACCAAACTTTAAACCTAAGAGCCTCATGAAAACTGAACCACTAACTATAAGATAAAATCTTACTTTGAAAGCGATCCTGAAAACGTGCGAATCAATGGAGTGATCTACAATGAACATAGAATGTAGATACCTGTCATGGTTCATCAATGGGTAAAATATAAACCACACAGTACTAAAAACTCGGCTCTCTACTAACCTGGGAGTTCTAATTCGAAATTCGGGCTGCTCCTTTGTAAACGATTACACTGATCGAAAAATGTGTCCTTGTGGAAGCACAATAATGTCAAAATAAATAAAATAAGTTCTACCAACATAAACTACAATCACTCGGAATGACTCTAAAGTCATACGACAATATTACTGACCAAGATTAACTGGAGATCCAAGGAGTAATGTTCACCCTTCTTTTTGTCACCTCGGCAGAACGCGACACGTGCGTGATACACTCCCTGTTCTTTACATCTTATACCCGGCGGCTTTGCACTTTTAAACGGCCATGGGCAGCCGCGGCACTGGAGGCCCGCTGCAGCCGCAGCTGCCTTTATAATTTATTTGGGGACACTGTGTCCATTCCCAAATAAATTATAAAGGCTGCCTCAACGGGCCTCCAGTGCAGCGCAGCCGCTGCCGCCTCAAACAAGGTGCCGCCTGGGGTGGACCCCCCCCTCCCCCGCACCCTCCTAGTTCTGCCACTGAGTGTAATTCTCTCAACATAGGGTGCTGGACGGTTCAGAATCATTCTGGCCGCAGTGTTCTGGATCACCTGCCATTCACCTGCCATTTAGCGAGTAAGGTCTCCCCCACTTTGGCAACAGAGCATTACCATAGTCTAATCTGCTAATCAGCATAGCTTGAACCAGGGTTCTACGATAGTTGGTGGGCAGATAAGGAAGAATCTTGTGTAATAGACGCAGGCAATATTAACAGGAACTCGTGGTGGCTGCAATGTGGTTTTTCATAGGTAATGTTTGGTCCACTTTTAGACTTAATTTTTTACACATTGTTTAGGATCAGTGACTGCTCCGAAATGTGAGGGCCACCAATCGTCTGACCAAATGGGGGAAGCTTTCTCCATCGGCATGACCTCAGTTTTTTACAGAGTTCAGCTGAAGACTGTTCTCCGTCATCCAGTTGGAGATTGCAAGCATATTGACAGGAGAACCCTGTTTTAATGCTTCTAGGTTGGAACTGATCGTAAACATAAGCTGAGTATCATCAGCGTATGAGATTATCTTGAAACCTAGTTGCTCAATTATTTTTTCCAGAGGGGCCATATACTTATTGAATAACATCGGGCTTAGACAGGAGCCCTGAGGTATGCCCCTATCCAAACACATTTTATCTGACAAATATGGCCCTAACATAATGGTTTGCAATCTGTCTGACAGAAAATGCTGTAGCCATGTGTTATGACCAGATTCTCAGACCAGATAGAACCAGCTCACCAGAGCACCACCAACCTGGCCAAAACGTAACCACCTCCCTCCTCAGGACCCATCTATCTAGGCACCTGGGTACCTACCTGAAGATGGGGAACTCGCAATATACAAGCTCATATCATCAGAAACACCACTAAATCTATAGGGATTACTAGGAATACTCACTGATTACTAATGACGTCCATGCCCTACACCACACTCATACCTCATAGTCTCGCGACCACATGGGTCCAGACTAATCTACCCTGGGGCAGTTCTGATTATTTACCATTACACACTGACTACGGTCTGCAGCCCTAGTGCTCTCTTACTCACAGCCCGGTCCACAATCCGGCGGACCTAAGCACTGGTGTCCTCCCCAGTGTTCTCTAACTCACAGCCCGGTCCACAATCCGGCAGACCTAGACATCAGGCTTCCACCTGATGCTCTCTTTAACGCCGCTTACCAACGACGATCACTTTCCTATGTATACCTTCAGTTCTCTCTCTCTCTCTCTATGTTGGGAAGTTTCTCTCATTGACTACTCGGGATATGATACTACAATATTATAGCACACAACAGTTTACCAAATTAGATAATCTACTAGCTATTCTCCTCCTCAAGGGGCCCCTCTCTCCCTCATTGCTCAGTCACTACTTACCTGACCGGGAATTACATCCGTTCATGAAAACAATGCCTGACTAGAAGAACAGGTTACCCTGATTGAACAAGAATACAAGGCACATGCTGGTTCACTACTACAATAATATTATAGAATGGCCGAATTACTTAGTGTCTATCTATTTTCTTAGCCCAAGGGCTCCTCTCTCTCCCTAATTATTCAGTGGCTACTTACCTGATTAGGGGCAGCATCTGTTCTGGCTGTAACACCTGACTAGAAGGAAAGGTTACCTGTGCTATAAGAACAAGAGACACACACTGTATGTAAGAGTTATTCCCTGATTTAAACGCTCTATATCATAAGAACAACACATGCACACTGGTTCACTAAGAACTGGGGTATCTTTATTACAATAACAATAGAATGGGAATAGACACATACACAGATCTGCGGGTATCTGTAACTAACAGGAACTGTAACACACCGCTGAAAGAAAAGGGATTAGACATACAGTATAAGGACAAGGTTATCTGTGGGGTCTCTGTAACTAACAGAAACTGTAACACACAGCTGAAAGAAAAAGGATTAGACATACAATAGCCTAGGGAATAAAGACAATATTAAGGTGTAAGTGTAAAGCAGACTAATTCAGACTACCTCACCTATTAGAAGGAATATTTCTCTCTCTCTCTGGTGGGATCAGGGCTCTCTCTCTCTCCCTCCGTCACCACAGCTTCACTCCTCTGGCTCAACTGCTTCAACTGGCAGCTTCAACTCCTCCATCTGCTTTAATGCATTCTGATAAACTGGCAGCCCCAGCTGATAGTTCCAACTTTGTTCATATGACTGCTCTCTCCAGCTTCAGCAATCATCTGCCTTCTTTCTCCATTCCAGAAAACCAATTGAACTGAACTATACTCTTCAGCTCCAGCAAACATCCTACTCTTCACTCTTCAAGAACCAAACTGACCACTCCTCCTCTCCTGCAATTCGCTAATATGGAATCCTCTCCTCTAGTGGAAAGCTCCAGCGAGTAGCCTCCTCCCACCAGGTCCATGCACCGGGCTCCTTGCTCTAGACGCTCCCACAGTGATCAGCTGCTTGTTTCGTCTAGAGACTTGAGCCCAGGGACACTTCTTGATTAGATTCAGCTCTGGCCGGTTCTCTCCGGTTCGCTTAGGACGAACAACAGCTCAAAACTAAAATATTACCTTTATCCTACAAGCATCTCAGCTCTGCAGGGATAGAAATCAAAATGGAGTCTCTCTAGTTCTGGGCCTTGTAGGCCTGAGAAGGATGAAATAACCCTTAGCTCTGTCAGAGTACCTACACAAATCATACCAATATGTAATATAAAGTCAGGACCACAGGATCCACCCTCTACTATAGGCAGGATAATGAAAGGACACATAATTATGTCAAAGCCAATAGGCAATAGATGGATTAGAGTCAAGAATACGGGATCTATCATCATATAAAGCAGCTATCCTCTTCTAGGTCTGGAAAAAAGGGCTTAAAAGGGCCAACACAAGGTAAGAATACAGATTATGGATGTGAGCAAGCTTAAAGTCTTCATCACTCCGAAATAGAGCCAAAAACCATGTCAGAACACCATGTTAAGGCTGTACCCCGTATGCCACAAGAGTATAATCTCTCTGCAAGCTTTGAATGTTAGATGGCATTGAACGCTGCTGAGAAATCTAATAGGATCAGTACTACTGAACCACCTGCAGCCATTGTCTGCCTAAGGGAGTCAGTCACGGCCAGAATGGTGGTCTCTGTACTGAATCCTGGCCAGGAGCCTGATTGCGATGGATCCAGGATTTTATTGGATTCCAGATATGGACTTAACTGCCTATTTATTATACTTTCCAGCTGCTTGCCCAGCAAAGGTAGCAAGAAAATAGGACAGTAGTTACTGAGTACTCGAGGATCAGCTGTAGGTTTTTTCAATATTTGGCATACAAATGCATCCGTCCATGTTGAGGGGATGATATCCGATTGTATTGAGTGATTAAAAATATTTCAAATTGCTGGGGCAACACTAGTGGCTAGGAGAGCCATTTTCTTTGGAGGACAGAGGTCTTGAGGTGAGCCAGACTTAGAAGTAGACAGTAGCTTAGACACATCCTCAAGCATGGTTAATTCGAAACAGTCTAGAGTACTATAGGCCACCTTCCTTGAGTCTCCTAATCTAGTGAGAGACTCAGGGTTTTGAACGGTGGTAGATGGAAAATATGCATATATGTTAGAAATCTTCTTATGAAAATAGATTGCTAATGAATTACAGAACTCTTGAGATTCCACTGGGGATTTTCTGCAGACATATGGGTACACAAAGTCCCTTACTATGTTAAAAAGGGCTTTTGAGGAATTACTGGTGTGTTTGATTTGATTCATAATAAACAGACGTCTAGCAGTTTTTAAGTTCTGATGATAGCTAGACAATGACTGTTTATGGCGTAATCTGTTTTTAGGAACCTTACTTGATCGCTCTGCTGGTGCTGGTCCTCTTGTGTCCTGAGGATGTCAGGACGTAAGAGGACTTCATCCTCCGAGCAGCAGTGCACAAGAAGCAGCATTTGCAGCGTGGTGTGAAAAGGGAGCATTCCTCGGACAACCTCTCTGCAATCTAGCTGTGTGGTGCCTCCTGGGGGTACCTGCTGAGCTAGTTGGCCACCATGGACTCTCAGTATTCAAATGGACTTAATCCCCCAACTTAGAACATGCCAGGGGGCGCGTTTGCAGAATGGTGGAGAAAGGGAGCTTGTCCTTTGTGCACCTCTCAGCAATCCCACTGTGTGGGGCTTACTGGAGGTAATAGGTAGGCTAGTTGGCCAATAAAGGACCCCCATCAGCGAAAGGGACTTCATTCCCCATCAAAGATCACACCAGGGAATGTGTTTGTGGAGTGGTGGGCAAAGGGGACGTGGCCTGCTAGTCGAACTCATCAATGCTGCTGTGTGGGACCTACCGGCGGTAATAGGAGGAGTAGTTGCCCCCCAAGGATGTCCTTGGGTGACAACTACCCCTCTTGTTACCACCAGCAAGTACCGTATAGTGGGATTGCTAAGACGTCTTCGGAGGCCATACCCCCTTTCTCCACCATTCTGCAAACGCGCCTCCTGGCAGACTACGGGATGGGGGATGAAGTCCAATTTACTCCTGAGGAACTTTAGGGGCCAAGAAGCCCTACTGGTACCTCCTGTAAGCCCTATGCACCAGAGTTGCTGAGCGCTGCTCAGAGGCCCATCACCCTTTCTCCACCACTCTGCAAATGTACCTACTATTTAAAGAAGTGTTTGCAATGTAATAAGTTTCCCATTTGCGAGATTGGAGCTAGTAGCGTTGTAAATGCAAACGTTTTTTACAGATTTTTTTAAGTGGAGTGGATGTACGCTGTGTGTAGTGGAATTATGTGGTATGTTGTGCAGTGAAATTATGTGGATAGAAAGTATGTGGTATTTAGTGTATACGAATTATGTAGAGTGGGATTATGTGTTATGGAGAGTAATCATGTGGTATGGTAATCTGTGTTATGGAGTGGTAATCTCAGGTTTAGTCTTCTTCGTTTCCATAGAAGCTCAACTATGAACTCAGTGAGACAAAAAAAAGCAGGTGCACTCTTTGGCCGCACCTACTTTCACACAATTATACAATTTCTGCATTAGCCACATAATTCATCATCTGCCCTCTAATGTTCAGATTTGAACAAAAAAAGCCTTGTTTCTAGCTAAATCTCGTCAAACGTTACCACAAATGCAGCGACAAGTGTTACAGCATGGTGCAATGCCCTTTGCAAACCTAGAATGGTCTCCTTTTACTTATTGCTAAATGTTGGTGTTAGATTGGTACTAATGGTGTGCAAGTCACTCTTGCCTCTTTCTGCATTTCTGTTGCTTCAATCTGCATGTTTCTTTCTTTTTCAGCACTTCTCTTAACTTCATTCGGCAAATGTCTTGTACTTTCTGCACCTCTATTCCCTCTTTCTGCATATCTGTTGCATCTTTCTCACCTCATTTGCTTCTGTTGTCTCTTTCTGCACTCATCTTCCCTCTTTCTGTACCTTTCCTGCCAGTTTTTGCATCTCACTTGCCTCTTTCTGCCTTGTCTTGCTTCTTTCTACACCTCTGTTGCTTCTTTCAGCAAATCTATGGCCTCTGTGTTCACTTCTCTTGCCTGTTTCTGCTAATTTCCTCTCTCTTCTTGCACCTCTGTTGCTTCGTTCTGCCCTTCCCTTGCCTCTTTCTGCACCACTGTTGCTTCATTCTGGACTTTCCTTGCTTCTTTCTGCACCTCTATTGCTTCTTTACGAACCCCATGTTGTCTCTTTATGTACCTCTTTTGTCTTTTCCTGCACCTTTCTTGCCTTTTTCTGCACCTCTCTTCCCTCTTTCTGCACGTCTGTGCCCTCTTTCTGCAACTCATTTGCTTCTTTCTGCATCCCTGTTTTCTCTTTCTGCACTTGTCTTCCCTCTTTCTGTACCTTTCCTGCCTGTTATTGCATCTCACTTGCCTCTTTCTGCACTTTTCTTGCTTCTTTCTATACCTCTGTTGCTTCATTCAGCAATTCTCTTGCCTCTTTGTGCACTTCTCTTGCCTGTTTCCGTACCTCTCTTGCCTCTGTTGGCTCTTTCTACACATCACTTGCTCCTTTCCACGCTTCTCTTGACTTGTTCTGCACTCCTGTTCCTTTATTCAGCACATTCCATGCTTCTTTCTGCACCTCGTTTCTTGCTGTTTTCTGCACCTCTGCTCCCTCTTTCTGCATGTCTGTTGCCACTTTCTGCACTTCATTTGCTTCTTTCTACACTCCTGTGGTCTATTTCTGTACTCGTCTTCCCTCTTTCTGTACCTTTCCTGCCTGTTATTGAATCTCACTTGCTTCTTTCCGCACTTTTCTTGCTTCTTACTACACCTCTGTTGATTTTTTCTGCGAGTGTATTGCCTCCCTGTGCACATTTCTTGCCTCTTTTTGCATCTCTGGTGGCTCTTTCTGTACCTCACTTGCTCCTTTCTACACTTGTCTTGTCTCTTTCTGCACCCCTGTTGCTACGTTATGCACTTTCAAAGCTTCATTCTGCACCTGTCTTGCTTCTTTCTGCACCCCTGTTGTCTCTTTCTGCACTTGTCTTCCCTGTTTCTGTATGTTTCCAGCCTGATTCTTTTAATCTCACTTGCATCTTTCTGCACTTTTCTGGCTTCTTTCTACACCTTTGTTTCTTCTTTCAGCAATTTTCTTACCTCTTTGTGCACTTCGCTTTCCTGTTTCTGCACCTCTCATGCCTCTTTTTGTACCTCTGTTGGCTCTTTCTGCAACTCACTTGCTCCTTTTTTTATACTTCTCTTGCCTCGTTCTGCACCCCTGTTCCTTCATTCTGCACTTTCCATGCTTCTTTCTGTACCAGTCTTCCTGTTTCCGCACCCCTGTTGTCTCTGTATGTAACCTTTTTGCCGCTTTCTGCACTTTTATTGCCGTTTTCTGCACCTCTCTTCCCTCTTTCTGCACGTCTGTTGCCACTTTCTGCACTGCATTTGCTTCTTTCTGCTCCCCTGTTGTCTATTTCTGCACTCGTATTCCATCATTCTGTACATTTCCTGCCTGTTTTTGCATCTCACTTGCCTCTTTCTGAACTTTTCTTGCTTCTTTCTACACCTCTGTTTCTTCTTTGAACACTTCCTTTCCCTGTTTCTGCACCTCTCTTTCCTTTTTGAACCTCTGTTGGGTCTTTCTGCACCTCACTTGCTCCTTTCTACACTTCTATTGCCTCGTTATGCACTCCTGTTGCTTCATTCTGCACTTTCCATGCTTCTTTCTGTACCTCTCTTGCTTCTTTCCACACTCCTATTGTCTCTGTATGTAATCTTTTTGCCTCTTTCTGCACTTTTCTTGCCATTTTTTGTACCTCTCTTCACTCTTTTTGCAAGTCTGTTTTCACTCTCTGCTCTTCTTTTGCTTCTTTTTGCACCCCGGTTGTCTATTTCTGCGCTCGTATTCCCTCTATCTGTACCTTTCCTGCCTTTTATTGAAAACTCGCTTGCTTCTTTTGTTGCTTCTTACTACACCTCTGTTGATTCTTTCAGCAAGTCTCATGCCTCCTTGTGCACATCTCTTTCCTGTTTCTGCATGTCTATTGCCTCTTTTTGCACCTCTGTTGGCTCTTTCTGCACCTCACATGCTCCTTTCTATACTTCTTTTGCCTCTTTCTGCACCCCTGTTGCTTCATTATGCACATTCAATGCTTCTTTCTGCACCTGTCTTCTTTCATTATGCACATTCAATGCTTCTTTCTGCACCTGTCTTGCTTCTTTCTGCATCCTTGTTGTCTCTGTATGTACCACTTTTGCCTTTCTGCACTTTGTTTGCCTTTTTATGCACCTCTCTTCCCTCTTTGTGCATGTATGTTGCCTCTTTGCACCTTATTTGTTTCTTTCTGCTCCCCTGTTGTCTCTTTCTGCACTTGTTTTCTATCTTTCTGTACATTTCCTGCCTGTTTTTGCATCTCACTTGCCTTTTTATTCATTTTTCTTGCTTCTTTCTACACCTCTGTTTCTTCTTACAGCCATTCTCTTGTTTCTTTGCGTACATCTCGTGCCTGTTTCCGCACCTCTCTTGGCACTTTGTGCCCCTCTGTTGGTTCTTTCTGCACTCGTCTCCCCTCTTTCTGTACCTTTCCTGCCTTTTTTGTATTTGAATTGCCTCTTTCTGCACTTTTCCTGTTTCTTTCCACACCTCTGTAGCTCCTTTCAGCAATTCTCTTGCCTCTTTGTGCACTTCCCTTGGCTGTTTCTGCACCTCTCTTGCCTCTTTTTGCACCACTATTGGCTCTTTCTGTGCCTAACTTGCTCCGTTCTGTACTTCTCTTGCCTCTTTCGGCATCACTGTTGCTTCATTCTGCACTTTCAATGCTTCTTTTTGCACCTGTCTTTCTTCTTTCTGTACCCCTGTTTTCTCTTTTAAATACCTCTTTTTCCTCTTTCTGCATTTTCTCTGCCTTTTTCTGCACCTCTCTTCCCTCTTTCTGCACTTCTCTTGCCTCTTTCTGTACTCCTGTTGCTTCATTCTGCACTTTCCATGCTTCTTTCCGCACCAGTCTTGCTTCTTTCTGCACCCCTCCTGCCTCTTTCTGTACCTCTCTTGCCTCTTTGTGCACATATCTTACCTTTTTCTGTATCCCTCATGCCTCTCTCCACCCATTTTCCCTCTTTTTGCATCTCTGTTTGTTATTTATGTGTTGTTCTTGCTTCTATCTGCACCTTACGTGCCTCTTTCTGCACTCCTCTTGCTTCTTTTTACGCCTCAGTTGCTTATTTAAGCAATTCTCTTGCCTCTTTCTGCACTTCTCTTTTTCGTTCTGTACCCCTCCTGCCTCTTTCTGTGGCTCTCTTGCCTCTTTCTGCATCTTTCCTACCCCTTTCTGTACATCTCTTACCTCTTTCAGCACCTGGGTTTCTTCTTTCTGCACTTCTCTTGCCTCCTTCTGCTCCTCTTATTTAGAGGTAGTTTAAATCCCCCTGCACTATTATGTACTAGGGCCATACAGGGGAGGTCATGCCAATCACAGGGGTACCCCAACCCATAGTGGACCCTAGTGTTTGATGGTGTTTTCGCTGTATTATAAGTGTCAGTTACCAACAGCACCTGTGAGAAAATAAATTGGGGGCACAGGATGACTTGTAGTGTAGTTCCTATATTCCCAATAGTCTCTGCGCATTAGAATAATATATTCAGCAGTGTAGACGTAGGACTGGGGTCGACTAGGTCTCAACTGACTATATTAGACTTAAGGTTTGCCAGCTAGCTCAGAGGTCACTAGAAACTTCCTCGAATAAACGAGGAGGAGTTTAACCTCCCTGGATAGACAAGAAGGGATTAGCTTCCAAAAACTATATAACATGACAACTTTGCTCTCTCAGAATAAGAGTGTATCTCTAGAGTCGTGTGAAAACAATAAACAGCTATTTCACTCAGTCATTGTCCGTACTTAGTTTCACCAGAGTGAAGAGAAAAGAGAGATGGGCGCTTTCAATAAAAGGTATAATGTATTGAGCAGTCTTCTTTCTCATGCAAGAGAAATTAATTGCCATTATTGCAATACTTAATGTAAAGTAAAGTGCGTATAGTAAAAAGAGCATTATGAAATAATACTGTAAAAGCATTGATATGGTTTCTTAGCCATAAGATACATTAAAATGGATAAAATATATACATACATATATACATTGACTAACGTACTCAACTGTTGCTTCTAGATACGCCTACCCCGGTGTACCTGACCTAAGCCTAATACGTGGAAAGGAGTAAGTAAGTAGCAGTTTAAGTTAAATTGGTTTTTGCAAAGAATCTGACTCAAGAATTTTCTTTTAGGATTTAGTCAGCTCTGTACCTTGGTAATAGAATGCAGGAGGTCTGGTATCTCTCTTTCAGGACTCGATATTCCAGCAGCCCGCGAAGGCGGCTGAGAACACCGGAGCTGGATTTCTCTGCAGGAGAAAAGACAGCGTCTCTCTCAGTGCGTCAAAGAGGAGGGGCAGCGTTCATGGGCTCTCACATCAGCTGGGCTCTCGGGCAAGTAGATAGCTGCTCGGCTCCAAAACCACCACTGTGTGTTTGCTTAAGGCAACCTTGGTATATTTATACCTGAAAGGTGCCGAGTTTGACGTAAGGTTTGGACATAAGATGTCAATAAAGATGTCACTAAGAACTAACTGTTCCTTTAGTGTTCGCAGGAGTTTTAATGACAAATTAAAACAAAAGCAAACGGGGATTTCCCAGGTTGCTAGAGGTTTGGTGCGTCAAAAGAACTTGTTGTGCTTTCTAGGAATCCAGGGAAGTAGCTTCTGCTGTGCTTTGGACTGCAAGGGCTATTCACCTAAATATGGATCTGATTCCTATTCCATTATAGGGATATTATTGATTATAGCCGTACAAGGGCATAAAATAGCAATATTGATTCAGGTTCCTAGATAAACCACAACAGACTTTGCAACAAGGCCTCTTTCTGCTCGTCTGTTGCCTCTTTCTGAATTTCTCTTGCTTCTTTCTGTGCCTTGTTTCCTCCTTCTGCACATGGCCTACCTTTGTAGGCATAGTTAGAAATTAGTGTTTAAAAAACCTTTGATATTCGCTGAAATAAACACAGGTATCAGGGATGTTATAGTTAGTTTGACAATTCACTCATACAAAATCATTGAAATTCCCCTGTTATAGTTAGTTTAGCTAACTATAACTTGTGCCCCCGCAATGCACTGCTGATGACGTCACACATGACATCATTCATGACATGGTCATCATTCAGACATCTTAAAAGACATCACTGATTGCATCACTGATGACATCTGATGACATCACTGATGACATCATCTACGTGACAATCTGATGCACCTCCTCATTCCCTAATATAACCTTTGATACACCGAAACTAAAATACAGATTACCATTTTTGAAACCATAGACACACCAATACCAGTATATATCCACTCACTAATTCCTAGGTCTACACTTACATCCACTCATTCACCCATAAAGGCACTCATACGGCACTGTCATATGCACTCACATATCTATACGGACACTAACGCACCGCCACTCATCCATAGAGTGCGCCTTCCCATTGCACTTATTATTGAACTACTGCAGTCTGTTGCGGACCCCTGGCCCCCGGGACACAATCTTTCTGGATCTTGAAACAGTCAGGGGGGGTCCACATGGACTCCTCCTGGAGCCCTAAATTGCTTTTGGGACCATGACCTCCCGGGGCCAGCTCCTGCAATGTCCCAGGGTCCCCTGGGTGATGAGGTCCTCTTGTGTCCTGAGGACCTCAGGACACAAGTAGCGTCATCCCCCGAGCAGTAGTGTGCCAGGAGGCGCATTTGGAGAGTGGTATAAAAAGGGGCGTGGCCTCAGACCACTCTCATCAAACCAGCTGTATGAGGCTTACTAGAGGTAACAAGATGACTAGTTGGCCCCCAGGGACTCTCAGGAGGAAAGGGGACTTCATCCCCCAACCAAGAGCATGCCAGGAGGTGCGTTTGCTGAGTGGTGGACAAAGGGGGCATGGCCTGTGACTAGGCCTGGGTGGTAAATTTCGTTCCCCTCACGGAATTTGCGGAATTTGGGTAATTTTGCGTCCCGCGGAGAACGCAAAATTGCCCATAAATGTTGCGTTCCGCGAGTTCGCGAAATGTTTTGCTTGTTTGCTTTCTCAAATGTGTGTTCGCAAGATATTTCCCCCCGAGCACGCCAACAGCGATTGCGAACAGTAAAAAAGCATTGCGAACAAGCAATTCCGCACGTTTACGGTATTTCTGCATGTTCGCTGAGATTTTTTACCGTTTCGCAGAGATTTGCGTAACACGATTACCAAATCCCACCCACCCCTACCTGTGACCACCTAGCAGCAATCTCATTATCTGGGGCATACTGGAGGTATCATGTAGGCTATTTTGCTTCTAACGACCCCCAGCAGCGAAGGGGACTTCAATCCCCATCCAAGAGCATGCCAAGGAGTGCTTTTGCTGAGTTGTGGGGAACGGAGCCTCTAGCCTGCTATGACAATTTTCAATCCTGCTGTGTCCTTGGGGGCCAACTACCTCTCCTTTTACCACCACTAAGTACCATACAGTGGGATTGCTAATAAATCTTAGGAGCCAATGTCCCCCCTTTCTCCACCACTCTGCAAACGTGCCTTCTGGAAAAGTACTGCTTGGGGGATGAAGTTCATTTTACTTCTGAGGGACTTTGGAGGCCAAGAAGCTCTACTTGTACCTATTGTAAGTCCTATGCAGCAGAATTCCAGAGCGCTGGTCGGAGGCCCAGACCCCTTTCAGCACCACTCTGCAAACACGACTACCAGTTAAAGAAGCATTTGTAATGTAATAGGTCTCACATTTGCGAGAGTTAAAGCTATTGGGGTTGTAAACGTAATAGGTTGTTACCCATGTTTTTTGGAGTAGAGTAGATGTACGTTGTGTGTAGTAGAATTGTGTGGTATGTTGTGCGATGAAATTATGTGAATAGAAATTATGTGGTATTTAGTGTACACGAATTATGTTTAGTGTGATTATGTGTTTTGGAGAGGATTATGTGGTATCGTAGTCTGTGTTGTGGAGTGGTAACCTCAGGTTTAGTCTTCCTCATTTCTATAGAAGCTAAACTATAAACTCAATGAGACAAAAAAGAAGGAACCACTGAGGAGCACTTCTGGACCTAGTCAGATATATGAGCAGGGCCACTGGGATCATGTGATTGTGCGGATGCACCAATTTTCAAATAAATAAACATTTTCCACATTTGCCAAATATTACATCATCTGCTGCCTAATCTGCAGATTTGAACAAAAAAGCATTAGTTCTAGTTCAACGGCTCAATTGTTCCCAAAAATGCAGCATCATGTGTTACAGCGTGTTGGAAGTACATTTGCAATGCTGGAACGGTCACGTGTTACTTATTGCAAAATGTTGGTGTTAAACTGGTTCCAATTGTGCTCAGACCCCTCTTATTTCTGTGCCTCTCTTGCCTCTTTATGCATTTCTCTTGTTTCTTTCTGCATCTTTCTTCCTCTTTCTGCACCTCACTGTCTTCTTTCTGCACTTCACTCTGTAATTCTCTTGTCTCTTTCTGTACCTCACTTGCCTCTTCCTGTACTTCTCTTGCTCCTTTCTACACCTCTCTTTCCTCTTTCTGTACCTCTCTTGTCTTTTTCTGCACCTCACTTAGCTCTTTATGCACCACACTCTCTTCCTTCGGCACCTCTCTTGCCTCTTTCTGCACTGTTCTTGCCCCTTTCTGAACTTCTCAAGTCTCTGTCTGGACCTCTATTGCCTCTTTCTACACCTCAAGTGCTTATTTCTCTACTTCTTTTGCCTCTTTCCATACTTAACGACTTTTTCTATACCTCTCTTGCCTCTTTCTGCATCTCAATTGCCACTTTCTGCTCTTTTCTTGCCTGTTTCTGAACCTTCCTCTCTTCTTTCTGCACCTCTCTGTCCTCTTTCTGCTCCTCTCTTGCCTTCTTTTGCACCCTTGTTGTCTCTTTCAGCACCTTTGTTGCTTCTTTCTTCACTGTTTTTCCTTCTTCCTGCACCCTCTTGCCTCTTTTTGCACCCTCTTGCCTCTTTCTGAAGCCTGTTCCCTCTTTGTGCATCTCTCTTACCTCTTTCTGCACCCCTCTAGCCTCTTTCTGCACCTCTGTTTGATCTTTTTGCACTACTATTGCTTCTATATGTACCTCCTGCGCAAATTGCTATTTGCTTCTTGACTCTTTCTGTCCCCCTGTTCCCTCTTTCTGCACCTTTCCTGCCTGTTTCTGCACCCTTCTTGTCTCTTTCAGCACCTCTGTTGCTTCTATCTTCACTTTTCTTGCTTCTGTCTGCACCCCTCTTGTCTCTTTCTGTATCCTCCTGCTTCTTCATGCACCTCTCCTACCTCTTTCTGCAACCCTCTTACCTCTTTCTGCACCTCTGTTGCTTCTTTCTGTACTGCTATTGCTTCTATATGCACCTCTTTTGCACATTTCTAAATACCTTTTGCCTTTTTCTGTACCCCTGTTCCCTCTTTCTGCACATTTCCTGCCTGTTTCTGCACCCCTCTTGCCTCTTTCTTCACTTCTCTTGCTTCTTTCTGCACCCATCTTATATCTTACTGTAACCCTCTTGCTTCTTTCTCTACCCCTGTTTACTTGCCTCTTTCAGCACCTCTGTTCCTTCTTTCTGTACCCCTCTTTCTTACCTCTTTCTGTACCCCTCTACATCTTTGTGCACCTTTCCTTCTTTCTGCACCTCTCTTCCCTTTTTCTGCAGTTATTTTCCTCTTTATGCACTTCTTGTGCTTCTTTATGCACTTCTCTTGCCTCTTTTAGTTCCACTCTTGCCTCTTACTGAACCCATGTTGCATCTTCCTGCAGTTCTCTTGCCATTTTCTGCACCTCTCTTGCATCTTTCTGCACCTCACTTACCTCTTTCTGCACTTCTCTCTTTTGTTTCTGCATCCCTCTTGTGTCTTTATAAACCTCTCTTGCCTCTTTCTGTACCTCACTTGCTTCTTTCTGCACCCCTCTTGCCTCTTTCTGTACCTCACATCCCTCATTCTGTACCTCTGTTGCCTCTTTCTGCACCCCTTTTACCTCTTTCTGCACTTCTCCTGCCTCTTTCTGCACACTTTGTGCCACTTTCAACATCTCTTTTGCATCTTTCTGCATTTCTCTTCCTTCTTTCTGCACCCTTCCCGCTTCTTTCTGTACCCCCCTTGCCTCTTTCAGCACCTCCCTATCTATTTCTACACCCCTTTTGCCTTCTTTTGCACCTCTGTTGGTTCTTTCTGCACTGCTCTTGCTTCTTTCTGAACCTCTTTTCCAAATGTCTGCATCTCTCATGCCTCTTTCTACACCCCTCTTCCCTATTTCTCCACCACTCTTGCTTCTTTCTGCACTTCTCTTGCTTGTTTCTGCACTGCTCTTGCTTGTTTCTGCACTCTCTTGCAAATTTCTATATCCCTCTTGCCTCTTTCTTCATCCCTGTTCCCTCATTCTGTACCCTTCATGCCTGTTACTGAGCCTCTCTTGCCTCTTTTGACACCCCTGTTGCTTCTTTCTGCAACCCTCTTCTTTCTGCATTGCTGGTGCTTCTTTCTGCACTCCTATTTCCTCTTTCTGTACTTCTCCTGTATCTTTCTGCAGCACCTTTGACTCTTTCTGCACCCTTGCCGAGCACTTAGTGGGCAGCTGCTACATTTAGGCTGTGCCCCTGTCCCTTTTGCTCTAGCTGCCTAGGCAGCGTGCCCTGACTGTTGGTGGACAGTGGGTGCCGGTGGCCATCAGGGTGATTCTACTGCTGCCCAGCAATTAGTGGGCAGCTGCCACATTTATGCCCTAAACTTTTGTGCACTCTTCTTTTGCTGCATGCGCAGCCAGCCCTGACTTTTGGGACAAAGGGCGTTTGATCCCCATGGGAGGCCAGTTGGCCTGGGGTCAGTATCCAATGTGAGTTTGGCGCAAGGTGATTTCCTACTGTTTTTATGATGATAATTGCCTAATGTGAGTTATGCATAACGTGCAATGCCTTTATGCCAGTGATACCTCTAAATGTGTTTTTATGATTAGGAGGTTGTTTTGTCTAGTATAGTTTATGTTATGTTATGTTAATAACTTTTATTAGGCGCACAGCTGCCTCAGCGAAGGGGCGTCCTGGCGCCTGATCAAGTACCACAACATAACAGATCGATGCTGGAAAGAGAGGGGATCAGTCAGCAGTAGCGAACAGATGAGTTTTTATGGCGCGTCTGAAGAGAGTCAGGCTGTTCAGGGCACGAATATGGACAGGGAGAGAGTTCCACAATCCTGCCGCCAGAACTCGAAAGGAACGACCTCCCATCCTACTCAGTCTGAACCTGGTCTTAATCGCCAGATGGAGAGACTCCGACCTGAGAGCCCGCGTGGGAACATAGGGGGAAACAAGACCCGCAAGGGCTGGAGGAGAGGAGAGTTTCAAGATCTTAAATGTTAGACAAAGAGCCTTGAATTTAATTCTCTGTCTGACCGGCAGCCAGTGAAGAGAGGTCAAGACTGCAGAGACAGAGCAACGTCTCGGAAGGCCAACAATGGCCCGCGCCGCGGCATTCTGCACCCTCTGCAGCCTAGTAGCCTCCGCCTGATTCACTCCAAGCAGCAGTGCGCTCCCATAGTCCAGCCGAGAAAGAATGGAGGCTTGGACCACCAGTTGCCGAGTAGGGGGGTCGAAGAATTTGAGGACAGGTCTCAGTCCTCGCAGAATACCATAACAGGTAGCTGCAATCTTCTTAGTGTGGCTGGTAAAGGAGAGTGTAGGATCCAGCCACACCCCCAAGTTCTTAACTTCGGCAGCTGGGATGGGAGTCACCCCAATTCTGGAGGCCACCACTGATCTCCCCAAAGTTCCGCCTGCTTCCCTAGAATCAGGACCTCGTTTTTTTTGGCATTTAACTGTAAACAGTTAATGCGCATCCAGTTTGCCACGGCTAAGAGTCCTGCGCGGAATCTGGGAGCAGTCACCTCAGGGTCCCCACTGAGTGTCACCGCCAGCTGCGTGTCGTCGGCATACGATGTCATGGTTAAGCCACATTGTCTAACGACTGCAGCCAGCGGTTTCACATATAAGTTGAACAAAGTGGGGCTCAGCGCAGAGCCCTGAGGGACTCCCAGTCCCAAAGGATGGAAGGAGGACTGACCAGGTGGAATGGCCACTTTAAAAAACGGGTCCAAAAGGTGCTAGTGAGTTTATGTTTTCCTGCGTGATCTAAGCCTATGGTGATTAGTATTGCGTACCAGTAGTTACTGGTTGTGTTCTACAATTGGTATTTTATGCTACAATTATCTTATGTCCTACATCTACTATTTCTACAAAGTGCTGATTTTGACAGTGGCCCAAGTGGCCCTGTGTTACGTAAATAATCTCCTGTAAATACTGCCCAGTGCCAGTTGGCACAGTGTATCTGTGTGATTATGATCTAATGTGTTTATGGTAATACAAAGGCTATTTTTATGAATAACCTTGTGTGGAGTTCCTTTTTGTGGTGTTCCTAGTGTGTTGCTGCTGTGAGACTCTGTTGCACAAACTCTTTACCCATTGCCTCTGGGATAAGCCTGACTGCTCGTGCCAAGCTGCCAAGGGGGTGAGCAGCGGTTATCTTGGCGGATCACTGAAATAATATAGACTGCCAAAATATCGACCTGCAAAAATATCGTTGACAAAATATCGACAAACAAAATATCGACTTTCTATCTACAAACAGGTAAGTACAAAAATATTGAGTACAAAATATCGTTAACAATAATATAGATGTAAAAAATATCGACTTTATTAAAAACAGTGTTAAATTAAATTAATATTACATTTTAATAACTAAAATATACTTAAAAATACTTAAATTAAATTATAATAATTAAATAATAAATGAAAATAATAAAAAAAAAATTTACAATCTTATTTGTTGAGCCTGAACCCTAAAATATACCCCTTTACCCAAAAACCCAAAACTGACCCTGAACCCTAAAAATACCCCTTTACCCAAAAACTAAAAACTGACCCTGAACCCTAAAAATGCCCCTTTACCCAAAAACTGAAAACTGACCTTGAACCCTAAAAATGCCCCTTTACCCAAAAAACTGAAAACTGACCCTGAACCCTAAAAATGCCCCTTTACCCAAAAACTGAAAACTGACCCTGAACCCTAAAAATGCCCCTTTACCCAAAAACTGAAAACTGACCCTGAACCCTAAAAATGCCCCTTTACCCAAAAACTAAAAACTGACCCTGAACCCTAAAAATGCCCCTTTACCCAAAAACTGAAAACTGACCCTGAACCCTAAAAATGCCCCTTTACCCAAAAACTGACCCTGAACTCTAAAAATGCCCCTTTACCCAAAAACTAAAAACTGACCCTGAACCCTAAAAATACTCCTTTACCCAAAATTTATCAATATTATTTAATTACCAATTAATTATTAATTAACAATAACAATAAAGTAAATATATTAGCACATTAGCTGTAATTATTTTAATAATTAATATTAATTTTTCCCAATTAATTACTTAACAATAACACAAAATTATATATATTAAAATGTACTCTAATTAATGTAATTAACTAATTACAATTAATCAATTACCAATTAATTACTAATTCAAAATATGCACAAAATTATATTAATTAATTAACTAATTATTATTAATTATCAATTAATTATTAATTATAAATATTTACAAACATATATTAATTAATTAATTATTATTAAATTACTTCCCACCCTATTCCCCTATAAACCCACAACCCGCTACAGAATTACATAACGCAATTATTTAAAAAACTAATTCCATTTAATAAAATATTTTATAACATTAATACACACTTTTCACACATATTATTACATAAAAATACACTATAAAATATTATATATTATTAAAAATTCGATATTTTTGCTATCTATATTTTAAACAGTCGATATTACTTCACTTACCTGAAAAACGATATTTTTGTAGTCGATATTATGTCCAGTCGATATTTTGTCCAGTCTATATTTAAAACTCGATATTATGTCCAGTCGATATTTTGGAGTCGATATTTTGTCTGTTTACCATCTTGGCGTGTAACTCCCTTGCCCTGACTAGAGTGGTGGTTTTTGCCTGGCTTTGGCGCAAGCCTTAGCCAACCAGATATCCCATTTCTAACAGGGACGTTATAGTTAGAAATTAGCATTTAAAAAACCTTTGAAATGCACTCAAAAAAACATAGGTATTAGGGACGTTATAGTTAGAAATTAGCATTGAAAAAAACCTTTGAAATTCACTCAAAAAACATAGGTTTCAGGGACGTTTTAGTCAGAAATTAGCATTTAAAAGACCTTACAAATTCACTGAAAAAAACCACAGGTTTCAGGGAGGTTATAGTTAGTTGGACATTTCACTCATACAAAACCAGAGAAGTGTCCATTATAGTTAGTTGAGCAAACTATAACTTGTGTCCCCGTGATGCACTGCTGATGACATCACATATTACATCATTCATGAAATGGTCAGTGACATCACTGATGACATCACTGAAAACATCATCCACGTGATAATCTGATGCACCTCCTCACACCCTAATATACCATTTGATACACCCACTCTAAAATACTGACTAACATTTTCAAAACCATGGACACACCAATACTAGTTACTACATACCCACTCACTGATTCCTAGGTCTACACACACATCCACTCATTCACCCATACAGTCCCTCATACATGCGGTCACTCTTCAGTACAGACCTATGATATGCACTCATCTACCTACACAGACACTCACACACTGCCACTCATCCATAGACTTACTTACACACCTAGTCAGTCATGCAAAGAATGAAGCACATTTCTTTTTACTCACCTATACAGTTATACACACACCACCATATACATATTCTAACACATACTTCCTCTCTTATTCAAACACTGATGCAAGCACACGCTCATCCATACAGCCACTCTCACATTCAGTCACTCTCACATATAGTCATTTATATAATCCAAAACTTACATATACTGCATTTCATATATGTAGTTACTCACACATGTACCACTGAGACATCGCTTCACTCACCAACACACCCACTCACACATCTATTCACAGAGTCACACACCCCTCACCCACCCACACAGACACTCAGGCACCCATACAGATACTCAGACAGCCAATCAATAACCCATATAGACACTCATGTAGTCACGGGTGCGCGACTCCCATAAAATGTTTATCTTTTAAAAGTAAATATATATAACTTTAATATGTGGATTAAAGGAAGAGATTATCTAAACCTAATAGAAAAATCATATATTTCTAATTGGAATAAAGTTCTATTATTGTTAAATATATTTTTCTGAAATCGCGCTGGGTGCCTGCTGGATGCGCGCCCAGTGTGCAAACCCCATTCGATTTGAAAAGAAAGCACCTTATTGGTTTACAAGGTTTTGTTTCTAGAATGTGAAGGACCCCTACCCTTTTTTCATTCCTTCATCTACATCCTAGGAGGCAAACCTGTTGTGTTTGCTAGCTACCTTGTACCTTTTTTAGGGGGGTTTTCATCTAAAATATGGCTTCTTCAACTGCTGCCAACCTGGTAACAGAGGAAGAAGAAGAGTTTCAGGAACAACTAAAAAAGAACAAATCTATTATTTGGACCTTCTTCACAATTCCTGAAGGGGAAAAGAAGGTCAATGCTGGAAAAGTAAGCTGCACTCTATGCCTGAGAGTGCTCTCATGCGGAAGCGAAAAATAATATTCCTATGGCACTTCCAGCATGCTCAAACATCTCCAGACACTACATCCTCGGCATCTGGCCTGCAAAAATCCTTGTCGCGCCCAGGAATCTGCAAAGCATGATTACCAGGCTGCTGGACCAAGCACCTCTGGAGTAAACTGTGAACCTGACATCTGTCCTCAGTTCGCTAATCATAGACAACTTTGCATCAAGTGCAACGCTGTAGTGTGTTTGGGTGAGCAGTCTGTTGATGCTGTGGTTTCTGCTGCAAGCCAGAAATCACACATTTAAATTTTTGGGGTTGCATTTTTTCCTGCAATGACTACTTAATTGCAAAGTTGGACACTTTGTTCTGTTTTTTTCCATTTTTTTAAAACCACCCAAAAAAATTACAAAATAGTTAAAAAACATAAAAAAATTATAAAATTGAAAAAAGAAGAAAAAAACGGTTCTGTTCAGAACCTCCTATTCTGTTTAAAAAAGAGCAATATGTGTATGGTACTGCCTGGATGATTGCATGGGTACATATGTAGAGCTTGAGTAATTTAAAGAGTGCATGATTTGTGCATAAGTTATTGTATGAGCGCATCACTAGTGTGTGTGTGATTGGATGAGTGCATTGGTAGTTACTGGGTGATTCCATGAGTACATGGGTAGTCCCTATGTGATTGGACAAGTATGGGTTATACCTGGCTGATTTCATGAGTGTATGGATTGTTCCTGGTGATTGGACAAGTGTATGGGTAATGCCTGGCTGATTGTATGAGTGCATGGGTAGTGCCTGCCTGAATGCATGAGTGCATAGAAAATGTGTGGTGATTGCATGAGTGCATGAGTAGTGCCTGCATGACTGGACGAGCACATGAGTAATACTTGAGTGGATGCATGGGTAGTGCATAGAGAATTGTGGCAGTGCATGTGTTAGTGACTGGGTCATTGCATGACTCCTGAGTGGATGATTAAAGTACTGCAAGGAGAATGCATGGTGAGTTTTTAAGTGCCTGTATATTGGCAGAGTGTTTGGATTAGTACATGGTAGTTCCTGGATGACTGGAGGAATGCACAGTGAGTGACAGGGTGATTGTTGTACTGCATGGATCCTACCAGGGGAATTGAAGGAGCAAATGAGAAGTGTGTAGGTGGCTCGAGGACTGTATGGGTAGTACACAGGGATTGTAGCAGTGCATGTGTTAGTGCCTGGACCATTGCATGAGTACATGGTTAGTGACTGGATATTTAGAGTACTGCAAGGAGAGTGCATGGTGAATTTATAAGTACTTGGGTTTTGGTGCAGTGATTGGATAAGCACATAGGATTGGATGGGTGATTAGAGGACTGCATATGGAGTACCAGGGAGATTACTAGACTGCATAGGTAGTCCTCAAGAGATTGCAGCAGTGCATGTATGAGTGATTGGGTCATTGCATAACTACATGGGTACTGTGTGGATGATTAGGTTCCTGCAAGGAGAGTGCATAGTGAATTTATAAGTGCTTGGGTATTGGTGGAGTACTTGGATTACTACATGCGAGTGGCCGGGTGACTGCAGAAGTGAACATGAAGTGACAGGGTGATTGCAGGACTGCATGGGTACTACCAGAGGAATTAAAAGAGTGAATGACAAATGTGTAGGTGGTTAGAGGACTGCATGGATAGTACACATGGATTGTAGCAGTGCATGTGTTAGTATCCATTAGACCTTGCACCATTGGCGTGGGTCACCCTTCCATTTTTTTATTTTGCCTCCACTGTGTTTGCTGGTGTTAGATGCTCTAGGCACTGTGCCACTGCCATTCATTGTCACAGCACAAATGCTCCTTATTGTAAATTGGCTGTATGAATTGGTATAATCCTAACTTACCCAAGGAATATGATAGGAAAGTCGAATTTAGTATGCCTGAGCTCCGAATATTAAAGTGCAACTTTTTGTGAAGATTGTTTTTAAATTCTGTGTTTGAAAATACCACTTTTAGGTAGTAGGTATATTCTTGCCTAAGCCTTCCAGTGTGATCTGCTGTAATGTGTATTGGCTGTCTTGTTTTGGAGGGTCACCTGGATTGAATAGAGAGATCTGCAGGTGAAATATGGGAAGGGGTGACCCTTTGATCTGAGCTGGGCTGCGCCTGGCAAGGTCAATGATGGGTCTACTTCCCACTGTGCGTCTGATGGCAGACCCCCGCTTTCTGAAAGGCAGGATACAGCCTTGTAAACAAAGTGCTCCAGGACGACACCAAACTGGTTCTGGCTGGGTTCAGAGATTTGTGACTTTTTGAGAACAATGACTTTTTGGGGTATAAAGATCTGTGCTGAAACCCCTACAGGGTGTGTTACTTCTGGATGTCAAGACAAACCTCTGTCTATGTAACTAAGGAGAAAGGACTTTGAAACTTTCATCCATCTTGCTGAAGCAACTACCCAAGGGCATGATTTGAGCTTGCCTCCTGCTGAAGTCTCAGGGATATTAGACTTCACCCATCAGCCGCCCGGATTTCTATTTGAGAGGAATTCTACTCACAGGTGAGGCCTTTGTTGAGAATTCCAGAGCTTTTGGTTTTACTGCGGGGAACGTGGGCTGAAATTCATCACATCGCTATTGTGGGCTGCCGCAGCTGTGGAGCTGTTGCCGCTGAAAGCCCACATTTGCCTCTGTTACCAAAGTCATTGTGATCCCTATTGTAGGCCGCCGCAGCTGAGGAGCTGCTGCTGCTGAAAGCCCGCATTTGCCTGTGTTAGCAAAGTCATTGTGATCGCTATTGTGGGCTGTTGTAGCTGAGGAGCAGTGCCGCTGAGTGCCCGCATTTGCGGTCCTGCGAGAATCATCACTATTGATATTGTGGGCCACTGCAGCTGAGGAGCTGTGCCAATGAGTGCCCGTATTTGCCATCCTACGAGAATCATTGCAATCGCTATTGTGGGCCGTTGCAGCCGAGAAGCTGTGCCACTGAGTGCCCCGCTAGTCACCCATTCGAGGATCTTGTTATCACCTGTGTGCGCCGTTGGGTGCCCGCCTTTAAGCCCCGTCCCAGGACTATCGTGAGTGCACGCCACGGACCACTACAGCTGAAAGCTGTGGCCGCTGTGAGTCCACCTGTCATCACTGCGGCTTCCTTGTGAGGCTGCGTGCGTGCCTCCTTTAAATCCCAGGTACATTGTGCAACACTGGGTCGCGTGGACCCCGGCTTCGAACTAAGTTTGTCTCACACACTTTTTGAGTGCCTTTATTGCTTTGAAGTGTATTTGTAATTATGTGCATTGTGGCCTCTTGAGCGCTTTCAAGCCTCGTGTTCAGTTTATATAAATATAACTATTTTTCTATAACTGCTTGTGGTGTCCGTTTGTAGCATCTGCCCAGCGATATTGTGTATGGTCCTAAATGCTTCACACACTGCCTCTGAGATAGGCCTGTCTGCTCATGCTACGTTACCACAGGGTTGAGCAGGGGTTATCAAAGGGTGTAGCCCCTTTACTCTGACTCAGGAAGAATGATCCCTATTTGGACCTCGGCGCCAGCCACCGCCAACTAGAGAACCACATTGGTGGTCAGCGGTGTGGATCAGGACTTGCATTTATGATCCACATACAATGACTGGTGTACGCTACTAGTGAGTATAGGCCTGGACGCAACCACTTACGGTTTGATTTTGTTCTATTGTTGATTGTAATTGCCAGTTATGTCTACAATGGGTAGGCTAACGTCCAACGTTTCAGAGGATCTCATCTTTGAGGAAGACAGGTTAGAAACCTACACTGGCAAACAGATAAAGTATTTTTGCAAGCGATTTACAATCTCTGTTTGTTGCAGGTCTCTCTAGGAAGGAGGAGTATCATAAGGCCCTTATGGCTTGGTTAGAAGCGAGTGAGTCCGCTAGGGATGAGGGAGAGAATGCTGGAGGGCAGCAGGATGAGGAAGTGGATTTACTGAGAGGTAAAACACTTTCCAATCCAGTTACTAGTTTGTCCTCAAAGGATCTGTCTCCAGAGGAGATGGAGGACAGGGAGAGAGATAGGAGGCATAGTTTGGGGATGGACAAATTAGAAGGTCAGAATGACCTAGAGAGTAAAAAGTTGAATATTTAGAATAACAGGTTGGCATTTGAACTTGAGAAAATGAAAGTTGAGCATCAAAGAGTATTGAGGGAGTTTGAGATCAAGGGTAAATGTTTAGAGCTCTCCCACTCTGGTGGTAGCATACAGTTAGTACCTACAGAGAGTAGAGTTTACATCCCGATGGATGTCATCAAAGATTTCCATATGAGTGAGACTATTGGGCAATGGTTTGCTGCATATGAATTAGCCATGGTGTCCCACCGGGTGTCTGAGACGGATTGGGGAGCGGGATTTGTGGGGACGCTTTGTGAGTGATGGGAGGGTTACCCTGTTAGATCTGCCTCAAGAGAGCAGGATGGTGTCTGCCGATATGAAAGAGGCCTTTTATAACGCAATGTGGTTTGACCCCAGAAATGTGCAGGCAGAGATTTAGAACCTGTAAGAAGTTAGAGGGTACCACTTGAGTTGAATATGTGTCTTTGTTTTGCAGGGCGATGGATAGCTGGGTAAAAAGTAGCAAAGTGGAAACTTTTGAGCAATTGTATGATTTGTTTGCATGAGAGCATTTATCTAGTAACTGTTTTCCAGAGCTATGCCAGCTCCTTATTGACAGCAAGCTAACTAACCCTAGGAAGTTTGTTATGGAGGCGGACCGCTGGGTGAGCACCCATGTTCGCAAGGGTCCTGTGGGAGACTTCGCCAAAGGTGGGCATGGTCCCCAGCAGAGAAGTGGGTGGACATGGGTAAACAGAGGGAGTTCCAGAGAGGGTCCTCAAAGTAATTCCCAAGGGAACCAATGAGTGGTGTCCCAGCCTCCCCCTGAAAGACGCCAGTGCTCCCGACATGTAGGCCTGTCTAGAGGGGGCCTCTTACTTGTTTTAAGTGTTCTCAAGTGGGCCACTGGTATTACGATCCCCAGTGTCCCCAGAGGTACTCCAAAGCAAATTGCTAATGTAGCCCTGGGAGGAGGTGGGTGCCCAAGGTGGGTTGAATCCCTTAGAATTGACCCTTGTCTTGCTAGGTCCCTAAACCCACCCTGCTTGATAACACTAAGAAGTACAGGAAGTGGGTGAGCATCAATGGCCATAGGGTGGAGGCTATGAGGGAGAAAGGAGCTAGTGTGAGTGCTGTCAGCTCCCGGTTGGTGCCCGAAGAGCAGGTTGTCCCCCATGCATTCTGCTCAGCAGTGTCAGCAGATAATTCTGAGAGCCAGTGTGAGGTGGCTCAAGTTCCCTTTGAGTGGGGGTCTCGGGAACTCTTCAAGTAGTTGTGCGGCCAGCCATGCCAGTAGACTGTGTGTTGGGCAACGATTTAGAGAATTGCCCGTGGGCTACGGTGGAGAGGAAATCTAATTTGGAAATGTTAGGCCTGCCCAAGTGGACGTGCATGGCCACTCGGTCCTTGGCTGCCAGTAAGGATGTTCAGAAGGACCTGGAGCCTGAAAGTATGGCTCATGGCCCTGCCTTAAAGAGAAGGTGTAGGGGGCATGGGAAACTGGCCCCCATGGTTCCCACGGTCGAGGAGGGAGCAGACCTTGAGGGTGATGCTCTGGAGCCTACAGGGGAACAAGTATCCGAACTGGGTGACCTACCTGAGTTGACCCATTGACAGTAGGAAGGAGGGCCCACCTTGGAGGAAATTTGTGAACAACAGAGAACAAGCCCTTCTCTTGAGGGGCTGCGGTGACAGGCTGCAGCCCAGGCAGCAGGTGATCAGTCAGGGTCACATCTGATCTATTGGGAGAATAACCTCCTTTACAGTGAGCCTAAGGTTGCTGAACCTGTGTGCTGGTGGTACCCCAGTGCTTCAGAGCCTTCCTACTGGGGTTGGCTCATAATGTGCCATTAGCTGGACATATGGGGCAGACCAAGACCTTCAAGAGTCTGGTCACCCACTTTCATTGGCCCCAAATGCACATGAGCTCAAATGCTCACTACAGGACATTGAAACTAGCCAGGCTAGTGGGAAGAGTGGGGGGAAGATCAAGGCCTCACTCCAGCACTTTCCATTTGTGAGTATCCCATTTGAGCAAGTGGGCATTGAAATGATGGGGCCTCTGGACCCCAAGACAGCCATAGGAAACAGGTTCATCCTTGTCTTAGTGGACCATGCTTCCCGGTACCCTTAAGCCATCCCACTCAGGATAGCGACCGCCCCCATGGTGAGACGTGCACTGATGGGGATTTTCACCCATGTGGGGTTCCCCAGAGAGGTGGTGTCTGATAGGGGCACTAATTTTATTTCCAAATCTATGAAGTCCCTGTGAGAGGAGTGTGGGGTAACTTACAAGTTTACGACTCCTTACCACCTCCAAGATAATTGGCTGGTTGAGAGATTCCCTTAAGGGCATGATTATGCGCCAAGAGGAGCCCATGAGGCATAAGTGGAAGGTCTTGTTGCCATGCCTGCTGTTTGCTTACAGTGAGGTGACCTCTGAGTCTGGTCAAGGAAGGCTGGAAGCAATCTCCCAGAAAACCTCCCCAGGATGTGTTTAGCTACATGCTGGCCTTTAGTAACCAGACTCGGCATTTTAGAAAACTTGCTGAGGCACATCTGGAAGATAGCCAGGAAGAGATGAAACGCTGGCACGATCAGAATGCCACTCTGATTCAGTTTCAGCCTGGTCAAAACGTTTGGGTCATGGCCCCAGTGGAGCCCTGTGCGCTGCAGGATAAGTGGACCGGACCCTTTGAGGTGGTAGAGTGCATGAGTCCTGTTACCTACATGGTGGACTTGCGGTCTCCCAGGAACCACTTGCGGGTCCTGCATGTTAACCGCATGTTAAGCGCCTGAAGCCCCACTTCGAGAGGTCTATAGTGGGCATGCTTCTGGACACAGAGCCTGGAATGGAAGAGGAGAGTGAGACAATTCTCGACCTCCTGTGTGCAGAGGAACAAGATGGGTCAGTGGAGGGTGTGGTCCTCTCGCCAACTGTTGGGGCAATTCAGTGATCTGTTCTCCCTAGTGCCCAGTGTCAATGATTGGTGCATCCATGATGTAGACACGGGGGACAGTCCCCCTGTTAAGCACAATGCTTACCGAGTGACTGACCGGGTCAGGGCAGACATTAATGAGGAGGTCTCCAAAATGTTTTCTTTAGGGGTGATTGAGTCCTCTAGCAGCCCTTGGTCCAGCCCCATGGTCCTGGAACCAAAAGCTGCAGTGCCTGGTACCACCCTAAAACTTTGGTACTGCGTGGACTACTGAGGTATCAATACAGTCAAGAAGACTGACGCGCACTCCATCCCCAGAGCTAATGAGCTCATAGATCGGTTATGGTCTGCACGGTACCTCAGCACATTTATTTTGACGTCTGGTTAGTGGCAGATCGCCTTGACTGACGGGGCAAAGGAGAGGTCAGTATTCTCCACAACAGATGGACACTACCAGTTCCGGGTGATGCCCTTTGGGATGAAGAATGCCCCTGCCACTTTTCAGAGGTTGGTCAACAGGGTGTTGGTTGGGCTGGAAGATTTCAGTGCCGCCTACCTGGATGACATTGCAGTGTTTAATAGACTTGCCAATGCCACTCACGGATATTGAATGGAAGAGAGCATTTGCACAGGTAAGGGATGTAGCTAGCAATGCCTGTTTTAAGGTCATACAATTCATCTTTCTGCACCGCACATACATGACACCCCATTGACTTACGCAAATCAATATGGCACACTCCGCAGGTTGCCCTTGCTGTGGCATGGAACCGGCCACCTTTATACACATGACGTGTGATTATCCCCGGCTCTGGCAATAATGGAGGGGGGTACTGGAGATGCTTGTAACAAACTGCAGGTCTGCGAGCCGAGAGCACCATTTAACACTTCCTATTAGACATATTCCCAACCCCACACATGACTAACAAAATGCATCACAGGTTTGGGCACTGATACTTGCTAGAAGGCATGTTGCAATACATTGGTCGAGGGTTGCTCCGCCCATGATGTACAGGTGGATAGCAGATATGGAGGAGTGGGAGGTGGCTGAGTAGATACAACTGCGGATAGTCTGCACCGACCAGAACGCCGGGTGAGATTTGAAAACATGGGAGCTACTACTAACTGAATTCCATCCTCAGGACTTGGTAGAAGGGGGAACAGGCCCCTACCCACACTCAGGCTCCCTGAGGGCGAGAATTTGAGATGATAACACTGCCTTAACCATACCTATGCAAAAACAAGAAAAGAGAGGTCAGATCAAACACTTGATCAATCTAAGCGTAAACTATACAGACCACAGTTCAAGGAGTCAACACAAGATTAGATTATCACATCCGATTTGGGTGATAAAGAAAGCCCTCACACACTGACCTAGTCAGTGTCATGCTTCATCATCGGGCCCCACCGACAGAGGCCGAATGCCATACCTATATCAAATCCAAAGAGTACCACACTTGTCAGGGAGAGCAACAATCAGGGTGAGCTCCAAGATACCTGCCATTTCAGTCCAAAGAGTCAGCCTCTAATAGATTAGACTCCATTAGTGAGTCATAAAATGGAGGGGGACCTAGCCCACCATCAGTCACCCAACACAATATGCACTTGCTATATGAATTAACACATGGTCCTCAAAATAAACTGCCAGGACTCTAGTCCATGCAATATCAACTGATATACTACAGATTGCCCAGGTAATTGCTGCTTAGTCCTGCCATGCCCTTACATTTTTGAGATGGTTGTGGATGTACATGCCTAACAGCAAAATGTAAATTTAGTTCGGTTGTAACGGAAAAAAAAATATACACAACCTCGTATTGACGTGTCTTGTTATTAGCTTCACAGCACACAGCGAGTACTTGTATGAACGCAACTATCAGAATTAAATATTTGTTGAAATGTGTACTAGTCTGAATATTGTCTCCTAAAACTGTAATGCAACTCTATGGTTATCTGAAATATACTGCTATAGCTATACCTTAATAAAAAGAAATATTGAAAATAAATAAATAAAAGAAGAGATTGGGTTGTATTATTGGTTTATGTGGTGCTCCACTAAAGACAGAATCTGAATTAAATTATTATGGAATCAAAAGGTGAGTCAAAAGAGTCATTCACTAATCAATCACAGATCACAATCTTACCTTATCTCCCCTGTGATTCAGATCTATAGAGCCCAGGTCAAGATTGCAGCTTTGAATGGCACTGAGTTTTAGGGTTACTACAACTGTTCACTTCTTGGTGTTGGTAAACATATCTTTAAAAGGACTTATGCCTGCCTGGGGCATGGGTCTCCACTTCTGCCATTCAGATTGGACCTTCCCCTTAAGTCAATTACGGAGATTGTTAATTGTAATGCACTGGGTTCGGGTATGGTCCACAGAGGATTTAAAGCTGTACAGAGAAGTCCTAAGTGAGATTATAGCCCTAAAAGATTCACTAAAAATACCCTGTCTGGTGCACATTAAACATACTTTAAGAGTTTGGGGTTCGGTAGGCTATGGAGTGTCTTCCAAGCCATCAACAGCAATTTCAAAGATTATGTCACAAGGGCATACACGGCAGCCGTGGTCCATGAAGGTAAGAGCAGTGGGCTGGTGGGGCCGGGTGGGGGATTTCAACAGATGATGAGGAAAAAGGAATTCTTTTTTAAATTTTCCAGTCAAAATCCCCTCCACCCGGTCCCACCGTCCCACCGCTCTTACCCGCACGGGCCGTGGCTGGTACACAATGCATCTTTCAGAGAGTCCACTGACTCTACAGGTAGTGGGACCAAACACTTTCTTACACAAAAACATGTATTAAAATTCATGTACATCCTGTATTATGCCAACCCGCCTTGGGCACGTCTCCTTATCCTCAAGGTCCCTTATGCTGTTCTTCCACTGCCCACTTACACATCACTATAACCCCTGTTGACTGGCAAGTCAGATCTCTGACGGGTCTGCTGTTCTACAGATGAATCGGAGGAGCATTTGTTTATTTTTTTGTAGGACATATTTTAGATGGAGATCTTAGTATATTGCAGAGTGTTGGGCTTTGGGCTGACTGATAGCTGAGAATATGGAAAAATGCTAAAAACTCGACTGTGTTGTTTGCAGTGTCCAAATTCATCATATCTGCATGATTGATGCGTCAGAGGACCATAACCCCTGCTTAGACCCTAGTGTCTGTAATAGCAAAGGTGGCTTTTATTGCCTGTAGGATTAAACTTAAATTATTACTAGAAGGTTACTGTTGTCTTGAATACTGATAATATTTTACTGTTCCAGCTTTGAACTTGATACTACATGCTGATGATTTTGTCAGTTGTTACTTAAAATTGATTTAAATGTTATCTAATATGATTTCACTTTTGTATGTGTCGATGACTTTTCTCAAATTTCGAACTGAAAATAAATTTGGTTTTTGGATTGCCAAATTTAACCTTCAGAAACAGACCTTTCATCCACTTCCATGTCCTTTCCTCTGGGAATGAACTTTGGTCTGTCAGTAAAAAGTCCTATCATTGTAGTCATACAGTCTCATTTTTTCCTGTGACTCTTTTCAAAGCCCGTTTGACTTCCTGGTTTCTTAGGCTGTAGATGAGTGGGTTCAACATGGGTATCATGACTGCGTAGAAGACTGAGGCCACCCTGTCCTTGGTGGTGAAGGTCTGGGAGGCAGGTTTGGCGTACATGAAAATAAGAGTCACATAGAGCAGAGTCACACAGACGGAGTGGGATGAGCAGGTGGAGATGGCCTTCCATCTCCCCTCGGAGGAGCGTATCTTCAGGACCGTCAACACAATGTGTAGATATGAAATGAGAACCATGAGAAAGGCTAATATTATAAGGACTCCAGCCACTAAGACCAGCACCATCTCATTGATGGTGGTGCTGGAACAGGACAGCTTTAAGATTGGTGGGATATCACAGAAGAAATGTGAGATCTTATTGGAATTACAGAAAGGTTGCATGAAAGTGAACGTGGTTTGTATGAGGGCATTGAGGATGGCCAATGAATATATAAAAACAATGAAGAGAACGCAGACTCTGTTGTTCATGATGACTGGGTACAGCAATGGATTACAAATGGCTACGTATCGATCATAAGCCATGACTGGGAGCAGGAAAACCTCTGTGCTTCCAACTGTAAATATTAAAAACATCTGTGATGCACATCCTGGAATTGAAATTGCTTTTTTCGTAGAGATAAAGTTGATCAACATGATTGGGACAGTAATTGATGCTCCACAGACATCTATAAAGGACAGATTCCAGAGCATGAAGTACATAGGTGTTGGACTTTGGCCCTTAGGGCAGGTTCACCCCTAGACTTTTTGCGTGAAATGGTGACCTGGCAATGATGATTTTAGGGATTCTGCGCACTTTCACTGTGTCCCAGTGGAAAGTGCGTGCGCACTCTGAGTGCATGTGCTGAGCTAGGCCTGCCCGCCCATAGGAATGCATGGGGAATGTATGTGTCCCTGGTAGTTCCTGATGCGTGGGGTGTACAGGCTTGAGTCTGGTATGTGTGAACTCGTGAGAGTGAATGCTGCGAGATGGTGTATGCAGCATGTATGTGTCTAGTAGGGAAGCGCCATTTCTAGACATGGCTGTACGTGTGCTGTGAGGGTGCTGGCGTGTGATTGGCTGGAGCTGGCTGGCATGCCAGGCTCCAGGAAGTCTGGATGGGTCTGCCCGGTGGTGAGTGGGAGATTAGCATGAGTGATGTGTGGGAGGAGTGTACCTGTGTCCTGGAAGTGCTGGGTTTTCCCCACACAATGCTGGCTCCGCCCCCCTGTGGTGTGTCTAACGACCCTAGCCTCCCCAGTGAATGAAATGGGTGGTTGGGCCATCAAGAGTGCTCCAAAGCCAGCTGAAACTGGTTTTCCCCCCACCCTGCACATTGAAACAAAGGATTTTACAGTATAAAGAAGGGGCTGTGTCCCCTTGGAAAATGTTCTTCTTTTGGAATCCTGCCAGAGGGGGCTTGTGCCGCTGCTGGGGCCAGAAGGACCGCCACTTGGGGAGTCTCCCTGCCTGGAGACCCAGTGTGCTGGCTCTGGCCCAGCCTTGCCCCCCTGCCTGCCTCCAGCCCTGCTGGAGCCCTGTCCTGTCCTCCAGTGCTGGGGAGCACTGAGGACTTCGTGGTCTACAGCCTGAGAGCGCTGCTCTCTGCCCTTCAGCGCTAGGAGCGCTGAGATCGCCTGCCTAGCGCCTGGAAACGCTGGATTTTACCCCCAGCGCCTGGGAGCGCTTTTTGCTGCTGTTCAGCGCTTACGAGCGCTTACTTGTGCCTGCAGCGCTTGGGAGCGCTGTGTTCTGCAGAGGCCGGTGCCCACCCGGCCTCCGATCGCCCCGTGTGGTGGTTGGACGGCGCGGGTGCCACCCCGCTCATTGCCGTATTATTTTGCCCCAGTGCCGATTTGTTGGATTCACGAGGGAGCCCACTCCTCGGATCCTGAGAAGCCGCCTGCCTGCCTAAAACGGGCCGCCGCGCTGCCCGCGACGACCCGGAAGCACTGGGCCGGTTGGCCAATCAGCGTGCGGCCCCGGAAAGGCCGACCGGAAGTCCCGCCTCCCTCGCCGAGCCGAGAGGGAGCCTGCCGAGGTTCCCTGAGAGGAGAGGAGAGCCCCGGGACCAGCGGGAGAGACCCGCCGCCGCTGGAAAGCCCAGCGCCAGACCGGTAGGTGCCTGCAGAGGAGGGGGGGAGCGTCGGGACACATTGCCGGTGTCCGCCCCGCCCCCTCTCTGTAGCGCGACCTCGCGCCTTTGTGTTTTTGGAGCCTGAGGGCTCCGGGGGCATTTCTTCCTCTCACGAGCCCAGAGAGGCTCTGAGCGGCCCCACGTGACAGCGGGCCGCTCCACCAGGATACACCTTTGTTCCCCGAGTCCCCCAGAGGAGGGGACTCCCCCCCGAAGCGCCCCACGTGGTCGAGGGTCCCCCGTGAGGGGCCAGACGCCCACATCATTGCTGACGAGCCAGAGAGGCTCTGAGGGGCCGTTTCGTCCGTGAGCCTGCGAGGCTCTTGCCAGGCATTTGTCTTTGCCTTGGGTCCCCAGAGAGAGGGACCCCACAGCCCAGCGAGGCTGCACCTTGTGTTGCTGGAGCCCTGAGAGGCTCAGCAGCACCCGTCTTGTTTAAGAGCCTAAGAGAGGCTCACCAGTGCCACAGTGGTGGTTCCTTGAGCCCAGAGAGGCTCCAACTTTGTGTTAACTTTCCCTGCTCCAGTTGTCCAGCACTTAGTGGACAACTGCCACGTTTAGGCCCTGACATTGGGACACCGGGACAGTCACAGGTGGTGACTTGTGAGTATGGGGTAATGGTTATTGATTCTGCACCTCTGAATGTATTGCTTATGCGTCATGTGCCTTTACACCTCTGAATGTTGATACATCATGTGTTTTTATCCTTGCACCCCTACAAGTAGTGTGACGTGTAGGTGGTTGTTTTCTCCCTAGTACAGGTGGTGCTAGAGAGGTCCTGTTACCAGTGATTACTGGTTGTATGCTCTACTGTTATATTTTTGTGCTACAGTAATAGTTCTATGATCTAAAAAGTGCTATTTCTAAAAGTGTTACTTCTGATTCCTGACAGTGGTCCAGGTGGCCCTGTCTTGTAAATATCCCTTGTAAATTCTGCCCGTGCCTCTGGCACATTGTAAAGTGTGTGTTTTATCTAATGTATTTTGGTGTAATACAAAGGCTATTTTTATATAACCTTGTGTGGAGTTTCCTTTGTGGTGGGCCTTGGGTGTTGTTGCTGGGGTGCGTGTGCAAATACTTAGCCTACATCGCCTCCAAGTTTAGCCTTGCTGCTCGCGCCACGTTACCTAGAGGGCGAGTAGGGGTTGCCTTGGTGTGTGACTCCCTTGCCCTGACCTTAGGAATGGTGATCCCTGACTGACCTCGACGCGAGTCTTGGCCAGCCAGGATCCCGTTTCTAACATTGGCGGCAAGCGGTGAGGATAAGAATTTGTGTTTGCGTTGTACCACAGTGGCAACTGGCCACTACAAAGCTCTGCATTTTAGATGACCACATTTCAGGGGATTATTGTGTTTTTGGTGAAGTTCCATTATTTTCTTCTCCTGAGGTATCATTGTGCAATTGTGTCCAGTACATTTGTTCCCCTGCCCCGCGCCCAGAGTTTGGTACCTGTGTCACGTGTGGTCAGGTTGAGGAATCAGGGGTGGTAGAAACTGCCCTACCAGTCCGAGGGGGGGGTTGTGTGTGAATGAATGGTGTGTGGCACTAGGCAAGTGAGTGTGAGTTCTCTGGGAGAGGGAACTTGCTGAACCTTTGTGAATTGTGTACTCCTGTGTTAGCTCAGACCCCTAGGTTCCCTGTGTGATCTCTTCTCCAGAACGTCCGCCAGAATGGAGCCTGCTTTTGATGTCTGTGATCTGTTTAGATACAGTATGGGAGAGTTGGTAAGGTTCTGTGAAGAGAGAGACATAGGGGTGGATGAGTTAGACACTCAGTCCGAACTTAGGAGCAGCCTGATCCTGTGGCAAAAGGGTCAGTGGGATCTTGCGCGCAGTGAGGAAAGGGCCCGGGATTCACACCAGGAGGGTGGTGGGTCTGTGGGGAGCCCTGAAGATTCAGAGGAGGAGGAAGAAAATGATAGCACAGGGACGCCAGCAGAGAGCGAGTACCCCCTAGATAGGGAGTCCCTTGCTGGGTCCAGTGTCAGATGTAGCACCCCATCCCTTTCCCTGTCCCCAGAGGAGTGGGTGGATAGGAGAGAAGAGAGGGAGCACCAGCTGGCCATGGAGAAGCTCAGGTTAGAGTATGCCAGAGAGATGGCGCAGCTGGGTGCAAATGAGCGGACTGCAGAGGCTGAGAGGGCCTTGACCAGGGAGAAGATAGCCCTAGAGTGTAGGTTATCCCCTGACCGCAGTCATAATTTTCTGGATCCCCCAGGGAGGGTTGAGTCCAGTGGTGGCAGCTATCTAGACTTCAGTGCAGGAAGTCCCAGTCCACGTCCCCCACATAAGATACCTTGTTCCCAAGAGGAGGAGTATAGGTTGAAATTCAGGGGCAGTAGGAGACTGCCTCACCAGTCTTGGGCAGATTTTTCAGATGTATGTGATGAGGCACTGGCTGAGTGGCTGATGAGTATCAAGGAAGAGGACTATGATGAACTATTCAGGCTGATTGTCAGAGAGCAGATGCTCAGTAGTTGTTGTCCTGAGTTGCGCCAACACCTGTTGGCCGGTGAATTTTCTGATCTAAGACTATTTACAGAAGAAGCAGACCGCTGGGAGAGTGCCAGAGGTTCTGTAGAGTCATTAGAGAGTGAGTCCAACAGTAGTGGTACAGGGAGCTTCCAGCCCAGCGTGGTGGAAGAGGCTCAGTGTAGCCCAGCTAGGTCCCAGTATAGGGAGAAGGGTGGAGGGGCTGACTACCTGGCTCAGTGGAGCAGGAGTCAGTGGGTGGCTGAGAGCCCCCAGAGGCCCGAAGCCCTGTCTCAGAACCTGGGTGGTTTCTTGAGGGAACACCAGGTTAGGGACCTAGGCTGTCCTGTTAGTACACTTGAGGAGGATCTCCTAGTGGCTAGGGAACCTGGAGCATCTGTAACTAGAGCTCCAGTGGTTCCAGTGTCCGGCAGTGCTACTCCAGGAGGGAGTGCACAGAAGTCCGAAGTGAGGAGTGATTGGGGGATGAGTTTCCCAGTGGATGCACCAGTGGACCAGAGACTCGCCAGTTGGGCTAGATCTTCTTGGGGGGACCCGGGTGGCGCCACTTCTGGTCTGGGGGATCTTTGCGCACTGTCAGGTGGACAGGAGGCGGGAGATCTGCGCCAGACAGACAGTCACACAACAGATGTGTCATTTGTTAGCCTCAGGGGGTTTGTGTGTGCATCCCCAGAAGTCCTGGAGTGCCAGGCAATTGTTCCACCAAAGGTTTTAGACCGGCGGGTGGATGGCCAGGTTCAGGATCAGCCTGACCTGAAGGGTAGGACGACTGTAACCAGTGTCCTGACCGGTTCTTCTTCCAGAGGAACTTCTCCAGTTGGGAGAGGGCAGACCTCTGGAAGGGGGTGCAGAGGGTGGGAAAGCCCACCTCTGACCCCGGTGCAACCTGAGGGGTTAAACCCTGGGTTGGAGTGGCGTTGTAAGGGTACCCCTCGAAGGAGGAGGAGGAACCCTAGAAGAAGAGGTAGGGGGAGGAGAGCCTTCCCTGAGACTCCTGGTCCGCCTGAGGTTGTAGACCAAAGGCTGGTGAACCAGTGGCAGTCTAGTCCTGTCTTGCAGACAGGAAGAGTGGAGAATGGCTACTACGTACCAGGGGTTACTACCCCCCACTCTGTGAATAGGCAAGGACCGGTGGCACCTGGGTGGCCCAGGGCCTGGTCCTGGCCGCGGACAGCTTGGGAGTACCAGTGGGGTAGCCCAGTTGGTCCAGACAGTGTGTTGAGAAGGAATCCCATGGGTTCACCGTGGCATAGAACAGGAGGGTGTCCCTGCAGTTGCGGGCCCGCGTCCGTGTTCTATCGCCCCAAGCAGGGAAGTCCATCACGGTGGTGATTGTTCTACCCTGCGTTTTGGCTGGAAGGGGGTTGTGTTGGACTTTGGCCCTTAGGGCAGGTTCACCCCTAGACTTTTTGCGTGAAATGGTGACCTGGCAATGATGATTTTAGGGATTCTGCGCACTTTCACTGTGTCCCAGTGGAAAGTGCGTGCGCACTCTGAGTGCATGTGCTGAGCTAGGCCTGCCCGCCCATAGGAATGCATGGGGAATGTATGTGTCCCTGGTAGTTCCTGATGCGTGGGGTGTACAGGCTTGAGTCTGGTATGTGTGAACTCGTGAGAGTGAATGCTGCGAGATGGTGTATGCAGCATGTATGTGTCTAGTAGGGAAGCGCCATTTCTAGACATGGCTGTACGTGTGCTGTGAGGGTGCTGGCGTGTGATTGGCTGGAGCTGGCTGGCATGCCAGGCTCCAGGAAGTCTGGATGGGTCTGCCCGGTGGTGAGTGGGAGATTAGCATGAGTGATGTGTGGGAGGAGTGTACCTGTGTCCTGGAAGGGCTGGGTTTTCCCCACACAATGCTGGCTCCGCCCCCCTGTGGTGTGTCTAACGACCTTAGCCTCCCCAGTGAATGAAATGGGTGGTTGGGCCATCAAGAGTGCTCCAAAGCCAGCTGAAACTGGTTTTCCCCCCACCCTGCACATTGAAACAAAGGATTTTACAGTATAAAGAAGGGGCTGTGTCCCCTTGGAAAATGTTCTTCTTTTGGAATCCTGCCAGAGGGGGCTTGTGCCGCTGCTGGGGCCAGAAGGACCGCCACTTGGGGAGTCTCCCTGCCTGGAGACCCAGTGTGCTGGCTCTGGCCCAGCCTTGCCCCCCTGCCTGCCTCCAGCCCTGCTGGAGCCCTGTCCTGTCCTCCAGTGCTGGGGAGCACTGAGGACTTCGTGGTCTACAGCCTGAGAGCGCTGCTCTCTGCCCTTCAGCGCTAGGAGCGCTGAGATCGCCTGCCTAGCGCCTGGAAACGCTGGATTTTACCCCCAGCGCCTGGGAGCGCTTTTTGCTGCTGTTCAGCGCTTACGAGCGCTTACTTGTGCCTGCAGCGCTTGGGAGCGCTGTGTTCTGCAGAGGCCGGTGCCCACCCGGCCTCCGATCGCCCCGTGTGGTGGTTGGACGGCGCGGGTGCCACCCCGCTCATTGCCGTATTATTTTGCCCCAGTGCCGATTTGTTGGATTCACGAGGGAGCCCACTCCTCGGATCCTGAGAAGCCGCCTGCCTGCCTAAAACGGGCCGCCGCGCTGCCCGCGACGACCCGGAAGCACTGGGCCGGTTGGCCAATCAGCGTGTGGCCCCGGAAAGGCCGACCGGAAGTCCCGCCTCCCTCGCCGAGCCGAGAGGGAGCCTGCCGAGGTTCCCTGAGAGGAGAGGAGAGCCCCGGGACCAGCGGGAGAGACCCGCCGCCGCTGGAAAGCCCAGCGCCAGACCGGTAGGTGCCTGCAGAGGAGGGGGGGAGCGTCGGGACACATTGCCGGTGTCCGCCCCGCCCCCTCTCTGTAGCGCGACCTCGCGCCTTTGTGTTTTTGGAGCCTGAGGGCTCCGGGGGCATTTCTTCCTCTCACGAGCCCAGAGAGGCTCTGAGCGGCCCCACGTGACAGCGGGCCGCTCCACCAGGATACACCTTTGTTCCCCGAGTCCCCCAGAGGAGGGGACTCCCCCCCGAAGCGCCCCACGTGGTCGAGGGTCCCCCGTGAGGGGCCAGACGCCCACATCATTGCTGACGAGCCAGAGAGGCTCTGAGGGGCCGTTTCGTCCGTGAGCCTGCGAGGCTCTTGCCAGGCATTTGTCTTTGCCTTGGGTCCCCAGAGAGAGGGACCCCACAGCCCAGCGAGGCTGCACCTTGTGTTGCTGGAGCCCTGAGAGGCTCAGCAGCACCCTTTCTTGTTTAAGAGCCTAAGAGAGGCTCACCAGTGCCACAGTGGTGGTTCCTTGAGCCCAGAGAGGCTCCAACTTTGTGTTAACTTTCCCTGCTCCAGTTGTCCAGCACTTAGTGGACAACTGCCACGTTTAGGCCCTGACATTGGGACACCGGGACAGTCACAGGTGGTGACTTGTGAGTATGGGGTAATGGTTATTGATTCTGCACCTCTGAATGTATTGCTTATGCGTCATGTGCCTTTACACCTCTGAATGTTGATACATCATGTGTTTTTATCCTTGCACCCCTACAAGTAGTGTGACGTGTAGGTGGTTGTTTTCTCCCTAGTACAGGTGGTGCTAGAGAGGTCCTGTTACCAGTGATTACTGGTTGTATGCTCTACTGTTATATTTTTGTGCTACAGTAATAGTTCTATGATCTAAAAAGTGCTATTTCTAAAAGTGTTACTTCTGATTCCTGACAGTGGTCCAGGTGGCCCTGTCTTGTAAATATCCCTTGTAAATTCTGCCCGTGCCTCTGGCACATTGTAAAGTGTGTGTTTTATCTAATGTATTTTGGTGTAATACAAAGGCTATTTTTATATAACCTTGTGTGGAGTTTCCTTTGTGGTGGGCCTTGGGTGTTGTTGCTGGGGTGCGTGCGCAAATACTTAGCCTACATCGCCTCCAAGTTTAGCCTTGCTGCTCGCGCCACGTTACCTAGAGGGCGAGTAGGGGTTGCCTTGGTGTGTGACTCCCTTGCCCTGACCTTAGGAATGGTGATCCCTGACTGACCTCGACGCGAGTCTTGGCCAGCCAGGATCCCGTTTCTAACAATAGGGGTGTGAAGATGGGGTGTCACACTGATCAATGTCATGATCCCTACATTGCCCACCAAGGTTACAACATAAACCAGGAGGAAGAAAAAAAAGAGTAGCAGCTGCAGTGATGGATCTTCAGTAAGTCCTAAGAGAATAAATTCTGATATCAAAGTCCAGTTTCCTGTCTGCATCGATTCAGATTTAGGAACCTTTCATGGAAGAAAAAAACATAAAAATGTGTAGTGAGAGAACAAATCAAAGAAGAGATTTTTACAAACTTGACATGGCACATGATGGTCGGGTATTAAGAGACTTAATAAAACATATATACCATTTTATCAGCATCTGACAATCTTTATTTGGTTCCATCATCCATTAAAGATAAAAATCATTACATCAAAAATTATTAACACAAGTTAAAATACAACCATTATTGAAACAGTAATTATTTAAAAATTAATTTTGTTATAACACGTTAAAAGCAGTCAGGACAGACACAATGGACTAACTCAGCTATTCACATCCCAGAAAGACTCACTATTCATTAAGGACACATTTACAGCTTCAATACGGTAACTTATAAACCTTCCGTATTTTTTTCTGCACTTTACCGCTGATTTTAAAAACTCCAAAGCAAACCTCCTGTCTACCAAGTTGCTGCAGATATAATAAGCCTAGGCATTTTAAAATCGGTTTTTGAAAAATAATAAAATAATACCTATAAAATGCACAAAAGAACAAACAGTAATGATTGAGCAATGATAAACATCTCCCTGAAAAAGCAAAATTATCCACTCAGTGCCTTCCCTAGGTTTAGCAAAGCAGAAGAGATCTTTCCCATCTGGTAAGTTCCAGAGCAAGAAAGGACCCTGGCTCTGCGGTGCTATGGTACAATACAGTCCTTCACGGAGCATTTGTGAAATTCTTGGTCCAATCGTTTATTCAGACATAAATCCCTGAACTTCCAATCGTTTGTCCGAACTGACTATAGAATGCGGTGTAGAGAATGAATCTGACAAGCCTATTTCATTGAGCGTTTTGTGTATAGTTGAGCCAGGGTTTAGAGGGGGCCCTATCAAGTTTGAGGCAGTCTTAGATAACCTCCCTATTGAAACCATCGTCAGCATTGGCCCAAACGCTAACCTATCACAGAAGTGGACACAACCTAATCCAATCCGAAACGTAGGGCAAATTCAGCTCTGCTGGAGAATAAAATCGGAGCTAGATGGCTGCAGATATGGTTTTCCTCAGTCTTTTGAGTGAAAGAGTGTTGATATCCCCAAATCCCTGCTCCAGACAGAGCTTCTGGGATATATGGCTGGTTATAGATTCTTAAAAAGGGAAACACTGAGCCCCTGTAGCTGAGTGGTAAGAAGTTCAAAATAGCCCCCGCTTCCCTACTAAATTGCATGCGTGAGATACTAATCTTTATAATTATAAGAGATCCTGAGACAGCAAAAGTAATTCACACAACTCAGGGGCTGGCAAAGACACCATGCTTCTCTTACCTGGCCTGCACACCATAATATGTGACTATCCAAAATCAAGGCTGCCAATAAAAGAAACAAATGGTTCTACCAAACTCTGCAGGGCTCGCGGAGTCCTAGCCAACAGAATGGCATCTTTGGCATATAGTACCCCGGTACCCGGATGCCAGCCCTTTCAGGTACATCATCTGTGCCTGCAACCAAGTGGGGGCCATAAATCATTGATATACACAATAAACAAAAGGGGCCCCAGAGACGTCTATTAAGGAGAACATCCAGAGCAGGAAGTACAAGGGCGTGTGAAGATGGGGTGTCACACAGGTCAATGTCATTGGGCCCGATTCACAGAATTAACTTAAGACTCAATCCTAAACTTACTACTATTTTGGTATTCACAAAATGCACTTACTACTTTTGGTATTCACAGAAGTTAGGATTTTGTCTTAAGTTAGTCTTAAAACAGACTTAAGACAAACTTAAGACAGACTTAGGACAAAATCCTAACTTAAGTTTGTCTTAAGTCTGTCTTAAGTTTGTCTTAAGACAGACTTAAGACAAAATCCTAAATTCTGTGAATACCAAAAGTAGTAAGTGCATTCTGTGAATACCAAAATAGTAGTAGGTTTAGGATTGAGTCTTAAGTTCATTCTGTGAATCGGGCCCATAGCTCCTATCTTCCCCATCAAGGCTACAACATAAACCAGGAGGAAGAAAACAAAGAGTAGCAGCTGCAGCGATGGGTCCTCAGTAAGTCCTGAGAGAGTACATTCTGATATCAAAGTCCAGTTTCCTGTTTTCATCGATTCAGACTTAGGAACCTTTCATGGAAGAAGAAAACATAAAAAGGTGTTGTGAGAGTAAAACGCATGTTGGTCAGAATAAATAGACATAAGACAACATATATATCATTTTAACAGGATCAAATGAACATGCAACTCTTTGGTCCCAGTAGGAGCTCAGTTGTAAAATCTGATGATGGACTGAGAATCTTCAGCACATGAGAAAGGTCTGAATACATTGGAAGTGGTAAACACTGACATGCGGCACAAAGAAAAGCAGAAAGCCATTTTAACAGTAAACACTTCCTTGCATATGATAGAACATTCTCCTTATCCACGTAGGCATAGGAATACATGCATTGGATATCTTTGCTTGTACTTCGATTACATTGTCTTCATATAGATTGAGAATACACTCATTGATTATTATCACCCTAACACGACCAGCATTCACGACAAAGCAAAGGTCTTTGAAATAAATACCAGCATTAGATTTATTCCCAAAATGAGGGTAACTTTAATTAGTGCTTGGATCTACAATTCAGAGGCTAAACAGCACACAGTTCACATAGGTCCATTTACACATTTTCAAAGGGGAATCTTTTCACACCTTGCAAAGTGATAGGCCAGAATTAATTTTATTATGTTTTTTTAAGTGACCGGTCTTGTTTAAGGTGTAAACTCAAAGAGAAACAATGCCCTCTTATCATTTTCTAACGCCGGACATGAATGTTTTACAATGATGCATTGAACTAAAAGTGCAGCATGTACTAGCAATTGTAATACAAACACTAACATTGTAGGCGTGTAACAGTCGTAGCATCAGAACCATATTGTTCATCTCCTCTGCCTCTATTAGTTTATCAATATATGGATTGGTACCACGCGAGTTTTTTTTGTCAACAATGTTACATCTTGACTGCATGGATGTTCTGTCCAGTAAAGAAATGTGCTTGCTTTGGACACAGGTATATAAGAATGAGATTGTCTGATATCGTGCATGATGAATCACATTAGCATGCTCACAACTACTTAATTATTTTGGATTACCAAACGTGCAATGCAAAGATGTTCATCTGAGCGCTTGAGGCTTTGGTGTGAGACGCTCTGCCATATGAACGAAAAACAGTGGTTAGTAAAGTGAACACGGTTCGAGCAGCAAAAAAGGATACATTGGGTTGTAGCAAAACATGTATGTTCTGTGACAGGTTCAGAAAGATTCTGGGCCTCATTTACGACGAATGACGCATCGCTGCATGAAAGCAGCGATGCGTCACTTCTCAGTGCGCAATCCTTTCGACCTACCTGATGCTTCATGTTTACTGTATGACGCATCATGTCGCAAGGAGTTACAGATACATCAGTATTAAGGACGTTTCTTCATGGCGCAAAAGTGACGCATTGCTGGAGTGTGTCACAAAAGTGACGCAACTCCAACAATGTGTCCTTTCACATGGGGTAAGCCCCATGTGAAAGAGCCTGCGTCAGTCTTATGCCTGCTGTGAGGCAGGCGTAAGATTTTGACACACGGCGTGCTAGAAGTGACGCATCGAAATCTCATTGATTTTGCTGCGTCACTTCTATGAGGTTTTTTGGGGGGAACGCCCCCCGGGCATACATTATACCTGATGCAGGTATAATGTAGAACAGGGGTTTACAAAGAGATGCATCTAAGCTTAGATGTGTCACTTTGTAAATAGTGCGCAACAGGAGGCATGTTTTATGCCGCCGATGCATAACAAAAAGTGACGCATCAGAAGCGCAAAACTGACGCAAGGCCTCATAAATGAGGTCCTCTATTTGTAAGTTGAAGAACCTGCTCAGGGAAAAGGTGGCAGTTTTACAATCCACACATTTCCAGGAGCTGGTTTTGGCAATCATGGACATCAGAAGTATTCATTACTAGCCAGGCGTTTGTGAACAGTTCTTAGGACTGCACTGATGGCCTGGATCATTCTTCCTCGCAGTCACTGAAGCGCTGTACTTTTACTAACCAATACAATTATGTCTAATGAATCACATATGATATATACTGTAGGAGACTTATCATTAACATTATTTTCAGCGTCTATTCCAGGGATAGTGACAGTATTTATGATGTGGAAGCAGAAACTACAAGAATTGTGACAGAAAACAATGCAAATGTTGCCACAGTCATAAGTGCTCCATTGGATGTGCGGCTGCACAGTAATTCCAGAGAGATCAACTAACAATTATCCAGGATACGAAGAGAATACATTCTACCAATTGTCTGTGGCAATTTCCCATGACATTGAAGCAACTGCTGTAGAGGACAATCATGCAGAACAGTTTTGGATATAGAGGTATACTTCCTCCTTCCTCCTCCACACAAAATGGAAAACCAAAATGCTTCCCCAAATCAGCTAAAATTGGGACACACTCAATTAGTCAGGGGATTATAAGTGCGCTACTCACAAGTGAGGGTCTTAAGGCCCTGGGAGGAGGGTGGGGTCTGCAGCTCTCTTCAGCTAAAGAGCCAGGTTCTGAGGGTCTTCCTGAAGGTGTTCAGGGAGGGGGTGCGTCTGATGTGTGCTGGGAGCTCGTATGAGATCTTGGCCACAACGTGAGAGAAGGATCTTTTGCCTGCTCTGGCTCTCAGGATGCAGGGGTTTTGCCCGGCGCAAGGTTGGAAATGAAATCTGTCATTGAGGTATTTGGGCCCAGTATTGTGTAGGCAGCTGTATGCATGGGTGAGGATTTTGAAGGTTATTCTTTTCTCCACTGGGAGCCAGTGGAGCCTTCGTAGGTGTTGGCTGATGTGTTCTTGCAAGGGGATGTCGAGGATGAGTTTGGCGCCGTGTTCTGTATCGTCTGGAGTTTGCAGAGTAGGGACTTGTTTATGCCGGCGTAGAGTGGGTTTCCATAATCCACTTTGCTGGCAATGCGTGCGTGGGTGATTGCCTTTCTTGATTCAGGGGGATCCATTTGAAGGTCTTGTGGAGGTTGCAGAGGGTGTTGAAGCAGCTGGAGGTGACGGCGTTGACCTGTTGGTTCATGGTGAGGGATGAGTCGAGTATGATGCTTAGTTTTTGGGCGTGATCCGCTGGAATTGGTGGGATTCAGAGATCGGGCGCCCACCAAGTGTTGTCCCATGCTGACGGGGAGGTTCCGAGGATGAGAACTTCTGTTTTATAGGTGTTGACCTTTAGGCAGCTGTTGGTCATCCACACTGTGATGTCCTGCATTCCCTTCTGGAAGTTTAGTCTGGTGGTGGTGGGGTCTTTGGTGACGGAGAGGATGAGCTTGGTGTCATTGGTGTAGGATACGATGCTGAGGCCGTGTTGTCGGATGATGGGGTTGAGGGGGGCCATGTAGATTTTGAACAGGGTCAGGTTCAGCGATGGCCCCTGTGGGGCTCTGCAGTTTATTTTTATGGTATTAGAGTGGAAGGGTGGCAGTCTGATTCTTTGGCTTCTTCCGGTGAGGAATGATTGGATCTAGTCATGGGCTGTTCCTTGTATACCGGCTTCATGTAGTCTGGCGGCGAGTGACGGTGAGAGACGGTGTCAAAGGCTGCTGATGGGTCGAGTAGGATGAGACTGGCCTTGGTCAAGGAGGGTGCGGATGTCATCTGTGGCAGCAAGTAGGGCAGTTTCGGTGCTGTGATTTCTTCAGAATCCGGATTGAGACGGGTTGAAGACGGCATTCTCTTCGATGAATCATGTCAGTTCCCTATTGTCTGTTTTCTCTGCGACTTTGGCCATGAAGTAGAGGAGCAAGATGGGTCATTAGTTCTTGAGATTGGTGGGGTCGGCAGTGGGCTTCTTGACCAGAGGCCTGTCTTCTTCACATTTCCAGTTGTCTGGGAACGGGCCTTATTCCAGGTGGTGTCGATTGTGCTTTGTAGTTTGTGGGGATGGCTGAGGTGGCTCGGTGGTAGATTTGTGGGGGCAGAGGTTGGTTTGGGTCCCTGAATGGAGGCCTTTCATGGTCAGGGCAGTGTCTTCGGCCATGACTGGTGTCCAGGTGGAGTTGAGGGGCTGGTTGGAATGACTGGGGGGTGGGCCGGCTGTGGCATCCAGTGGGTGGTCGATGAAGTTGTCGTACAGGTTTCTGATCTTGAGGTGGAAGTAGGTTCCAAGCTTGTCGCAGAGGTCATTGAACAGTGTTATGTCCGTGAATTCGCTGCAGGGGTTGCTAAATTCTTGAATGACACTGAAGAGTTTCTAGGAGTTAGTGGGGTTATGGAGGATTTTGTTGTGGATGAAATTCCTCTTGGTCGTTCTGATCCGGTTGGGGTATTCCGTTATGGCATCCTTGTAGGTGGCGTAGTTACCGGGTGTCTTGGTGTTTCTCCACTTCTTTTTCAGGTGCCTGCAGGTGAGTCTGGCTTCTTGGACGTCTGTGATGAACCAGGTGGCTTTGCTAGGGTGCTGTTTGTTGGGGTTGCGTAGTAGGGCCAGCTCGTCTGCACAGTTGGAGATCCAGGTGTGGAGTTTTCTGGCTGTGACGTTGGCGTTGGATGTTGATGTGGGGTTTTCCCGGTTGAGGGTGGATTTGAGTTGCTTGCCGGTGACCTTGTTCCAGTTCCTCTGTGGTAGGCATGGGTTGTTGACTTTGTAAACGGTGACATGTACTCAGTGGTGGTCGGTCCATTGGGGTTAGGTTGTGTGACTGTGGCGAACACTGTTTCCTGCGGAGAAGATGGGGTCGAGGGTGTCTCCTGCCATGTGGGTTGGGGTGGAGGCGAGTTGTCTGAGTCCGAAGTTGGCAAGGTTATGTCACAGGGTGGTGGTGTTGGGGTCTCTAGGGTTGTCGAGGTGGAGGTTCAAGTCTCTGATGAGTATGTAGTTTATTGAGGCAATGGCGTAGGGGGCAAAGAGGTTGGTAATGGTGGCCGCAAAATGGTCCCAGGGGGTCTGTACATGAGGGTTCCATGGAGTGTGGAGTTGGGGCTGGTCCGTATCTGGAAGTGCAGGTGTTCAGCGGCGCCGAAGGTCGCTGGAGGTGGTGAGACGGAGGGTGTTTTTGAGTGCGAAGACGAGGCCCCCTCCAGGGTGGTTAGGGCAGTCTTTCCTTTGAATCTTGTATCTGTACTGGATGATGGGGGCAGAAGCGGCATTGGTCCAGGTCTCGGTGAAGAAGGCGATATCGGGCCAGAGGGAGTCAAGTAGGTTCCAGATTTCCATAGTGTGTTTGTGCACGGAGCGCACGTTGAGGAGGATGCATCTAAGGGTGGCGCTGGTGTTGACGTTGGCGGTGCTGGAGTCTGGGGTGGTGGTGAGCGTCTGGTGGCAGTGGAGGCAGGAGAAGCAGTCCTGTGTAGCAAGGCCTGGTGGGAGTCTCTGAGTCTTCTGGGGTTCAATGTGTGGAGGTTGGTTGTGCTCTAGCAGTGGAAGGTCTGAAAAGCAGGGTCCTAGGCGCTGGTCGTGGTTGGGTCATATGGATGGGCGTGGACGGGCGCAGAAGGGCTTGCCTTTGGCCCACCATTGGTGCACCAGCCGGGCGCCCACTGCAAGTCATTCAGTGGGTGACATTACATAGGGGAGTGACGATCAGCTGGGAGGCAGGAACGGCGAGAGCCCGGGGAAGGGGCCACAGAAGCAGCAGTGGCGGGAGTGGGAGAAAACAACGGGCACACAAGCAAAAGTTACAAGAGGGAAAACAGCTACAATTACAATTTCGATCAATACAATTACCTATAACGAACAATCAAGCGCAACAATTACAACAGATACCAATAACGAACAATCAGGTGCAAGACAGGCAGGAGGCAGCAACTGGCAACACATGGGGCCTGCAGCGGCTTGAACACCTCGCAGATGGGGCCGGAGGGCTCAGCAGCAGGGAAAGTAAAGTGGAACTGCTGGGGAGAGAGCAGGCCAGTGACCGAAGGTCACCGGTCCTACTTCCGCTCCCCTGCAGCGGCCTCCATTAAGAAGGGAAGGGGGAGGAACGATCAGCTGAGAGGCAGGAAAGGCAAGAGTAAGGGGGGGCCACAGGGGCAGCAGCAGCGGGAGTGGGGAGCAGGAGAAAACAATGAGCACAGAAGCAAAAGTTACAAGGGGAAAAGAAAACAGCTACAGTTACAATTTCAACTGATACAATTACCTTTAATGACCAATCAAGTGCAACAATTTCAACAGATACCAATAAAGAACAATCAGGCGCAAGATAGGCAGGAGGCAGCAACGGGCGATTCACGGGGCCTGCAGGGGCCTCAAACACCTCTCAGGAGGGGCAGGAGGACTCAGCGTCCGGGAAAGTAGAGCAGAGCTGCTTGGGAGAGAGCAGGCCAGTGACCAAAGGTCATCGGTCTTACTCTGACTCTTACACTTGCTGAACTAATGGCAAAACAATATGTGACAGTAGGACATTATAATACTGTGGGGTGCACCGCACAGACATGATACTAGGACCAACATGCACCCATATGGAAACCAGCAGGAGCCAGCATGATATATGCAGACATTGATTGCTGGATCACACGTAAGCCATGTGTGTCATACAAGGCACATCCAGCAGGATGATTGCAGAAGAGGATGATGTAGGTACCACATATAAATTGTGTAGCTTTTCCAACCTGTGACATTTTTGTCATGATGTTGATCCCCCTCAGCCCACGCGCCAATATAAACTACAAAATGTGTTGAAGTCACTTGCCTCCATATTTTTACATATTTGGTGTTCAACAGAAGACATTAGGTTCATGACAAAGATGTACTTGCACATATTTTGATTGTTGCACTTTTTTTGAATAAGCATTGCTGTTTTCTTTTTCAGTGTGTTAACCCCTTCGCTGCTAGGCCTTTTCCCCTCCTGTGCTAAGCCTTTTTTTGGCTATTTGGGGTAGTGCCCGCTTAGGCCCCTGTAACTTTTTGTCTGTTGTGGGTACTTGCGCCTATCACACAAGTGAATTTGCAAAAACAACAGGTGATGGACCGAATGAGGATCAATGTCACACATTCAACCCAGTCAAAAGATCTGGGTCCTAATCCATCGTTTTTTTGCACTCCACACCACCCTGGGTTAGACAATGGCGATATGCAAATCAGCTCTGACCCTGTGCCCCATGGGAACAGTCCAGTCCGAACTACAAAAGTCATGTCCTTCCCAGAACGGAATCAAGCATCCGAGGACCGGACCGGTTTCGAGGTAAAACCTCTCATCAGCCCGGCTAGCTTGACTCCAGTGGTGTGGAGTGCCTGGGACCCACGTCTGGGCATCCCCAGTACACTTATAGCGGATTTGCAAAAACAACAGGTGATGGACCGAATGAGGATCAATGTCACACATTCAACCCAGTCAAAAGATCTGGGTCCTAATCCATCGTTTTTTTGCACTCCACACCACCCTGGGTTAGACAATGGCGATATGCAAATCAGCTCTGACCCTGTGCCCCATGGGAACAGTCCAGTCCGAACTACAAAAGCCATGTCCTTCCCAGAACGGAATCAAGCATCCGAGGACCGGACCGGTTTCGAGGTAACACCTCTTATTAGCCCGGCTAGCTTGACTCCAGTGGTGTGGAGTGCCTGGGACCCACGTCTGGGCATCCCCAGTACACTTATAGCGGATTTGCAAAAACAACAGGTGATGGACCGAATGAGGATCAATGTCACACATTCAACCCAGTCAAAAGATCTGGGTCCTAATCCATCGTTTTTTTGCACTCCACACCACCCTGGGTTAGACAATGGCGATATGCAAATCAGCTCTGACCCTGTGCCCCATGGGAACAGTCCAGTCCGAACTACAAAAGCCATGTCCTTCCCAGAACGGAATCAAGCATCCGAGGACCGGACCGGTTTCGAGGTAACACCTCTCATCAGCCCGGCTAGCTTGACTCCAGTGGTGTGGATTGCCTGGGACCCACGTCTGGGCATCCCCAGTACACTTATAGCGGATTTGCAAAAACAACAGGTGATGGACCGAATGAGGATCAATGTCACACATTCAACCCAGTCAAAAGATCTGGGTCCTAATCCATCGTTTTTTTGCACTCCACACCACCCTGGGTTAGACAATGGCGATATGCAAATCAGCTCTGACCCTGTGCCCCATGGGAACAGTCCAGTCCGAACTACAAAAGCCATGTCCTTCCCAGAACGGAATCAAGCATCCGAGGACCGGACCGGTTTCGAGGTAACACCTCTCATCAGCCCGGCTAGCTTGACTCCAGTGGTGTGGAGTGCCTGGGACCCACGTCTGGGCATCCCCAGTACACTTATAGCGGATTTGCAAAAACAACAGGTGATGGACCGAATGAGGATCAATGTCACACATTCAACCCAGTCAAAAGATCTGGGTCCTAATCCATCGTTTTTTTGCACTCCACACCACCCTGGGTTAGACAATGGCGATATGCAAATCAGCTCTGACCCTGTGCCCCATGGGAACAGTCCAGTCCGAACTACAAAAGCCATGTCCTTCCCAGAACGGAATCAAGCATCCGAGGACCGGACCGGTTTCGAGGTAACACCTCTCATCAGCCCGGCTAGCTTGACTCCAGTGGTGTGGAGTGCCTGGGACCCACGTCTGGGCATCCCCAGTACACTTATAGCGGATTTTCAAAAACAACAGGTGATGGACCGAATGAGGATCAATGTCACACATTCAACCCAGTCAAAATATCTGGGTCCTAATCCATCGTTTTTTTGCACTCCACACCACCCTGGGTTAGACAATGGCGATATGCAAATCAGCTCTGACCCTGTGCCCCATGGGAACAGTCCAGTCCGAACTACAAAAGCCATGTCCTTCCCAGAACGGAATCAAGCATCCGAGGACCGGACCGGTTTCGAGGTAACACCTCTCATCAGCCCGGCTAGCTTGACTCCAGTGGTGTGGAGTGCCTGGGACCCACGTCTGGGCATCCCCAGTACACTTATAGCGGATTTGCAAAAACAACAGGTGATGGGCCGAATGAGGATCAATGTCACACATTCAACCCAGTCAAAAGATCTGGGTCCTAATCCATTGTTTTTTTGCACTCCACACCACCCTGGGTTAGGCAATGGCGATATGCAAATCAGCTCTGACCCTGTGCCCCATGGGAACAGTCCAGTCCGAACTACAAAAGCCATGTCCTTCCCAGAACGGAATCAAGCATCCGAGGACCGGACCGATTTCGAGGTAACACCTCTCATCAGCCCGGCTAGCTTGACTCCAGTGGTGTGGAGTGCCTGGGACCCACGTCTGGGCATCCCCAGTACACTTATAGCGGATTTGCAAAAACAACAGGTGATGGACCGAATGAGGATCAATGTCACACATTCAACCCAGTCAAAAGATCTGGGTCCTAATCCATCGTTTTTTTGCACTCCACACCACCCTGGGTTAGACAATGGCGATATGCAAATCAGCTCTGACCCTGTGCCCCATGGGAACAGTCCAGTCCGAACTACAAAAGCCATGTCCTTCCCAGAACGGAATCAAGCATCCGAGGACCGGACCGGTTTCGAGGTAACACCTCTCATCAGCCCGGCTAGCTTGACTCCAGTGGTGTGGAGTGCCTGGGACCCACGTCTGGGCATCCCAGGTACACTTATAGCGGATTTGCAAAAACAACAGGTGATGGACCGAATGAGGATCAATGTCACACATTCAACCCAGACAAAAGATCTGGGTCCTAATCCATCGTTTTTTTGCACTCCACACCACCCTGGGTTAGACAATGGCGATATGGAAATCAGCTCTGACCCTGTGCCCCATGGGAACAGTCCAGTCCGAACTACAAAAGCCATGTCCTTCCCAGAACGGAATCAAGCATCCGAGGCACAAATGAAGTACACCCATCATGGATGGTAGTCAGCATTTACACATCCCTCCTGTCCACACATTTCACAGCTAGTAGTTCATCACTATGCAAGGAACTGCACTGACCCCTCTGAAGTTCTTTGCAAACAAGCTCTTTCGGATAACCTTTGCAGTTAGAGCGGATTGTGCCACATGCAAAAGTGTCCACTTTAAACAATTCCTTAAAGAATTGCACATCAGTGTAGAAGTAATCAAGGTACAAATGGTGGCCTCTGTTGAACAGTCTTCTAGCAAGATCCCACACAATTTTCTCTGAAGCTCCAAAAGTGGACGGACAACCAGGGGGCTCAATAGTGGAATCTCTACCAGCGTACACACGAAAATTAAAAACATATCCTGTCCTACTCTAAGATAACATGCTCTTGCTAGGGATGTACTGCCTAAAAAACAAACGACCCTTGAATAAAACCAAAGACTCACCAATAGATATATCTTTCCCTGGAATGTAGATCTCTGGAAATTGATCTACAAAGTGATCAATAACAGGCCGAATCTTAAAAATACGGTCACAGTCAGGGTGACTACGTGGCAACGCCAAAGAATTATCAACAAAATGCAGCATACCTAACAAAAGTAAATACCGATCATGAGTCATAACTGCAGGAAATATGGCTGTTGCCATCAAGGGACTGGAAGACCAATATGAAGCAAGGTTTGGACTTTCTTAGCAAACCTATCAATAAAGTCAAACCCAACCGGGTAGCTCTAGAGTGGGGCCTAAGGTTGTCACTGTAGTCCCTCAAAAACTACTCAGTATACAAATTAGTCTGCTCAACAATCTCACCAAAAAATACATCATCCATAAATAACTGAAAATACTGTATAGGCAAAAAGATTTCACACTCCACTCCACACTCTGCATCACCGATAAAGGAAGGCAACACCGGCTGCACCATGTCTGGATCAACCCAGAGTCCAGCACTTCCAGTAGGAAGCCTGGCAGCCTCAGGCTGCAATCCAGATGCCTCTTTTACCATCAGTACCATCGGCACATCAGTATCCTCCTCTAAAACAGGCACTTCATCTGCACTGAGAGAACCTTCATCATCCGATGATTCCATGTGGAGAGAAAACTCACTGCCAGAATTGTCACCACCATCATTCTTTCTAGCTCTGTTTTTGTTCTTCTTTTTAACGTGAGGTAAAAGGAACGAAGCACCATCCTATTTCCGGGCCAAAACAGCTTCATACACTACTATAAATTGACTGAGAGCAGCCACTATAATAGGCATATCGCCCAGCGCCTACCATCCGCTACCGCCCTCTCCCTGACGGCAGCTGTCCCTCATCTAAGGGGCAGACGGGCCTGGGAGGGTGAGCGCGAACGTGAGGAAGAGTGTGAAGCGAGTGTGAAGCATAGCTGCCACCGGGGTCAGATTATCACTACTCAACCCCTGACCCCAGGTGTACACCCTGCAAGTGGTCGATTTGAGAGTGAATCCGAGTGAGACCGAGCCCTGAGTCTTGAGGAGACCTGAAAAATACCTGAGGTGGTAGGTGGCACGCAGGTTGCGTAGATCACGTGCAGCTTGCATACAGGTGTGAGCGCGGAGATCCGCGCTGAGATAACAACGCCGCTGCAACTCATAGGTCACAAGCCTACAACAACAGGGGGAATAGGGGGACCAGGGGGAACTTAAAACACCTAAAAGACAGTGTTAATAGCGGTAAGCGGATTAATAATTGGGCAAACGGAATAACAATAAGACAACTGGGGATGCGCTCCGGGAAGGAAAGATCAGCAGGTCCCCAGACCAAGAGGGTGCGGAAGAACCAAGCCCCTAAGGTACAAAAAAAGGTAAAAGCGCAGGCAAAAGGATTAAATCAAACCCTAATTTCACCAATTGCTCGGATGTTTGAGAAATCAACTAAAATACCGCAGAAATTCGATTTTTTGGTTGACCCGACTGGGACACTAATGTCAATGGAAGCTGACACATCCAAAACTAAATTGCAAATCCCAATTGAACCATTATACATCTTTAAGGAAAAAAACAGGGATACAGAAGAATCAGACAAGGAAAAAAATTGCATAAATGTGATGAAACAAAATGATTCTTTAGGCGAACTTTTGGATCAAAAAAGGGAACTAATACATCATACCCCACGGCAGCTAAAAAAATTCCCAGAAGGAATATTTAAAAGCGAGATTGAAGAGCCAATACAATCTACTCCACTGCAACAACAACCCACAGAACAACTCGTAGGAATTCCAGCATGGGATATTCCAATACCATTAGAAGTTAAAGTGGAAATAACGAAAAAGCGGAAACTACAAGAAGTAATCAACATCGACACCTATATAACGAAATCACATATAGTAGAAACTACACCATTAAAAAACCTTGGGAGTAAAACCACCGATCAAACAGGAAAAAAGCAAGATTGTGTGATCCCAATATATGGGGATGTGAGTGATGCAAAAACAGAACTTAGCATCTCAAGGGACATAAACGCAGAAAGTGAAAGACAAGGATCACAGATGCCAAATAATACTGATAATGATGATCACTTTGTAAAAAAGAAAAAACTGGAAGAGGTACACCATATAGAAGAAATGGCCAATAAAACCCAGTTAACAAAAACATATTTTGATCAAAAACCAAAAAATATAATAAGTCAAGATCCAGGAGCCATATGGGATATATTTTATCAAACTTCTACTTTAACACTGGAAGCACTGACATATCAGTCAAACAAAATGGACACACAAATAGAAATACTGGGAAGAATGGCCAATGCAGTCGCTGGAATTGACCGAAAATTGTCAGAGCTAAACCAATTAATTACTAAAGCCCAAAAATATGCAGCAAGTAATACCTCTGAATGCACTTGTGAACCGATTCTAAATAAACTTTCAACTATCCCTGAAGTAGTGAATACTATACTGGAAGACGTTAAAGTCATAGTGCATAAAAAATATAACAACAAAAAAGAGGAGACAGATCAGTCTCCGCACCCCAATTATCAACATATAAATACTACATCAAGAAATCAAGGGGAACTAGTGGAAGTCAATAAATCAGAACAAACGGAAAATATAATATGCCAAAATGGGAAAACTGACTTGATAATCCCCACCAATCAAGGAACTCATGACAAAACAAGTACGGAACAGGAAAACGGTCAAGGGTATAAAATTTCAAAGAAACAAATGAAAAAAATTCGTAAGGCTAGAAATAAGGTAAAAAATGGAAACCTAGTAAAAATATATCCCCCGTCACAGAAATCCGTAGAAATGAACCAGGAAGGATCAATTCAAGAAGAAACAGATCTAGAAAAAAGCGAGGTGGAGGAAATACATTTTGAAACAGTGGGAAGTAATGAAAAATACTTTGACATCTTCAATAAGTCGACTAAAGCCCACATAGATAACAAGCAACATGCACTAAATGAAACTAAATTAGAAGATGTTATGGCTCAAAAACAACTGGCACAAGGTCAAACCAAGGAAAATAAAAAACAGCAACAAAAGGAGGGAAAAAAAAAACTAATGACGGGAAATTAACACGTTCTCAAAAAGGAAATGGATGTATTGCCTGGAGCCACCCAAGTCATATTCAAAGTAACCCTAATGAAACAAAGACCGTGTTTTCTGCAGTAGAGTCTAACATATCACTAAACATCGAAAAAAATCACTTAGATTCAAGGCTACAGAGAACAATTTATCAAGATCACAATAACTTACTGAATGCAAGCACTAACTCCATGCAAAAAAATAAATACTTGGATCCTATCGGAAAACAGTCATGTGAAACCGCGATTACCTCAGAACCAGCAAATAAAAAGGTGGATATTGGGGATTACATAGGTAACAATGAAGAACTAACTATCACAAAGACTGGCCAAGAGAAGCTAATTATCTGTAAAATCCATCAAAAAAGAAATGAAAACAAGACCGATTTAGTGTCTTCAAAGATCTTGACACAAATACTTTTGACACCGTTATACGATTCAAGAGGCAACAGTGACATTTTGAATCGAGGTAATATCCTACAACTAATTAAATCAATTCCTTCATTAGAGAAAGTAACAGCAAAAGACATAGAATCTGTGGGCTTTGTACAAAATCTGGAAGGCACCCAACCGCACACAATCTTAACGTTAAAAACTGTTTGTTTAGTGGATCAAATCATGCAGGAGCAAGAGATCTTTCAAAGTTGGGGGATACAAATTAGTAAACCTATGCCCAAGCCTTACCCGACTCCGTTTAAAAAGGAGGAACCTCCAAAAAAGTCTCCCAGGGAACCAAAGAACAACCCGGTGTACTCTATATTAAAAAACCCACAGGGTAGTACACAACAGGCCAATGAAGAGTGCACGGAAGAAATAAAAGTTGTAGAATTTAATCAAATAAACGAAAATTGGATAAGGACTGCACTACATGACCACTGACAGGAAAAAAAACTTTATAAATTGGAAGAAAGGAAGTATGCCCGGCAACCGGTTATTATATGCTCCTGGAACATAAATGGTTTGTGTAAAAAGATCAAAAATGCTGAAATAGATTCCCTGGCAAATCTCTATCAAATCATATGTCTACAAGAGACTTGGGAAACAGACCCCTTCTTTCTGCAAGGTTATAAAGGGTACTATGTGCCAGCAATCAGATATTGCAAATTTGGTCGTCCATGGGGGGGATTGGCAATACTTATTAGGATTGATTTGCAAATCAAGCATGAACAGGTAGTCACCAATAATGCAAATATACAAGCAGTAAAGATATCATTTACAACCGGTGAGCAAAAAAACATAAATACATTAATAATAATCAACATATATATTCTGCCGAACCAGTCATCGCGCAAGAACATAAGTGTCGAACTAGTAGCATTTGTACTGGAGCAAATAATACTTGACCCGACCGTTAATATTTTAGCTACGGGGGATTTTAATATAAACTTGCTGATTCAAATGACACGGGATGATTTCATCCAATCTCAAAATTACGAATGGTCCATCCCGGAACAGGTACTCGACGTTAGCATAAATACCAAACAAAACTCAATTGGAAAATATCTACTGATGGATCTGGAAGCAATGGGACTACGAACATTAAACGGTAGATTCCCAACTGATCAACCTGCTGGCTGGTCATTTCACAATCAAGAATCAAAATCAAGAATAGACTTCACATTATTGTCAATAGATATTTTTGATAAAATTGGTTCTTATAGACTAAAAAATGTAATTGAGAGTGACCATAGCCAGCAAATATTAGAAATGTATTTTGAACTTCCAAAACACCAAAACTATTTAACTACCCAAGGTCAAATCAGTACGATTAACCATAAGAAACTCATTTGGAAACCGGATAAAAAATATGTTTTAGAAAAAAAGGCCCAAAAATTGGTCCAAGAATGTTTTAATGACCATTCTATCCAATCTACTCTTAAACAATGGGAACAGTTTACCAAGAATGCAATCGAATTGGATGAAGGTACTTCAAGTAGTAGGAAAACCCAAGTAAGGATAAGTGTAAAAAGAGATATTGATATTAACCTTCCACACACAATTAAAAAAATAAGGCGGACCCGTAACAAACTGAGGAAACAGCTAACCAGGTTACCAGAGAACGAGGAAATTAGAAATCAACTGAGAAGTGTGAACAATAACTTGAGAAAATTGTTGTGGTCTGCAAAAAACAAAGCCCAGCAGGAACTGTGGACAAAAATCTTTCACGCAAGTAATCTCACAAACTCTAGAGAATTTTAGAAAATAATTAATGATCTTAACAGATCTAACAAACACGTTCTAGCCTCACCAATAACGGAAGAGGATTGGGTAAGATTCCTTAAAAAGACCCTATTTTCTGAATCAGAATTCAGCCCCAAGGAGAACAATCAAATATTGAAGACCGAAAGAGGGCAAGAAATGGATCTGGTAAAAGTCTTCTTAGAAATCGAAGTAGCCAATCTAATAAAGAAACAAAAGGATGGAGCACCGGGACCCAACGGAATACCATTTGCACTTTATAAGGAGGACCCGGCTCTATGGGCTACTTACCTGACAAAGGTATTTAATGAAGTTGTCGAAACAAGGCAAATACCGGAATCCTGGAGAGGATCATTAATATCTCCCGTTTACAAGAAGGGTAATTGGCAACTACCAGAAAATTATCGTTTGATCACACTCCAAGACACGGATGCAAAGCTATTTGCGGGTCTTCTACTAGCAACTCTGTCAGATTGGGTTAAAGATATTACCCCCAAACCAAACCGGATTCATTAAAGGTTTAGGTACTGCAACAAATATTTTAATTCTATCAGTTTTAACGGATAAGGCACTTTTATGTAAACAGTCCCTCTATTTTTGTTTCATCGATTTTAAATCGGCATTTGATCTTGTAAACAGGTCTCTTCTATGGAAAAAAACTTGAAGATTATGGAATCCCGGGCTCACTACTGAACCTTATTCAATTACTGTATTCCGAAAACTGGGTCAGGGTGAGGATCGGTGATGGGCGAACCTTATCCAGTAAAATATTGGTGACGCGTGGCCTTAAGCAGGGTTGCGTCCTTGCTCCATTACTTTTTAACTTATTTTTAGCTGACCTCACCAATGCACTAAACGAAGTGAACTCACATCCACCAAGGCTGGCAGGAACACAATGATCAAATTTGTTGTATGCAGATGACGTGGTGTTGTTGAGTCAGACAAAAGTAGGACTGCAAAGACTAATTAATCGAACACTTAGTTATGCAAAGGATAATCAAATGGTAATAAATGAGGCAAAGACAAAAGTAATGGTGGTTACAAGGAATAGAAGACAAAAAAACAAATGGATACTGGGACAAACTCAGCTAGAGCAAGTTGATAACTACCGATATCTCGGCGTTCTATTTAATGAGAATGGAAGTTTTCCCCCCCAGAGGAAAGATATCACTAGAAAAGCAAATAGCTTGATTGCGGCTTTTAGAACCATACAAAAGAAACTAACTGCCTTGACATACGGTCCTTTACTAAAAATCATAACTGCTAAACTATTACCGACCTTAACATACGGTGCTGAAGCCCTAAATGGTAAGGATGCGGACTTAATTAACAACGCAGTGGCAAAAAACATATAAAATACTATTCCAGCTACCATGCAATGCCTCACAGGCACAAGTAAGGCTCGAGTTTGGGATAAACAATCAACAATACGCCCGTCAAGGCCAAATTTTGAAAGTCTGGAACCGTGTAAAAAATGACCAGGATAATCAATTGTCCCGAGCCTTATGGCAAGAAGTAAGAGACAATCGTAAATTTCAAGCCTGGGCTTATCTAAATAAAGCAAAAGAAGAATTTGGAATAACAGCATTTTGGGAAAATACAATCACCCAGGAAAGCTTCAAAAAAATAATTAATAAACTGGTCACGCACTTATCGCTGCTACAAGACAAAGAATTATTGGTAAAAAGGAAGCATGCATGGCCAATTATAAATGAATATAAAAAAAAGCAAGTCCAAAAATACCTTGAAACTCCATGGTCCCACCAAAGTAAGCGATCATTTATAAGTGTACGCTTTGGACTCTGGCAAGGCATGGAAGGCCATTGAGGGCAATAAGACATGTAGGCTATGTAAACTGGGACAAGAAGATATTCTGCACTTGGTATGTCTTTGTTCTGCAATGGATACAGAAAAGAAAGCAATCCTCAGGAGGTTATTTAATGCCCGAGGTATAAGGACTTGTAGACAAGCAGTAATGGCTGGTCTAAACCCGAAAGATCTACCAATGAACTCTGCTTTTGTAAAATTTTTATCGGTGATCGTGAAAAATCTTAAGGAACATTTTAATTAGATTTCGTTTTTATGAAATGCATGACGTTTTTAAAAATCTGATTACTTAAAGATATTTTAAATATATATCTGTTTTGTAAGATTTTAATTAATCAAACAAATAAACATGAATTGAATTGCCAGAATTGTCCACTCTCTACTCTCCCTCAGACGCACTGTCAGTCTCATAATCCGGTTCGGAGGAAGATTCAAGAAGCATACCAACCACCTGCTGAGCAGTCATTCTATGGCTAGCCATAATGATTTCTAATAAAGGTGAGTTGTCAAATAAGTCAACAGCAACAAACACTGTGTAAAATAAGTAATAAACAAAATTCACCTTCATCAAAAATACCTTTACGCTACAAAACGATACCACTCACTAGCCAGAAGCAGCTAAACTCACCTCCACATACTCTGCACAGACACAGTGTGGATCAACAATATCCCACTAAAAAAGAAAGAGAAAAGAAAATAACATCTTATACAAGGTAAAATACATCACAAAGATTGTCTTCTCAAAGCACTAACTAAATATGCTGCCACTATGAGACGACTAACAAAAAATGAATTCCTACATTACAATATTACTCATTTGTAGTAAATACAACCAAAATGTTATTAACCAAGGTATATTTTTTGATAAATGGAATAACAATTTAAAAATAATTTCAATATCAAAATTCATAATTGCCATGTTTAATATCTGTACGCATGACAAATTGACCTGAATAATGTAATTATTGCTTTGCTCGTGTATATTTTATATTGTGTACACTTGCCTAGGTTTTTTTTACCCTTAATTGCAGAAGTGTTGACAGATACTCTGCATAAGAAAGTTGTGCTACAGTAGCAATGGAAGCAGAGCTGCTGATACTCTCTGTACTAATTAGCACTACTCTGCAGTTGCAGCGGAGCTGCTGGAGGGTGAACTTAAGGAAATATCTCCAGAGGTTGTATCCTCTGGATGCAGAGTATCACATAGTAAGCAGGCAAAATACAGTTATTCAGTCTATCTGACATCCTAAAGACCAGCAGCCTTGTAGTAGGCAGAACCACTAACTCCACAGCCAGTAGCTGAGGAGGACTGATCTGTTGCCCAGTTGTATGTAGTTTATTCTGAAAGGCTGAACTATTATGTGAATGACAATGCGTGACAAATAAAAGGCTTGTTTTCTCTCTGCAAGAATATGTATTGTTATTACACATGTCCCTCTTTGAAGGGTCACCTCAAGCCTGTTGTCGTCCTCCTCCAACATTTTACTGAATTTGCTTTCTTAATTGGCTTTAGGACTATGTGCACTTTACCGCTGCTAACTAGTGCTACAGTGCTTGTGCTCTCTCTCCTTAAAACATAGTAACATGTGTATACCCAATTGGCATAATTAAATTACTTATTAGTCAATAGTAAAGTGAACTACATGTTCCCAGGGCATGTAAATTAAAAGCTACTAGTGGGCCTGCAGCACTGATTGTGCCACAAACTTCAGTAGTCCTTCATAACATGTTTTAGGCCTGTCATTTCACTGCCTATATGGGCAATTTGAACTACCATGTTGACCTGGCAAAATAAACCTTTTGTATCAAAAAGTGGATCCTTGTCATGTTCCCCAAAATACAAGATGCACTTGCTATAGTTGAGTGGAAGTTCATTCAACAGTCCTAATCCAGTTTCAATCATTCTTCCTTTTTAGTTCAACATTTCAAGCTCCATTTTGATCAACAAGTTCAAAGAGATGTCAATACAGGCCTTTATCATCAGCAGCTGGTGGTTCACTATTCTTCATAAAGCAATGTAGATAGCATTAATCCAAAGCATTTAGGGTGAACTGCCCTTCATCAGGGGGAGCTGTGATGCAAGAAAAAATCACATCAAAATCAACACTGTTTACATTGGTGTGCATTCTACCTTTTGTAATAAATTAAACCTTTTGTAAGGCCCAAATCTTCCTTTTTAACACCTGTAAACCATCCTTGTGTAAGGCCAGGACAGTCCGAGGAGAGGGTGCAATATATTTGAAATGTTGAATGTACACTTTTAAGTTTTACATGTACTGGTAGTAAAAACTCTTACATTTGTTTTCACTACTGCAAGTCCTATCTCTCTCAAAGGATAACATGGGAGTTTACTTATTACAATTTAAAATTGTAATTTCCAAGGGGGAGGAGCTAACTGGTTCGTGTTTACTTTCTCTGGAATCCTAATTTAAAACACTAACTTATGGTGAAGTCATATTTTAAATTACAATTCTGAAAATGCCACTTTTAGAAAGTGTCTTTCCTTAGCCATTTGGTGCCTGCACCCTGTCTTGGTCTCCTGAAGTCTATGACTGTTGTTCTAGTTGTTTCACTTTTGAAGTAGGGGTAGGGCTGTACTTCCTCTTTGGGTGCACACCGAATTGAATATTGTTGTTGTTATTGTTGATTTGGTTGTTTCATGTGTTTCTTTTGAGTGCAAACCAGCTATTACTACATTTTACTTTTAGAAAGTTGGCAGTTTCTTGACTTAGCCATTTGGTGCCTGCCACCTGAATTTGGTCACATGACTGGGTATTGTTGGCAGTTGGACTTAGTTTGTTCCTCCTAGACAGCCACACAAAATGGGAGCTTAGTGGTGACTGGATGGGTCATCACTGGCAAGATGGGAGGGAGGTTCTGGCCCAGCCTCAAATGCACCTGAATAGGCTGTGTCCTGTCTCCACACAAAAGACTGAATACCCCTTGTAGTTAGCTTGGAGTCAGGGAAGGCAGGGCATATGTGCACATCACAAGCATGCCTCTACAAGTTTCGCCCCACTACAAAGGCACATGTGTGTATAAAAAGAAGGACCTCAGACACCACCACTTAGGTAATCCTCTGGACCTGGGCATACTCTTTCAGGAAAAAGAACTGCTGTGCTGCTACTAGGACTGCCACTCTGCTAGACTGTTACTCTGCTACTTTAAAGGAGCTGCTTTGGTGTTTTGCTGACCTGCTGCATGCTGCCATCTTGTCTGAGGAAGAAGAACTGGACTTGCAACCTTCATCTTGACCCCAGGTCCCCAGAATGGCACAGAGGGCTAGTTTGCTGGCCTCATGATTTCAGCATCTGAGACATATATGGCTTCCCCACATCTCCCGGGCCCATCTTCAGCGAGTTCTTGACCCCCAAGAGTCACCTCCCATGTCCTGGCTCTTGGTGTGGCTCTCCCGCTCTTAAAATTTAAGCTCTTGGGTTCTTCATGAACGCGAATGACCCAATACGCAACAGAAAATCAGTGAGAGCCACTGCAAGTCTGTCTCTTTGCACAGAGAGCATTGTCAGCCCACGTTTACCACCAATGAGAGGCTCCAGCCAGCCTGACCACTGCATCTAGCCTTCACTATGGGCCATGCTTATCTGTGGCAGCAATGCTCTGTTTGCTCCGGGCAACACAAACTGTACTCTTGTCACAAAACTTGAGAAGAGAAACCTTCAGTAAAACTAATCTGGGACTCTATCTGACCCAGGCTACATTGCTTTTGGCCTAAACTTTTGAATTTGGCCCAGTCTAGTGCAACCATATAGTTTTCTGATTCTAGGCACTATTTTACAGTTTATTCTTAAAAAATTCATCATTCCGGTTCCTCTGTTTTTTTTTTTTTATTTTGGTCTCACTTTATTTATTACATGAAATTCTATTTTTAGGTATCGCCCTGATCCAGCGTATACGCTGGTCTGGCCAAGACATTCAGTAGGTGCTCTGAGAAATGCTACTTTCCCGGCAACCAGCTAGCGAGAATGCGCACAAGAGCGCGCGCATGCGCATAATAGCAAGCTGGTGGCCGGCAAGGTAGAACTTGGGTTTCATCCGCTATTATGGAAACAGAACAACACCACTCACTAGATGGCATTCCTCCCGTAACATGGTCCACCAGCTGCTCACTGCCACGGAGAGAGCTTGATTCTGCCGTGCTGTAGTGTTCTGCTTGTCAGGAAGTGTGCACTGTGCCCTTGTGCCTCCGAGTGTCTGGGTGTGAGAGAGCTTACCTCGGCTGTCTTGCAATGATTGGTTTGTCAGGGTGTGCACCTTGTGTCACTGTGTCTCCGAGTTAGGCGGTATCCATGATTCCGTCTTGAGAGGAAGCGTCCTTTCACTTCCCTAAATTTCCTAATTTCTGCTCTTTCTCTTTTTTAGCCTACTCTTCACTTCGTATTTAGCCTACTTCCTGCTCTACCTACTTGCATCCCTCTCTCCCGCCAGTCCTTTCCTGCATGTGCCCTCCACTGATCCTCTTAATGGGTATGGAATACCCACTGCTTTCCAGTGTTACATGACAAACCACTGAACCGGGGGCACAGTGCAGACTTAATCAAAAGAAAACACGTACAGCGCATTGAATAACAAGAGCCGGCGGAGTGCCGAGCAAAGGGCATAAGTGCAGCAGCAAGCGCCAAGCCCATCTTCGTGCATTGGGCGGTTGGGCGAATCCCAGAGAGTGACCACAAAAATGTGTGATTCTGAACAATTCAGTTCAGCTACGTGGGCCACAGTTCCAAATATTTTTAATGCAGTACGTCAGCACCCACTGTTTTAGTTCTGAGTATAGCTCGTCTTTTTTGAGGGAACAGCCAGCAGTAATTATAATACTAAGACCACACTGTTTGATGCCTAAGGTTAGCTTTTTGTGATGAAGCCATCTTTAAGCACACCGTTGTTTATAACTATGATGGAGACAGTCGAGGGCTAACCTTTTGTGCATGGACTCTGAGGATGAGAAATAATGTTTGTTTTTTCTAGAATAATTTTGAAGTGTGCGGTCCTGCATGTTGTGTGATCAGTGGCAAAAAAGTTATTTTAGGCTCAGAACGCTTTTTCACTACGATCCAAGACCGATGACACATTATTTGTATCTGCAGTACATGTGTGTGGCCTTCAGCCGTTCATGCTACCCTTTTTCCTATAGATGAGCAACATGGTGTTTAATGTTTTTGTTCTTGATGAACAATTGCCTGTCATGAATTGCTTTGCCCTTTGCTTATTTTAATTTCCTGTTGATTCTGCCGCAGTAAAAATTGGCATGACGCAAATGTCATTGCTAGGACTTATACACAATGGGCAGGCACTAGATCCAGTACAGTTGAATACCCCCAAGGATAGCATTTCAACGGGATCCTTGAGTAACACATTATTACTGGACACGGTTCGTATTATTACAAGATCAGGGGTCTAGAGATGGTTTCCTCAGCAGTCTTGCAATCCGTGACTGCTTGAAAGGATTGCCTTTTGTATCTGTACTAAATCAGGCATTGACAGCGCTTGTGGTTGTTGGAAACAATTCATCACAGTGCTCTTGGGTCACTGACAGAGGACCAGAATCTCTATCTCAATTGGTTAATGAGAAATGAAAGTCTCGAGATGTTTGTACGCTGACAATCTTTGCAGATTTCCCCTGATGTATTCTCAATATTTTTGTGTCACACTTCCATCTGACAGATTACCTGTATACTAGGCTGCTGCTGGGAAAGGAGAGACCCGCAATTGTTTTTAAGGTCGATGGGGTGGGTGGAGGGTTTCTGCCATAGCTCTTTTTTATACAGCTGTTTACTAGCTCTGCTCCAGGAGGTGGTCTTCTGACTTCCGGCACAAAAGCCTGCAACCTTAGCAATGGCAACCTCATTTTCTCTCAGCGCACGTGATGGATGTGTACATCAGAGAAGTCGGGTCCATCCTCTTTTACAGAAGCACTACTCTCCTCTGGATTTCTGTGGTCAATTGCCAGGACTACTCCCAAGCTACGGAACAAGAACCCTTTGTGTCACCCTGTCTGCTTCCCATCATTCTCTTAATATTTTTACAAACCTGTTGGATCTAAAATAGTAAAGAAAAAAAACGTACTTTACCGTCACAGCTTTTCTCTGTCTCTGCTCCTTGTCCCTCCACACTGCCGGAACAGGAAGAACATCCAGGTGCCCCTAAGCCAATCACAACGATGCAATGCAGCATTGTGATTGGTCTGAGCGCTGTGGTTTGATGCTCATCCAGGGAATGGGAGCCTGGGCATGTTCTCCACCCAGTCTGTAATGCAGCCTGGGTGGAGGACATGCAAAGTGCGCATGACTGTTTGCGCACTTACAAAGTGTTCTCACCATTCTCACTGCTCCTGTTGTCAGAGAAGCCCCCCACCCACAAAACTGCAGCAGCAGGACAAAAACAAATGATAATAACCATGAGTTATTATTATTTCATTTTTTCTTTATTTCATTGCTGCAAAGCAGTGGGGCAAAGCTCCTCTGCCTTAGCACATAAGAGATCTAGTCTAAGCCTGCCCTTGACACACGAAGAGAAAAGTCTGTGAAGATGCTTTTCATCTTTATTGTTTGGCACCCAAATCTTTGAACATTGCAAAGTGATCCACCTGGCACTTGACCGTTGGCCAAATTGCAACTAATTAGAATAAGAACTGGAGCTATATTTAAGCAATTTGCAGAGCTATTTATTTATAGAGAGCTTATAGAGCGCTCAGTAACGCCATCTCGGTGTGTCCCCGCGCTAAAGCTACCAGCGATCACCATGAGAGCCTGTGACCTACACAGTGTATAGTTTGTTTTAAGCTTGGCCCTGAACAGCGCTTCACTGCTCTCCAGTCTCAGAGCAGGAGGAAGTTTGTTCCATTGTTGAGCTGCTTGGAACGCAAAAGATCGTCCACCCATTCTAGCCTTCCTTATCCTGGGGACTGTCAGCAGCCCGGCACCCTCTGACCGGAGGGTCCTTGTTGGTTCGTAGCGGCTGACTAGATCCCTAAGGTAGGCGGGCGACCTGCCCCAGACAATTCGGTGACAGAAGAGGAGGCACTTAAACAGCAAATGTTTCTTCACAGGCAGCCAGTGAAGCGCATCCAGCGCCTTTTGAGAATTAGCCCTCCTAGGTCTTCTTAGCACCAATCTAGCGGCGGAATTCTGGATAACTTGCAGGCGGCCCAGGCAGCCCTCGGTGGTCCCTAGGAACAAGATGTTTCCATAGTCCATCCGAGAGGTCACCAGTGCCTGCGTCAGTGTCCTTCTGGCCGCTATGGGTAGGAGGTCTAAGGTTTTGTTTAGGGTCTTTAGTACTCCAAAACATTTGCCCACAAGACGCCTTATGTGGCCATCATAGGAGAGAGAGGATTCATCCAGACTCCTAGATTCTTAGCCTCCTCACAAGGTATGGGGGTAGGGCCAAGGCATGGAGGCCACCACTCGGCTGACCAGTTTTTGCTTTTTCCCCCCACCACCAACACCTCTGACTTAGAGCCATTGAGTTTTAGGCAGTGGGAGTCCATCCACTCAGCTAGTGCCTGCATACAGGACTTAAAGTTGGTGGGGGTGTTGGCGGTGTTCTGCGATAGGGAAATCAGCAGCTGGGTGTCGTCGGCGTAAGACACCAATTCCACCCCAAATGATTGTACAACTTTCGCCAGGGAGGCCATGCAGAGATTAAAAAGAGTAGGGCTCAATGCTGAGCCCTGAGGCACTCCCTGATCTAGTGGCATCTCGACCGAGCGACATGTCCCTTGCTGTACCTGGAAACATCTTTCAGTGAGAAACAACTGTAACCAGTACAGTGCAGGACCCACGACCCCAGCTTCGCTCAAACACCGTAGCAGGATGGAATGCGCTACGGTGTCAAAAGCCGCGCTGAGGTCGAGCATGATCAGGGCCATTGTATGTCCTGCATCCGCCCCTGCTCTTAAAGTCTCAGTGGCCCGTAGGAGAGCTGTCTCCGTAGAGTAGCCCGCCCTAAATCCTGATTGTGAGGGATGAAGTAAGTTCCCTCTCTCCAGGTGCTCAGTAAGCTGAGCATTGACCACCTTCTCAGCCACTTTCGCCACATACGGCAATAAGGAGATAGGTCTGAAGTTTTCCAGCACCTCCATGCTTACATTCGGTTTTTTCCTTATTGGCAGTACTATGGCCTTCTTCCACTCCTCAGGGACTCGTTGCGTGGAAAAGGAGGTCTGTAAGACGTGTCTGATGTATGGTTCCAGGGCTACCAGGCCCTCTGAGATGACCCAGGCCGGTGCCGGGTCGTTAGGGGAACCGGACTTCACACTGCGACAGATCTTTATTAGCCTGTCAGCGGCGGGTACCTCGAAAGTTTGCAACGAGGAGTCAGGGGCCACAGGCGAGCTGCCTGCTATAAAATCTATGCCCTTATCTGGTTGTTGGGTGAAGGAGGCATAAATAGCTTTAACTTTGTTGGAAAAAAAGTTAGCGACTCTATTGCATCCCTCCACGGTGGCCCTTAGGGGGGTGTTAGAGCTGGAGACTAATGATATTTCTTTGTATATTTTAAACAGTTTGCGTGAGGAGCTCTCGGCAGCCTCAATGCGTGTCTGGAAATATTTAGCTTTAGCTCTACGCACTGCATACTGGTAGCTTCTGTGTGCTAAGCTATAACTGTTTTTACCTTGTTCGCTCGGGTTCCTTCTCCAGCTCCTTTCAAGTTGTTTACAATTAGACTTGATTTGCTGGAGTTCTGGAGTGAACCATGGGGCAGTACGTTGTCTGCCTTCTCTTGCTTTACCCTTACTCATGGGGGCTAGCTCATCCAGGGTGGCAGTCACAAGCTGATTAAATTCATTATTCGCCTGATCACTGTCCATAGCAAGCGGTAGTTGCGCTTTCTGGATGGCGCATACGAAGTTTTCTTGAGAATATTGTCTCCATTTACGTCTCATAATATTTCCCATCCCATTCTCAATGGCCCTAACTGGCTGGTAAAAACATTGGAAAGGGACCATGAAGTGGTCTGTCCAAGGGAGCTGACAGGGTGTAAGTGCCTTTATCAAGTCCCAACTGGCGAAGATAGGGTCCAAACAGTGACCCCTCTGATGTGTAGCTGCAACACTTAGCAAGTCCAGTTGTAGTTCTTGTAGGACTAGACGAACGTCCTCTGTCTCCTTTTGTAGGGGATCCTCTAGATGTAAGTTCAGATCACCCAACACCAACACTTTATTGTGTTTGATCGCAGTCTGAGTAACCCCTTCCAGTAAACTACTTCGGAAGTTGCCCAGAGAGCCAGGAGGTCTGTAAATTAGGATGCCCGAAATTGCCTCGTGTTGGGTCAGTTTGATGTTAAATTCACCAGCTTCACAGTTATCAATTTTTACTGGTTTTAGAACACACTCAAAAGGGTGTTTGACAATGATGGCTATACCTTTGACAATTGTTGGTGCTTCCTGATCTCGACCTTCATACTTGTCCTGTTCAAGTTTGGGACCCAGCCAGAAGTTCTGCCCATGGCTCTGCTGCTGTCTGACACAGATTGCTGGGAGATAACGTGAAAGTAGTGCCACCTAGCCAGCACAAGGCTACCAGAGGAGCAGCAGGCAATACCTTAAAGTCCTGCAGAAAACTCTTTATCAACCACGGTAAAAACGTGGCTGCTCTCCAAACTCTAATTCAATCCTTAATCATCTCTGGATTGCACTAGGGAGCTATCTTACTCACTGGCATACCAAACTGAAGCTTGACGCATTAAGTGTAGTTTTAAAATCACAGGCAAGACTTATTGCAAACACGAAAAGGGCAGACCACATCTTGCCTGTCCCAGGATCACCGAACTGGCTCCCAGTGGAGAAGTGCTGCACAATCAGGACGGTGTGCATAAATTGTAAAGCCATTCTCTCCATAACTCGCTGACCTATCACGTGCAGAAACTACATGGAAAAATAGAAACTCCGGAAACAAAAAAGGAGTGGTGTGCAGTCATTTAGAACATACCTATGTAAATATGCATGTTTATGATTTTGAGGCATTTTTTGGACAGATTTTCTTCAAATTTTACTGTGCTCCGACATTGTCTGGATGTGATCAATGCTATTTAAAACTCCAAATAAATTAACAACTAAAGTGCGGGTGATCTGACCATAGATCTGCAGAGAGTGTAAAGCACAGTTGCTCCTCTGCACCACCAATCAACTTTCTTGGTAAAGTGGCAATCACACTGCCCTCACTTCATAACCCAGGGTACCCTCTAGCATTCAGCTGAGCTTAAAGTGAACATGGGCCCCACCAATGCAGATCTGCACAAAGGAAGAGTGTCCCAGAGAAGCTCTTAGATGTGGAGCTCTGTGCTACCCCTCTATATTAGAATCCAAACCTCATTGTCAGGATTGCAAAGTCCACTGTGAGAACGTTGAACAATCCAGGCTGTGACTATGAGTCTATTCATTGGTGGTGTGCCCAGTGGTGTAGTGAACCAGGCAATTCAGCAGCTTAAGCGGAGACATCACTGGACCCTGTAGCTCTGGTGAACTGAGTCCCACTAAAAAGGTAATTCGTTGTTTATGGGGCTGTTCTGTCTGCATGTCTTCAGGAAAAGTGCCCATTAATAATACAGTTAGGGAATACCACGACAGAGGGGTGTTGGAGGTGGGCTGTAATGAAGCAAACTGAGATAGTGAAACAATATAATGTTGACAATAGTGAAAATCACAGAGAGGTACAAGTTGAACAAGCATTGGCATAGCCAATAGGTCTCGCCTTTGAGACCTTATAAGTGTTTAGTTAACCAGCACAATATCCTTGGTGCAACAACATCAACTGTTGCATGGCGAAACACTTATAAGGTCCAAAAGGCGAGACCTATTGGCTATGCCTATGCTTGTTCTATCCTGGTGTGGGATATTTTTGTGTTGTGTTTTCACTGTTTTGCATAAATACTTTACACATTGCCTCCAGGGGGTTGGGCACAGGTTAATATGGGGTTTGCTTGTGCTTTATCCAGACTAGAATTATCTTTGCTGTTTGACCTGAGCTCAAACCCGAGCCAACCACCAAATGAATTTCCAACATTTAACTTTTGATAAAACATGAAGTTGGTGATACTGCTAAATCTGTCTATTGATCAGATTAAACCACACAGAAATAGATGGAGCACTTGGAGGAGGAGCACAGCAGGTCCTTGGCACATACGCATAAGTTATACAACGCTCGAACTATCTTCCCTGAAAGACACAGATTAAGCATGACACTGCAAAATCAGTGCAAGACAAAACAAGTATGTTACTGCAGTGCCAGTTCGTGCAAGCGTCCTTCAAATACATAGAACAAATGCGGTGCTGCAACGCCAGTGGAAGCTTCATTTACAGCCCTGAAACAAGTGTGGTACTGCATGGCCAGTGCAAGCCAGTTTCAAAGAGATAAAGCAAATATGGTGCAGCAGGGCCAGCCAGTGCAAACTTCCTTCAAAGACTTGAGCCAAGGGTGGTACCCCAGGGCCACTCAAGCTTCCTTCAAAGACATGAACCACGTTTGCCACTGGGCAGCACCATTTAAGGCCTCCCAAAGATTCAACGAATACGCAGCACTTCAGATTTTATACAGGTGTATGAAACAGTTCTGGGGTGTATGTGTGCAAGATTGACTCTCATGCATAGGAAGATTTCCAAACAAAAAAAACAGGTACAGCATTAGGCAACAGTACATACTTTCTTCACACCAACAGAACATATAACAATGGGGTCAATGCAAGTTTTCCTCACATGCACAGAGTATCTAGAGCAGCAGTCCAAGTGAATATGTACATGCATACACACAAAATGTGCAACATTTGGCAGCAGTATAAGGTCCCTCAGACCCAGACAGATAAAAGATGGTCAGCAGCAGTGAATGCTACGATATCCCCATAAACAAAGTACTTATCATACTGACAGGAGCAGCAAATCATATTCCATGCACAGAAGATCCAGGTGTATAGAGGTGGGTGAGCCACTGACATATTGATCCAGATGCCAAGCTCTGGTTCAGCTCGAGGTCCTCTTGAGCCCTCAAGCCAAAAATGAGCTGATCTTTCATGATGGGGATACCTGCCACTTACTCAAGTTAATTTTCACTTATAATAAATGCCTCTCAATTCATTGTGACAATCTGAGCTACTAAGGTAAAGCACTTGTTACACAAGAATCCTTTTATGGAATTTTGAAGGAAGTCTATCATTAATTACATCATGTATGTTGCACGGGCTTCCCATGGCTCCGTTTATTCCTGAGCTTTCAGAGGGGAAACAGACCCATGATTGGGCATTCCCTGTTAACTTTTTGGCTCCCCCAACTCTACTACAGCACTGTGTAAAAGTGTCCCCTCTCTCAGAATAGCACTCAGGGGAACAGTATCTTCTTATATATATACTCAGGAATACTCTGCATTTGTGTAAATGGTTCTGAACCATATCTCATACCCCACAAAAATTAGAAGACTGTTTTTTCATGAGAAACATCTTGTTATTGAATTTGGAAGTCACACGCATCCTAGACCCAAACTATGGGGATTATTTATGAGAGATTTGGCCACTGGAGCGTCACCTCTCAATCATATCTATGAGGCCACACAAAGCCATTGTGTGTGGCTTCGAATGACCACATAGATATGGAGCAAGACGAAGCAGCGCAAGTTGCTGCGTTGATTTACACTACACCAGGAAGGTGTTCCATGGGCGTTGCAGTGGGTTTTTCCATGCAACACCCATGAGTTTTGTTGCTGCCCCAGATTTACTTAATTACATTAACCTGGGAAAGTGCCCAAACCTTACTCCTCCCCAGAACATGCGTAACAAGGAGAAATATGTTAGTTTCTCTGCGTTTTTTTCTCATTCCATGTGTGCTGTATTCTGCAGCACATATAGAACGAGGAAAAAGGCTCCACAGATTGTTTTGGTGCAGGAAGGTGTCCCTTCCTGCAAAAAAACAATCCTGGCAACAATGCAAAAACCCTTGCACCATGGAGCAAGGGTGCCTGCAGTGGCGAAGGCAGCATGTTGGACGCCAGGACTGGCTGAAAGGACAGGAATGTACCGTGTCTTGTAAATATGGTGTATTCCTGCCCTTTCACATTGGCGTAGGGAAGCGCAGCAAAAAGACATGTGGTGCTGCCCTACAACAATTCAGTTTAAATATGTAAATGTAGACGTATTTGTAAAGCGCACTGATACCCCGGCAAGCAGTGTGTCCTGGCGCTGTACTCATACCGCTAGGGAACCCGTCCTGGCTTTTCCCCGTGAAATGTCCACTCCTGGGCATCCCTGGGGTGCAACCAGGCATCCCCAGCGCTGTAGGGGGCTGTTGTGGAGGCTAAGCAAGCTTTTGCCTAGAGTTGCAGCGTGGGACTCATGCTCAGAGTAGGCACGAGGCGAGAAATCAGGTCTGAGGAATTATGAGCCCAAGAACCGCCAAGATCAGCTGAGATCAGCCGAGGCGGGATTTGAACCCTGGTCCCCGACCAGACCTTCTGTACCAGGGACTGCCGCTCTAAGCAGTGAGCCACACTCCTCCACAATATTTCTTTCATCTCCAAGGAATATTTTATCTTACCCAATGGGGTCCTATGCTTGGTTCCTTGCACAACGGGTAGTCAGCACCTTAGGACGTATCAGCCTGTGGCTTCCATATAAAGACAGGTCCAGTGGTGCATCATCACGCTCGCCTGGATGGGTCTGTGTGCGCTGCCACAGATATAAGGACGGAAGAGCCCCTGAGATACAACCCCCGAGGCATTGCAGGTCTGTTGGTTAAAAAGAAAAGCAACTAGGTGAGGCAGCAATTCCTATGGGGGCTGCACCGTAAACCCTTTTGTTTACTGAAAACTGATGCATTTCAATTAGTAAGATCTTAATTGTACAGTCTACATCTGAGCTCCGACTCATGAGCAATGGGTCTGTGCAAACAACAGTGCATAGTTATGTCATTTTAGAGATTTGTCAAACAGTTCCATCATGAATATTTGCAGATTATACTCCGCCTATCCGTACTTGGTCGACCTCTTGTGTCACTCAGGGTGTCTTCCGCTCGTAGGGCCAACTATGCTCATGAGGGACCACTGCCTTCTTTTGGTCGCCATCTTTGGCGCATTAGGGACCAATGCTCCCCCAGTTGTTCTTGACATTACATCATGGGGAATATTTACAAGCCCCACATTGCCACCACAATGTCACTTCCAGTTATGTTGCGATGGCGATAGGGGATTTGCCTTATTTGCAAGGCAGCATTAAGCCACTTAATGTGGTGGCTTAATGCTGCCTTGTAAATAGGAACCACTTTCACACATGAAAGGGGAAGGCAGTGTGTATTGTGGTGTGCTTTCCACCGCAACACCCATTGATTTTGATGCCTCTCCCTATTTGAAAGGGTGGCGTAAATAGGAGGCAGCACCAAATTTAAGACCAAGGAAAACCTGGTCTTAAACAGGCAAAATGAGGACAAATGCTTTATTTCTCCTCTTTTTTGCTGTTTCTATGTGTGCTTCATGTGCAGGGCACAACAAAACAGCAAAACGCCATTGATTGTTTATTAGCAGGAAGGTGTCCCTTCCCGCACATAAATAATCCCCCCAAAAATTGACGTTTTGCAACTTCTGTCTGTGCTGCATTAAGCAGTACACATAAAAGTTTCAAAACGTCATGTGAAGATTGTTTATATAAACAATCTTCCCCTCAATGCAGACACTCGTGCGCTATAATGCAAGGGAGCCTGTATTGGCACTAGGCTGTAAAATTGAGCCCCAGCATTGGTGAAACACAGGGCGGCACCATACTGTTGTACATACGGTGCAGTCCTGCGTTTCTGAAGTGGTGGAGCATTGCGTTAAGCCAAGGAGGCTAACGCCATACTCCGCCATTTCATTGTAAACATGGCCCATGTCTGTTAGCCAGTATTTCACACATAGATAGGCCCTCAGCTCTAGTGCATTGTCACCCATCTATTTACCAAAGGTAGGATCATCACAGTAAGTAACAGGTTCACCTTAACGTACCCAAGGAGAGCAACTAGAAGCTCTCTAGGCACAGTGCCTCCCATCACCTCTTCAATGCACTCAAATACTGTAACCTAGAACCTGGCCACATCAGAGCATCACTCGGAAAGGTGAAGAAAATCTACCTACCGCATATAACTATGCACATAAGGGGAGTTGTTCTACAACCCTATTTTGAACAGTTGAATAGAAGTGCAATACCTCTGATCTCCTGGTCAGGGAACTCTGCTCTCCCCTCGTGCAGCTCTGTCATTGCATCACTGCCCCCTGTACATCCCTGGTGTTAGGTAGGTGTTTTAGGCCCTCCCCCACCAGCAGGGTCCTCCCTGTGCCTCATCTCGTGTGGTCCAGTGCAACAGCCTTGCTCTTTTGCTGGTCTGCTCGGCAAGCCATCTCTGTCATCTGTTTCTCCCACTCTTTTCTGTCTATCTCTGTATTGTGCCTTGTTGAGTATTTATTGTGCCTTGTTGTGTCTTCATTGTGCCTTGTTGTATCTTTATTGTACCTTGTCCTGTCTTTATTGTGCCTTGTTGTATCTTTATTGTGCCTATTTGTGTCTTTATTGTGCCTTTCTGTGTTTTTCCTTTTTCCCCCTTGTGCCATTTTCCCTGCCGCTGCTGCCCCAGTGGACCCTCCCCCTGCTGGTTCACACTTCCACCTCCCACTGTGCTCCCTCATCCATTCCCTACTTAATGCCTGCTGTTGCGTGAGCAGGTGAGCAAGACCTCTGAGTTCTTGGTCAGGAAACTCTGCTCTCCCTCATGCAGCTCCATTGTTGCTCCGCTACCCCCTGCACTACCCTGGTCTCAGGAAGGTGTTTGAGGCCCCGCTTAACAAGCGGCCTCTCCCCCTTGCTCGTTCCCGCCTCTCACGGCACTCCCTCCCAAGTCCCCTACTTATTGGTGGCCGCTGCGTGGCCGCATGCAGTGAGGATGCTGGTGCCACGCCAAAGGTGCTCCAAAGGCAAGCCTGTCTGTGCCCATCCGTGACCCGACCATGACTACCACCAGGGACCCTGTTTTTCTTCTACCACCCACCGCTTTGTTTCAGCTGATCTTCACACATTGACTCCCGAAAAGAATCACAACTGCCAGCTGTCCCCTACTCTGAACACCACCCACAGCCTGTTCTCCTGCCGACACTGTAGACAAACCATCACCATCCCCAGCACAGCCACAGCCACTGCCCTCCCACAGGATGCCAGCACACCCGAATCCCTGAGGTGCATCCTCCTCAATATGTGCTCCCTGCACAGACATGCAGTATAAATCCGGGACCTCCTCGACACCCTCGCATCAGACGTCGCCTCCTTCACAGAAACCTAGACACACCCCACCTCCTCCTCCTCCGGAATCGCCATCCCAGACAGATACAAGATCCAGAGGAAGGACTGCTCCAACTACCCAGGAGGAGGACTTGCCATCCCACACAAGAACTCCCTCTGACTCAATACCTCCAGCACAAACAACTCCTAAACACCCATGGAACACCTCCACTTCCAGATCCAGACCAGCCCTAGAACTACCCTACGTGGCACCCTTACCTACAGACCTCCCCAACCACGGGCCATGTTCACCACCACATCACCGACCTCATCGCACTCCACTCCATTGCTTCAATGCACTACATACTGCTTGAAGACCTAAACTTCTACCTCAATAACCTCTCCTCTGCCCTCCTGGACAATCTCGGCAACATCGGACTGAAACAGCTCATCACCACCTGCACCCACCAGGCAGGACACACATTCAACCCCCTCTTCGCAGGAAGTAACAACATTCACTTCAGCCACACCTTGCAACCCCCCTGGACGTACCACTACTATATACACTTCTCTTTCAACAAGCCACCATTCACAAACCTAAACCATGGTCTACGCAAAAGGAACTGGAGCAGGGGAACTGAGGAGCACCTCAACTCCACCCTCAACCACGATCCCCCTCCCACCTCGACCGACGCCAACTCAGCATCCAAAGAACAGCACAGATGGATCACCAACTGCGCAGACAAGCACACCCCCATCCGCAACCCCGACAGACAGCACCCCAGGAAGGACACCTGGTTCAGCACTGACGACCAAGATTGCAGACACACCTGCAGGCACCTCAAAAAGCTTTGGAGAAACAGCAAAATCCCAGTAAATCAGACCACCTACAAGAACGACATGACTGAATACCACCAACTCATGAGATCCACCGAAAGGATCTTCGTCCAGAACAAAATCCTCGCTAACTCCAGCAACTCTAAGGAACTCCTCAGCATCATTCAGGAATTCACCAAATCCCCCAGCGAAGCCAAGGACATCACACCTTCCCAGGACCTTTGCAAAAAACTAGGCTCCTATTTCCATCTGAAAATCAAGTCCCTCTATGACAACTTCAACAAACAGACACCAGACACCAGAACCACTCCTTCCACCTACAATGACAGCCAGCCTACCATCTCCGCCTGGACCCAGGTTACCACCGAAGACAACACCACAACGATGTAAAGCATTCACTCAGGAGCCCCATGGACCCCTGCCCACCACACATCTTCCACAGAGCCGCCACAGCACTCAAGCTACGATGCACCATTATTGCCGCCCTTAAAGTTGGCACATTCCTCGATGACTAGAAATGCACAGAAGTCAAGACTAGGCCTGGGCGAAGCACTACGCTACGCTCGCGAAGTTTGCGCAACTTCGCACTACGCGAGCTGCACGTAGCACAGTGCGAACACGCGTAGTGCAGCGTAGCGTAGTGCAGAGCTCATTTTTTGCTTGTTCGCGGTCCTGAACGCCATGTTCGCGATCGCGAGCAAGCAAAATGACATCCCGGCGAGATTTTCAACGCGGGGAGGTAAGGTTTCTCATTGTGAGTGGTTGTGTATGCTCGCGACCGCTCTCAATGAGAAACTACCAGTTCGTGTTGAGAAAGCTGCAGCTCGAGTAATAATCTACTCGAGCAGCAGAAAACTACAGCTAGCACTGTGCAAGATGCCATGATTGCACAGTGCCGGATGCTTGTCCGCACTGTGCAATCATTGAAAACACTTCTTGCACAGTGCAAACATGCTACTGCGCAGCTCGCGTAGTGCTACGTGAAGTTCGCGTAGTGCGAAGTGCACTTCGCGTAGCTTCGCGTAGCGCTACTTCACGAACTACGCCCACCCTTATTCAAGACCCTCCTCAAGAATCACTCTGGAAACCCGACAGACCTAAAAAACTACCAACCAATATCTTTCCTCCCCTTTGGTGCCAAAATCACTAAGAAGATCATCAACGTCCAGCTAAAGAACTTCATCGAAGAGAACTCCTTCCTTCATATCCGTCACTATCCATATTCCGCAGCAACTACAGCACCAAGACTGCCCTTCTTCCTGCCACAGATGACATCCGCACTCTCCTCAACCAAGTCCACACAGTGGCCATCATCCTACTAGATCTCTCTGCTGCCTTTGACACCACCTCCCACCACACCCTCAACGCCTTTCTTCTCCGCACCCACAGAGATCAACTGTGGAGTACCCCAAGGATCATCGCTCAACCCCATGCTCTTCAACATCTACAGGGCGCCCCTCGGCGCCATCGTCAGACAGCATGAACTCAGCATAGTACCCTAAGCCTATGTCACCCACCTCGTCCTCTTCTTCACACAGGACCCCCACGCCAACAGACTCAGCTTCCAGGAAGCAATGAAAGACATCACATCCTGGATGAGCAGCAGCTGCCTAAACCTCAACTCAGAGAAGACAGAAGTTCTCATCCTGGGACCCACCCCCTCAGCATGGGACAACACCTGGTGGCTAAGCATGGGCGGAAAATCCGTTCCGCTCGCGGATTTTGCGGATTTTCGGTAAATTCGCAATCCGCAAACTCCCGCGAATTTACCGAAAATCTGCAAATCCGCGAGCGGCGGATTTTTTTTGCGGCGCGCGGCGTTGGTGATACAATTTTTGCGGCGCGCGGCGTTTATCATCGTTTGCCGAGTTGTTTTTCTCGATAGTTTGCGAGTGCTGCGCCATTTTGGATCTTGCTGTGTGATCCCGCGGGAATTGGCGAGCGCGATTACGTCATCGCGGCTTGCCAGCGATAGTTTGTCAACGCGAGTACGGCGAGATCACGTCTCGCGGTACTTCGCAATTGCGAGATTTGAGATGCGGCGAGCAGCAAGAATCTCGCACAAGCGAAAATATAAAATTTGCAATTCTGCACAAGAAATCCACCAGCAAGCAGCATAAACCTTCTTGAAATGATGATTTTTATCTGAATAACTCCTTAGGTTGACATTTGCCTGCACTTTTTTAGCGAGGAGTCCATTTTGGGGAGGGGGGAGGGGGGTGGGAGGAAGGAAGTGCCCCACAGTCTTCAACTTCCTGTTCCTGTTCAGCAGGCTCCTCCCAGTGCTTTGTCCATCTCCTGGTCACTTTTCATTTGGATCTGGAGCTGGAAGTATTACTTTTTGTTGATGCTGCTGGATCTTTGGATTTGAGGCCTTTTTGACTTTCTTTTGGATCACTGTTGGATTAGAAATTTTACAAGTACGTTTGTTTGGGGCATTACAGTTGCTGCAACTAAAATTTTGGAATTTTCGATTTTTGGGCTGTTTTGGGGCCTTTTGCCCAGGGGTACTCAGTGGTGGGTGGACTGAGTCTTTCTGTGGGTTGTCTTGAACTTAAACATCATGGAGGGCATGGATGGATTGGGATTGTGCTGATTTTTCAGTGATTTTCGTTTTTTGGGGCTGTACTTGTGGCCTTTTCACCAGGGGTATTTGAGTCTAGCATGGGCCTAGTCTTTCTGTGGGCTGTCTTGAACTTAAACATCATGGAGGCCATGGATGGAATGGGATTGTGCTGATTTTTCAGTGATTTTCGTTTTTTGGGCCTGTACTTGTGGCCTTTTCACCAGGGGTATTTGAGTCTAGCATGGGCCTAGTCTTTCTGTGGGCTGTCTTGAACTTAAACATCATGGAGGGCATGGATGGAATGGGATTGTGCTGATTTTGCAGTGTTTTTCGATTTTTGGGGGTGTTCATGGGGAGGGACAGGCCATGTGGCTGGTGGCCATTTTGAGTGCAGCTACAGGCACTGGCCATGTGCTGGCAGGCAAGTGGCCATTTTGAATGCAGGCTTTGTTGTTAGGCCTGCAACCATTTTGCCTACTTTTCAACCTTTATTTATGCCCAGGGGTAGTGAGTCTTGCATGGGCCTAGTCTTTCTGTGGGTTGTCTTGAATTTAAACATCATGGAGGCCATGGATGGAATGGGATTGTGCTGATTTTTCTGTGATTTTCGTTTTTTGGGCCTGTACTTGTGGCCTTTTCACCAGGGGTATTTGAGTCTAGCATGGGCCTAGTCTTTCTGTGGGCTGTCTTGAACTTAAACATCATGGGGGGCATGGATGGAATGGGATTGTGCTGATTTTGCAGTGTTTTTCGATTTTTGGGGGTGTTCATGGGGAGGGACAGGCCATGTGGCTGGTGGCCATTTTGAGTGCAGCTACAGGCACTGGCCATGTGCTGGCAGGCAAGTGGCCATTTTGAATGCAGGCTTTGTTGTTAGGCCTGCAACCATTTTGCCTACTTTTCAACCTTTATTTATGCCCAGGGGTAGTGAGTCTTGCATGGGCCTAGTCTTTCTGTGGGTTGTCTTGAATTTAAACATCATGGAGGCCATGGATGGAATGGGATTGTGCTGATTTTTCAGTGATTTTCGTATTTTGGGCCTGTACTTGTGGCCTTTTCACCAGGGGTATTTGAGTCTAGCATGGGCCTAGTCTTTCTGTGGGCTGTCTTGAACTTAAACATCATGGAGGGCATGGATGGAATGGGATTGTGCTGATTTTGCAGTGTTTTTCGATTTTTGGGGGTGTTCATGGGGAGGGACAGGCCATGTGGCTGGTGGCCATTTTGAGTGCAGCTACAGGCACTGGCCATGTGCTGGCAGGCAAGTGGCCATTTTTAATGCAGGCTTTGTTGTTGGGCCTGCAACCATTTTGCCTACTTTTCAACCTTTATTTATGCGCAGGGGTAGTGAGTCTTGCATGGGCCTAGTCTTTCTGTGGGTTGTCTTGAATTTAAACATCATGGAGGCCATGGATGGAATGGGATTGTGCTGATTTTGCAGTGTTTTTCGATTTTTGGGGGTGTTCATGGGGAGGGACAGGCCATGTGGCTGGTGGCCATTTTGAGTGCAGCTACAGGCACTGGCCATGTGCTGGCAGGCAAGTGGCAATTTTGAATGCAGGCTTTGTTGTTAGGCCTGCAACCATTTTGCCTACTTTTCAACCTTTATTTATGCGCAGGGGTAGTGAGTCTTGCATGGGCCTAGTCTTTCTGTGGGTTGTCTTCAATTTAAACATCATGGAGGCCATGGATGGAATGGGATTGTGCTGATTTTTCAGTGATTTTCGTTTTTTGGGCCTGTACTTGTGGCCTTTTCACCAGGGGTATTTGAGTCTAGCATGGGCCTAGTCTTTCTGTGGGCTGTCTTGAACTTAAACATCATGGGGGGCATGGATGGAATGGGATTGTGCTGATTTTGCAGTGTTTTTCGATTTTTGGGGGTGTTCATGGGGAGGGACAGGCCATGTGGCTGGTGGCCATTTTGAGTGCAGCTACAGGCACTGGCCATGTGCTGGCAGGCAAGTGGCAATTTTGAATGCAGGCTTTGTTGTTAGGCCTGCAACCATTTTGCCTACTTTTCAACCTTTATTTATGCGCAGGGGTAGTGAGTCTTGCATGGGCCTAGTCTTTCTGTGGGTTGTCTTCAATTTAAACATCATGGAGGCCATGGATGGAATGGGATTGTGCTGATTTTTCAGTGATTTTCGTTTTTTGGGCCTGTACTTGTGGCCTTTTCACCAGGGGTATTTGAGTCTAGCATGGGCCTAGTCTTTCTGTGGGCTGTCTTGAACTTAAACATCATGGAGGGCATGGATGGAATGGGATTGTGCTGATTTTGCAGTGTTTTTCGATTTTTGGGGGTGTTCATGGGGAGGGACAGGCCATGTGGCTGGTGGCCATTTTGAGTGCAGCTACAGGCACTGGCCATGTGCTGGCGGGCAAGTGGCCATTTTGAATGCAGGCTTTGTTGTTAGGCCTGCAACCATTTTGCCTACTTTTCAACCTTTATTTATGCCCAGGGGTAGTGAGTCTTGCATGGGCCTAGTCTTTCTGTGGGTTGTCTTGAATTTAAACATCATGGAGGCCATGGATGGAATGGGATTGTGCTGATTTTTCAGTGATTTTCGTTTTTTGGGCCTGTACTTGTGGCCTTTTCACCATGGGTATTTGAGTCTAGAATGGGCCTAGTCTTTCTGTGGGTTGTCTTGAACTTAAACATCATGGAGGGCATGGATGGAATGGGATTGTGCTGATTTTGCAGTGTTTTTCGATTTTTGGGGGTGTTCATGGGGAGGGACAGGCCATGTGGCTGGTGGCCATTTTGAGTGCAGCTACAGGCACTGGCCATGTGCTGGCAGGCAAGTGGCCATTTTGAATGCAGGCTTTGTTGTTAGGCCTGCAACCATTTTGCCTACTTTTCAACCTTTATTTGTACCCAGGGGTAGTGAGTCTTGCATGGGCCTAGTCTTTCTGTGGGTTGTCTTGAATTTAAACATCATGGAGGCCATGGATGGAATGGGATTGTGCTGATTTTTCAGTGATTTTCGTTTTTTGGGCCTGTACTTGTGGCCTTTTCACCAGGGGTATTTGAGTCTAGCATGGGCCTAGTCTTTCTGTGGGCTGTCTTGAACTTAAACATCATGGAGGGCATGGATGGAATGGGATTGTGCTGATTTTGCAGTGTTTTTCGATTTTTGGGGGTGTTCATGGGGAGGGACAGGCCATGTGGCTGGTGGCCATTTTGAGTGCAGCTACAGGCACTGGCCATGTGCTGGCAGGCAAGTGGCCATTTTGAATGCAGGCTTTGTTGTTAGGCCTGCAACCATTTTGCCTACTTTTCAACCTTTATTTATGCCCAGGGGTAGTGAGTCTTGCATGGGCCTAGTCTTTCTGTGGGTTGTCTTGAATTTAAACATTATGGAGGGCATGGATGGATTGGGATTGTGCTGATTTTGAGGTTTTTCGATTTTTTTGTGCTGTATAACTGAACTGATGTTCCTCTGTCTTCCATTGTTTTTAGGTGCACAAGACTCAAGAGAACCTCCAGTGCCAGGAAGAAGTCCTGCAGCGGTGTGTGTGTGCAGCATAACGTCACGCGACGTCACGTCTGGCCTCAGACAACTCTACAATTCGTGCAACTGCGGCCTGCTGTCTGACCTGCTCCGAAGAAGATGGCCCCAAAAAAAGGTCGCCGTAGCTCCTCTAGCAAGAAAGTTGCTAGTAAGGAGCAGAAGAAGCAAGTTACCAAGGAGGCTGGTGTGCCACCCGCCACGTTTTTTGGGAGAAAAAAAAAAAGTACGCCTGCAGCAGCAGGATCTGCTGGGGACCAAGCTGGGAGCAGCATCCCTGCTCCATTGGGTTCAGTGCCTCCACCACCACGCCAACTTAAGTCAATCACCATCGACCAGTGATGTTGGCTCATCGCAAGAAAGTAGCAGCAATGTCCCTGAATCAACACAGGTTGTTGTAACTCATCTGACAAGTGTTGAACAACCACAGCCGCAACAACAACACCATGTGCAAGTACACGCCCAAGTACATGTGGAAGGAGAGGCAGCAAAAGGAGATGCGCAAGCAAAGGTGCATGGAGGTTCACAAGTGCCCACAATAGTTGTTCCTCCCGAAGTAGGGGCACATCAGGAAATCGACAATGAAGCCGAGGTATCATTGGAAGCCACTCCTCCTGATGATCATTTATTGTCTTCCACATCCCTAGCAAGGAAAAGATCAAGGGGGGTGTCTACATCTTCTTCAAGCCCACCTCATTCTGATGCAAGTGATCTGTCTTGGGAACCACAACTGCGGTCTGACAGTGAGGCACACCATGATCTGACACAGGTACCTAAGCGTAAAAGGAAGGTCGTCGAAAAACTCATACCTATGGAGTGTGATGAGGCTCAACAAGAAGTGACAGATACTGCTGGTGATGAAGCCTCTCACGATGACGACGAGCCAGTCATCACAAAGGTCACTGCAGTCCCACCGGGCATGCAGCCAAGAGATATTTTGACCCTATCCCGAGAAGCTGCTGAGCGTGATGATGATGTCGGCGAGGAGGCAATGGAAATGGAATCATTAGATTTGGAGTTAAGTAGTACACCAAAACCTACCGCTTCCATATTTCTTCCTCGCAAGAAGGTACCCACCTCGTCCTCGACCTCAATTCGTGGTGGTGAAAGTGCAAAACGTACTGAAGTTCGGCAATCCACATCCTCCACTTCATCTGGCATTAGCAGCAGGACCACCACCACCAGTATCGCCGCCTCCTCCGGCCCCCATAGACATTTCAAGTCTCCAGTTTGGGATTTCTTTAGTGTTTGCCCAAAAATGGAAAACGTAGCCATTTGTAGCATTTGTAAGGTTCGAGTTGGTCGTGGTAAGCTTGGTTCTAACTATGGTACCGGAGGCCAGAGAGGTCATCTTGAGAGAGCGCACGCTGTCCAATGGTTTCCGCACCTAGAGGCGTCTAAGCAAGCCAGAATTGCACGTAATGAAAACGTTGATTTTTCATCTGATGATGACGAGGAGGAAGAAGACGATTCAAACACTTCACTTACAACCAGTACCCCTGTCAGCAGCACACCCCATGTGAGGCACACTAAGAGTGTGGGAGAGAGTGAGACATCAATGCGGAAAAGTTCATCAGCGAGCGTAACTGGGTCGAAGATATCATCATCATCCCGTAAATCCTTGGTCCAGGGCAACATTAAAAAGATGTTGTTTACAGAAGCGCAATATGAACGCAACCACCCACTGACGCGTCTGTATAACACTAAGCGGGCTAAAATGCTTGCTCTGGACCTTCTCCCTTTTTCTTTTGTAGAAGGGGTTGGTTTTCTAGAATTAGTGGCAGCGCTCTGCCCTAAATGGAAGGTTCCTAGCCGGTTCTATTTTGCCCGAGTTGCGGTTCCAGCACTACATGAAGATGTTCTGAAGGTGATTGGGGCAGCTTTGCAGAAGAGTGCTGTTCACACTATACATCTGACAACAGACATGTGGACCAGTGGCGCAGGCGCTGATTACATGTGCATCACTGCACACTGGGTCTCTTTTTCAGGGGCTAAAGCAAAGCTAAACACAGGTGTTGACACAGACATTGTTTTTAAAGCTGCTCGGAAACATGCAACACTAGCCATGTTTGGTTTGGAGAAACGTCACACAGCAGAAAACATTTTGGATGTCTTTAAGACAAAGGTCCTTAAGTGGCTGTCCCCACTAAAACGCCAGGTTGGTTATGTTTCCACGGACAATGGCGCCAATATAGTTAAGGCCATGAGGCTGGGTGACTATTTCAGAGTGCCGTGTTTGGCGCACTGTATAAACCTGGTTGTCCAAAAATTCTTGGGTAATAAAGGCAGTGCAGCGTACAGTGTATTGGACACCTGCCGAAAAATGTGCAAGCATTTCAGCCATTCTTTTAAGGCCCGGAAGCAGCTGAGGAGCCTGCTATATGAACATCAAATGCCAGTGAAAGCACTCATCCAGGAGGTGGTAACACGTTGGAACTCAACCTTCTACATGCTTGAGCGTCTGTATGAGCAGTATAAGGAACTCGATCAATATTTCCTTACAGAGGGTACAGAGGAGCTGAGGATGGGTGCGGCGCAATGGAACATAGTTCAAAGCCTGACACGCATGCTTCGTCCTTTTGAGTTCTTCACGCGTGCAGTCAGCAAGGAGGACTCTAATTTGGGAAAAGCTATCCCATTGTTGTACATGCTGGAGGACCAACTGAAGGAGGTGTGTTCTGTGTTTGCAGACGATGACAAAAACCAAGACTCTTTGCTTCTGGCTGAGAAATTATTAGAGCTCCTACAAGGTGATGAACGTCTTAAAAAGATCCACTCAGAAGAGCATTACATTTGTGCTACTATTCTGGATCCACGCTACAAAAAGGCGCTGGCAGGCCAAGCATTCTTTCCTTTTGATGATGAACATGTTCCAAAGTACAAACGTTGGCTAGCCTTGTCAGCCAAGAGGTTTGAAAGAGAACGGCTGGAAATTGAAGGAAATGGCAGTACATCAGCAGGCCATCCCCAGTCAAAACAATCCACTTCTGCACCTGTGGCTGTGGCACAAGTGACCTCTCAGCCGTTAAAGACACCGGCAACCGGATCATCTGCACGAAACACAACAGAAACATTGGAGGCTGAAGAGGATTGGCTAGCTCTGCGTGGGTTTGGTTCTCAAAAGGTCAGAGGCACAGCAAGAGCTAAGCAAAGTGGAGGAACCTTGGATGAGGACCTTGAGTCGATGGTGAAGGACTATCTGAATGACTCAACAGAGGTCTATGTTAATTCTGACCCATTGGCGTATTGGCATGGGAAAAAAGAATTGTGGCCACAGCTCACCAACCTGGCTTTAAACTACTTGTCTTGCCCACTCGCAAGCGTGTCTTCTGAACGGGTTTTCAGTGCTGCTGGTGGCATTGTAACTCCCAAACGGAGCCGCCTCTCGCCCAAAAATGTGGAGAGGTTAACAATGATCAAGATGAATCAGCACCTGATACCACCAGATTTCAGAGTACGAGAGAGCGTGCCGGATGAAGAGGAGGTGGCCAGCAACATAGATGAGGGAATTTCTACTCTGTCAGGTGACACTGAGCTCACCCTGCCTGAATTCGCAGAGTATGATGACGAAGCCTTATTCTTATTCCTGGACCGTGATACCGAGCCCTGAAAATGAGACAAAGAATCAATAACTTTCTTTTTCATCCCTATTCACTTTTATTCCTGTGTGTCTGTCTTTCTTTGTTGTGCACAGTTAATATATTTCAAACTTTAATCAGATAATCACAAAATCAAGCCCATCATCAGAACTGTCTTCACTGGTTTGCTAATTGATTTGAAGTTGCCGCAGTCTGCATTCCTCAGGTTCACAAGTTCAGAAGAACATGCTCCTCTATCCTCCTCCTCCAGACTCCTATTTCCATCAAACCAGAGGGCTGGTTTACGCCCAATGAAGAAAGACTCAGCACTTGTGGGGGTGTTGTTGTACCTCTTTGCAGGTGAGTTGACGGCTCTGGGACCATTGTTGGGAAGCTCTAATACCGGATAAAAGTGGTTTGGACCAAATCCCAGGAAGAAATTTTTTTGTGTTTTTGATGACTTGCTTGCCTTTTAGGTGCTCTTAGAGAAGGTTCCATCTGTTTGTGGGTGAGTTTCGTGGTCTGGGAGCATTGCTCGGACACTCTAATCTTGATTGCATTTGCTTTTCAGGAAATCCGTCGTGGCAACCCCGACTTATGGCCTAGCTACGCAGCGCGTTTGGACCGAAGGCCGAGAAATATTGCAAGTATGAGATTTTGCTTTTGGCCTGTTTGGGGGTGTTATGCTTCTTGGCGGGTGGGTTGGCGGGTCTTGGGGCATTCCTGGGAAGGTCTAATACCGGGTAGAAGTGGTTGGGACAAAATCCAGGCTGATTTTTTTTTGGCTATTTCTGACATTTTGCTCAATGTAGCGTTTTTGGGGGCCTGTTTGGGGGGCTTCCTGGTGTTTGTGGGTGAGTTTCGGGGTCTGGGAGCACTGCTGGGACACTCTAATCTTGATTGCATTTGCTTTTCAGGAAATCCGTCGTGGCAACACCGACTTATGGCCTAGCTACGCAGCGCGTTTGGACCGAAGGCCGAGAAATATTGCAAGTATGAGATTTTGCTTTTGGCCTGTTTGGGGGTGTTATGCTTCTTGGCGGGTGGGTTGGCGGGTCTTGGGGCATTCCTGGGAAGGTCTAATACCGGGTAGAAGTGGTTGGGACAAAATCCAGGCCGATTTTTTTTGGGCTATTTCTGACATTTTGCTCAATGTAGCGTTTTCGGGGGCCTGTTTGGGGGGCTTCCTGTTGTTTGTGGGTGGGTTTCGGGGTCTGGGCGCACTGCTGGCTATATATACTTTACTTTGCAAGAGGTTTGAAGCAAATCCATGGTGGCAGAGGGGAGTTAGGGCCTAGCTGCAGAGCGCCCGCGGAGTGATTTGCGAAATTTGTGAAAAATTGACTGTCCCCATTTTTGTACTTTTGCTCTTTGGCTGTTTGGGGGTCTTCTACTTGTTTTCTCCTGGGTTGACGGCTCTGGGGCCATTGCTGGGAAGGTCTAATACCGGATAAAAGTGTTTTGGACCAAATCCCAGGCGGAAACTTTTTTGTGTTTTTGATGACTTGCTTGCCTTTGAGGTGCTCTTAGGGGAGTTCCGTCTGTTTGTGGGTGAGTTTCGTGGTCTGTGAGCACTGCTGGGACACTCTAATTTTGATTGCATTTGCTTTTAAGGAAATCCGTCGTGGCAACACCGACTTATGGCCTAGCTACGCAGCGCGTTTGGACCGAAGGCCGAGAAATATTGCAAGTATGAGATTTTGCTTTTGGCCTGTTTGGGGGTGTTATGCTTCTTGGCGGGTGGGTTGGCGGGTCTTGGGGCATTCCTGGGAAGGTCTAATACCGGGTAGAAGTGGTTGGGACAAAATCCTCGCGGAAAAGCCTTTTGGCACTTTTTGTAACTTAGGGTTCGTTAGGGTTAGCCCTAGCAGCAGGATTGCATGTGTTTCGGGGTTTTCTAGATTTTTGCAACTGAGTTCTGGGGTCTTAGAGCACTCGTGAGAATGTGTAATTTTGGTTGCAAGTCATTTGAAGAAAATCCATGGTGGGAAAGGGGGGATTTGGCATAGTTAAAGAAAGCCTTTGCCACTATTCTTAACTTAGGGTTCGTTAGGGTTAGCAGTATTTCTATTGCATGTGTTTGAGTGGGGGGGATTTAGAGTCTTGGAGCGATGCTGGCTATGGCTAATTTAGCTTGGTTGCTTGCAAGTGGTTTGAATGCAATCCACGGTGGGTAAGGGGTAATTAAGAAGGGGGTACTTCGGCCTACTTTTACTTTTAAAATAAGTTTTGTCACCAGTTTTCTGCTAGGCCTCGTTTTTTGAGATTTGATTGGGGGTCTTCTACATTTTTGCGACTGGCTTTAGTAAGGGTCTGGGTGGGAGCACTGCTAGGAAGATCTAATTTTGTTCTAAAACACAGTTTACAGTACACCTAGCTTGAGGGGAAAGATCCGCTACATTAATTTGCCCATACTTATTTATCCTTCAAAAGGTGACTCAGACAGAGTACGCACTTTCAAAAATATTGTACTGTCTACTAGGAAAATCAAATTGTGACTTTTTGCACTCCACAGCCTACATACCTTATGTTTATTTATCAGTGGTGTTGTAATATTATATCACTTCCTGTTTTTCGTTGAATAATTACAGGCCGGGTTTCAGTCTCTGCAATGGGGAAAAAAGGATGGAGTCAGGCTTCACAGTAGCGAGCCACAATTCAGCATCAGGCAGGCAGTGGACAGGGTGTCTTCTGGTGACCAACATCGATGGACGAAGCGTCGGCTGCAATGGAGGAGTGCCGCTAATAAGAGGATTTTTTTTCTGCAGGCAACTTACTTACCACTTCCAACAGGACCACTACAACCACATAGATACAGTATCCCTTGCCTTTTTCTCTGACTGTGACTGCATTTCTTGAATCTCTCTCTGCTTCTAAATTGATCCCTTAACACATCACTTAGTCCACTCCACTATCACATCTGCACCACACATAGTCATTTTTAAGTGCTCCTACGTAATTCGCAAGTCGCAGCACGCCCCAGGCCGTAGAGGACTGGGATGGCCCCAATGATGAAGCATGTCACCAAGGGGCAACCCTGGTGAGTGAGGGGACACCTAGAAAAAAAGCAATTTCTCCTTTTCTATCTACTATACCTTCCAGACCAACCCCACTGAGTGTTGTTGTGAATGGATTTATAGTGACCAGCAAGGCTCTCGGGTATCTGGCTACAGAGACCTTATGTTGAATATCGTTATCAATAATTCCACACAGGCCCTGTACTGTCGCATTCTTTCTTCCACAGTTGTCGAATGTACTACTTACTTTTCACTGACATGCATGCAGTAGTGTATGCACTTTCAAAGATTGATGGATAGGGTTGTACCCAAAGAATTGTTTATGTTCAATTGTTTGTCTATGCTGTGCTTTTTTTTACAGGGTGTCTTCTGGTGACCAACATCGATGGACGAAGCGTCGGCTGCAATGGAGGAGTGCCGCTAATAGGAGGATTTTTTTTCTGCAGGCAACTTACTTACCACTTCCAACAGGACCACTACAACCACATAGATACAGTATCCCTTGCCTTTTTCTCTGACTGTGACTGCATTTCTTGGATCTCTCTCTTCTTCTAAATTGATCCCTTAACACATCACTTAGTCCACTCCACTATCACATCTGCACCACACATAGTCATTTGTAAGTGCTCCTACGTAATTCGCAAGTCGCAGCACGCCCCAGGCCGTAGAGGACTGGGATGGCCCCAATGATGAAGCATGTCACCAAGGGGCAAACCTGGTGAGTGAGGGGACACCTAGAAAAAAAGCAATTTCTCCTTTTCTATCTACTATACCTTCCAGACCAACCCCACTGAGTGTTGTTGTGAATGGATTTATAGTGACCAGCAAGGCTCTCGGGTATCTGGCTACAGAGACCTTATGTTGAATATCGTTATCAATAATTCCACACAGGCCCTGTACTGTCGCATTCTTTCTTCCACAGTTGTCGAATGTACTACTTACTTTTCACTGACATGCATGCAGTAGTGCATGCACTTTCAAAGATTGATGGATAGGTTTGTACCCAAAGATTTGTTTATGTTCACAATTGTTTGTCTATGCTGTGCTATTTTTTCTTGTCTCCCAAAACCTTTCCCAAAAACCCCCGTACCCATCCATTTTTCAAACCCTAACCCTCTTCCCCCGGGCTGTGTGGTTTTGATTGATGTGTGACTAAATTACAGCAATAAATCCACACACTTGCTGGGGAGGATAAGGTGATAGCAACAGGCTGGTGAAGAAATCCGAGGATATATTATTACTCTGCTTGACAAAGAACCGTTGCTAATGTGAAAGAACTTCAACCGAATTAGTAGTTATACTTTATCATTTGTTAGGCTACAATGTGGCACTGTTCTACTGTACTTCTGTCACCTGCTATATTCTCAGTTGTACCGTTGAATTGCTCAGGAGGACAAACCAGATTTCATTTTCTTTTTTTTCATAGGCATGCAACTGCCACTGTGTCACACCACTAGTACCACCGCTATGAGGAAATTTTATCCGACCAAGATTGCCAACCTTATTCGCTGTTTCCCGTGGAGCCAGCCCTGGGTCTAGCCCTACTTTCAAACACAAATTACAGGTAAGATAAGCGTTTGGTGGTTTGGGGGTATAATGGAGTATTAGTAGGAGAGACGAGAGACTGAAGGTAGTATTACTAAAGTCCTAGGACTCTTGGATTCACTTCACTTAGTCTGTGAGAGGCACTTAGTGTTGAAAACATTTGGGCATTTACACTTAAAGGAAGAAAATGGAACTAAACGTTCAGGAAAACAAAGTCACTGTTAAACCCCCACCCACCAGGCAAGCAGTAAGAAACGGGTATGCTCAGATAAAGTTTGAAAAAGTATATTTATATCCCTAACAAAATAATCTCCCGCAAGACCCTCCCTAACCCCAACGATTGTCCTTCAAAAGTCCCCAAAAACCCAACTCCCAATTCCCACCCCCCAAAAGTCTCTAAAAAAGGGGCAAGGGACACTATGGGTGGATGCTGTCAACTTTTTGGGCCAGGGCATCATGCTCCTGGCGGAGCAAGGCGTGCTCTACGCGGAGCCCCTCCAACTCCTTTGAAAAGTGGTGGAGCTCCTGCTGGAGGCGGGACACCATCAGGGTACTGCGGCGCAGGCGTGCCTTCAATGCCTTGTAGGTGCAACGGCTGTGAGAGGAAGCTGTTGTCCTTGCTACACGGCGGTGGCGTTTGGCTTTGGCAGCCCGGCTCAGTCTGGGTGGACCACTGTGCTGGGTGGCACTGGCAGCCCGTGGGGGAACGGAGGCCGATGCAGACGACGTAGTTGTTGTGGTCGACTGCACACTTTCTTCGTCCTCCAGGGCCACCAGCCGCCGATATTCGGCCACAGTGGCATCGATCCTCCGTTGCCGGGCCGCTCTAGCCAGCTCCTTCCTCCTTGTTCGTTTGGAAGGAGAACCTATATGAAGAAAGAAAGACATAGTCTGTAACCAATGCTTTTTAAGATTAACTCAATCATTCAGCAGAAATTTGTGTTGCACTACAACTAGCAACTTGCAAGCACATTACATAACTATTGAGGCCAGTATCTATCTAACCTCACACTTCTTCATCCTTGCTCTAACATTAGTGGGAGTTTAAGGAACAAATTCTACGAGCACTATGGACTTCCATTGCAGTCGACTATGAAAGTGCACCAGTCTTATTCTTCTTCTTGTCTCTCCTTTCGGAAAATTGGTACGTTATCTTCTGCAAGCCGGCATAATGCCAGCGCAGTAAACTTGCACCCGAGAAAAAGAGACGCACGCCATGAGGAGTGACCTAGACTTGCGTTGCGTTACTGTGCCCGTCCAGTACATGCAGGTGGTGAAGCTCTTACTTTTCTATTACGGGTGGCACTGAGAATACTCTGTTACAACTCAAGGGCTACTGCTTAATTAATTTAACTTTCACCCTACAGTGGAAATGAGTACTAGAAATGGAAAATTGAAGAAGATAAATAATCTGATTATCTATCACTTCACATGGGATGTTTTTGCTTATATATGGGATGACTTTAGGTGCTTTGCTTTTTATTGAGTGACCAGTGATACATCCACACATGAATGACTGAGTACTACTAAACTTATTAAGAGAGGTAGGGAGTGACCACCGTAATAACCGGATCTATGCTGTGCTTGCAATACAAACTACTGCTACTATTGATGGTCTTATTTGGACAAAATTAAAACTTCTTTTCCTTGCCTTTCCTACACTGGAACGGACGTGCGGGTGCAGTGTTACATGCTCTTCAAAGTTACACTTAGTTCATCCACTGACCATCTACTCTCTCTAGATCATGGGTACTCACAAGCTTTCTCTCAGGGGCTAAATTTACAGTGTAGTTTGTGCCGAGGGCCGCACTGGTGGGGGCGGAGTCAGAGGGGGCGGGGCTAAAGCAAAACGATAACTTGTGACCATGAGGTTGCACACAGGTCCCTGCAGCAGATGCCCTCATCCACTGAGCCACCAGACCCAGCATTTACATACATCTCTCTCCCTCCTGCTCTCCCTCCTGCCCTCCCTCTCCATCTCTCTCTCCCTCCTGCCCTCCCTCTCCCTCCACCTCTATCATCTCACTGTGTGTGTGTCTATCAGTGTCAGCCTTCAGCCCGGGTTGAGACCGCTTCCTCAACGCGCACACACAGACAACAACACCAAAGTACTTAACAGGTCTTTAAAAGACCATTAACATATTATTGAGGCTTTGTTTGTTGTAGCGCCCCTGCTTCTCCACCCTGACAATCACTGCTTGCCCGGCCCCACAGAACAGAGGCTTTGTTCTATTTCACCTCTTTGTGGCCTTGCATCTCCACTCTGCTCTGTGGGGGCCGGGGGAGCAGTGATTGTCAGAGTGGAGATGCAGGGGCGCTAACAGGTGAAATACAAAAAAGCCTCTGCTCTGTGGGGGCCGGGGGAGCAGTGATTGTCTGCAAGGTCTGCGCACCGCCAAGGAAGGCTTGCCGGGCCACCACCGGCCCGCGGGCCGTACTATGAGTACCCCTGCTCTAGATACACATATGCTATCGAGGAGTCAGATAGTAGCATGATTCAGGTATATGGACACATACAGTTTCTGTGTCACCCACCCAGGCTGTTGTCCTTCCACCCATCATTGCTTCATCATTCACCCAGCCATGCATCTCATATTCTTGCCTTCCCAGCTAGTCTTCAATCTCAATTAGTAAGGAATATATAAGAGCTTACCTCTGGCCGCCACCACCACCGTCTCAACTCTCACAGCCGCCGCCTCCTCCCCTGAAGAATCGTCCTCCGCCTCCGTGTCGAGCACCATCACCTCCACACTGGCCCCGCCACCAGATGTTCCACCTACAAAGTACATTTAAGAATGTTAGAATAAAGCACTCACTAGTCTTTGGTCTAGGAATGAAGACATGTGAAAACAATGTAATTTGTGACTGTCTAGTGTCTACTTTAAAGTAAAAAAAAATGTCCCTTTTTCCAGGGAAGGTTGTCTTGCTGCACTTTTTGGCACAACTGATGAAGGCTGTTTTTTTAACACGCACCATTTTTCTCCACACAGACAGAAGATGGACTTCTAACAACAAGATCAAGTTGAAACCAGGTGAGAGCTCGGCTCGACCACAAGAAATGTCTTCAATTAATCGTCAGCACTAACCACTTTTCCATTATCAGTTAAACGTTTAGTTTTATTATGACTTCATTTTAATAAATGTGTTTACTTTTAATAAAGCTTTTAAACTTAAATACAATCTGTGTTTTTTCGTCCAGACTAGAGTGACTGAGCGAAAGGTTTTGCAATTTTTGCAAGCATGAGTCCAGATAGAACACTTCAAAAGACATTATGGACAATCCCAGAGGACTGCACTAAGTTGATAGAGCTATTGCTGACTAGAATCATGGGAGTTTCGCCAACCGAGCAATCTTAGTTAGCTACACAGACAGACTAATAAGAATAATCTAGTAATACCACAGGGAGTCATAGTAGAGGCAGGATAAGAATTTAGATACAGTCTACAAGAAGATCAAAGACAATTTTGAAAAAAGTCAAATGAGGAACGCTAGAAAAAATAGGTACTAGTCTAAAATGAAAACTTACTGGGGCCAGCAGAGGAGCCCTCGCCTGCCCGATCCTGGCCCTGTTGAACAGCATCCGCCGCCTGCTGCTCCTGTGTCCTCCTCTCGCCCCTGGGGGGAGCTGACGTACAACATGAAAGAAAGAACAGAAAACATGGATGATTGTTGCTTGTCAATGTCAACCAAATCAAACATTTCAAAAGAACAATAACAAAATATTTCCGCGAAATTATATTGATTAGGGTTAGTTTTCATTTATTTGCAGACCTGTGACTTCGAAAGTCACGTAACTCACTAAACAAAGTACTGAAACGTTCACCTAGGACTGGCAGGCAGCAGTACGCAGGCAAGACGCAAAGTGACAGACAAACTCCATTGTGATTTCAGTCAGATCAGTGACAACACTAACAGTTGCCTGCTACATTACCAGTCATTTAAATAGTCAAACTATCAATCCACCACCACTATTTTTCTAATTGTCAGGGGTACAAAGGAAGGGGCAGATTTAAGCCCCTTGCGGCTCTTTTGCGCCGTTCTTGCGTGACTTTTGTGACGCAGCAGCTAAACAAAAAAGGGCGCCATGGTGCGGCGTATAATATTATAACAACGTGACGCATTTGGGAGATGCATCCCGTTATAAAGCCCTGCGCCATCAGGGGGCGTTCCGGCGCAAGGGAGGGCATTCCTGCGCTGGAACACATCCTAAAAGTGGCTGAGGGAAATCTACAAAATTTCAATCAGTCACCTTTAGGACAATGATGCGTCACACAAACCCTGCACCTGCTTGAAGCAGACGTACGGCTTGACCCCGCATTGGGGAGATAGGGTACCCCAGAGCATTGCTGGAGCTGCGCCATTGTTGCAACGCAACTCCAGCAGTAAAGCTTCGGTGACGTTTTGGGACCATGGTGCGCCGCATTGCAAATACGGCGCACCATGTTTGGTGGTGGTAGCGGGCCGCACAATTAATGGCGCATCCCTGCTACTTTGCAGGGATGCGACGGTAATTGCAATTCTGCCCCTTAGGGGCATACTTACTTACGCGTTCTGGCGCATCTCCAGAGATGCGCCAGATCAAATGCGTCACGCAAAACTACCCTTGCGACGCGGCAGATGCGCCTCATTTACAATGCGGCGCGCCCTGGCGCAAGGGTAGGTACTTGCGTGACGCATCTTGTCACGTAAGAGCGGCGCATTGATGGAGTCACGTTGCCAACGCAATGCAACTCCAGTAATGCTCAGGGCCACCCAATACTTAACATGCTGTGTCAGTCCTTTCGCCTGCTTCGAGCACACATAAGGAATTGAATTGACGTAGCAGCGTCGCAGAAGTGCCTGCGTTAAATCTTGTAGATTTCACGCAGGCAATTTTGCGAGGCACACAGCCGCCGGACCGCCCACCCTGCGTACTAGGAACGCACCCATTGTGGTGCAGGCCCATGGCTTTATAACGTGACACATCTCCCTAGATGCGTCATGCTGTAAATGACTCGCAGGGATGCGGCACGTTTACGCCAGTGTTGCGTCACACAAGGCAACGTAAACGTGGCGCAAGGGGCTTGTAAATGTAATCTGCCCCCTAGTGTCTAGCATTAAGCAGTTCTGTAAAGTACACTCATACATAATAGTTACTCAGGCCAATGAGACCACGAAATAGAAAACAAATAAGCATAGTAGCAACGCCACTGAGAAGGAGAGCAGTGCACCTGAAATGCACAGAAGATTTTGAAATATAATTTAACTACAATGTAATCGTCATCAGCGGCATTATTGGCTTGCTCCATGTAAAAAACAAATATTTGCAATACAAAAACACAGAGCAGGAGAAAACATCATAGTAGTGAGTGATTAAATGGCTACTACTACTCACCAAGCCCGGGGATCTCCAAGCCGAGCTGGTCCAGCAGGTCGCGCTCGCGGTCCAGGAGGTCCGTCCAGCGATGGGTGACCTGGCTGTAGGTGCGCTGGACCCCGTAGAGGTGGGATATGGCCCAGCACACCTTCTCCCACCACTTCCGGCGCTCCCGCATGTTGTAGCCGCCGGCCGCGATCCTGCCGCCTCCCGCGATGGTCCTGGGCAGGCGGCGCTGGACGAAGTAGACCAGCCCTGCTTGAACTGACATGAATTAATTTGGGGTTAGTTTATTAACAACACCTGCCCTGCCCCAACTGACAATAATGAATTAGGGGCTAATTAACCCCTTCCATGCTGGGCCGATTTTCCTCGTGTGCTAGGCTTTTAAAGAATCAATGGCTTTATGACGGCCCCCAGCCGTCATCAGCACACGAGCACTTTAATGCATGACGGACTAGAACTAGTACCAAATCCTCGCGAACTGGCAGAAACACTTGCGAACACAAAAAAAAAAAATCCGCAAATTCGCGAGAATTCGCGGATTTTGCGGATTGCGAATTCGCAAATCCGCAAAATTCACGAACGCGAGATTCGCAAAATTCACCCATACTTACTGGTGGCCCATGCCCTCAGCAATTCCCCCACTCCCGCAGACTGTATATGAAACCTCAGCATCATATTCGACTCTGCCCTCACTATGACCCGACAGATCAACAACGTCACCTCCATCTGCTTCAACACCTCTGCATCCTTTGCAAGACCTTCAAGTGGATCCCCCAAATCTAGAAAGATCGTCACACACACACTCACAACGCCCTCTATCCAGGAATCAACAAGTCCCTGCCCCCGAAAATCCAGGCCATCCAGAACACCATGGCCAGACTCGTCCTTGGCATCCCACGACAGGAACACATCACCCAATACCTGCAAGACCGCCACTGGCTCCTCGTCAAGGAGAGAGTAACCTTAAGCTACTCACCCACACCTACAAATCCCTCCACAACACCCGACCCCAATACCTCAATGAAACAGTCTCCTTCTACGTACCCAAGAGAAATCTCGATTTCGCCGACCTCGCCCTCCCCGAATGGCCACGCATCTGCAAAGCCAGAGCAGGTGGAAGAGCCTTATTCTAAATCGCAGCAAAGGCCTGCAACGACCTCCCCCACTCTGCACACCTGTCTCTTTGGCTGACTTAGAGCTGCACCTCCCAGCGCCTTCAGACCCTCACAGGTGGCGAAGTGTGGCTCACTGGTTAGAGCAGGCAGACCCTGAAGCAGAGGTCAGACCCGGGACCAGGGTTCAATTCCCGACGCGGCAGGGTCTTGAGCTCAAATGTCCATGGACTCGATAATTCTCGCTTCGGTGCCTGACCTAATCATGGGTTCACACTCTGCAACTCTGGGCATTAAGCTTGCTTTATCTCCACAACGGCCCCCCTGCGGCGGGATGCCTGGCTTTCACCTTGGTGATGATCTGTAGGGGCTATCTCACAGGGAAAAGCCAGGATGGGTTCCCAAGGCAAGCGCGGAGATACCCCTTCGGGGGTCGATTCAGGCGCTATATAAGAAACATAATAATAATAATAATAATAACAGGTGAGTAGCATGCTTCACAATTCCCTTATTGAAATACGGTACAGCTTTTGTACAAAGTTTGCAGAACATTGATCAAAATATGATGCAGTGGAGCAAGCCATCTGCGTGATAGGGAAAGGGTAGGAATGTGCTGCCTATCACCATTGCAGGAACTTTTGCAACCCTTGCACCAGGGAAGGGTACCTGTGTTGTAAGCAGGACTGTTTTTGTGCAGGAAGGTTAGGTGCAGGAAGGTTAGGTGATAAGGTTCCTGTCCTCAAGGGAATAGCACAACTGCTCATCTGTTATGTCCACACCCAATGTATTTTTACATTCATCCCTAGATCTAGTTTCAATCACTGGGACATTATCTTGTATTCTTGAGTACAGTTCTGTTATCTGTCATTTAGGGCAACCTTATTCAATAATATAGTCCGGTGCCTGTAAGCTCATGGGTTCTTGCGGAAATGTACTCTGTATATTTTTTAAAGTGCTGCACAATCTGTAGTAGTGAAGAGCATATCTAGGGGTTAATGTCATGCAGTGCAATGAAGCTCACATCAGATATAGCTCTCTCATCTCTGCCATCTTCATACATTTCAACTGGTACCGAACATACACATCCATAGTGAGAAGCAGCACTGTGTTTTGTGCAGACATTTACAAGTGCCATTGTTGAAAATTAAGTGCCAGTGCAGAGCACTGGAAATGACTGCTCAAATGACGTACTACCCACACCACAAATTCCAGTGTCGGTGGGCCCGATTCACAAAAGTAATCTGAGACAAAATCCTAACTTTATGACTTTCGGTATTCACAAAGGGCATTTAGGAGTTGTAAAGTTAGGATTTTGTCTCAGTTAAACTTAAGTTTCACTTAAGTTAAATTTAAGACCAAAACCTAACTTAAACCGAGACAAAGTCCTAACATTACTACTCCTAAATGCCCTTTGTGAATACAAAAAGTCGTAAAGTTAGGATTTTGTCTCAGATTGCTTTTATGAATCGGGTCCACTGTCTCTCCTGGGGTGTGTCGGCTCAGGGAAAATCATTAAGGCCAGAGGAGTGTGGCCTGCATTATCAGCCTCAACTGCTACATGTGGCTGATAACATACTGTGTTTGTTTTCAGTGATAATTTAGTTCCAGGTGGGGCACACAGGCCTGTGAAAAAAGCAAGGTTAGCACCCTCTTGGCAATCTATGTCGGGTCCCCACACGTCAGTGTAATCTTGAGGGATCTGATAATGTCGAAGAAGGCTCTCATCAATGGACTTGAAAATTCATGAAGAGATAGAGGAACTTTGGCAAGACCATCATTTAAGTGATTACAATTCAGACCAATCCATATCAAACACCTTCTCTCTTTCATCCTGTAACAGCCCTGCCATATTCCTCCAGCCAGATCAGATATGAATCTCTACCTACCCATATCCCCAAGTAGTTAACTACAGCCCCCATCCATTTCAGAGAAAATATGCATTGCTGTTAAGCATAGCAGAAGCTAATGAAAAGAGCATGTAATAATGATGATGCTTGTCAGGCCACCCAATTCAGCCTCTTTAGCATAGAAAGTCACATTGTCAGTTTTCATCAACATCACAATTCTCTCAGCTATATAATTTAGCCTGCCCTTAATGTGGTGTTCAGAAAAGGGGATGGTGATGGATAGAGCATCCGAACTAAGCAGGATCCTCCTACCCAGTCAACAGATTAGGGCTTGATCCATCACCGTTTTTTAGCTCACTGCACCATCCCAGCTCAGAACCTGGCTACATGCAAATTAGTCTGTCCCTGGCCCAGTACATCATGGGAACAGGGCAGACCAAACTACCAAGCCAATTCTTTAACTGGAGAGGAAACAAGCTTCCGGGGACCGGTTTCTGGCTTTACAGCCGTCTTTGGCCCGGCTTGCTTGAATCCTGATGGTGCAGTGAGCAAGGGACTCACATCTACCCTTCCACGCTTGTGGTGGACAAAACGATTCAGAAAAGGGGGTGGTGATGGACAGAGCATCCAAACTAAGCAGAATACTCCTACCCACTCAACAGATCAGGGCTTGATCCATCACCGTTTTTTAGCTCACTGCACCATCCCAGCTCAGAACCTGGCTACATGCAAAGTAGTCTGTCCCTGGCCCAGTGCATCATGGGAACAGGGCCGACCAAACTACCAAGCCAATTCTTTAACTGGAAAGGAAACAAGCTTCCCGGGACCGGTTTCTGGCATTACAGCCGTCTTCGGCCCGGCTTGCTTGAATCCTGATGGTGCAGTGAGCAAGGGACTCACATCTGAGCATACCCTTCCATGCTTGTGGTGGACAAAACGATTCAGAAAACAGGGTGGTGATGGACAGAGCATCCGAACTAAGCAGAATACTCCTACCCAGTCAACAGATTAGGGCTTGATCGATCACCGTTTTTTAGCTCACTGCACCATCCCAGCTCAGAACCTGGCTACATGCAAATTAGTCTGTCCCTGGCCCAGTGCGTCATGGGAACAGGGCAGACCAAACTACCAAGCCAATTCTTTAACTGGAAAGGAAACAAGCTTCCGGGACCGGGTTCTGGCATTACAGCCGTCTTCGGCCTGGCTTGCTTGAATCCTGATGGTGCAGTGAGCAAGGGACTCACATCAAGTGTTCTGCTTAATTCAGATACTCTGTCCTTCACCACCCCCTTTTCTGAATCTTAATGTGGTGTGTCCTCTGGCCTGGCTGTGGGGGATTCCTTAGTAATGCGGTACAGATCATACAGAATCAGAGACAGCAAGCAGCCCTGTCATGTGCCTCTGTTAATCAAGAAAGAAGGAGAAACTGTCAGTTATCTATATTTGTGCAGTAGATTGCCCCTAAAGCAATTTGATTTGCTGAATGAACGTAGGGCTAAAGCCAGTCCTGCCAAGCAGCGCACACAAGAATGGCCAATCCAGCATATAAAGTGACTTTGTAGTGACCAAGCAATATAGGGGGGGGACCCAAATAACCCAATGGCATCTGGGTAAGTTACAAAACTATTGCAAAAAAATTATGCCAGGGGATCAATACTCGCTCTATTTGTAGAAGGAAAAAATAAATTAGTCCTACTTTCAATAATTAATAGAGAAAAATAATCAATTTATCTATTTTGAAAACTGTCTACAACCAAGTGTAATCCAGCAAATATTTTTAAAGAATATATCAAATTTCTTTTTTCATTTTTTCAATGCTTACAATTGTATTTTTTTTTGTCAAACAAATATATACAAAAAACAAATTACATATATATATATATATATATACACATCATACATACGACCGATGTGGATGAAAGAAAAGCGAGAGAAGAGAGGGGACACGGCTAGAAGCGGCTAGAAGCGGTGTGTTACAGGTATGCGAGACCCAAGCCGGCATGTAAATCTGTTGAGGGGAGTGAGTGAATAGTTATACACGTTTTTAAGGGATTTTGATTCTATATATGGCCCTTTTTACAGAACGGTGTCTGTCCTGGACATTAGAGTGTGCCCCAGCGATTAGTACACACAGTGAAAGACCGAAGGTATGTTTTTCTGCTAAGGGGCGATTATTTATGATCCAATACATCTGTTCCTTTAAAATAAGTACCACCACACGAGTGCCGTCTACCTCGACTTGGATATTGAAGCCTATGAAGGAAAATTTGCCACCAGTGTACATCAAAAGCCTACCGACAGAAACTCGTTACTAGCCTATCATTCATACCATCCGAGGGCACTGAGGGATAACCTCCCAGTGGGCCAATTTATGCGATACAGAAGGAACTGTTCCTCCACGGATGTATATAAAGAACAAGCCAAAGACCTCAGTAGTAGACTAAAAGCACGAAATTACCCAAGTAAAGTTATCAGGCAAGCGAATAAGAGAGCTTTGAACACACCACGGGCCGCTCTCTTAGAATCACAGAAGAAAGAAAAATCAGAATGCTTACCCGTGGTCATGACCTTCGACCCGTTGGCCTCTAAGGTCTGGCAAGCCATTCGAAAACACTGGCACATTCTGTCAACGCAAGAGCATAAGATGCCACCACCCCGTTTTGCGTTTCGAAGGGCCCAAAACCTAAAGGACAAATTGGTCCACACAAGAATGACAGAGAAAACATCAACTGAAAAAACCACTGTACCAAATGGACACTATCCGTGTGGGAATTGCTCGGTTTGCCATCTTACGAACAAAAGCACCACAGTCGTACTGAAATCTGGAAAGATATGGTCACTGAACCATTTTAGCAACTGTAACACTGCAAACGTTGTATACAGACTGAGCTGTGAGTGTGGGCTTGAATACATTGGACTAACAACGCGCAAAATCAAGCTCCACATACAAGAACATCTGAGTACCATACGACAGGGCAAACTGACCACCAAGCTGGTGCAACATTGCCATCGTAATAAACATTCTTTCACCTGGGTGGTTCTGGAAAGAGTGGTAGGCGAGACCCAAACCATGGAAAGACGTCTGTTGACAAAGGAGGCACGCTCGATATATCAAGAGCGGAGCGAACAACAGGGGTTAAATGAACTGCTGGAATGGAACAAGCTGCACTGAAATACATGGATAGGTGTTCCTTGGCTCAGTATTCTAAGACCTGACAATCGGATAACATGACAAAGTTTTCTTTTCTCAGTTCCTTTTCACTAGGGAGGTTGAGCGGCTACAACCCCTCCATAACTGCTCAAAGTCCCTACACAGTTCCCCTGGAACGTGGTATGATAACGGTAGATATAAGGTTCCTTTTCATTAAGGAGGTTGAGCTGCTACAATCCCCCTCCATTAACTGTTCATAGTCTTTTTGGTAAAGTCTTTGCAATCGCCCTGGTACATGGTTTGTTTAACATAATACATTTCACTTGGAGCATATATATCCTCCAAACCCAATTGCGGAATAAATATCGAACCCAGATCGAGAGTTTCCCAAAATTAAAAAGTGAACTAAGATATGCTCCACCGAAAACCACATTGAGTACCATTCCAATGTGGCCGACCTATTCAATGCAGTTCGATCGGTATTATGTAAAATAATTGCAATGATGCAGATTGCTGGTATTAATTAAGAATTATTCCCATGTATAACAAAACCGCGTTCTATGTATATTAGCACATTATATTTTGACGGGAATTCCCATAGTACACTGACGCGCAAACCATGTGACGCCAGGGACCTATCAAAATTGACGTAGCACGTACGTAGGGGAATCCCAGACAGGGACCAATCAAAATTGCGGTTCCCGCGTAGTCCATCTACACGCAAACCATGTGATGCCAGGGACCTATCACAATCCTAGTTGGAAAATAAATAGAACACACCCCAAACACTCGGTGATCCGGTGTTGAGAAGACGCCGCCCGAGCATTCTCCACTGGTAACCGCCGCGTTTTGGACGAATCTTTTGGAAATAGAAGACCCGGTGAGGCTAGAATTGCTATCTCTAATGTCCGCCCCGGGGGGCTTTTTACTTTGTTTCTCCTTTATCAGATAAAATATAAGGGAGAAAAGACCACACTTACCGATCGGGAGTGGGTCCATGAATTTTAAAGACGTGGCTGTAACGGTATGAATGCAAAAGCCGTAAGCTAGGTAATTAAAATCTCTTTTTGTGTGGGTGTAAAGTAACAGTACACAGTGCAATCACAGGCAGTCCCTCAAACAAGTTATGCCTTTTTTGATTTACAGCACGCTAAACACAGTATTGCTGGCAGTGGCTTTTCTATAACTTTTGCCCTGAAGAAATTGCCTGAATCTTTACCAAGGCAATGAAACATGTCGGCATCGAGCTGAAAGCGAATCGATAGGTAGTATTCTCTTCTCTCCTTTTTATGTATATATGTTTACTGTTGGCAGACAAGAGAATACAAATAAAAAGGTTCTTAGTCTTGGATGCACAGTATTTGTTGTGTTATATGTTGAACGTTGTTAGTCCTTGTCACATATAAGTTTGTGTACACTACACCATTCACTGTCTTTTTACTTTTGGGAGTCGGACACGTTTACGTTAAGCTAGTTGACACCGATGATGAGAACAGGGCCACCCTGGTGAGTACCAACCAGGGGCCCCATTGGTGGTGCGCCCGTGAGGTGTCTTCTAGCTATTCACACATTTTTTCAAATGTCGTCTTTCTAGTGAATGTTTGTACTGTGTTGTCTAGTGTTAGACTTATCAGAGATTGGCTACTTTTATTTATTTTTTGGCAATTATCTTGAGCACGACACCTATTTCTGCATTCAGGGGTGTGATTGGAATGATCTTTGACAAATCCATATATGCCCATAGATTTATAAAAATTATTGCCTATTGGACTAGGTTCTTGTGATTTTTGATTGAATGAGTGGAGGGCGACCTAGTCCTGTAAATCCCTCTTAACTCCTAGTATATGAACCTTTAAAATAAGCGCCATGTCTTTTGTAGATCACGAAGAAAGAAAGGAGCAGTAGACCGGTTGTTACTTGGAAGAGGATAAAGTTTAACATTAGGTATATCTTTGACTTATATGAGAACACACATTGTTTATCTACAGAGAATATATTAAGTGATGGTTTCCAATATCTGCCTCAACAGGGCATCTTTTTAGGTGCTTACCCAGTCATTTCTCGTGCCCTCCGTGAATGTAAGATTGATGGTAAATATTAACCACTTCCATCGTAATTGTCTACATAGTAGTTTTAAGTCACAGTTAGTTCTAAAGGGCTGAATGTGACATGGGCCACTGGAATACACTTTTATTGAGTGAATCACATATGCGTGTTAGTATAATTGGTCACGGGATGCCTTTACACTCTAAGGATTAAAGTAATTATAATGTATATGAATTGATATTTGGTGGAACAGCAATATAGGAATAAGTATAGAAGGAATTTGAGAAGAAATGTTAATCTTTGAGATTTAGTTTGTGATTCCCTGATAGTTTGTTTTGGTTGTACATAATGTAAATATAATTTCCTAATTATAGATGGACATTGGAAAGCCCATCTCCTGATGAGGCCCGTAGCCAGAGGGCTGAAACGCGTTGACAGTTCTACAAAGACACCCCAGATGAAATTACAAAAAGTATTGGTATAATAAATAAAAGAGAGTACACAAAATATTGAGGTATGGGGTACTCCATTGGTCCAAGGGTGATCCGTATTTAAAGGAATGCCATTTATAATCTCTAAAGGATCCTTTCTTGTGAACGCATAGGGCATTATGGTCCAACAGGTGATTTGGCCTACACTGTATAATATGTGTTTATATGTATAGTATATATTCACTGAAAAAACCATAGGTTATAGACCATATATAGTTAGGGATTAGCATTTAAAAAACCTTATTTTATTTGCACAAAACCATTGAAATTCCATATATAGTTAGTTGCACTAACTATATATCGCGGACCCGCAATCCACTGCTAATGATGTCACATATTACATCATTCATGACATGGTCAGTGACATCACTGATGACATCACTGATGACATCTCAAATGACATCACTGATGACATCACTGATGACATCTCAAATTACATCACTGATGACATCACTGACATCTCATTTGACATTACTGATTACATCACTGATGATATCATTTATGTGATAATACATCTTCAGACTCTAATATAACCTTAGATACACTCAGTGTAAACAGGCATTCACAGACTGTCACACATCCATGGAGTTACTCACACACCTAGTCAGTCATGCAAAGAATCAATCACATCTCCATTTCCTTAACTATACAGTTATACACACCTTACTTATTCAAACATATACTAACACATATTTACTCTCGTATACAATCCTTGATACAAGTTCACAATGATTCATACAGCCACTCTCACATTCACTGGCTCTTATGTTCAGTTATTTATATATGTCAACTCTCACATGGAGTGTGTTTTACATATGTACTTACTTTGACATGTAGAACTGAGATATCCATTCACTCACCAATATACTCATGCACACAGTCAACTGTCCATACAGCTGTTTCTACATGCACTTTTGAACCCATACACCTAGGGAATCAACTGCTCACACATCTATGCACAGAGTTATACACCTCCCAGCCACCCACACACATACTCAGTCTCCCATACAAATACTTGGGCAACCATTCAATAACCCATATAGTTACTGATATAGCTACTGATTTAAACATGCAGCAGTTTACAGAATAACATAAATAATGATTGCCAAATTAAGACACTTTAATCACTAACCCATGCACTCAGTGAGACACATTTAATCATTCTCTCATACAGTCAGTCATGCACCTACTAAATCCTTCATCCAGACACTTATACATCCACTCATTCTTCAATATGTAAGACATATTTTAACTTTACAGAAACATACAGTCACTGGGTGTTGTCATCAGTGATGTCATCAGTGATGTCATTTGAGATGTCATCAGTGATGTCATCAGTGATGTCACTGACCATGTCATGAATGATGTAATATGTGACATCATTAGCAGTGGATTGCGGGTCCGCGATATATAGTTAGTGCAACTAACTATATATGGAATTTCAATGGTTTTGTGCAAATAAAATAAGGTTTTTTAAATGCTAATCCCTAACTATATATGGTCTATAACCTATGGTTTTTTCAGTGAATTTTCAAGGTTTTGTAAATGCAAATTCCTAACTATATATGGTCTATAACCTATGGTTTTTTTCTGTGAATTTCATTGGTTTTTTAAAAGCTAATATCTATAGCTGTAAAATATATTCTTTATTAAGTGACGTATCACGTAGCCCGTGAGACGCCTCATGATGCATCGCATAACCGTGACGTATCGTCTCTGCAGCGCAAACCAAACCCAAAACGTAAGCGCGCCAGAACACGCTTAAAGATATATATATATTTTTTTAACCTTAATTAGACAAAATCCACACGTGCACATATCACAAACGTTCAAAAAACACAATATGTCAGACTCCCGTTACGCTGCCGGTTAGCTGCCTGGTTAACGTACCAGGAAGCACCTTTACCGCGAAAAATCGCAATTTTTTTTTTTCACCCCCCAGGGAACTTTAATAGCCCCCTCATCAATCCTAGGGGTTCAGGAGGGGTCTGCCTTACCCCTTTCATTCATTTACACCTTTTTTTTTCCACCTCTTGTCTCTCGATCCCACAGAGAGACAAGATGGCGGCCGCTCCAGACTGTTTACAATGATAACAGCCAATCAGCTTCTCCTCAGACTCCCGTTACACTGCCGGTTAGCTTCCCGGTTAGCTGCCCGGTTAGCTGCCCAGTTCGCGTACCAAGACGCGTCTCTACGGCGAAAAAATCGGATTTTTTTTTTGTTTTTTTTTTGGCCCCGCGTGGCTTTATAATATCCCCCTCATCAATCCTAGGGGGTCAGAAGGAGTCTACCTTGCCCTCTTTCCTTCATTTCCCCCTTTGTTTTGGCCTCCTCTTGTCTCTCGATCCTACCGAGAGACAAGATGGCGGCCGCTCCGGACTGTTTACAATATTGACAGCCAATCAGCTACTCCTCAGACTCCCGTTACACTGCCGGTTAGCTTCCCGGTTAGCTGCCCGGTTAGCTGCCCGGTTCGCGTACAAAGACGCGTCTCTACGGCGAAAAAATCGGATTTTTTTTTTTTTTTTGGGTTACACTGCCGGTTAGCTTCCCGGTTAGCTGCCCGGTTAGCTGCCTGGTTCGCGTACCAAGACGCGTCTCTACGGCGAAAAAATCGGAATTTTTTTTTTTTTTTTTTGGGCCCGGCGTGGCTCTATAATATCCCCCTCATCAATCCTAGGGGGTCAGAAGGCGTCTACCTTGCCCTCTTTCCTTCATTTCCCCCTTTGTTTTGGCCTCCTTTTGTCTCTCGATCCTACCGAGAGACAAGATGGCGGCCGCTCCGGACTGTTTACAATATTGACAGCCAATCAGCTACTCCTCAGACTCCCGTTACACTGCCGGTTAGCTTCCCGGTTAGCTGCCCGGTTAGCTGCCCGGTTCGCGTACCAAGACGCGTCTCTACGGCAAAAAAATCGGATTTTTTTTTTTTTTTTTTTTTGGGTTACACTGCCGGTTAGCTTCCCGGTTAGCTGCCCGGTTAGCTGCCCGGTTCGCGTACCAAGACGCGTCTCTACGGCGAAAAAATCGGAATTTTTTTTTTTTTTTTTGGGTTACACTGCCGGTTAGCTTCCTGGTTAGCTGCCCGGTTAGCTGCCCGGTTCGCGAACCAAGACGCGTCTCTACGGCGAAAAAAATCAGAATTTTTTTTTTTTTTTTGGGGCCCGGCGTGGCTCTATAATATCCCCCTCATCAATCCTAGGGGGTCAGAAGGGGTCTACCTTGCCCCCTTTCCTTCATTTCCCCCTTTGTTTTGGCCTCCTCTTGTCTCTCGATCCTACCGAGAGACAAGATGGCGGCCGCTCCGGACTGTTTAGAATGTTGACAGACACCGGAGAGCCAATCAGCTTCGCTTCGCAAAGTTCCGATACGCGAAAAGTTCGCGAACCGGAGCGCTGCCCGGAGCGCTGTTACAGATATATATCTTGTTTTAAACGTTAATTTCTCAAAATCCACTGAAGCACATATATTGAGACCTAGCAAAGGCACATCGGGCTAACAGTCCCTACAATTTTGCCAAGTTTTGTGGAAATCCATTCAGCCGTTCGGGCTAAAAGTGAGGCCAACCGCCCTATGGAAATTAACATGGGAAAAACGTGTTTTGGGACCCCCCTTTTTTCTCAGCCCCCCCTTGACAAACCCCCCCCAAATTTCCAGGAGCTGCTCAGAAACAAAATGTGCCATTTTCCTGAAAATTTCAGCCAATTCCGTCCACAAACGCCAAAGTTATTAGGCATAGAATTTTCAAAAGTTCCATAGAGAAAAAATCCTAACTATATATACCTACTGGCTATCGCCAGTAGGTAATGATGTGTATATATATATGTAATTTGTTTTTTGTATATATTTGTTTGACAAAAAAAGAAAAGACAGCATTTAAAGCATTGAAAAAATGAAAAAATAAATTTGATATATGCTTTAAAAATATTTGCTGGATTACACTTGGTTATAGACAGTTTTCAAAATAGATACATTGATTATTTTTCTCTATTAATTATTGAAGGTAGGACTAATTATTTTTTCTTTCTACAGTAGAGTGAGTATTGATACCCTGGCATCATTTTTTTGCTATCGTTTTGTAGTGACCAAGAGCACAACTAGAGCCCGGAGTTCAAGATCGATTGAACAAAGCAAGGCACCAAGGGTACCAAAATTGTTGGCAGTAGATTGTCAGAGCACAAACTGAAACTGGTTTGGTGTAACAACACTGGGAAGTAGATGGAGTTTTATATTCACAACTGATATGGACAGTATTTTATAATCAAATTGTATCATAGAGACTGTCCTGTTAGAATCACATAGGTTATTGGGTTCATCAGGCTTAGGTATAGCCACTCTCAGTGCCTCCCTGAGGGTCTGGGGAATACATTGGGTAACCCTAGCTTCTTTATATATTGTGGAAAGAAAAGGAGCAAGCTCCTCCATGCATTCCTGAGATTACTGGGCTACAAATCTAAAGCCAAAAACTACTGGCCCATTTCCCTACTCGACTCCTCAGTCAAAATCATGAGTAAGGTTTTATTGTTAAGATTGGAGGAATGGGTTGTGGATAATGGTATTCTGGCTCAGGCAAAATACGGTTTTAGAAAGGGGTTAGGCACGTTAGAACAGTGTATTAACAGTGAATTAACCTGGAGCTCTTAGTCGGAAAGTAAACATGTGCCAAACAGGGTTGGCTCTTTTTATGTTTTGTTGATTTGAGCAGCGCTTTTGATTTAGTGGATCACGTTATTTTATGGCCAGTCTTACTTAATCTTGGCGCCCGAAACTCATTGTTTATTTTTTAGCCAGGCTGTACGAAAAAGTATCGACCAAAGTACGGTACGGCGAGATGGGCGAATGTACGCCTAATTTCAATGTAAAATGTGGTGTCCGCCAAATGCTGCGTTCTAGCCCCGTTGCTTCTCACCCTATTTATTAATGAAGTTGACGCAGCACTTAAATTGATACAGGTGGATTCCCCACTAGCGGAAGGCAAGGAAGTTCCAGTCCTGCTTTATGCGGACGACGCTGTGCTTTTATCTAGTCACCGGTAGGCCTTCAGAGGTTAGTTGATCGGTTTGCGGTTTTTATCAGTAAGAGGAAGCTGATGATTAATAAGGCAAAAACATTTACAATGATATGTGGTCCAAAATACAAGAGTTTGAAATCCTTTTTTATTGAAGGGAATAAAGTGCAAAACGTGGATCATTTTTGTAATTTAGGTATTTCCTTTTTATCTGATGGGAAATGGAACCACAAATTGTCTCATGTTCGGTCCAAAATGTGCAAAAGCATATATGGTGTTTTTATGGTGTTTTTAAATTCTTATTACACATTACGTCTGTGATATCCTTAGTAGAGTGGGATGACTCTTCCTGTTTGTCTAGCAGTTGAGAAACCTAGGAGCTGCTCCACTTTCTTATAAGCATTGAGGTCACAGTCTTGCCAGCTCTGTCTCCCTCTCTATCACATCTAGCTGTGGTTTCCTTATATATAGAATGTCTATCCTTCAAAGCAACCATTTCATATGCTTTCAGCTTGACACTGAATCATGCCAAGCACTGCATGTCACCAGAAACTAAGCCCTGGGTCTTAAGACTTTGTAGCTCTTGTTCCAGTGTATGTAGACTTGCTCCCCAGCTACAGAGTACCCCCAAGCTGCTTAGACATACATACACCACAGATTGTGGAGAAGTGTGGCTCAGGGGTTAGAGGCGGCAGACCCGGAAGCTGAGATCGGCCCTGGACCAGGGTTCAATTCCCCGCCTCGGCGGGTCTTGGGCTCAAAAATTCCACGGACTCGATAATTCTCGCTCCGGTGCCTTCTCAACTCACGGGTTCACACTCTGCGACTCTGGGCAATAGCTTGCTTAATCTCCACAACGGCCCCTCGCGGTGGGATGCCTGGCTTTCACCTTGTGGATACCCTGCTGGGGTTATCTCACAGGGGAATACCAGGACGGGTTCCCTAAGCAAGCGCCGGGAAGCCCTTTGTGGGTAGCTGTGCGCTATATAAGCTCAAATACATTTACACACATTCAAACATTGAAAGCTTCCCCAAGCATGCAGGCAGACTCTACTGAGCACTCATTAAGTCAAGTGAATTTTACAATGTAACATTTTAGTCTAGCCCTAAAAGAAGCATGTATGGAAACGCTCAGTCATCCGCATCAGCCATAATTAATGTCAACTCTACTGCTGCTCTACTGTATTCAGCACTCTTTCAAGTCTCATCCATTTGTTAGTTCAGGACTTAGGGCCTGATATATGAAAGTTTGTGATTGAGCCATTGGTTGCACATGGATTTTCTTTGCTTAAAAATTGCTTTTTCATGTACCAAAGGACTTAAAGTCCCTAGCTCCATACACTGTGAGCCAGATTTAATTTGTTTACTTGCAGTCCAACTCAGGAAGACAACTTGCTGTGCTGCATAAAAGGGTATGACCTGTGGTGGCATGGTGAGCAAAAGATGGATGTATGCCAGATCTATTGATTGGGGGTAAATGTCTGATCTGCTCTGCATTCGGGGTCACTGGATTCAAGCTAACCAGGCTCATATAAGGTGATGCCCCAACCCGGTGCCAGGATGCTTGCTTCCAGTCAAGAGTGGACCTGGCTTGGCAGTTTGGGATGGCCTGTTCTAAAGAGGCACAGGGTCAAGACTGATTTACATATGGCTGGGTCTAAACTGGGGTGGCATGGGGAGCAAAAGTACAATGGCTTTAATCCAGATCTATTGACTGGGGGTGAATGTTTGATTTTCTCTGTATTCCGTTCATCCTCTCTGTGGGTTTTGCATAAAAAAGAAGCAGGAAGAAATGTGCCACATCTATCAAGATATGGTTTTTTCCTGTCCTCCGCCCTCGGTGGTGCACAATCTGTGGCCTAGCACCAATGCAGACACCCATGGGCCATGCAATAGGGTGCTGGTGTTACAATCCTTAAAGGCATTTTTCTCTTTCTGCAGAATGGAGCACACCCAGAAAGAGAAAACAATGAGGAGAAATAAAAACAATTCTCCTCTTCGCACCTCTGGTGGGAAGGTGCAAAATTCTGAAGCATTACCAGGTCTATCAGTGTTTTTAAATCAAGGAATGCTTCAGAATTTATGAGTGGATGCATGGAAACACCCACATTCCACCCATGTAATGCTCCCACCGCTGAAGGCAGTGACTTGTGCTGCATGTCTTACTCCATATTACCTTGCATGCCTTGATAAATTCATTCTAGGTTTTGCATCCCCCTGCATCCCTTTGTGTGGTGCAAGGGTAAAACAAAACCTTAGTAAATGTGGGTCTGTATATCTGATTATTTGTTAGATTTGGCATCTTTTGGCTTGTTTCCACTGAGTTTTTGCTTTCTTTCCTCACGGTTTTTACTCTGTTTATATTGGCTTATTGCTTCTGCACACTTTTCTCACTGCTGATCAGTGGTAAAGTGCAAGTGCTCCTGTGGTAAAATGTGCTGTGGATTGGTGTTTCCATGATTGGCCTGTTTGATTCCTATGTCAGTTCCCAGTAAAGTGCACTGCGTGTGCCAGGGCCTGTAAAACAGATGCTGTTGGTGGGCTGAAGCACTGGATTGTGCCACTCACCCAAAGAGTCTGTAAATGTAACTCCGGCCTGCCATTGCAGTGCCCGTGTACGGCCTGGTACTGCCATGTCAACTTGGCAAGTGCATCCACTTGGCAGGACCTAACCTTCCCTTTTCTTACAATGCAGTCATCCCTCAGGTAGGCCCAATGTACCCCTATGGTCAGTGTGCAGTGTATGTGAAAGGTAGAACATGCCCTGGTGTGTGAGGCATGTCCTAATAGTGAATTACTGCCAGTTTTGTTTTTCACTATTGCAAGGCTACCTGTTCCCTATAGGACAGAATGGGAAGTTCGTTTATAACATCTTATAAACATAACTGGCCCTGGGCACTAGGTAGGAAAATGAGGTTTACTATGCCTGAACTCAGAATCTAATGATGCTTTTTTTAGTGCAGGTGATTGTTACATTCTGGGTTTGAAAATACCACTTTTAAAAAGTAGGTATGTTCTTGCCTAACCCTCCAGTGTGCCCCTGCTGGATTTGTCAAGTAACTGTCTGGGTTTTGGATGACAGGTGCTGGAGAGCAGGGGTGGCTCCGGATAGTCTAGGTGGGCCAGGAAAGGGATGAATAGACAGGGGCTGCATTTAGAGTAGGGGGGGGGGAGATTTCCACGCAAATGAATGAGCCTGGTCTGCCTCTGACTATGCCATCTGCACCTCCTGCCAGGAAGCCACACCAGAGAAGGCAGAACTGATTCTCGCTGGGCGCAGACACTCTCTGCCTAAGAGATCATAGGATTTTGGGATATAAATATTGGGGCCCAGACCCCTGAATTTTAGAACTCTTTTGAAGAAGACTGCCAAGAAGAAGAGCTGGAGAAGCAGTGAGGAAGAACTACCACTTTGCTGTGTTGGCCTGCAGTGGCTGCTTCTGTCTTGGGCAGTGAAAGGACTGGATTGAACTCTCTGCAATCTACTTTTGTGAGTTTCTCCAAGGGCTTGACGTAGAGCTTGCCCCCTGTTCAAGAAGTCTCAAGAACAGCAAAGATTTCATGCTCTTCTGCCCTCAGCACTGAGAACTGTGTGGTTTGTGCTGCAACAGAAGAAAAGCTACCTGACGACATGTACGCCACCACTGCCGACTCCGTGTCCTGGTGGCACCACAGAGGACAATGGCCGCAATGCAACCCTGTTTTCACCGATGACCATGCTGATGCCGCGACCGTTGCAGCTGCTCGCATGGCGACCTGTGTGCACCGCTCTCCGCACCGCCCCACTTCACGACGACGCCATGGCATCCATGACAATGCCGCTCCATGCCGACATCTATGCCGCTGCATGCACCATGGTTCGAGGGCACCGCTCGTAAAGTTACATGACGCAACGCCTTCATCCAAGCACTGTAGCCTTGGCCTACCGATGCTGCACCATTGACTCTAGTTCATCAACCGACAACAGCGCTACAGTAGCGACGACACTGCTTGCACCATGACCTGCCAGCGCCATGACGAGCACCGCATTCACTTCGCAACTCAACCCTTCTCTCACCAACGACACCATCTGATGCTGCCACCGGGTACTTGCTCGCACCGCGACCTGAGGACACCAGACGCCGCACCACTGCACTTCGCACAGCAGCACTCAGTGCCTTCTGACACCAGCACTCCTGACTGCAACAGAGAGGAGTTCGATCTGCAACGCCTGTGACTTTGAGGGCCCCGATGACTCTTGCACCAACCTCCGAAACCAACGCCTGCAGACGCCTTGCTTTCAAAAGCTCAACGAGAAGTCCCTGACGCCCTGAATTTCTAAAAGGTACTGTTTGCAGGTCTTCCCGACACCGTAGCTGTCCCGCATTGCCGCGGTCAGCCAGAACTGTTTGGATTTGTTTGCTCACGATGCCGTGACAGCCCAGGATGAAACTGTTTTTCAAGCATATTTTGATAACTGAAGATTTTTAAATACTGTATTGTGGATTTTTATCATTTTTGGTCTTGTCTTAGGTATATAAAAATTGTGGATATTTTTCTAAACTGGTGTATTGCTGTTGGTTATGTGCAAATGCTTTACACACTGCCTCTAAGATAAGCCTGACTGCTCGTGCCAAGATACTACCAAGGGGGTGAGAATGGGTTATTTTAGGAGTGTAACTCCCTTATCCTGACTAGGAAGAAGGGTCCCCATTTGGACAAAGGTTCAAGCCCTTCCCAACTAGAGACCCCCATTTCTAACAATATCCAATGTAGGAATTTGAAGAACGGTTTCCCCCACCTCAAACCTAAAAGTATAATTTGCCTTTAGCATGGATGAAGTCACAATTTTACAATTTTAGGTAAAACTATAAGTCTCATATACTTGGTAGCTAAGTATTGGTGGTGTTTATTTTGAAACTCACCCCAAATTAAGCGTGGCCACCCAATCAGATCTCAATAGGACAAAGACTATATATAGGGATTCCATCACTTAGCTCTCAATAGCACAGGTACTATGTATTAATCAATTTTATGCAAATCAATCCGTTATTTTCTTCAATTTGTATCATGTTAAACTTTAAGGGACAGTTTCCTACTTTAACAACATTGATGGATAAGTTCCTATAGGTTTAGTATTTCTATGTACTTACGACTCAGACCAAGTGTGTAAACATGACAGATTTCTAATCCTTTCAAGTATAGCATTGATATATTTCTTCTTATAATAGTCACTCATTGAACAGAACAACAGGATTTCCAATTTGAAACATGCAGATAAGATACCCAAAACTACATCTCCTGTAGTATCATATATCAACATCATATTATATGACAGCTTATTCTGACTAACTCTCAAAAGAAAGGGAACTTAATTCCTTCTTCCTACTAATACATTTTTCTGGATCAGTACAATGGAGACTCCAGTTCTTTGGCTTAGTCATAGTGAATAAAGTGAATTTATACAATTTTCTTTTTGTCTTTTAATTTCAAACTCACTTTGGCATTATATCAGTCATAAATAATGTTGGTCTTTCCATGCAGCTTGCATATTTCACACTTCCTTCAATTTAATCTGATGTCCAATACCAATCCAATATGGCGGACCATGTTTACGCAATATCCCACCACTAGCATGATGTTGATCAATTTATAAAGCGCGACAAATACCAGAAGGTGTCTAGGCGCTGCCCTTTGAACATACGGATCTGACTGCAGTGGTATAAAATGTATGCCTTAAAGAGCCATGTTTTTAAGCCATTTCTAAATTTTAGCAGGTTAGTCTCTTTTTTAATCGAGGTTGGCAGAGAGTTCCACAGTTTGGTTGTTGCTGTAGTGAAACTCCTGACACCCCAACTGGCCCTAATAACTCTAGTGACAACACAATTTCCAAGCTCAGCTGACCTAAGGAACGTTGCTGGGATATATGGCTTAAGATAGTTTGCCAACAGCGTTGGCCCCAGATTGTTCAGGGATTTAAAAGCAATGCAGAGAGATTTAAACTAGATTGGTTTAGCTACCGGTGACCAGTGCAAATGGGATAGAGCTTTGGAAGCAGGATCAAATTTAGAGATTCCTAGGAGTGTCCTTGCTGCATTTTGAGCAATCTGTAGCTTTTGGAAACTGCGTTATGAGGCGCTTGTAAAAAGAGCATTGCAGTAATCCAGTCAAGATGAAATAAGTATGGATAAAACAGTTTTCCTGAGATCCATGAGGATTGAGGGGAGTACTTTTCTCAAGATTTTAAGGGATAAAGAAACAGGCAGAAGTGATAAGGTTACTTTGTGTGTCAAATGGTAGTTTAGTATCGGAGATAACACCTAGGTTTTTGGCTTTAGATGCTGGTGTGGGTAAAGGACCAAGTTGGACAGGCCACCAAGTATCTATCCAGATAGAGAGGTTGTTTCCAAATAAAAAAAACGAATTCTTGGAAGAGTTTAAGTTCAGACAATTGTCTGTCATCCAGTTACCTCTATCACTAATACAGTCATGAAATCCGGTGGCTGTGGAGCTGGATGAACTTCTCACTGAGACAATTACCTGAGTGTTGTCTGAATATGATATTAGCACAAAGACATTGCTTTTTTTCAATTTTGCGAATGGGTTGGCATAGAGATTGAAAAGTGTTGGGCTCAGGGAAAATCCCTGAGGAATTCCCCAACATAGGGAAAAGGAGGGTGAACCATAGTCACCGAATGCTACTATTTGAGACCGTTCAGACAGAAAAAGCCCAGCAGAGAGAGAGCATTATCCCTTATTCCAATGGGCGGTAAACTATCAATCAGCAGCTCATTATGAACTGCATCAAATGCCGCTGATGAGTCTAAAAGGATCAGGGCAGCGCTCCCCCTCCATCCAATGTCTGTCTGAGCTCCTCTGTGGCTGTAAGGACAGCCAGCACTGTGCAATAATACACATAAAATCCAAATTGGGAGGAGTACAGAATTGCATTCTCATTAACAAAATAAGACAGTTCAGTGTTAATGTCTTTCTCAATTACCTTTGAGGGAAAGGGAAGTCTTGATATGGGTCTATAATTAGAGGTATTTTTTAAAAAATAAAGGTAGTATGGAGGTTTTTTCCTCTCCGTTCGGGAAACACCCTCATGTGAAAATAGAGTTAAAAATAGCTGTGAGAGAATAGCTTTGGTTTCCAGGGACAAGTGCAGAATTTCTGGGGGACAGGGATCGGAGGGTGGTCTTTAATTGCAACAATTATTTTAGCTTTCTGTTCGATGGTCAAGGTGGTGAAGTATGAGAGTGTTGGAGATACTGATCCTGCTGTAGACTGTATCTTGTTCAGTTGAGTGGGGGTCTGTGCCAGGCAGTTATCCTGGAGCACAAAGGTATCAAAGACAGCCTTAACTTTGTGCTGAAATGTCTAGGTTGCTCTCTATTTTAACCAATACCATTTACAATTGCCAAGATGGAGCCCACCAGAACTTCTCTTTTTACCGTTTTGTTTGAACCCACTTTGGCTTTATGTAGCTATGTGCATGTAGGAAGCTGACTTTTTATGTAATATACAAAAAAGAGGTACACTATTGGCTTTTGGGGCCTAAAATAATAATCCACAATGCTCTATTTGCGGTAGTGTGGGCAAGCACTTTAGACTTATCAGAAGATAGCGCTAAGCATTTGTTGTAACACATACAGAGAGGAGAAGCAGGTGAGGTTTAAAGACGTGGAACATGCTCTGTGAAAAAATACTGCCCTCACTCACCAAATTGTGACGTGCTTCGTCATTGGGCTTGCTTCAATAGACCACAGACCAATTCCTGGGGTGGAGTGAAAGATAGGGGAAGACAATATAAACATGAAAAAATTATGTATAGTTATAAATCTATGAGCCTCGAATGAGGTAATGATATTCTATGGGAGAGACAAACCCTGCACAGGTACACTTACAGATGGCTTACACGACTGTTCTTCTAGACTTACGGTAAGTAGGGGCCAAGGTCCAAGAAAGCACCAAGAGTTCAATTTTGCTGATCCTGGGGTGTCCGGGTGTGGCGGTGCTTTTAGTGATGGTAGCCTCAAACGCTACCACCTAAAGACAATGGAGAGAAGTACCAGTAAGAAAAGGCTTCAAGGGGGGAATAGGGTGGCAATCTGGCAGAGCCCAAGGGGGGACTCAGCTCTTGAGGGTCTCAGAAGCACAAAGATACCTTTTTTGAATTACCAATCCAATATAGCAGACGATGTTCAAGCAAAAATCCAACACCAGTAAACGCGTAGTCAGCTCTCTATTTTTCATTATATTATTTACACTTGCCAAGATTTGGCCCATAGAGACAGACAGCCTTCTGCCACATCTCACTGCGCTGGCTTTTACAGTGGCACTGATTGATATCCTCACAAATGCAAGTGCAAGTAATCCATTAAAGAAATTTCTGCTTGAACTTGGCTGTCTCTTTCAGTTCAGTAATATCCTATAGACTCAGATAATACATAACATACTCTTTTTATCTCTTTGAAACAATGCAACTGTTTCAGTTAATACTTGTAGTAAGTTGAAAAGTTTTGCCTGAGATCGTAAAAGTGAGAGAACAGAGGTTTTTCTCTTTCTTTTTAAACCTATGCCACCATAATAGAATTGTAGGTACGTCATCCTTTTTCCCTGAGCACCTCCATTTTTTGATTGATATTGGTGGTTACTGACACTGAAAGTGCCCTAGGCTCTACTAATCAGGCCCAGGGCCAGTGCTCTGTCCTTAAAAGGTATATGGTAATTGGTGTAAATGTAATCGGCCAAAATGAAAGTCAGTAGTATGTTGTAGGGCAGGGAAGTATAAAGACTGCAGTGGAGTTAATGCACTTAGGTGTGTGTTTCTGCAGTGTCCATTGTTGTTTTAAAGCCAACCCTGCCCTGAAAACTTGTTTTAAAATAATATTGTGTCCATGTTAGACGTTGGAATTTAAAGTCCTTCTAAAGTCCCAAACTAGCTTTTTATGACATATACTTCAACCCTAAGGACTGCCCTAGGTGCCCCAAGTGTAGGGTGCATTGTTATAAAAAAACAGGGACCTTCTAAAGAATGTTTATATGCCCTGGTGGGCAAAAAACAGCCAAAGCAAGTGTTCCCTTATTATATTTCTGCTAGATCCATAGACCAACATGGGAAGTCTTTAATAAACTAACTTTGATAAGGTCTAACCTTGATTGGATTTAGCTAGGAACATGAATCAAAGTATCACAATAGTAGTTACAATACATCCAATAATCTGCCACGGTCAGATTTATTATAAGTATAGCAGGAAAGTGCTTCTAGAATGTACTATCCTGAAGTTACTTAAAACAGCGCTGTAGTACCCTCTTCTGATTGGCCACCCTAACAGCCTGAACCAAGCTGCTCCCTGATAAGGTGTGAAGCGGTCTGTGGCTTAAACAATACAGTCATTTAGTGAGTGGAGATTTCTTCCTTGAAAGGCCATGGACAGGAAGTAGGCTAGGGTATTAAACGGGACTTTAAAGGTAGAAACACAGATGTCACTGGACCCAAGCCAGCCCCCACTTCTGTGATCTCTAGTCAGATGGGAGTCACACTAATTAGATTAGGAGAGGGACTGGAAGGGGAGTGTAGGAAAGCGTTATCCACACCTTTGGGTTGAGTTATCCAGACTTGCAATCCAAGGAGAGAGTTTCTCCATTTTGATGTTCTTGGTCAGAAATATACCATAATTCCCAGGAAGTGATTAGTGTAGAACCCCAACTTGAACCCCATTGGATGGGGTGTTCCCCCTCTTAGCAGCCCAGAATGAAGGATAATGTGGGTGATCTGCAGGTGCCTTGAGATCCCTGCCTGAAACAGCTGGGGGAGAAGGACTGCCCTGCTAAACCCTTGGACTACACTACAGAGGACAGCACTCCGAAGCACTGCACCTGCTGCACTCATTATGCTCCACACTGTGCCTGTCTTAAAAAAAAGAGGAGTGGACTCCCCAGAGCAGCCACATGTAGAACATTGCTGGAAGACCAATCTGAAACATCCACTGAAAGGATGACTGCAGCTGACCAGCTTCAACTGATTTTTTATGGACTAACCAGGTGCATTGTGCATCCCGGAAACAAAGAGGTAAACTACAGTTTCTGAACCTTTGGCTGGTGCTGTTGGACCCTTTCTCTAATCAAGGTTCCTTCAGAGAAGGACTTCTGAAAGGTTCGCAACTTTTAACCAAGTTTTGTGAAAAAAAGCTCCAGAGGAAGACCGGCATCAACGACAAAAGTCAAGCAGTCAATGTCATACCGCAACTCGGTTTGACCCCGCCTTGTTTCGTACCGATGAAAGCTCCGCAGCTTTTTGCCATTGGTGACATAGATATAAACCTCCAGGGCTCAATGAGGTATGGCATTGCAGAAGGCCTTTGTCATAAAGTCGAAACTCGGATTTGAAGACCAGATCACTCGAATTCAAGAGAAAAAGCTCCAAAAAGTGACTAACGCACAGTGTAAAAACTTGACCAGACACAACTGCTCACCATATTTGACCATGCGCCATCGAGGTCAGCCTAAAACCTTGACTTTGTCCAGGTCCAGTGCAACCAGATAGCTAGCTATGTTTGGCCCTTCATCCTTTTTGCAGCTAGAAAGCAAAGTGTTTTAATTCAATCTTTAAATATTCATATCTCTGATTCCCTACATTGGATTTGTGTCCTTTTAATGTCATTTCAAAGACGAAACCATTCTGTATGTGTCTAAAATGATGTTGGATTGTTGTTGTGTCTTTTAATTATTTACAATTCTTGTGTTATTAAATGTTTTACACACCTACCTCCGAGATTAAGCCTGACTACTTATCTGCCAACCTACCAAGGATTGAGCAAAGAACAATTTATTGAAATTTGACCAAAATGTTTAATTGATTGTGGTTATTACTAGCATAGGTACATGCCTGCGCCTACTAATAACTCACATTCCTACAGGAATATACTAACCTCTTTAACCTCTAACATGATCTACAAAACTTGGTCTACCATACTTGTCTTCCCTGCTCACTGATAATCTCTGAAGCAATTTAACAAAACCATTGGATTGACCCACGAACAGACTTGATGTAAAATAGTTATAATCTTTATAAACAGGAATTATATTGTGGCCTAATTAAGTGCCCTGGGACACAAAACACAGAGTAATTAGCACTAAGGTGGCCCCACATGTACTGTTGGTCATATAATATTGCACACGTCAGCTTTCAATATCAATCTTTAATACAGCACATACAGACTTGCAATGCATCATTATTTTGATATGCTAACTTGGGATATTACACAGTTCCTTGTCACTTGTTTTCATTTATGCACTTTGGGCATAGGTTGTTTACTGCTGCTGAGCACTGGGAACTTGTTGACCTTGTACATGATGTATTGTATGTTACGTAGTGAACAAGGACAGTAACTTAGCTGTAAATGTCAGATGAGGTGTCAAAAACTAAAACATTAGGTTGTGTGTGAAGGTCTTTTCTCTTCTCTAAAATCTTACACTACTTAAGTAATAGACTTACTTATTACTTTTACTTTCCTCTAATCACAACTCCCATTTAATAACAAGTTTGGTATAATGTTGGTAAAGAAGATGACATTTGAGGTAACAGAAATTTTCAGGTAGCTAATGTGTCCCCCAACTCGCACCCCATTCATACACACGTGCCCCATGTATGTCATGTAATTCCTTTTCCGTGCATGCTAGAAAGACGCATATGCATTTGCGTCCAACGGTAACATGTTAGTTATACAGTTCCTCAAGAAAATCACGTTAATTAGGCTTCTAGGCCTATGGTGCCAACGTCTTTACATGGTACACTTTTGAATAAAGCACACGTTTTCTCCATGTTTCCTGGCCCAGTCGAGCCAAGCCCTTAATCGAGGCTCCGAGTTCTTTTCTGTCTCTGAAAGCTGCAGTTTAGGTATGCATCCCTGACCTCTACCTTACATCCTGCCCAGACGAGCGGTGCCCGGCTCGGCCTGCTTGCCTGCCAAAACTTTGTTTTGCCTACAGTTATCTGCTCAGCCTCCGCGAAAACACATTCCAGTTTAGTGAAATAGGTAAACATATTCCCGGCTGCAGAGCAAAGGGCCCTGCCTTCCTGTCTCCATGCAGGTAATTTACTGCTCCCATTACCATGGTAGGTCCTTGGCCCCCGCACTCTACATGAAGATTCATATGCACGCACTAGCATTCAGTGATGAACGGCCTCTGCCCGAGAGACCTTTTACTTCAGACACTACATCCCCCAAACACGAGATACCAGATATGCTATAGGTGCAGGTCGTTCTGACATCCCAGACATTAGTCTCCTCTACTAGTGCAAAAGTCAAAGCCCCCAGCTCTCCCCAGTTACACGTCATGCTCAGTTGCGCGCGTATCTAGGCCAAAAGTTTCTGCTGATCCTGCAAACTTTCTCTAAGCATCCTCCCACTTGTGACGTTTCATGTGACGTTTCTCTGACATGTCAAGTGCACGCCCACATGTACGCCTTCTTACACGCCTTCTGTTACGCACATGTGTTCTTATCTCTCTCTTTTCACCTGTTACGCCTACTGTATTCGATTCAATTATACTGTTTTACTATATATAATGTGTGATGTTAATAAAATGTTGAATGTCCCTTCCTGAACCTTAGTGGTGATGGAACTCGATGTCCCATGCCTCGAGGCATTTCATTAAAGCCCGTATGACTCAGATTCCACGGACTCTGCCTCTCATTTGATTGAGCTATCCTTATTGTCATTTAATGTATGGAAAAATAGTCTGGTAATTTTATTTACCACACATTAATAATCGAATGTTCAGATTTACAATGTATAATATAATTTCTAGCCCTGAACAAGTCAATTGTGAGAACATCAGACGACGAAACATATGTTGGCTAGAGTACTTGTGCTCATGGTGGAAGGAGAATAAAAAAGAGACAGACAGAATAAAGAAGAGACTAATTTGCAACACCTTGATTACTACCAGTGTTATTGATGCTCAAAGGTGGAATCTCTAGTTATGATTTGAGTTGTGAAGCCTTTTTTGGGAGGGGCAATACTAATTTGACTTATATGCTAATTATTATGGTGATTTCAGGCTTGTTGGCTGATTCGAGTGTTATTAAATACTGTTTTTAACAGACTTTAATTGCATTTACAGTTCATGCAGCATTCACATAATGTCCATTTGATGTTTCTATGCCTAGATATATAAAAAAAAAATCTCACATCCACAGGAGTGATTGCTACCTCTTCTTGAACTTCATTGTTTGCATGCTACACATTCCAAATGCTGTCACTGCGCACGTCTCATTGATTTTTCTCCTTCCATGAAAGTGACGTGAATCACATTATTTTGTTTTTCTATATTATTAGAAAAACCTGTGTATGTAATAGTCCATAGGTCCTACAGAATTCAATTTGGCAGTTCTCATTGCGGGAAGGGCAAGGAAAACATAATCCACTTGATCACTACTTGCACCAAGTTTGCCCAAGATCGACGCGTCTTCCTGCAACCACTTTTTAATATTCGCAAGATACGAACCTACAGGCAAGCAGTACTTGCCTGCTTTAAAGGAGACGACATCCAACTGAGCTGCAGAATGGTAAAATTTCTTGAAAAAGTGGAGGCCCGTTCTAAAACTTTGAAGGAAATCGAATAAATCCACTTGTACCATAAAAATGTCTAACGGTTGAACCCCACGATTCCCCTGATGACCAACCACTAGAGTGTCACTCTGACTTTTCCACATATTGACCACCATTAATTACAAATCGGGACATTTCGAACTGTTATTATATTATTAAATTGGCACTTTTTTATCCCTCCCTTTGGCCGTCAATGATGGAGAACATTTTTGGGATTTTAATTTTTTCTACAACAAATAGACAGTTCAACTAGATATTAAGCTTCTTTTAACCATGTTTTTGTTATTACTTCATGTATTCTACTTTTTGTTTTATGGACGGATCCTTTGTTTTAATATGTTTAAATTTGACTTATGTTTTAAAAATGTAACTTACTTTTCTCTATATTCTCTATATTCTAAAGGTTTTAAATAACCATACACAATAAAGTATCTTCCATTTTAAGAATGTTTTCACACAGTTAAAAACAAGAACTGGGAAAGCTAATACAGCTGACTCGCATTATTATTGTAATTGAAATTGCAAGGGTATTTATAAAGCACACATATGCTAAATCTTCGTGGTGCTGGCAAACTTGACACCAGATTATTATTATCATTTTTTATATAAGTTTTATTGAACCCAGAAATTTTCATCAAAAACATAGAAATATTGCATCATTACATCAAAATCATAATACACAAATATTATATTCCTAATACTAACCACAAGGATCAATAAAATGCATTTGCACAATCAGAATCTCTTAAACATTTATAACCACCACCCAAACTTTAAATAAATCTTAAAAACCCAATTCCCCCATCTGCAATTACTCAAAATAGCTGCCCCATAGCTTATTAAATTTCTTAATACTTCCCCTCCGAAGTGCAAAAGTGCGCTCACTTTTCTTCACTAATTTCATCTTATACCCTCATTCCAAAACCGCGGGAATCAAGTCTGTTCGCAATTTTTGCAATAGGAGCGACCTAGCGACTGCCATTGCTATGTATAACAATTTTATCATTGGATCTATAAAAGAAAGGTCAGTATCAAATCCCCAGAGAACTAATTTCTCATTCACTGCCAGTTGGATGTTACATTTGTGTCCCAGATAGCTAAATAGATCTACCCAGTTCTTATGAATCCGGGGACAAGACCAATTAGCTAATGGATGATTTCTACAATGGAAACATTGGGAGGACTGGTTAGGATATATTTTAAATAAAGAATGGGGAGTTTGATATAATAACCATTTACTAAATAACAACATCCTACACCAATTTCCCCCCCTCAGTGTACTAAAATTAAGTTTATTAACAGTTGACCAAGTATGGGATGACATTTCTAAATTTTCATGATCCGACCATTTTTTAATAGCTTCTAGCTCAAGATCAGCTCCCTTAATTGAGGCTAAATATTTCTTCCAGGCACCCTGTTTCTTATCCAATGCCCTCACTAATAATTCATCTACCAACTGGCTCTGTTCAATTAAAAGAGAAGCATCCATTTCTGTAAGATATTTATATAAAGTACTATAAGAGTTGGCCAAAATAAAATCATTCGGAATTATTTGTCCCATTTCAGCTACCGTGACCCATTTACCATTTTGCAAAAAATTCACCACTTTAATAAATCCAACCACTGCCTATTTTGATGCCAGATATAGAGGTTCTCTTACCCCCACCAAAGGGAGGATTCAGTCTAGCAATGTAGCTGAATTAATTGCCGGAACAGAGTATTTTTATTTTCACAAAGCCTGTCGTTTTTTAAAAAAACAGAGAAGCCACTTATAACGGCCAGTTTCGGGGATCTAAGAAAACCAGCAAGGGGGAATGGATTTGACTATCTTAACAGAATAGGTTCATAACATAATTACAATAAAGCTTTGGATGTGGAGAAAACTTGAATCTAGATATTGTACAAAATACACACAGTAATAATCCCTAAGGTTGGGCAGAGCTAACCCTCCCTGATCCACATCTTCATATAAAGTGCTAAGTGCTATGGGGGTATTTTCTTTGCCCAGATGAAGGCTATAAACATAGACTCTGCCTATGAAAAAAAAGAACCTAATAAAGTGCATGGTATAGTAGAAAAAAAAATTGAATAATGGAAGAAGCGACATTTCAATTAAGGCCACTCGCCCTAAAATAGAGAGGGGGAGCATGCTCCACCGAGCAAACAGGCCCTGACCCTTATTAGGAAGAGGAGCAAAATGTAATTGATATAAATCATTGACAGATTCTGAAAAAAATACCCCTAAATATTTCTTTGGACTATTATTGACAGAAGCAAGAATATCGGGATGCAAATCTAAGGGTACCCTCCCACACTGCAAAACTTCGGTCTTCCCTTTATAGATACGGTAACCACCTAAAGCCTCGAATTCTTCAAACAACTTCAAGACTATTGGCTTGAACATCAATTCTTGTAGTAATTATAAGCATGATGTCATCTGCATACAGTTTTAGTTTTGGCATTAATGGAATTGGTGGGTGAATCTCAGCACAGTTCCGAATGGCTATCGCCAAGGGTTCGAAAAAAAAGCAAACAGAACTGGCAATAAAGGGCACCCTTGCCTTGTGCCTCATTTAAATACTAACGACCCTGCCACGGCCGTATTAATAACTATGTTTGGCAACCGCGTCAGCATACAGATTATGGATCAAACATATATTCTGGGATGGAATGCCGAAATGCTGCATAAATGTGAACATTGTCTCCGAAACCACGAGGTCAAAAGCCTTTTTGACGTCTAATAATAAAACTAAGGCTGGTATCCTCTGTGTCAAAATAATCCAAAGCCTCTGTCAAGAAGGGAGTATTAGTAGCCAGCTGTCTGCCAGTGACAAAACAATTTTGACTCGAAAGGATCAAATTCGCTGCATACTTATTAAACCTAAGGGATAGAAGTTTCGTAACAATTTAATAGTCCAAGTTTAGCAATGTTATCGGGCGATAGGAATTAGGATCCTGGCTAAACTTGCCGTTCTTTGCAAAACTCACTATATTCCCCTGTCTAAAAGATTCTGGGACTACCCCTCCTTCTAACATAACATATATCATTTGAAGAAAAAAAGGAAAAAAAAAACTTTATAAAATTCAGATGGAGGTCCATCTGGGCCACAGGCCTTACCACTAGTTAGACTTTAAACAACATCCTCCAACTCTTTCAAAGAAAATGGATTAACCATAGATAATTTCTCCATTTCTGGAAGTATTGGTGGCGGATTATCATGGAGAAATGTTTCTAATAAATGGTCATCCACCGTCTGAAGCCTACCATAGATAGACGAATAATGATTAAGTATTATATCCCTAATTTTCACTGGGTCCTCTGTACACAAGCAGTAAGGGGGCAAGTTAATTCCTTAATATGGTTTGCCGCAGTCTGCTCTCTGGCCTGCCATGCCAGGAGCCTACCCGTGAAATTACTCTCCTCATACGTTTTCTGACAATACTTTTGAAGGATGGTTTTGCTTTGGGTATAATAAAAGGAGCTAAGTTCCCGTTTTGCCTGATCAAGCTGAGTATTAATCAAGGCAGCGGGACTGTGCAGAAATGCCTCGTTGAGTGCCTGGATATTATCTTCCAATTTTAGCTTTTTTAATCTTGCTTTTTTAAAGATTATAGCATCCTTTCTAATTATTAAACGCCGAACAAAAGCCTTGAGTGAATCCCAGAAAATATTTATGGGGGCGGACTGATTATTTTGAACTAAAAACTTTTGATCTCGGAACCCATTGACTTCACCCAATCCTCATCATTAAGGTATTGTTTATTTAAAATCCAACGCGTAGGGAGTTTTGCCCAGACGCCAAAATTGATTTCCAGCACCAGCATTGCATGATCAGAAAATCCGTTATGAAAACATTTTTTCCAGAAAAAATGTAAACAGCGAGAAATCAAGAAAAAATAAATCCGAGGTGAGGAACTAAACCGCCCTGACAAACATGTGTACTTGATTTTTGAGGGAAATGTTGCTCGCCAAGGGTCTCTTAGATCTAATATCGCAGCATAATTTTGCAGGACCTTAAAAGACTTAGATTTTGACTGTTTTTTTCCCCCGCACTGAGGAGTCTTATGGGGTTTCATTAACATATTAAAATCCCCCCCTACTATTTTGTCACCCGTAACCTGCATCAACGATTGACACAACTCCTCATATGCTCTAGGGCAGTCTTCCACTTGTGCATAAAAGCTATCAAAAGTCAATGGCCTGTGTCTTTCTCTAAATGAACAGGTCACCCAACACCATCTCCCCTGTTGGTCTTTACCAGAATTTACATAGTCAGTATGTAGGTTTTTAATCAAAAATATGGCAGTCCCTCTATGGGAGGCTGAGGATGATGACAACCCCCTATAAGCTGCCCAAGATTTAAACATGGAAAATTCTGGAAGTTTCATAATTGGGATGTGGGTTTCTTGTAATAGAATAACCCCCAGACTTTCAGTTTTTAGCCACATTTCAATTGCCTGCATTCTTTAGCGATTATTCAGACCATTGACATTGAACGAAACAACTTTTAACATTAGCCTATTAGCCGTATGACAGACAGAGCTAACATTTCTAACAACCCACCATCACATCACGAATCATTTGGTAGAAGATGCAAGTAATCAAAACAAACCTGAAAAATAACTGGCTTCACTATTCCCCTTTTTCATACCGTACCCTACCCCCCGAAAAGTGGACCTTCCTCCCTCCATCACACCCACCACTTTTCCCTCCCCTTATTAAACTTGGGTGTCATGTATTTACACCCTAGTGATCCTACCCCCCCCCCCACCCAGCAATGTAACCTTTTTTAAGGCTTCAGAAGCACATAGTAACATTCTGTTTAGCCCCCTATTCGATCATATAAACAGACATAATCAAAAAGTAATCAAACAAAATATGTATATAATTTTTCCCTTAGCCCTTCAGAGCTTGAGAAATCTCTTTTTAACCCTTTGGAGCATGAGAAATCTCTTTTAGAAAATCCTGGGCTTCATCTACATTGGTGAACCTGAAGAAGTTCCCCTTCACCAGGACTCTCTACTTCGATTTCTGGGCGATAGAAGCGTGCCCTAAACAAGTGAAGACATTTTACAAACTCCTTCCTTCGACGAGCCACAGCGGCTGTCATGTCTGAAAAGATTCGACACTTAGTTGCCTCATTTACTGCAAATTGCCGCTGTTGAATCACTTTTATTAATATTGTTTCTTTATGCAGAAGTCATCAAAGTTTATCAATATAGTACGTGGAAGTGTAGAGTTGGAAAATGGATGAGCCAGAATCCGGTGAGCCCTTGTGATTGTAAGATCACCTTGGAATTCAGAGATAACTTTTTGTTTCATGAAAGTGTTCACCCACTGCAGCGTTTGGGACCCTTCCAGTCCCTCTGGTACCCCTACTATGCTGAGATTCGATCTTCAGGAGTGATTCTCCAACTATTCACCTTTATTTTCCAAAGCGTGCTTACTTTTTGCTACCGCTTTGACCTCCTGCAAAACCGATGATCACTGGTCCTTTAAAACCGAAATCCTCTCCTCAGCCTCCTGGAGCTTAATTGGAAGAGTCCTCATTGTACTTTCGATCTTCTCTAAACGTAGGTTGAGAGAGGCAAGTTCAGCTTTCTGAGTCTTTTTCAAATCCCGGACCTCCTCTAGAATCAAATTTAACATGTCTTTGGTGCTCATTTGAAAGTCCCCCCTGATTCAACAATTTGGTTGGGATTGAGATTAGAGTTGAGGTTGGGATTGGGGGTGACAAGATTTACAACTGGAGATAGCATTCCTTGCCCCGGCTCCTCCTGTTGAGGGGCCGTAAACTGAACCACAGTTCTAACCTAAAGGCGTCGAAGTACTGTCTCGACTCTTAGAGCGAGCTTCAGCCTGATCGCATGCATGCGCAATTTCGGGGGTAACCAATTTTGCTGCAGGCATCCCACTCTGGATAGTCAGCAAAGCAGTTTCCCCATCGTGATGGAAAATTGAACCTGACAAATGTTCAATATTAATAGGAGAGTCAGTAGCGATAGTAGAGTCAGTATTTAGAGATACTTGTGCATCATCCGGTTTAGGTGTCTCACCCGCTGTTTCTGATGCATCAATCCTGACTGTTGGTCCTATGATAACAGGATGCTCCTTAATGCTCGGTATGCTCAGACTACAACCAGGACAGGATGTTAGAAGCATTGGTTTCTTAATAAACAGTGAAAATTGTCTAATCTCTTTCGAAGCGCTGACACTTTTTCGCGGATCCAGTTCCCCTTCTTCTTGCGGCCGCAGTAGAGGTCTGATGATGACTCCAGCCTTCCCAGATATTCCCCTTGCCTGGACTGGCTGTTCGGTATCTGCCACTGCAATGGAGGAGTTTCATCCTCACCCTCCGAACTTTCAAAAGTGGAATCCAGGCCATGTAGAGGAGGAGCATTTCCCATCACAGCTAGGCGAGCCGCTTCTTTCGCCTCCTTTGCTTCTTTGGCTAGAAGTTGCTGGGTTTTAACTTTAGGAGGGCGGGTGTTAAGTATTTTCCCCATTTTTTGAAAAATACTGCAACTAGGACTCAATCTCCCAAAATGCAATTAAGCCTTTGAGGAAACTCCGGATCCAGATCATACTGCCAAATACTGCTGCCCCTCTCCGTCCCCGCTCCATCACTCCATCTTATACTCCCGTCAGGATTCTCCCGGGGGGGGGGGGGGGTTTGCAAGGGCACAAGTAGGCAATGCAGGCAGAGCAAAGCAGTACAGTCGGGGTAAGGCCAAAGAAAGGTAGCCTAGCCACAAGCCTTTATATGTAACCTAGTATTCTGTCACAGTGTCTCAGAAATTACTTTAACACAGGCCCCTCACAATTTCGCATACCTGTAGCTTTTCTAAAGGTCTTTCCTTTTTCCTGAAATCCAGCACCCCCGCTCAGTGCCTCACCTCAGTGTTCAATATTTCCATCTCCTCGGCTATTATAATCAAAGTGGGCACCTCCACTACATCAAACGCACCCACTTATCCACAGCAGGGCCACCGCCTTCTATATCGTGGAGCTCCCAGTATTTTTTTTTTCGTTGCCTAATTATCCATATTGAGGCGAAACAATGAAGGGCAGCATTCGAACATCAAAGCGGCGGCTGCTGCCGCAACCGCTGCAGCATCTCGCCTCTAGACTTAGTCTTCCGGCATATAGTGCTTCCAACAATCAGGCTCTACCGAGTCTCAACAAAAAGACGCCTTACGGGGAAGGAGCATTCAATTTTGCAAGCAGCTCGGACCTGGAAAACCCGTTGGTAAGAGCCGCGGGCACCTCAGCCTTGCACGGACGTCAAGAGAAACCACCATCACTGAGGGGCAGGGCTCGGCTCACCTATTGCTACGTGGCGTGGTGCATCGCCGTCAACGGTCAACCCCTACGTATCCATTGACACCGGATTATGAGGGAATTGCAAATAAATATAGAAAAAGCAACATTTTCACATGCTTACAGAAGATAGTTAAGGATGACATGAGTAACAATGGCTGATGTTCATGAAAAAAAAAATGGTGATATCTAATTTTTTAACACTGACTCAAAACATGATGAGGATCTCCTGGATTCTGAGTTTCCTTAAAGGCAATAGTACCTATGTTTGGAATGAGCGGTTCTACTCATATATCCCCCAAAGAACATTTGCCTATTTTGGAATTGCGGAGCAGTATTCAACCTTCTCCAATTTGCTTTTAGAGAGACTTTCTTTTCCCTTTTGCGCACTTGACAAATTCAATAAGGAGTCACTCCTGTTGTGTGCATTTCGTTCATGTGATAAAAGGTGATTATTGTGAATGCATATGTTAAAGCCAAAGTCATGATTCACAAAGAATATCAGAACTGATAGTGTTTTTGTTTCAACTTATTTAAATTTCCATAGAACGTAGTCAGACAAAAGTTGTCCTTGCTTCCCGAAGAATTTGGGAGCCTGGCTGGACTTGGTGGCAAGACACAGCTGTCCCTCTATTTTATCTCTTCCTCTTCCCCTTCCATTTTGAGACATTTTCCAGGGCTCCTTTCTCACTCAGCAGTGCCTAGAGGTGTCTCAGAAGTTTAAGGGGCTGTTCATCACCCCTGCAGATATCCTGGGCTTTAGGTGAGAGGTCATGACAACAGATTGGTCACCCAAAGCATGCATGTGCCATGAGAGGCGAGAAGAGTAGGCTAGCCTCAGAAGAGATCACAACCAAACCTGTAACCATAGGGGCCGCAGAATGGGATAGTACCCTTAGATGGTCTAAAATGGTAGTCAGTGCATACCTTCCCTTATATTGTCTCCTGGGCAATGACCTCCCAGAGGTTGGTCAGATCCTAAGGAGGGGAGATCGCCCAGGGCACAGCCCAACCCAAAGTTCCGGGGGAGCCAGTCCCTACAGTTAAGAAACTGAGGCATCATCTGAACACAAGGAAGTACTGTGCAGTCAGGCAGCTGTCAAACATGAGGTTGCCAACCCTGCACTGACAGAAGGGGGAGTGGGAGGAGGGTGTCTGCCACAGGATGTGGTATACACCCACTCTAAATATCAAGAGGGGTTCCAGGAACCCACAGATGCCCCTAAAGCAGATTATCAACTTGTCAGTGGAGAGCTAAGTGGTTGATCCTAGGTTCGGACAGCTCTCAGTAGCCTCTGCTGGTTGCTGATCTTCATGGCAGTGGCGTAACACAGGCCCCTGCATTGCGGGGGACCCCCATGCTCCAGGAGCCCCCTCACTCAGCTGAGCCATGCCAAGCCTCTTCATGCTCATGCCCGGCCTCTTAATAACTTAAATGGTGCCCACGCCTGCCGCAGATCAAGAGAGAGTGTCAGGCTCAGGCCCACGTGACACTATTCGTCACATGCACTATTTGTGCTAAAAAACAAGCTTTTACAGGCTCGTTGGTGCGCTGACAGAAAGTGGAACCCCTGCTATCCTGCCTGCCCCCAGGGGCACCACAACAACACAAGAAGGATATTTTGGATCAAAGGGATATTTTAAAGACCAGCCACGGTTCCAATCCCCAAATTACTTAATAACACTAACCAACTGAACTGGGGATCTGATAGATATCAAGCCACCAAGTGCTTTTCAGGTTACTACAGACAGAATCAAATGAGTGAAGATAACAGGAATATTAAGAGAACCAGAAATCATTGAGCTGAACTTGGATTCCTATCAATGATCAAAGTGATCAATCTTATCATCTGGTTATCCACCCATATGGATGATGAGAAACGTGAATCAGACTGTGCAATGTTTTCAGCCTGTGACCACTTGGAAATCAGAAAGCATTGCAAAACCAATACAAAAGTGTGTGATGTTAATATAGAGTCATGAGGAGAAAATAAAATGTTTATTGGAGTAATCACCTCATCCTCTAGTCTAAAAACAGAACAGTGCAAAGAGCAGTATTAACAAATAACTGCTAGATTATCAATGCCAACATGTTTCAGCCAATAGGATAAGAGTGCGCTAGGCTTTCGTCAGGACCTCTGTTCTTAACACTTGCTACTGCTTGAATCACTCTCAAAATAAAGTGAAGAAAGTGCAAATAGAAAAAAGCATAAAGCATAAGAGGTTAGAATTAATACAACCTACTTCCACATCTCATCCGCTTCAAAGGATGCAGATCGCATCCGTCTTGACCGGGGACTGTACCGCACCACACCTGGACTTAGCTCAGGATTAAGAGGCCCGCTCTGTCAGTCGTTGCCTCTGGCGATTACTGAGTCTCCCCCTTGACTCAGTAACCGCCAGAGGTGCGGTGAGGTACAGTCCCCAGTCAAGTAAGCTGAAAAGCACTTGGTGGCTTGATATCTATTAGACCCCCAGTTCAGTTGGTTAATGTTATTATGCTCCCAGGGGCCGGCATCACTGCTTCTTAAGGCGGGCCCACCGAAAATCAACATTCAGGGGAGTCTTTGAATCACTGTTGAGGAGAGCTGCCAGTGCCTCGCTGTATGCTCTGAGACAGTTTTAAACTGCAGTCCTGGAATAGCAGCACTTGGGTGAGTCATGCATTTAGAGTTTACACCTTTCCAAGATAAAATTCCCGGCCATTTTTTGTTATTTTAAGAGTGTGCAAAGGCCTAGATCCTGGACATGCCTTATTCTAACTGGAAACATAATCGTATTTACTCATTTGTGATGTGCAAAGTCTGTGTATATTTAATTTAAGTATGAGTTGGTCAGAACACATTTAAGAGTTCTTTCTATGTATATGTGTGAAGTATACGGATAAATGGTAAAAATATGTACTAACTGTGATTTGCTTTTTCTTTTACTGTATTGAACATCAACATGTCAACCCTGTGTTATTTCGATCTCAGCAGCACGTACTTCACTGTACTAATAGGACGCAATAAAATTCAATAGCATCTGGGTGTAAGACATTTTATAGTGATGAGTGCTTTACTTTTCTATGTTCTTGGTAGACAAATAGTTTTGTATCAGTATTTTAACCTTTCATTCATGGTGTTGAAGCAGTTGAAGCATATTTATTTCCTTTCACTTTATTGCTTGGTTTTGCTCACAGGAAAATGTCCCACTAAGTGTCACATATTGGTAGTTCAGGGTCATTCATAAGTGCATTGAATCCATGCTAATGTCACTCAATCTGAACACTATGTGTATGTTGCCTTCTCACACGCCTCTGCTTCCCTTAAAATCCCAGAATCAGGGGCCTAGTTGCAGTGACACACAGTTTCAAGGTAGAAACCCTATGCTTGGAGCATTCTCACACTTCCGCTTTCCTCATACCCCTGACTCTGGGGGCCGGCTGCAGCCTCCATGTAGCACTTCTATGTCAGGGAACTAGGTTAGTGCCATTACATTTTCGGTGCTTTTTAGCGGTTTTAAGATCTTCTTAGCATTTCTTGTCGCTTCAATGGGTGTAATTTCAGATATTTATATGCTTCCCTCGTCTTTGTTGCTTGATTTGGCACACTAGAAAGTGTCACTCCTAGTCGTTGAGATGTCAGTCATAATTTACAATGAAATTATGAAAATGTCACAAAGCATGGGCGAATGCTGCGAATTCGCGATCCGCGAATTTGCGGATTTGCGAATTCGCGATTTGCAAAATTCGCGAATTTGTGCGAATTTGCAGATTTTTGTTTTTTTGTGTGCTCGCGGGTTTTTTTGCGCGTTCGCGGGGTTTTTTGCGTGTTCGCGGGGATTTTTGCGTCTTCGCGAGCCGCTTGCATAGCGAAGTTGCCCATGCAGTCGTTTATGGGAGAGGGAGAGAGACATAGATAGATAGATAGATAGATAGATAGATAGATAGATAGATAGATAGATAGATAGATAGATAGATAGAAAGAGAGAGAAAGAAAGAGAGGGAAACAGCTGTCCCTGTTTTCCAGCCTCCAGGGGTCCCATCAGCGTTGTAGCGCACACAGGCAGCACTACACTCTCTCGCCGACGTTGGTTGCACCAGTGAGTTGCCTAATAACAGTCCTATCTCATAAATTAAAAGGTGCCTGCCGTGTACGGTGGGTGCAGGTGACCTCGGCTGCCAGGCCTAGAAGCAAGGGGGTTGAAGGCAACTGCCTCGAGGTCAGAGACCATTTGCATATTTACATACCCTTGTAAACTGGTTACCAAGGCTTAGTTTTTTTCTGCTTCCAGCACCCTCTGGGCCTGCACTCTGCCTATCCCTTACATTTGTATTTTACATTTACTGCTGTAGTGTGAGAATGCATTTCATGAAAGGAATATAAAGTAAGGTTGCCAAAACAAAAATACCAGCAATGTGTTGTTTAACGAGCTTGGAAAGACCTTGTCTTGACACTAAATAGGGTTATAGATAAAGTATGTATTGATATGTAATGTGACATTCCTGTCTTTTTTCACTTTAATTATCAGTCATGGATCATTCAGGCAGCCGTGGAACACAATTAAAAGTGCTTTCTATTTATATTTGTTGTTCAAAGTATGAACAGATAGGTGCTGAAAATACAGCTTTAGGTGACTGCTTATTTTTGTCCCTTCTGGGACATCAAAATAATGAGCTTGCAACCCTAATCATAAGACAGGAAGTTTGTTGCAGGATCAGGCCATGATTTATTTCCTCAACCCTCGATCCCTGACTACCGCCATAATATCAATAGTTTAACTTATAACAATAACATGCTGAGTTACTTCAAGTGTCTGGGAATGCACCCTGCATTCAAACAACTCCCTCGTCATTCTTGCCCTTCACTTCTATGCTCACCCTGCACTCACAGCAATAAAATGCATTCACTGATTCCCATGTACTCCCACCATTCACTCGCTCACCCTGCAATCACGGAGATCACTCTGCACTCACAATGCACTTGCGCTGTTCACCCTGCCAGTACCTCACCCTGCAGTCACAAGAGCACACTACTGTCCATGCATCCATGACACACTTCACTCAGCTGTCCCACTCATTGCTCAGTCTGCAAACTCACTTAAACAAGCCCATCACTAACCATGCATTATTGTGTCCCAGGCTGCACTTAATCCGCATCCAAATTTATATGGTCACCTCACTCACCCTTCAGTCACTCCTCTTACCCTACTCTCACACTGTCGTATCACTCACCGTGCACTCACATGGGCACTCCAATCACCCACAAACCACATAGGGTTAATATGCCTGCTACAAAGAACATGTACCATACAGATCACAGAACTGAGTGTGAGTAAACTATGAGTAGAGCTATAAAAAAAAATTGTCAGAAAGGTGCTATAGTGAGATGAGGTGCATTGTTGGTGAATGGTACTGAGGGAATTCATGGGAAAGGAGGAGGGAGGGTGCGCCACAAAAGACTGTCAGATGACATCCAGAGACTATTTAAGGCATGGGCAAAGTGGACTTCGGTCCAGAGCCCAGACTTCCAGCTGACCCACTGATAAAACCAGGGCTGTTCTATACAGTCTTGCCCTGATGGCATTAAATGATTCTTGAACAGATTGTTTTAAATACAACTTTCCTTTGCTTTTTTTCAATATTGATGATGTGTGGTTTGAGCAGGTCAGCGTGGCGTCGTTGACTCAACATCCGGTGATACTGGGGATTGGGGAAAAATCATTAATCTCCCTGTGCCTAACAAAAAAGTATGTAGTTCTTTCCAATGAGTCCCTGTGTATTTCGTTCCATTGTGGACTTTGCAAACTCACTATTAACACTGTTAGGGAGTTCGCTAAGTCCATGATGAAATTAACTAAATACTTTTTTGTTAACACACTCTTTAAAGTGCTTCAAAAGTGTTAATGTTTATATAGCGGGAACGCACCCCTAAAGTATTAGCGCAGCTGGCTTTAGATGAGTCAGTTCTTGACTTTGTGTGTATGAGCACTGGAGGGAGGACACTGACTGATACCAAATTTGTCCTCTGTGTGTACTGACTGGCGCTCTGCTGTATAGCCAGCTGCGCTAATCCTTTTAGGTCGCCTTCCCGTTATATAAAAAATGGTGTACAACTGTTACCACGCATTTTTTACCACGCACTACACTTACAACGCAGGCATTACCACGCATACCATTACAATGCATTGCGCTGGGGGGCGCTCTAGGATAGGGAATAAGTTTAATTTTATATCCAACACCTTCCCAAGTGTCCACGGGGACTGGAGTTGGAATATAAAATTATACTTATCACTATCATGCACCTTAAAGCGCTATGCGTTGTAACGGTATGCGTTGTAAATACCGCGTTGTAATGGTATGCGTGGTAATAGTATGCGTGGTAACGTCATACATCCATACAAAATAACACTTTTCGAAGTGAAGAGTGACTATTTCGCTAGATTTTGTCTTCAGAAACTGAACAATACGTTAATCATAATATTTCTTCTTGAATGTTTATGTTTAGTTGTTTGTTTATTGTTTGCAGTTTAAATAAAAAAAGATGTGAGTTTCTCTGCATTGTATTATGAAGTCTGTTATAAAGCTCTGTCTTTATACTGAAAAAGCAGCTACCATGTTGTTGTTACATGACATCCCTTCATTAATATAATAACTGCACTTTCACAATTGCTTTATTAACCTTCTTGCTTCTCATATTTGCTTTAAAATGCACCATTTACCCACTCCTTTTTCAAAGTTTTCTCAGATGGAGCACCCCCCCCACCCAGAGCCCCTCTTTAATGGTTCAGGCGCGCTCGCTCGCCATGGTGCTCTCCCACACAATGTTTGCTCCGCAACATTTTCAAATCTTACCAGCACCACTGGTTGTCAGTCGAGTTTTTAAGAAATTCCAGGTTTGGGTTTGTCTTTCAAAGTTTCATAATATTGTCCATTGATATCAATTCTAATTCAGACCCTTCATAGTTATTCTTCAGCCTTAGGCAGTTCCTGAGACAATAGGACCGCTCTTTGGCATTGTTCTGATTGCTGCCGTTCCTGAGATAATAGCATCTCTCCTTGGCATGATTCTTATTGCTGCAGTTCCTGAGACAATAGGATTGCTCCTTGGCATTGTTCTGATTGCTGCCTCAGTTAAATAATCTGCTTTGACATTATTGTTACAAATAGTGTAGCTTATATGGTAAGAGGATTTCCCACTTTCTCATTGGGACTTTCAGAAAGACAATATAGAGGTATTTCATCTTGATGTTGGAGGTTTCAAATCAAAATATGCCATATTTTTGGGCGGTGAGGCAGGGTGGTAGGTGGTGGGCCAGGCCACAGGGGGGCTCCCTCCGTTTGTTTTGCAGGGGTCCCCTCAAGTTGTGTTACGCCACTGCTTCATGGCAGCACTGTCCTTGGTATGAGATCGGACTTCATTGTCAAAAGGTGGTTAGGCCCCTGACCCTGTTGGTCATGGGGGATTTCTCAAGTGTTGGGTAACCTCTGTAGGTAAGCTAGGTGATGCCCTAGAAAAATTAGGGATGAAGGTGGGTACTTCACTACCTAATCTTAAAAGGGAGGAAGAGAAGGAAACAGCTGTGATGAAAGATCAGTTTACGATGGATCCTATTACTGTAGGGCCCGATTCACAGAACTGACTTAAAACAAAATCCTAAACTTACTACTTTTGGTATTCACAGAAGTTAGGATTTTGTCTTAAATTTGTCTTAAGACAGACTTAAGACAAAATCCTAACTTAAGTCTGTCTTAAGACAAACATAAGACAAAATCCTAACTTCTGTGAATATCAAAAGTAGTAATTTTAGGATTTTGTCTTGTTAGTTCTGTGAATCGGGCCCGTAGAGTTTGGTCAGCTTAACAGAGGCAGTGACCTTAGGAGGAGGTTGTACAGCCTGATGTCTGTACTTTCTTCCTTGCCTGACAGACCAGGGAAACTCTCACAGGGTTGGACTGTGTCTTCTGGGCTGTAGGCTGGGATGGGGTTGTGTGAGAAGTGAGAACGTGTTTACAGTGTTTGTATGTGTAAATACCAGCAAATGGTGGCTCCTAGATTAAGGGTGTATCTCCATAACCATCCCTATTCCGGTATGTAGATTCAGTCAGAGGATGGTCCTACAGAGTGTACGCTATGTACTGTAGAAAAACTGCTGGACTTCCGTATTTCATTATTGCCTTATTTGCCTTATTTATTGTGCTGGAATGGGGATGGATATGGAGGTACGGCCTTAATCGTGGAGCCTCCATTTGCTCATAAAGGCAAATACAAACAGACCACTTTGAGACTTGGACTTGCAGAATAATTGATGTTTATTACTTGATATACTGAATAGTATGGGGCGAAATTACAACTGACATTAAGGAATTTATGATTGAAGATTATAGCTCTGAGGAAGTCGCAAGACAATTGTCCTTTCAGTGCGTCAAAACATGTTTTGGCTAAGGCAAAAGAATTGTACAACTGAACAAAAGACCAATAAAGAACACAATAAGAAGAGGACAACACTCATAAAATGATTGCTATTTGATATTAGCGTGTGCTGGGGAAATGTTGGCCTTGAATTGCTGTTAATCATGTATTGCGCTTCATCTTTTTTAAATCCATCCTTCTTGAACTGCATTATTAATGATAGTTTTGACCTTCCTATGCTTTTATAGAGCCCTGATCAATTTTACGATAAACCCCCTGGAAAAAAAATATTATTGGGAGTCAAAGACACAATGATATTAGCAATTTAATCAACAAAATAGAATACGATGAGGAATGGGATACTCTGGTAAGCATGGATGTGCATGTTTTATGCACTAACATACCACAGGATACAGTTTTGTAAATTTTTGAGTGGTTCCTGGATAAGAGATGTCCCGACCTGATTCCTATTGAATTCATTTTACAGTTGACAAAATATGCATAAAAATGATTTTTTTTCATATTTCATCAAGAGTACTACATTTAGATCAAGTGGATAGTGTTGGCATGTCCCTTTCCACCAGACCTAGAAGTGCTTTTTTTTTTAAGCCAAGTTTTGTTAAACATAAACATTTACATATTGCAGCATTATATCGTACAAAGAAAGACAAATAATTAAAAAGTCTATCTTGACAATATAAATCACCACTAAGTCCCTGTAAACATTTACACAATAAATTGATAGAAAAATAATTAACAAGGTCTAAAATCTCATTCCACCCCTCCACCATGTGACAGCAGATGCAGCCCTTCCCTCTGCTTATTAGTCAAAACTGGAACCCCATATTTTATTAAATTTCTTAAGTCCCCCAATTCTTGCCGCATAGGTATATTCACTTTTCTTCACCCTTCTCATCTTCTGACCCCATTACAGGGCTGACTTAATTGAATCCGAACGCCATTTTTGTAAAACCAGTGACCTTGCGATTGCCAAAGCTATGTACCAAAATCTAGTCACTGAAACTAAACAAAGGAGGTCAGGATCAAAGCCAAATAGAATTAACCTGTCATTTACTACCAACTGTAAATCACATTGTTTTCCAAATACTCAAAAACCTCTACCCAATACACATTGATTTTTGGACAGCAGATCATAATATGTGACCAATTAGCAGCAGGATAATTCAAACATCTGAAGCATTGGGAGGACTGATTGGGGCACATCTTTGCAAGGGCAACTGGAGTTCGATACAGCAACCATTTACTAAAAAATAACATCCTGCGCCAGTTTGCGCCTCTTAAAGAACTAAAGTTTAACCTATTTATCGTGAACCAAATATGGGGAGAGATTTCACAGTTCTCCTGCTCTGATCATTTCCTTAAAGCTTTGGATTCAAGATCAACCCTCCTTGTGGAAGCAAAATATTTCTTTCAGGGGCTTGGCTTCCTATCTGAAGTCTTAACTAAAAGATCCTCCACGAGTGCCATAAGAGTTCATTAGAATAAAGTCATTAATCATTTATTGGCGCATGTCTGCTATAGGCACCCAGTTACCATTCCTTGAAAAATCTGAAATTTTAGGATAGCCAGCTGCCGCCCATTTTATGGCCAAATATGTGGGTTGACTAACACCTCTCAGGTGGAGGATTTCTTCTAATAGAGAAGTAGAGATACGGGAATGGAATATTTTTAAAAAATGCCTGCCTACTTTTAAAAAGCCATTGCAGACTCTTGTAATGGACCAACTTTGGAGACCTAAACATTAGTAGGGGAAAATGAATTTGACTGTCATGACACATAAGAAGAATGAAAATATTAGAGAAGAAATGTGCATGTGGTGGAGGCTTGAACATCGATAATTATTGTGCAAAATACGCATCATAATAACTTTTAACATTGGGAAGTGCTAAACCACCCTGGTCTAAATCTTCATACAAACTGCTAAGTGCTAGGCGTGTTATTTTTTTGCCCAAATAAAGGCTGTAAACATTGACTCAACCTGAGAAAAAAAGGAGCCCAATAAAGTGCATGGAATTGAGGAAAACAGAAAATTAAATAACGGCAACACAGACATTTTAATCAGAGCAATACGTCCTATTATAGACAAAGGGAGTAGGTTCAATCTGGAAAACAGGCCTTTAACCTTCTTTATCAAGGGAACAAAATTCTATTTATATAGATCCTCTATTAAATTGGAGAAGAATATTCCCAAGTATCTCTTTGGGGTGGACTGAAAAGAGCGCAGAATATCGGGATGTAGATTTATAGTATCGCTCCCACACTGTATGACTTCCGTCTTGCCTTTTTTTATTCGATAACCCCCTAAAGCTTCAAAATCCTCAAACAGCTTAAAGACCTTGGAATGTACCTCCACTGTTGGCTTGATTATCAGCAAGATGTCATCTGCGTACAGCTTTATTTTACGCATTGCTGGAATTGGAGGGCGAAAATCAACACAGTTTCGAATAGCTGTTGCTAGGGTTTCAATCAAAAAAGCCAATAACACCGGCGATAAAAGGCACCCTTGCCTTGTGCCTCGCTTGATTTTTATAGATCCTACTACTTCAGAGTTAATAATTATATTGGCCACCGCATTCTCATATAAGTTCTGAATTAATAGTATCATAGACTGTGGGATAGTAAAGGAATATACAATTGAAAATAATGTCTCCCAGACCACAAGTTCAAAGGCCTTTTTTACGTCAAATAATAACACAAGAGCCAGCATTTTCTGAACCTCAAAATAATCCAGTGCTTCTGCAAGAAAGTGGGTTTTAGTGGCCAATTGTCTACCAGCTAAGAACACGTTTTGATCAGCATGGATCAACTGTGCTGCGAATTTGTTGAGCCTGCAAGATAAAAGTTTTGTGACGATTTTATAGTCCGAATTTAATAGCGTGATCGGACGATAGGAACTAGGGTCCGTCTTGTCTTTGCCTGTCTTTGGGAAGCTCACTACTTTCCCCTGCCTAAAAGATTCTGGGACTGGACCTCCTTCTAATAAAGAATTAATCAGGGCTAAAAAAAAATCTGATAGTGCCCCAAAAAAGACCTTAAAAAATTCTACCAGTAGTCTGTCTGGACCACAGGCCTTGCCATTCGCCAAACTTTTTACAACTTCCTGCAACTCTATCAGCAAAAAAGACCTTGCAAAAGATTGGCTATCTATTTCGGACAGAGGTGATGATGGATTATCCTGAAGGAAGATATCAAGTAGTTGGGCATCGACCCTTTGAAGTTTACCATAAATAGAACCGTAATGGGCCATCATGATGTTCCCAATTATCCCTGGATCTTCTGTGGGAGCAGCTGTCAAAGGGGATTTTAATACCTTAATTTGATTTGCTGCGGTGTGCTCTTTGGCCTGCCACGTCAACAGCCTACCTGTGAAGTTACTTTCTTCATATACCTTCTGTTGGAAGCTTTGAAAAAAGATTCCACTTTGGGTGTTATAGGCAGAGCAGAGCTCACGCTTGGCCTGATCAAGAAGCTTTTTATTGAAGACAGAGGGATCTTTTAGAAATATTTCATTAAGGGCATGGATCTTATCTTCATGATGTAGCTTCTCGAGCCTAGCTTTCTTTGACATGGCTGCATCCTTGCCTATTATCAGCCCCCAAACAAATGCTTTAAGTGAATCCCAGCCTATATGTGGAGCAGCAGACAGAGTATTCTGGCTTAAGAATTGTCTAATCTCTGAATCCATAAAATTCACCCACTCCTTATCATTTAAATATTGCTTATTGAAAATCCACTGTTTCAGCAGTCTCAATCCTACTCCCAGACGGATTTCCAAAGTCAGCATTGTTTGGTCTGAGAAGGCATTAAAAAAAGTTTTTGTTGAACAAACTCTAACCCCTGGGAAATCAGAAAAAAATCAATGCGGGTAGAGGAACAGAACTGACCCGATCCACACGTGTATTTCCTTTGAGACGGATACGCTAATTTCCCTGGATCATGTAGGTTCAATATAGAGTCATAATTCCTCGAGATATTAAAAGATCTTGGCTTTGTCTGCTTCTTCCTATGTACTGTAGAGTTTAACCACGGGTCCATTAAAATATTAAAATCCCCTCCCACAATTAAATCACCTGGGATCCTGGGCAGTGCTGGAAAGAGTTCCTTGTAGGGCTTCGTACTATCCTCCACTGGTGCGTAAAAACTTACAAATGTGAGAGGGCAAGGTTTTGATCTAAACAAAAAGGAAGCCCAGCACCACCTCCCCGATGGATCACTACCCGAGTTGATATACTCTGCTTGTAGACTTTTATTAATAAATATAGTGGTCCCTCTGTGGGAGGGTGAAGAGGATAAAAGCCCCAGGTAGGCTGACCATACTCTGAACATAGATAATTCAGATATCTTTGTGGTAGAAATATGGGTATCCTATAGGAGAATTACCCCAAGCTTTTTAGTTACCCCACAATTACATATAATCAAAAGAAGAAAAAAGAAAAAGAGAGAAAAAAAGAGAGGAAATGAAAAATAATTTTTCTCTAGAGCTGGGAATTTTGACCCTTTTACTACTATCCCATAAATCGTAACAGCAGACTAAGTGTCGATATAATCTTGAGACTTTAATTATTCTATCCCTTATGCGTACCTGTCTCCACGTCTCCATGAACCTCCCTCCATGAAGACTTCACTGCAAAGAAACCACCAGCCCAACGGGAACATCCAAATACCGCCAGCCTGATGACAACTGAGTACTGTGAGCCAGCAGAGATAATCGCCACCATGCTGACCTTCTAACGCATGTCGCAACATCTAAATACAGTGGGCAGACTACCACAAGCTCCATGGAGTACTTGGGACCGCCACCATGGCGGACCAGTGGTAAGACCTCCAAGATGTCTATCAGGCCTTTAGGCATTAAATGATGGAGCAGTGCCACAGCAATCTTAATTCAGAAATCTCCTGATAATTAAAGTTTTTAGTGCAGTCTTAAACTAGATCTATATCGACCTACGGGGAGCCACTGAAGTGTGCAGGATGTGTGCAGTTGACCTGCTTTAACCCTGTTTTTCAAAGGTTCCAGTTGCACGAAATGGTGACACCCACATGCATAAAGAAACAATTTATACATTAAAATATAAGACAGCTCTATGGATAGGGACAAAATTGAACCCTGTTGGATGAAATTGCGTGCCACATTTTTTCATTTAATTCCATGGTGCCAGTTAAATAGAATTTGGGGAATCCAAAACGTAATTTTGCCGTAAAGAACACTCAGTAAAATGACCTAATTCGCAGTTAGTGAATTCCCCACACAGCCAGATACTGAGGCATAGCATCTCGCTCCGATGGCTTAATTTCTGCATACACTTTGCATGGTAGGCCATTTTCTAATTTTGCTTATCGACCAACAAGGCCATTTGTGAAATGTCTGCTGGATAAAGCGGGCTCTAGCCAAGGGCTCCGTGCCTTTCAGGGGACCCACTGATAGAGCCAGATCCCTTCTACAGAGTCTTTGCCCTGATGACCTTGAATAATTCTTAAACAGATTCTTGAAAATAGCGTTTTCCTTTATTTTGCTTTTTATGTGGGTGATGAGTGAGAGTCTATTAGGGACATTTTGCAGACAAATTTTGTGTTTATGTTTCATTCAACATCCATAAAAAAGTTCCTTTTAAATCCAAACGGTAGATTTTCACAGAGTTTATTTGCAGTAATATTAGTTAGCTGCTGCTGCATTACAATATTCAAAACACTATCTCTGTAAACACATTTGGGAATTTAGTGTGCCTTTGCACTTCCAGTGACCTGGCCAAAGAGGCATGAAAGAGCTGAAACTTGATTGTGAATTCAAATCTGATCAAAACAGGGGCTCTTAAAATACATGTGGCCAAGGACACTCAAAATCCTTAAGATGTCCCTGTAGCTGGCATTCCAAAATAAGGGAGAGAACTTACGATGTGAGCAGTGGGAATCGTGTGGAGCGGGAGGAGCAGCTGGACTGCCTGGTCAAGGAAACGGCTGTCGGCAGTGGTTGGGTTAGAGGGCACCAGTCGTGAAGAGAGCCCCGCACATTGGCTGCATTTAAATCAGTGCACAGGCTCGGACCCGGTGCACTGCAGCTCATCTGACCGGCTCCTACTGTTGTGCAGTCCTGTAGGTGCGCTGTGCTGCCCCCTCCTTCTTCCTCCTGGTCCATGAGGTGTTTTATTTCCTTCCCGTGTCTGGGGCAGCCACCACGTCCACTGTGAATACGATGCCTGATAGCTACGGTACTGGTGCAATGAGGGGCCCAACATCTGAAGGTTGACCGAGAGGGTAGGAGACCCTGAGGCACCCCGCCTGACTCCAAAAGGGCACCCGTCCCTCCCATTTTCAAGTTTGGCACGGTGGCACCCTAGAGGCACCCTGAGGGGAAAAGCAGTTATAGCAGGGCCCTAGGAAAGGTCTTAGCAATCCTTGAAAAGGATTCGAATGTGGGGACCCACGGGGTTTTCACTCCTTACCTGACCTTAAGATGGCTGCTAGGAGAGAGTGTTCACCATGAGGCGCTCTGAATCTGGAGTCTGTCCCTGCCTCACCTCTCCTCTCACCATCTTTGTCCCAGTGAGCAGCTGGAGATCATTGTGGAAGGTTCTCCCCAGTAACACCAGGACTGATGTCTCACCTGACCTTATTTCCCTCCTCTCGCCCCTCCTCCCTACCCCCTACCCCGCTCGAATCTTGACTTTGGATCACCTCCTGTTCCTCTCTCTATTCTGGTGGAACCCGAAACGCATACATGGCCGAATCCCGGTGGAGCTGGACCGACAGCTATAGGGTAGATTGGCTCTGGCACACCGCCATGGCCGTCACCTACACAGCTGGACATCTGACATTTGTCTCATTTCTTCCCCGCCGCTGCTTTTGCTCTTTAATTGTTTTCCTGTTAAGACCCAGCTTTTTGGCTGATGCCCGGTGGAGCTACCTGATAGCTAAAGACGAGATGGCTGTGGACTGCCCCCTCGGTCGTCACCTACCCAGCCGGACTTTGGGCAGACCCTCCTTCGTCTCTCCATTCTATCTAATTCCTACCCCTTGACCCCACCCCCTTACCCTTCTAAACTCCATTTATTTCGTTCTCAACACTCTTAAAATATTTTTCTAGTAACTGATGTAACGTGTAACTGAAGTAGTTTATAATTTCTGTGGAACTTTATGGAAAACGATCTGATACCTCCGGGTCTAACCAGCGCTATATAAAACTTTTTAACTAAATAAATAAATACATAAAAAGGCTTGTTACAAATTGTAATGTTTTAAGATGATGATAATTCTTAAACTTCCTCATATAAATAAACTGTTGTGGTATGATGCCTCCATTAATAACTACCAGGTCGGTGTGAGTGTGTGGTGGGAGCATGAAGTTAACATGTGCATGTGTATTGCCCGCCTACTTATGTTGGTTGATTTTAGGTGGCAGGTTCTAATATCCTTATTGCCACAAACAGCCAGATATGTGTTTATTAAGCTTCAACACCATAAGCTCGAGACCCTTAATTGTGAGCAGCTCACAGCTAATAATGCCACGGGCCAATCAATCCAAATTGTAAAAATACAAATAATGTTCAGATGTGTAAAATCTAAAAGAGGTTTGAGTCAATATAGAGCCCCTTCCCAGACAAAATGCACCCAGACAACCATGCAGCATGTGCTCTAGAAAATAGCGCTATGGAAAATAACAAAGATAACAAAGATATAGTTTTGGGTTAAATAGCCCAACGGGCACATGGAGCCCGATTCACAGAACTACCTTAAGACAATCCTAAACTTACTACTTTTGGTATTCACAAAGGTTAGGATTTTGTCTTAAGTTTGTCTTAAGACAGACTAAAGACAAAATCCGAACTTAAGACTGTCTTAAGTCTGTCTTACATCTGTCTTAAGTTTGTCTTAAGGCGAACTTAAGACAAAATTATAACTTATGTGAATACCAAAAGTAGTAAGTTTTGGATTTTGTCCTAAGTTAGTTCTGTGAATCGGGCCCTATATTTCCATTTATTTATTTGATGCATAAAATGAAACGCCATCTCAACCAGACGGCAGGACATTAGGCTGAATAGTAAAAGTTAGGTTAAAACTTTGAAAGCTCTCACAATGACATCAATTACATCATATCTAGTTTTCCAAAGACCACAGGAGGCGTTGGAATTTGAAGAGCTGGATACTGAAGTTGGTTATTAGTTTGACACGTTTTGATAAAGAGATAGGGGCATATTTATCAAAGAGTTGTGTCAACCTTGCACCACACAAGGGGATGCAATGGCGACGCAACTACTAAGTTAGATTTATCAAGCTACACAAGGCCAAATCGTTGCGTTGCGGTATTCTGTCCCAGGGAGGAGTTCCCACACGTCCACCCATGGATTTTTGGCATCCCCATATTTAAAATTAGTGGCAGACTTGGATATACATCAAAATGCTACACCCTTCAGGTGAGGCGTAACAAGAAGAAATATCTTTCTTTCTCCAAATTTTTTCCTCTTACTCCGTGTGCCGCATTCTTTAGGACAGGTAGAAAGAGGAAATTTAGGGGACTACTTTTTGCAGGGTGGTGTCCCCTCCTGCATTAAAATAATCCTACCTACATCGCAGGGACCCTTGGATCCTGATGCCCGGGTGGCTGTGTTTGCACAATACAGCCCATTGCGCACCAATGCAAGGAAAGGACGGAAATGCACCGTTTAATGTTAAAAATGGCACATCACTGCCCTTTCCCTATCATGCAGCTAAGCAAGGATGCTTGCTGAGCTGCGTGATTTCTTGATAAGTGTGACCCATGTTTCTTTATAAAATGTGCACATATGCAAACTCAAAACAATACCAGTCCACAGAAACAAAATGGGTTCTAAATTGTGCTGAGACCCTTTAACTCACCTAATGGTTTAGCTGAACGAAACAACTTCAGGAATCCCTGGAATGGATCACATCTGGTCATCAACCTTGATGCTGCTATTCTTATTGGGCCCGATTCACAGAACTAACTTAAGACAAAATCCTAAACTTACTTCTTTTGGTATTCACAGAAGTTAGGATTTTGGCTTAAGTTTGTCTTAAGACATACTTAAGACAGACTTAAGTTAGGATTTTGTCTTAAGTCTGTCTTAAGACAAACTTAAGACAAAATGCGAACTTCTGTGAATACCAAAATTAGTACGTTTAAGATATTTTCTCAAGTTAGCTCTGTGATTCGGGCCCCAAGTCTTTGTGATGCCCCAGGGTCATGTTCCCTGAAGCACTGGGGTCTGTTTTTGACAATTAGAAAGTACCATAATGTTTGTCTCTCTCGAGACTGGAATTCTACTGAGATGTTTCTTCTCTACTGCCCTGTTATTGAAGCAGAGCTCTGATTTTATTTATCTAGGAAATAGTGGATTTCGCGAAGTGCTTGAGACAAATTCTCCTGCAAATGCTCAAGCATCAATAATGGATTTTCCCCAAATAACTGTTCTTCAATAATGTTGCATTGACTTCACAATTACGAGTGATTCTTGATTTTTGAGCTCACTGATGATGAATGCAGAAATTCAAACCTTTGCCATCACATATTGGTGTCAGTGCTTAATTTGAACCGGAGGTTCCGTTTCTCGGCACTGGCACTTATGACAGTCTGCCATTTGGTGGGCTGTTCGCCTGATTTATAGAGGGCACAAATTCAATTCAATATATGTTAAAAATGACTAATACCATTCACCCTTAATAATCTTATAGCTTTGGGGCCTGGAATAGTCTGAACTGTCACAATTGTAGGAGTGGGATGTTTTGAAGCTGGTTTGTTACTGTTATTGGGGTGGGGAATGGGTGATGTAAGCTGCAGTGGCTTCCTGATTAGGGCACAGCACTTAATTTTTTATAAATTAAGAACACACATCTAAAATGGGTGCCAATCAGCCAGTCGGAAGCATCTGGTACTCATAACAGAGTGTGGCCTGTTATCTGCTAACCTGTGTTGCTGCTATACTATGAAAGAATTATTGTAGGCCATTTTACTGGATGGCTGTCATAGAACAAGCAGATTATTAATCCATCTGTTTAGACCACCTTGAACCAACTGGCCATTAGCAGATTGGTATGAGTAGTCAGTCAAGCATTCAAGACAAATATGAGTTATTTGCTTGTATATATTGAGACTAGCTGAAGTTGAATACTGGTAAATCAGAAACTCACAACATGTATGCAATTAGAGTGGAATTCATATTGTTGTAAACACAAATCTTTAAAAGATGCTGGATATTTTCCTAAAAACATTGGTGAATGCTTGTTTGACTTAGACGATATAGCAATATGGCAGTTTCAAGTGAGGCTTGTCCAAACTGAATGCTTGCACTTCAATGGGCCAGTTTGAAGAGTTAAAAATGTTAAGAATGGGGCAAAGCTGTAATTACATCTGACTAAGCTAATCCTTGATTAAAGGACTCAGCCAAGTCCATAGCACAAGCAACAAGGTCATGGAAGAAATGATTGAATTAGTCTCCTAGCAATCGAACTTCAGTTTAATGGTTCCCCCACTATGCCACTCAAGACATAAACTAGCCATATGAAAATCAGTCTAAGTCGATATAGTGGGAACAGTTCAGCCTGAACTGCCAGGTTAGGATGCCAGGCAATGCCATTGCCTTTCTATCATACTTGTTATGTGTAAAATGCAGCTGTGTGCAGAAAGCGATGCAATTAGAGGAAAGGCCAGAAGCATACCACCAGGAGGTACATGGCTGAAGCCTATGATCCTTTAAGTCAGTGAATAAGATGGCAACATGACAGACCATAGTGAAGAGTGTCCAAAAGCTGCACATACCATCAGGGGCAACATTGCATAACAGGAGAGCCCACAAAAAAATGCTGCACCTGTTTTGTGAAGAAATTAAAAGTGAGTAAGAAGGTCCTTAAATAGTGTAGAGAAGGTAAGCAGAAAACCAGGACTGCACTCCACTTACTTAAAATACTCCCACAGGCTCTTAGACAGTTGACAGCCCTTGTCCATCAAAAAGGCTGTGAGGTAGTTGGTGAGTACTCGCCTAACCTCCCTCATCCTCTCAGCGTGGCTGGGCTGCAAAAGGCCACAGGACAGAGGCACTCACTACTTTTGGTATTCACAGAAGTTAGGATTTTGTCTTAAGTTTGTTTTAAGACAAACTTAAGACAGACTTAAGACAAACTTAAGACAAAATCCTAACTTCTGTGAATACCAAAAGTAGTAAGTTCACTCTGTGAATGCCAAAAGTAGTAAGTGCATTCTGTGAATACTAAAATAGTAGTAAGTTTAGGATTGAGTCTTAAGTTCATTCTGTGAAATGGGCCCTCAGTGAATTAACTGTGATGGATATGACCTGCCAATAGTACCATGCTCCCTATTCCACTCAAACCAAGCTCCACCCTTCTGCCCAAGCCTACTAGATAGGCTAGAACTGATATGGAATTGCTTGTGTTCAGGTTCAGAAGGGACCTGCCTGCAATTTCTGACTGGACTATTCTATTGGAAAAAGGCTGATTTGCATATGACTCATTCCTGTCTGAGACAATATAGCGAGCAAACACGATGGACCAGAATGTGCACCCAAATAATTACCGATGGGCGAGATTAGATTGGAATTCGATACATCGTTTTTGTGTTACTTAGCACACAGTCCCATCAGTCTTCTGAAGCTAACAAAAGGGGTTCCTTCTCCAGAAAAGTTAGGTTTTATCTCATCACCATCATCAAGTTGGATTTGGAGAGCGCTGCTCATCACCTGCATGTGTATCCAGGCACTAGGTCTTAAGTTCCTTTCTGAATTCCAGGAGTGAGGATGATGCACAGAGGTGCTGGGGGATGTCATTCCAGTACTTAGCAGTGAGCTAGTAGAAGGATCATCCCCCACTCTAGCTTTGCTGGATGCATGGAGCATTTTCAAGGGAAGCGTAGTGCAAGTTAGAAAGTTCAGAGTGATAGTTGATGTATCCTGGTATTTTATCATGAAGGGCCTTGTAGGCGTGTATCAGCATCTTGAATTGGCATGTTTTCTTGATGGCGAGCCACTGGATGTTCCTGAGGGGGGGTCATGTTACTCAGTTTGGAGAGGTCTAAGATAATTCTGGCAGCTGAGTACTGTATTACCTGGAGTCTCTTCAGAAGTTGGGTGGTGACTATTACTACGTTACCAAAGTCCAGCTTACTAGTGATAATAGCTTGAGTGACAGTGTTCTTGGTGCTGATGGAGAGCCATCTGAAGATCTTTTGAAGCAGGCTAAGGGTGTGGAAGCAAGTGGAGGAGACTGCACTGACCTGGCATTTCATGGATTGTGTTTGCTGTCAAGGATGATGCAGAGGTTACAGTTGTGGTCTGTCAGTATGGGTGCAGGGCTGAGTTTGGACGTCCGGGTTGCTCCAAGGGGCGGTGTTGTTCCCAAAAATCAGCATTTCTGTTTATTCCATGTTGAGCTTCAAGCAGTTGGGTTTCTATCCAGTCGGCGACACTGACTCGTCATGCAGTTGTGGAAGTTGTTCTAATGGTGGAGGGATCTGCTGATAGCGAGAGATTGAGCTGGTTGTCTTCTGCGTAGGATATGAAGTTGAGGCCATCGGTTCGGATGACATCACCTGAGGACGTCACGTTAGTGTTAAGCAGGGTGGGGATGAGGTATACACCTTGGGGAACCCTGCAGGTGGTGCTCTTAGGTTCTGAAGTGAAGGGCGATATACAGATTCTCTGGGTACATTCTGTGAGGAAGGTTGCAGAGAATCAGTGCAGCTGTTCCCTCCCCAGTCAAGGGGGGTTCTGATGTCAATGTCAAATAGATTGTTTCTTACCAGGTGTTTGATGGCCTTCTCAATGACTTTGGTGGGGAAGGAGAGCTGAGAGATGGGGCAGTAGTTCTTGAGTTAGCTGGGGTCGGCAGAGTTTCTTGAGGAGGGGTCTGCTATCTGCATGTTTCCATCCATCACGGAAGGTGGCTGTGGTGATGGATGCGTTGAGAAGTGCTGTTGTGCAGATTATATGCCTCTACAGGGATCAAAATGGCAGCATATGTCTCATCATGGACCTAGGTGTAAAAAAAGTGTCTCATCTGCTAGACATATACTTAATTGGCTGCCAATCAGTCACTGGGCCTATGCTTAAGGGTAAAAGAACTTGCTCTTTTTTCCCAGAAACATTAAGTCCAAGGTTAGAGCATGCTTTTTTTGCATTGGGTTCTTTCACTTTGTAACTCCGCACCTGCTTACCGTGAGCAGATTCCTATCTTTCCGTGCCTTCTCTGTTGCCCAGAAAATTAAATGCATTTATATTAGTTTCTGCAAATGCCAATGACCAGCTCTTTCAATGTAGTTATAGATAACTAGAAGAAATCCATTCCTCCCTTTTTGCTCGGAGAAACAAGCAATGACAGTCTCTTATTGTTCCTTGTCCAGTCACAGGACCACAGGAGCATGGACAGCCATGGTTGAAGGAACATTGAAAAGTAAAATGCATACCATGCAGCATAATTTAATATAAGCATATAGTTTATGAAAAACATGTGAATCAATACACCAGCTGGATCATTGTACTTCATGGGGAAACAATGTCAGGCTAACATCCATATTACGACATACGTGCTGTTAGATATTACAGTATAACTCATGTATAATATTATGTTTAATGTGCTGTAATGCATCTTTTCTATAGTGGTCGTTTTGATAAATCAAAGCGCGTTGTGGTCCAGCTGGTGACTGACTTCATCTTCTGATGTGCATGGATGAGCGAAAGTCTGTTTTACAATAGATGTTTTTGGACCATTGGACATTGTTGTCAGGCTTGAAGCACAGCGACTGTATCCAATCTTGTGCGGTTGCATTCAAGTGCATTATATGCAAATGACAGGATGAGAAAGCATTTTAGGGACATGTGTGCAAGCTGCAAACCAAACATGTCAGTGGGTCACTTTGATCCTATACTAGGCAAGTGCAGTAACTTATAGATCTTCTGTATTCTTGATTCTTATTGGTGGCCCCCAAAGCCTATAAGCAGTTGAACGAGCTGAAATAATTAATATGGCAGGCATGCAGCATTCATGCCTTGGCGGACCGTTTTACTTGCTGTGTCTCTTCCAGGCGAAATACCAACGAGCACGCTGAGCCTAAACTGAGAAGGAACGCAATCAACATTCTTAACTTCAGTAGCGAGGCTCTGCCGAGTGCACCTAGGGAGCGCAAGGGTTATTTGTTCTGGCATGTGTAGAGCATGAGGCCCATGCTGCAAATGTACAGCATATCCTGTGAGGAGTTTGTGCTTGTTTCTCACCTAAGACATTAAGCAGCTTATCACTTTAGAGTGATCTGAGCAGTTAAGGGACTTATTTACAAGCCCCTTGCGCCATTGGTACTTCATTTGTTCCCCTTCGCTGCAGTGGCTATTCTGCCGCAGGGCTAAGGGGCCGGGGGGGGGCGCGCGGGCACCCATGCTGGTGATGGAACCGCTCCGTCACCAGCCGCGGATGCGCTGTGCTCATGACGAAGTGGTTCCGTCACGACCCCGCCCGCTCAATGGAACGGTCAGCGCAGGCGCAGAATCCACGCAGGCGTGCCGAGCGGGCCGTGACGGAACCACTCAGTTATCAGCACAGCGCGACCGCGGCTGATGACGGAGCGGTTCCGTCACCAGGTGGCGAGGGGTTAAAGGTGATGCACCAGCGGCACCTTGTAAATAAGCCCCTTAGTTGGGAGGCAAAGTGGCAGGGTTTTCTACTTGGCGCTGCTGACATCTACTGGGAGGAGACAGTAATAAAAGCAATTTAAGAGGTAGTCTAATATATCTAGACTGAACCTTCCATAAGACTGTGATCCTGTTATTTATGGTGAAATACTGGAATCATCTGGCAACATATGAAACATTGTTAGAACTGGGGGTCTCTAATTGGCAGAGGTAGGTACCTTTGACAAAATAGGGACGCTTGCTTCCAGCCAGGGTAAGGGGCTATACTTCTAAAATAACCCCTGCTCACCCCCTTGGTAGCTTGGCACGCACAGACAGGCTTATCTCAGAGGCAGTGTATAAAGCATTTGTGAACAAATAGAGTAATACAGTGAAAACACTACAAATGGACACCACACCAGCTTAGAAAAATAAGTAATCTTTACTAGACTTAACACAAGACCAAACAACTAAAAATCCACAATACTACAATCAAAAATAGACTTTAAAATGGTAGAAAATAGATTAGTTCAATGTAGATGGTAAATGCAACACTTTACTCTCAAAGTACCTTAGATGATTCAGCAAACAAACAAAAGGGTTGCTGGGAAGTCAATGCGCTGTTCCTTACACTCAGGGAGTGGATGCGTCAGTTCCTTACTGCAGAGCAGGGGAGGTAATGCAACGATTCCTTACTGTGTGGGGAGTTTCTTACTGAGGCCCGGTGACGATGCAACAAGATGGCGCCACGATGCAATGTGACGATCTGGTACGATGCAAAAACAATGCAACAATAATGCGACAACATTGGATGCGATGTGTGCACTCCCGACTGCCCTGCGGCAAACTCTGTAACTTCTGAGCTGCGACAGGCACTGCAACATGCTTCTCTGGTGATGCGACGGTGACCTCTGCGACAACGAGACACTTCTCTGGTGATGTGACACGCTTCGTCGATGATGCGACAGCCAAGATCTGCAGCAATACACTTCTTTGGCAATGTTAGAACTGGGGGTCTCTAGTTGGCTATAGTATACACCTTGGTCCAAATAGGGACCCTTCCTTCTAAGTCAGGATAACGGTATTACACTCCGAGATAACCCCTGCTCACACTCTTGGTAGCTTGGCATGAGCAGACAGGCTTATCCCGGAGGCAGTGTGTTAAGCATTTGTGAATATACACAGTTATACAGTGACACTACAGATGGACACAACACAGGTTTTATAAAAATAAGTATTCTTTATACAGACTAAACACAAGACCACAAACTACAAAAATCCACAATACTGTACTTAAGATCGACTTTAAGATGGCAGAAGTTACTTAGTTCAAGTTGGTGATAAATGCGACACAGTTCTCACAAAGGTACCTGGATGCATAATGCAAAACAAACAAAAGGCTTGCAGAGTGGGAGATGCGTCAGTTCCGTGCTCCGGGGGAGATCATGCGTCACGCCTCAATGCTTGGGCAGAGTAGGGGATGCGTTGTGATCCTTACCGGTGCGGGGGTGATGCGTAGGTTCTCGGCCTGTAGTCCGGTTGTGATGCGCAAGATGGCATCTCGATGCGATGCAACAATCCTGGTGCAATGCGAGAAGATGGCACCCTTGATGCGACTATGCAAAGACGATGCGTACATGCCCTGGCAGCCTTGCACCAACTCTGTTTTTTGGAGAAGAGACAGGCCCTGTAACACGCTTCTCCAGTTAAGCGATGGCGACCCTATCGATGGCGTCACACTTCTCCGGTGATGCGACAGCAAACAGCTTCGACGAAGACACACTTCCTGGGAGATGCGGCGGCGGCGCGCTTCCCCGGCGATACGACGATTACAGCTGTAGTGGCGACACGCTTCTTCTCGTTGCGTCGCGCTCCCAGCGACACGCAGGATTCTGCAAATAGACTTCCCAGCAAGGACATTCAGGGGGAGATGGTGATGAAGCCTTTTGTCCCTGAGACTTCAGCAGGAGCCAAGCACAAGTTCAAGTCCTTGGAGAAATATTCTGTAAGATGATGAAAGTTCTTTGAAAGTTCCTTCTCCTTTCCTTGGCAATGAAGAAAAGACTGCAGGCCAACCAAGCAAACAGCACACTGGCAGAGGGGCAGTCCAAACTCCTGCAGCTCCTTGGTTCTTCTCCTAGGCAAAAGGTTCACCTTGTTCCCAGAAGTGATCTAAAGTTCATGGGTCTGGGTCCCAATATTTATACTACTTTTCTCTATTTTCTCTGAAGGCGAGGTGCCTTTGCCCAGTCCTAACCAGTTCTGGAGCACTCTGTTGACATGACTCCTTCTTTTCTTTCACAATGCAGAGGTGGAGCCAGCAATGTGAAGGGAAAGCACAACCCTTGAGCACTTTGTTGACATGGTTCCTTCTCTTCTTTCACAGGGCAGGGAACAGACATCAGCCACACTCCAGGGGGTGGAGCCCGCATTGTGGAGGGAATGCCGAGCCCTATTCAGGTCCCAGGTGCAACTCCTCCCTCCCATCGAGATGCAGATCTCCCTATTCACCACTGGGCTGACTCCTTCTGTCTCCTGGAATCCCCAGCCCTGTCACTCAAACTCCAGACAAGGAATACACAACCTAGCAGAGGCAGGCTTAGATAGTTAGACAAGACAATACATGCTTTCTAAAAGTGATATTTTCAAACACATAATGTTAAAACCAACTTTAATAAAATATGTATTTTATCATTCTGAGTTGAGGCATACAACATTCAAACTTCTACCATGTTCATTGAGTCAGTTAGCATTATAAGATGTAATAATATAACTGCCCATTATGGCCTATGGAGAATGGGTAGCCTTGCAATAGATGGTGGAGAACATGACACCGGGAGAAGGTGGGTAACAAAACAAGGGAACCCAAGGTCTTGGGGAACACAACTCGTCTCCTCTGGCTTCTTGGCAGTGGACAGCTTGACACAACCGAGACCGCTAAAATGAAAGAAGGGGACAAGATTAAATACACCCCTATTACAATGACCAGTGCCAAGTACACACGCAAACCACCGACCTCCCTGCTTACCCCGGATAACCAACGGGTGTAGCTTGATACGAAACAGGAATTCTTCCACTGCAATCGTATTGGTTTTTAGTGTGTGTTTAGGGTGAGGGAAGACATTTTTTCCAATATTGTGTTCAGAAGCTGTTTGATATGCTAGATGGGGATAGGGGATGGGGATAGTACCTGGCATAGCACACAGTGCAGCCTTAACCCCTTAGTTAGAGTTACACGTGGGTCACCCACAAGAGATTGTGGTTTGAATGGTTGGATGGGAGCTGGTTGCCTGTTTGCACTGGGTAGTGGGAGTTAGGATGAATGAGTTAGTTAGTTGGGAGACCATGGGCTGTGCCCCCTTGAGTTTTAAGAACTGGCTCAAAAGTTGGAAAAGCCATGTAAAATTGCCTCATAGTTGAAAGATAGTGCCTTAGGATTGGAATATATGCTATGAATGCACATAGCAGTAATGTTGACCCTTATGACATATAAACCTATTCTTGGAATATTAGAGGGATGCACACAATGTCAAAGCGCTACATTTTGTTCTCTTACCTGAGCAGGAGGGATATCCATATTGTATTCCTGCAGGAAAGGCGCCTGATGTAAAAAGTGGGAGCAGCACTTTATAGTAGGTGTAGAGGTCAGGCATACTATACTACTTTTTCAGCTTATGCAAGAGGGGCACTGGTGATACCTTTCCAGCAAACAGGATATTAGATCCTTTTTAAACAGGTAAAAAGAAGGCCGGCACAATCAAAATGTAACCTCCAACATCTGAGAATGAATATAGATAAGTTCAGGCAACTAGGCTATACAGTCAGTACAATGCGTGTTCCTGCCTGAGAGGTGGGTGAAGCTTAAAGTATTTTCTCTGTTGTTCTTCCTTTTTGCAGGTATATTAGGGACGAACCAGGTAAGAGGTCCAGAAGCCGAGAAAGGAGCTGTTGATCCGATGAGGACAGCAGGCATGACAGCAACAATACCAGGAAGCAAATGTCAGTGGATTACAAGGCAGAAGAGACACACGCTGCAACTAGAACAGAAAGGGCGAGATGTAGGTAATCTCATTTTACCAATTCCTAAGTACGGAATTTTACCGATTCAGTATTTAAGAATTGGTAAATATGATTTAGGTAATGAAGCAGTAAAATTTGGCGATTCGTTAACATTTCTTATTACCGATTCATTAAACACCGATTCGGTAATAAGAAATACTTTCTCATTCATTCCTATGGGCCTGAAGGCCCAAAGGAATGAATGGGAAGCCATTCACTATTACCGCTGGAGCATATTCAAGGGTGGCAGGGGGTCACATTGACACCCTTTTGCAGCCCTGAATCGTGCATGTGTGCACATGTGGCGCACAGACATTCCCTAAGGGCATTTATGTCTGCCACATGGCACCTTGAAAAAAGCAAATGATTGCTTTTTTAAAGGTATTCAGTATTTACCACCAACTTGTAGTTGGTGGTAAATAACGAATCTTGAAAGCAAAAATGCACTCACTTAATGCCTCCTACATAGCTTTTAAGGATTTGGTAATTTACTGATTCCTTAAAATAAGGATTCAGTAACTTACTGAATCCTTAAAACCTGCCTCCTACATTTAAAAGGGCTAAATACCGGTCGGTAACGTGAAACTTACCGATTTTCGTCCGTTACCGACTGGTATTTAGCTACCTACATATGACCCAAAGTGTCCTAGGCTTTCACACTCATCAGCTGGCTTTATTCTGGTACTCCTCTGCCCCTGCCACACATGTGACAGGGTGCGGAGCACGTCCGACAGATACTAAGTAGAGATTGGCCTTCCGGATTGAGAGACTCAGTTGCTTTGATTATAAAAACACATTGTGCGGACGCATGCAGACCGTGACTTAATGGGGTCCCTCCAACCTTGGCTTGCTAAAACAGCAAAGAGAGGCTAAGTGATATAGGAACTTAACACTGAAGAAGGGTTTAAGATTTAACAGGCAAGGGTAGAAAAATCAGTACTTCAGCTGTTATTGTACAGGCTTGTACACCCGTTCAACAGTGCACACTGTGAAGGAAATACATGCTTTCTTGGAGACATTGCCTATCCCAAATATTACAAATAATGAGGTTGTGGTATTGGGTGGGGGAATACCTCTGCAGGTAAGGGTGGTGATAAAGGGTATTGCCTTTGACCAGATGTCCAGACAGACTGGATCCCTGTCAAGTTAAAGCTGCATATGCTCACAAATTGATATGAGTTATCTGCCAAATTCCACTTGTGAGGCCCTGATGATACTGCTGCTGAAGCCAGAAAGGCCGGCTCATGATGCAAAGTAAACCACCCATTTTCGAAGCTTAATATCAACTATAAAATCCCTAGTGGGAGTTTAGCCACTAGACTCCTTCCTTTTATGCCTTGACTGATACACCATGATAAGCAGGAATGGGTATTTTTATACAGGGTCCTGGAGTGATTGCAGTTGGGTCGAGGTTTTCTCGCTTGGACAAACTGCTGTACTAAGACCCCACAGCCAGGTTACGCATTGGGCCAAACTATATCAGAGAGTTATAGGGTGGGGCAGAGAATGAGGCAGGGGTGCCCTCTCTCGCCTTTGCTTTTCGTTTTAGCCATGGAGTCGTTGAAAGACCTAAGAGATGCTAGAGACCTCCTTGAGGAATTTGGTTCTTTATTGGATCTGAAAGTCAACTGGCAAAATTCAAAGCTATTCCCAATAGAAGCGGGAGATGACCCTCCACCTCTTGTGGGAATCACGTTGCTTGCCATACTTAGGGGTTAAGATATAATATTCTCAGGCTGATCTTCTAGATGGTAATATAGGACAAGCAATTTGAGCAGGGAGGTCATGTATTGACTTTGGGTGAATATTACCTCTAGCAGTAGTGGGAGATTACTGCGGCTTAAGATAGTTACCCCTCTCCGTTTGTTATATTATTTCACAGTGCTGCCAATGTAATGCCTAGAGCAACATTCTGGGAGTTGCATTCCCTGATTTTTGCATTTTTATAGGGAGCTGGATGCAGGAGGGTAACAGCTTTAGTGTTTCAGCAAATGGGTGGCAGGCAGAGCAAGGGATGCGTTAATCCGTTCCAGGGTGACCTAGACTATTAGGTGAGCTGCGAAAACATAGTGGCATCCTTGAATTCTATGCAATGCAAAAATGTTGGTAAAAGTGTTTACAAAAGATGCAATAAAGGGTTCCATATTCCCCAGACATACCCAAAACCACGCAGAAAACTATACTTCATGGTAGCAACTGGGAAATTCTGTAGCCGGAGTGATGAGTATGGGGGATTTATTTTGAGAGGGGGAGCTACTTTCATTTGATGATTTCTTTACAGAGTTTGACTTACTGCAGAACCACTTCCTGCTTCTTATAGCCATAACAACAGCGATCTCAATCATTGGGAATTGGACTGGTTGGAACCACATTTTCAGAAAGCCTGTCACTATATTTCAGCATCATTGGGCACTGTTAAAACAGTTGTGTGCCTTTATAGGGCAATACTGGAATATATGCTTCAATCCCTTGAGGCCTTGAGAATACACTGGTGGGAGTTTGGGGGTTCCCATACCGCATGAGACTGGGCGACAATTTTACAGAGAATACTAAGGGTATCTAGAATTGCCAGATTTAAGCAAATCAATTGTTTTTGTCCTACATAGGGCGCAATATTACATATTTTATTCGGACTGAGGTGTCCTGTCCAAGATGTGGGGAGGGAGCAGCTGGGCTCATGCACACGCACATGATGTTGATGTGCCCTTGCAATAACTACTTAGTGGTAGCTGATCTCATATCGCGAAAGTATCAATTCTCTTCTGGATGTGTCCTCCCCTCGCCGTGTAGGTACACACATCACTGTATAGCCTACACCCTAAAAAGTTGTCTCATGTCACTGTCAGTCGTAGCACGCCCCCCCACAGCGGGGGTGGTGGGAAGATACCAATGAAGAAGCATGCCACCAATGGACCTTTTGGTGGCTGGGAGTTATTTTAAGAAAACATATTGTTTTCCCTAAATAATATTTACTGGAAGGATATTTACTACAGAAGTACTTAACATGAGGAAACTCACCAAGATAGTTGGCGAACCCATGCAGCCATATGCAAAGTACAAGGGACAGCCCAAATGGACATTTACCAGGAAATTACTTACTAACAATATATTGAACATATTAGGGAATGGTTGCTAGGTTATTTGGAGATAAATCAATATTGTGTCCCAAGGGAATTGGTTTGGCACACTTTTAAAGTCAGCCTGAGGAGGCGGTCATTAGCTTTGTGAGACAGAGGAGGAAACAAAAAAGGGTTGAGCTTAATCGGCTGATCAAAAGGCAAGCACCATTGAAAGAAAAACACACAGCAGTGATAAGAGAGAGGAACAAATACAATTACAACTAGAAATTGTGATGGTAAACCCAGAGATAAGTAGCTACTATAGTTGGAGGATCGCAGAAGAATTTCAAGCTTATGAAAATGAAAACTATGAATATGGAGAGTCAGTGGGAAGGTTTTTAGCATTAGAAACAAGACAGAACATAACCAGAAATATTATCATTAAAATTACAAGGAAAGTTGGGCTAAATGGAATGTATCCTAAGGTCATCCTCTCTATATTTGAAACATTTTACTGAGAACTATATCAAGAGGATCATCTCTGTACTGCTCTTTGGAGGAAGAGGTCAGGACAAGGGGTCAATTGGGAAGCATTAATACAGCTGCATGCCAGGAGATTGAGGCTAATATTACAATGCCAGAAGCCACAGATGCTTTGCACCTGATGGCCTCAGGAAAAATGGCTTGCCCTGATACAATTCCTCTTGAATTACACAAAGTGATTCAGCCTGAGTTAGCGCCCCTATTCTTGGATCTGTTTTTAGGCATGCAGCAAAATGGGCACCCTCCTCAAATTTGGCAGGGTACCAACATAGTGGTTCTTCCTTGGAAGGGTAAACCTTTGGATATCCCCGCCTCCTACCGACACATTTCCCTCATGAACTCGGGTGCAAAACTCTATTCTAAAACCTTAGCAGTTCGCCTGGAGAGGAATATAGCTCATCTAGTTACGCCATGGCAGCATGAATTTATACTAAGTAGGCATAGTAAAGACAACAGGTGACAAAATGGCTTTGATTCTTCTTCATACAGAAAAAGCCTTGAAACGAGTGTCATGGCAGTATGTTTGTGGATTTTTTGCACAAAATGGGCTTGGCCCATGTTTTATTACTGTTATTTTGTAATGTAATTTTAATCCGTATGACAGGCTTTAAATGATGGACAGAAAATCTGGAAGAATAGAAGGACAAGGCAGGGTTGCCCCTGTTCCCCAATTCTCTTTGCCTTATATATTGACCAATTCATTAAACAAATCCTCCTAAGTCAGGCACCAAACCCGGTCTATATGAATAGGTTAAGACGAAAGTACTGGCATACACAGACAATATTGCCATTGTGACCCCGGACCCAGAGAGTGCAACAGCGCAAGTTGACATTTTGGTGGGGGAGTACGGGAGGAAGTCTGGGTATGTCTTGAATAATGTGATAACACAGATTGTCTGTCTGATGAATATTGCTATTCTGAGTACCTGCAGGATAAATATGGCTACTTATCCTGAGGTTAGGTTAAATTGCAATGTGGACTCTTAATGATCAGCTAATATGGACCCTCTTTTAAAAAAGAGCATTACCGACCTAAGACCTACGGATAACCTGAATTTGTTTATAATAGGTACAAGCAATGTCCTCAAAATAGTCATATTCCCCAAAATACTTTAACTGTTTCGATCTATCCCTCAGGAGTTTGAAGGTTCCAAATTTAAGAAATTAGATTCAATTTTCACTAATTTCGTATGGCAGTATAAGAAGACACAACCTTTTATAACGGAACAGGTTGGAAGGGCAGTTCCCCTCTGGAAATTTTACTATTGTTCAGCTTTGCTACAACAGATTGGTTTGTTGCTCTCAGTGGGATATAAGAATACTGAGAGTCAGGAACATGGTTCAGCCCCCTCCCCCACTATATAAGAGCTGGCTACAGGAATAGCTGCACAGAGTGATCTTCTTCGACAACTTTAGGCCAGCTATAACAAAAAAAACTAGTTTTAAAGTTTAATTGCTACTTAAAAAGTTTGTAGCAAGGTGGCCAAAATAATGAAGATACCAAGATATAACAAGTATACACCTTTGTGGCGATCCCCCCTTTTTCCGTCTCTGTTTTAAGATGTAATAGGTAGGCAATGGGAACAAACTGCTATTACTAGCATATGTGATATTTATAGAGTAGAACAACTATCTTTAATTTTTATATCTACTACAGGATTATGGAATACCCTCCAGGTAATTTATTATCAACTTGGGTTCAAATCACTTTCCCTGGAGGAAAACCCACTCCTAGAAGCTATTACTCACGAAGACTGTAGGATGAGACACATCTATAAAATCCTTTTGGACTCTACTTTGGATGATCTAGAGAAGGATGATGCCATTGGGCCAGGAAGCTAGGGGAAGGGGATATGGACCATTTTATGTCTATTGCGCTAGGAAGTAAGATCTTTCTCTCTGCTAACCTTAAGATCCAACACTATAAAACAATTTGTAATTTATATTTTATGCTGGCAAGGCTTTTTGTATGGGGAAAAAGGGAAAATGGTAATTGCCACAGGCATGGAGGTCTTGCTGAAGCAATACACATGTTGCAGCCTTTAAAGAAAGAAATAGAGGCTTTTGTGCTGGGGTGTTTGGGCAGGAGATCTCTATCAGCCGACTTATGATGCTTCTGGGATATGATACGGATGAAATTATCCTGGGTGCAGTAGCTTGGTTGCTGATAGCAACTAGATGGAAAGATTCAGACCCACATGCTTGTCAGACTTGGTTGGCCTGGCTACTGAGTATATACAATCAAGAAAGTGCTTTCTACAATTGTAAGGGTAGGCAATCTAAGACGGGTGGTAGTAAGATCTGGTCCCCTATGAGCATCTAGGTAATTGTGTGTTTGAGGAATAGGGATTGGTTCACTTCAGATTTTTAAGGTGGAGTAAGGGCCATTTAGGGTTGCAATCTCTTACGTTATCTATTAGTAAAATCATCCTAAATCAGTTTCAAGGGTATGTGTATATAATATAATTTAATTATTTGATTCTCTATTCTGTAATTTCTGGTAATAGTGTGCTATATACAAAATCAATGTTTTTAAGTTCAGATGAACCCCAAAGCCTGCTGCTGTTTTAATTCTGTTCTAATACTACCCTGCTGCATCATTATATATGTATAAAGAAGTTGTTCAATGAATATTCTTTTGTATGTCAATTAAGGAATTGACTATAAATGTTATACTTAATTGTTAAATATCTGTGATAAATATATATGCTGCATTCTCTGTATAGTAAAATATATTTTAAAAACTGATATATAAACACACTTCTAAAATTAAAACAAATATATATTTATACATTCGCTAAAATATTGTAACACAATATAAACATCTATGAATATATTAACATTTGTAAAAGATTTAAAACATGATGCATAATGATTACACCATAAATATCAATATATTTAAAAATGTATGATAATCAATGTTTCTGTAAGGCTAAAATACATAAACAAATTCAGCTTTACTCTACTTGAAATGGAAAAGTATAACAATCATGGTAGCGGTGGGTCTAACTTACTATTTTATCTCCAGCTCACAAAGGTTGAAGAACATGTAAAAATGAGAGTAAGATTTACTATTGTAACTCCTCTCACTCAAATATTGGTGACAGTGTGAAAATGTGGGAAAGGCTTACTTTCCTATTTCTAGTCAATTAGTGTTGGAGCAAAGCATACACTGGTGAGGGTCAGATTTACTATTTCAAACCCCAGTCTATCAAAGATTGGGGATAATGGAAAAATGGGAAGGAATTGGATTTGCTATTCTAACCAAATATAACAAACATTATGAGGATAGTACAAGTAGCTCTATCCAGCTCCAAACAAAAAGTTATTTGGGTAAGTGTGCTAATAAGGGTTGGGGGAATGGGTTATTATTCTATCTCCTGTCAATCAAACATTGAGGCAGGTGCATACTTTCTGGACATATTTATCCCCAGAAAATGGTCAGCTGTGCACTCTGAGCTGACTCTAATAAATATGTCTATTTATAATGACCCTCTTTTAAACGCCCCTATCACAAACTGGACGCACCTAGCTTTGGGTCCAGTCTAAAATCATCTCGCCCAGACTGGCCCACTGATCTAGAAGAAGCGGATAGAGCCTACAGGGGATGGAATAATAACTCACTGGACTACTGTATCCCTAAGAGATTGAACTGGGCCACGCGAGCACACTTGCACACTTGGTACAATGAGACCTTAGCACTGCAAAACTCTGGAACGCCCCTGGAGGCGCTCCTATGACCCCCTAGCCAAAAAGACCGACAGAAAGGCTATTAAAGCATACCACAAACTCGTACAAAGTCGAAAGCCACATTCTACACTCATTTGATTACTTCTAGTCCTAATCCTTCCAAAATCATTTTCGCTCTTATAGGTGACCTGACAAAATCTCCGACAGGAACTAACAACATAATATCCTCTAATTTGCAATGTGAATCTCTAGCACGCTATTTTATCAACAAAGTTGAGTATATTTACAACTCACTGGACGTCAGAAGGGCCGCCTCTAAATCATGGCCGCCTACCTGCTCATCTGACCTTCCCTTCTCCCTACAAGCGGTTCCACCTTCATCCTTTAAAGACCTGGAAACCCGGGCTGCGATGGTGAAGTCTGGGTCCCCCGACGACCTGTAAAACCGGACACCTTTAAAAAATTCCAGGACAGTATTTTGCTTGAGGGCTGGGAACTGATCAATAGATCGCTCCAGTCATCCGTAATCCCTAAATATTAGAAACATGCCAAGGTTGTTCCTTTGCTGAAGAAACCAGGACTGGATGCATCTTTGCCGGAGAACTTACGGCCTATATCTCTACTCCCTTACTTGGCCAAGGTAATGGAATCCCATGTTAATATCATCTTGACCAAGTATCTGGAAGTTAATGAGATCCTGGACAGGTCACAAAACAGATTCCAGCCAAAGCATAGTACCTTGCTGGCAGTCACAGAACAACTGAGGGCATCGAGGACATGGTCAAAACCTCAGCATTGATTCCGCTCAATCTGAGTGCGGCCTTCGACACGGTCTCCCATGAGATTCTCCTCCAATGATTTGGGGAGATCGGGGTCAGTGGTGGGGCGTCTTTTCTATCTGATCACTCCTTTCAGATCCACGCCAATCCATATCGGTCTGGCATGCACCCCCTCAATTGTGGTGTCCCCCACGGCTCCGCTCTGAGCCCCTACGTCTGCCCCCTGGCCCTTTTGGCGAAAGCCTGGAAGATCAATATGATATCATACGCGGACGACACACAATTGATTTTCACTTTCACTGAGAACGCAGTGCTTGACCAGCTAAAATTTCGTGAAGATGTCCTGGCCATCTCAGATTGGATGGCTGACAAATATCTTCAACTCAATTCTTAAAAAACTGAGGTGTTTTTGGTTGGCCATGATTTCCATAAATGGGACCATCAGTGGTGGCCTGCAGCATTGGGTCCTCCTCCCCAACCGAAAGAGATAGTTAAGAATCTGGGGGTCCTGGGGGTCCGCTGTTTTGAGCTCCATGCAAAACAAAAAGTGGTAGGCACCTGCTTTGGCCAAGTACATGGACTCAAACCCATCCTGGGGTTCTTCGAGGCCTCCACCCGACAAGTGATTATTCAATCAGTGGTTTTGTCACATCTTGACAAGTGTAATGGGTTTTTAGTGGGCGTTAATAAAACTGTCACAAAGAGACTTCAAAGGGCACAGAATGCGGCTGCCCGCACCCTTTTTGCCCTCCCTAAATACTGTCACACCTCCCATCTTCTGCACCACCTGCACTGGCTGCCCATTGAACAGAGAATTCAGTTTAAGGCTCTCTGTATGACCCATAAGATCTTACATGGCCAGGGCCCCCAGATATTGCAGGGATTCTGTAGTTTTTATGTTCCCACACGAGTATTGCGCTCCGCAGACCTGCATTTGGCGTGTACCCCCAGGGTGTGCAGGAGCAGAGCGGGAGGCCGCTCCTTTAGGTCTTTGGCCCCTGCCCTATGGAATTTTATTCCACTCGAGGCACGCAACACACAAGGTCACTGGATCTTTTGAAAACAGATTAAAACCTGTCTGTTTGCTTCCATCTAGCGAGGTTTATGCACTTGCCTGCCCTTGAAAGCGACTATGCCTGTCTGTCCTTCTGCTTTGCCTTTCCCTTCTGGTTTCTGTCCGCTAGCGCTGGGACGCCCCGTTGCTGGGGCAGGATTGCGCTATACAAGCTCACTTAACATAACATAGCATAGATGCACAGCATTCAATATCATTGCAGCTTGTAACCCTAGTGTTGCAAGAGACATCAGAAAGACAAGAAGAGCAAATCTTGCTATTTCTATGATATTTCTTGGAACCTGAAGGTGGAAAATTCGATGTTATTGACAGCGACTTATCTACAATTGTATCTTAGGTCTTCTAAACACATTTCACAAAATAAGAGCAATGAACAGAAATTACCTGTAAGCAAAGGACAATAGTGCCTCACCTCCTTTAGCCCTCTTCCTCCAAATGCTATTGGTTCCCAGCATCTTTATTAGTGTTGCCAGTATCACGAACACACAGTATAAGCCTAAAGTCCTACTATCACCTCACATTACCCTCTAAAACACACTTACCCATCCCACATCATTCCAAAAATGAAATAAACTCAAATATTAGGCACCCTGACTTGTTGTTTGATCACCATCGGCAGCTGCCCTCCCCTTACTCATCACTATTGTAAAAGACACACCTTCTGAAGCCCAAGAAAACCAACACCGCTGCCCCAACTCTCACCAGCCCTCCCCAACACACAGATGTCTGAGAACTGTGTTATTACAGTTTTAAACTATTTGTCATTGGGAATCTGCAGACAACCATGACAGACAGGGGATAGCAGACAGGGGATAGCAGATGGCCTACTCCATCTTCTTCTCCCTCCAGGAGATCTTTGAAGCCCTGAAAATAGGACATAGGATGGACAACTATCTTTCACTATTCCCCAAATTAGTTCTCACTGGGGCCGATTCACAGAACTAATCTGAGATAAAACCTTAATGTACTATTTTTTGTATTCATAGAAGGCATTTAGTAGTAGTAAAGTTAGGACTCCTAACTTTACTAATACTAAACTGAGACAAAATCCTAACTTTACGACTTTTGGTATTCACAAAAGGCATTTAGTAGTGGTAAAGTTAGGAGTCCTAACTTTACTACTACTAAATGCCTTCTATGAATACCAAAAGTAGTAAGTTCAGGATTTTATCGCAGATTAGTTCTGTGAATCGGCCCCTGGGTACCTAAGTGCATTAAAGGATAAACCAGGGGTTCATATTGATCCCTTGAACACATCAAGAAAATGCAAAACAATTTCTATTTTTCACAGTAGTGACATAGAAACATTAGGGAACTATAATTGTACTCTGGTATCTGGTTATTCACTTCAATAGCTCAAAAAAGCAATGCATATCAAATGAACACATTTTAATTGATGGGTTAAAATTGAAATTCTTTCACTATTTACATACAAATGGTTTTATGTAGCAAAGTATGATGCAAGTATATGTCTGGGAATAAGAAGGTCTGGAATGAATGCATATAGTTACAATTTTTCTTCAGAAACAGGCTTTCCTAATGCCTGTTATGAGGGCTTCTTTCATCTCCTGGTTTCGTAAACTATAAATAAGTGGGTTCAACATTGGAATAATCACCATATATAATACTGAGACCACTCTGTCTTTGACCAGTAAATGGTTTGTGTTGGGCATCCCATACATGAAAACAAGTGTTCCGAAGAATAGGGTGACACAGACAAAGTGGGAGGAACAAGTGCTAAAGGCCCTCCATCTCCCTACTGAGGAAGTTATCTTTAAAATTGCTGAAATAATGCAAGCATATGAGACAAGAGTGAAACTGAGGGATGCAACTATAAGGCCACCTGCCACTAAACTCAACACAATCTCATTCAAGGTGGTATCAGAACATGCAAGCTTCACAACTGGAGGGATATCACAGCAGAAATGAGCAATCTGATTGGATTTGCAGAAGGGCAGAGTGAATGTAAAAACAGCTTGTGTCATTGCATTGAGGATGGCAATTACAAATATCTTAATAAGAAGATAAATACAGGCTTTGTTGCTCATGATGACAGGATATAGCAACGGATTACAAATAGCTGTGTATCGATCATATGCCATGACTGCCAGGAGGAACACCTCTGTGCTCCCAATGGTAAATAAAAAAAACATTTGTGCTACACATCCAGGGAATGAAATTATCTTCTTTGTTGATAAGAAATTCCTTAGCATAATTGGGACAGTTACTGACGATAAGCATATGTCTACAAAGGACAAACAACAGAGTAAGAAGTACATAGGGGTGTGGAGGCAATGCTTTATCCATACCAGCGTTATAATCCCTGTATTGGATACAAGGGTTACAATGTAGACCAGGAGGAAGAATAGGAAGAGTGGAAGCTGCAATGATGGGTCATCAGTAAGTCCCAAAAGAACAAACTCTGTTACCCAGGTCCCGTTGCTTGTTTCCATTGCTCCAGATTACAATGTCTAGCTTGAAAGAAGGAAACAGGAAGGAGCAAGACTAGGAAGAGCGGAAGCCTCAATGATCTGTAAATCCCAAAAGCACAAACTCTGTCACCCAGGTCCAGTTGCTTGCTTTCATTTGTGCAGATTACAATTTTTACCTGGAAACAATGAAACATGAATGAGAGGTGAGTTACTATGTATATTTTCCAAAGCAATATCTTTCAATTAGGAATTTAGAGACAACATTCAATGTGGTTTAATGAAAGCAAGTCACTATTTAGAAACATCTAACATTTAGTACTGAACAGATTGGTAGTGTTCCCTGATAGGGCAAAAACGCACATCAAGAAAAGGAGAACAATGAACATATGTCTTACAGAAGTAAGCATGATTAATTTAGTTATTGTGCATTTGAGAGGGATGCTCAAGAAGCAGCAAACAACTACTACCTATAGGTGCTATTAGCACGATATACCATAACATGCATATCAATATTCAAACAAAGAACTATGACAGCACACCCATTACAATGTATATCATTCTAACGTGATATTGGAAAAAAATGTTCACAATCTGACTCAAAATAATGCCACATTATGAATGGTATACAGAGCATTAAGATAGTCCACTAACGTCATCCATTGATATCTCTTCTATTGATTTCTTATAGATTCCCAGCACACGGTTTAGCCAACACGTGTTTAGTCTGTACTCAGACTTTTTCAAGGCTGGAAGAACAAATTATACACAATAAGGACATGTGTACAAACAATAGTCTTTTGGATAAAATACATAATACAAAAAATATAAAACCTCTCACAACATCTAGTTCTTACAGGCCCATGGTAATCTGAATACAAAAACTAACAAGAGCCTGTACAGTACAATACAGAATGAATTATTTCAGTATATTAGCACAACAATAGAGACTTGTCTAATGACATTAAATTAAAAAAAGAGGTCTAAGAAACCGTTAAGAAGTGTTATAAGTATGTGGTCGATGACGAAAGAGGAAGAGGAGTGTATATATGATCTGATTCTATGGTGCAGACAAGAAAAAGATAGATTGTACCAGCAACCAAAGTGTAGTATACATACAACGGAAGGAACACATAGTGCCAGCATATAGACAAGTGTCCTTAGAAAAGAACAGGAATATTATTTTGAGTCAGATTGTGAACAGTTTTTTCATATATCATGTTGGAGTGATATACATTATAATGGGTGTGCTGTACTTGCTCTTTGTTCACAGTTCACAATTCACAAATGTGCACAGCAATCCACAAGAATGTATGCAATCCATTGTTAGTCAGCTTCCTCTGAAAAAAATGTGCTGTTTATCAGCTGACAAAGACTGGTCATCAGATCTACAATCTTTTCACACTCACAATTAACTGTTGCTGATTAGACTACCACTACAGATTGCCTGTTTAACGTGTATGGTTTGATTCCAGCGCAGCTCACTCTGTGAGCAGCGGTATGATGTGGTATGATGGAGAAAGACTGCTGATGAGTGTTATCTGGAAAAAATTAGTTATTTTGTGGAGGGAACACTGCCACGGTTAAAGCAGAGCAGTCATGCAAGGAGTGCTTTCAGCAACATCTAAAACTTTGAGAAGGTGGTGCCGTCTGATAAAATTACAGGGGCATATTACGAAGCAATAGCGATAATTATCGCTATTGCTTGGTTAGAGACAAAAATGTATCGCCGATCTGCGGCGATTTTTACAGCAAAAAAACGTTGGTAATAGGAGATAGCGATGTTAGCGACTGTTTCCAGTCGCTAACATCTTGGCACGCCCACTTTGCATGTCATTAGTGATAAATTTCTCTGACATGCAAAGTGGGGCACAAGATGGTCGCTATCTCCTACCAGCTGTCGCTAACTGGTGTTAGCGACAGCTAGGTAATAGGGAGATAATTTTATCTCCGCTTTCTTGGCTTTTAAAGCCAAAAAAGCGGAGATAAACCCCCTTGATAATATGCCCCTTCACTGAGTAGTTGATAGTTAATTCTTAATATTCAGTTAATCTGAAACATTAGGACTTAATTGAATTACACTATCATGTGTTGACAGTGATTTGTCCCCTTGAAGATCATTTCATTTTGTATAAACTTTGAACAAATTGTTTTTTAATGAATAGTGTGAAGTTGTATTTTTTCAGTTGGTATTTCATGTTATATATTCCCCTTTTTTATTTGGATTCATAGTTGTGATCTATTAAATTCAACTTCAAGTGTGCGCCCCCTTCCTAAATTATTAGGGTGGATTTCTATTGCCATTCCAGCAAGGGCACAGTCATGGGGTTATATAGAGCTGTATATGCCTTTACTGTTTTTCCTTACTACAATGATCCAATCAGCAACTTTTCTACTATTAAGGAACACCAATTCACCCACAAAAGACATATACAATAGACTCAAAGCCATGTTCATTCTGTAAAGGAAGACACAAACTGCAAAGCATTTGGATTATCTCATTGTAAAATACAGTTCCATTAAGTCAATAGATCTGTCTGGGACTATCATGTCATCATGAGCAAACAAAAACCAACAGTTCAGGCTGACTGTGACGTAGCGAATCAGCTAGGATGTTGGGAAGACCAGCAAACAGTACCTTTGAAATTCTGGGTGTTGAGCACCCTGCAATGAGCTGTAAAGAGGGGGCGTTCATCCCGGAGCTCGGTGGAGGAGTTGTCATGCAGTGAAAGTCACACAGATCGCAGTTCAAACTCTGTGAGGTTGAAGTCAGGAGCGCCGGCAGGCGTTGGGGCTGTGGTGCGAAGTGGAGCGGTTCGGCATGCGTTGTTCTCAGGTCTCAGTGCAGGCTGCGGCTCACTGACGTTGTTAGTGATACCAGGCTGAGGTGCGAAGTGGGATGGAGCTGGTAGCAGTGCTGGCAGGTTGCAGTTCAAGCGGTGATGTGCTTTAGTTGATGGCTCCAGCGCCAGTGGGCCAATGCTTCAAGTGATGGTCCCAGGCCAGGGTGCAGGCAGAGGCGTCGTGGTCAGTTTTGAGCTTCGATGAAGGGGAGGCTTTGATGTGAAGCTAGGTGATGCAAAGTGTAGCACCCTCAGGTAACATTACCAGCAGCAACTTGGTGGCGGCATAAGGTGGCGTTGTTATTGAGTCCATGGTTGCGGTGTGTAATGGTGCTCTCTGCGGTGTCACCAGGTCATAGAGCTGACAGTGGTGCCATTGACTGAGTCAGGATGCTTCTTCTTCAGCACAAAAAACAGTTCATAGTGCTGATAGCAGATGATCTTGAAGTCTGCTGTTTCTGAGGCTTCTTGAACAGGGGGCAATCTCTACCTCAAGCCCTTGCAGACATCCAGGAAAATTAGATGCAGAAAGGCCATTCCAGTCCTTTCCCTGTCCAAGAAAGAAGCAGCAACTGCAGGCCAAGTCAATAAAGCAACACACAGCAAATGGGCAGCACACCGGCTCTTCCTGCTCTACATCTTGGAAGGTTCCTTAGTACAAAAGAGTTCGATGAAGTCTTTGAGGTCCCTGAGACAGGTAGCAAGATCTACATCAAGCCCTAGGAGAGAACTCTAACAGCAGGATGATAACATTACAATCCAGTACTTTCCCTGCCCAAGACAGAAGCAGCAAGCAGTTCGGATGGCTACGGAGTACCACGCCTCCGTGTAGCCTCCCATGACCCGTGACCTGGGACCCCGCCCCTGGAATGGTGGCAGAGAAACACTAGCTAACGGACTGGGACTGCTGCTGCATGGGGCGCTTGAACTTATCCGTGAAGCTGTCGCTGACTCAAATACACACCTTCTATGGCTTCCACGGCTTGCTTGTGGCTTGTTGCTTGTGGCTTGCTTGCGGTTCCCGACAAATGTTATTCCGCAAGGGCAGGAGTGTTTGAGGATGCAAAGAAACTGCTGAAGAAGCTGCTGATGCAGGGAGGGCGCATGGAAGGTGATAGTCCCTTGAATTTCTGCCAGTGCTGGAGCTGAGGTGGGGGCTCTGAGTCTATTAAGCTTTGAAGAGGGCGCAGGGGCAGCAGAGTCAACTTTTTACCTATTAGACTCAAGAAGAAGTTACAAGAAGCTGCTGTTGCTGCTGCAGTGGCTGGATAAGGAGTCTAGGAACATATATACACTGTGAGTAACGGCTGGCAGAAATATAACATATAAAAGAAAAACTGAGAGGAGGGAAAGTGGTTTTTCATGTTAAATTAAAGGGCATAATGGGCAAGCCTCAGAAGGAGGGAGAAGAGTCTATAAAGCCTAGTAAAGCTGAATCGGCTGCCGGCCAGAAAACAAAGACCCGCTTTGACTTAGCCAGGAAGGCTTCACGAAAAAGCAGCTAAAGATAAGGATAAGAATAAAGATAACAATAGGGAAGAGAACTCGGCTGAGAACACCACGCTTGAGTCCTCTGAAGATGACCTACCCCTGTCTTCTATCTCGCTGCAAGTTACAGAGCTGAATAAGGCAGCTGTAGATATGGAAAACATTTTAAATATAACTGTGCAATCCGTATTAGAAGCAGAAGTGCTAACTTCTACCTTGGTATCTGTTTCAGAAACACCATCTCAGGTTGGAGAGGGGAAAAATAAGAGTGGTATTGGAGGAAAAGAGATGAAGGATTACCCACTCTTGGCAAAGAAAACCACTCCAAAGTCTCTCCCCTCAAAATCCCCTATAGCCCCAATTCCTGCTGCCACGCCAGCTAACATTGCACTGTCCGAAGACTCAGGTCTGACAAAAATGACTAAGACACATTGCCATGAACAGGGACCTGAACCTCTGCTCTCATCTCTACCGCAATCTCCCCTAATTTTCACAAATGATATGGTAGATAAGGGGGATTCTGTGTAAGATTCTTCTCAAATACCGAGTTTACAAAGCGGAGTATTTGGGGTAGAAGGAGTAGAGGGAGAAGACGTGCAGCTGAGTCCTAATGAGAGAAACATGAGTAACAACGTAGATTTATTGGCAGAAAAAGTCAGCCTCCCGGGATCTGAGACGAGATATCCGTGAAATGCTGAATTTGATCCTTGATGAGATCCGGGAAATAAAGAATAATCAGAAAGTGGAGATAGCTGCCTTACATTCAAGGATGGACAAATTTGAGGAGTCAATTCTGGCACTCCCTAGTAGATTACAGGAGGCAGAGGCAAGGATCTCTGCCCTCGAAGATCAAAAGAACCTGGTCACGGGGGACTAGGGAGGCAGCCAAGAAGAAAAACTCTTTTTAAAACATGCTGGAGGAGCTCGAAAGCCACTCTAGAAGATCAAAGCTAAGGATTGTAGGGGTTCCGGAAGGAACAGAAGGCTCTGACACTATTCAATGGGTCAATTCTTTTATTCAGCAAACAGTTCTACCTGAATTTGAGGGGGATTTGACTATAACAAGGGCTCATTGGGTCCCGGCACAGCGCTTTGCAAATTCAACATTTCCAAGAACTATTTTATTGAATTTTGCTGATTATAGGATTAAGGAGAGGATTCTTTCTAGAGCCTATCAACAACGACAGTTTTCGGTGTCAGAAACAACAAAATGTAGGATCTTTTCTGACATGACAGCAGCAGCTGCAAGAAGGAGAAAAGAATTTGTTAAAATGTTACATCTATTTAAAGCAAATGGCGCCCAAGCCTCGATAGCATAGCAATCTAAGTTGAAGGTCTTGGTCAAGGGAAAGTTTTTCTAGTTTACTGACTTAGAAGAGGCACAATCTCTTCTTAAGAAGATTTCTACAGGGGCCAGGCCCTGAAAAATTAAGCCATGGTTTGCAATGCTTTATTCTTTCTGAGTTGTTCTTTTTCTTGTGTTCTCTTTCTTTCTTTCTTTGCCCTTTTGGGGGGGGTAAAAGAGGAGCGTTGTCTAGCGTCAATCGATAAATAATAGTAAGAATGGGGTGGCCCCAGATTAACGGGTAACTCAGGCTGGAGCAAGAGGACACCCAGAACAGAAGAAGTGGGAGGAATGTGGACAGCGTGGAAGGGAAGGGAGTTTCCACATCCCCGGGTAAGGTGGGGGAGGGGGGTAAATGCTGTAAAAAAAGAGCGTGTGCAATAGGTATAGCATTTTTTCAATTTTTAATGGTAGGTACTTAACAAGAAAAATACCTTTTTTAGGTGAAATTTAATACATGCAATATCCTGTCAATAAATGCTAATGGAATGTTAAATAAACAGAAGTACGGGGCTCTTTTGAAATGGGTAATAACCCTTAAATACAAGGTGGTCTATTTTCAGGAGACACATTTAAAGTCTAATGCCCCTAAGTTGTTTATCCCGAGATACTTCCCAGAGAGGAGTCGCTATTTACTTTTCGAGGGATCTGCCCTGGGAATTTTTACAGGTTCAAAGAGATTCCAAGGGGAGGTGGTTATGGGTTGTAGTAAATTGCAAGGGAAAGTAGAACATTTTGTGAACTATTACGGCCCCATCCTTGATGACATTTCTGGGTTGACAGAAATTTATGAAGTTTTAAGGGGAGCCCCAGGGCAGATTATTCTAGGAGGGGACTTTAACTATATTCAAGATTTGATAAGGGACACTTCTAATAAGAAAAAGAAGCAGTTAAAACCTAAAACAAAATGTTTTTTTGAAGCATTCTTACTTGAATATCAATTACGTGATCCCTGGCTCTGCAGGAACGTAGAAAAAGAATCTTTTACATGCAATTCCCACCGGTTTTGGACTGCATCTTGAATAGATTTCTTTTTGATATCTAGATCTCTTCAGACACACAAAATCTCAGATTGGATGCAATCCATTTCTGACCACGGCAGAATCGAACATAAGCTAGTATTCAGAGGGGTGGATGGGGAGCGTCCCAGGTGGCAGCTGGATCGTACCCTGCTCCAAAATCAGGACTGAGTTTCAGGATTCAGAGAGTGGATTACAGAATTCTTTGAAATTAATGATAATACAGCTGAACCCTTTTCAGTATGGGGCGGATTTAAAGCAGCAGCACACGGCCAGATTATCGCGTATAATAGTGCTCAGGCGAATGAAAGAAAGCTAAAAATATCTATGCTACAGTCAGCCACAGAGAAGGAATATGCCCTACAGTTCCAACAGCACTCGAATTAATTAGAGCAGGCCAAAGCACTTTTACGGGATTTTTTTATTGTGGAGAGATAAATAGCTCGAAAGCCTTCCAGCAAAAGGTCTACGAAGACAGCCAGTTGGTGTGGGAAATTACTGGCTAACTCTACGAGAAAGAGGCAGGAGTCATCAAAGATAGTGAAAATCCGAGACCCTCAGAGTGGACTGGAGGAGGTAGATGGTGACAAGATCTCAAGGATCTTTCTGGACCATTTCGAAAATATTTACTATACAGAATACCAGGTAGAGGAAGAAAGGATCCAGGAATATTTTGCAAATATAGAGATCCACAGAAACTCAGAAAATCGGGTTAACCAAATCGGGCTCGAAATAAGTACTTCTGAAAAACAAGAATGTATAAAGGCAACATCAGGGGCAAAGGCTTGCGGACAGGATGGGTACGCAATTGAATTCTACAAGTTTTTTTTAAAAGAACTAGTAACACCCTTGAAAAGGCTATTTAATTATATTAGATTAGGTGGGCATGTCCCCGTGGATTTTAAAGAATCCACAATTATATGTTTTGTTAAAAAGGATAAAAACCAAGACGACGTGAATTCATACAGGCCAATTAGCTTATTAAATTTGGATTATAAAATACTCATGAAAATATGGGCGGAAAAATTTGTACTTGCAGCCCAGAAAGTAATCAACCAAGATCAGACTGGGTTTATTGCAGGACGCTATATGGCAGCAAACACCGTGTTCCTAATGAAGGCATTGGACTATTTTAATATTAAATCGATTCCATCTTGTATTTTAATGGTTGACGCAGAAAAGGCATTTGACTTGGTCAACTGGGCAGCACTGTTTTATTCTCTCGGCCAATTTGGATTCCCGGTCCTAATTATTGAGATGTTACATAATATCTATGAGGGAGCATCGGCTCAAGTAATAATTAATGCAAAACAGGCCGGGACGATTAAGGTGAATCGGGGAACAAGGCAGGGTTGCCCGTTGTCCCCTTTGCTCTTCACTTTCTTTATTGAGCCTCTAGTGGTAAAGATTTGGGATAATATGGCTATTCAGCCCCCATCATCGATATGTCAAAGCTAAAGCTGTTTGCCGATGATATTTTCCTTTATTTAACACCTAAAAAAGAAAATATTAAGAACCTAATGAGAGAGCTCAAGGACTATGAAAAGATAGGGGGCTATAAAATAAATGCCAAAAAAACGATTTACATTTTCTTCCTATTTATTTGCAGGCCCAAGCTGAAAGAAGCGACCCAATTAGATACCTGTGTATCTTCGTGACTTGCGAATATGATAAGCTTTTTGTCCTGAATTATACTAGAATGAAAAACAAAATTGGGAACCTTCTAGACCAATGGCTTTTACTTCCTCTATCAGTTATAGGCAGGGTATCATTGATCAAAATGACAGTGCTGCCTCTGCTTACATTTCTGTTCAGCAATGTTCCCATTAAAATTAATTTAGGTTTCTTTAAAGAGCTGGAAACAATGCTGAGAGGATTTAGCTGGGGCAATAAAGCTTTGAGAGTCAAACTGCCAGTGGTACAACTCTCAGTAGATCAAGGAGGTTTGGCTCTACCTCATTTAAAGACCTACTATGAAGCTGCATTTTTTTATATAGTGGCAGGATCACTGAGGGTTAATCAGACAATAGTAGACTTTTTTCTTGAAAAGATGCTAGAAGAGGCAGGTTCTCAAATTCCAATTTTTTTGAAAACTGCAAAGCTTTCAAAGAGGTCAAGATACAAGACGCTAAGAGAATATGCATCAAGACTGTCGCTCCTTTTTAAAAAACATGGTTCCGATGGCTCCCATTATTTAAGTTTAATTGAATGTATTCAAATAGGTCTCCAAGTAAGTTTGAACTACATAAAAAATTGGGAACTTTGCGGGCTCCACGAGTTGAGACACCTGGTAGTCCAAAATAGGTAATTAGCTGGCAGGAGGTGTTAGCTAGAACGAATAATCCCAGGCGACCGACTTTTTTTGAATATATACAGATTGTCTATTTCATCAGAAAAGAGATAAGTGGTCTGCTTAATTCTCCTAATGTCTTGTTAACATCCCTTTACGGAGGAAAAAATAAAGTTATAGGACATTGGTACAAGATGCTTCATTGCTCTGGACAAACCGTACTGGTAGACAGATATTTGGAGAAAATAAGCCTCTCGACTCAGTGTACTTTCTCTTCTAAGGATTGGGAGGTTCTGTGTCAGCTGGGAAATAAATCTCTACGCGCAGCCAATTATAAGAGGATGTTCTTTCTATCTTACTGGTTAGCGTATTATACACCAGAGGCTCTGGAGATGATGTACCCTGAAGTTGAGAACAAGTGTTTTAGATGTATGGCTAGTGGTCAAGGAGGATGGCACCATATTTTCTTCGCTTGTCCGCAGCTAGAATCTTTTTTGCGGATATCGACAGGCCATTGGGAAAACATTTCTGCCAGTGGTAGAAGTGGCCCTGTTCGGTATATGCAAGGATAGGAGTAGGTTTAATAAAGCTGAAGAACTATTTATATTTATATCTTGTGCTGTTGCTCGATCTTTAATACTTCAAAACTGGAAATCCAGGGAGATCCCATCACAATTAAAATGGTTTAACAAAATGAGGAGAACCTGTATTTTTGTAAAAGCCTATGCTGGCAGAGTGGGAGCCATCGGGAGATTTGAAAAGAATTGGAAATATTTTGGGAATCTAGAACAATTGAAGGGAGGATGATTCGAAAAGAAAATCGAGATTAGATAATACAGGTTTTTTCATTATTAACAGCCGTTTCTTCCATGAATGCAACAGGTTTTTTTAGGACATTTGCACTTTATTAACATCTTTTGCTGATTTGCACTAGCACTTTTAAGATTGCACTTTATTGTACATTTTGCACTTTGCAGTAGCACTTTATTGCAGTTTTGCACTTTGCAGTTGCAGTTTATAAATTGTGGATTTTGCACATAATTTCTTGAAAGCTCTAATGATGATATTGGCTATTTTTTTATCTCGATGAATCTCGCTCCCTTTTATCTTCTTTTTTATCTCTTGTTTGATATCCAAAGGTTTTTTAGAAATGTATTGAAATGTAATGATATTGATAATGTTTTGTACCATTGGCTACGTATTGCTCTGTTCAATACATTTTTTTTTAAAGAAGCAGCAAGCACCAGGCCAACACAGCAAAGCATGCAGCAAAGTGGCATTTCGTCCTGAGAGCAATTCAAGCCATTCTTCCTGGCAGGTTCCATAGTTCAGCAGTAATCTAAAGTTCTGGTGTTTTAGGTCCAATATTCATACTACTTTTTCCATTCATGTCCCTCTTGCTCAGTGGAAACAAGTTCTGTCCTCCGTAGTCCAGCTTCACTACAGAAGATGAGACAGCATTGTACAGAGCAGATACCGCCTATTCAGGTGCTAGTGAAAACTCCTCCCACCACTCAAAATGCAGATGGATCTTTTCTGCCTGCCTATGAGTCACCCAGGACAGGCAGGACACACCTCAACCTCCCCTTGTGACAGTCTAGATTGAAGGTACATCCTCAGTGCCTGTCACTCCAAGCCTAACAGTGATCACTCAAACAGGCAGAGGCACACAGAATGGTCAGACAAGAAAATGCCCACTTTCTGAAAGTGTCATTTTCAAACACACAATTTAAAAATCACCTTTACCAATCAGAGAGCCTACACTCCAAATCTCGAGCTGTTGCCAATTGAAATTAAAAATGTTACAAGGCAGCTCGAATATTAGTCTATAGGAGAGCTAGTCCTTGTAATATTGAAAAATAAATTATACAGTATTTCACTATCAGGAAATGTAATACACACCAGTACATGTACTCCCTTTCACATACAGTGTACCCTGCCCACAGGGGTACCTCAAGCCTACCTTAGGGGTGCCTTATATATAAGAAAAATTAAGTTTAGGGCCTGGCAAGTGGGTACCTTTGCCAGGTAAACATGGCAGTTATAAACTGATCATGCAGACACAAAAGTGGCAAGTTGGAGACACATTTGAAAGGCTACTTGTGTAGGTTGTACAACCAGTGTTGCAGGCCCACTAGTAACATTGGATTTACAGGCCATGGCCTCACCAGGGTCTCACCAGGGTCTGTCATTGATTATCCTGACCTCAGAGCTAACAAACCCTGACCCACTGGGGACTGTCCCTCCTTGCTACTTTTTCTGGACTTCTGTACCCACCAACCTGAAGTGGTATTGCCAGACATTAGAACTAGAGGAATGCTGTGGACAGCCCCCCACCTCAGTTCTTCTGACACTAGGGGAACCCCACAGTGGATGACCTCACAGTACAGACTAGGCCCTTCTCCTGGTGTACCCCCTCTCTGGAGTCATCCAGGTTCTGGGACTGGGTATTGGGCAACCTGGGCCTGTACCCACCCCTACCTCTCCTCCTCCGAGAAGGGACCTGGGACCTTCTACCCATTCCCTAAACCTATCTGCGCTACAGTGAACCTCCTCCACCTCCCTGGGTTGGGGAAAACCTGAGCCACTTCCTGCAGGATCACCCCCAGATGCTTCTTTCTTCAGACCATTTGGAATCCACCAAAATGTCTGCTTCCAGTGCAGACTCCATGGGATCAGAGAACTAACACTCCAGGGGGTGTCGGCATAGCTCTCGAAAACAGGGACTGAACATATGCTCTCCAGCACCCAAATTGCACAGTCCATCGCATATATTAACCAAATGACCCTTCACCCAGCCATCCAATGCTTTGCAAAGGTACCCCACATCACCTATGCAAGACTGGTGAGACAATGTCCGACTATTTCTGTCACTCAACCCATACTCTTCCGGGTGGTCTTCATACTTACTGGCCAGAGATTCTACCTTGGGGAACCGCTCTCCCTGTCCCCTTCTTCCAGAATCAGTAGAGCATCCCTCCTACTACTTGGAATATGGCCCATGTGACAGTTCCTCAATCTACCAGAGGCAGCATGAACACCACTTAAGCTACCTCTTAATCCTGAAACCCCATGGATCAATGTCAACACCCTCCTTGAAGTAGGGCACCAAGTCTCTGGGGAATGTGTTTGTGTGTGTGTGTGTGTGCGTATGTATGTCTCCCTCTTTAGTACTGGGCATAATACTTTTGCTGCTACCATCTAAGCTTGACCTATCTTGCCAGGCTTCCCAGTCCAGCTCCTGCTCTCTCACTTTGAGCTCATAAGCTAAAATGATTTCCCTTTCTATCAGCTCCATTTGCTTTTTCAAGTGCTCCAACTCGAGCTTCCTGGCTCACTGCCTATTCTACCACTCATATGGAGACACACCTGGAGAGGGTCACCTGCTGCCTGACCCGGAAGGTTCCTCCCCCTCCCTAATAGCTCCTAAAACCTCAGAACTTGTTTCCTTTCAATTGGCTCCTCTGCCTCCACACTAGGATTCTCAGAATGCCCACTGGAGTTCCTGGGCGCTTCCTAGGCCCTCAGCGCCTTTTGTAGCTCCTCCTTTTTGCAATATTATATTAGTGTCAAATTCAAACACAAGTCTTATCCTCACCACTGACAACCAGTGTTAGAAATGGGGGTCTCTAGTTGCCAGAGATATGCGCCTTGTCCAAATAGGGACCCTTCATTCTAGTCAGGTAAGGGGATTACACCTATAAAATAATCTCTGCTTGTTTAGCAGTCAGGCAGTGTATAAAGCATTTGCACATAACACACAGTAATACAATGTAAACACTACAAAAGGACACCACACCAGCTTTTGGTGCCCTGCAGGAAGACGACTAATCTTGTATTCAGGTCCTTAATCAGTTTTGAGATCATGTGTGCATGATAGTGCGTAATAGTAAGCAACCAAGTGGAGCTTTCGTAGCCCACCTGCTTTTGTGTATTTTATGTACGTATGTATACTGTCATGTTTCTTCTGCATTGCTCATTGTAGTTTTCCCTATGTCAGCCTGGCTGTGCATGTTGTAGGTCTCAATATTTTTGTCCAAATTACTATATAAACATGCTTCTTTTGTGCCACATTGTATTTCACACGGTTCCTGCATATGTTTTCACATTCTGTTTGTTTCTGGGGATTTAGTTTGAGCACCACTGACAAAGTCAAACAACAATGTTCCTTCTTATTCGTTCTGCTACGATATATATATAATATTTTGGCTAATACATTCATCTTGATGATGTTGCCTCTCCCAATTATAGAAAGTTGAAGTTTCCCCCACCTATCTAGAGATTGTTGAATTTGTTGTATTATCTTACTCCAGTTAGCTTCCACTATCTCCTGTGTATGAGATTTTATTGTTATTCCTAGATATGTCACTTCTGAGATTACCCTATTGTCATTAAATTGAAGACTATCTGTACCTAATACCTGCGTTTTTGCAGCTTTAAGTTTGTAGCCAGAACTGTATCCAAAGTCAGTAGCTGAATGCTTAATCTCTATAATTGCCTGCCTGGGATCTGTAGTAATAATAGCTATATCATCCGCGTATGCAAAGATTGAAAAAGGTATATTGGATACAATAAATGATTTGATATGTGGAGATTCCTGCAATTTAATTAAAAAAGGATTAATAAATAACGCAAAAATGAGTGGAGAACAGGGGCATCCTTGGCGAGTACCTCTTGTGATAATTATCCTATCAGATTGTTGCCCCATAGCTACGACTCGCGCATTAGGCGATCGATATAATACCTTAATGGCTGTTAGGAAATTTTTACCAAATCCTATCCTATCCATAACTTCCCATAAATAAGCCCATTCTACACGATCAAACGCTTTCTCAGCGTCAAGTAATATCTGCGCAAGATCTCTCTTCTCAGTTTCTGCTATATCGATTAAAGTGATCACCTTATTAATATGGGAAACAGTTCCTCTTTTTGGGATAAAGCCGTGTTGATTTAATGATACTAAAGGTTTTTTTTTTTTTGGCTGTTACAGCTTAAGGATATAGTTTCTTTATATATGGTTTAAAGGTACTTATAAAACTCAACAGATAGGAATACAGTTTAGTAGTATCCACTGGCATATTTCTAGAAAATATGAAAGTCTGGATATAGCACTTATACAATGATGGATGAAATGCTAACTTGTGGGGCAGGTCAGGGGAGAGATGGAGCTCAGCACCATCACCAGGACCAGGAGTCCGAAAGCTTCGGTAATGGAGGGGGGGGAGGGCTACTGGGCAACGGGGTTGTTGGTGGAGGGGGCACGGAGGTTAAAGGGGGAAAATACCACATGGAGGTCAAATGTTTGTATTGAATTGTTCATTAATATATAAGATAAATAAAAGAGGGGCAAGAACGCACCCTTGTCTGATGCCTCTGCCAACCGTTATGTCCCCTGAGACTGCTCCATCCATACTTATTCTTACTCTGGCTTTTAGGTCTCTATGCAGGTATGCCAGAAAATATACCAGATTATTATCAAGGCCGTAATCTAAGAGGCGTTGCCAGAGTTTCGACCTGTTAACAAAGTCGAAAGCAGATGAAAGGTCCATAAAAGCCAGGTACAGTGGACTGTGTCTGGCGATGGTATATTTTCCTATAATTAGGTTCAAATTCAAGCACTGTTCCACTGTACCCAGGTGGCTCCAGAAACCTAACTGGCATTTATTTAGAATATTTTCTTCTTCTGCCCATGCCCTGATTTTATTACATAAAACTCTTCCCATTACTTTCAGGGTATTGTCAATTAAAGAGATCCGCCTATAACATCTAGGATCCGATCTTGATCCTTTTTTAAAAATGGGTACAATTACAGAAGTTGACCATGTCTTGGGTATATCAGTTGTGGTTAAATAATTAAAAACATTTAATAATAAGGGGGCCCAGAATTCCGGTTCAGCTTTCATGAGGTCTATTGGTAGGCCATCAGGGCCTAGGGCTTTATTGCCCATACTCAGGGATATTGCCTCCTCGACCTCACCTATAGTTATTAAAATTTTGGTAGGGCAAATAACAGACAAGGAGTTATCACAATATAATGTGGGAGCATACATTTTGGAGAAGTGGTTAACCCATACTTCATTAGAGATGTTACAGTCTAAGGGTGTGGAGGGATTCCCAAGAGTTCTTAGGGATTTAGTAGCAGACCAAAAGATAGTTGTACTTTTGGTATTGGCGGCACAAGCCAATTTATCCCACTGTTCTTTTAAGTCAGTATCGTGCCTGGTTCTTACGGCCCTCTTATAATTTGTCCTTAGGATGCTAATAAGCATCGGATATCTGGTATCTGCTGACAGAGCCGCTCTCCCGATTGGCTCTGGAGCAGATGTTATCAAACCATTTTGGGTCAGGGTTACGGGTGCACACTGGTCTAGAGATCAGGTTTTTTAAGCCTTCACATAGTTCTGTAAATGCAATAACTACTGAGGGATTGGGGTCTGATAAGGCCAGGCACGTTTTCCATGAAGTGGGATATTTTTTTATCATCTTAACAAAAAGTTCTACAGAATCTAAACCTCTCCATTTGACTTTCAATGTGTCATTGGAGAGTGGTAAGTCACACGCTCCTGGTTCCCTCCTAAAATTTTAACCACGTGCTACCTTTAGTAGGACAATTATGGGGTTATGGTCTCCATAGGAGGACCTCTTTACCTCTGCCCGAGGAGATAACTTTGTAACGAGGGTGATAGAAAAACATAGTCTATAACTGACCCTCGTCCTAGTCCTCTATAGGTGGGCGTTGGATTCTCATTATTATTAATTGGGGCGATATCCATAATATTTCGGAGGCTTGAGTTAATTAAATGGTCAATCAGCTCATATCCCCTTTTGCATGGGTTATGGGTATTTGAATCACAAGGGAGTCCAACGGGGCCTCTTCCAATCCTAGCATTAAAGTCGCCTCCCAGGAAAATGCCTGTCAAATTATATTTCTGTAATAGGTTATCTTTATCCATGATAAAATTAAAAAGTTGGACAAAATTAGGATTCAGGGTTGTTAAAAAATCATTATTATAAAAATTAATAAAACAAATTGAGGGACCTCGTGTGTAGACTAGAGCTTGGAAATTGTCATGACCTGTTGGGATTAATTTTATTCTACCTCCTAAAGCGATTCTGATCCATATTGATAGTCCCCATATCGGTCTACCGTGGCTGGGGGTGGCGGGGATGGTGTTAAAGCATTCATATCCCTCAAGGTATAGCTCTTTAGGAGCCCAAGTCTCTTGGAACAAGAGGACATCATATTCCCTAATCACATCAACCCACTCTAATGATTGTAACTTTGAGACTAAGCCTGCCTAAGCATGGGCGAATTTTGCGGATCTCGCGTTCGCGAATTTTGCGGATTTGCGGATTCGCAATCCGCAAAATCCGCGAATTCCCGCGAATTTTTTTTTTTTTTGTGTTCGCCCGTGTTTCTGCCAGTTCGCGAGGGTTTTTACAATGTCGCAATTTGCGAACTTACCTGTCGGGTCGCAAGTTTTGCGAACTTGTTGTTTCTACGTGTCCAGCCTGTTTGGGACACTCTTCTTCATCACTGCCACTCTCTGTCACCACTGCCACTCTCTGACTACTCATGCCACCCTCTGGCCCACCCATGCCACCCTCTGTTTCATCACCACACCCTCTGGTTGTCCAGTGTACATTATTTTCGGCAAAGCAAAGCACACCTTCCCTGCCTCAAGTGACCTGAATTAATTTGGGGCTGATTAATGTGTCACAGAATATTTTTTTAGCTGGCACCTGCTTCCTTAGTGCGCCCTGATTAGTGATCTTTTGCACTTGCTAAGTGCTTTCATTGTTGCAAAATTAGTTACAACACCTGCCCTGCCCCAACTGACAATAATGAATTAGGGGCTGATTAATGGATTTTAACTTCCAGCCTGGCTCCTGCTTGTCTCCCTTAGCTGTAATTCAGGACCTTTGTGGCATATGTGTAACTATTCTGAGGTTCAGAGCAGGGTCACATAATAGTTTCAACTGGCAACTGAACTCTGGAGGGGCCCCTCAGGAAGCACTACAGGAAATGGCTACTAATGATGAGCCTGAACTTTTGAACCTGGTAAGTAGTTACTTTCAGTTTTGCTAAAATCGTATTTCTGCAATTTTGCACTTATTCGCGGGGCGCGAACTCGCGCGAACTCACGCGAACAGTGCGAGCAAAATCCGCTGCTCGCGGATTTGCGGATTTTGCGGGAGATTCGCGAATCTCGCGGATTGCGAATTTCCCGAAAATCCGCAAAATCCGCGAGCGGAACGGATTTTCCGCCCACACCTAAGCCTGCCACGTTCCAACTCAGGACCTTCAATATGGATTCAGATATCTCAGCTTCACAAAGGATGGTTGCTTCACGGCTTACAGGGACAGACATGTCCGCGTTCCCACGTACCAGCGAGTTATTAAATATGGGTGGCTCAGATGGTCAGTCAAGTGTATCCAGGTCAGAGAGGGCCAGGTAATGATTTGTAAGCTGGGGGAAGCTATGGACTGGGTAGTGTAACTGTGGGCGTTTATAAAAGAAACCCAGGGGTAAAGCGCAGATGTTACTTTGGCTGGAGTTGCTGATTTCCTTAACTTCAAGTATGGATACAGCAATCCGTGGATGTGAAAAATTAATAACAATACAGTCCCCTTTGATTGTTTTTAGTGTGTGGCCTACCCAGCCCACCCTATGGACCATTAAGATTTCACTCATGTCAGGCCTTTTGAACCTTTTATGTGTAGCCAACCAACCCATACATTTGTTTCTAAGCTGGACCCATGACTCAAATGTATTTCTCTGTAGGGGAGGAACCCCTGCGAGGACTATGACGTATGGGCAAGATGGAGGTGGCAGGTTCAGAATATCTTTATTGGGTTCGTCAGGCACTATGTCCGTGGGCACAGCTGTGTTGGCATTATCTATCATCCTGCTATGAGCAGGGTTTAAATTGGTGTCGTGTGATGAACAGGGGCATATGGGTGTATTACAATCATTGGTGACTGACACAGAGTTAGTGATTTGGGTTGGTGGGGATGCTGGTGCTGACAATGATGTCCCTTAAGGCTTACTACATACTACAGTTTTGGATGCTAAGGGTGGAGGAAGAGTCAGTTGTTTCCCTGGTATATGGGTTTTCCGGGAGTTAGTAGAGTTGGTAGGTTCGTTAACTTCCTTATTAGGAAGAATAGGTTTCGAAATTAAACTTTCCAGGCAGTCTAATCGTTTCCACAACCTATCAGAACTTGAGCCTATCAGCCCTTTAATGCGGTTACAGACTGTGTCGACAATAATGTCGATAACTGTGTCCCCCAATGTAAAATCAGAATAGCCAGTTTGTGTGGAATGTGTTTCTTTATAATTACGTTGTGAATCCTCCCCTGTTACAATAGTTGGAACAGTGATATTGCTGCATCCATTGCCAGTTGGAGCTTGATCTGTGGAGGGTTCAAGATTGATGATAGGATCAGCGGTAGTGGAGTTGCCCTTAAACCATCTATTTAAAGTTGCTCGTTGGGGTTTCAAACCGTGTGGCTGTATTCTTTTGGGGTTAGGGCAGGGTTGTTTGGATGCCTTCCTCTTCTTTTTAGTACCACATATTTCCGGGTCAGGCGTGATGGGTACATTCACCATAAGTGAATTGTCAATTTGGCTAGAGTCATCTTCAACATTGCCAACCGGGCTAATCAATTCTGGGCCTACCAATTCCAGAGAGGTGTCTCCTGTTACAATTTGAGGAGAATGTACAGTTGCCATATGCGACGAGGATCGAGCTGTGCTATTATCTAGGGTAACAAGAAGGTTTGTACCTGGTGGTTTGATGGAGCCCAGGGTCATAGCATGCTCCAATGCGGTGTCAATAGCATTTAAGTTAGTCCCAGTAGCAATGTCACCGTTCTTTCCCTTTTTATATTACAGGTCAGGACCAGAAGATAATGTAAATGTTTAGACGCAAACCAGCCGTGTGTAGAGAGGAAAATGTAAGGAATATGGCCCTGCCCTGCCTCCTCCTGTCCCGGATGGCCACAGACGGCCCGCCCTCTGTCCGGGCTCAGCCCGGCTGGTCCTGCGCGCGTCCCGCGACGTGGGAGAAATGCCTCATCTATGAGTGCCTCCGGGCGCAGAAGTGGGCGGGTGGAGTGAGCAGGGAGACCAGGGGGCTGTAGCACCCCCCTCGGCGGCCGCGTGTTATTTGTAGCTGCAGCGGGGGGGACTTGCAGCCGGTTTTCGAAGCCCCCAGGTCAAGCAACAAGGTAAGGTAGCCTCCAACAGCGCGTCCGGTTTAGTTTCCAAGATCCCCGCCCCACCGGAGAAATGCCTCGCCTATGAGCGCCTCCGGGCGCCGAAGTGGGCGGGGTGGAGTGAGCAGGGAGACCTGGGGGCTGTAGTCCCCCCCTTTAGCGGCCGCGTGTTGTTTGTAGCGGCGGCGGGGGAGAATTGCAGACGGTTTCCAAGCCCCCGGGTCAAGCAACAAGGTAAGTTAGCCTCCAACAGCGGGTCCGGGTTAGTTTCCAAGATCCCCTGTACCTGGGTATATGGATACAGAGGTATAAAGATTGACTCAGTCCCTACATATGGATATTCCATGGTTCCAGGCATACTTTTGTTCGAGAGCAGAATCCCTGCAACAATATGTGGATGTAAGTATGTATGTATATAGTGTTGCTGAAGCAGACCTCCAACCAAAAGATAGCAGAGTGCTGTGCATAGTGTAAAACATGAGGATAACGTCAAGGCGTAAAAGGAGAGGTAGTTGGGTTGTGGGTGTTCGATGCATTGTGATGTAGTGTTTTTTAAATAGGTGAGTTTAACACTTTCCTTAAGTGGAGCAGCCTTGGGGTAGCACTGATGGATAACGTGATGATGATGCTCTAGATCTTGGCTGTTTTGTTTTTCCTTTTCTTTATTTCCTGGACTGCAGTATGATGGTGTCCTTGTTGAGATCCTGATGAGAACAAACCCAGAGATAATGAGCTTGTCTGCAGGCTAGGTCAGGGTAGTGGTCTATATGCCTTTGTATATAATGACACTGCTTTTGAATGCCAGCAAGCATATACAATGGTTTTCAATAAAGATGAGGGTGATGTTCTTCATATATCTTCAAGTTCTGAATGAAACCTACTGTGCTGTTTAGGAAGCCAAAAGCATGTCAGTGTGGAGTCCGGAAGGCCGTGGAGACCAGAGATAATGAGCTTGTCTGCAGGCTAGGTCAGGGTAATGGTCATTATGCCTTTGTATATAATGACGCTGCTTTTGAATGCCAGCAAGCATATACAATGGTTTTCAATAAGGATGATTTACATCTTACAATCATAGGAAGATGTAATGTAATTAAAATGTTATATCTTCCAGAATTTTTAAATTTTTTCCGTACTATTTGCTTGAACTTTGAACCATTATTATTTAAGGAAATTGATAGAATTTTCTCTCACTTTATATGGAGTTATGGGAAAACACGTAGAGCTAACAAATGTATTACTCTACCAATAGATAGAGGAGGCCTCACACTCCCTAACTTAAAAAACTTACTGGTGGGCAACGATTCTTAAATATAGTAGCCTGTTACTAAAGACTAATCAGGAGGACACTATAGAGAGAGCTGTTCCAACCCCTCAGGAACTTATTCTAGGTAAACTAGGGTGCGCACATTTATGGCGATTGACCTATGACTGCCATTTTAAGAAAGTGCAGTTCAGAACTATAAAAGGTATTTATTCTGCCTGGAACCAGGTTTGCAAACATTTAGGGTTAGGTCGGTTTTCGTACTATACGACTTTTATATGTAATCAAAACCTCCCAGAGATTTTCTCGGATTTGTGTATGACTCGGTGGATTAGACTTGGTATAGTCCAAGTCGGTTGTCTTTATGAGCCAGCCGGCTTCATGTCATTTGAATGTTTAAAAAATAAATATGGCTTAGAACATAGGGACTTTTTTTAAATACCTACAGGTGAGGGATTATATCATGAAAAAGATGGGGGGAAGTGTGGCTCTCCAGAAAATTGAGTTAATAGAATCTGTGGTACAGTATAGTAATGTTAAAATCAGGGTAATATATAATAACCTAACCATTGGTTTTCCCGGTGATATGGATAAAAACATACTTAATCGGCAGAACAAACTTGGAATATCAAGTTTAGCTATCCAGACAGGGGGTGGGAGGGGGCGTTGTCTCAAAAAAACAAAAAATAAATATGGAAATTTCCTGCAGAATTGTTAAAAAAAGGTAAGTACAAATAGATAAGTATAGATTTACTATTCTTAAGGTACCTATATGTAGAGTTATATATAGTAAAACTTGACATACCTATAGAACATTACCTTTACAATATTTTTGTCATTGATATTTGTTGTTCTGATATTCTGTGTAAATACCCAGAAATTCATATCATTGTGGATTTTGGAGATCATAGTTTTTAGACTATTTTCTGTTATTTACTCCAGGTCTTTGTTAATTGTGATTGCCAGGAATGGGCGAACTGTAGCATCCAATGCTTTTCATGTTCTCCTAGGCTGTCTCTGGTATTGGTCCCCAAATTTGTAATGCATCTATACTTTCCTAGTTTATTATGCAGCCCAATGTTATGGAGACCTATTAGTTTATTGAGTTGGCAGGGTCTGTATTTGTTAATATATTGTCAATAATGTGCAGTCAAGATTTTATGTGACTTACTTTAATTCCTGAAGTATTCCATATGGCAGCCAATAGTGCCAGAATATTTCTCATGAAGCAACAGCTGCGGTTTGTAAACATAAATTATTTTATTTATTATTATTTATTATTGGAGCTTGTAGAGCGCATGGCTACCTCCAACGGAAGTGTCCCAGCGCTATTAGAAATTCTATCCTGAGGGGGGCAACCCCAGCTTAGACAGTCGGCTGTAGGGCAGGCCGAATAGCCACATTTGTAATGTTTTCCTAAACATGGTTTCCAAGTTATTCTTATTCAGGTGATCAGGTATAGAATTCCTTTAGGTATCGGTTTTCACTGAGAAAGCATGGCCACCAATCCTAGCCTGTGCAAAACGGGGAGTCACCAGTAGATTCCCACCATTAGATCTAAGTGTTCTGGTTTGGCTATATTTCTGAAGTCTCCGCATCAGGTATTGATGACCAGTCCCTCTAACTGCTCTGTGCACCAAGACCAGAGCTTTAAACTCCGCTCTTCTCCTTACCGGAAGCCAGTATAAACTGCACCAGTGGGGGGTAATATGTCATAGTGGCACATTTCTAATTAGCCTGGCTGCAGCGTTTTGAATAAGCTCCAGTCTCTTGAGCAAGTACTCTGGAAGACCAAGGTAAAGGCTGTTAGCACAGTCAATTTGAGAGGTGACTAATGCATGCACTTGCACGTGAAGAAATCTGCACAGAGCCTTCCGTTTTCAGAAACACAGTGAGGAGACATGGGCAATTTGCACCTTGCAAGTGAGTTGAGAGTCAAACTTGAACCTTAGGTTCCTGGCAGAGGCAGCTGGTAATAGGAGGCAGATTTAATTCAGTCGGCCACCATAGTGCCGATCGGGCTGAAGTAGGTTGATTGAAAAATAAGACCTTCTTATCAGTGTTTAATTTTAGGCAGCTGTCCGTCATCCATGATGAAATGTTTAAAAGGCCCTGTCTAAAATTGTCGAAAGCTGTCTCGTTGTGTTCTCTAAAAGAAAATACCAGTTGTGTGTCGTCCGCATACGAGACGACTTTCACCCCACATTGCTCAACAGTTGCAGCAAGGGGAGTAAGATAAACATTAAAAAATGTAGGGCTCAGAACTGAGCCCTGAGGAACACCACACATCAGGCAGATGAGACATGGGGATGAAGAATCACTTGTTGAGAGCAACCCTCGAGAAATTAACAAAACCATGCCAGAACAGATTCCGTTACTCCTAAATGGATGAGTGTATTCAGGAGAATCCTATGTTACACTATGTCAAAGTCTGAGGACACATCCAACAGCACCAACATTGCAGAGCTACCTTGATCTAAGGTTTTACAGATCGATTCAGCCACTTCAAGCAGAGCTGTCTCTGTGCTGTATCTCGACGTAAATCCAGTCTGAGAATTGTGAAGATGATTGTTCGATTCCAGGAAGTCCAAAAGTTTTCTCTGGACTTCTTTTACAAGAATTTTGGCCGGGCTGGAAGAAGAGATATAGGCCTAAAATTCTTTAGCTCTGCTGGATCAGTGTCCTCTTTCTTGAGGATAGGCCGGACATGACGCGTTTCTGGTGACGGTCCCGAGGATCAATAGAGTGAGGATGGGTGGGCGTGCTTTTAGCTTTACGGCCGCCACTCTCTAGAACACCCTCCCGTTGACACTGAGGTATAGACAAGATTTCATCCCTTTTAAAAAGGATCTTAAGACCTTTTTGTTCCCTAGAGCAATGTAATTGGTAGCATGCCCGCAGGACAGACAAAGTCTCAGCGCCAGGATACCCTTTAGGTGGCAGCCACGCTTAACAAGCAAATAAATAATAAAATGAGCTTTTTCCAGCTGGTTGGATAAATCCCAGTCTCTAACGAGGAGTTCCTGATAGGGTTCAATGTGGAGTTTAGCCAGGGGGCTAATAACTTCAAAAAACTGTCCGGGCCTTGGTCCAATCGAGAGCCCCAATTTTGTTTTTTTTAATTCCCCCAGTGACACTTCCATCCCAAAAGGGCGGAAAGATAAACCATGTGTCCAGTGGGGAATGAGTTTCCAGGTCAGATAATCCCACTGATGGAAAGGAGGAGTAGATAGCTAAAATTTTATTCTGGAAGAAAGTAGCTAGGTCTTCACAGAGAGCCATAGATGGGGGAATTGTACTCTTCAGGGCTTGTGGTTTCACATAACCTTGGACTATCTTAAAAACTTCTTTTGCGGAATTTTCCAAGGACTTGATCTGCTCTTCAGCATAGTCCCTAATGAGCTTACATTTCAGGCTATGAAATTTCCTCAGTGCTGCTTTAAATTTGCTTTTGGCTGAAGGTTCATAATTTTTTCACGAGACACGGTCCAGCCTCTTAAATAGGCTTTTCTCTGTATGGAGCACCATGTTAAACCACAGGGCCGAATGTTTATTCCTGGCTAGTTTCATAGTCTTAATAGGGGCTATTTTGTCAAGGGATGAGTTAACTCATTAATTGAAGACAGCAACATCATAGCTTGGGTCACCTGTGAGCTTAGGGGGAGTATTTTGTAGCTCGCTACCCATCGATTTAGGTGAAATCTTCCTCCAGTTTCTCCTGTCCACAGTAGTTGATCTAACGTGGTTATTACAGGCAGCCCAAGTTAGCTTATACAGGACAAACCAGTGGTCTGACCAAGTCACAGGTGAGGGATTCTCTAACTGTAGTGTATGATCATTTGTAAAAAGTAGATCAAGAGTGTGGCCAGCTACATGCGTGGGTAGTAATACCTTTTGAAACCGGTTTAACCCTTTAAGGGTATAAACCAGTTGAACCGCTAAAGGGCAGTTCACATCGTCCATATGGACGTTAAAATAACCAAGAACCGTGAAGTTAGTGTATTATTTTATTCATTTAGTGTCAGTTGTAAAAGTAACAGAGAATGGGACATCTCTGTCTCATTGCATGTGCAGGGAAGGGGGTTCATACTTTTACGAGTTTGGTGGTCCATATGACAGGTGGTGCTCTGAAAGCAGCTTTCTGCTTTGTAGGCAGTTTCATGAACCCACTAGACCACTGCAGTCAGACTGCTTCAGGAGCACCCGCCAGACCAGGAATTAACTCCTAATCTTGCAGGTGGTTGCACCACAGGTTTGGTGGTTCTACAGCGAATAGCGCATTGCACCATCCACTGTAGGACTGCCAAACTTATAATAAGGCTGTTCTTCTATCTTAGGTTTGCCACTTCTAGGTGTGCTAGTTTTCTCATTTCAGGACAGTGAGACAAAACAAATTCAAATGGCGATACGCGGTCTGTCTGTAGTCTTTTTGTTACCAATATTTCTTTGATTTTAACATCAGCTTTGTCTTTTCATTTTTTGTGGTATTAAATGTATTACCATTTTGTTTGATATGTGGCCTCATGTTCCACTGATTTCAGCCTCTTTAAATGCCTTATAACGCATTTGAAATCTTTGTTACTTGCCCGATTTGTAGATTTATTTTTGGAATCTATCTCACCCTAGGAACTTGTAGTTTGGGGTGTCAGGCATGACCTGGGCAATTTTGTCTTTGGTAGTTTTTGCCTCTAAGAAGCTTCTCTCATGCTAGGATAGGTAGTAGTTTGCTGCTTATACATTGGTTATTGTGTTATATAGAGAAGCATAGCATTCCACTATTTCCATTGAGCGTGTCAATAGGCTGCCCTCATGATTTTTATTAGCTTAAATTTCCAATTGAGATTGGTGCAGCTGGTGTCAAGTACGCTAAACATTTCTATTGTTTGAGCTCTATTGGTCTATTTGAGCTTTTATGGGGATTTATTTCTGCTTGTTACTCGAAAAAGAGATCGACAAACTAGGGGGCCGATTAGGATGGCAGACGGACTTTGTCCGTCCACCATCCCGTCGTAGGAAGGAACCGTCCGCCACAGGGGCGGAGTCCCGTGCGACGAATTAGGACGCACCCGACACTGTAGCGGGTGCATCCCACATTTTTAACATGGCGGCCGGCGGTGCTGTAAGCACTGTCCACCGCAATGCTAAAAAAGCACGTTGTCGTTTCAAAGCACAACATGACAGGCACCGCGCAGTGCCTGCCATGTTGCACTTTGAAACGCAGGGGGGGTACCGTAGGTACCCCCCATGTGCACCCCCCCACACCTACTTCATCCTGGGGGCCCGCAACGGGCCCCCAAAGCAAAGACCGTATGCCTTTCCACGGCGGCAATGCTGCCATGGAAAAGCATATGACTGCCGGCATCTTAATATTGTTGGCGGTGTCTCGCAGACACCGCCACTATATGTAAGCACTTTTTTCCGCCGGTCGTGAAGGCGACCGGCGGAAAAGGGGTTGACAGTCTTGCCGTCCGCTGCGGACCCCCCCATCAGCCTAATGTGGCGGGGGATCATTTCTGTGAGGATGGCGGACAGATTGCCCCCGCCGGGCTGGCGGTGGCGTCGGCTATCCTAATCGGCCCATATGTCTCTTTCTAAACTCATTAACACAGTGTAGGGAAGAGGTCAGATTTGCATTATGTCATAATTTCTTTGATTGACAGTTTTAGCTTTGTTTATTTCAAATTTAGCATTTTTCTTAACTATTTCTTATTATTTGTTCCTTCCAGCTTGCTTTCTCTGTGGCACACAACAATTGCGTGGAGGTGGCTGGACCCTCATTTTCCATTTTGTATGTTAGTCTCTTTGACCTAAAGGTCTAGCTGCCTTCTGTGTATTTGTATCTACTAGCCAGCATTATCCATTCAGCTAGAGAGGTTTGAGTGGGTCCTGTGCTCAGTCAAAGTCCATCAGGGATGGTCAGACTCTCCTCCTTTGCATAAGACAGTGTCATGGAGGAGCATTGGTTTGATTAGGTAATCTATATGGGACAATATGCTGTATGCTCTCGGTGTGAATGTGTATTCACGGTCTATGAGGTGCAATAATCCCCAGATGTAGCCCAGCCCTTACTCCATCAATATGTCTTTCAAGTTCACCCTGTCATTGTCCTTGCTTCTTTTAGTTGGACCCCTTTCTTTCTAGGAGTGTATCTAGTGTAATGTTCCCTTCTGCTCCCACTATTTCTATCCCTGTCATGTCCTGCCGAAATCAGTAAAGTGTCTTGACATTTCAAGATGAATGTTATCTTAATTTGATTTACTGCAAAATGGATCACTGACAGAATATCGAGGAGAAGAATATCGAGCTGCCAGAAAATCGAGGTAAAAATATCGAGTGACAGAATATCGACTTCCTAGCTACAAACAGGTAAGTACAAAAATATCAAATTCGAAACATCGTTGTCAATAATATCGTTTGCTAAAATAGCGAGTTTTTTAAATGCCTTAAAAGTAATACAAAATGAATCAAATAATAAATATTATTAAGTAAAACATACTTAAAATAATAAAAAAACTTAAAAATGAATAAATAATAAATGTAATGTAAAAAAATTAATAAACATGCATTTTTTTTTATATATTGACGTAATACTATTAAAACATAATGAATATTTTTAATTATAAAATGTTAAAAACATAATTTAAAATATAATTATATATATATTTATATATATATATAAATCAACCTGTAATATAAATATAAAAATACATTATATATAATATTTTAAAACTTTAAAATAAATATATATTTTTTAAATACATTTTTACACTGCATTAAATATAACAATACTGAAAACGTTGCACAGCGAGGGGATAAAATAACTATTTAAGTGTTGGATTGCAGGTGGGTAAAAAGTACTATTCCCACTTCAGTGAGTGCAACAGTAGGGGAAGTGTTGGATAGCAGATGGGTAAAAATTACTATTCCCACACCAGTGAGTGCAACAGTAGGGAAAGTGTTGGATAGCGGATGGCAATAATTTAATATTCCCACTTGTGCAATATAATTAAAATTAATTAACAAGAAATACATTTTTCAAAATTATTTTACCTCCCACCTTTTTCCCCTATAAACGTCACATACACTAGTATAAAATAATAAAAAATTAACATAATGAATTAACAATTAATTATTAACTGTAAAATGAATAACCATCAAACCAAAATTAATTCACAAAATAACACTATAAAATTACTTTTAATAATTATAATATAAAAAATAATGAAAATTGCATTAAAACTAAAGAACTTCCTACCCCACTCTCCTATCAACCCTTAACCCATTCCTAAAAAACAGTTCGCAATTAACATAGTTACAAATTAATTACTAATGAATAATATTTAATTATTCACTAATTAATAAAAAATAACAACAATAATATCATTACCAATTTATTAGTAATTGATATTAATCAATTTATAATTAATTAATAATAAATTCATTAACGTAATTAACAATGGAAAATACTCAATACTAAATTATTAATTAATACATAAACTAATTTATTGATTTCAATTAAATTACTTCCCACCCTATCCCCCTATAAACCCACATCACGCTACAGAATTAAATTACACAAAAACGAATTAACATATAATTAATTAATTCTAAATAATTTAAAAAAAATATATTGTAATTAAATTACTTCCCTCCCTATTTCCCTAGAAACCCACAACAGGCTACGGAATTAAATTACACAAAAATGAATTAAAATAAAATTCATTACTTTTAAAAAATTCAAACATACATTACAAAAATAATACATACTATTAACACATACTAACATTCAAAACACTAAAAATAATTCAATATTTTTTACAACTATATTATGACTGTCGATTTTACTAACTTCAATATTAATTTAAAAAAAAATCCTACCTGCATTTCGATGTTCTGCACTACTATATTTTAGTAAGTCGATATTTTGGCAACTCAATATTGAAAATTCGATATTTTGATAACTCGATATTTAAAATTGAATATTTAGACTGTTCACCACTGCATATATCAAACCCACAACCATGTTTCTGTTCAAAATGTTTTAAGTTTAGCAAATGTATAGCGACCTTCCTTATCCACTGGTAATGTATCTTGTGGGGAAGCAACTTTTGAATCCGTAGTACCACTCCACATTTCCTTGGTCAGGTGCCGGTGTTTCTAGTTTATGTGATAAACAACTGCTTTTCACTATGCCCACCCTTTCACATGCCAGTTTTGTTGATTCAGCTGGACACAAATATGTCTCATGAACAAGCTTTATGACTGACTCAAACAACTCAGCTCCTTATTTTTTAAATTTTTGCTGTAGTGGGATATTCCATTTACCTTAAGGTGGGTCAGTGTGTGAAACTTGGTTGATTCGCCAATGACAGAAATTGTGTACGCAATTGCAGTTGTTCACTTTAGTTTATGAATGAACTTATGGTTGGGTGTATGGGGTGTTAAGCAGTCTCACTATAGGATTGTAAGAGAGTAGTGGGAAAAAAAGGTAGTAAATAAAAAAAAAGACCAAAGAAGGTTGGCATTCGCAGAAGGGGTGATGGGACTATATTCTAGGAGGGATATTGAGACTGATGATTTTGAGTAGGGATCAGCATTCTTGGAAGCATTCATAGTACTTTGGGACATATTTATTAATGTTTCACGCAGTGCAGGGCAACAGGTAAATGTTTTGTGCTGCATTGTACGAAAAGGAGAGGCAGAAATGTGACATATCTAAGGTATGGCACACTTCTGCTCCATCCTATCTCTGCCTCACTGTGTGCTGCCTAGTGCCAATGCAGGCACACTTGCGCCATATTGCAAGGTGGTTTGCGTTATGGACACAATTCTTTTTGTGAAGGAAGATATGCAATCCTGTACAAAAACAAACCAAATTTGCATTTTTCTGTTTCTATGCAATGCAAAATGCATCACAAATAGGATGAATTATCATGTTTTTTCCTCCTTGTTATGCCATTTTCTGGGAGGTTTACTTATTTGACACAATCTCAAGTTTACAAGCCTTAGTAAATCTGGGATTACGTTACATCCAGGAATGCCCCTGCTCCACCCACAGGATGCCTATTTAAATGTACTGTAATAAAGCGCAAGCTGCTGCATTGCATTACATTTGTTTACAAAGTCATGCAAGGCAGTGCAAATTGCCACCTACGTGGATTCATAAATCTTACTGAAACCTTGGCATTGTCCTTGCGTCACCAAGTGCAATGCAAGAACAATGCAAAGGCTTAATACATCTGGGCCCACATGTACTTCAGCTGCAGTCAGGTATGTCAGTTAATTTGTGATATGCAGAGGGTGAGGGTCAATGCTAACTATTGGGCCGATTAAGATGGCGGACGCCTGCATGGCGGTGGTGATCCGCCTGCCATCCGTGCCCGTCCGCCACCTATTTCCCCCCGCCATTTTACTATGGCTGAGGCGACCGTGGCAGAAACGGTCTAATATGGTAATGCCACGGAAAGGCATACAGACTTTGCTTTGGGGGCCCATTGCGGGCCCCCAGGGTGAAGGGGGTTGAGGGGTGCACATGGGAGGTACATATGGTACACCCCCTGCGTTTCAAAGTACAAGTACCACGTGGTGCCTGTCATGTTATGCTTTGAAACGCGCAAACTGCATTTTTAGCATTGCGGTGGGCGGCGTGGCAATGTTAAAAATGCGGGATGCACCCGCTACTGTGGCGGGTGCATCCTAATTCGGCACACGGGACTTCCGCCATTATGGCGGACGGTCCCTTGCCATGACAGGATGGCGGACAGACAATGTTCATCCGCCATCCTAATCGGCCCCTATATTTGGTGTGCTCAATGTATACAATCCAAAAGTGGTAATGACTAGCTTGCTGATGTCTGGGTCATACTGGTTTTCAGTACCCAGAAGGAATGCATTGTTTTTTTTTTAAGTGCAGATTTATATTGTGCAAACTCAACCCGAAGTTATTGCAGCGCTTTACATGATCACAGGATATGGACGCGACCCTGAGGCTCGAATCTTGGTTTCCAGCACCAAAGTCGGCAATCTAGCCGTCATACAACATCCTCTCCCCTTTGTCGGTGGTGTACATATATTGGGTATAGAGATTTTCGGTATGGTATGGTGTATTATGAAAATGTCAGGACCGGCAACAATAAGAGACCCACACCTAATAATACTATAGTTGGAGGTGAGTATGCGCCAAGCTATGGGAGGGGACATGTTTGTGTAAGGTTTCTTTGAGTGTTCTATACATTTCTTGGTGAGTCCTGAGAAATCTCAAATAGCTGTATGTACAGTAGTGTAGACTAGTAGAAATAGCTTTGGCGGTCACCTATTGAATAACCAATGCATAAACGCTTTAAAATGTCCCCACAGGTTTGAGAGGATAGAACCTCACTGTTCACATGGTTCCATCTCACAGGTCTGAAATAAGAACTGAGAGATTATTTTGATAATCTTGATAACCCCCTCAGAAGGGTGAGGGAGTGGGTCCTTTAAGTAATACTAATCAGTTTGTAAACCTTCAGGTAATTAGAAGTGTTCAATTTATTATATGATTGGGGCATTAAAGTTCTTCATTCTTACTGTCGGTTTGATGATGTCATGATATCGGAAATGTCTTGGATAAGTGTGAAGTAAGATTCTTGCATATTCAGACACCTGTTATCTTTCAGTGGTCATCTTGATTTTTGTTCTTCAAAGTTCATATTCGGACATCGTAATTCCAGTGTTCCAAATGCATATATAATGGCAATCCACGCTTCCTTTCAGAGCATGTTGAAAGTAACATTTCGGGATGTTCCCACCTTCAGGGGTAACTGCAGTGTATAAACAAGCATTTGAAATGCAATAGGCCTTCCATTTTTGAGAGCTAGAGTTACTGGCATTTTAAATGAGAATGGGCCAAATGCATCAAGCTTTTTTTCCGGCAGCAAATGCGAGCTGAAAAAGGCCTTTTCCAATGCATCAAATGCTTTGAATTCTCGAATCGCTATTAGGTAATGTTTAGGAATCCCAATGTATGTTGTGATTCCTACATGCATTAGGAATTGCAAATCCTAAATAACGATTTTTTTAAAATCGCTACTTAGAAATCACAATTCCTTATGTTGATGCATGTGGCCTAATGTCTTTTACACATGTGTTTTGTTGTTTGGAGTGGAGTGGAAGTATGTGGTGTGGAGTGGAGTGTATTTATGCAGTGGAATTATGTGCATGGTGTGCATTGGAAATATATGGATAGTAATGTGGTACTGAGTGTACAGGAATTATGTGAAGTGTGACGGGGTGTCATTTTAAGGATTACAATTTTGTGTTCTGGAGTGGTAAGTATTAGAGTTTAATTATGTGGTGTGATGTTGAATTTTGTGACTTGTGGCATTCTATGTTGTAGATTGGATGTATGTGGTGTGCTGTTTAATTGTGTTTTTGATTTGAATTATGTGGTTTGTTGTTGACTTAAGGGGCGAGGCATGGAAATGTGTAGAGTAAAATTGTGTGGTGTGGCAGTGTGTGGCAATGAGTAAAATTATATTGTTTGGAATAGCAGTGAAATGTAGCAACACATAGCCAGCATGCCCTGTATATTAAAGGAATGAAAATTAGGCTAAAATGTTATATTGAACCGACAACCTTCCCTGGTGTTGTTCACTGGGCAATTTAGATCTCTGTGTGTGGAATTCACAATCTCAAAGCCAGTGTGGCATTTACTCCTAGAAAATACAAGGATATATGAAAGTGCTCTGTGCTAATTGTTACTTTCCCTTAAAAATGCCATTTAAATGGCCGGACACACAGGGATGCTTCATTAACAGCACAGTGAACACACAAGGTGGGTGAAGACAGAAACTCTGCTGCTTGTCACGGATAAGTCAATCCAGACTTTGGGGGTGGGGCGCTGAAGGGGGGATGTTTGTGAGTTAAATAAAGGAAGAGACAGGACACCAGACCTGATATTGAACAAAAAAAGATACTTGTGTCCACTAGCTGCCAAATGAATCATGTGAAGCACACTTTATTGCTGCCATATCTGTAAATGATTTTAAAAGTTGCATTCAGTTTCCCTTCATGAAGATAACCTGCATAGGCTGTTACCTGCTGCAGCCGGGGGCATGTTATGGTGAGCACTCCGACTCCAAAAGTCGGTTGACGACACAAACATTCATGTACAGAACATAACAAGAAAATATACAGATGCTAGATAGCAAACAGAATCAGATGGCATATAGGACCTCTGGTTGTGAAACACAGGCAGGGGAGGAGAGAATGGGGGATGAACACTAGCTCCTTGTCACTCGATCCTCCTCAAGCATACATCAAAACTGCAGGCTCTAGAGTGCTTTTGATTTCGTGCTCTCAAGCACACATAAATGGCATTACTGCAGGTTTCAGAGCCCTTCCCCTTAAGAACACCCTTTATGAAACAAGACAGCAGATTCTAAAGTCCTTCAGACTGGGCTAATGGGTGAACTTAGTGTCATTGCTTTACATGCATGCCCACGTTTTAATTGTACAAATCTTTGCAATCTCGTTTTTCAATCCATGGGCAGAGAACACAGTAAACAACTCACCAAAATAAGAATGCACCTGAAACAAGGTTTCCCGGCATAGTCGGGCAATGGAATTATGCAACAGGATTGACTGAATTATGGAGCAAGAAAAGGAACATTATTTTGGATAATGAGACAGGTTTTGTGATAGAATTATGTAATTATTGTGTAATATGTATGCATTAACACAGTTTTGGAAAAAGTTGGCATAATTTAAACTCCCAAATATAGCAATAAGCAACTTAAAGATTTCAATGCAACCTTTGCACAGGGCCATCCTTGTAGATGCAGTGAAAATATGGGGCCAGGCAGAGAGAAAGGGGAGCTGGAGGGGACGCAGACTAAGATGGGGTGTGCCAAGGGCTAATCACACACTGACCTTATGAGCAAAAATACTCCTGGACACAGGGAATGCAGAGGAGATTAGAGAGAGTCAGAAAAGGATTTAGGAACAGACTCAGAGGAATATGTACTATAGATGTGGAAACATGGAAAGTCAGGAAGACCTACCCAAGCGGTGAGTGGGATTGAAAGGGGTCTCCATGGAGTGGCATTGAAAAAAGGAGGACTGGCAGAGAAATGTTGCGCTGGAGCAGAATGGAAGCAAGCTGAGAATGGGGGTGGCAAGCTGAATGTCGGCAGGGGGAAGGGATTAGGGAACAGGAAACCCTGAACAAAATGTACCCTTTGCCTCGCAGGCTGGTGGTATTTTGTTGGCTTGCTTAAGAGGGTCAGCTATGTATTGAACATGGAGACATACAGGTTCCTTCCAACAACCATGGGGGGGACTGGCGGGGCAAGGAAGTGACTAGGACTCCACTAGATACATTTGAAAGGCTACATTTACAAGTGGTGTCTTTGAAAAGCAGTACGCAAACAAATGATGGACGGAATGCAGAACAATATCATACATTAACACCCAGCCAAGAGATCTGGGTTAAATCCATCGTTCTTTTGCTCACCATGCCACACTAGTTTACACACTAGTTTAGACCCAGCCATATGCAATCAGTCGTGACCCTGTGCCCTGACCCTGTGGATCGGAAACAAGCATCTTGGGACCAGTTTCAGGGTACTACCCTACATCAGCCAGATTGATGAAGGCTGAAAGCCCGAAACCGGTCCTAGGATGAATGTTTCCAGGCCAGGGAGGAGCTGGCCTGTCAGTTCTGGCTGGACTGTTCCCATTGGGCGCAGGGTCAAGACTGATTTGCATATGGCTGGGTCCAAACTGGAATGGCAGAGTGAGCAAAAAAATGATTGATTTCATCCCAGATCTCTGTACTGGGGGTGAATGTATGACATTGTACGACATTCTGTCCTTCAATTTTTCTTTTGTCTTTGAAAAGCAAGGCACAGGGGCCTCCAGTGCCCACCTTGTACCTCTGTGGGGAGCAGTCAGGCATAAAACATGGTGCACGAAGAACTCTTGCTGTCCTTGTGGACCCGTTTCCATCCTCCTCCTGATTCACAGCTGGGCGGCTGTGAAATACTTTGTGCTGAAGAGAGCTCTAGATACCCACTGAGCGGCTACAGGGGCTCTGAAGAGGGGATTCGGAGGGGTTGCAGGAGACAGGAGTGGCAGGCAGCATGTAAGGGCTGACAGTGGCTCGGTTTTGTGATGTAAACAGCTGGGGAGTGAGGAGGCACTCAGCCGGCGGCAGCAGATCCCACTCTCAGCTGCTTGCAGAGCGTTGCTGCTTTCAGCACCCAGCGAGCGGCACATACAAGGTGATGTAAATAGAAGGGCAAGGATGTGAGTGTGCATCGGACGTGGACAAAATATAAAGGAATAACAGATTAATCACATGCAGAATACAGCAAGTGAAAAACAAAAAAATATATAATCCTGGAGTGCACTTTTTAGTAAGGATCTTGCACAGTGAAGTGGCTACTGTGATTTGCAAAAAAACATAGATCACCTCATGAGAGAAACACACATAGGGGCAGATTTACAAGACCCTTGCGCCACTTTTGCGGCACTTTTCCCATGTTAAAAGTGACGCAAAAGTGGCGCAAGGGGCTTTTAAATCTGACCCATAGTCTCAAATGGGAAGGGGTAGAAGAAATAGTACCTGCATCGCAGTGGACGTCCACTAATCAAGGGAAACTATTCTGCTGTTGAGCAGTGCTGTGTGTTTGGTCGCGGACCAATTAGGAGGCAGCAAAGAACAGTGATGCTGGAGTCAACTTAAGAAAAGCAGCGGGCATGATCACAATTATTGTAGTTAATCCAACATGTCTTTCAGACAGCGCATGCAAACTTCTAGGCTTCTCCTAAAAAGGCACAGCAGTATCATCCGATAACCGAGGTCTTAGTAAATGGGCAATTAGGCCCTGAGTTAAACTGTCACCAGGTGCAATTCCAAAATGCTTTCACTGATAACCTCCACTTAAGTCGAAAATAAATAAAACAACAGCCTTATGTTATTCTGAAAAATCCAGGAGCCCAATGCTAAGCTATTAGTAACTGCACCACAAGCTCCGTGCTGCTCACTAAATCATTTCTCATAAAGCACATTCACAAAATTCTTGAAATTGTGCCCCATGCCAAACCATGCACTTTTAGAATATTTTACATGCCCAAAAGCCCAATAGAAAAGCACACGGCAACACACTTTCCACCATCTGCTCCGTAACTCTCGTACCGGGTAACACCGATATTTCCAACTAATGGACTGACCACCTCAAAGAGTCCGTCAACAAACTCTCCATGTCAGTTACAACAGATGTGCTTTTACTGTAAAATGCGATTGGTGCAAATCACGTGAAACAAACCAACTCGCACCAACGTGAAAAATAGAAATTGCAGAATTAAAAACTGTTACAAAAAAACCTCCATATGCATTTGTCTTGAAGATAGCACGTACTTGATTCTTGTTATTGATCTGTACAGGAGCCTCACCAGTGCCTAATGACTTCAGCACATGTTCTGGTTTCTCCAGTGCCCGCCCCAAAACACAGCTCAGCATCAGCTGTCTTAAACACGCATTTATCTATCTGTGCAAAACCCTTTGTAACTTACCTATGTTTATAGCTTCACATTTGGCTTCCAGGCACTTCAAAAATGAATAGGAACCCTTGCTGGCATGTGCGTTTATGCTAACCTATTTATCGTGCTTGAGTGCCCCAGGTGCAAGGTCCCTACAGTATAAGCTCCCCTGCAAATGGAAAACACCAAATGTGCATCCCCAGACACTAATTCTACTGAGTGTGATGGGCTTCACAATGAAGCAATGGCTTGAACTTACAGTCAGACACAAATGAGAAACATTCTATAAATTATTTAATTGGCTCTCCAAATAGAGAGTAACATTGACAATTCGATAGATAATTCCTTCCTTCATTGAATTAATAAATACATATTTTGAATTGTGAACAAGTTTCATAACAAAAACTATTCACCTTCTTGTTTCACTTATCACCCTGCTATTGTAGGATCAGTAGGGCTGATGGTTGGTTCAATGTTGATGAAATGAGAATGTGAAATAATGTGTGCATTTGCCAGCACTAGCGATTGCTTATCATTTAGAAAGGTGTCCTTAATGCTATCGCTTATTGCTGCACATTATTTCAAATGTTATAGAGATAACATGTCGAGTACAATATGCAGATATATCGGTATACAACGGTTACAACGCAATTTTTACAACGCACTACCACTACAACGCAGGCATTACAACGCATACCATTACAACGCATTGCGCTGGGGGGCGCTCTAGGATAGGGAATAAGTTTAATTTTATATCCAACACCTTCCCTAGTGTCCACGGGGACTGGAGTTGGAATATAAAATTATACTTACCACTATCCAGCACCTCTAAGCGCTATGCGTTGTAACGGTATTCGTTGTAAATACCGCGTTGTAATGGTATGCGTTGCAAAAGTATGAGTTGTAACGTCATACATCCAGATATATCACATGACAGAAATATATTGTCCTACATATTGTTTACAAATTTATGAAGGATATTCCCCTGCCACAATGTTGTCAGCTGTGAGCCTGGCGTAGTATGATCCCATCTTTCATATGATTTCTGAGTAGGGCCCTTAGGGCCTGATTCACAAAGGAAAAGTTAGACCAAAAAGTCTAACTTTGACCAAAAGCGGTGCATGGCTTGATGCCGACTGAAGATGGCTGGGCGTCGCTGAAGCTCCTTGCAACGGCACCAGAAGTGGCCTCATAGGAGCGGCTTCTTTAACATATTACTGGCTTTGCTGCCAGGTATGTGTTTTGGAAGTAAGCAGAATGCCACTCTTTATTTTCTCCTGTGATGGGAACTTGTAAAACTTTCTTTTCATCTGCTGACAATATTTTGTTGCGCACTGAGGAGAAGTTTAGCAGTATGACAACACAAGTCTGAACAATCCTCAATGAATGAATGAATGAAGCATGTCAATAGTTGTCAATCTCCTTTACTTTATGACCTCTTTCAAGCTGCAATTTCTATCGATTTGGAACACATATCCCAGAGACTTGGAAAGGATCTTTACTACAACCTATCCACAAAAAGGGCAATACCCGGGACCCCTCAAACTATAGGTTGATAGCCCTTTTAGACATTGAAGCGAAAGGTTATGCTAGCCTCCTGCTACAAGACCTGCAGAGCTGGGCTGATGAAAATGAAATCCTACCAAGTTGCCAAAATGGCTTTAGGCCTGGGGCGTCCACAATAGATAATATTTTAGCCCTTGCATACATAATAGAACAGACTACACAGAAAAAGTTGCCTCCTCTATTTGCATGTTTTGTGGACTACTCCGCGGCTTTCGATGGAGTGAATCGGGGTCTGCTTTGGCGGAAACTACAAGGCTGGGGAATACCAGAGATTCTTTTAAAGGCAATAATTAGCCTTTACACTGGAACTTGGGTACGGGTGAAAACTTAAATGAACTCAGCTACCAAAAAGATTCCAACAGACCGTGGTTTAAAACAAGGTTGTGTATTGGCGCCTTTGCTTTTTAACTTATATACGGCAGACCTTGCTAAAAGTATTCTTAATGCAAATCTTCTATCTCCGAAAATTGGCTCAAATAGAATATGTTTAATGCAGTATGCAGATGATATGGTGCTATTAGATCAAACAAAAGTAGGCATGCAAAGACTATTGGACGCACTAAATCTCTATAACAACAAGAATGACCTAAGAGCAAATGCAGGAAAAACAAAGGTAATTATATTCGGAAAGTATGCCAACAAACTCGGACAGCATTGGAGGTTGGGCAACTTGAAGATAACAACAGTGCCCAAATATAATTACTTAGGGGTTTGGCTAATGAGTAATGGGAAATCAACAGCTTATCTTGCTTCAGCCGAAACAAAGGCAAAGGCAGTGACGTTCGCTTTGTGCAAGCTGAATGCTAAACTAAATAGCCCAACAACAAAATCCATTAGAAGAGTTATAAGGGCCAAGCTGCTTCCCTCAATAACATATGGCCAGTTAGCATTTCCTGCGGCTTTTGTTAATAGCCTCGAACATATTAACTGCCGAGCCTACAAGCGAATTTTCCAGATCCCAGCGCATACACGAAACATCCTGGTGCGACTGGAATTTGGGTTGACCAAACAAAACTATGAGCACTGGGCAACGCTGGTGCATTACTACCGAGGGGTTTGTGCGGCCCCTCCGAACACAATGAAGTCAACCCTGAAAATGATCTTTATGAAAGCCAATAATTCTTGGAGTAACGGCCTGAAAACTGCCTGCACTGCATTACAGATTGATATGACCAAACTGCAGGATCTGACTTATCAGCCTGGTACACTAAAATCTATATTAAAAAAACAAGTTAGAGCATTATCCAGAGAAGAAGATATGAAGGAGTTGAATTATTCCAAAAGTAACATTGGGATACTTGTAAGCTCCTATGAAGATCGGTTATGGCAACCATACCGCGATTCTGCATTAAACAAGATAATTTTAAAGCAAATCTTAACAGTGAGGCTTATGGCATTGCCGATAAAAGATATCAACAGGCGCTGGAAAACCCTAGAGGCGATTACCACCTGCAGACTTTGCCACCAGCATGAAGAATCCATGGTCCATTTGGTCTGCATATGCCATTGCCTAATACAAGCACGTCGCACTCTACTAAGGCCATTGTTTTTAAAATATGGGACACGTAATTGCAAGGATGCCATGAAACTCTTGTTTAGCCTGGAGACACCGATGGAATTGGCTAGGTTCGCCAAATTTGCACATAAAGTTAAAGAACGTTTAAGTAACGCACCTTGCACTTTAGAACTTCAAGACTGCACTTTGGGCATGCCCAGACTCTGATTTGCACGCTGCAACAAGCTGTATTTATTTTGCACTTTGTTGGAATCTCTACTCCAAAATAGGCCTTTGATTGCCTTGAATTCATAATTGATACATGGGTTTTAATGTTTTTTTTAATCTATGAGCTGTATTTTTAGGATTTGCTTTACAGGATCTAGTGCATCCAAATGTGTAGCAGTTCACAATGATTACTGTAGCAAGCAAGTTTTGTGGATATTTTATAGGACACTTTTTGTAACAATTTTTGTTAATTGAACAATAAAATATATTCATTCATTCATATTCTTTTTGCATGACTTTATAAAGTTACATTGCCTTGATTGTGTTTGCATTTTTTTCAGCATGTATTTGACTATTTTCCACTCTGCCTATTCTTAGTAAGTTTTAATTCAACATATTATACTGTGCTTTCGATTAATTTAATGCTTCTTCTGTGGAGAATAGTATAACCCTGGGCGTAGTTCGCGTAGTAGCGCTATGCATGGCTGCACAAAGTGCACTTCGTACTACGCAAGCTACGCATTGTGCAAAAATGCTGTTCACACAGATTTCACAGTGCCGAATCCTTGTCAGCACTGTACTATCAGTGCATCCGAACCTTGCACTGTGCAAGTGGTCATTTTCTGCTGCTCGAGTAGATTTCTACTCGAGCAGCAGCTTTCTCAAAGCGAACTGGTAGTTTCTCATCGCGAGAGGTCGGGAGCATACGAGACCACTCGCAATGAGAAACCTGACAGCCTGTGTTGAGAATCTCACCAGGAGGTTTATTTTCTATGTTCTCGATCGGCGACTTAATGTTGCTGATCGCGAATAAGGAAAAAGTCTCGCCGGTATGTCATTTTGCTTGCTCGCGGTCGCCAACTTGACGTTGAGGACCACAAGCAAGCAAACAATGATAGCTATGTTACGCTACACATATTTGCACTGTGCTACGTGCAATTCTCGAAGTAGCGCAAACTTCGCAAACTAGGTGAGCGTAGCGTAGTACTTCGCCCAGAGTTAGAGTAATATCTACATTGGGGAATATTTTAAAGCACTAGTCAGTTTGTTTTATTATTTGAGATACTTCTCAGCTACTCACAATTGTCTCCTACGTATAGGCAGATGACAAAATAAGAAGTACTTGACCAAAATGTCTTCAGGCAACTCCCTTAAACTTTATCCTGCACATTGCAATTACTTCAAAATGGAGAGTGCTTCACAGCATAAGACTACTGGTACCTCTTCATTCACAGTCACACCTACTATAGTTGTCCAATCAAAAACTGGCAAAGCGTCAGTAGAAAGGCTTAGGAAAGATCCATAGTCACATTCTAAGTCTCCTCCTAATGCCTCTGTGAATCTGTTATTGGAGGAAATAAGAGCTTTGCACCCCTTCATGGAAAAAAACCTTAAGGATAGACTACAGAATCTTTGAACAGATTGAATATTATGGAGGTACTTGTCTCTAGTGTGGAGCTACAACATTGACATTTCAAGGATACTCCTTCTAAGGTCATTTTTTTCAGGAAGAAGTAAGCAGGTTGAAGATTAATGAAATTGCAACAGAAGAAAGAACTATTTGATTTATGACCTATTTGAAGGTACAGAAGGAACACATCATATCTCTTTTTTTAAGTAGTATTGTTAGCATGTTCTGGATAGTATTTAATAGCTCCTACTAACCAAAATGCATTTTTGCTCACAGGATTGATATTATGTTGTCTCATGTTCATATCTCACGAAATATGTTTCATTGCCCTTCGTGTGCTTCCTTTTTCTCTGGTGTTTCGACATACCATCTTCTCATGTGGTCTCCCCCCATCCTCATATGCATTTGTCTTGAAGATAGCACGATTTGATTCTTGTTATTGATCTGTACAGGAGCCTCACCAGTGCCTAATGACTTCAGCACATGTTCTAGTTTCTCCAGTGCCCGCCCCAAAACACAGCTCAGCATCAGCTGTCTTAAACACGCATTTATCTATCTGTGCAAAACCCTTTGTAACTTACCTATGTTTATAGCTTCACATTTGTCTTCCAGGCACTTCAAAAATGAATAGGAACCCTTGCTGGCATGTGCGTTTATGCTAACCTACTTATCGTACTTGAGTGCCCCAGGTGCAAGGTCCCTAAAGTATAGGCTCCCTTACAAATAAGAAGGAAAAAACCAAATGTGCATCCCCAGACACTAATTCTACTGAGTGTGATGGGCTTCACAATGAAGCAATGGCTTGAACTTACAGTCAGACACAAATGAGAAATATTCTACTATTTCTATAAATTATTTAATTGGCTCTCCAAATAGATTGTAAAATTGGCAATCCGATAGATAATTCTTTTCTTTATTGAATTAATAAATACATATTTTGAATTGTGAACCTTCTTGTTTCACTTATCACCCTGCTATTGTAGGATCAGTAGCGCTGATAGTTGGTTCAATGATGATGAAATGAGAATGTGAAATAATGTGTGCATTTGCTAGCACTAGCGATTGCTTATCATTTAGAAAGGTGTCCTTTATGCTATCCATCTTCTCATGTGGTCTCCCCCCATCCTCATCAACATTTCCCGTACGTATGTTCATTTTTTGTGTTATCTTAATGTTATAAAACTCTCTGTTTCGGTTGCATTTTTCACTTTTCTATCCCTTTTACTTCTCTTTTTGCTTTCATTTTAAATTCTTCATTCATGTTATATGTCCTTTGGACATGTAACCTTGTCTTTTCATTATTATTGATTTTATAATTTCTAAAAATGTTATGATGCTTTACATTCCCTTTAAAGATAAGTCAGTGTTTTTTAAATTGCACTGTTTCTTTTCCAGGTTTTTAATAGTGGTTTCTTGAAACGTCAGAGGTTTGAACTCTCATCAAAGTATCATAATGCACTTATCGAAATGTAAAGCATCCCTGCCAAGAACTACGCATCAGGCTTGATACTAACACATTTCAGTGTGGTGGTACGCATCACCGCACTGAAATGCAAAGTCATGCATATCAGTGCAGCTCCTCAGCTGTCAAGGTGGAGAGCTAGTATTCACACACCATACTGAGATTGAAACTAAACTGGAGTGGCAGTGCGCTGTGCTCCAGCATGTACTCTGACACAATGTAACAAAATTTACCTGACAGCATGGCGCATCTTTAAAACATCCGTGAGGACATCACTCACACTTCAATAGCCAAGGTGGGACATCCTGCTGCTAAACCCTTGTGGCTTCAGTTCAGGAGACTAAAGTTGCTGCCTTCAGTGGCAATCGCAGCGTTGCTCACACCGCACGTACCAAAGTAAATTATCTAAATATGTGGAATGGATACTGCAAATGATAGAGCGCAATGTCACCCGACTCAGATTACCATACTCACCTAGGACCATAAATAACATAAGATGAGATTTTAATCGGTTAACCTGTGCATTTCATTTAGGACCTCTACCATTGGCTTACCAATCTTCGTCATAGGTACCTGGAGTCCTAAGGGATCGAAGGTGTTAGAATAACCACAACTCGGGAAAAGTTTAAACTTTTAATCTAAAATCTTTAAAATGTCATAATCCAAGCACTGAATAAGAGAAAATTCTCAATTAGGAAAATAACGATTAGAAGGAAAATATGCAGAGTTTTTATAAAGCAGTCTTAACGCATTTTACAAGAGGGTGGGGAGAGAGAAGGAAACAATGCAATGACATACCCACACTGAATATTTACCTAGAATTGTGTGGAGAACTAACCCTGGCCATGGGTCATTTTAAAGTACAGAACCCCGAAAGTGCAGGCACCATAAAGGCAAGCAGGTACGGATCAGAAATCAGGCCAGGTAAAGCCAAATTAGATCAGGACAGGACCACCAAGGGCTAAGAACAGCACCCGCAGTTAAAGTTGCAATGCCTGTGTTACTCCCTCTCTGCAGCTAACAGCCAGAACCGGGTAAGAGTTATCGATTTCTCTGATCAAGTGCTTCGCCAGCACGTCAGCTCTGAAACCCCGATCTGGGTTTCAAATCTTCTGACTCAGGGCCCCGCCAGCACCACTGCTCCTGATCACCTTTCGAGTGCATTGGGTTATTGACAGGTCAGCTATTTGGGCAAGTCGGACAAATTAACTAGCTAAACCTACCCTAGTCATACTATTTTCCAGGTCGGTGTACCACCCCCCAATGTTGCAAGTGTAAGGATCCCCAATTCTGATTGGACACGAAGAGAGGAGAGGTCATCACACCATACCAAAATGAAACTTTTCTTGATGTTATTAAAATTAACGTTCCCGCCCATAACTTTATTTTCCCATGCACTTTTATTCCACCCGGAAATTAATGTATCAATCAGTAACAATAGCGTTCAGTATTTGTACAGTCCATCTTCTTCTCCTGGGGTTGAAAGTTCACGCTCCCAGGCACATCTTCTAGTGTACTGTAAGCTTGGCTGTGGTTCAATGACAAATTATTTAATCTCCTTCTGGAGTTTGACATGCGCAGTGTAGGTTTTCAAGATGGAGTGATAGCACCTTTCAGGCCCAAAGATTACCATACATGAAAAGTAGAAAAGAAACAGTTTTAGAACACAGAATAAATTAATGCACTGTATACTACTTATCTCTACTCTATTCCCATTACTTTATATTTAACTATTGTGTTAGAGTTAAGCAGAACAAACAGCTTAACAAAAGCAGCAATGCAAGCTTCTTGCATGCGAGGACATAAAGCAGCCATCTTAGTTCTAGTGCGCAGAAGCAAAAGATTCCCTCCAAAGGCAGAGAGTACGTCACGTCACGTCACATGAGTGTCACTGATGCATGCGCAGTAAGAAATCCCGGGGAGCAGCGGCCGTGTTAATCTAAGCGGATTATTTGTTAGTAAAAGCACATATGCAAGCTTCACTTAGATGTCATGAAATGCAATATTAATAGGACAAAAAAGTGTTGATTACTACATTAAGGTTATGTCGAGAAGACTGATTACAAGTTGCATTACAAGCGAATACTTGCTCCATCTCAACACTGGATGACCCACCAGTGGCTGAGTGAACCGCATGGACCGATGTGGCTGCTGGAGTGGTTCCCCAGCAGCACCAGCCCAGAGAACACGCCACCAGTCCACTTCAATAATGTGCAGAGCTGCAGTGAACTTGTCTCCGGAGTGAGTGCCGCCAAGAGGTGGACTATTACTGAACTGCTTGCCTGTCAGGCAAAATAATGAGAAATTTCCTAGTTAACACAAAGGAAAGTTTCAATTCTATTAAGGAGGCGGAGGCGAGGATTTTGCTAGTCCTTTCTCCATTTTATTGGACAGCAAGTTAGAAGTAAGAAAAAGCAATAAACCATGGACTACCCAAACCAACATGGCAGCGGTAGTCCTGGTAACATAACAACCAATCAGAGTCCAACAGTTAGCATATAGGGAGTCCCAGCTGTTAGTCCTTCCTCTTTCTTGGGTGCTGCCGCAGGAAAGAAGTCATCCATCCACTAGTCCGCTTTTTGATCGGAGCCTAGGGAAGAGAAACAATAATAATAATATCTCGTCCAGAACAATGTCGAACAATTCAAGAACATTGCAATGGAGTAAAAAGAACGAATTGCAAAGAGAATTAAACATCATTGCACAGTTTATCCATGAGAACATTAATACATAGGAAAAGGATACTTCCCTTAGACGAAGTAAAATCATCATAGTCCAGTCTCGAGAGGGAAGGCTCATAAAGCCTGGGTGGGAAAATCCTCGCCTCCGCCTCCTTAATAGAATTGAAACTTTCCTTTGTGGTAACTAGGAAATTTCTCATTCTATGTCAGGAAGCGGAGGCAAGGATTTTGCTTGTTCAAAGCTTACTCACCACCAACGATGCAGCCTCATGGATTGGCTTAAAGTAGAACTTTTTGAAAGTCGAATCCGAGGACCAATCCGCTGCATTCATGATATCTTCCAGGCGTCCACCAACCTGTACAGCCTTGGAAGCCATTGCACCTCTAGTGGAATGAGCCCCAAAGTCAGTGATGTTAATTCCAGCTTCTGACATAACCCACCTGACCCATCTGGCAATGGTGGGAGAGGAAACTGCCTTGAAAGGTTTCTTAACCGCAATAAGTAATTGTCTCTCGCCCGGAGGGCGGAGCTCAAGAGTAACATCCTCATATGTCTTAAGGCAACAAACAACACAGAGCTTAGGCGAATCTGGGAAAGCCGGATAAGTTACTGACCTGGCATTACATTTAGTTCTTCTTGAAACAGTAAACGTAACCCCTTCTGGGGTAAAAACCCTGGCTGATATATCCAGTGCACGAACATCTGACGCACGCTTATATGAAATCAGGCAGAGGAGAATCGCTAATTTGGCCGAAAGTTCCTTGCGGGAAAGGTACTGATTATCCTGCCAGGACTTTAGAAAATTCAAGACCACATTAACATCCCATGATCCTGAATAACGGGGCTCTGGGGGGCGCGAAAGGCGAATACCTTTAAGGAGTTTACAGACCCAATGGTGCTCACCAACCGGAGAGCCAACAACAAGGGCATGCCCAGCAGATATTGCCGACCTGAAAGAGTTAATTGTGCTGTACGCCAATTTCTTTTTGAAAAGATCAGCGAGGAAGTTAATCACGTCAGTGACAGAGGAGCCCATGGGATCCAGGTGCTTTGCCACACACCAACGAACCCATCTGTTCCATGCTGAGCTATAACGTTTAGTGGTGTTAGGGGCCCAGGCTCCTCGAATGAGGAGCTCAGCGTCTCTCGAAAGCGAGTCACAAGACCAACGTCCCCTGAAATCCTCCATGCCATGAGACGAAGATGGCCCTGGAGAACCAGCGGATGCGGGTGACCCAAGGGATCCATCAGAATGTGGTCGAACGACGGTAGCCGAAGAGGTTTGTCCCAGGACAGCTCCAAAAGAGAAGGGAACCAGCATTGAGCTCTCCAGATTGGCGTGATCAGAATCAGAAAAGCCCTCTGTCTGCGGACCTGAGCCGCCACCCTTTGAATGAAAAGGAAGGGGGGAAACGCATAAGCTGGAAACTGGGACCAGTCCTGTAGGAAGGCATCCACTGCTTCCGCACCCGGATCCGGTTTCCAGCTGTAGAAGCGGGGCAGGTGGGCATTCCACCTGGACGCAAATAAGTCCATCACTGGAAGACCCCAAAGATCCGAAATTCTCTGGAATACTGAAGGATCCAGCCTCCAGTCGCTGGCATCTCGAAAATTCCTGGACTGCCAATCCGCTACTGTGTTCAGATCGCCTGGGAGATACTCCGCCGTGACAGAGATCTGGCGAAGAAGGCAATAGTTCCAGAAGTCTTTCGCAAGATCCGCTAGGACCTTGGAATGCGTGCCTCCCAACCGATTGATGTACCTGACAGCAGTCGTGTTGTCCATTCAAAGAAGAACACAACACGAAACCCTGGTCGAGGTGAAGGAGCGGATTGCGAACGAGCCCGCAAGGAGCTCCAAACAATTGATGTGGAGGTAAAGTTCCTCCTCCGTCCACCTGCCGCCCACCGAGAGGGAGCCGCAACGGGCGCCCCAACCCTGGCGACTGGCATCTGACTCGATCACAAGATCTGGACGGGAACCGAAAATCGCCTTCCCGTTCCAAGCATCCATGTGATCTAACCACCAAAGAAGTTCCGATCGGGCTTCCAGATTTAAGGAAATCAGTTCCGAGTAAGTGAGGCCCTTGCGAAGATGAAACGTCTTCAGTCTCTGAAGAGCCCTGTAATGAAGAGGGCCTGGAAAAATGGCCTGGATCGACGAAGACAGTAAGCCCACAATCCTGGCCAATTGGCGGAGGGATATTCGATCCCGCCGGAGAACCTTGCGAATCTCCTTCTTGATCTTGGAGATCTTTTCGGAAGGAAGATGAAGCGTCGCATCCGTAGTTATGATCAAAAAGCCAAGGAAAGTCATTTCCTGACGAGGAAAGAGATCCGACTTCTGGGCATTGATGATGAAGCCCAGAGACTGAAGAAGGGTTATTGTAACCTGAAGATGGTGAAGAAGGAAATCCTTGGACTGACTCATTAAAAGAATGTCGTCCAGGTAAACAATCAGACGAATCCCCAGGGTACGGAGATGCTCTACCACTGGGCGCAGGAGTTTGGTAAACTACCAAGGTGCTGAGGAAAGACCAAAGGGAAGCGTACGAAACTCGTAAACCTGATTCTTCCACAGAAACTGGAGGAATCGACAATGAGGAGGAAAGATTGGAACCGAAAGATAAGCATCTTTCAGATCCAAGCGAACCAACCAATCGTTCTGCAGCAGAAGGTCTCTCAAAAGATGGATGCCCTCCATCTTGAAGTGTCTGTAGATCAGCCATTCGTTGAAGGAGCAGAGGTTGATTACAGGTCTGAACCCCTTGCCCTTCTTTTCCACAAGGAAGATGTTGCTGAGGAAACCGTTTGGGTGAAGCACCGAGGGGATGATGGCGCCTTTTTGTAACATTGCCCGAACCTCTAAATCTACAAGTTCTTGTTCTGTGACAGAAAAAACTAGAGGGCGAGGACGAGAAGGTTGAACGGGGGAACCGTAAAATTCGATGTGAAACCCCTGAACAGTCTCTAGAACCCAAGGATCTGAAGTTATTGACGACCAGGCCTGGGGAAACAATGCTAACCTTCCCCCCATTTGAACCAGAGAGATGATACGAAATCTTACCATTAAATCCTCTGGAGTTGGACTGGTATCCACCACGTCCTCTGCCTTGGCCTCTGCCTCCTCTGGAAGGGTAAAAAGTACCCTGTCGCCATCATTCCAGCCGTTATTTCTTTTGAATTGGCCTCTATTGGGGCCTTGCTGGACCTGACGGCCGGAAGAGCGACCCCTGCCTCTGCCGGCCCCGCCAAAAACCTTTTTGGGAAAAAATCTTTTCATAGAAGCCTGAGCCTTGTCCAGAGCAGAAAAGGTTGCCACAAACTTCCCCAACTCCTTCACAAAGGGGTCTCCAAACAAAGCACCCTGCGCAATTGGGCCTGCCTCAGAAGACGACAACTCTCCTAGTTTTGGATCAATCTTAAGAAGTAAGGATCGTCGACGTTCCGCCGAAAGCGCGCAATTGGCATTGCCAAGAAGGCACATTGCCCGTTGCGACCAACCAGCAACGTCATCAACCGACATCGGTAAGCCCGACTCCTTAGAACGTTGGGCCACTTCAATTATTTTAGTGAGAGGGCCCACGACATCCAAGAGCTTATCCTGACAGGCTTTCCATGACCTATCTATACCCTTTTTAGGGTCCTTGATATATTTGGCGAAGAAGGTACACAACTTGGGATCAATCTCAGGGGTGCATGCCACTCTAAAGGGAAGGGAAGGGCGTGGGCACTCAGAACGCAGGCGAAGGCGAACATCCTGAGGTAAAGGCTGTCGAAGCTTAGCTGCGACATAATCAGCTGTAGACTGCTCAGGAAACCACTCCGATGACCTGGGTCTTACAATAGTAGATGGGTCAAACATATTAGGAGGCACAAGATCACCCTCCGTAAGACTAGGAGCACTGGGCTTTGGGCGCCAAGACCTGCTCACATCAGAAAAATCCTCTGAGGAAGCGTCCTCATCCTCATCTACGTACTCGTCCTCCTCATCATCTCCCTCGATGGGGAACCCCTCCTCCGGGTCAAGGTCCTGGGTGGCAAAACCACCAGTCTCTCCGGGCGAGTCGTCCCCACGGTAGGGTGCGCTTCTAAGCGTGCGCGCACTCTTACGAAAGACTTCAGATAATTTACTGAAGCCTTCCAGGTGCCCCGCGTCACGCTTCCTGGCCGTACGTGGAAGAGCACATGGAACACCACTGGGCCCTGACCCACTGTCCCCAAAAACACCTGTATCATTCTTGAAAACATGGGCTGACAGTCTATTTACACTGTCCTGCAGAGGTGCCAGAGCTTGAGCTATCGCAGAAGAGAGAAGCCTGTCTACCTCTGCAGGAGGGTGCAAAGGGGTCAGTTGTGGCTGATCATTAGGAGCCACCAACTCAACAGTAGAAGGACCGGACTGCATTTTAGCAGAAAAACTGGTACCCATACACAAACACCCCAACTATATATAAGGGGAAACCCTTCACACAGGTACCACACAGGCTAACACAAATGAAAAAGCCTGAAACACAAAAGTTCTGACAGAGATTAAATTGAAATTTATAAAATTCAGTCAGAAAAGAATTCCTGCCGTCAAAAACGGCTTCAGTGTGAGGGAAGAGGCCAAAAAACTAAAGAAGCGCAATGCCTCAGCGCGTTTCTACTCAAGCGCGAAGAGCGCTGAGGAGAACAGCTGGTCGGCGTCAGAAGCCGACACCAAGACCGCGCACGCGCGAAGAAGAAACGCTCGGGCTGAAAGCCTCCCGCTTCAGAAACACAACAACACAGCCTACAATGAAGGCAAAGTCAATTCTAGTCAAGCGATATCCAAACAAAGCTGTCAACATTCAGAATCAAAACTGCCACGACAAAGATAGTTAGCTCAAGTAAAACGTGACTTATCTTGCCGAGGCAGCAATGGAGAAAGAGGAAGGACTAACAGCTGGGACTCCCTATATGCTAACTGTTGGACTCTGATTGGTTGTTATGTTACCAGGACTACCGCTGCCATGTTGGTTTGGGTAGTCCATGGTTTATTGTTTTTTCTTACTTCTAACTTGCTGTCCAATAAAATGGAGAAAGGACTAGCAAAATCCTCGCCTCCGCTTCCTGACATAGAATTGAAGTGCACAATATGATGACTCTAAAATTTGCTAACTGTAGTATTCAGGAATACTGAGTTCCTAAGGAAATAAAAAGGGCACCTGTGCTTTTTTCCTAATTAACAATTTTGTGTCTAAAAAAAGGAAAATATCTCAAGTGTATTCTAAAATATTACTCCAGAATATTAAATGTCTTGAACATACATATTCCACTTCTCGTACTCAGCATTTTTTGCAACATCTCATTAATGCTAAGTTAATTTTCAACAAAGTACCTACTGACTCTGCCTCACCTTACCTTCTAAAATGTAGTGCCAAATATTACAGGGCCCAAAATTAGTCAGGTAAGTTGTTAGCAAATTATATTAAAATGAGACAAAATTGACTTTTTCTTGAATCAATTATAGATGACACTGATCAGACTTACTCCATTGGCTCAGACAATTTTAGATCAATTTCCTAATGTGTATACCAACTTATATATGTCCGAGCATTCACCTTCAGACCAAAACATTTTACAACATCTTTACTGTATTCAAAAACTGGATTTTTCCCAAATGGATTTGACATCTTTGGGAAAGAGGATATATTTTACATAATTAGATCCTACTATAATTTCCTTTAAAAAAAAGATAAGACTCCATGACTTTAGTGTGGAAATATATATAAATTTTTCAAAAATACTCTTCCCCAAATTACTTACTTCAATCCAATCTTCTTTGGACTTCCACTTTTTCTGGATCTTTTCTCAAAGCACTTATTTGCCTCATCCCGAAAGATGGAAAAGTTCTGTATTTTTGCAAAAATGACAGACCCCTCTGTCTGGTCAATTTAGATGGCAAACATTTCACTAATGAACTGGCTTCTAGATTGCAATCCTTTCTCCATACTCTTTTAGGAAAGGGGCAATCAGGCTTTGTTTAGGGAAGCTAAGTTTCAGACATTACCTGTTTGTTCTTCTTCATTATTTCAAACTCTGCTGATCTACCTGAATCATTAGCAGCCATTGCTTTAGATGCCAAGATTGATTTTGGTCAGGTAAACTGGTATTTTATTTTGGTTTGGCCTGAAAATCATTAATTTAATATCCCTTTTGTACTTATCTTTCCGGGCTGCCATTTGTGCTAATGGCCTCAATTCTGCTTATTTTACCTTGGGAAGGGGAGTAAGACAGGGATGGCCCATTTCTACATTTCTTTTTAATATGGCATTTGAACCTTTCTTATCTAGAATTAGAAAAAACACACTTATTAATGATTTTTCAAAAAATGCTCCACAAATTAAGTTGTGGAGCATTAAGCTACATATGCAGATGGAATGTATGATTAAACAACTACCACTTTCATAATGAGTGCCTAAACCATGAAGGCTAAAGAACAAATAAATCCTAACCACTGTGTATTCAACCACAACTTACTTGAACCACGAAAATGTATCTATTGCCATATTGTTGGAATCTACCACTACGTTCAAAACAATGCACAATTGAAATCTGAAAAAAAATGCAATTAAATGCAACAACACTGCTAATGAAAAGTATTTTTAGTAAATAATCTTGAAATTAGCAATTAAATATTTGTTTATTGAAAATACAAACAAACTTACAAGGAGACAGTAATGGACGGTAGAAAACTGTGAAATATAGGTCCATCAAATAACAGTAGAAGAGCTAGAGAGGGTATGGAAGAGACCAATCTTTACTGAGATAGATAACGCGGATTCGGCCCTCTCCAAACTTATTGATTCCCTCACAATGGCAGTAGACACTCTAGCACCGCTAAAACTGCATAAACAACATCCCACCTCTAAGCAAAAAGTATGGTACACCAAAGCACTTAGAGTAGGGACACAGGGTTGTATAAAAATAGAGAAGAAGTGGAGGAAAACCCAAACAGAGGAGAATAAAAGGGCACATAAAGAGGCTCAATCGAATTATTATAAAAATATAAGGCTGGCCAGGAAAAACAGTCTTATCCAGCAACTTGATGAAGCAGGCAATTCCTCTAAAGAGCTTTACAATATACTACAGACCTTTGTAAAACCGATGGCCTGCGAAAGTTCGGATGATTTTTCACAGCCCCTCTGTGACGACATCTCCCTGTTTTTTGAAAATAAAATCAACACGATCTATGATAAAATCATGATAGCCTCCAGTAACATGAACAGCTCTCCTAGTCCACCTAAATCACCCATACTTGGGGACCATTCAATTACCACCTTTCCATCTATTAATGATACTTATTTCTCCAATCTTATCAGTCACATAAAATCTGGGTCCCCGGATGATTTTTTACCTGCCAAAATGATCGCCCCCTTGAGTACTTTGATTGGACCTGAGGTCATATCTGTATTAAATCTCTCACTCAAGGAAGGGCAGGTACCTATGGAATGGAAGAGAGCGGTGGTGAACTATATTCGTAAGAACACAGCATACCCATGGACGGATCTTTCCAACCTCCGACCCATCTCCCTTTTGCCATACTTTAGCAAGATGGCCGAGAAGCATGTGAACACCTGTCTGTAAAAATACATCGAGACAGCGGGAGGTATGGACCCCTCGCAATTGGGGTTCAGACCCAATCACAGCACCAAATCTGCCCTCCTCTCAGTGACCGATACGATCAGGATGGCACTAGATGGAGGGGCCTCAATGATTCTGGTGCTGTTAGATTTGTCCGCGGCCTTCGACACGGTGTCACATGAGATTCTTCTCGGCTGCCTGCGGGAGGTGGGAATAAGGGGTGTGGCGCTGTCCTGGGTAGAGAGTTTTCTCACAGGCCGCTCACAAGGTGTCAGATTGGGCTCCCTTCAATCCATCTCTAGGGAGCTCACCACGGGAGTGCCACAAGGCTCATGTCTAAGCCCCACACTATTTAATGTGTATGTGGCTCCCTTGGCTGGCATTGTGAGAGAATATGGGTTCACCCAGGTGTCCTACCCTGATGACACCCAGCTCCTGTTCCCTTTCCAGTCCCTTACTCCAGCAATAAGGAAATCTTTTGCGGATGGTATGAGGGCCGTTTCTAACTGGATGGCTACAAACTGCCTTCAATGCAATGTAGGCAAAACAGAGGTGATGTTATTCGGAGAGGCCCCGCTTCTGTGGTCCCCAGAATGGTGGCCTCTAGATCTCGGGCCAGTGCCAAGTCCAAAACAGACCGTTAAAAACCTCGGAGTACATCTGGATCAGGCACTGGTGCTTAAAGAGCATGCCAATCAAGTTGCTGGTCTATGTTTCCACACCATCGGACTTCTGCGACGTGTTTTTCCACTCTTGCCTGACTATCATCGCAAGACTTTGGTCGAGACGTTGGTGATCAGTAGACTAGACTACTGCAATGGCCTGTTCATCTCGGCCAATGAGGAACAACTTAATCGTCTGCAAGTGGTCCAGAACACCGCAGCAAGACTGGTACTCAATGCCCAGCCTAGAACCCCCTCCCGCCCGCTTCTAAATAGCCTTCATTGGCTGCCTGTTCGGCAGCGGGTTAAATACAAAATTTGTTGTACCATTCACAAATGCCTTTTTGGCACAGGCCCTAAATACCTAACGTACAAGTTCATCCCTTATAGTCCTGGAAGCTCTCTGCACTCAAGCAACCAGCAACTGCTTCAGGTCCCCAGGATTAAGAGAGCAAGACAGGGAGGGCGTGCCCTCTCCTACAAAGGCCCCATTCTCTGGAACTCACTTCCACTTGCTTTAAAAACTAATTTAATTTTTCAATCCTTTAGGAAGGGCCTTAAAACCTATCTTATTCGACCTCATAATAGTTCAATGGTAGTTCTACTATTCAGTTATCAGTACAGCATCCGCACCTATGCGCAAGCGCGGAGATACCCCTTTGGGGGTCGAATCCTGCGCTATATAAGAAAATAAATAAATAAAATAAATAAATCATCTATTTTTTTACAGTATTGATAATGGCTGTATGACATAGGTTAAAAAGTACTTAAAATGCACTGTTCAAAGTGATTATTAAAAAAACAAGTGCCACAGAAAATACATTTAAAAAACAAAATCGGATTCCTGAACATATTTTCATTTTCAATAGGAATTGACTCGAATAAAACATATACAAAACGGCTAACTACCCACATAGACATTCGCATCGAGCACAGGTCATCATTGCATCATTGAAAAACAACCCTACAGTGCCATCCACTGGCCTCACAAGGTAAATTAAAACAAAGTATTATAACAAAAACATAAAATATACTAAGGAAATGTACAAATCAATTTAATTAAAATATCTTTAAACTTTTTACAAAATTGAAAATAGTAAGCAAAAACATACAAAACAATATATATAACTAATATTATTGGTTTAGGAGGTCGTGGTTCAGGTCCAGTAGTGGTGTAGGAGGTTGTGGTTTAGGTACAGGTAGTTGTTTAGGATTCGTTGTTAAGCCCACTCGTTGTTACAATTTCGTTATTAAGGCCGTTTTCCATGCAGATGATAATTGACTATTTATATCAACTCCTCAATCTTCTCCTAGCGTTTCTGTCTGAGGTTGCATCTAATGCTTTGGTTTCTGGACATATAATAAATACTGACAAATGGAAAATGTTACCTTTGAACAAATTTGCCTCTAAACATGACTTTTCTTTCTCAAACTTTGAATGGCAACTTAACCAAATTAAATACCTCGGTCTTCAATTTATGTCACATAGTGCTTCCATCTCCACCATTTTTGATATGTGCATCCATAGTATTACTTCATTAACAACTAGACGGCATCCTCTACTCTTATCTTGGAGAGTAGGTTAGATACCATTAAAACGATGTTAGTCCCTATTATTCGTTTTGTGTTTCCATAATCCCATTAAAAATTCATCTTAAATCATGTAAGATTTACTCTATGTTATCCTACTTTCTCTGTAATAGTAAAAATTCTCATATCTCATTATCTAAATTGAAGTGCCCTGTTAGACCTGTCTGCTTCTGGGAAGACTCTAACCACCATGATTTATTTTTGTCCCCCTTAGCCTCCCAGAGTTTCTATTTTTATTTTTTTACATGTGTCCATCAGGAGTTTTTTTAATGCTGTCAGGGGGCTAGGTGTTCCTTGGCGATGACGCCATATGGCCGAGATACCCGCCACCCCCTCTCAACACAAACCCCAAAAGGAGGGAAACCGGAAACAGTTCTTGAAGTTTTTTGGAAGTGGGATGGAGTGACCATCCCGGCCGTATTTATTAAAACAAAATTAAAACATTAAACGTTTCATGTTATGTACAATTTCATTACCATATTGCGATGTTTGGCTAACCATAACAGATTCTCTAATACAGAGGTTCTCCTAGCCGAACTAGCATCCTACAAAACATTTCTTGACATATTGAAATTGTACATCCTAACGTTTAAGGGCCAACGGCAAGGTCATAACCGGTGTCAAGATCCCTAACCAGCAGACTTACCCCTCCCACTTGGGATGGGCGACAGCACGGAGGCGTACCTCAAGTGCAACTACTACCAATTTCCCTTGACTTGACGGGGGCACCTAAAGACTCGACGCCAGTTAAAGGTCGTTCGAATACTCGTGTGAGGTATCTATAAGGTATCGTAGACCTTATCCCAACCCCACACAACTTACCGCATCTGCCGTCGCAGATGTCACTGGCCCCGGGAAATTCCCCAGGAGGGGGCTGTAACCCCTCCTACAAAGGAAGGGGCCTTGACCGCCTTTCCTTTACTTCCGGCGACCCATCCTTAGAAGGGACCGCCTCCCCATTGAGGGGCCAATGGCCACCTCTCCCGAGCGCTCCCATCCGTGTTGGGTGACGCCCACTCATAGGGATCTACTAATTAGTGCTCACCGATCATGACCTTACCGCCTACCAAAATAAATACGACAGTGCTAACTAAACCTGAGAATACATTGGCCACTATGACCGAAAGAGCATGCATAAAATTCAACACTAAACTGAATCTCTTTAATGGCAAAAACGTACTCAAACCGATCATTCTTTATTCAACTCAACATCAACATGACACTACAACCTGCAAACGAAAACAGAAGCAAAATTAATCAACTTTATTACAAACAACTGGCTGTCTTCAGGGGCTGGTGGGTGGGTCAAAATTGGCTCTTCGTTCTGTCCCGAGCTCACGTGTAGCGAGGAGGTGCAGCTTCAGAGCACAAGAACAAGAGGATGTCTTCTGGTCTTGCGTCCCTTTTTATCCGTCTTCAGGGCGGGCGTATACCCGCCCCTGCCTGCCCCGAGGGCGTGGCTGGCTGCGTCAGTGTCTAGGCCAGCCCACTCTAGGGCGGGAACGGGCGCGCCCCAGCTACGCCGCTTCGGGCATACCAGCCGAGACGCGCCTCCCGCCCAAAAATGGCTTCCCGGGGGGATCGAGGCACTCTGCCATACGTTCGGGGGGACCGAGTTGGTCGCCCCTTTCCATATGGCCGAGATACCCGCCACCCCCTCTCAACACAAACCCCAAAAGGAGGGAAACCGGAAACAGTTCTTGAAGTTTTTTGGAAGTGGGATGGAGTGACCATCCCGGCCGTATTTATTAAAACAAAATTAAAACATTAAACGTTTCATGTTATGTACAATTTCATTACCATATTGCGATGTTTGGCTAACCATAACAGATTCTCTAATACAGAGGTTCTCCTAGCCGAACTAGCATCCTACAAAACATTTCTTGACATATTGAAATTGTACATCCTAACGTTTAAGGGCCAACGGCAAGGTCATAACCGGTGTCAAGATCCCTAACCAGACTTACCCCTCCCACTTGGGATGGGCGACAGCACGGAGGCGTACCTCAAGTGCAACTACTACCAATTTCCCTTGACTTGACGGGGGCACCTAAAGACTCGACGCCAGTTAAAGGTCGTTCGAATACTCGTGTGAGGTATCTATAAGGTATCGTAGACCTTATCCCAACCCCACACAACTTACCGCATCTGCCGTCGCAGATGTCACTGGCCCCGGGAAATTCCCCAGGAGGGGGCTGTAACCCCTCCTACAAAGGAAGGGGCCTTGACCGCCTTTCCTTTACTTCCGGCGACCCATCCTTAGAAGGGACCGCCTCCCCATTGAGGGGCCAATGGCCACCTCTCCCGAGCGCTCCCATCCGTGTTGGGTGACGCCCACTCATAGGGATCTACTAATTAGTGCTCACCGATCATGACCTTACCGCCACAGGCCCGGATAGTTGACCGGCTATCCGGGCCCCCCACAAAAGTCCTACCTAAAGGTCATGCTTCAACGTTTTTTAACCATGCTAAGAAGTCTCCTATGAGTAACTCATTCCCCACCCGAGACAAATGCACACCGTCCCCCAAATACATACTGTCATCATTGATACAACCATGCGAGATAGAATGCAATGTCTTGGAACGGAACAACCTACTCATTTTGTTATTAAGTTTTCTAACAGAATGGTTCAAAGCAGGAATCGAGATAGCCCCCCGCCACACTTTTCGTGGGATCATATGAGACCACGCGATTATGCACCCCGGAACTTTCCTCGCCAACCAACTTACAGTGGAAAGCATTGCCTCTAGGAGAAGTCGTCTACCGGTGGTGACCAAATCATTGCCCCCCAAATGTACTATGACTATAGACGGCGGTGACCTCGTCCGCGCTAACAAACCCTCAAAGAATGCTTGAAACTGGTCAATACAGAGACCGCCCCTTCCGTAGAAGGACACCCTGTACCCGTATTCCCAGGCTACGTGAATCATGTCACCTGCTTCGAATACGTCTGCGGCACGCCTCACGTATGAGTGGCCCACGACCCACACCTCCTTTTTCACAGCCGGTGATGTCTGACCGCTGGCCCGGTGTTGGGTCGACTGCATAGTCCGCCCTGCCTCGTAGGCTTGCGCAACTGAAAACCAAACAAAAACAAGAGGCGTGAGTACATCGTTACAGCTTTACAACATGTGCAACCGTACATACCTCTTATAGCAATTGGAGGACCAACGCCCCACTCGTTTTACTTGCTCAACATTAAGACCCCTGGCTGTAGCTTCAGTGGCAGCCCCTATCCGAAAGGAATGGGTCCCGAACTCGCCCGGGTCCAAGCCCGCTGCGGTAATTGACATCGCAAGCACCCGCTGAAACTGAAACTTCGTCAGTGGGGTGGCGTCCGCGTGTCTCAACAAAGTCCCCGCCCATGATGCCACCCTTCGTGCTAGGTAATCTTCTAAACACTTTACCGGACACATGGAGGACCCAGGAATCCTGCGAATGATTATGCAGTCACCCGTCCCATCTTGATCGGTCTTGGACCTGACAAAGGAGACAGTCATTGTCTCGCCCCTGATCTGAACGTGTTCTTGACACAACCCCCCCACTACATCCTGTTTGTTCCTCGCTACTAATTCACTTATCCTCATTGCCCCGTGAAATGCAAGCGTAAAAGCAGCTCGGAACAAAAATGTCTCAAACTGAGACGAGCATGTGGCAGGGAGTGCGTCCAGCAACTGGGACAACCTATCCAGACCTATCGGGCGCCTCTCATCTACTCTGCGACCCTCAAGGCGTTGCCACCCACGCAGCGCTTTTTGTACCACGAAAGACGCTGTCGGGTCCTGGATATTGTGTGCCCTGGCAACAAAGGAAATGGCAGCACGATGCCTTTGGGCCGTAGCCACTGACTTCCCAGCCCTACGCAAGAACATCAGTCCCTAAAAAGGCTAAATAAGCCCTAAACGCCCCTTCATATGCCTTCCTCGTCCTTGGTGCTAGACTTTCTCCCACGAGGTGACGAAGTTCGGGGCACCGAGAGACCAAAGAGCTTCGGGAAAAGGTGCCGGTTCTGGGTCCGCTGAGGGAAGGAAACCCGAGAAAGCCTGCATTTGAAAACGAGACAGTGCATCAGCTGCCTGATTCAACACCCCTGGGACATGTTTTGCTCTGAATATCACGTTCAGTTGCATACACAGTAAGACAATTTCTTTGAGCAGCCTTAACATCATTTTACAACGTGCTGCCTGACTGTTGATGCATTCTACAACGGTCATATTGTCTGACCAAAATATGACAGAATGATCTTTGAACCCTTCGGGCCAGGTTCTGAGGGCCACCAAAATGGGAAACAATTCACGGAAAGCAATATTACTCGTCAGCCCCTCTTCATGCCACCATGTCGGCCATCTTTGTGCCGACCATTTTGTGCCGAAAATGGCGCCGAAGCCCATGCTTCCTGCTGAATCTGTCCATAGACCAAGCTCATCAGAGGACACGGCTGGTTTGTTCCAGACGACTCGACCATTGAAGTCCGCCAGAAATGCTAACCAAATACGCATGTCCTGGCGGACCTCAGCCGATAGTCTCGTGCGATGATGACCCTCCTTAAGGCCGACCATCGCTTGAGCAATTGAGCGGGAAAAGGGGCGGGCCATTGGGATCACCCTCAGGGCAAAATTCAACTTCCCCACCAGTTGCTGCAATTGATGCAGCGTAACTTTAGATGCATTTAAACATACTTGCAGGGCTGCCCTGAATTTCAACACTTTGGCAGCTGGTAAACGAAAACAACCTTCACTAGAGTCCAACTCAATCCCCAGAAACTCGAGGCAAGTCGTGGGACCCACAGTTTTACCTGGTGCCAATGGCACTCCAAATTGGCCCATTAACACACAAAAGTCAGCCAAGGCCTGGCCGCATTCGTCATCCCCGGCGGCCCCAAGGAACAAAAAGTCATCAAGGTAATGCATTACATGCCTGAAACCCGTTTTCTTCGTGAAGACCCATTGCAGAAAACTACTGAAAGTTTCGAAATATGCACACGATATAGAGCACCCCATCGGCATACACTTATCCATGTAATATGAACCTTGAAACATGAATCCCAGAAGACACTGGTCGTCTGGGTGTACCGGGAGCAATCGGAACGCTGACTCGATATCTGATTTCGCCATCAGCGTCCCGGGCCCCAGGCGATTCAAAATGGCTACGGCCTCATCGAATGATGCGTACCGCACCGAACATACCTCTGGATCAATTGCATCGTTTACAGAAAGACCATGAGGAGCTGATAAATTATGAATCAATCGAAACTCACCTGGGTCCTTCTTGGGGACCACCCCTAAAGGAGAACAGACAAAATTCTGTACCGGGGGTACACTAAACGGGCCGGCGACCCGACCTCGGGCCACCTCTTTCTGGATCTTATCTTGCACTACAGTCGTATGTTGCAAGACGGAAAGTTGATTTTTGCACGTCCCGACACCCTGAAAGTCCCCTACCGGGATGCGGAAACCATATGAAAAACCGTTCCGCAGCACCCCAGCAGAAATACGATCCGGGTATTCACTGAGCCAGGGAATCATCGCCAAGGTATCAATCGGGGTTGGTAAAGGCGCCCCTCGGACTAGATTAGACCTGTTTGGCGCCTCCTCTACCCCCATTCTCACCCGTTCTGGCTCTGCACGAGGACTCAGGATGGGGCGACCCGCAACCACTACATTCATGCTTGAACTTGCACGATCCCTGAGGCCTAGTACATTTACCTTTGTTAAAATTGAAACAGAAACCCCTTTTCCCTGTATTACCGGCAGGTCTCGAGTAATCATCGGTACCCGCCCCTGACCGAAAGGGCGTCCCTGCATAATGGCGGGAGGACTCGCCAACATTACCCCCCACTAACGGTATTTTCAACATTCCTGATTCTTTCATCTTATCCCATGTTAAAGAATCATAACAGTCCCACGTTAAACTTTTGTTATGCTCCATCGCTTTCCTGAAAAGGTTATCATAACAGAACCACTGGTTACCTTGGTGTGATGTCGAGTACCCCATAATTCGTGACTGATAAACAGGAAACTCGGGAAGCAATTCAGGCCTACGTTCCCCCAAAATCGACGTAAAAATTCCCCATGCATTGCCCCAGTTGCCAATATTCTCATTCACTTTAAAGGCGGCCATTTTTGCGCGCCAAACACTCGGATGCATTAGATCCTTTTGACCCTTAACAGTTTCCACCTCATAGTGATCGACAAGCAGGGAGAAAATATTCACATATTCCCCCGCCCAAATCTTTTCCTTTATTGTCAAAGGAACATGTTGCCCCAATTTTTCTCTACGGGAGGGTGCTGACTCATCCCTCGCGATCGGCAATGGCCGCTTACCTGCACCGGACGCTGCTTCCGCCACTCGTGGCTTGTCTATCCCCCCAGCCGGCACGGGCACCTTGGCTGCATCTCGTTTCTCACGTAACTGTTTCATCAGCGCTTGTGCCTCGGCAGCCGTGGCGCCCTCGCTACTGTCGCCCAACCACGCTGCTAGCTGTGCCGCCAACTCGGGAGGCATCTCCTCGGCGGATGTCGGAATTGGATTCCCCTCCCTCGGTACCGGGGCTGGCGCCTCGAGCGGGGCACTGGGAACCGGGACGTCTCCCCCGGCTGGTCCCCTTTTTGGCCTCTTGGGCTTCCCTCCAGGAACTGCCCCAGCCGATGGACGCCCCGATCCCTCCTCCCCGTCTCGCTCCGCCAACCGCTTCTTTATCTCGGACATCTCTTTTACGAGGACCCGAACCATCTGGTCAGTCGTCATTCCCTTTGAGCCTTTCTTGGGCATCTCTCCGACAAAGTATCTGGAAGACAAAAAGAAAGATCAAAACGCTCAAAATTGGCTCTTCGTTCTGTCCCGAGCTCACGTGTAGCGAGGAGGTGCAGCTTCAGAGCACAAGAACAAGAGGATGTCTTCTGGTCTTGCGTCCCTTTTTATCCGTCTTCAGGGCGGGCGTATACCCGCCCCTGCCTGCCCCGAGGGCGTGGCTGGCTGCGTCAGTGTCTAGGCCAGCCCACTCTAGGGCAGGAACGGGCGCGCCCCAGCTACGCCGCTTCGGGCATACCAGCCGAGACGCGCCTCCCGCCCAAAAATGGCTTCCCGGGGGGATCGAGGCACTCTGCCATACGTTCGGGGGGACCGAGTTGGTCGCCCCTTTCCATTCTTCCCTCATACTTGTGAGGCCTAGTAATCCCCCTTGAAAATCTAGGGATCTCCAGAGATCTAAAATGGTGTCCACCAACTGCCATAACGGACACTACTGGAGGACAGGTCCATAGGGTAACATTAGGGAACCTTCTGGAACTAACTAGAGACTTCTGCAGGTCTCAGGCCACCCTATATAAGGCCAGTGACCAGCAGCCATTTTGTGCTGACCCCAGAGTAGAGGAGTGAGGCAGTGGTGAGAGGAGGTGGACACACTGAGAGCAGCTAGTTTGTCACTGAGGCTGACAGTTACTTCAGAGGATTGTTCCCCCTTCAACCTTTGACCGATCCCTCTCTCAAGACAACAACTACTGTCAAGGAAATCGAGTTACTGGAGGAAGAAGAACCTTTTCTCACAGCGCCCCAGTAAAACCACTCAGAGCACCCTTAATTGGGGGTATTCCTGCCTGTCAATACCCAGCGCTGTGCTCACCGGTGTTGTGGAGTAGTTGTGGTGAAGGTGGGCGTCTGTGGCACCTTAGCGCCCTGAAGGGCGAGGACGCCGTGTGTGCACATCCTTCCTGTGGAGCCGGAGTGAGAGGTGCCTGAGGAGAAGCAGTGGCGCTGCACCGATCGGCGTCGGGACCCCGGGGGCACCGGCCGCGTCACACGAAGAGGTAGGCGCTTCCGCGCATGACCGGCGAGTGAACGCTTCTGCGAAGCAGGAGGGGCCTAGGATCGAGCAGGCCCAGAAGAGACCAAGCAGCGTCCCTGTGGAGATTAGCGTCCTTCCTGGGAGCAGGTGCGCCGAGACGGAAGAGGAACGAGCGCTTCCGTGCATGCTCCGCCGAGTAGTGCCAGTGGAAGGGAAGTCATCGCGCCAGCTGAGGAGCGCCGCGCCGGAGCGCCAGGAGGACGATCCCCTCAGAGGAGGCAGAAGCGCCACAGCGGACGACGCGGTAGGGAGCCCTGGGCCGGGGAAAGCCTTCCCTGCCTTCCCCCTTCAGCCGTCTGTTACCGGGCTCCAGCGCGTGTGGAGGAAACACCCGCGACACGCCCCCAACCTCACAAGTAAGCCGGGTAGTGTGGGAACGGGAGGCGGCAGAGCCAGGTGACTGAAGCAGGACAGTGGGGCTACAACCCACGCGAGTGACTGTCTTGTCCAGGGGAAACAGACTCGAGGAAAGCGAGTTAGCGAACTGAACATCATAGAGTAAAACTGATCCAGTATCTGACTCAGAGAAGAAAGGTGGAAGTGGTGCAGGGAACCACAGGGTTCCTGGGTAAAATCCCCTACAGAGTAGTGATAAGTGAAGAAGTAGATTCTCTATCAGCTAGGTGTGCCTGTCAATCAGAGGGAGAGGAACCTTACTAATATCATTGTGTCTTCCCTTTTAGCACATAACTGGTGGGTTATACAGTGAACATCTACATTCAGGTCTTGCTGTTGAGTTGAGCAGTGCTTAAGAGCTGTGGGGTAAAGTACCTATTAATGAACCTGTAAAAACATATTGCACTATCAGTCTGCTCTTCTTTTCAGTAGATTCATTGATGGAGTAATGTGTCATTGTATGTTAATGTGAAGTAACCTTACAGAGTGTGAAGCTAATGAGATTCTCTTAATCAACCAAAGAGTTACCCTTATGTTTTACTGTACCATTGACAAAAGAATGTGGTTTATTGCCCTTTTTCCACAGCAGGAGGAGTGAAAAGTAATTTCTTAAAGTAAAAGTGTAATGTTGACTCCTGAAAGAAACTAATATTGCATCTTGTATAACTTAAATCCAAAGAGACATATTATTTTTATAAAGGTAACGGTATTTTTCCAAACAGAGGTGTTGCGTCTTTATTTTAGTGGTTCATCACTGCGTTACTGTGGGTGAGACTTGTAAGTACTTAGCCAACGCCTTGAGTTAGCTGTAGACCACTACTGTGCCAAGCTACCATATGTAGGCTTGGGTAATCTAGGTCCAACATGCCCTAAAACAGAGGAGGGAGTAAATTTCCCAGATTTTGCTACTTATCATATAGCGTTTATATTAAAACAATCTGTATGTTAGATTTCGTCTTCATTATCATTTACTCCATCAGGGAATAAACTTAGAATGAGAGTTGCTTTCTCCTTCCTCATTTTGTGAATTCATCCCCTTTATGTGAAAACATCAAAGAATATCCACCGCGATTTTTAGACACACCTGCACATCAATTCTGTAGCTCCATGCTATCCTACAGTGTTGGAAAAAATGTGGGATTCTATAATTTGACATCATCATTTCATGCAAATAAACATTAGGCCATTTTACTGACCAGCTTTTATTTATTTATTTATTTATTCCACTTGTTAGGTTCACAAATCATCCCCAAAGGGATCTCTAAGCTCCTTTGCAGTGTGGGAGCAGACTAGTCATGTTTTCAATAGTTCTTTTAATGTGGTGAAGTCTGAGCATGCTCAAATGGATTAAGGTAGACAATTTTAGTGATGGGGCCAGAAATGAAAAGGTGTGGCTTCCAAACCTAGTTCTTCTAATACGTTTGGGGCATAGAAGTAATAGATCACTCGACCTAAGCTGACGTGCTGGGATATATAATCGCAATTTCGGCCCAAGGTAGAGTAGACCCTTCCCAAGCAGGGTCTTAAACAAAAGGCAGAGAGGTTTGAAAGGGCACTTTTTAATCAGGAGCCAGTGAAGGGAGTGGAGAGAGGGCTCCTATGGGAAGCGGGGGGATGATTCAGGATCAGGCGAGCAGCTGAGTTCTGCACCACCTGCAACCTGGCAAGGAGGCCTTAATTACTACCCACCGGAACGGCATTGCACTAGTCTAGTTGACTCATTATCAGTGCTTGTACCAGAGTCTTACTAGCATGGAAAGGAGTCCATTGAAAGATCTTTTTAAGGGTTCACATGATGCCAAAACTGGTTCCAGTGACTGTTTTGACATGCTCACTCATAGTAAGCTTGTCGTCATCAATATTCCTAAGTTCCTTGCATATTTGTTGGGAGTAGGTGGAGGGCCCAGCTCTGATGGCCACCAGTCCAAATATCAGGCTGCATGTGCCTCCGATATAATTGTGTTCAGTTGAAGACAGTTGTTGGATATCCATGTGGCTACTGACAGTAGGCATTGTTTAAATCTTGCTTTGGTCAGAATAGGGACATGGTCCATGGTGATGATCTGTTGTGTGTCATCAGCGTAGGAAATGTTTTAAAAATCAGAGGATCCTATGAGTCATGCCAGGGCGCATATATACATTAAATAGAATGGGGCTCAAGATTGATCCCTGTGGTACCCCCTTATCTAGAGTTGAGGATGCAAGTGTGTGCTAGCCTTACTGGACCAAGTTAGTACGTTAGTTTATGGATCCAAGCAGATTCCAAAACTTTCCATCACAGAAATGTGAGGAAAATGTGTTTGTTTCACAAAGTTTGAGGTTTTTTGGAAACCTGCTGAAAGCCACAAAAGTCACCCTATCCTTGATTTCCCTGGGTGTCTAGTTTTTAAAAATGTATAGGTTTTCTAGGATTCCTTAGATGCTGGCAGAGCTAAGGTCTACACTCCACAGCTAGGCGCATTGCAAAGAAGAGGGCCAGTTTTCAGTGGAAAAATGTGACAAGTCTGTGTTGCTTTGATTTTCGGGCTGTTTCCTATCACAGACACTAGACCCACCCACACAAGTTAGGTACCATTTTTATCTGGAGACTTAGGGAATTTCTGAGTGGGTAAAAATTTGTGGTTCTCCACAGGTTCCAGAAATTTTCATCACAGAAATGTGAGGAAAATGTTTTCTTTGATAAAGTATGAGGTTTGCAAGGGATTCCGGGCCACACAAGTCACCACATCCTGGATTCCTCAGGGTGTCTAGTTTTAAAAATGTATAGGTTTCCTAGGGTGCAAACTCAACAGCTATCCACATTGCAAAAAAAGGGTACATATTCACTGGAAAAATGTGATGTGTCCACGTTGCGTTTTGGGCCTCCCCAAACAAGTGAGGTACCATTTCTAAAAGGAGACTTAGGGGAACACAGAATAGTATAGTAGTCTTTGCATTTCTGCGATCCAAATGTAATACAATGTGTAAAAAAAAAATCATTTTGAAAAATGTCCTATAATTCTCATGCGTGTATGGGTACCCCCAATTTTGGAAATGTGAAAATAACCACTGCTTCTGAACTCTGTATTTTGTTCCCATTTCATAATTATATAGGTTTACCTGATATCTATCTTTCACTTTATATTTAACTAAATTAAATACCAGGTACACAATGAAAAACCATTGCAAATGCAACTCTGATATTGGCTCTGAGTACCCTGTGTTTTTGGTGAACCTGCAAGACCCAGATAACTCCACAACAAAAGGGTCCAATGGTTATACGGTATATTGCTTTAAAAAATTCTGCTATACTTAGAAGAAGTTACAGGTGAAAACATTTGCACCAATGGCAGATTTTCCAACTTAATTACATTTCCTTTTATTTTCAACTGTCAGTTTCTTTATGAAAACCTTGAAGGATGTATACAAATGTTGAATTTGCTGAATTTAGAATTTTTTCTACTTTTCAGAAATGTATAGTTTTCCAGGATCCATTTTTGCTTTCACAACAAAACGTTACAGGGGCCTACAGGGAACTACCCCAAATTGCCCTAAAAAAGGCTTAGCAAGGGTTCAGGGTATGAAGGCCTGACAGTGAAGGGGATAACGTCTGAATCCCATAGTTTTTTTTAAGTGTGTGTCATATATTTGCTTTGTAACACTTTTATGTTTATTTTACAATTTTAGTGGTATTTTATGGGGAGATTTTGAAAAGTAACTCATATGTGCTTAAAGGAAATTTATAATTCAAAAATAATGAAATCATCTTTACTGTGAGGAAAATATATACCAAATGTGTTTATACATTTTGTATCTCATATATTTTGGCATGTACCCACTATACTTATTTTATTTATTAGGACGTTGAGTGGGTAGTATTTTAATGTTTGACCAAAATTAAATAATATATGACCAGATGAAGTAAGATATCAATTGGAAAGTATGTGTCTGCAAATTGTGTAATGACTTTTTTCAAATAAAAAATATTTGGGGAACCAATATAGTAATATTCTGGTTTGCAAAATCACCATCCTGTGTGGATCATAATTCGAAAAACCTCACCTATATTCATGAGGTTGGTCAAAAACTGGGACTTACTTAGATTGGATGCCATCCCAGAGATATTTGCCTGCTGCATGAGCAGACCACCATGTCTGTGATCACATTTTAAGCAAGTACATCTTCATTTTAAAAGCCTATACTTTTTCTCCAAGGGAATACATTTCTAAACAGTTTGTAAATGTCTCCTGGACAACTGCCCAATTCAAAATAATTTTTTTTATTCCCTAGATGAATTTGTGAAGGGATTACCATTAATGGTTTGCGACCGGAACTACAGTCTCAAACCTCGGATTTGTAGCATTGGGAATCTAAATTTAGAAGGGACATCTTAATCTAGCCCGTTCTAAATTGCAATTAGTAATGTGTTTCTTAAACCACTTTATGATAATAATGTAACAAGTTATAGTAGTGCAAAATAGGTTGAGTGCATTTTTACAAGCTATTTAGTAGTCACCTTTACTGTTATTTAGAGTATCACAGTCTTTATAAGTGCTAACTGGCTGTGTACATCTGGTCCTTATGTTCTTCATTTTTATGTTTTTTTTAATGTTTTATTTTTGTTGGTATTTTTTAATGCTGCACTTTTCCAATGTTTGTATAAATAGTTTTAGAATAGCAATTGCTGTCCTGCTGACTTATGGCCTTGCCACATTGTTTATGGGACTATATTTAGAAAAGCAGATCCAGACATTAGCCAATATTTGTGGGAAGGCCTCTTTCATCCCCTGGGAGGGATGCCCTCTGTGGGGTGCTCTGACAGTGCAGTCTTTTTGTGGTGCACTTACGCTGCGCCTCCTAAGGACATGGTTGCCACTGTGCCCACATTGGTAATACGTCGTAGGTGGAGAGGCAAAGGGATTCCCTCATTTGCATGGGCCATGCCCCCATGCAAATGAGGGGACACCCTCTATTGACAGCATTTCTTCCAGTTTTTGTGGGGTTGAAGTTAAACAGTAACTCTGACCCATCCTCTAATTTATACACATTTCACATGTTTGTATGATTGACTTCAGAATATTAATTCTGCCCCCTTACTAAACATAATGTATGCATTTCGACCTGTGATTGTGAGTCTGTAAGTATATTAGTAAACCTGACTTTTCTTCAATAACTGTAAGTTTCCTAATATTTGTTGAACTGCAGTTAGAATGGTAAATCTGCACCCTTCCCAATTTCTAACCTTTCTTCAATGTGAATGTGGTGTTCTGAACTCCTCTCCCCCCAATCTCTACAGCTTTCCCAATGTTTGTGGGTCTGGAGCTGTAGTAGTTAATCTAACACCCTTTTAAAAAAATGCCCTACCCTCAAGGTTTATTAGAATGGAGTTAGTATAGTAAATCGGGACCAAACTGTTGCATTTTCCCAAATGTTTTGTGGTATTGAAGTTACAATAGTAAATCTGAGACTTTTCCAATTTGTGCACCTTCCCCAATATTTGAAGGATTATATACTTCAACAGTTTTCAATAGACGAGACAGAATAACAACCCGGCCCACGTCCCCAAATCACATTTTTCAGCAGTTATTCTAATGTTGGAGTAGTCTATCTATTCCCCTATAATAAATGCACTTTCTGTGAAATTTATGATGCCAAACCCTGAATTGCAAGCCATAAACCAAATCAATATGTACAATTTCACCACATCTTTGTGACATTGTAATTTGGTACAAATATGATGTGGAACCTAGTTTAGCACTGGTTACCTGTCTGCTGCGCATGCCAACCTAAGGTTCTTCAAAATATTTATTTTAGTTTTATTAGCGTAAACTTGACCCTAGATGGGTAACAGAGCACTTTATAAATACTTCAAGAAGTAGAAACTAGATAACCAAATAACAAAGGCTTACAGTGTCCTTTTATCATAGAGTGTCATTGCTTCAGTTGAGAGGACAGATGATGATGGCGATGATGATGATGATGATGATATGGGGCTTATAAAGCTCTTGAATGCCGATGCGTCTTGGCGCTGATTTGTGTACACAAGGGCAGAGACTAAGCTAGAACTACTCGGGTGTGAACAACTGAGTTTTCAGAGCTTTCTGGAAAAGTAATAGATTAGGTTGCAGTCTCAGAGCTACTGGCAGTTTATTCTACAATGTTGCTGCACACTTGGACAGAGACCTACCCTCCCATCTGGCCTTAAGAAACTTGGTACAGGTCAGGCCCAGACTGGCAGATCGAAGGTTTCGCGAAAGGGTGTAAAGCCTGAACATTTCCTGGCTATCATCTAAACCCCCTCCATATCATGCCTTGTGCACCAAGCAGAGCGCCTTAAGTTCGATTCGCTGCTGGATGGGGAGCCAGTGTAGCGCCCTTATTCCCTGTGACGTAGAACGGCCCTTAGGGAGGTTTAAAATTATTCGTTTAGTCATTGCAGTTTTCTTATCTGGTTTTTATTGTTACCCAGCAACAGTGCGTTACAATAGTCCAATTTGGATAGAAAGAGGGCAGCCATTACAGTCTTCTGTAATTTGGGGGGATAAAAGGAAAACTCTTGCAGAGGGTCTTTAACAGAAAGAAGCTGGCAGACATTAGAGTGTTAACCTGTGTGGACATATTGAGTTTGTCCTAAAAAATGACTCCAAGTTCCTGACCTTCCTGACAGGGCGAGGACATTCCCCAGCCTCCGGCGGCCACCAGGAATTGTTCATTAGTGATATTCCATTGCCGAACTCTATCACTTCAGTTTTTTTATTGTTGATCTTGAAGAAACTTAGGCTCATCCAGTTCATGATGTCCTTTAGATAAATGTGAAAACTGGCAGCAGTTATCTCATGCCTATCTGACAGGGATATCACCAGTTGTGAATTGTCGGCGTACGACACACATGTAAAACCATGTTTCCTGACAAGTCTTGACAGTGGCTTCACATAGACGTTAAACAACGTCGGGGACAGAGCCCACAGGGCAGATTGAAGCTGTCAGATTGTAAGCCCTCCCAGCTCAGTCTCTGTTTCCTGTCCTCTAAAAAGGAGGAAAGGCGAGCCAGGGCTGAATCCCCAATTCCTTCCTACCGTAGTCGCCGCACCAACACCGTGTGATTCACAGTGTCGAATGTGGCCAACAGATCGAGAAGAACGAGAGTCGCCATGCCCCCCCCGTCCACTACTCTCCGGATCCCCTCTGAGGCCACGATCAAAGCAGACTCAGTAGAGTGTATTGGTCGAAAACCATGTAGAGTAGTATCTAGTAGCCTATTGCTCACTAAATAATTGGTCAGTGTCTTATTGACCGACTTTTTGAGAACCTTAGCTGCAAAGGGTAGGCCGGGGATTGGACGATAGTTTTCGTACTCAGTGGGCTCTAATATTGTTTTCTTCAGGATTAGCCTAATGCACACGATCTTCCAGGCCGCAGGGTAGATCCCCGATACCGGAACTTGATAATCAAGGGGGTAAGTGTCTTGCTGATCTTCTCAGCGGCCAGGTGCATAATAGCAGGAAGGTAGGGGTCATTAGGTGAGATTAAGGAGATTCATTACATAATCTACTGAAAGTGATTTAAAACAAGTTAACCTGGACTGCACTGTCTCCACCACAGAGGGAGATTGATTGTTATCTGCCGGGATATTTGATGGATTGACAAGACTATTATATATCACTTGCACCTTGTTCTGAAAGAAGGTAGGAAGCTGATTACAAAAAGCCTGGTCAGGTTTAAACGCATTAGTCTGCTGTGGTTTAGCTAAAAGTGTAACTGATTTAAAAAGTTCTTTGACCAAGTTTCCTGCCTCTTGAATCTTTGCCGTAAAATATTTAATTTTGCTTCAAGAATAGCCTCCTTGTATGCATCTTTGCTCTTCTTGTTATACTCTACTCTCCAGAGGCGCTCAAACCTTCGGCATTCCACCTTTAGCACTTTAAGTTCAGGGCAATACCAGGGTCTTACCAGCTGACGTCTTTTAGCCACTCCAGTATGTTCTGGGGAAACGCAGTTGGCCGCCTTCTGGATCCATTCATTAAACTGGGAGGTTGCCACCTCGTTGTTACTATCTAGTATCGGAGGGGAATAATTGAGAGCATTTTCTAGGTCCTTGCCTTTTACCTTGTTCCAACGTTGGAACGTGACCCTAGATGCTTTAAAAAGGGGACACTTCTTGGGAGCCCTGACCCTGGCCTCAAAGAAAACTGCCTTATGGTCCGTCCAAGGGAGTGATTCAAGTCTAGCCAATATAATGTCAGGGTTGTTAGAAAAAAGCACATCCAGGGTGTGTCCAGCCCGATGTGAAGGCTCAGGCACTAGCCACTAAGGCCATACGCCGCCAACGAGTCTGGCTGTCTCAGAATTTGTACTAAACTCCAAATGGTAGTTGATGTCTCCAAGTATTGTGAAACTGGCGAGCCAGTAAAAAAGCAGCCCTGGGGCCCGGCGGACAATACACCAGTAGGCCCTGAAAATTGAAAGAATCCTTGAGCCTGGCACAAAAACGCATTGCTTCAGCCGGAAAGTCCCCCACAGGTTCCACTTGTACCTTCAAAAAGTCTCTATACATGATTGCTATGCCCCCCCCCCTTATTTTCTTGCCTATCTTGGTTACATATTGCATAACCAGGTGGCAAGGCACTATTCCAGTCGGGGAAGTGTCATTGCTCCACTATGTCTGGATTGTGGGACTTCAATAACATTTCTAGTTCATATTTATGCTTAACAACAGAGCGTGTATTAAAGAGTATGCAGTGAAGGCTGTTTTCCCCTGTAACCGCAGAGCCTGTCATTGGCCCTTGATTTCTAGAGGTGGGTGGTTCTTGTATCCTCACCAGAGATTCAGCCCAACTCTCCCCCCCAGTTCCCCCAACTTCCCCCCCAGTCTGCATAATGTTGTTGTCAGATCCCACCTTCAACCGGTAGGAGCAGTTTGTGCAGATGGATGTTCCCCTTTTACCTTCCATACTAAATATATCACAGTTTCTGCAACTGTCACCACAAAGCTTCAACAGTGCATGTCTGGAATATAGTTGGATTCTGAAACAACCAGTGGTCCTGGCACTTAGTGCGCTCCGGGAGGCAACAGACGCAGATGGGCTGGCCTTCGGCGTGCCTTTGGCGCGCCATCGGTGCACCGCTGCGAACGCCCGCTGCGCATTCACGCCAGTGTGGTTTTTAACGTCTAGATGGGCGGGATGACTAGAATGCTGACCTAGGTGTAGGCGGCCCGCTCTTACAGACGGGCACAGCGGGTCGGTGAGGGAAAGTTACTACAAATGTATGAGTGCAAAAGAAGCAAGTTTAAAACACACATTAAAAACCAAAGTTAAATTTAAAATAGAATCAGTGCACTAGCAGCAAGTAGCAGCCATCAAACAGAGCTCATAAGCCCCAGCGTAACACACACTGCGCGTTCACGCCAGCGTGGTTTTTAACATCTAGATTTGCGGGAGGACTAGAACGCTGACCCAGGTGTAGGCGGGCCCGCTCTTACAGACGGGCACCGTGGGTCAGTGAGGGAAAGTTACTGCAAATGTATGAGTGCAAAATTAGCATGTTTAAATCACACATTAAAAACAAAAGTTCAATTTAAAATGGAAGCAGCGCACTAGCTGCAAGTAGCAGCCTCCAAACAGAGATCACAAGCCCAGGCGTAACACACAGATGCAATAGTTGCTCATTTTCTACAAATGGCTGTTGGCAGGCTTTTTAATGCTCAGGTCCAGGTTACATGTAGGATAGAGCAGAATTTGCAGTTGGAATTAGCCCCACAATATTGGAGAGGCATTGCTGCATGGTACCAATGTTTACAGGTGAAAACTCCCAAACATTCCTGTACGGTGCTACTTGTAATAGGGGCCCAAGTTGTGGCTTATGTAGAGAACGTCATATGGCAGGTTTAAAATATCAGTTGCATACATGATCTTGTTTATCTAAGTATGTTTTTCTTTTGTTGTGTGCCATTGCCTATTTACAGCTTTTTGTAGGGATATATTTATTCTTTTTTATCCCCTTACATCCTGAGGACAGAACGGTTCCGTCCGCAGCCAAGCTGAGCATGTGCTGAGCATGGAACCATTCCGCCCTTACACATACCAATGGGGGAAGCGCTGGCGCCTCCCTTTTTCACCTTTGACCATGGATGGCAGGGTAAGATTTTCAGCTGCAGCCCAAATTACCCCACCACCGGCAATCTGATGACATTGGCGTGCTCACGGTGTGCCAACATCATTAGATGCAGCCAGGGATGTGCTGTAAGCCATTCGTTTCCAGCACATCCAGGGAGATGACACATTAGAGGTTTTTCCTTTCCTCCTGTGCTTGTTTAGAGTGAATTCCTGCTCCACGATCGAGGGTGGGGCTGCGATTGTACAGCAGAATCTACACCAATGGACCACCAGGGATTTTTTGGTTGATTGTTTCGAGGGGCACGTCTTATAAAAGGTTTCATGGGACATGTTATGACCATTGTTTAGGCATATCAGCAACCCCCCATGTATTTATTTCGACGTAAAATTCAAAAATTGTAACTATTTTTTGGAGGGACCCTGTACATTTTAACTACAACAATTTATTTGTGTATCATTTTTGCAAATGTTTCATCCCCTGGGAAAAGTCGGGGACTAAGTTTAAAATTAGCTTGGATCAGTGATCTGCCACCAGCAAGGAGATATAAATTAACTCTTTCTGTCTAATAGATAAGTCTCCTACCTGGGCTACTATACCAAACAGGGCTCCATGTGCATCTGGTGGGATATTAACCCCAATTTTCGAACTGCTTTCTGAGAAAATATCTACCCAAAATTCCCTTCTGTGACTGCAAGTAAATGTTATATGGAGCCAGTCCCCTGTCCTATTGTCACATCTAAAACATTTTGGCTCAACCTCTGGGTAGAATTTATGCAATTTATGTATGATACAGCAGACATTTGCTATAAAATGAAATTCTTCTTAAATTTGCATCTCACACCACCTAGTCGCTAATACGCTTGAAAAATATCTATTGTTCAATATCCACTTTACACCTGGTAGAGGACTCATTCTGTTGTAGTATCTCTAATACCATTGTATCCTTGCCTTTTGAATGGAACAGTTTATAAGGATTTCTGCAATCCTATTAACCTGTATTCAGCTATTTCAATAGTGGATGAAGCCTCAGTATTTCCCATCAGTCCTATGACCAGTTGAATCTCTCTACAATGATATGTGGTGTCTTATGCCTTTATTTTTTCTGAATTCTTGGCATTAGCAAGAAAGGGGGAAGTCCAATTTCTGATAATTTCACAATCTGTTCTAGATAACTTTGTTATGATGATTACGGGGTAAGGATCTCTCCAGTGGTCATTTCTTTTTCTTTGACCCCTCCAGAGGCTGGATCAACCGGTTTTAGGACAATCTGCCATCTAGCGGGGCGGACCTTCACTAGACGCCAGGGATTGTGTTTTTTATATGTTGGGGTGTGGCTTTTTTTGCAAGAGTTTGCACCCCTTTATTGGGGAAATGTTTGTGCCATTTTCTGCCCCCTAGACGCAGATCAGCCATATCTGTAGAACCCTCTGTCCTCATAGGAAGCATAAAGCCACAAGACACCAGGGATTTGTACAGTTATATGTTAGGGAGCAGCCCCTTGAACAAGGGTGGCTCTCCTTTATTAGAACAATATTTTGGCAATGTTCTGCATCCCGTGGTGGCAGATCGCCTAATTTTTAGACCCATCTGTCCGGGTATATAGCCATAAATTACTAGGGATTTTATTTATGTATATGACGGAGAGCAGCCCCTTTGGCAAGGGTCACTCTCCTTTTTTGGGGAATATATTTTGGCTGTTTTTAACCCCCCTTGAAGGTAGATTGGTCATATTTCTAGGCCCCAAATAGGGACAGAAATGACAAGACACCAGGGAAAATGTGTGTGTGTAAAATGGATTTCAGCTGACGGTCTGCATGTTCATGATCTGTGTGGGCTAATGCTTGGCTGGCAGTGTGTGTAGAATGGCAGTGTGCGTAAATTGGCTCTTGTCTGGTGGTGAATGTGGACTAGTGCTGGACTGGTGGTGTGTGTGCACTGGTGTTTGGCTAGTGGTGTGTTTGAACTAGGAATTTTGCTCACTGTGAATGCCAACTGGCTTCCTGCTGGCATTGTGTGTGGTTGGCATTTGGATGGTGATGAGTAGAGATAGGCTTTATAATGCTAACTGTTTTATATTTTTGTCAACATTTGCATTTTTGATCGTAATGTTTTATTTCTCCTTTTTAATCTAGTTCAAATCTTTTGATTTCATTTTCTGCGACTTCTGCTAGCGGTTTTGGCACTGGTAGATCTGCAGTTTGTGTAGTTGCATGTGTTTGGTAAGAAAACTCTTTTTGTACTGTTTACTCTAAATGAGTATCATGTCCCTGCATGAATGTGATTTTTCTAAATGTAAAAATAGCAGCATTTTTAGCTTTCATTTTATTGTGTTTCAAATTCTCCTTGTCTTATATGTGGGTTTCCTTTGTAATTGTTGGTACTTGCTGTTTGTGCAGAGTAGACCCAGATGAGTCGAGCTGTCCCTGGCAAGTGAGTGGTAATGTTTCACAATATATAGGTCTTTGTGTGCTTTGAATTGATTGACTTTTCATTTCAGCGCACCAGTAGTTGTACTTGACAAAGCTACACCTCATTGGTTATTTTGCACAGTTCCTTTTGCTAGTAAGGATAATGTCTAAGCTCTGGGTTTCTGCACAGCAGGTTGTTACAATTTTTTTCGTGTCTTCCTTCCACCATCATTATGAGATTGACTCTGCACCTGAGGCAGAAGAGGAAGTCCAGTATTCGGACAATGATTTTTTTGTCCAAGAGGAATCATCTGATGATGAAACCACTCTCAGTTAGGAGGAAGTGCCTCTTTTAGAGGAGGCCACACTTATACTCAGATAGTTCGGCAAGAGGCATCTGGATTGCAGCCTCGGTCTGAATGGCTTCCCAGTGGGAGTGTGAACTCTGGGTTGCCCCCCAGGTCCCCACACATTGTGCAGCCTGTGTAGCTTGCCTTTACTGGTTTCTCAGGGTAAATGTATAGTAAATACTGAAAACCTTTTTCCAATAAACTTCTTTCAGTTGTTTACGAATGATGTATTTTTGGATGAGATTGTTAATCAAACTAATTAGTATGCAGAACCATACTTGAGGGCCAAGTGTCAGACTTAAGTCCCACTCTTGAGCTAGCTGGTGGACTCCCACAAGTCTGGATGAGTTGAAGAAGTTCTTGGGTTTGGTTTACATTTTTGATGTGTTTGATAAGGAAGTCCCTTGATGCCAAAAGCTATATTTCCAGCAACCATTAGATATGATCGGTATTTGCTTTTGCTTTGATGCTGCATTTTGTTGATAATGCTTCAGCATTGCCACAGATCATGCTGATTGTGACTGTCTTTTTAAGATTTGACCTGTCCTTTATCTCTTTGTAGTTTGGATTTCATAGGTCTATACTCCAGAGAAAGAAATCGCTGAGCTTGCGTCTTTGGTCTAGTTCAAGGGCCATTTGATTTTTAGGCATTCATTGCTAGCAAGAGGGTACATTATGCAAGTAAGTTGCATTTCTGTCTGACAGTTGTACTGGATATGGCTGATATTTCAGGGTGTACACCGGTAGTGATTCCACTATTAACTCCCTTGGTTGTCTGTCCACTTTCGGATGTAGTGAGAAAATTGTGTGGAAACTTGATAGAGGACTTTTTAGCATAGTAGATAAGTTGCTACACTGGTGTGCATTTGTTAAGGGAATTATGGCACAATCCTCTGTAACCAGAAAGGATAGGATGGATAGGATGCTATTTGTAAAGCGCACTATACCCGAACGTGTCAAGGCGCTGAGCAGACAAAAGCAAAGAGAGGAGCACTATTGGGCAATTAAGAAGAAAGCCATATTTTCAGAAATATTTTGGAGAGCGAGAGGGAGTATGCATTGGAAATGAAGGGGCGGAACGAGTTCCAAAGCTTGGTGGCGGCTACAGAGATGAAACGGCCACCCCATCTGGATCAGCAAAATCTGGGAGAGACCAGTTTTTTCTGAGTGGATGATCTCAAGCTCCTCCCAGGAGTGTACTGTTGAAACATGGTTTTTAGCAAAGGCGATAACCCTTTACAGTGCATAACCTTTTTTTGTCACAGAATAAAGTCCCCTTTGGAACAATTATAAGCAGTCAGACACACTTACACATAGCGCCTTACTAATTGGTACATTCTTCCAAATTTGAGCAATACTAAAAGATGATGCGAAAATAGTCAGAAATCATAAAAAGTACACAATTTAATATTTTTTTAAAAAAAACATTTACATTAAAAAAGGATAAACCATATATCCTGATACAGTATATGCAGATAATGATCACACGGTGGGAACAAAAACAGCACAATAGTTAAAAGATGATATAATTTCAGTAAATCATGTTCCAATTTTGTAATTTATATCTATCCAATTGGAAAAGTTGTACAATCCAATGATTTAGTGTATCCCAATACACAAGGGCATCGACGCGTTTCGGTTTTGGCAAATTAAATTTCCAAGCGCAACACCTTCATCAGGATGAAATTTTAAAATTCCCACAATGTAAGAAACATCTCATAAAGTTGGTAGCCACAGGCCAGTTTAGGTCCTTCCAATATTATGTCACAAGGTAGGAAGTGATTAAATACACAGTGCTCTCTGTTATCTGAAATCAGATAACAGAACCCCACAAGAAGGAAGGCACACTACGCGATCGCAGACTGCTGGCGGTCTCGCGTTTTAGGCGTTAGCTTCGTCGAAAAAGAGAAGCTTGCATCAACTCAACGCCGACCCATGCACATATGTTTTAAGACAGACGGCAAGCTGTCTTCAACTTTACAAAAAATTCAATCTGCTAAGCACCGAGAGACGAAATATATAACAAAGTCCTCACTTGCGACAGCACTGGGCTGTGTATTTACTTACTTCCTACCTTGTGACATAATATTGGAAGGACCTAAACTGGCCTGTGGCTACCAACTTTATGAGATGTTTCTTATATTGTGGGAATTTTAAAATTTTATCCTGATGAAGGTGTTGGCTTGGAAATTTAATTTGCCAAAATCGAAACGCGTCGATGCCCTTGTGTATTGGGATACACTAAATCATTGGATTGTACAACTTTTCCAATTGGATAGATATAAATTACAAAATTGGAACATGATTTACTGAAATTATATCATAGTATCCCTGTTTTATCTTTTAACTATTGTGTTGTTTTTGTTCCCACCGTGTGATCATTATCTGCATATACTGTATCAGGATACATGGTTTATCCTTTTTTAATGTAAATGTTTTTTTTTTTAAATATTAAATTGTGTACTTTTTATGATTTCTGACTATTTTCGGCTCATCTTTTAGTATTGCTCAAATTTGGAAGAATGTACCAATTAGTAAGGCGCTATGTGTAAGTGTGTCTGACTGCTTATATTTGTTCCAAAGGGGACTTTATTCTGTGACAGATTGTCTTTTGGAACCCTACCCCTTTGGTATTTTGGGTCCCTCTCTTTAATTAGAAATAAACTTTTTTTACCATGCTCGGGACCTTGAATGAAATGCACTTCCAGATGGGGAGCCAGTGCACGGTTCGAATCCTCTCCGTGGCAGACGATGTTTAGGAATGTTAAGGATCAGTCTTGCCACTGGGTTCTCTACCACCTGGAGCTTATTCAGTGATACCACATTGATGTTAATGTACAAGTCATTGCGGTATTCAAGACGGGAGGTGAGAACTGGGGCTTGGCTAGCAGTGTGCGTGGATTGGCATTTGGCTGGTGGTGTGCTTGGACAGGCCTTTGGCTTGTGATGTGTGTAGACTGGTGTTTGGATGCTGTGTGTGAGTAGTGACTTGCAGCTGGTCACTACACACACTACTAGTCAAATGCCAGTCCACACTCTCAGTTAGCTGCCAGCTGATGAGATTGTTGTGTCAGTCATGTGTGGATATAAAAGTGATGGGCCCTTGACTGGCGCTGTCCGTTGATGTGAGTGTTGTAATGTGCTTGGTCCACATCTGGCAGTGTAACTGGTCTTGTGTGTCGCGTATGCAAGGGGCATGAATGGCCTAGACAGTGGCTGGTGCCTTGTTGTGTCATCGATTCAAGTTTCTGACTTTTATATAATTATAAACATTGTGTTTCATTTTTGGGAAATATCTTGTTAATAGAATATACATTTTGAATCTTTCACTCTCTCTTGTGCCATATCAGACCAGTATGTATGTGTACTTGAGGAATAGATAGTTGTGCAGTAACATTTGTCTTTCTCGGCAAAAGTGTTCATTATCTCTAGGAAAAATCTACCAACTCTAGATATTTTAGGAACTAGACACCCAGGGAAGTACAGGTGGTGTACCTTTCATGGATTCCAACACGTTTTCTTTTCAATAATGCTCTGCAAACCTCAAAATGTGTCTAAAATCAGATATTTTCTTTTCTGTGCCATATTTTTCCAGAATCAGAAAGAAACCACAAATTTCATACCACCCAGTGCTCCCCAGGTACTCCCATACAAAAGCTATGTCACTTTTGTGGGTGAGCCAAGTGTCCGCAACAGAAATGGGCCTGAAATGTATTGTGGATGCATCAAAATGATCTATCACAAAAAGACTTAGGGGATGATTACGATGGTGGGTGACTAGGTCCACCCACCATCGTAGCGGTGTTTGCGGAGCTAGCCAGACCTGCGTCATCCCCACCACTGTGATTAGGATGCACCCGCCATACTGACGGGCGCATCCAGGGTTTTAAACATTGTGGGCGGTGCTGCTGGCTGCAGCACTGTACGCAATGCTAAAAGTGTTTGCACTGCATTTCCCTGCACTACGTGGCAGGCACCACGATAGGCCTGCCACTTGGTGAATGGAAATGCAGGGCGGTACCATTGGTACCCCTTTGCAGCGAAACCCCCTCCCAAACAATGGAGGCCTGCAACAGGCTCCCAAACCTATACCCACCAGCCTTTCCATGGCAGCATTGCCACTATGGAAAGGCCTTTCCTATACCTACATCCTAATTTGGTGGACGGCAAATTGGTATGATTGCCTTTGGCGGTGAAGCGGTGGACGGACTTTGTGTCCACCGCGATATCCACCGCCATCCCAATTTGGCAGTGGGTAATACACTTGGTGATGGCAAAAGGACCGCCACTTCCGGGCCGGAGTTGGCGGTCCTTCCGCCATCATAATGACCCCCATAGTTTTGGTCTCGACATCCATCTAGGGAAACTACAAAACCCAGACATCTCTGAAAACCAGACACCTGGGGGAGCCCAGGGAGGTGTGGGTGGATCCCCCATGGATTTGCACCCAGAATCCCCTGCAAACTCCAATTTAGATTAAAAATCACATTTTCCTCACCTTTTTATGTGGTAAATTATGGGACCACCAAGCCAGCACAATTCCCTACAACTGAGCATTTCACAAGTCTCCTTATAAATATGCTAACTCACTTGTGCAGTTGGAGCCAAATGGCTTTGACAGGGAAGGGCCCAAAACATATTGAGGACACATCAAAATTATCACAACACGACCTGGTTGTGCAAGAGGGGGGCACCGTGTTTTTGGTCCCGGGAACTGCGGTTATCAAAGAAAACCTACCAAACCAGGACATTTCTGGAAACAAGACACTCAGAGGAGTCACATGTCTGTGTGGAAATGTTGGGGGATCACTGGGCTGACACACAATATCGACACTCAGCGTTCCCCTCTGTCTCCTGATAAAAATTAAGAATTGGGTTTCTCTGCATTTGCTACTTCAAATGTCAGACAGTGTGTAAAAAGAAGTAATTATGAGAAATGCACTCTAATTCACAGGCTAGTATGGATACCCACAAATTCAGAGATACTTAAATACCCACTGCTTCAAAACTCCATATGTCTTGAGCCCATTTTAGAAATGCACAGGTTTCCTTGATACCTATTTTTTATTCTATATATGTTACCAAATGAATTGCTATATAATCGGACACAATGACAAACCATTGCAAGGTGCAGCCTAGTTATTCACTCTGGGTAACTCAGGTTCTTGGTGAATGTACAATCCCTATATATCCCCTCAGACAGAAGGGTCCAGCAGATGTGACGGTATGTGAAGGGTTTACACAAATGACCCCTTGCTGGCTTTTGAATTTTGTCTACTTTTCGCAAATGTATAGATTTGCGGGATCCACCATTGGTGTCACACCATGTTCTACCAATAATTGGTAGGAGGTTTAAAGCAAAAAAATAGGAATAATGGGCCATGTCCCAGTACACTACCAAAACTGTGTTGAAAAATCAGATTTTCTAATTCAAGTATGCCTGCTCTTGAAAGTTGGTGATTTTAGCACGGCAAACCCTATGTTGATGATATTTGCAGAAAAAAAACATACATTTTCTTCTGCAGCACGTTTTTCCCATTTTTTCCCCCAAAAACAAATTTGTGCTATGATTTGGCAAATTTCTTGGTCCTGGGAAATCCACAAACCCTCAGTTTATAAGGCATCTTGCCAGAGATCCTAGGCATCCTTAGGTCATTCAGCTGAACAAACCTCATTTTCATGGAATAATGCTGCTGCACAAATTGTTTATTTAAAATATGGCACTGGTTATGGGTGTTTGAAGTTTTTTTTTCACAATGTTGAAGAGTTTCCATCCTGATTCTTTGCTTATTTTACGTGGGCTTTTAAAAAAAAAAGCTTTTGATCTTAGTATAGTTAATTTATAATTTAATTTGATGTTTTATAAGTGTGGTTTCAGTTTAAATATGCTTTATGTTTCTGTCTTTGAAAATTTTGTATAGTAGCTGAAATATGAAATAAGAAATAATACCACACATACGACTCTCTATCAGCACAAAAAATAGCAAGGTTTATTAGAGACTAACAAACAGTGGATTAACATGCAGCACGGAGACATCAGCAAAGTCACTGAATGTCCAAAGAGGGTACGTGTCTGACAGTTTTTATACATACGTAGTACACATTTCACATACACGTACACATAGTTCATTTGACCAATTAGCAAAGGCCTACGCAGTGCTATACCATTTAAGGTCCGAAACATACTGTTTCTGACCACGTGTCCCAAGTTGGCAGTTTCTGGGGCTTTCCACTGTAATATAAGATATCAGTCTGGTACAATTCCAAATAATAATTTCCAAATAATAGTAATGACTAGAAGTATTGCAAAATGGGATATGCTGAAATGTTTGTGTCTAAGCGAGCATCTTCCTTTGTCACGTATCTTGTTTCAAGCAAGTCTTTCGCTACTAAAGTTGTATCTCTGAAGCCAAGGAAAAGTGCACGCATCTTGTGAAGTGCTTTTCATGTCAACTTAACAGGACCTAGAAGCTTACTGCATTTGGTATCATAAAGAAAGATGGCTTCTACATTGTCCCATCTGATACCAGATCACTAATTACTAATGTCTCACTACCATCTCCTCTCCTTCATCATCAGCATTTGGTGATGTTCATGAGGACCGTGCCATTTGCCAGGATATATAGGCTGTGCAGCATGCTGGACAAACTTGGATCATTAGGCAGATGGTGATTAACACTGTTAATATTACAATAATTACCTCCAATAGCTGTTCCCACATCCCTCCAGTGTGTATGCTGTGTGCTTCGTCCTTTATGTCTTTTATGTTATGTATTGCCTTGTCTACTTTGCGGCTGTTGTCAGGTATCCTGAAACAGCACACCTGGTGAATGGCATGGCATACTCCCTGACCTTTGCCAGGATGAAGTCTAAAGCAACCCTGTTCTGTATTATTACTGCTCTCATGGCAGTGATTTCTTCAGTGATATTTCCCAAAGCTGCTACTGTTGAATCTGCAAGATCTTCAATCATCCTTGCTAACTGGTGTATCTCCTCCTGCCATTCTGGTGTCCTCCTAACCCTTCCTGTCCGGTGCTGCTGGTGTTCAACCTGTACTCTGTCAGTGAAGTGTGTCATTTGAGGCAGGATGGAGGCACGGTAGTAATTCCCATAACATCCCGGGGGCAAATAGAAGTATGCCCATTGGCCACAGACAAAGAACGCTGATCATTCTTCCTAATTTGTGAAGAACCGGAATAACCCACTTACAGGGTCTCGGTGGTGGGGGAACCACCCAAATCTTCCATACCCTTCATACGTAGTAAAAGGAGACACAGAAGCCTTCGTCTGCAGGAGGAACCCAGATTTATTCAATAGCCAGGGCTATAGAACAGAGTCCCAAGCTAGTCAGAGACAAAACCCAGGAGGCTGCTACTTTACTCTGTTGCTTACAAGCCTTTTATACATTTCTCATACCATTATTTTGGCTGTCAGTCCATTGTCCAATCAGGGCAGTGTTTGTAGTTGATAGCTTGATCAAGGCGATGCTTGTAGTTGGTGACCTGGTCAAGGCTTAGTACACAGAGCATTGTCCACTCTATGCTTGTAGTTAGTGACCTAGTCAAGGCTTGGTACACAGAGCATTGTCCACTCTGCTTTGATCAGGGCTCTTTCTTTCAGGTCATTGTTCAATTGCCTGATGAAAGCCTGGTCTTTCAAGTCATTTGTTTATTTACCCTGATTAGAGTCCAGCAGTCAGACCATTGTCTAGATAACCTGATCACTGTGTAAAGGATGTTTTATCAGGCTGGGAGCAGGAGAGGAAAAATGAATCATTCACTCGGGGTGAGGGCCATGTGGCTTTCTGATGAACTGAAGAGAACAGGGGGTTGGGCGGGTGACAGTTCCTGGGCAGAAATGCAGGCCTGCAAAAATGGATTTTTGTTGTGCTGATAGAATTTTCCTCGTACATCAGGAAAAACTACAAGGTGGGTCATGTGGAAAGTGTTTGCCACGAGATGGCAATGTAAAAATCAATGGAGTCCTGTAAAAATGATTGTCATTCAAAAAATACATTTCCTCATTTGTGATATCTTTGTTGTGTGTGTGCAGTTACTCTCACCAACGAAAATTGATGGTGTTACTGAATATTCACCTTCTGAAATTTCTAGGGCTCAATCGTTTCTTTCCTCGCATTCCCTTAATCCTTGCTCACCCCTTGCTAACTCTGCAATGCTACACCCAAAACTGCATTTCTTCCATTCCTCCCTCCCCACCCACCTACAGCTGACCCAGGATCATCTCTCCTTCAGGAAACAACTCAAGACCTGGCTGTTCGAGCAGTAGTGACTCCCCCTCCCCGCAGCGCCATGAGACCCTAGCGGGTTAGTAGCGCGCTCTAAAAATTTGCTGATTGATTGATTGATTGGTTCCCTTCACTAGTTGTGATATTGTGCATAGTTGCTTGAGGGGGCGCACCGGGACAGCTGGCTTTTTAGGTGCCGTCCGTTTATCATTCTGAATGCATGAAGGTGCAATGAGCTGTTGTCTTACCCTAAATCTTTGTGTTTTTACCTCAACCCCTTTGTCCCAGTCATCCCTGTCTTTCCACTCCTCATTCCAAGCAGTCTTGTCAAATGTATTGAGGATTGTCTGATCTCTTTTTGTTGGTTGCCAGTCCTACTGCTATTCTCTCCATGGAAACTGTAACAATAATGGACATGTTATGCTGTCTGAAGAGCATATCACGCATTAGTTCACACCCAACATATTTAGAGACAGGTAGGACATTGTAGCTCATGCTGTTTTCTGTGTTTCTTGGTAGATGTGTGCAAACATAACATCCCGATATGCTCATAATGCGTACATACATTTTTAGCATCTCAACATATTTATTTCCTTGGTACTCGTCCCATAATTCCTGTTCCTTTTTTCCTTTAATATCAACCTCCCCCGGAATGTCTTGCTCTGTCATATTAATTTTCCTTTCTTCATATGTTACATTTGAACCACTTCCATCCCCCACCTGAAAATTAAGGAACGGTATTTCCAAATCTTTTGCATATATTATTATCAGTGCAGTCACTTTTATCCCTGGGACTGGCAAAAGTATTGCCATTAGCACTGATGGCCATTTCTTTTCCTCTGCCCTTGGTCTTGGCATGTTCGTAGGCGTTTGCAGAGGTGTCCTGTAATAGTCTCTTATATCTCTTCACTTTGACCAGTGCCTTTAATCAATATTTCTTATAAGGCCAGAACCAGTGTCCTCTATTGCATAAACCACGCAATCTAAAATGTCAAGACGTGTTGCTGCAATATCTTGCGCTGGTACCTGATATCCGAAAGTGGGGAATGAAATGTTGTGCAAAATTAGGCTTCTTAGTTCACTCAATAGGGGAGGGTTTGGCACAGTCAATTGCAGTACTGACTTTATCTCTAGCCTAGGAGACAGCAGTTTTATGCAAATTATTAGTTCTAACACTTCCACTTGTATCCACAGAGATCTGAGTCTTCCAGACCTTATTATTGGTATTTGCAATCAGATGATTGTCTTCGGTCTCTACCTAGCAGGATCTATGTCGCTATGGGTGCTATTTGTACAGACTCCAGCAACACAAAATAGCAGGTTCTGCGCCGCTATTGGAATTGAATTGGCACAGACCCAGCAACACTTGAAAAGGATTGTTGGTGCCTGTGTTGTGTACTGTCAGAGGTTACTAGCACGTGACAGTTGGCACTTTATTTGTGAGGATGATACCCAGGTCCTGACCTGCTGTGCTCAGAAGGGCATATGCCTCTGGTATGTTGTTTCTTGTGTTGGAGGCCTGGCCTGCAGCGATCAGAGTATTGCCTCTTCTTCTCTAATTCTTCATTCTTACTTGTCTGGTGGAGCGAAGGTCGCACCTGCAGGGCACCTCAGATGCCCCTGGAGGTGGTAGCGGAGCTTAATCTCTGCTGTCTGGCCCTGCTGCTTTCTTGGTGTGGGAGCTGAGTATCCACACCAGAGCTGTCAGCCCTTCGCACTTGACTGCTGTTGCTGTGGTTAAGAGTACCTGGTGCGGTCCCTTCCACCTTGGCTGGAGGCAGTTCCGTCAGGTGTGGGCCTTTACCCAGATCAAATCACCAGGCTGCAGATCATGTGGCAGTGGAATTTCTGCTTCTGGAAGAGCCTGCAGAACCTGACAATGAAGATAACATGTAAAGTCTCTGTTAATTTCGTACAGTAACATAAAAGCAAATCATCTGTTACCAATAGTGGAGCTGTGGACATATGACCTGCAATGTTCATAGGGCGTCTGAAGACTATTGCGTGGGGGCTGAGCTTTGTGTAGTAATCCGAGATGACACCAGTATGATTTGGTCAATGTAGGTTTATTGTAGTAAAGATAATGCAGGTAAATAGTCCAACAAGGTCTTAGATAAGTCCCAATAACAGTCCTACCGGGCGCAGCCTGCCAGCTGCTCAGCCCCATCCATCCAACTGTCACTCTCTCTCAGTCACTCAAACCTTCCACACATAGCTCACACACTCAACGTTCCATTTAGAACACACACACAGGCTGAGCAGCTAGGGAGAAGAATAACATGAGATATATAGTAAGAGAAAAATACTACATACCTCTTTCCTTATAAAAGAAAGACAGTGCTAAACATCATGAAACTATAAGCTTAAGGATATAAGATAAGGCAATACTAAGAAAGTCTAAAACTTCAAGAATAAGTGTACAGGCTAAATAGATACATATAACATCTTAAAACTGTAAACATACCAGTATAAGAAAAGTTGATGAATATGTACCAAACATCCTAGAGTTGTAAACGCCTCAGCAAAGGATGTCGTTTCATCAAAAGATAGGCAACATAGTCAAAAACCCAAGGAAGATAAACATAATAACATCACTAGAGGGAAAGAAACTATGCAGTAAAAAGAGAAGGGAAAAGGTAAAAATATATGAAATACAGAATACCCATCTCCCTTCTTTAATAAAGGCAAACAAAAATTGTAGAGAAAACGAAAATGATCCCAAGTAGGGAAACTCCTTGTAAATATGTGGAAAGAAGGACAGTCTACCCAATTTCCTGCCCCCAGCCTAAACAGGGAACAACCAACATGTGCGTAAAAGTGTGGACAAAAGGGACTATTACCCAAAGTCCTGCCCCCCATCCTTAACAGGGACAACTGAACGTGGTCTCCATGTAGAGACATATGTAGCCTCGATGTAGAGACAATTCACTCAAAAAACGAAGGGACTAAAAACCCAATGTCATGTCCTAAACCAAGCTAAGAGACACAAAAGCTAAGTCCTGTGTTTTGGACAACAAAAGTGTAAATGTGGACAAGAAGGACTAGTGCCAAATGTCCTGCCCCCCATCAACCAAAAGGGGACAACCTAAAATAAACGTAATGAGAACAATAAGTGTGTAAAATTAGAACTAACATTTACCTTGCGTAGGGCCACCCTTCATGTAAGGGAACAACAACCCAATGAAAGGGTTCACCCCTGTGTAGAGGCTATGTAAAGTAAAATAAACCCTTGTAAATAAAACATATCCCTAACTTAAGGGAATAAAAAAACTGTAAAACTGTATTAGAAATAATCATAACTGTAAAGCTTTAAACTGCAGTTTAGATGAGACATACAGTAGAGCTAAAATTGTCATATACTCTATAAGGCTTCTAGATTGCTGAACAATAAATCCTTCAACTTAAAAAGTGAAAACTGCAATCTTATAAAAACCACTAGATGGCAGTACTGCACAGCACAGTGGTATTACAACTCAGAAAGAACTCACTCGTGAAAACTGCTCCGTAAACATTATATTAAATTGTTGAAATTGCTCAGTGAACGTTTGTCTTAATGTTCCAGACTCAAGATGATGCTTGTGTGAAATGCCGCCCGACAATACACACATGCTATTCTTTTAAGTTACTAACAACGATGGACAAGCGCTCCAATGTCACCAACTTCAACAAAATAAAGTACCAAAATGCTCCAACGTGTCAAGAGTCTGTGCCAGAGCTGGACGAAACCTGCCAACGAATCCTCCTCAAAGATGCCAAGCAGTGGAAACGAACGCAGCCGGCAACGAAGACTTCAGGGCACACATGAAAAAAATGTTGACTGGCCGTGGCATCCAACCACAAGACAGCAGCACGCGCAGGAGACGTACGCAGAGAGGCTCACGGCGCGCTCCTGCAGCTCAAACGTCCATAGGCAGCATTGTGTGCTGGGCCAGAGTGAAGACGTCATGTGAAGATCCGTAGCTGCTCCGCGGTACACCACGAGCCAGGTAAAATGCGCGAGCTATATTTTGAATTACAAGTTCAGCCCAACTGATTTTTGCCAAAGTTAGAGCAGTGAGAAGCCATGTGAATAGTAATTTTAAACAAATATCTTCCCATTCAAGTGAAAAGGCAGCTTGTAAATAAGCGTTCCAATTAAAAGTACATAGTAATCATTTTAGTGAAAATATGTGAGTTTGTCTGTACCCACCAGCGCTGCTCAGCGACATCCTCTCACCTGATACCAATGGTAGTCTCCATGTAAAAACAGCTTTTTTAAATGAGAGTAGTTCTGTGGAAGTCCCAGTATGTAGGGACTGACTTGTACCTTCAGGTGTCAGGAAACGGCTTTAGCCTTGTTAAAATGTACATGCAAGTCACTCTGTGCGCAGAAATCCTGAAGGAAAATAAAAGGCTTACTGTGTGAAAGTTCTCTCTCTGCGCAGCAATCATTAAGCAGAACAAATGGCTGACTGTATGTGAATGCTCTCTCTGAATGCTCTCTCAGCGCAGCATACAAGGAGCTTCTTGCAATATCCATGTAAGCAAAGGAAAGCCTTACTGTACTTTGAAGATCAGTTTTCGCAGAATCTATGAAGTAGGCTGTAGAAGTGACCTGTTTAGATGATGTACAGCACGTATGTTTGGGGGCTGTCTGATGTTGTTTGGGGGCTGTCTGATGTGATGGACACCGGTAGGACTGCACTGTGCGCTGTTTTTGAGTAAGATCCATTTGTTTCATTATTAGCTTAAAGTCTTTAAAGAAAGGTACCTGTGAGGCCTTGTGAATGTCTTTCTTGTTGCTTCTTCTTCTTTTTTCTTTGTTTAGTCGTCCGTTGCTTGTAATATCTTTACACCAGCATTTTGTAGAAGTCATGTAGAGGTTTCTTTAGCCACTTGTACCTTCATTTAAGCGTAGATACATCCCATCCTCGTCGCCAAAAATAATATGTAGTAATCCGAGATGACACCAGTATGATGTGGTCAATGTAGGTTTATTGTAGTAAAGATAATGCAGGTAAATAGTCCAACAAGGTCTTAGATAAGTCCCAATAACAGTCCTACCGGGAGCAGCCTGCCAGCTGCTCAGCCCCATCCATCCAACTGTCACTCTCTCTCAGTCACTCAAACCTTCCACACATAGCTCACACACTCAACGTTCCATTTAGAACACACACACAGGCTGAGCAGCTAGGGAGAAGAATAACATGAGATATATAGTAAGAGGAGAATACTGCACTTTGTTACCCTATCTGGTGTGCTTCTCAGCAGGGCTAGTGGTAGTGTATCCACCCATGAAAGTTTAGTTGATGCACACATTTTTCCAATCTTATTTTTCAACAACCCATTCTTCCTCTCCACAGCACCTGCTGCTGGAGGGTGATAGGCACAGTGTAACGTTTGTGTGACTCCAAGCCCCTTACATATTCCCCCTACAACATGGGAAATTAATGCAGGTCCATTTTCGGAGCTCAGAAGGCATGGAATTCAAAAGTGTGGCATAAGTCTTGTAGGAGGCATTTAGCAACAGAATGTGCATCACAGTTCTTTATTGTATAGGTCTTGGTCCACTCTCTGAGCATGCATACTATTAAAAAAACTGTACTTCTGGGTGGTGGCATGTCAATGAAGTCTAACTGAAGATTTTCGAAGGGTCCGTAGGGTGGTGGGAAGAGGCTAGCTGCAGTTGGTGTACCCTTCTCTTTATTATACTGTGCACAGACAGTGCATTGTCTGAAAAGTTTTTCTTCTATTTGACGAAACTTGCAGCTGTACCACCATTGGGAAAATAACCTGATCATGCCGTCCCAGCCAACGTGTGAGGGACCATGGAAAAGGGGTGGCATGGAGTGAAGCATGGATGAAGTTAGGCATATTTTTCCATTAGGCCCTGTCTATAATCCTTCCTTTGTTTGCACACACCCACCCTTTGCCCACTCCTCCTTTTAATTTTTCTCTGAAATGAAACATTGCTGGTATCTGTGTTAATGATGTTTCTTATTATCTGTACCATAACTAACTGCCAGCCTGTCAGTGCTATTCTCTTTGCCGCCCCATCAATGAATGCATTTCCTTTTGACATATAGTCCTTTGCTGAAGTGTGTGCTGTACATTTGATGATAGCCACTTTTGATGGTAATAACAGGGCTTGGAGAAGGTCACTTATCAATTGGGCGTGTTGTATTTGTTGGCTTGCTGATGTGAGGTATCCCCTCGTTGACCACAGCTGGCCAAAGTCATGGACCACTCCGAAGGCATACTGGATGTCTGTGTATATGTTTGCTCTTTTCCCTTTAGCCAATGTGTATGCCCTTGATATTGCCACGAGTTTCGCTGCTTGTGCGCTCTTGGCTTTTGCCAACTTACCCCTTTAAGCCGTTTAGTGGCTGTGCCCACTGCGTGGGAGGCCTGAAAAGTTCCTTTGTGTTCCCAAAGACATGACCCATCTACAAACAAGTCCCCTTTGACATCGGGAATTGGTGTGTCTTTCAAGTCTGGGCGTACCTTGCATGTCTGTCAATGGCTAATGCCATCATCCAGCTCATGATCTGTTGGCAAAAGGCATGCTGGGTTCAAAGTGGTGCATCTCCTGATGGCAATGTGTGGTGCTAACAGTATCAGTCCATACCTAATATGTCGTGCATTTGTTAGGTGCTGAGTCTTAGTGGATTTGAGCAGCGTGTCCACTGCATGGGGAACGTGCAAAATCATTTTGTGTGCCAGCACTATGCTCTCAGAGTGTTCTACCGCTAGTGCTGCTGCCGCCACTGCTCGGAGGCAAGGCGGGAGCGCAGAGGCAACTGGGTGTAGTGTGGCCAAGTAGTATGCAACTGGGCGGTAGTAGGATCTGTGCTTTTGAATTAACACCCCTAGTGAGCACCCTCCCTTCTCATGGTAGAACAGGTGGAAATCTTTGACGTAATCTGGGAGGCCTAGCACTGGTGCTCCACTCAGTTCAATTTTGAGTTTGTTGAATGCCTTGTCACAATCCGGTGGTCAAGGTGCCACATCTGGGATCTTTTTGTGTGTTAGTGCTTGTAATGGCTTTGCAATGAGGGAGAAATGTGGGATCCAGTGACAACAGTATCCCGCCACCCCCGAAAATGCCCAAACCTCTTTTTGTGTGCATGGTCGGGGAAAGTGGGTGATGGTTGATATCCTGTCAGGTAGTAATCCCCTGGCCCCTTTGGACAGTTTGAGGCCTAAATATGTCACAGCAGTGAGGCAGAACTGTAATTTCTTGGGGAAAACCTTGTAACTTTTCATTGCTAGGTAGCACAGGATGGCAATAGTGTCCTGTATTCAAGCAGCCCTCGAAGGTAAGGTCAGTAGTAAATCATCTATGTACTGGATAAGAGTTGAGCTTTTGTTCAGTATCAGGGAGTCTAGATCTGCCTTTAGTGCCTTCCTAAGGATGGAGGGTAAAGCCTCGTGGGAGCCTTGAGCATGTTAGTCTCCTTCCTTTATAACTTAAACTAACAAGCGTTGGCATAGCTAATAGGTCTCGCCTTGGGGACCTTATAAGTCTTTAGCCATGCAACGGTTGATGTTGCTGCACCAAGGATATTGTGCTGCATAACTAAATACTTATAAGGTCCCAAAAGCGAGACCTATTGGCTATGCCATTGCTTGTTATTAATATGAACAATACATTAGTCTTTAACAGCGACTACATTTGAAATTGATAAACAGTCTATTGAAAGTAAAAAAAACTGTGATGGGCACTTTGGTGCTAAGAAGAATTAGCTAGGGTTAAAGAACCAAGAGGCTGGCTGCCAAAGACTGATTTAATAATGTAATGCTTTAATGATAACAATCCATTGCTCATAAAGCCTTTTAAATATACGGTGTGGATTCCTTTTGTGAGGCTATACACGGGAAAAAAAAAATTCTGAATCAATAATAAAAATAATCCTCTATTCTCACAGGACTAATTACGGCCTTATGTGCACCATCCTCAACTAAAGTGTTTGGAGGCTCACAGGTTACCCTGGCTCTGGTTGGTAAATTGGCTAACCCTGCACTTTCCCAAAAGGTTTAGAGTGTTTAAAACTGTGCGGTATTTGCTGTTAATGCTGCACAAATACATCATAATCTGCATTCAGAAGATCTCTTTATTAGCTTATGGGAAAGGAAGAGAGGGAACAAATGGCAGGTTTACATCACTGGTGCAATTCAAATATCTAGTTAGTTGTGCAATAAAATTCTTCCTCGTGTTTCCATGGAACGTTTTAAGTCAGCTGGCCAGATTTTCCTTATCTAAACTCCCCTTCATGTGTGTTCTGATGGGCAGAAGCAAATTGTGGTCAATACCAATAGGGACACGTTTGGAAAGCACTTCCATTTAATACAGTACTCCACTATGATTGTCTTGCCTTCAAATAAGACTTTTTCTTTCAAACTTCACTAAGCACACCAGCATCTACAGAAATGTCCATTGTCGCTAGATAAATTCCCTCATGTCTTTTACTTTTTTTTTCAGGAAAATCAACTTTGTTTTGTATGTTTTGCAGCACCAGTGATCATTGCACATCAAGGTGACACAGGCTGCTGAAATATTAGGCACTTTAGATGAGGCCCCACGTGCTACCGCCACCTCACTCGTTATCTTTAACTACATTCTCAAACATATAAACTCCACGGCCACGTTTGTTAATCTACATTGCATAAAGAAAAGATATATAAATATACATTTTTTAGACATTCCCACACTCGCAATGTCAGCATAATTCAGATATAGAATGTCACTTATGTAGGGCGATGGAAGAGGCATGGGATGCCTTAGTAGTCTGGCATTTTATGCTCTTGTATCGTACGACCACTCAAATGAGAAAAGGTCACAACTGAAAATGCAGGACGCCTTCTGGCTCTCGGGTGCGGAGACATCTATAAGGACCGCCTTTATCTACTTACACCCCATTCCTTGCTTACCTGCTGTCAGCAGCAGCGGGCTGCAGTTTGTGTGTAGAGTCCCTCTTCTGACAGTGCCACGGGTAGGGAGAGGGATTATTATACTGGCAGTATGGTTCCGCCTCCACTCTACAAGGCACGGGTCACCTGCCCTCCCTGTTTCGGCCCAATACAATACTATTTCCTCACAGCGTTGTCTCAGGGGGCTCGCATCACTTGAATGAATGAATGAATGAATGGGTGTCTTATAATGCGCATAACTTAACCCCAAGGGGCATCAAGGCGCAGATAACAGACAGATAAACACAACAAAGCAGAAAGAAGACATAGTAATAATTAATAAGCCAGGGAAAAGAGCCATGTCTTCAAAAGTTTACGAAAAATCACCAATGAGGGTTGGCTGGAGAGTTCAGGCGGGAGCGCGTTCCACAGTTTGGGAGCTGAGAGGGAAAACGCTCTTCCTCCCCATCTCACCTTATTGGATCTAGGGACGGTGAGCAGGTTTTTGGTGGATGAGCGAAGGGATCTGCTGGGGATATAGGGGCTGACTAGAGATTTAATCCCTTCAGAACCTGATCCAAATACCACCCTGTGGGCCAGACAGAGGAGTTTAAAAGAAATCCTGGCCTGGATTGGCAGCCAATGGAGATCTTTTCTCGCCTTGGTGGCCAATGAGTGCCTAGGCAGATTGAGAACCAGCCTAGCGGCGGCATTCTGAACCACCTGAAGTCGCTGAATCGATTTCTTGTTAATACCACCATACAGCGCATTACAGTAGTCGAGCTTGGAAGATACCAGGGCGACCGTTGACTATTTGCGTTCCTCCGGGGACAGATAAGGGGCGATCTTTTTGAGTGTCCGAATGATAGTAAAGCAAGTGGCCACTGTTTTGTTGACCTGAAGGTCAAATGAGAGGGCCGGATCAATTATTATGCCTAAATTCCTGGCTGCTTGTACCGGTTGGGGACAATCCCCTAGTGAGACAGGCCACCAATCTTCATTCCACAATTCATGACTCCCTCCAAAGACCAAGACTTCAGTCTTCTCTCCGTTTAGCTTAAGATGGTTACGTATCATCCATAAAGATACCGCTTCCATGCACGCTCTAAATTTAGGGGCAGAGTCTTGTGTCGGTCGGGAAGTGGAGACGATGATCTGAGTATCATCGGCATAGGAGAGTACCTGATACCCAAAGGATCTTATAATTTTAGCGAGAGGGGTCACATAGATGTTGAATAGTACAGGGCTCAGAGCCGAGCCCTCTGGGACCCCACATTGCACCGCCTGGGAGGGAGACATAAATTTGCCCAATTTAACTCTCTGCTGTCTCTGATGCAGAAAAGAGGAAAGGAGATTCAAAGCGCTGCCCTCGACTCCTATCGCCCTCAACCTGTCGACCAGGATTGAAGGGGACAGGGTGTCAAAAGCTGCCGTTAGATCCAACAACACCAACAGCGCGGTTTGACCTCTGTCAACCTCTGATCTGATGTTGTTAACAACCACCGTGAGGGCCGTTTCTGTACTATGGGCCGCACGGAACCCATGTTGGGAGACATCCAACAGATTCTCACTCTCCAGATATGAGGTCAGGTGACGATTGAGATGGGCTTCGAGTATTTTGGCCGGGGCCGGAAGTAAATAAATTGGCTGAAAAATGTTCAGGACTTCGGGATTCAAGGAAGCCTTTTTTAGCAGGGGTTTAACCACTGCGGTCTTCCAGGCTCCGAGAAAAATCCCTTCGGCAATGGCCATATTCATGATCTCCAGTAAGGAAGGAAGGACAGCCTCTCTGCATGCCTTAAGAGTTTTTAAAGGGCAAGGGTCTAAGGGGGAACAGGACTTAGTAGCGTCAAGGAGATTTTTAAGCTCTACCAGTGACATCATAGGAAAGTATGTCGAACGGGAGCAAGGACTTGCTTCCGAGACCACAGGCATGACTGGGGAATGAGGTAAAGATGAGGTGGATGTTGGCCGGGTGTTCAGCTCCAAATTTAGAGTTTCTAGGGCAGTGTGTATGTCAACTATTTTAATGTGAAAGAAGTTTGCAATGTTATCACATAGCGCCTGTGTCTCAACCACTGAATTAGCGGCTTTGGGTGAAGATAAGGAGTTGATGATTTTAAAGAGCTCTCTTGAAGATTTCAGCGCGACAGTGGTGTTATTGAAGTTGCTCTTTTTCTCCTCTATTATCGCCCTTTTGTATTCTTTTAAGGCCTGCTTATGCTGGCTCTTCTCGGGAGCGTTGGGTTGGGCGAGCCAGGCTCTTTCTTTTTGTCGGCATTTCTGCTGACGCAATCTCAACAGTTCAGAGTACCAGGGGGCAGAGGGGCCCTTCCTGCACTACAGAAAGATTGTTGAGAGCGAACTGAGTGTGCCCATCCGCTTTAGGGTCGGGTGAGCAGCAGACCAAATTCCCGGTCTTATCGTGAACGGAGGTCTGAATTCTCATAAAGACACATATGCGAAGAGCATGCAAACAGTGGGTGGCTAGAACGTGGATACCGGGTCGTCGGACTGCGACAGAAAATAGACACGGGCTCCAAAATAAAACTGACGGCGATTGGCGAACCACAAAACTTTAAAAAAACAAGCGTGCGCGGCACCAGTGGGAGGCACGCGCAGGAGGAGGAGGAGGGTGACCTGCACGATTCACTTGCGGGAGGAATAGTTGCTACCATATGGCGGCGCTCGCTCCTGCAAGTGAATCGCCACGCGTGCACGCTTTGCCATTGAAGGCAATGGAACGCGTGCACGTTTTTGGCTGAAAAGCCAAAGCGTTCACAAAAGGTCTTTTTGCCTTTCAGCGCATGCGCGCTGCGTAGGCAAGACCTAAAATGGTTTGAAGTGAGTCTGGACCTTGTCTTTTTTGTTCAATATATAGTAGGTCAAAGTTGGAATTATCGTCCGTACACGAGAGACGACCGCCGGGAAACACAAGAGGAGGGATTGCCTACTACGGTTTACCGCCGAAGAGGAGACGCACCCGTTTCCCTTCAGGAAACATTTCCGAAGAATCCCCTCCCGGCTTCCGCCTGAGACGAAGACGTACTCAGAGCTTCTACACTCGAGACTTTTCACCGACCAGTGAGGCGGGATCATAACCAATAGAATAACTCTTACTACACGGCTGACCTCACTGTTCAAACGCTTCCAGAGTGTTGATAATTCCAACTTTGACCTACTATATATTGAACAAAAAAGACAAGGTCCAGACTCACTTCAAACCATACTTTGGTATTGAAGACCAAGCCCTGAAGAGTCGTGTTGACTCAACCGCACACGACGTAACACGTGTCGGCGAATGTAAAATTTCTCAAAGTCTGGAGGAAATAAACCTACAACTTGCTGTGACAAGGAAAAATATACACCAAAGATTCTGCTTCTGTGCTTCTATTCCTTTTTGGTCATTGTACCCTGTTTTGTCACTATACTTGTAGTTGCGAGAGCATAGCTTTGTACATTTGTTATGTCTGTTGACTTATTGGACGGTTAAGGGTGTTCGCCGTCTGCTCTTCACGCACTACACAACAATACTCATTTATCTGCACACACTGTAACGTATTAACCTAGGCAGTGCGCCCTTGGATTCCGAATCTCCTAAAAACCCCTTTTCAGTTCAAGACCTAAAATGGTACTGGCTGTCTGGGTGCAAGGGGATGGTAAAGAAGGCAGAGCTCAAATCCAGCACCGTGAAGTGTGTGGCTGTGACTGGGATTTTGGACAATATTATTGCTGGGTTTGGAACTACTGGGAAGGAAGGTATCACTATTTTGTTCATTTCCCTCAGATCCCACTGACGCTTTTAGCATTGATCTTTGAGCTCCTGTGTCTATCAAGAAGGGTACAATGTTACCCAAATCTGTCCCCTTTACATATGGACCTGATTGATCCACTGCTTTGGCTGGAGCTATTAGGCAGTTTTCCACTTTCAGGCATCCCTAGAATAAATCTTGGGGCATGTCGTTGGACATGTATCCATGCTGTTCAATATTTCTATAATCTGTGTGTTGGGTGTTATGCTGATATTGTTGTTGATCCTGTCCCCTATTCTGTGTGAGCCTACCCTCAGCATTTATTTATTGGGAAGTCTGCTTTCCAGGGGCTGGGGTCCTTACAATAGAAGTAAGCGGTACCTGGTGGTGGTAGGGAAGCTGACCTGCCTTTTTGTGGTCTTCCTGTACCCTTCCCCCTACCTCAGTCCCTCCCTCTTCCTTGCTGACTTGTGTAGAACATTTCTTGTGCTACCATTAGTCTGACTTTTTCTTTCTTTATTTTCTCTGCTTCCATTGTCTGCACATTGGACTGATAATCAGAGCAGTATCTTGCTGCTGCCAGCACCTTTTCTATGGATTCTTGTTGCCATCAAACAAACAATGTTTGTAGGTGTGTTTTAATAGGAGGTTTCAGACCTTGGACAAAGGTGGTGACAAACAATGGCATTGCTTCTCCCATTGGGTTTTTTAACCCACTGTTCTGCTGATATACTTGCATAAGGCCGTTGAAATATGAGTTCACACTCTCTTCTTTTTCTTGTCTAGTATGTGTGATCTTGTTCCAATCTACCTTGTCTTCTGGTATTTTATCTATTAGGTATTTCACTACTTCTCTGTATGTCTTATCAACTTCATCCCCTGGTGCTCATCCCTTCCCCCTTTCTGGCTCCCCGTTTGGCCACTCCACTTTCCTTTTACAATCTTCCCACAGATCCTTATGAACTCATATATTAAATAAAGTGTCAAAATCTCTCCATAACGGTCTCCTAAAACCGCCATCCTGTCTAGCTCAGCGTACTATTTCCTTGGTTCTTCTCTGAGCTTTGGGAGGTCTTTGGTAAAGCACATAATGTCTTGTCTAGACCAAGGGACATTGACGTATGCTAATTTGTTATCTTTACTACCTGTTGGAGGTGGTATTTCTTGAAGGGGCTTTATAAGTGCTGGTGGGGCATCCGTTGATGGTGCTGGTGTTCCAGTGTGAGGGGTGAGGGTCTGGACTACTTCCAACAATGCAAATGTGTTCACCAGCTGCTTCCACTATTGCAATTTTTCTACCGCATATTGTAGTTTGTCTTTCATGTCTTCCTCTTTGTATGTTTTCAGGTCCGAGTCTGTGAAGCTGAACCTCACTATATCCCAGTCATACTGTGCAGGTAGTGGTGGAACTACACCTGTAGGATCTGGGCCTGTGGGCTTTGCTCTCTGGACATAAGCATTGTGTGCTTGGGCGCCCTTTTCCATTAACTTTGCTCGTGCTAGTAACAGAACTTTTTCTAAGTGCGGTCTATTGTGGTGTTGGGTGAAGGCATCTACTGCTAGTGTTCCTCCCACAATCTGTTGTAGTAAATCCTGGCATTTGACTGTGTCTGATTTCAGTAGTCTCTTTTGTGCTGAGGGCAAGCCATGTGGGGATGAAGTAGCACTATTTGTTTTAATGAAACTGTCACGCCTAGACTGTGGTGCAGACTGTTGAGTCCCTATTATTGCCTCTTCTAGTAGTCCAATGTTATAGACTGTTTGCAGTACTTATGTACAAATGTCCCAAACCAGGCACTGCCACTGGGTTAATGACATAGGGCCCTATTCACAGAACTAACTTAAGACAAAATCCTAAACTTACTTTCATTTTGGTATTCACAGAAGGCACTTACTCATTTCAGTATTCTCAGAAGTTAGGAGTCCTAACTTTAGGACTCCTAAATGAGAAAAATCCTAATTTTAAGACTTTCAGTATTCACAGAAGGCATTCAGGAGTCCTAAAGTTAGGAGTCCTAACTTTACTACTACTAAATTGAGAAAAATCCTTATTGAAAGACTTTCAGTATTCACAGAAGGCATTTAGGAGTCCTAAAGTTAGGAGTCCTAACTTCTGTGAATACCGATATGAGTAAGTGCCTTCTGTGAATACAAAAATGAGTAAGTTCCTTCTGTGAATACCAAAATGAGTAAGTGCCTTCTGTGAATACCAAAATGATAGTAAGTTTAGGATTTTGTTTTAAGTTAGTTCTGTGAATCGGGTCCATAGTGTCGTCTGCTGATGTGTCGTTGAATTGTTGTAGCCATTTGCGGTCTATTAGTTTTGGTTGCGTTATGTCTTATTGTGCACATTGATCCTGCAGCTGTTTTTTCTTATCACTATATTTGCTGGCAGCATGGACAGCCTCTGTCCTCATTAGCTGCAGAACAGCAATGTCTTGGACGGTGTCCAAGTCTATCTTGGTAGCCTCTTAGTTTAGAAGTTTGCATATTAAAGCTACAGCGTCTGTATCTTGTTGTTGAGTGAGCTCAGGGGATTTCACTGTGGGAGCAGAGGGTGAGACTGTTGTGGCTCTTATTCACCCAATCAGAAGGTCCTGTAGTACTGAGTACTCATCTCCCTTGTCTTCCTTCCCTCACTGCCTTTCCTTCTCTACAGGGATGCATGGGTATAATTCTACCACATCCATGTGCACTTTTCCCCAATTCTCACTTATTTTCTGCTTACTTATTTCATTTAGCATTTTTGTTTACATTTAACAACTCCCTGTGAACTTTCGACTTTACATTATCAGTTGTGCGCATGTCGCGCAGAACCAGATCCCACTGAACAAAATATTCCCATTCTGCTGGCCTTATCTTTTTGCCTTTTAATGTCAACATTTGTCTTAAATATGACAACTTATTGATGTTGTACGTCCCTTGACGCAGGTATTGTAAGTCCGGTCTCCTAGCTGTCAGGTCATGCCATTTATACATAAATAGTATGAAATGCAGTCTTTGGCATAGGGCCACATTGTATGCCGGGGAGTCTTTTGAGAGGTCTGGCTGACGGCTGCCTAAATTGCTTTTACAGAATGGGTTTCCCCTTGTGAGAGATGAGCGTGGAAAAATGTGTGAAGCGGGAGCACTAACCTTCCTCGCAGTTCAGTGACAGTTCAGATACACCATACAGATGGGTGGGGTCTTGCGCTATACTATGAACAGACAACACAGTGGATAAACCCACGTTATCATGTGCTTCTCATCCACTCTCCAGCTGTTGCAATAGCAGAGGGAGCCATTCGTCAGGCAAACAAACAGGTAAATTGATTCAAGTTCACCCAAGCTTTCATAAGTAGGAACGAGACAGTGTTCTAGGTGCTGATTACTGGCGTCCCATGAACAGAATGGTGACAGTAAAGTATTTAGAAGAAAGATTAGTAGTTCTGTCTCCTTGCAATCTCCCGTTATCCCAAAATCGGGCGTGGGAGTCTGTGTGCGGTGACTATGTGCAGTGTTATTACACTAATCCCAGAAGAGTAACAGGGGAAATAGGAACAATATTATTGGTATGTCAGACGACATCAGGAATAGGACGCAAAGGGGAGGTATTGTGCAATACAGGGCAAATATTAATAAGTCGGCCAGCCAGTCCATGACAAATTGGCAGTAATGTAAGGAGAAATTTTTTATGGTGGCAGTTAGTATTTGAAGGGTGCTTATTTTATTGTCAGAAAGTTAGCAGCATCAAATGTCAGTTATTTAGCATCGTACTACCCCCAAAAAAAGAGTCTGACAAATACTTACAATATCCTATAATCCTAACTATACTTGGCCACAATATATGAGAGGCATATGACAATACAACAATAAAAAAACTCAAGGAACTAAACAATAGGACAACTGATACTCCCTCCTCTGTGTGCCTAGGTAACTCCCTAGGCACAGCTGGAGATCACTTCTGGCATCCAGCAGGAGTCAGCGCCCCACTGGGTACCCGGTAGCAGGGGCATTGGGGTGAGTTAGCAGGATTCAGGCCTGAGTTCATGGACCCTAAGAACTGGCGCCCTGAGAAACTGTTGCAACCACAAGAGGAGAAGCCTAACCAACCCCAACCTCCATGATATCGTTCCAGCACAAGTAGGATGTGCAATTCCAGGCGTGCTGTAACCGCCACCACCTTTACCTGGGGATTAAAACTGCCACAGCTCTAAAACGAGGTGCTACCTGCTACAACCCAACCTGGAGGGATTAAAATCCTCAATCAAGACTCAACGGTATATGTTGAGCCTGGCAAAGAGTACCAATCTCTGCTCCAGTCAATGCGAAGTAGCTGTGAAGGTCCTCCACCCCCATCGGCCGGGGACATTCTGATAGCAAGACAGGGGGATGCAGTAGGTCACCCTCCTTTGTACGCCGTCAGCTAGGTACTGCTTGGCACCAGTGAGTCAATGCGTGCAGGGAACTTGCAGAAGGATGCCCTCACCGGCCAGGTGGGGTGTATATCCAGACCAGGAACTAAAACATAGAGCAAAAATTAGCCATGTAAAGAATTCTGGCAGGGATCGGCACCAATGTCAGAGGTCAAGAGGCACACACGTAACAAGAGGAGAAAGCCTGTCGGCACCCTGTAACAAATGCTGACGTTAGACAGGAGTACTGTCTTTAGCAGAATGATAAAGAAAGTGAAGCGGTTGCGCTCTCCAGCAACGGACGCACTATTGCAGACTAACAATGTGTTGCAAATACACCAAGTTGCTTGATTATTTAATCAATTTATTCCAAGTAATCCGAATTGTTCGTCTAGGTTCATCAAGTTACGCGGTAAACAAATTGTAGCAGAATGATGACAGATTGAAAAAAAATTATGAGAGCCACAAAAAGTGCACAGGAAAAAGTGATAAGGACAGCCGCAACGACAGCCATTGATAATTCCCATAAACTGTGGGAAAAACATGTAAATGTCACCAGGGCACAGGCAAGCCCTCCCTGGCATGAGAAAAGAAATTGCAGAAAGAGAGGGAGAGAGAAGAGTGATGAAGAGCCGTTAACTGGAGATCATACATACGTGCTGAGAGAGAAGGAGCAGGAGCCAGAGATATGATGAAGTTAACTTACGGGCAGACAGTCCCCCCGGATCCATGGGAAGCAAAGGAGAAAAAAGATAAATGCAAAAGATATTGGTCCTCAGATCTCCAAACCCCGATGGAAGTCGGAGTCCAGCTGTCAGGATTGGTCAAGGCGCCTACCTAAATGGATATTGACTACATCTCCCAGAAGTCCTGGTGGTGGGAGTGGCACTATTTAAAGATGGGCGGGACCGTCTATCACTGTTCGTGATTTTGTGCTCACAGTAGATTTGAATCTTAGCCTTTGTTTCCAGTGAAGCGTTTCCATGATATCTTCCTTGGGAAGCGCTAGTAGCTCATTCCATGTGCTATCGTGTGTGTGAGGAGCAGTGCCTTTGTTTTGGTAATTCCAGCCCGCCTACCTGAGTACAGACTGCTGACTCTGAGGTTTCCCGGGTAGCGGTTTGGATTCCAGGACGTCTTTGAGGCGGAGACCTTTCTCGGCGTTCTGGGCAGTATCGGATGGTGCCGGCTGAAGTAACAGCTTCCGAGAGAGCGGACCTTTGAACAGACTTCAAATTTCTGTAATTGCGGGCAGCGCGTGACACAACGCGCTACCTGCGTACATTATTTAGTGCTTTAAGTGGAGTTAAAGAAACGGATCCTATATTTATTTACTTGCACGGCGGTGTAAGTTTATTCTTGAATTTGGCCGGATATAGAGCGGAGCGTAGTGGGGGGCTATTATCTACACGCTACCGTTCAGAAGAAAGTCACTAGTGTCTTGTAAGTTAAGTGCCAAAGCGGAAGGTAGTGGGGATCTACACCTTGCCGTGTTTGGAGTAATGATTTCTTAAGGGGTCCTGTGGATTACTATTATTTAGAGCGGAGGACAGTAGTAGGAGGCTACGTCTTGCCGTGTCTAACCTGGAACGTTTATTGTTTATCTTAAGAGAGACTTATGCTCTTCACTCATTAATTCTTCTTTTGGATTCACTGGGAATTGTGGTGTGCTACGGATGCAATATATGGAAATCAACTAAAACAAGGAGGGGTATGTTACATACGGAACTAAAGAATAACATATAGGTGTTCTACACGTCACAAGAGTATAACCTGCCTTTTTGTATCCTTCAGGGACCTGAGGTTCTGATTTCCAAGTTATGTTATAACAGGGAAGAGGTGGATAACACTTCGTTCACAAAGGTGAATCTTACTGGTCTGTTTAGTGAGAATGAAATGAGTGTAGGTTTACTTTGTGAATAGCTTTAACCTGGTGTGTTTATTTTCTTGTCTTTCAGCTATCCCTTCCCTGCAGTCACCTTCCGTCCCTTCCTTGTTCTCTTTATTTTTTCCCTCGCCCTATCCCTCGAACACACTGTATTTATACAACAGTGTGTTGGTGAGGTCGGGAGGTGGAATTCTATGTGCTACAACCGGATCCTGCAGCGTGGAGTCTGACACCAGCAGCCAGCCAGGGAAGTCGTCAGTGATCCAGGAGCTGCATTCTTCCACCAAATGTAGAAGCTGAAATAAGAAATAAGAAATAATACCACACATACGACTCTCTATCAGCACAAAAGATAGCAAGGTTTATTGGAGACCAACAAACAGTGGATTAACGTGCAGAGCAGAGACATCAGTGTAGTCACTGAATGTCCAAAGAGGTGACGTATCTGACAGTTTTTATAGGCCCAAACCACAAAGGATGTAGCATCTTAACATACGTATAACAAATTAAACATAGTTCATTTGGCCAATTAGCAAAGGCCTAACCAGTAATATACCATTTAAGGTCCGAAACATACTGTTGCTGACCACGTGTCCCAAGTAGGCAGTTTCTGGGTATTTCCACTGTAATGTAAGATAAAAGTCTGGTACAATTCCAGGTAATAATTGAAACATAATAGTAATGACCAGAAATATTGTAAAATGGGATATGCTGAAATGTTTGTGTCTAAGCAAGCATCTTCCTTTGTCAGGTATCTTGTTTTGAGCAAGCCTTGCCTTACTAAAGCCGTTTCTCTGAAGCCATGGAAAAGTGAAAGCATCTTGTGCAGTGATTCTCATGTCAACTTAACAGGGCCTAGAAGCTTACTGCATTTGATATCATAAGGAAAGGTGGCTTCTACACATGCAATTGAGTGCATAGGCATTCACTTCAGCATGCTTTGGGAAAATGGTGTTAGAAACAGCAGACAGGTCTTAATATTCCTTTTCAAATAATACTACTATTTCTAAATAGTAAGGGCAGCCTGCAATGCAGACAGCATGGCACCTAAAATTAGGGAACATCAAAAAATAGTCTTAACATGTCCTCTCTGTGGCTAACTCATGAAAGCTTTGTTCACTTTTGGAAGGCTGGCTGGCCTATGGAAAACCACTGGAAAGCAATGTTAGATATTGATTTTGCAATATCCAGTGAGGGAACAGCTGGAATTATGATTTAGCAACCTTAAAAAAGATATTTGAATCAAGTCAAATAGTGTAATATGTATATAATAATATCTATGACAAATATCACACATGATACATTTTTATACAACAAATAGTAAACAGGGGAAGATGTTAAGACAAATGTTTGAGTGAATATTTTGGCAGTGGGATCTGGCAGGTCATTTCCAGATTTTACATTTAACATATTTATGACAACTTGCAAAGAGTCACTTTATAAATGTTCATGAATCATTTGGCCAGCCACATACAACAGATTGAAACATTCCTTGATTGCATATGAGCAAAGGCTGATTCTTACCCACCTGAATGAAGGAGTGATAGGTCTTGGGTGTTCATTTCTGAGGCTTGGGCATTATCAGATTGTGTGGTCCAGGAATTCCTTCCAGTAAGAGCAGAGACAGAAACCTATTGAAGAACGTGTATATTTCTATGTTTGTCAATGTTCGTCTAAATTGAATCGATAAAATCTTGATATTGTCATTTTCAGTTTTAATTGAAATGATGATGAATCTGCCAGGCAGTATGGCATAATAAAGAGATGACATGATTTAAAGTATAACAGGATGAATTGTCAGGGTCAAAGGAATAGAAGTGCAGTTATTTTTTTGCTAGTAGTTTGAATTGAGCGCAAGATAAAGTATCATCCCACACTGCTAACTTATATAAGTATGTAATGACATTTTTTAATGGGTCATGGTGAGATTTTTCCAACAGGATACAGATGATTAGATACTTCTATAAGCTAGATCTCAGTGAACCCTACTGAGCAATTTTGACGTCCAGACAGGTAAATTAACTGATTAGTTACATTAAATTGCAGCCTCATTTGTGCGTGAGTATTACAATCGGGTAAAGAAAATATTTGTTGTCTCATCAGACATATAGGCAGCACTTCACAATTGCAGCATAGCAGTGGCACAAGCCTGGCTTGAATTTCATTTAACTGAGGCTTCAATGAAGGACCTGTTAGATTGCAGGTCATCTTATTGAAGCCATGATGGAGCCCATTGCTTTGTTTTTAATGTATTTCTTCTTAATGTCTCTGAAATTAGCTAAAACTGTAGAACGAAATGACTAAGTACTTGTAGGATTTTGATTGAATGAATAAATATTTGTTGAAGTTCCAATGGCCATTTGTTCAATGTATCGAACATTTGTTTTAGTGTAATTTATTGCAAGATGCAAGATGCTTGTTGATATCCAAGTAGAGCCTGAATAGTCCTCAGAAGCATCTTGTTGATTCCAGGTTTAAATGTTTGAGTCGTACTTCACCTATTGTCTTAAAGGGCGTGTAAAAATCAATGGATTTAATATTAAAATCCAAACTCAATGATGACGTTAGAGTTCTAATGCATATTAAGGGACAGTACATTTTTGAAACTTTTTTTGTCTCTTTCTGAAATTTGGAAAGGCTGATTTAAATGAGCCTTCAACCCTCACCCATCTGATTCCTGTCCCAGGGATGTGATAACTTAAACAATATCAACAATATCAAAGACAGAGGCATAGATTTTGAGGAGGCGCTGGCAAATTCGGGTTGGCTTGTGCCCTGAAACTAAATTAAATTAAAAAGGGCCTCCCCTGTCACAGGCGCTTGTCACATGACTTCAAACAGTCCCCCTTTGTGTCCTCCTTCGCAGAGTGCAGATATGTTATATATTCATATGAGCTCTGACAAAGAATAGCACCTGCTATCTATACAAAGGATTGCTCTGCAAGTCATTCCAAGAAGCTCTAAAATTGAAAAGGCAGGGTTTATTATGTAATGCTGTAGCTAATCACTAACATAATGTTTAGAAATTGCTTGGGTGTTAGGGTGTCTGAAACTTGCTAAGATTGTCTCATCATTAATACCAATAAACAACAAGAATCCACCAAATTAGGTGATGTGTTCCCTACATTGGTGGGGAGCACACAGTGTTTTTAAAATACCCCTCACACACCAAAAGGACCCTTGGTGTCATGCTTCATCATTGGGGTCTTCGCATCCCTCTACAGGATGCGGTGTGCTGCGACCTATGACTATGCGTGGTGCATGTGGGGGTTGGGTGTGAGTATGTGGTGAGGTAATGTGAGTAAGTGAATGTTTAAAAAGTGCCTGGTCAGAACTAATTTAATAAGCCCCCGGGCTGGTACTGTTAAAAATGGGTGCAGGATGAGGTAATTATGTAATATTAAGCACAGTACCTCTTTGGGTGCGTCAACATGTTTCGGAGATCAACTCCTTCTTCAGGACAGGGTGCACCACACCCCATCTTACTCACGTTTATTTAATCAAAAAAGTGTATTATACAAAAAAGTTAAATAGTAGTACTATAATGTTCCTACCGAATTAATAAAGTTACGCCAATATGCAAGTAACTTCCTGTCTTAGGTACAATGCCCCATGAGCCTTCAAGAACATTGGGGGTCACGCTGGCCCAATGGATCGGATTACAACAATCGTAAAGTCCTTGTGCCCCCAACGCAGCTCCACAGTAATTTGGTGGATTCTTGTTGTTTATTTATATTATCTGGGAGAAGGAATCCACCCTTATCTCTCTCTGCCCCCCTTGTTCCTTTTATCATCATTAATGCCTCCATGGAATCCATGGAATCACATAACATACATTGATGACATACAGTGATAATATGATATATAATATATTATTAGCAGCACACAGAATGTCACAAACCACAAAACGAACCACACAACACAGAATTCTGGTTATTGGGTAACCAATATAAATGTCAGGGAAATAAGGTCAGGCAAATAAAAAAAATCATTTGTAAATGATTGTGATAAAAGGTTAAAATTTTATTAATACAGTATAAAATACGAATAAGAAAATTTCACACAGTGGGATTCTGTCAATACCGTTTAAAAACAGATTAGTACAAAACAGATTAATACTCTCTAAATTCTTAAATATTAAAGAATTACATCGTTTTCAATGAATGAACTGTTTGTTTTTTACAGTTGACTGCAAAGGTTGTTTGCAATATTCTCCAGAGTTACATCATTATCTATACATAATAAATGAGGTAACCGCATTAATGCACCAAAGTGGAGTAAATTAATGGTGTACCAAATTTCCTTTTGCACAAATACATGACATTTCGGGGCAACGTAATCAATTTACAGGCAAATCTGGCATCACCAATATATTTTACAGGAAGAGTCATATTTTCAAGCATGAAGATGCATTTTGTGCTCAAAAAGAATAGAACCAAAAACAGAAGAGCAGTGAGTGGTGACAACTCGTGATTTGGTTGTTCCCGTGCTTCTACGCAATGACATGGCATAATCGCAAAATGTAGGTAATTTTGCTTCGTGAGTTTAATATCGACTGTGAGCTGCTGGTCACAATTTCGAATCATGACGCAATCTCACACATTTGGGTTATAGTGTAATCTGTTATTTAAAGTTGGTAATATTGACTGCAGTGCTGTAAAGAGAAACATGTTATTATTAACACTTTACCATTCAAAAGTCAAGCAATTTCTACTCAGTAGCAACAAGATGCCACCCTGCAACAATCAGGGCCGGACTGGGAACCAAAACCGGCCCTTGCAAAGAGCTCAGCTGGCCCCCCTGACCCATCACCCTCCCCCCCCAAACCCACCCCCCCCTGCCGCCGAGCTCTTTGCCGGGGCCGGTTTTCGGACGATTTTGTTACAGGGCCGATTTTGCAGCGTTGCCGCAAAAACGACACAGTAACAAAATCGCCCCCCAGGGGCCCAAAACCTGCCCCCACCCGTGCTGCGCACCGGGGAATTGCCCGGTGCCCGCTACGGCCAGTCCGGGCATGGCAACAATCCTAGATTCAATGCATAGGAACTACCACTGCTCTGTATTCTTCTGAAGTCACTTATTTTCTGCTTATACATTTCATATCAGAAAATACAAATATAATCAGATATTTGTCTTTCTCAAGAAGAACTACCTGACACAGCTAGCCCAGACAAGAGTGCAGTCCAACACTGACACTTCCTGCCAGTATATACGCAACCTAATGAAACTACGTCTCCAGTGGCTAGTACAGAGAGAGCTAACAAGGTTAACTCAATACATTTGGTTTTATGTAAAACACATGCAAAGTGCAGGTGTGTGTAACTGTGTTTGCATGGGTTAGCACATTGAAGCCAGACATGGGCAGAATAGCACGTGGAAACTATTTTATATCTTGTGTGAACAAATGCAGCGAGATCGACAAGTAGGTAACCATGCACAAATGGTGTACATTTTAATAGACATGTGAATATTCTAGGTTTCAGTAATGTAGCAGAACACTACGTTTTATTCCTGTTTTTCATGTTGAACCAAAAGCCTTGAATTCAAAAGGGACTGACAGGTTGATGTCTACTTATTCCTATTTATTTTTACAGTAAGAACATTTTTGTGCTCAATAATGTTGCCATTACAGGATACAACCCAAACTCACAAAAAAACATAAGTAAGAGGCCCAAACGGAAGTGTCAGAATGGAGGCACCTGAGTACAATGCTTGTTGAGAGCTGATGTAAAATAGACATGTTTTTGTTTTCATCTATTTCGAGGCACTGGTCTTTCCTAACCCTTTCCTAAGCGCTTGCTTTATTTCCTGGTTTCTAAAGCTGTAAATTAGCGGATTAAGCATAGGAATTATTATCATATAGAAGACGGATGCCACATTGTCCTTGGCCATTGAGTGGCTTGCAGTGGGCTTGGCGTACATAAAAATAAGTGTACCAAAAAATAACGTGACACAGACAAAATGAGAGGAACAAGTGGAGAAGGTCTTCTTTCTTCCCTCAGAGGAACTTATTCTAAGAATGGCAGACACTATATAGACGTATGATATAAGGACGATGATTAGAGATATCACTATGAGTCCACCTGCCATTGATATTAGCACCACTTCATTGATGGTGGTATCGGAGCAGGCGATCTTCAAGAGTGCAGGGACATCACAGAAGAAATGACTGATCTTATTGTCCTTGCAAAAGGGCAGCGTAAAGGTAAAAACAGCATGTGTTAGTGAATTGATGATCGCAATTACACCTATGCTTACAAGAAGATAGAGGCAGGTTCTATTGTTCATTATGACAGGATAGAGCAAGGGGTTACAGATAGCTGTGTACCGATCATAGGCCATCAAAGCCATCATAAAAACATCTGAACTTCCAACTACATATGATAAAAACATCTGTATCGCACACCCTGTAAAGGAAATTTTCTTCTGCATCCATAGGAAGTTGACCAACATGTTGGGGACAGCTACAGAGGAAAAAGAGATGTCTACAAAGGCCAAACTAAAGAGGAAGAAGTACATGGGATTGTGAAGGTTATGGTTCATTGTGATCAATACCATGATCCCAATATTGCAAAGAAGGGTAATGCTGTAGACCAGAAGAAAGAAACCGAACAAAGGAACTTGTAGTGCTGGATCTTCTGTGAGTCCTAAAAGTATGAACTGCATCACACGGGTGTTGTTGACTGTTGGCATGGTTGCCAACAATAGATCCTGAAAGGAAAGAAGAAGGTATATAGAGATGTGAAATTCTAGAACACACCACTTAATATCAATAGTTATGTCATTTATTGGTATAAATATTGAAAGTTTGTAAGCAAAGCATGCATGGTTGATCATATTTGTTGTAAGCCCATTGCTACAGGGGCCGTATTACATAAGGTGCCCCGGGGGTGCAATAGGTGTTTGTCCCTGATTCGTGTGCCCCCGGGACACTTTGGTATTATACAATACCGATAGGGAGTAAAAGGGGTCCCATTGACCCCTGAGACATCCCCTTGGAGGTGGGTACAGTCACTGACTGCACTCGCTTGCAAGGGAATCTCTAATCCCCTTTGAAAGTGCAGGGGGTGCCACCTGCACTGTGAAAACACGTGCCCTGGGGCAGAGCAAGTTGGCGGCTGCCCCCAGGGCAGCGCATTCACCATAATGGGGCGTGTTAGACCTGGCATCTTTGGCATGGTTTCCCCCTATATTTTTGCCTCTACTTCCTGTATTTTTGATGCTGAGCGGGATTTCGTTTTTGCTGGTTTAGATGCTTTGGGCACTTTGCCACTGCTGTTCAGTGTCAAAGGGCAAGTGCTCCCTGTGTAAATTGTTATTGTGTTTGGTTATCCATGATTGGCATATTTGTGTCACCAAGAAGTCCCTAGTAAAGTGCACAGTGGGCCCGATTCACAGAATGAACTTAAGACTCAATCCTAAACTTACTACTATTTTGGTATTCACAGAATGCACTTACGACTTTAGGCATTCACATAATGAACTTACTACCTTTGGTATTCACAGAAGTTAGGATTTTGTCTTAAGTCTGTCTTAAGTCTGTCTTAAGTTTGTCTTAAGTCTGTCTTAAGTCTGTCTTAAGACAAACTTAAGACAAAATCCTAACCTCTGTGAATACCAAAGGTAGTAAGTTCATTCTGTGAATGCCAAAAGTTGTAAGTGCATTATGTGAATACCAAAATAGTAGTAAGTTTAGGATTGAGTCTTAAGTTCATTCTGTGAATCGGGCCCTAAGTGTGCCAGGGCTGGTGATAACAAATGCTACTAGTGGGCATGCAGCACTGATTGTGCCACCCACATGAGTAGCCCTAAAATGGTGTCTCAGGCCTGCCACCACAGTGCCTGTGTGCAGTCTGTGAACTGCCATGTCTTCCTTGTCAGTGTCCCCGCTGACCAGGCCTAACCCTTACCTTTCTGTACACATTGGTCACCCAGATGGAAGGCCCAAGGTACCCCCTTGGGCAGGGTGCAGTGTATGTAAAAGGTAGAGCATGTACTTGTGCAGGTGACATGCTCTGGTAGTGAATTACAGCCATTTTCGTTTTTCACTACTGTAAGGCTACCTTGCCCATAGGCTATCATGGGGAATGCTGGCTACAGTGGCTACCAGCATATCGATCACGGAAGCCACGGACGGAGGAGGAAGCACAACAAGGCTGGGGGTTGATTGGACCCTCAAATACCCTTCGGTCTAGTGTTGGCTCATGATGCCAAGTTCCTCAACCTAATAAGCATATTACATAAGTATCTTAGTATTAGCAAAGGATGTGTATTAAAATATAAATTATATATCTATACATATTGATCATTTCTACACTTTTTTGTACATACAACCTATTGTGGCGATACATTAGTGAGTGACAGGGGGATCTCCTACCCCGGTCCTGACGAAGGGGCATGGCGCCACGAAACATGTTGACCCGCACAGGAAAGTAAGCCCATTAACCCGCTTATTCTTTCCGATACCACTTTTTTTAACAATACCAGCCAGTGCTTATTAAATAGTTTTTCTATCACTAGGCCAGGTATTTTTTAACATCACTTTTTTATCACCCCTGACCCCACTGACACTCACTCAAATTCACTCACATAGCACCCACATTTAAAAGGTGCTCCAGCGTAGTCGCTTGTCGCAGCACTGCCCGTCCGGCAGCCGGGCGGGAAGACCCCGATAATGAAGCATGACACCAAGGGCCCTTTTGGTGTGTGAGGGGTATTTAAACAAAGTGTGTGTACTCCATAGTCAACAGGATACACACTAACCCTCTTCGAGGTGGACCTTTCTGATTACTGTTACTTTCGCAAGAGGAGGACGTGCCCACCTCGGTGCCACACAGCACCACCTCTTCCTCTCCCCTTTGATTTCCCTATCAGCATATCTTCCCATAGGAGCAAGGTACGACATAATAGTCTGGTATCCCTGAACTCAGAATTTAATAACACATCTTTTAGGGAATGTTGTTTTTAAATCCTGTGTTTGATAACAACACTTTTAGAAAGTTGCTGTTCTCTTGTCTGACCTTTCTGTGTGCATTGGCCTGTTTGTGATTTGACTGTCTGGTTTGATAGTGACAGAGGCTGGGAGCCCCCAGGAGGCTGGCTGAGTCAGCCCTAGGCTGAATGACTGCATCTGCATCTTGAGTGGTTGGAGGGGATAGCACCTGGGCCTGAATAGGGCTGTGCCTGCCTTCCACAATGCTGGCTCCACCTCCTGCCGGGCGGCTGATGACACTGCCCCTCTCCCTGAAGGGAAAGGAGAGGCCAGGAAAACAAAGTGCTCAAGGAATACCCAGAACTGGTTCAGACCTGGCACAGAGCCCTCCGGCACAAAGGGATCAAAGACTTTTAGGGGTATAATTACAGGACCCCTGACTACAGAAAATTAGATCATCCTGGAATCAAGTAGGGACCTCTGTCAAGGAGAAATCTGAAACTGAAGAAGGAAGACTGACCTGCTGTTGCTTTGCTGCCATAGAGAGGGGAAGTACTTTGCTCGGTGCTGTGTCTCCTTGCTTGAAGGAATCTCCAAGGGCCTGAGAGAGAGCTGGCTCCCTGTTAAGAAGTCCCAGGAACAAAAGGACTTCACCCCCCAGCTTCCCTGAACTCTGCTGAGAGAGTTCTGTCCTTCTTGGAGTGCGTGGCCCATGTGTGGTACCTCTGGACTTTGTACCTGTGTTGGGAAGCTAGGAACCAAGCTTTTAAAGACTTTCTGCAAGTTTTATCGCATTGCTCGCTTGCAGAGCGCATCCCTGTCACTGCGAGGAAATTCCATGCCGCCACGAAGGCCGAGATAATCGCTGCGCCTGTTGCCGCTGCCATTGCATCCTTCATTTGCAGGATGCACCAGTCCAGTGCGGGAAGAATACCTTTGCTGTGAATGTTGTCGCAGAGCCTGTCGTCACTGGTTGAGATCTTCGTACTGCTTGCTTGCTGACCGCATCACGTTGCTGCGAGCATCGTCGCAGAGCCATCGCATCGAGGAGCTGCGGGAGGAAGATCGCCACTGGACCGCGCATCATCGCCCCGGAGATTGTCGCAGCGCCTAAGGCCATCGCATCGTGGCTTTGTGAGCTATTCACAATGGAACCTCCGCACCGGAATCCATACGAGGTATCGCCTCCCTCCCCATATGGCCCGGAGTCACCGCAACACGCCCGCTGCATCCAGCGGGATTGTCGCATCGCCTCCCCAGGGTCTCAGGAGTGACGCATCGCTTGTTTTCCACCGCACCAGCTTCTGTTTTGGAACTTTGTCGCATTCAAAGGTACTGTTGGCTAAACGTGACGCAACTGTGAAATTTTCACGCAACTGTGGATTATTTTAACGCAACCTTAAGAACTCTTTTGCAACCATATTCTTGAACTGTGAATGTTGGATTTTTGTCTTTTTGGTCTTGAGTAGTTTAGATTAAATATCTTTATTTTTCTAAAATGTTGTGGAGTCAGTTTGTGGTGTTTTCACTGTGTTACTGTGAGTGTTGGTACAAATACTTTACAAATTGCTTTCGATAAGCCTTGACTGCTCGTTCCAAGCTACCCAGAGGGTGAGCAGAGGTTATTCACAAGTGTTTCCTCCTTACCCTGACTAGAAGCAAGGGTCCCTAATTGAACAGTGTTACCTACCTGTTTCAACTGAAGACCACCAGTTCTAACAGAGCGCATTGGGATTGTTTGCGCTGGGCGCACCTTTTCAACGATTCGCTGTGAGCAAACAATGCCAATACGTAATACAGCCCAGGTGGTCTCTTTGTGTTCGTTTTGCACCACTATGCTCATGGATGTGTGGTGAAGCAGCATGAAAAGGCCTCATCTAGCATTTGACTGACAGGGTATAGTCAGTCAGAGTGGCAGAAGATATTACGTCTGCCACCCAAATGGACTACTGTCACTCATATTTAGAGTTCACAATTGACACAGCACAAATCCCTGTAACTAGATAGGAACAGCTGTCAGGTAGGTTCTATCATTATACAAGTAGTTCAGTGGATTGCAACCATTGGTGTTTATAGCCGTTAACCAAACAAAAATGATTTACTTTTTCAAAACAAACTCCCAAAGTGGGACTTAATTATTGAAAGACTAATCATTAAGGTATCCCACACCTAGGGTAATTCTTACCCTGGGTGTGGGATATCAATAGCTATTTGTTTTTGTCCCCTGCCATTTTACCTGGTAGTGATAGACAGAAAAAGGATATTACACAATCCACTCTACATAATGCATGCATTGTAATGCCCTTACTCCTACGTCACCTACTCCCACAGGCTATAGCCTGGGACTCCATTCACAGGAAGTGGCAGTTCTCTTGACTCTAAAGAGAATGGGCGGTCCATTGCTTTTGCGGACAGGGTACTCTGTCACATTTGTGAGGGAATATCCTGTCCACCAACCTCTGAATATATCCAAAGGTCTGTACACAGAAGGTGAAAATACACGTAATTATCATAGGTGAATGTTGAATGTAGAGGGATGCAAAAACAACAGTTGATGGACAGAATGCAGAACACTGTCATACATTCACCCCAGTACAGAGATCTGGGCCTAAATCCATCGTTTTTTTGCACTCCACACTACCCCAGTTCAGACATGCCCATATGCAAATCAGCCTTGACCCTGTGCCTCATGGGAACAGTCCAGCCCGAACTGCCAAGCCATGTCTTTCCTGGACCGGAATCAAGCATCCTAGGACCGGTTTCTGGCTACAGCTGTCTTCAGCCAGGATATCTTGACTCCAGTGGTGTGGAGAGCATGGGACTCACGTCTGAGCATACCCATCCCACTTGGGGTGACAAATGCAAAAACAACAGTTGATGGACAGAATGCAGAACACTGTCATACATTCACCCCAGTACAGAGATCTGGGCCTAAATCCATCGTTTTTTTGCACTCCACACTACCCCAGTTCAGACATGCCCATATGCAAATCAGCCTTGACCCTGTGCCTCATGGGAACAGTCCAGCCCGAACTGCCAAGCCATGTCTTTCCTGGACCGGAATCAAGCATCCTAGGACCGGTTTCTGGCTACCAGCCGTCTTCAGCCAGGATCTGACGTTAAGATTGCTGGTCATAAATAATTATAAGTTATACTTGAACAACAGAATTCGTATTGCCCACAATATAGCATATGGAAACTGTATGTTACTTCTTCGCTCGGTGCTAACCATTGTGTAATGTACATCAATAGAGACCATGAGGGGGCATGGAACTCTAATTCATCTTCTTAACATGTATGAAAATACAGTTTTAGAACTTTTATATCAAATGCAGGCCTAGCCTTGAACTTTGTAAAAATAAGTAAATAATGTGGAGATGACCAAAAGATGAGGAAGGGTTGGAGTGTTTCCTCTTGGCCAGTTGCTAATTCTTAGTGTTTTGTATGTAATCCTAGAGTGAACAAAGCTGTCTTAATTTAGCAAACACTTGTAACAGGCAGTTAATTTGATTGCGGCAGAGGGCATTAAAACAAGGCCTCTCGGGGAACCCCTGGTGGAAGGGTTGGGAGGGGCTGCCAGTGAAATTTGACTGTGATGCGTAGTCAGCGCTGCCTTCTTAGTAAAGAGGAACACATTGTCTCTGCAGGCAACAAACTGAAAAGGCAATGTCGCAGAGGCTACCCCCACAAAGGGGGGGCTCGAGAGCCGGCACAATAACGAGCACTGTGCCCCCTCTCCCTCCCAGGAAAAAGTCAGTGCACCGGATTTTGGCGTGCAGGCAGCCAGGGTGCGAAAACAGCCTGGGCTCGCCGGCCCCCCTCCCACTTTTCCGTCATGACCGCCGGGGCCAATGGGGGGGAAGCGAGGCTCAAACCCCCCAATGAGGGGCCTAGCCATAAGGCAGGCCAAGAAACAAAGGAGAAGGGGGGGATATAAGGCTGCTCCACCAGGTGATCTCCATGTCCACGGCCGGAGCAGGGGGAGCAGCACCTGGAGCAGAATATTGCAGAATTTTTTGAGCATCCTTACATTGGTCGAGAAACTAGTGCATTATCGTCGGAGCAGAGAGCAGTTCCAGGCGCTTTCCCCCAGCGGAGCGAGATCTGGGTCTCCTTGGCTACTCTGTAGACAAAGCGTTGTAAGGAGCCTACCAGACATCGGCAGCGGGAACTGGAGCCCGCCTGGCATTAGAGGTCCCAACAAAGGAGCTGGTGAGCAGAAGCGGGTTTGCGGCACCTCTGTCGGCCAGAGCCCACCCAGCGGTGTGGAGGAGAGTGGAGAGCCTGTAAAGCGGCACGGCCAGGAGGTCGTTTGACGCCAGGCTCGCTCTTTGCTGCCGGGCCTGCCCACAGCGACAGCGTGCACTGGAGCCCACATCAGAGGCCACCCCCATAGCCCCCCGAAATAACAAAGAGCGGGGAGAGGACTTTGACGCCGCTGTGAACCGGAGCACACCCGGTATAAAAGTGGATCGATAAGGAAGCTCTCCAATCTGCGGGGCACGACAGCAAGAACCGCCCAGCCCGCCCAGGGAAGAGCAGAAGGACAAACAAACGAGAAGAAGCCTCCTTTCGGTCAATGGCCACAGCAGCACCCACAGGGTCTGAAGAAACAAGAAGGAAGGAGGCGAAGCGGGCCGCACATGCGCAAGGCAGCGCTTGCTCGCGCCGAGGGCTATATATATAGGGATAGGCTCTGAGACAGCAGGACGGCCCCCTCTCCCGCCATCCCAGAGCCGCCATAACTGCCTCCCCTGCTTCAGGGTCATCCATTTTCTCTTATACGGGACCCCGCCACTCACTATTGAACTTAGGGATGGGTCGGTGGGCAACTGTTGCTCCGGCTAGCCTCCCTGTGCTGAAGGCGAGAGACAAAGAGGGCTTCTCCCTGGGGCACTGTAATTTTAATACCTTGGGGGGAGGGCTCTCAGACGCCCACCTGGCATCTCACATTACTGAGAGACCCTCCCCATGACAGTAGCCTGGAGAATCAAAACTCTCAGTAGTAGCCTGGAGAATCGAAACTCTCCTGCCAGGCACGGAATCCCACTAAAGGCCCCCCTCCCCTAGCCGCGGGGGTGGCCTCTCATAGTGGGGATATCTTGTGCCATTTGCTCATCACCCTTTGCTCACCCGACCCCAGTAAAACACTTATAAGGGACTGGTGTCCACTGCGTAGCTTTATTATTATACCAAAACACCATTTCATTTGTGGGTAAAACCTCCCACATTGACCTTTTTTATTAAATTGACCTTTTTATTAAATTCACACATAAACGATGCGCTCCATACATATGCGCCACAGGTTAACATGTATTTATAATTCAGCATCTCTAGAGGTGTGTTGTACCAGCAGGACGCAACACCACCCCCTTTCCAAGCACCAGCTACTAGGGTAGGGCCAGAGAGTCCAGGACCACCAGCAGGACGGCCCCCTCTCCCGCCAGCCCAGAGCCGCCATAACTGCCTCCCCTGCTTCAGGGTCATCCATTTTCCAGCCAAAAAGAGTCCCCCGGCCTTTTCTCTTATCCAGGACCCCGCCACAGGGCAAGAAGCCCCTCTGGCGCTCTTGCCCTCCGCCCACACTAATGCTCTGCTACTCTTCCAAGGTGTAAGGCAATGGCCCCCAGAATGGTTTGAACAAACATTTCCTACCCTGCCTTGGACAGGTGCGTCCCCCCTGGCCGGTACTCATCTGAGGTCAATGTCTGCAGCAGGCTATGTCTGACAACATGTATCTGTGACCCCCTCAACAGTTTTTCAACTTCCCTATTCATTTTTCTCACCAACGTGTTCACTGCGGGTGATGGAACATCACCCCCCCATACTCTCCAAGTGAGCACCTCCGACCAAATAATTGTAGTGCCCGGCAATACCTTCCTGATCCATGTAAGTAGAGAGAATAAGGCCTCCTTGGCTCCCCTCCTGCCCCCAGGGATCATGCTTTCCACCCCTGAGTGAATAACCAGCACGTCTGGAATAGGCAAACCTTTGTTGAGCGCACTCCGCACTCCGCACTCCGCAAATGAGCCGAAACATCCTCGGCCCGCTGCCCCTCAATCCCTAACAAATTATGGACAATTCCCATGGCCCTTTGCGTCTTGTCCACCCTGGCCTCTCCGAACCATTGCCCTGCTTCGAGTATGACCGAATCTCCACACCAGCGTACTTGCGTCCTCTGACTTGCCACCACTGTGTGCGAGGCCAAAAAAGAATAGAAAAAGAAAGAGGTGCTTAAATACCAATCTGCTGCAAATACCGACACTACCTACACCTGCTGTGGTCGCACATAGCGCTCAAAACATGATGAACTCTACCTGCCCATCTTCTTAATTGCGCTCGATGAGAGTCCCAATTCCGCTGCTGTAGTGGCCGCCCCAATACGGAACGAATATGATGTGAAATGAGCTATGTCCTCACCCAACAATTCCAGAGCCCGCTTACATATTCGTGTGAACTGGAATCTCATGAAAGGTGTACCATCTGCGTGCACCAACAGCCTATCATCATCACATCCTGGCCTAATCTGCAGGAACCTCCCCATCAACATCACAGGGCAGTAACCCGCCCCCTGAACTGCTTTTAGTTGCACCCATACCCCTTTCCCCAGCGGGTCTGTTTTCGACCTCTGCACTCTCATCTGCAGTAATTCCGCTGCCACCACCACATCCCCCACAGCAATACCCCCTTGATTGTCCATCTTGGAGCTTGGCACTAGCTCTGATATCCGGAATGCCCCAAAGAATGCTAAAGAACAGGCTAGTCGCAACAATTGCTCCTAACACCCCCAAAATATTCACCAACCTTTTGCAATCTATCGGTCTCCTGGTATCCTTCACCCTTGGAGCCAGCCGTTCCCAACCTCTCATAGCCCTTCTAACTCTAAGGTCCTTAGTGGGATCCGTTACTCCTTTTATCCCCGCAAAGAAGGCTATTGCCGACAATTGTCAAGGACCTTCCCTCCTCTATCTGGCTAACTATGAACCTGAGAACCCCCTGCGGTGTAAACTCCCCTGCACCCCCTTTGCTCTGCAAGACTGCCATGTAAACCTGCCAAGCCCTTTCATACCTACTCTTAGTCTTGGGTGCAACCGAAGCCGCTATGAGATCGGAAGCAATGCGGCACCAAGCTTCCACAGGCTTTCCTGGAATGCCGTCATCTGACCGTCTGCTTGTGGCCATCGCGCTCTGAAATCTGTCAACTTAAAACTAGACAGAGAGTCAGCTACTGTGTTTACCACACCTGGCACATGCTTGGCAGTAAAAATCACATTACGCCTGAGGCACTCCCGCACCAACACTTTTAACAAACGGAGTACCCACGGGCATTTTGCCCTTTGGTTGTTCACCGCCAGGACCAATGACATACTGTCTGACCAAAACACAATTAGTTTATTTTCCAGCAATGTGCCCCATATCTGAAGCGCCACTGTTATAGGAAATAACTCCAGGAATGTGATATTGTGGACCAACCCTCTCCTGAACCAATGATGCCTACACCACCTTGTTCCTAGCACTGCCCCGAACCCGACACTGCCCGCTGCATCCGTATAAAGCTCTAATTCTCTATTGTCCTGTGCCGGTTGTTGCCATGTCACTGAACCATTGAAGTGCTCCAAGAAATCCCTCCATGTGACCAAATCATCCTTCACTTCAGCTGTCAGCCTAGTGTGGTGGTGTTTATCCTTCAAACCTGACATTGCCCTGGCTATATTCCTTGAAAAGACCCTGCCCATCGGTATCACCCGCAGTGCGAAATTAAGTTGACCCACCAACACCTGCAATTGATGCAGTGTAACCTTGTGTGCCCTTAAGCATTGGTCCAGAGACCCTTGAAAAGCCTTAATTTTGTCCTGCGGTAATCTGCACACGCCTTCCACCGTGTCTATCTCGATACCCAAGAAAGTCAATTGTGTCGCTGGTCCCTCTGTCTTTCCTGCCGCCAACGGCATCCCCAATGCCTCCGTCATCCACTGAAAACCCACCAATGCCTCTTGACAATCTGACGAGCCTGCCGGCCCCATAAAAAGGAAATCATCCAAGTAATGCACGATCTCTTGCGTGCCCACCGCTTCCCGCACTGTCCGTTTCAAAAAACGACTGAATGTTTCGAATATTGCACATGCAATGGAACAACTCATAGGCATACATAAATCCACAAAGAAATTGCCATCAAATGTGAAGCCTAGCAATTTAGTGTCATCTGGATGCACCGGCAAGAGGCGAAAAGCTGACTCAATATCAGCTTTAGCCTTCAGTGCCCCCCCTCCCAATCTCTGCAGTTTCTTAATCGCAGTGTCAAAAGTGGTGTAGCGAACCGTACACAAATCTGGATCCAGACCCTCATTGACTGACTTGCCCGATGGACTCGACAAGTTGTATATGAGACGATATTTTCCCACTTCCTTCTTTTGCACCAGCCCCAATTGTGAACACACCAGGTCCTGCCTTGGCAATGTCTGGAAAGGACCCGCCACCCTCCCCAACGCTATCTCCTTTTCAATTTTTTCCCAAGTCGCTTCTGGGTTCCTTATCACTGACAGTTGGTTGCGAGGGGGAGCTGCACTTGGCACTGCAGCAGACGGGATGTGAAAACCAGTTTTAAAACCTTCATACAAAAATTGTGCTTCTGCCCCCCTCTCATATCTGGCGAGCAGATGTGCTAATACTGGCAGGTGTATGGGAGTGGGCAAGTTCTGATCTTTATTGGGCAGGGCGAGGTTTTGGTTGAGTGGTAGCTGTGGGAGGGCGGTGTTCCTTGGGCTTTCCCCCTCTCTTGAAACACTTAATCTCTGGGTGCTCGAGCATCCCACAGAAGGAGCAAATGTGCTTGAACTTACATGCTGTTCCTCTATTACATTCATTCTTGTTGAATTGCCAACATGCTTGCTTCTTGTCCCCGGCTCCCCTGTCTCCCCGAAAGGAATGTGTCAGTTTGCTAACTGGCACCGCCGAATAAAACTCCCCATGCCATATATTAATCTCCCGCTGGTCCCCTGCTACTTCAGGCCTCACTGCTTTCATCTGCCTGAACTTTGTGTCATATTGCAACCAGGCCGTCCCGTGAAATTCTGAAGCTGCCCCATGAATCAATGACATGTAGCTTATCAACTGAGCCGCCAATGCAGGAAACCACTCGACCATAATTGCTGCGTAAATAGCAAACCCAGTCACCCAGTTCTTCAACGACCATTCCACCCAAACCTTTTTTTGTTTCAGTTCCCCATCTTTACCCGACCTGGACTTCCCCGGGACCACACCCGCATTAATCAAATCAAAGACATCCACATATTCCCCCTTAAAGATCTTCTTCCTTGTATCTGCAGTCACATGCCAAGTTATACTAGCTGACGGTGACACTGCCAATGAAGCTGAACCGTATAACAAAGGGCTATTTATTTATTTATTTTTTATTTATTATGCAATTTGTATCGCGCAACTAAACCCGAAGGTGTCAAGGCGCCTAGTAGTAGAGGAGCGTGCACCGATGCCACCATCACCGGGGGGGGGGGGCGGTGGTGTCACCGTAACTAGCCCCGCCCCCGCAGCCCCTGCGTTACTCACTGGGCCCTGAGCCGTGGTAGCCGCCACCATCGGCGAGTGCAAAACTTCCCTGACTGGACCCACTCCTGAGCCACTCCACCACCTTGTGTCGCCACCACAGGGGCCTGTATTGTTTCCACCGGAGTCTGCAATGCCGTACCAGATACGTCCCCACCCTCCCCCTGTACCCCTGTATTTGCCTGGCTACTAGCCTCCCCGGCTGGCCCTGTTGTCAGTACCGCACTCTGTGTAGGCCCCCCCATAAGGGACAACCCGCCTTCTTCTGAGCCTGTTTGCGCGCCCACATCAGTCACCCGCATATTGTCCGTGACCACCAGGAGCTGGCCCACTGCCATTGCCTCACCTAGAAGGGTCGCTCTCGGTTCCGAGACCCGCTTGGTCTTCTCCTGATGTGTGTCTTTAAAGCGAATAGGCGTCCGCCGTACGCGTTTTGGCAAGGGAGGCTCCTCCTGCCCGCTTGTTCCTGCGTCCTGAGAAAGAGTCTTCAGGGCCCAATCAATACCTCCTTTCTTTGCCACCTCCCACAATGCCACCAACGAGCGGAATTCCTCTGTTGATGCTAGGGCCTCCTTGCCCCCCATGCCCTTTTGGGCGGCATCCCGTCTACTAAGAAAAAGAAGGCACAGTTATTAACTGATAAATACTTCCATGCCCCTTCAACAGGCCTTGCACCGGCGTGTCTCTTTTTCCTGTGCCGGCCACGCCCCTTTTACCCGGGCACCGGAGATACTTACTGCCCTAGTGCCCCGTCTACTGGTTAAGTACCCCAGGGGTATCGCGCCCCCCCCGACAATGGTGTAAATTGCCATGCCCATCAATCCCCTTTTGGCTTGCCAGCATATCCAATTTGAATTCATGCCCACGATCTCAGGCTAGTATGCTTGCTCGTGCCATTCTGCTTGATCGCCTACCTGAACACATATCAACCATTGTCACGCTCCGTCCTTAGTTTATACCCCCATTAGGCCCCCCCACTGTTATTACCATAATTTGTTGCCAGAATGTGCCTTTTTAATAATTAAATTCCATGTTGACTCACTAGCGACATTATGCTGTAATTGTCACTATTGTCACTTTTGGCTCATGTCCCTTAACGTTTGCTTTTTACAATATTTTGTCCTCTTGCGATTTCCCCCTCATGAATCCTTACTGTGCCTATTGTGAAGCGCTCTGACACCTTCGGGTAAAGTCGGCGCTATATAAAATCGAAGGCAGAGCCACCTCTGTGCAAACAACCGCGCTTCCTCAGCTATGCCTATTGTGACGTGCTCTGACATTGTGAAGCGCTCGGACACCTCCGGGTAAAGTCTGCGCTAAAGAACAGGGAAGACGGCGCCCCCTCTGTGCCCGGGCCGCAGTTCCCCAGCTGTGCCTATTATGAAGCGCTCTGACACCATTCGGGTAAATTCTGCGCTATATAGCTTTAAGACAACGCCACCGCTGTGCAACCGGGCGGCGCTTCTCGGGAATCGGAGACAAACTACCCCCCCACACCCACAGATACAGGCACACACGCTCTGACACCTTCGGGTAGCACTCTGACACCTTCGGGTAAATTCAGCGCTATAAACTTGGAGACAGCGGCACCCATATGCAACCGGGCCGCGCTTCTCTGTATTATCATAAACAAAACCCCTCACCACAAATACACACATTTTTGGGACATTGTTGACAGGCCTCGAACCCTCCTCTCTTATGCCCGAAGACCGAAGCCTCTCTCTGCATGTCACGTGGTCTGCCATCAACCGCTCCTCGCCCCACATCCTAGCAACAAGCTGCGCCCCCCGTGTCCGCACTGTTGCTGCCCCCCTGCCATGCCCATATAGCTCCATAATTATGAAAACAACATTTTTGAGAATACAAGCATACATTTTTAATGAAGCCTACACCGAGGCTCGAACCCGAGTCTCCCGGCCCAAAGGCAGCAGCTTTGTTCGCCACGCTATGGCCTCTCACCTTCGGATTGCACCAGCGCCGCCGGGCCTAGGGTGACCAACTGGCATTGGTGCAAATTCAGGACGGTGAGTGTAAAAATTCAGGACAAAGGGTCAAAATTCAGGACACAAATTCAGGACAGGAGGTCAAATTTCAGGACAAAACTTCAGGACAATAGGTACGTTTTACAGACACATTAGAGGTTGCGCAATAGTATATAAGTGAGCCCAGCCATTTCCAAACATATTCAACCGTTTGCAAACCTATCCATCATGTATCCTTCCATCTATAATTTCACTCATCCATCCCTTCATCCATACCCTCATCCATCCTTTCACTCATCTCCATTATCCATCCATCCATCCACCATTTCACCCTATCCATCTGTACACTTATCCATCCACTCTATATCCCATCCATCCATTCACTCATCCATTCAGCCATTTACCCTTTCACCAATCCAGCCATCCTTTCACTTACTAATCCTTCCACCCATCCACTATTTTAGTCATCCATCCATCCTCCCTGTCTCTCTCCATCGACCCTTTCACTAAGCCATCCTTCCATCCATCCATCCAAACACACCCATCCACTCATCCACACATTGATCCTATCACTCATCCATCTATCTATCGTTTCACTCCTTCACACATCTATTCATCCTTTTATCCATCTACCCTCCCTTTCACTCACTCATCCATCCTTACATCCACCCTTTCACTCATACGCCCATTCATTCACCCTTGCACTTATCAATCCATCCATCATTTCACTCATCCACCTAGCACCCACCATCCACCCAACCATCCACCAACCCATCCATCCATCCATCCATCCATCCATCCTTCCTTCCTTTCACCCACCCACCATCCAATCCACTGATCCATCCTTTCACCCACCCACTATCCACCCACCCACTCACCCATCCATTCATCCTTTCACCCACACACTCATCCATCCATCCTTTCACCCACCCATCATCCATCCATCCACCCACCCACTCATCATCCATCCATCCATCCTTTCACCCACCGACTCTCCATCCATCCATCCTTTCACCCACCCATCATCCATCCATCCATCCGTCCTTCCCCTCATCATCCGTCCTTCCCCTCATCATCCATCCTTCCCCTCATCATCCATCCTTCCCCTCATCATCCATCCATCATTTTCCCTCATCATCCACCTATCCATCCTTCTACCCACCCACTCATCATCCATCCATCCTTCCCCTCATCATCCATCCATCCCCTCATCATCCATCCATCCCCTCATCATCCATTCATCCCCTCATCATCCATCCATCCATCCCCTCATCCATCCATCCCCTCATCATCCATCCATCCATCCATCCATCCATCCCCTCATCATCCATCCTTCCCCTCATCATCCATCCATCCATCCTTTCACCCACCCATCCATCCATCCATCCTTTCACCCACCCATCCATCCATCCCCTCATCCATCCCCTCATCCATCCATCCATCCATCCCCTCATCCATCCCCTCATCCATCCATCCATCCTTCCCCTCATCCTTCCCCTCATCCATCCATCCCCTCATCCATCCATCCATCCATCTATCCATCCATCCATCCATCCATCCATCCATCCCCTCATCCATCCATCCATCCATCCATCCATCCATCCATCCATCCATCCCCTCATCATCCATCCTTCCTCTCATCATCCATCCTTCCCCTCATCATCCATCCATCCATCCTTTCACCCACCCATCCATCCATCCATCCTTTCACCCACCCATCCATCCATCCCCTCATCCATCCCCTCATCCATCCATCCCCTCATCCATCCATCCATCCCCTCATCCATCCATCCTTCCCCTCATCCATCCCCTCATCCATCCATCCCCCTCATCCATCCATCCCATCACCCATCCATCCATCCATCCATCCATCCCCTCATCCATCCATCCTTCCTTCCCCTCATCCATCCATCCTTCCTTCCCCTCATCCATCCATCCTTCCTTCCTTCCCCTCATCCATCCATCCTTCCTTCCCCTCATCCATCCATCCTTCCTTCCCCTCATCCATCCATCCTTCCTTCCCCTCATCCATCCATCCATCCTTCCTTCCTTCCCCTCTTCCATCCATCCATCCTTCCTTCCCCTCATCCATCCATCCTTCCTTCCCCTCATCCATCCATCCTTCCCCTCATCCATCCATCCTTCCCCTCATCCATCCTTCCTTCCCTTCATCCATCCTTCCTTCCTTTCATCCATCCTTCCATCCATCCATCATCCATCCTTCTCCTCACCCATCCATCCAATCCATTTATCCTTCCCCTCAACCATCTCCTGATCCATCCATACTTCCCCTCATCCATCCATCCATCCATCCATCCATCCATCCCATCCATCCTTCCCATCCATCCATCCTTCCCATCCATCCATCCATCCATCCCATCCATCCATCCTTCCCATCCATCCATCCATCCTTCCCCTCCATCCATCCATCCTTCCCCTCCATCCATCCATCCTTCCCCTCCATCCATCCATCCATCCATCCATCCATCCCCTCATCATCCATCCATCCCCTCATCATCCATCCATCCATCCCCTCATCCACCCATCCCCTCATCATCCATCCATCCATCCATCCATCCATCCCCTCATCATCCATCCTTCCCCTCATCATCCATCCTTCCCCTCATCATCCATCCATCCATCCTTTCACCCATCCATCCATCCATCCTTTCACCCACCCATCCATCCATCCCCTCATCCATCCCCTCATCCATCCATCCATCCATCCCCTCATCCATCCCCTCATCCATCCATCCATCCTTCCCCTCATCCTTCCCCTCATCCATCCATCCCCTCATCCATCCATCCATCCATCTATCCATCCATCCATCCATCCATCCATCCATCCCCTCATCCATCCATCCATCCATCCATCCATCCATCCATCCATCCATCCATCCCCTCATCATCCATCCTTCCTCTCATCATCCATCCTTCCCCTCATCATCCATCCATCCATCCTTTCACCCACCCATCCATCCATCCATCCTTTCACCCACCCATCCATCCATCCCCTCATCCATCCCCTCATCCATCCATCCCCTCATCCATCCATCCTTCCCCTCATCCATCCCCTCATCCATCCATCCCCCTCATCCATCCATCCCATCACCCATCCATCCATCCATCCATCCATCCCCTCATCCATCCATCCTTCCTTCCCCTCATCCATCCATCCTTCCTTCCCCTCATCCATCCATCCTTCCTTCCTTCCCCTCATCCATCCATCCTTCCTTCCCCTCATCCATCCATCCTTCCTTCCCCTCATCCATCCATCCTTCCTTCCCCTCATCCATCCATCCATCCTTCCTTCCTTCCCCTCTTCCATCCATCCATCCTTCCTTCCCCTCATCCATCCATCCTTCCTTCCCCTCATCCATCCATCCTTCCCCTCATCCATCCATCCTTCCCCTCATCCATCCTTCCTTCCCTTCATCCATCCTTCCTTCCTTTCATCCATCCTTCCATCCATCCATCATCCATCCTTCTCCTCACCCATCCATCCAATCCATTTATCCTTCCCCTCAACCATCTCCTGATCCATCCATACTTCCCCTCATCCATCCATCCATCCATCCATCCATCCATCCATCCATCCCATCCATCCTTCCCATCCATCCATCCTTCCCATCCATCCATCCATCCATCCCATCCATCCATCCTTCCCATCCATCCATCCATCCTTCCCCTCCATCCATCCATCCTTCCCCTCCATCCATCCATCCATCCATCCATCCTTCCCCTCCATCCATCCTTCCCCTCCATCCATCCATCCATCCTTCCCCTCCATCCATCCTTCCCCTCATCCATCCTTCCCCTCATCCATACTTCCCCTCATCCATCCTTCCCCTCATCCATCCTTCCCCTCATCCATCATCCAGCTACCCTTCCACCCATACATACAGCTATTTACATTTTCTCTCCATCCTTCCCCTCACTCATCAATCCATCCATCCATCCTCTCTCATTAGCCATTTATTCAATCTTTCATTCATCCATTCACCCTTTCACTAATTCATCCAGCCATTCACCCATCCCTTCACTTACTTACTCGCCGACCTTTCTATATTAATTTTGAGCTGAGCCCTTTTGAGAAGAGGCCCATCAAGAACTTCACCCTCGCTGCAGGGGCCGTTCCAGGACTGGGACGGAAGCCACCCAGGGAGGAGACAGGATCCACCAGAGGGTGGGGGACAATAGACACCACAGGTGGGGGTGGGCTGGAGCCACAACATGGGGGGACAGGAGCCATCCCACGGGGCTGGACTGGAGCCACCACATGGGGGGACAGGTGCCATCACTGAGGGGAGGGCAGGAGCCATCACAGGAGAGGGAACACAGGGCATGCAGTATTCTAGTATCATCTTGGGCTCCTCTCCTGCACAAGACAACGAGAAGACAGGCACTCTGTCCAAAATGCCATCCCCCACTGTGATGTACAGTACTTACAGGAGAACTGATTGAACTGATTGTCCTCCATACTTTGTTAATCAGTGTGGGTGCGATTGTGCCATTTCTTTATTTTCTTACATTATAGACTGCATGTTTGAAGAACCGAGGTTTGCTTACAATTTAGTGACAGTAATTAAGCTCTGTGAAGAGAACCACGCGCTGCCTCGGTGTAATCTGGCCGAGTCTCGGATGTTTGGGGCCCTGGGTAGAAATGGAACGTGTGAGCCCCCATCTTAATAGCAGAGACATGACACATTCAGGGCTGTTTGCATGTGAATAGATGTCGCTGCTCCTGAACCGGCAGCCCCTCCCTCTGTCACCTTCGAAGCATCTCTTAACAGGTCATCAAGGGCTGGATGTGTGAGGGTTGCCACCCCGCTGTGCCTCTCCAATGCTGCGGGGCATCTGAGGAGCTTTGGTGCAGCATCTGAGTGAAGAAGGCGGGTGGGGGGGAAGCTGTGCCGGCTTTAGGGTGGGGCAACCGGTGCCTTGTTAAAATGACGGACAAATAGCGTCCGTTAATGATTCCTTCACGGACAACGGACAGACGGCCGAAATTACGGACTGTCCGTGAAATTTACGGATGGTTGGTCACCCTAGCCGGGCCTGTCCCTTCACTGCTCGGTAACTGTTGCTCCGGCTAGCCTCCCTGTGCTGAAGGCGAGAGACAAAGAGGGCTACTCCCTGGGGCACTGTAATTTTAATACCTTGGGGGGAGGGCTCTCAGACGCCCACCTGGCATCTCACATTACTGAGAGACCCTCCCCATGACAGTAGCCTGGAGAAAAACGAAACTCTCAGTAGTGGCCTGGAGAATCGAAACTCTCCTGCCAGGCACGGAATCCCACTAAAGGCTCGTAATTTCGATTTTAACATGGCAAGTATGGGATAAAACTAAAAAGTATATCCCGTAACTCCAATGCTTGCTAAAGAATCAGCGCTGGTTGAGAGTTTCATTTTAATAGTAAATTGTCAGTCTCACAGTGTACATGCTAACTAGAGACAGAATAAGCATGAGAATTAGTGAAAAGTGGGAATCATCATTCGTGCCGTGCAGAGTAGCCTTCATATACAATGTAATATAGCGGTAATATTTAGTGTAGGGTCACAGTAATAATTCAGAGCAAACTGGACTTCATGATCAGAGCCCTGTGTCTATTGAAATCAGTGCAGAGTGGGCAGTATGTGCAGTTTTTGGGGTACGGTCACCGTTCTCTGCCTCTCCCAGACTCAAAACAAAAAGTTGTTGTCTTTGTTGAAAGTCAAAGCTGTGGGTTTCAACCCTGATTGTACAAGATTTTTGTTCTTCATTAGGCCAGGTACCCAAACAAGTCTATGGGGAAAATAAAGTACTTTTTGCAGCATATACATCACAAAGGGGCTTGTGAAAATATATGGTGGGAAAGCACACATATCTATGCAACTCATTAAATGCAGGCTGTTCAAGAATAAAACACAAATTTGAAGTGTTTTTTTTATTGTTTTATTTGGTAAGATTTTAGGACCACATCTAATTCTCAATGAAACATGTACCAATTGCTATACCTAGTCATGAAGTATTGAGTCCTGTCGCACACTTTAGTTCAGTGACTCCTTAAAAGTTTCTCGTTGCTCAACTGGGTTTCGAGTTCTGATATTTATGTTTCCCCCATCTTCCTTGCTTGATTTTGCTTGCGAGAAAGTGTCACTCATAGTCGTTGAAATGTTACTCATAAAACACTAACATTATAAAAACATCACATATAGTAATCTGAAACCTTGGCAGCCAGGGAGCTTCTCAGGCGACCCGTTGACTTTAAGAGTCCCACACATGGAAATATCAAAATATTTGGGGGCAATGGTGTGACGTGTACAATGTGGAATGAAGTGTTAGGGTACGCTTAAGTCAGAGTTCTTCAATCAAGGGGGGGAGTATCACCAACCCAGGGGAATGAATCCAGAGGTACTTTTAGGGCAACAGCCCCAGGGTCTGCCCGCAGAAGCTAAATTACACAATTTCAAACCTGTTTGTAAATATTTGGGGAATGTTTAACTTTCTCTAAAATATTCCCGTACTGGAGTTCAACAATTACAAAGGCCTCCCAGGCAAGTGTGTGGAATGTTGCAACTGGGCTGCATTTAGAAGAGCACAGCAGCCAAGTTGGAAAATACGTAGTTTCCTTTAAAATTATACAGGCAGGAAGCAATACCCACAGGGCTAGAAGGCTTCCAGTGCAAGTCTCACTGGGAGGGTTTTGGCTGAAAATGTCTGCAGAATATTCAGCTTTGAAAGAAACTGCTATCAAAACTCTCTTGCCTTTCAGCTCGTCCTATATATGTGAGATCGGGTTTTCAGCACTTGCGGTATTAAAGACTAAGTACCGTTCAAGACTGGATGTGGCGCACAACCTGAGGATGGCAGCAGCAAAAATCCATCCACAGATTGGCCGTCACTGTGGCGAAAATCAGGCACACCCCTCACATTGATGTTGGTGGTGTTATTATCAATCTGTCATGTGTAAAACAAAGCATCCTAGTAAAAACAATTTTATCTTGGAAACTTTTGTTTTGAGCTGTGTAATAAGCCTCTGTCATTTCACCATACCCACTCACAAACCTACAGTTAACTAAACTCTTATTGCGTTGAACATTATTTGCCGGATATGGCCCGAGATATGTGGGTGGCAGTCAATTAAGAGTGTACCAGATTCCAGAAATTTCTGTCAGGTGGAGGGGGGCCCGACATTTCAAGAAATTCACCTGGGGGGGTTCAACCTACAAAAGTTGGAAGACCTCCGCAAATACACGGATTCCAGGGATCTGCCCTGCAGGACTAACCTTCCATTTGAAACATTTATTGTATTGTCTTTGTCTATGAAATGTATCAGACCCCGGACAGTTTCCAGTGGCTCTCTTCCAGCTAGGCTGCATAGGTGAACGAAATGCAAATCTTACCCCGGTTCTCGAGAAATCTACCTTCAGTCGCACTCCAAGCCAGCCCCATTCCTCATGGACATAGACACAGTGAGACGTTCTCTCTGCCTATGGAATTCACCGCACATTTTCCCTAATGGAGCGTCACAAGCCCGGCCCACACACTTGCAAAGCTCTGAAGAGACAATGCTGAGGGAAGTTTACTCTTCATGCAGTGATACATTATGCACCAACATGCGAGGTCATGTTTCTGCAGGAAAAGCTGCACATGGAGGTACCTCATATGAGAATAGCTGGTCTCATCACCCTCTATCCGGTCGTTACACCACGTCTTGTTCATGCCACTATTGGACAGGTGTGCTGTGCTGGCATTTTATACTGTCTCAGGTACTATGGGGATGTAATTCCTGACACCTTGACACCATTGCACGTTTGAAACAGAAAAACCACATGTGGTGGATGCGTTCCTCCCAAGGGTGTCATTATATCAAGGTTTTAATTGAGTGCTTTGAGGAACATGTGTAATTCATTTAATGAGACAGGTTTCTTAATGAACAGCGAAACATTTGCTGCTTGTTTTTGAATAATTATTTGAACACTCACATCTCATGGTTCTCGATTAATTCTTTAAGGAATCTTGATTCGTTGGGCACAGCAGTGATTGAAATGTGGGGCACCCTTTTAGGGTATTCTGTTTACAAATAGCAAATGTCCCAAGTTAGAGCTGGATGCTAATGGACTCTTCTCCAGTGATGCATATTTGTAATGTGATGACGGTATTGACCTAAAGGCAGAGCTTTTTCCTATTGACTCTTGCTCCTATATAAAGACCACCTATGTCTATGAGTCTTAAACATCTAACCACAGATTCAAAACAGACGTTACTGTTAGATAACTAAGTGGAATTAAGGGGTTATCAGACCGGAACCAATGCACCTTTAACTTTACACTACATACATTACTGGGTACATTAACTGACATGGAAACAGTAGAGGTAGAGACAAAAATAACTCTGATACTTTGTTTGCAAAGACCTGTGAGCAAACAGAGCAAAGTAATTCACTGGAATATTACCTACTTCAGCTAAAAAAAACCAAAGACATCAGTATAAAAAAGCAATATTTTAGAGGAAAAATAATAAAGATTTCACAGCCCAAAAAGAACTGCCCGAAAATGTACCCAAAAATGATGTCGATAGAACAAAGGTTGCCTGAACAATTAATGTTCAAGGAAAAAACGTCCAAAAGATAGAGTAGGTCTATCCAGGAATATGTTCCTAAGAAAACTGCAAAGCCACTGAATGTATAACAACTCTATTTCTCCTCGGATGACCTCAAATATGTATGCATCATTTGTAACAGTGATCTTTGGCTTTAGGGATATAATGAACATCATTTCTTCTATCCTTTAACTCTCACCTGTGGGCAGGTGCAGGTTTCGCAACTATATTACTACAACAAACAAACAATAACTCATTAAACAGAGCAATTTGTTAACCAAAGTAGGAATATTTTGGTCCATTAACCCAATACAAAACTAGTGCAACTTCAAACAGACCCCTGAAACATGAATACTATTTCAAAGACAATTCAGTATTCTGCCGATCATATCATGTTCATGTTCTAGTTGTACAGGCCTTCTCAAAAAGACACACAGTAGACCCATTAAGCGGGCCTTGTCTTAGTCTCGTCAAGAAAGGAGCAGATCAGCTGTAATTGAAGGGTTGAGGGTAGCATAACTATTGTGTAATGTGCTATATGCTGTTACCCTAATTTTGAAACATACAGACGTTACAGAACTTTGCATTTAGGTTGGAAATACAAAATATGGTTTAGGTCAGACATCATGGGACAAAACGTGGACATTGGCATGACACCAGCCTATTTGAAAGGAAACTACATTAAAGATATATAATTCAATAAGGTTTTGTGGAAAGCTCCTTCATAGCACAAAAGAATACTGCAAGCTCACGAGGGTGGTAAGATGTTACCCCATGGAGCATTTTCTCCGTTAAATATGTCCCTAGATAAATGTGATACCCTTATAGTTATTTTTGTGAAAAGAGGCTGTGTCATACTGTGAATTGATCTTGTGAGTTTTAACCTAGTCTATTGCAACCTGTAGCATCAACTTGGAATCTGCTGTGAAGACTACAATGTTGCACAGCAATTGCTTGTGGAGGCATTTTAGAGGACCCATATGTGCATCACAGAGGAGGTGGAGAGTGATGATAGGGAGAGCTTGAAGTGCATCCAGCTTTATGTAGAGAGGCAAGAGCAGATGACGAGCAAAGGGAACCGAAAATAAAGGCAGTCATTGACCTTTGCACCATTTGGGTTTGTTAGAAATGGGGTCCCTAGTTGACAGCGGTATGCACCCTGTACAAGTAGGGAAAACAATCCAAGTCAGGGTAAGACAGATACACGCCCAGAATTTGCTGTACACACCCTCTTGCAGCTTGGCGCAGGGCAGGCACGCTTAACTTAAGAGGCAAGGTGTAAAGTATTTGTGCAATACATAATACAGTAAAACAGTGAAAACACCACAGAAAAACAATCCATATCATCTTAGAGACAAAGAGATACATTTAATGAATAAACATATAACAAAATGACAAAAATTCAAAAACCAGAACTGTAGTTTATCCTGAAATATAGTGGTCGCACTTGACCAGATCAAATCTGAACATTCAGGTCAAACTCAATGGAGTGCAGGCTGAATATAGGCGCCACACAGGGCCTGCTGAAAACATTGTCCTCTATAAGTATACCTCGATGACGAAAAGCAAGATGCGTTTGTTCCAAGTAGCACTGTTGGCACATTTATTGTCATTGAACCCCTTGAGATGAAGGTGATGCATTGTCATGAAACCCATTGTGCTAACGGTGATGCATTACCATCGAGCTGCGCAGTGGGTGCTGTGCAGTCCTTTCAGCAGTTGATGTAGTGATGTCAAAGGAGATGCATAAGTTTGTAACCAGTGCAAAGATGGTGATGCATTGATTTTGTTGAAAAAAAACTGAAATCTGACCCTTAAGGGCCTACGACTGGATTGGCACCAATTGATTATAGTAGGGTTGATGGAAGTCTTTGATGTCCCTGAGATTTCAGAAAAAGGAGGCAGGCTAGCAAGCCCATGAAGTCACTTAAGTTCTTGAGATGTGAGGATGCAAATCCTGTCCATCACACGCCCAGGCTAGAGGTTAGCAGACCTACACAGAAAAGCAGTTCAGCAAAGTGGCAGTGTATCCTAGCAGCACAGCAGTCCTTCTTCCTGGCAGAGTATACTCAGACCCAGAATTTTACTGAGTTAGTGGTGTCAGCGGTCCAGTACTTATACCTTGTTGTGCCTTTGAAGTGGGGAAAAATTAAAAGAGAGGCCTTTGAAGTGCACAAAGTCCCTGCCCTTCCTGCCCTGGCTTCAGACTCAGTACAGAGGGTATGCAGCTCTTTGTGTAGCGAGAAGCAGAGACCATTCAGTTGCAAGTGTCAAGCTCCTCCTCCTATTCTGCCAAGGATGAGCAATCACAATGTTAATGGCCCATCAGACACACCTAAGCTCCCGTTGTGTGTGGCTGCCTAGAGGGAGTGCACAAAGTCCAAATGTCCCCCACCACAGTTGTGTATTCGGAGACAGGTTGAAACAAAGAATGGTTAATGTAATAGAATGGCAACTTTCTAAAAGTGGCATTTTTAGACTTAAAATACATCTTTACATTAGGTTGGGATTCCAATTTTGAGTCCAGAGACACCAAACTTATAATGTCCCAATTGGATGTTACATTTATACATTTCAAACAACAAGAAAAGAGAGGTCTGGTCAGTCATCAGGCTGCCAGGAATAAGGAGCAAGGAGATAAGTGGGTTTTTGTTTGTACACAATCACTCTGATTGAGTAGGAAAGCCCTCACACACCGACCTGGTCAGTGTCATGCTTCATCATCGGGCCCCACCGAAGAGACCGAGTGCCTCTTCGGTGTGCTACGACGCCAGAAAGACTGCGGAGCTGGTCGTGTGGGGAGGACGTGATGTGAAAATTAGAAAATTAAAAGTGCCTAACAGGGTATCAAAAATTTTTTTAATGAGTGATCCCTAAGACACGTGTGGGTGGTTTTATGTGTCTGAATTTACGTGCCAAGGTTATTACGAGTTGGGATAAATTCAGCTAAATACCACGCATTTAAAATTAATCAGTCAACATGTTTCTGCCGTACTTGTGGTATGTATTCACCAAGGCATTCATCAGGACTATACCCCGGCGGTATGGACACTCTAATAGTCCACCCTGACCTGGGGGCGTGAAAGTGAAAAAGAAAAAAGGGTGAAAAAGTGCTTAAAAATTAGAAGAGCAATTGCTCATTCTAAAAAAAACCCAAATTCAGGGGTGTGTCAGCACCTGTAAGAGAAAGTATACGGACAAACAGATACAGACAAACATACAATTAGTATATGCCAGAATACACTTATCATAGTGCTCCTAAGATGGTGACAAGCTTTAGTGTGCACACAATAAATGATATCTTATGCACCATCCAAGTAGCCCTTAGGGATATTGTATACGCTAGGAGGTGGAGTGCTAAAGGTGGGTTTTATTTAAAAGCTACTGTAGTAGCAGGGAAAGTAAAAACACGATGTGAATTCTCCATGAGCAGGGATCAATTTGACCAAGTGGTCGGTGACCCCCCCTAAGCTGGTAAGTATGGAGAAAATCTCACTTTAAAATAGGGCGCTACTAGCACCATGGGTCTCGGGAGGAGGATTGGAGCGCGCCTGGCACATCCTAGGAAATGAGAGAGTTAAATGTCAGAATGACCCAAGCATACAGGTACTTAGCTCGTGGTGATCGCAAAAAGTCGTTCCGCCGGAGATGCAGACTCACGCCCTCAGCGTTCGCAATCCGCTTCTAAACCTGCAAGAAGCCTCTTAACCGGACCCCGACGATGGAGAGCGGGGCCGGTAAATGCGATTAAAAGCACTTTGTTTCTTGTTTGCGCGCCCGTTTCCTGGTTGGGCGTGTCTCGCCCAAAGCGAGTCTTGGAGCGCACACGCCCATCTGGGCGCGGTGCGCTTCAGATCAGAGTGAGGCTTGGAGTTGCGAGCCTATCTTTGAGCCATACGTGAAAGGGAATTTAGACGCGCTGACGGTTGCTAAGGCGATCCTTTCTATTCAATGGTAGTTTGAGTTTTGGTGAATGAATACCATCTAATCATGAGTATTGGTGCAGCTATGATTGAAGGGACACATGAGTGATATTCTAGTAGAAATGCACACACAGTATATTAATTTCAAACATTAAAGTTTTGTTGACGGACATAATTCCAATTTGGTGTCTTTTTGCTCAATGTGCACAGGATGTGAAAAAAGCGGCAATTATTTAGTATTTAGTATTAGAAATGCACACACAGTAGATTAATTTCAAACATTAATATTTAGTTGACAGACATAGTTCCACTTTGATGTCTTTATGCTCAATGTGCACAGGATATGAAAAATGCGGCAATTATTTAGTATTCGATGGTATATTAATTCAGATCACCCTATATATCTCGTTGGAAGACACAAAAGGCCAGTAGTACGGGAGTTCACGATAGGACTGTGTTCCAGGGGATATCGTCGTTGAGGCCGTTGGTATTTGTCCCCAGACGGTATACCCAACGCTGTTCTTTTTCAAACAGTCTCTTTTGTACATTCCTTGTACCTTCGATAGCTTCAATCACAGTCCACCTCATATCGTTGGTGGTGTGATTTTTGTCTAGGAAGTGGCGACTCAATTTTGTTGTTACTTTTTTGCACCTTATGTTGCTGCGGTGCTCGCAGATCCGTTGTTTCACTTTTCTGGTGGTCATACCTACGTAATGGAGCTGGCAAGAACAGGTGATCAGGTAGATCACATTGTTCGAGTTACAATTGGTATGTCCACGTTGGGTCCATACTTTCCCTTCTTCTAGAGCCAGTGTTTTGGTGGCTTGTGTTAAGTGGCACACACTGCAATCCGAACACGGGTAGTGTCCGGTAATTTTAGGGAGACCCCATGTTGTTGTCACTGATGGTGTCATGGTTTGTGGTTTCTCTTTTGGGCGTGTGTGTACCAAGGCATCTCTCAAGCTGCGTCCCTTTTTGAAAGAGAACAGGGGGTTTTCCCAGTCCTTTTTAAAGGTTTTTACAATGTTCCAATGTTTGTTTACGCTCTTTTTCATAATGTTTGAGAGACTGCTGTATGTGGTAACACATGTAAGTGGGATCTGGTCTGGTTTGTTAGTCCTTTCTTCCAGAAGTGCCTCCCTTGGCTGATTTTTAGCTCTTTTAATTCCTTTGTTAAGGGTGGGTGTAGGGTAGCCTCTACTTTTTAGTTTTTCCGTCAGGTTGGCTGATTGGTCTTTGAAATCTGTGGTCGTGCTGCAGTTCCTTCGTAGCCTAAGGTATTGGCCATAAGGGAGGTTTTCCTTTAGCGGACGCGGATGGAAACTGTTAAATTCCAAGAGGTTGTTCTTTGCTGTTGGTTTATTGTGGGTTTTTGTGGCGAGTGTCGTTCCACTGATTGAGATGACCACATCCAAGAACACAATTTCTCTTCTGCTTTTGGTGTTAGTGAATCTTAAGTTGTGGTCTAGAGTGTTGATCCATGTGAGGAAATTTTCCAGATCAGTATCACTGCCTTTCCAGATAAGCAGAATGTCGTCAATGTAGCGTTTCCACAGTAACATTGACGAAAAAAAGGGTGCAGTGGGTGGTAAGATATGTTTGGCTTCAAAGTCTGCCACATACAACCCTGCCACGCTCGGCGCGAAAGTACTGCCCATGGATGTCCCAGAGCATTGTAGGTACAGTTGGTCTTTGAATGAGAAAAAATTCTCTTTCAGTGCTAGAGTGGCACACTCAATAATGAATTTTTTTGGGGTCTGGAATTCCCAGTTGGTTGAATCCAGTACCTTAGTGAGGACCTTGATTGTGTCGTCCTGTGGAATGCTTGTGTAGAGGCTTTCCACATCTAATGTTACCAGAGTGATCGAGTTTTCAGGGAAGGTGATCTCTGCCAGCAGACGCAACAGACTTTTTGTGTCCTTTAAGTAAGTAGGTGTGGACTGTACTAATGGTTTTAGAAAGTGATCACAGAATTGTGATAACGGCTCTAGGAGCGAACCAATGCCTGAGACGATTGGACGTCCAGGTGGTGGTAGTTTATTTTTGTGCATTTTCGGCAACGTATAGAAGTAGGGTATAACACTACTTGTATTGTTCAGAAAAGCCGCTTCATTCTTGGATATATGGTCTTGATCCTCTGCTTGTTTAACCAAAGAGCTGATCCTTTTAGAGAGGTCCGGAGTCGGATCTGATGTCAGTGGAGTGTAGTTTCTGGCATCACCGAGTAGATTTTTACAGGTGATCTCATAGTCAGTTGTGTTCTGGATAATGATCCCTCCGCCCTTGTCCGCAGGCTTGATGGTTATGGAGGTATCGTTTTGTAGTTGCTGCAATGCCTCGAATTCAGCAGTACTGAAGTTCCCGAATGTTTTCGGGTTTTGGCAATGTTCTAGGTCTTTAAACACAGCTTGCTCAAAAGCAGTTATGGCCGCTGGTATAGTGTGTGGAGGCGGGATGAAAGTAGAGCTAGGTCTTAAGCCTGTGTCACCTTTCCTAACTGATTCCATGGGGTCTGTTTTCCCATCGAAAAACGCTTTTAATTTTAGTTTGCGGAAAAATGCTGCCAGTTCGCTGTGTAGTTTGAATTTATCTGGTTTTGCTGTGGGGACAAAGCCTAACCCTTTTTCCAATACTTGAGTCTCCACCGGAGTGAGTGTTCTGGTAGAAAGATTTGTTACTAAACTCAGACTCCGCTCGTGCCCGGTTGCTGATTGCTCCGTGTGTGGTTCGCTACTGAGTCGTCTTCTTGCCAGGTTACTCTGGTGTTCCCTCTCCTTTTGCCTCGGCCTCTCCGTCCACTCTCTAAAAAAGGCTGTCTATACTGCTGTTGGAAATTGGCCGGGGGCATGAAGCCCGGGTTCCAGCCCATGAACGGATAGGGTGGCTGTTGGAAGGCATAAGGGTGTGTGCCCATCCCCATTTGTGGGGGATACCACTGTTGGTGGTTGCCTTGATTCAGAAGCGGGCATGGTAAGCAACTACAAAACGATACCTCCATAACCATCAAGCCTGCGGACAAGGGCGGAGGGATCATTATCCAGAACACAACTGACTATGAGATCACCTGTAAAAATCTACTCGGTGATGCCAGAAACTACACTCCACTGACATCAGATCCGACTCCGGACCTCTCTAAAAGGATCAGCTCTTTGGTTAAACAAGCAGAGGATCAAGACCATATATCCAAGAATGAAGCGGCTTTTCTGAACAATACAAGTAGTGTTATACCCTACTTCTATACGTTGCCGAAAATGCACAAAAATAAACTACCACCACCTGGACGTCCAATCGTCTCAGGCATTGGTTCGCTCCTAGAGCCGTTATCACAATTCTGTGATCACTTTCTAAAACCATTAGTACAGTCCACACCTACTTACTTAAAGGACACAAAAAGTCTGTTGCGTCTGCTGGCAGAGATCACCTTCCCTGAAAACTCGATCACTCTGGTAACATTAGATGTGGAAAGCCTCTACACAAGCATTCCACAGGACGACACAATCAAGGTCCTCACTAAGGTACTGGATTCAACCAACTGGGAATTCCAGACCCCAAAAAAATTCATTATTGAGTGTGCCACTCTAGCACTGAAAGAGAATTTTTTCTCATTCAAAGACCAACTGTACCTACAATGCTCTGGGACATCCATGGGCAGTACTTTCGCGCCGAGCGTGGCAGGGTTGTATGTGGCAGACTTTGAAGCCAAACATATCTTACCACCCACTGCACCCTTTTTTTCGTCAATGTTACTGTGGAAACGCTACATTGACGACATTCTGCTTATCTGGAAAGGCAGTGATACTGATCTGGAAAATTTCCTCACATGGATCAACACTCTAGACCACAACTTAAGATTCACTAACACCAAAAGCAGAAGAGAAATTGTGTTCTTGGATGTGGTCATCTCAATCAGTGGAACGACACTCGCCACAAAAACCCACAATAAACCAACAGCAAAGAACAACCTCTTGGAATTTAACAGTTTCCATCCGCGTCCGCTAAAGGAAAACCTCCCTTATGGCCAATACCTTAGGCTACGAAGGAACTGCAGCACGACCACAGATTTCAAAGACCAATCAGCCAACCTGACGGAAAAACTAAAAAGTAGAGGCTACCCTACACCCACCCTTAACAAAGGAATTAAAAGAGCTAAAAATCAGCCAAGGGAGGCACTTCTGGAAGAAAGGACTAACAAACCAGACCAGATCCCACTTACATGTGTTACCACATACAGCAGTCTCTCAAACATTATGAAAAAGAGCGTAAACAAACATTGGAACATTGTAAAAACCTTTAAAAAGGACTGGGAAAAACCCCTGTTCTCTTTCAAAAAGGGACGCAGCTTGAGAGATGCCTTGGTACACACACGCCCAAAAGAGAAACCACAAACCATGACACCATCAGTGACAACAACATGGGGTCTCCCTAAAATTACCGGACACTACCCGTGTTCGGATTGCAGTGTGTGCCACTTAACACAAGCCACCAAAACACTGGCTCTAGAAGAAGGGAAAGTATGGACCCAACGTGGACATACCAATTGTAACTCGAACAATGTGATCTACCTGATCACCTGTTCTTGCCAGCTCCGTTACGTAGGTATGACCACCAGAAAAGTGAAACAACGGATCTGCGAGCACCGCAGCAACATAAGGTGCAAAAAAGTAACAACAAAATTGAGTCGCCACTTCCTAGACAAAAATCACACCACCAACGATATGAGGTGGACTGTGATTGAAGCTATCGAAGGTACAAGGAATGTACAAAAGAGACTGTTTGAAAAAGAACAGCGTTGGGTATACCGTCTGGGGACAAATACCAACGGCCTCAACGACGATATCCCCTGGAACACAGTCCTATCGTGAACTCCCGTACTACTGGCCTTTTGTGTCTTCCAACGAGATATATAGGGTGATCTGAATTAATATACCATCGAATACTAAATAATTGCCGCATTTTTCATATCCTGTGCACATTGAGCATAAAGACATCAAAGTGGAACTATGTCTGTCAACTAAATATTAATGTTTGAAATTAATCTACTGTGTGTGCATTTCTAATACTAAATACTAAATAATTGCCGCTTTTTTCACATCCTGTGCACATTGAGCAAAAAGACACCAAATTGGAATTATGTCCGTCAACAAAACTTTAATGTTTGAAATTAATATACTGTGTGTGCATTTCTACTAGAATATCACTCATGTGTCCCTTCAATCATAGCTGCACCAATACTCATGATTAGATGGTATTCATTCACCAAAACTCAAACTACCATTGAATAGAAAGGATCGCCTTAGCAACCGTCAGCACGTCTAAATTCCCTTTCACGTATGGCTCAAAGATAGGCTCGCGACTCCAAGCCTCACTCTGATCTGAAGCGCACCGCGCCCAGATGGGCGTGTGCGCTCCAAGCCTCGCTTTGGGCGAGACACGCCCAACCAGGAAACGGGCGCGCAAACAAGAAACAAAGTGCTTTTAATCGCATTTACCGGCCCGCTCTCCATCGTCGGGGTCCGGTTAAGAGGCTTCTTGCAGGTTTAGAAGCGGATTGCGAACGCTGAGGGCGTGAGTCTGCATCTCCGGCGGAACGACTTTTTGCGATCACCACGAGCTAAGTACCTGTATACTTGGGTCATTCTGACATTTAACTCTCTCATTTCCTAGGATGTGCCAGGCGCGCTCCAATCCTCCTCCCGAGACCCATGGTGCTAGTAGCGCCCTATTTTAAAGTGAGATTTTCTCCATACTTACCAGCTTAGGGGGGTCACCGACCACTTGGTCAAATTGATCCCTGCTCATGGAGAATTCACATCGTGTTTTTACTTCCCCTGCTACTACAGTAGCTTTTAAATAAAACCCACCTTTAGCACTCCACCTCCTAGCGTATACAATATCCCTAAGGGCTACTTGGATGGTGCATAAGATATCATTTATTGTGTGCACACTAAAGCTTGTCACCATCTTAGGAGCACTATGATAAGTGTATTCTGGCATATACTAATTGTATGTTTGTCTGTATCTGTTTGTCCGTATACTTTCTCTTACAGGTGCTGACACACCCCTGAATTTGGGTTTTTTTTAGAATGAGCAATTGCTCTTCTAATTTTTAAGCACTTTTTCACCCTTTTTTCTTTTTCACTTTCACGCCCCCAGGTCAGGGTGGACTATTAGAGTGTCCAAACCGCCGGGGTATAGTCCTGATGAATGCCTTGGTGAATACATACCACAAGTACGGCAGAAACATGTTGACTGATTAATTTTAAATGCGTGGTATTTAGCTGAATTTATCCCAACTCGTAATAACCTTGGCACGTAAATTCAGACACATAAAACCACCCACACGTGTCTTAGGGATCACTCATTAAAAATGTTTTTGATACCCTGTTAGGCACTTTTAATTTTCTAATTTTCACATCACGTCCTCCCCACACGACCAGCTCCGCAGTCTTTCTGGCGTCGTAGCACACCGAAGAGGCACTCGGTCTCTTCGGTGGGGCCCGATGATGAAGCATGACACTGACCAGGTCGGTGTGTGAGGGCTTTCCTACTCAATCGGAGTGATTGTGTACAAACAAAAACCCACTTATCTCCTTGCTCCTTATTCCTGGCAGCCTGATGACTGACCAGACCTCTCTTTTCTTGTTGTTTGATACTTAACCGGGGACTAAGAGAGTGTCCTTGATCTCCCTACCTCTCTCTTTGTTGACATACATTTATAAATTTGACAAGGTAACTGCAATGTTAACCTATGAGAGAGATAAGCCTTGCAGTAGAGAAAGATATAGTAATCGTTTTTCACTACCAGGACATGCAAAACTTAAAAGTGCATGTACCTACTTTTTCAATACACTGCACCCTGCCCTAAGGCTGCCTAGGGCCTATTTTGGGGGTGATCTGTCTGTACTAAAAAGGAAGATTTAGGCCTGGCAAGACAGTTAACTTGTCAGATTCAGATGGCACACACAGCTCTGCAGTGGCTGGCCAGATACGTGTAAAAGGGCTATAGAATCAGGTGACACAATCAGTGTTGCAGTCCCACTAGTAGTGGTTAACATGCAGGTCCTAGGTACATGTAGAACTACTTTACTAGGGACTTACAAGTAATGTAACTATCTCAGTTGGGTGAAAGCCAATGTTTCCAAGTTTAAAGCAGTCCTGCGTGTAGTTTGTGTAGATTTGCTATGCAGAACTCCACAAAGTTTACGGAGTTCTGCAAGTGGCAGAGTGCAGTGCGAACTTCCGTTCACACTGGTCTTCCTGTCGCTTGGGTAGAAATTCCACCCAAGTGAATGCTCTTGCTTGCGAACTTACCGTTCATTAGCGGGAGGGGGGAAACTCTTCTGCACTCCTCGGAGCGGAGTTTTCTTTTTTCTTTTATTTATTTAACTTATAACGCGTAACAGCTACCCACATTGGGTTTCCCAGCGCTAGGGATAGACTCAAGAAGAAAAGAACATATCAGGTAATACCAGCAAACTCAGGACAGCGGGGCTAACTAAAGACAAAGATCACTCAAAAAGTAAAGTCTTGAGTCCCTTCCGGAAACGTAACAGATTATTCTCTAATTTTAAATCAACTGGTAGGGTGTTCCAGAGCTTGGGGCCTAAATGAGCGAAAGATCGTCCACCCATTCTAGCAAGTTTAAATCTCGGGATACTAAAGTCTCCATTGCCAGAAGATCTAAGGGTGCGGTGTGTCCGATATGGTTGAACTAAGTTCTGTAGGTATTTCGGGGCCGTGCCCTGTCTGATCTTATAATTATTGGCTTCCTTGGTTCCTCTATGTACTTTCTCCCATCCTATTTTGTGAATATTATGCCATGATATTTACACTGCCCTGTCTGATCTTAAACAGGTAACTTAAGGCTTTAAATTTAATCCGGCTTGACATTTTAAGCCAGTGTAAATCCCGCAGAGCAAGCGATGCTGAAGTTTTCCTGGGAACATCCCGAAGCAATCGGGCAGCTGCATTTTGGACTACCTGCAGAATTTTAATGGTTGCAACATCAGCTCCCAAATAGAGAACATTCCCGTAGTCTAGGCGGGAAACAACCAGCGCCTGGACAACAGTTCTCGGAGTGGAGAGGGGCAGCATCCATAAGATTTTCTGTAGCCATCTTAAGGTGACAAAACAGATCGCGGCAGCCTGTTGCCTCATAGATAACTTGTTGTCAACAAGAAAACCAAGATTACGCACCATTGTAACTGGTTGAGGAAGTGGTCCCATATCGCTAGGCCAGTGTTGGGGGCCCCATATATTTTTATTTTTGCCCAGTATCACCACTTCTGTCTTCTCCCCATTTGATTTCAGACAGTTCCTCTGCATCCACTCGGCCACACGTACCAGGCCGAGCCTGAAAGCAGAAGGGCTGTTATCATCACTGCCAGACAGAGAGAAGACAATTTGGGTGTCGTCAGCATAGGAGTATAGTGTCAGCCCCGCTTCCTCCACAATGGTGGCCAGGGGTCTTACGTAGATATTAAACAGTAAGTGGCTGAGTATAGACCCCTGGGGAACACCATAAGCCGATGGACAAACTGCAGATGTCGCTTAGGCCGAGAAAACCTGGAAGGTACGCCCTCTCAAGAAGGAGGCAATCCAAGCTAAAGCCGGACCTGCCACTCCCAGGGAACGGAGAGATTTCAGGAGGATGGAATGGGACACGGTATCGAACGCGGCACTCAAATCCAACAGGATGAGTGCAGATGTTTCACCTTGATTGTGTCGTAAACTCTCCGTAACTCCGAGAAGCGCAGTCTCTGTGGAGTAGTGGGCTCAGAAGCCAGACTGGGAAGAGTGTAAAAAACCAGAACTCTCCACAAGATGATTCAATTGAGTATTGATGTGCTTTTCCAGGATCTTCGAACAGATGGGCAAAAGGGAAATGGGTCTGAAGTTAGCAGGATTAGAGGCATCCGCACCAGCCTTTTTTAGGAGGGGCACCACCATCGCATGTTTCCATGTCTGGGGTACATGAGATACCCTTAAAGAAGCATTAAGCAAATTTATAAATACCTGATACAGGTTTGGGTCTAACATCTTCATGATTTTAGCAGGTAGAGAGTCTCAAGGAGACCCTGATTTCACACTGTTCAGGCATGCAAGGAAAGAGGCATCATCGAACAGTTGCCATTCCGTGAGCTTCACTGAAATAACAGGACTTTCGGGCAATAATAAAGGTCCAGTCAGGGATTTCTCTGTTGAAGGGGGAGAGCTCAAGGAATCTTAGATGCGCTCAACCTTAGAAATAAAAAACTCAGCCAGCGACTGACATTGAGCCTCATCCAAGGGAAGGGGAGTTGGTGTGGTATCAGCTCCTGCTAATTTCTTAACAACAGAAAACAGAACTTGGGGACAGTTTTGCACTTGCGTTACCGTGTTCACAGTGTATGCAGCTCTCGCACTTTTTCACTGCTTATGGTAACCTCTAAGGGCTTCCTTATAGGCCACTTGCGCGAGACGCAATAGTTACGCCTCCATCTCCTTTCAAGTGCCTTACAGTTGGCCCGAAGAAGCTTCAACTCCTCTAAGAACCACGGCACAGGCTGACGATGTGACATGGAACACTTCGATATCAGAGGAAGCATGGTGTCCACTGCATTACTCAGCCATTTGGATACCACATCATTGAGCTCTGATACGGGCCGATCAGCATCTGGAAGAGACCCTAAAAGATGCCGATTAAACGTAATGGTATCGAGTTTACCCCAACAACGTATCTGCACGTCTTTGCTTTTACTGCTCCTGACTTTGGTCTTGTTTAGTGGCAGAGAGAAAAAGACAGCATAATGGTCAGACCACTCCAAAGGGCGAGCTTTCTGTGAGCAATCATATTGAAGATTTGAGAAGATTGGATCCAACAGATGACCCGCAGAGTGAGTAGGTCCGGAGTTACACAATAAGAGATTAAGGACTTCGAGATCAGATAAGAGATGTTGACTTAAGGTACAGGACGAGTCTTCTAAATGAAGATTTATATCTCCAAGAATCGTGAAGTTAGCCACCCTCAGCATCAAAGGAGCTAGAGCTTCCACCAGGGAAGACACCCAGGAATTAGCGTTACCTGGAGGGCGATATCAATTAAAATACCCGACAAAGTCAATTGGGCATTAATCGTAAGCTTAAAAAGGGCAGCTTCACTTCCACGGAGAGGGAAAGTTTCAAGTTGGCATGTGTACAAAGATTTAAAAATGATAGATATACCCCCCCTTTGCCTGTATCTCTGTCCTTTCTCATTATTACATAGCCATTCGGGAGGGCGGCTGCAGTGTCTGGCCCAGAGCTCTCGTGGAGCCAGGTCTCAGTTAAAAAGACAGCATCCGGATTTTCATCGACAAGAAAGTCGTGAATATTAAACTTGTGCTTGGGGAGGGACCTACAGTTGATATTCCAAAATTTCAGCAGAGGGTGAGCCAGGGCAATTTTATTTTTCCTCAGCCTACCGCGTGCTTGAGTACGAGACATTCCTTTGCACCTTGACATTTTTCCCATATGAAATGCGCATCCCGAGCATATGAAATTATGCGCTGGTAGGACACACGAAATACAGTCGGCGTGTAGAGCTTGCCTCAGTTGTTTGATTTCCTCACTAGTATATTTATGATTCTGAACAATGGTTGGAGAAGCATCCGAATTGGAGAATAGTCCAGAGGATCTAGCCCCTGGGCCCGACCAGGCGTGCGACCGGCGCTCCCACTCCCCGGAGCACGTATTGCCAAAAACTATGCAAACTGATCGAAGTTCACCACCTAGACCTATTTTAAAGGTTAGAGCACCCTAAGCCAGGAAAAATGAAGTCAGGACAAACAGGAGGCATTAAGCCAAACAATGGGGGAATACCACTCCACAATTGTCAGGTCCAACAGATTTTTCAGGCCAGTAAATCTGTTTGGAAAAGACATGTAAGGCTTTTTCCCGTAGCTGTAGTAGACTATGTTACACCGGATAGAATGAAGCTTCCCTTAATCTCCACTACTCTCTCAGCATCACACAGTCTGGAATGTACACTTACCACATATTCAGATTAGGTGGTAAGTGTATACTGTAAAAGCCAGTAGAATCAGGAATTCTTTGAGGTTTTATCGTCTCAAACTTAGGCCCACATATCAATTTGTGACTCCCAGACCCATTTTCTTATAATTGCATGTAACTGTTACGAACGTACTGCACAGTAGCAATAAAAAAACTTTAAACTTTATTATTACCTCTTTACTGTGCAGATTTTAATTAGGGATTGGTCAGGCAGCAAAAATAATTGTTACCTATTGTAGTGTCCTACTCAGCCTGGGCACTTGCCAATGTTTCCACCACACACGGAGAGTAGTTATACACGCCATTAGCCTTCAGTGTGTAAGCAAGAACTCAACAGTCAACACCTGTCTTCATACTGTCTTCCAATGCCTATGTCACAGGTCTATAGAGTCCATCAACAACCAAAAGAGTTCAGTCATTCTCAATTTACATCATACTACACTGCCACTTTAGTTAAATAAAAGGCTACAACTTTGTACAATAAATAAATACATTATGAATACATATGCCCATATAACTCCTGAATGGGCCTTTGTGAAGCTTGAATTACATGTCCTGATCAGGTCATTGAAAACCAGGAGCTGCAGTTAAAGCTTCAGTGATCCTCAGAGGTGAGGTGGAAACAATAGCAGTCGCAGGTTCATCAAATGTGTGCTGGGACCCAGTCTCTACAGTGACATCAATGTTTGGTGAGTGATGAGACACGTGTCTAAAGCGAAAAGAATCTCTAGTAAGGGACCTTTCAGAACTTGGGTAGTCACCAAGTGCCCTTTGGTGGCTGTAACAGAAAAGGGCTCAGCCTCAATGGGACCATCAGATTTTTATTTTCTAGATCACCTCTCCTATAAGAGGTATTTTTCACATAAATATTAATTTTTTATTTGTGACCAAAGTCTTTTGTTCAAATGTGTTTTTCTAGGGCTTTGATCTGAGGTTGGTCGCTGAGGTTACTTGGTCCTCATGGCTTTTCTAAACATTAAGGTTCCCCTGTAGTCAAGTGAGGGGTTGATCAGTAAACTTGAAAAGTGGTATTCAAAACAACCTTGAGGTCGAGCTTCTCTAATGCGGCACCCTGCACAGCTTTTTATAGCGTGTCATGTAGTTCCTAATAATACAGAGGATTTGCCAGTTTAGAGAGCATAAACTAAAGGATTGATGTCCAGACTGATTCCAGAAACCCCATTAAATAAGGAACATAAGAGGGATTCTCAAACTAGGCTGCTCTCCACTCACACAGTTACTCAACAAAAGGGCCTGATTCAAAAAGATACACAACATCCTAATATATTCTTGGGTTACTGGGTACCACCTACATCTTACGTAGGATATGCTTATACTAATTCAGTCATACCCCCATATGTGTATGTTGATTTGAATTAATAAAACACTCAACGACAGCCATTAATCAATATTCCTAAAAGTTATGGACAATACTGGCACACTAGTCTTAAGAAGAATGAAATATTAGGAAAAATGTGTAAGGTGGGTCACAAAGTGCATCACGTAAGCAACCTTGATAGAGCTGCTGGTAGGTACTCACCAGTGTGCTCACAGTATCAGGCTCAACACTTTCATGACAAAAGGATAAGTGCCCTAACTCAAATAAATGTAAATAATGATAAAGTGTAAAAAATATTGGTGCTAACTGCCAATTTGCCCCTGTATTTGTAACAAAGAGTCATCTTAACTCCCCATTAAAATAGGTTGTAAACACATATCATATGTATTCAATAGTTGTCTAGTGTCCACACCTAGTTAGAACAACAGCATGTTTCGACCATTTTAAGTGGAACAGCCAACATGTTTCATTGCCTTATATTTTTGCAGCAATTTCATAAGGGCACAGAGATATATCTCCACCTCAATGATACTGGACCTGCACCTGTTGAAAAAGCACTAGATAGAAGGAAAAGTAATGCCAAAGAATTAAGCATTCAAAAGATATTAGGGTTCCCATTATGTCCCCATGTGTTGAAAATCATTACTTCTTGTGTCAAGTTCAAGTTCAAGTTTATTTATTATGATAACGGAACTCTTTATGAGGTCCACATAAAAGACAAAATATACATACAAAATCGATTAACACATAAAATGTCGATTATGCAATAGCAACAAATAGACAACAAAGAAAAATTACCATCTTAATACAGGGCCAAAAAACATTTGAAGAAACTGTACAGTTTAAAACAAAACATTTCATTTGGTGGATTAATCAAGGCCGCCTGAAAAGAAGAGGCTGATAAAATGTTGAGTTGTAGGCAAATTGGTCTTAACCATCTTCGCCTAAAAGGCATCAGGGCAGGACAAACAAAAATGACATGAACCAAGTCCTGGTCATACATCTGACAAAAATCACAGAGTGCTGAGTGGCCGTACCACCTGGCATAAAGAGATTTCAACGGAAGCAGGTCCTGTCTTATTAAAAACACTAAGCGTCTAACGCTATGAGAGATGTTCCAGTGAGTGTAGGGTGGAGCTTTCCTCAAAGTACAGGACTCAATAACAGGTGTACAGCCTTTTTTCAACAACCGGAAATCTCTATCCTGTCTAAACCCCAGTTCCCATGTGGAGGACTTCAAGATGGTTTTTAATTGATAAGAGGATAAAGAAAATAAAATCTCTTTATCCAGTTTCAATAGGGCCACTGCATATCTGAAATTTTTTACAATCAAGGAATGGTCATTAAAGTTTCCCAGCAATTCATTTTTTATGAGATGTCTTAAGGTATTAGACTCACTTTTTGCAATACTTACAACCCAGCGTATAATGCTGGCCAAACCTTGAACCCAGCTGCTGCGTAAGCCAAGTTCCTGTCTCAAGGAAGCAGTAGAATTTGCTGTGCTAACAGATAGTAAACTACGCAAAATTTTTCCTTCCGAGGAGTTTAAAAAACTCCACTTTTTTTGGTCAATTAGCTCTATTCCGTATAATAGGGAGGCAGGTACTTTCGCTCTGAATACATCCAGTAAAATAGAAAAATGCCTTCTACCTGTGGCTTTATACAAGGATACTAGACTCTTTCCCTGTGAGATAGCCTTCCTGGAGTTATTGTCCATATGCGCTTTGTCACTTAGATTACTTGCGACAATTTTACCAAGGAAGGTATAGGACTTCACAATTTCCAATTTTTGGCCCCCCACTACCCATGGAAAGTTAGGGAATTTAGGTTTCTTCCTACCAGCCAAACACATCACTTTACTTTTTGCAGTGTTTATCAACAGATAATGGTTTTCAGCGTATTCACAAAGCGCTTGCAGGCGATTATTCAAGCCCTTCGGGGTAAGATCGAGAATCAAAATGTCATCTGCATACATAAGGCATGCAATCGGAACGCCCCCCAAGGTCGGGGCAATACCAGAGCAAGCTGAGAGTGCAAGAGGTAGATCAACTGTATAAAGAGAAAAAAGCAAAGGGGCCAAAAGGCAACCTTGCTTTAACCCGTTGGATGTGGGAATTATTTTAGATAAACCTTGTTCACCTCCCAGCAGGACTCTGCACCAGGTATCTGAGTAAAGGGCGCGGATTAACTTAATGAGAAAAGGGGGCATCCCTAAATCAAATAACTTTCTCCACAACAATATTCTATCCACTTTATCAAATGCGGTGGAGAAGTCAATAAAAGCGCCATATACCTGCCCACCACGAACTTTCACATATTTTTCCGTGATAACCTGCAGTGCCGTCAAGTTATCTAAAGTTCCGTGCTTTTGCCTGAAACCCGTTTGTTCAAGAGGCAGGATTTTGAACTAGTCACCCATTTGTTAATTAAAGTGAGAATACATTTTGCGAAAACCTTACCAATAGCATCAAGCAAAGCAATTTGACGATAGTTTTGAGGAAGTTCTCTTGCCCCTTTTTTATATAAAGGAACAAGGATACTCCCTTTCCAGGAAGGGGGGACTATTCCGCTAGAAAAGCAAAATTTAAACACTGGAAAAAGGATTTTGCTCCAAAGTTCACTCTGTTGTTTTAATACAGAGATGGGGACTTCGTCTGGTCCCATCGCACCAGAGGAGCGCATGTTCTTAATAGCGAATTCAATTTCCTTTTCAGATGGACAATCAAATACACGTGAGTCAATATAAGATTCCACATTATGTAATTGTGAATTATTATTACTGTACAAATTCTCAATATATTGGACCCAAATCTGTTCCTCAATGGCAATAGGTGTAGGACTGGCTCTAGTACCACAACCTTTGCCAATTAAAGACCAGAAAGTCTTGGCTTGGCCGTTATAAGAAGCTTCCCTAAGTTGTATCCATAATGAGTCTTCCTTATTTCGTTTTAAACGAGCCTTAAGCCTGGATCACCTTCTTTTTAAAATTGCCAACTTATGGTTGGCTTCTTGGGTAAATGATAAATATTGCCCCCTTATTACTTTATTTATTTCTATGTTTATTGCCCGAAGGGGTTGGGGGACTGCTAAGGGTTTTTTCACACAGGATTTCTTTTCAGCTAAAGAAGTTCTTCTTCTTGTGTCATATTAAGAAGAAGATCATAATTACTGGGTGGACGCCAGGCGGACGCCAACTAGCAGTTCACCAGGGATGGATTTCCCTACATATGACCTAAGGAGGCAGGGAAACGCCTGTACCTGTGAGTAAACATGTGTACATCAATGTATGACCAAATTGATCTAACTGGGCTTTAAACATTTTAAGTGTAGAAATTCCACATTCATCCTTTCAAAGAATATAGGGTCCCATAAAACCGACCCACTCATAGCAAACAACCGATACTGTGCATACGGGCGTCTTATCACATTTGCGCCATGGCATAAAAAAGCGCATGGCCAACACCCATTGTCACATCTGTGTTGGTATAGTTGTATGGTTCAGCAACCATCATAAAGAAAACCATGCTTAAATGGGTCCTAAGCAGACACAACCACTCGCTCATTTGATCTAAAACTCACCGCCGGTACCGGGCGTAGCTCTTCGCTCCTCTCACCGGTGTGTGTCTGTACTTTTGCGACTCAAATAGTCTCCATTTCAGAAAGACCCAGAAAGGCTTCAAAGGTTATATCTGGAACGAGTCTCCGCTGGTGGTATGCACAAAGACTCCCAGGCACCCCCTCTGGGGATTCATAAGCACCATCTTTGAATGGCACATGGAGAAAGGTGCACAATGGACACAGATCAACCCCTCCACCAAAGAAAAATCATTGAGGGATCACATGTATAAAAAGTGTCAAGGAGATGTAAAAGGGGGGGGAAGGGAAAAATGTTCTTGTCATCCTCAACTTCAGAGTATTTTTGATCAAGATGAACATATCTGGCCAAACAACACGATTTTCAAGGTAGCCATCTTAATATGGTGCGTGCTGAGCACTGCAACATCATTAAGAGGGCCTTGATATGTCGTAACCCATAAAACGGACATGCTCTACCTGGCAGATCAAGGTAAAACTCTGGGCAATGTAATGGCATCTATATATTTATTAACCAATTTATCCAGAAAACCACCCCTAACTAGACCAGGTCAATCAAGAATGGTGCTCAATATATTTACCATATTTCCTGGTGGTTTCTTTCTTTGTGCCATTCGTACTGTCCTACAACTTGATCTGCATGCATCTATTCAAGATATAAACTCCAGGCCTTCCTTAACCCAAAATGTGATTACTCTTCCTGCTCAGGAACTGTCATTTCAGTATAAACACAGTCCTCTGTATTCCATACTAAGGGTTAGTAACCAGTGTATCTGTGACTACCATTTCTACATAATCGTGCAATGGTCCACCAAGGAGCCAAGGCTGCAGAGGGAAGTCTCAAAGGGGATTTTTATATTTAAGAAATACCCTTCACTGGACACCTTACTAAATGGTGGACACCGGAAACTGTGTTTAGTAGATGATGGCCTCACCTGCCCACTCTGTGCCACTCAATAGAATCATTCAAGCCTTGTTGATCTGCATTCACTGAAAAGATCCAGCAAGCCTTTTTCTGAACAAGTAAGTTTTCGATGGCATGAGTTTCTCAAACCACTTTTTCCAGCACCGTCCATTTCAAGTCCCTACAATTGAGCCCCACTTCTTGGACATGGCGTACAAGGTGCGTAGTTAACTTTCCTGGCTTTAAAGTACTGATATGCGGTTTCGAGACCAAGTTCACATGATGTCCTGCGGAGTGTTCTGGGAGATAATAACCATTCAGGAGCAGGAAAAAGACAGTTACAAGATATATTTAAAGGACTAGGAAAAGTAGACAAATTGCAATCCAGAGCTGTATCCAGGGAGTAACAAAGTAAGTTTTTCTGCCAAAGGTAGAAATCACACAGTTGATGTTTGTGGGAAACAGGAGCTGGTAGTGACTCAGGTTCACTTGGATCCAATAAGAAAGTATCAAAATCGATGAAGTAACCAGACGCAGTTTGATCTATCTTTGGTAGCTCAGCAGGCTTTGTAGAGCTGGCAGATGACCCGTTTCGAAACATATTCACATAGATGTCAGTATTAAGCCGAATTGAGATCTGTGTCTCATTTCTAGTTTGTTGCTGTCCAATTTAATTAAACATGAGTTCAATTCCAATGTTGGTAACTAGTCACTTCGTGGAAATGGATCTTCGAAGGTTATTAATCTTTCTGTCTGAAATTGCTGTATTTTATTGAGTATCTAAGACCTTTGTAGGCTCGGGCAATGTATGATTAAAGTGAGGGGTGACTACAAGGGATTTTCTTCATTGATCAATTGACTTAAGTATAATGATTATTAGTACATGCTCTTCTTTGAATTAAGTCTCCAGTGGTTGTCAACTTTTTCGACTGGAGACTTCGAAGATAACCTGTGAAAGCGATCTAGGATCCAGGCCGACCTTCCGTTCGTGCTCAATTTCATGACTGTTTCTGATTACTTGGATATCAGCCAACCTGTATCTCCATATAAAGCTCTTAATTCAAAGAAGAGCCTGAACAGATTCATTTGGGGAACTATTATCCAGCTGGAACTAGTACCCACTGTGAAGATCGGCCCCATATATTAGGTAGACCCAAGGGGTTTTTATGAGGAAAAGTTAAGTCCTGATGATGGTCTTATAGATGACAACATACAAGACCGACACGTCGACCTAAGACATCAACTCCTTAGCATTGTTTGCACTGAAGGATACCATGATACATTGATCTTGATGATTTTGGTTCTGCTTGTTTACTTTTGGAGCTGATGTACTGTTATGAAATGACCAATTGACATAGCTATATTGCTGTTCATGACTTTTATTTGAAAGTAGTGCTCTATTTTTTGTCCCCATGAATTTTCTATGTGATTAACTTCAATATAACCAATTCCAAATATAACCTCTTCTTGCTGTGTGTTTCTTCTCTATATTGTATTGTTTTACATTTTTTTAAAAGAATTGATGATTAATGTCAAAGTAATCCTGTGGATACACTAGGTTTAACTCAGTAAAGACCCTACAACTAATAATCATTATACTTAAGTCAATTGATCAATGAAGAAAATCCCTTGTAGCCACCCCTCACTCTAATCGTATTTTATTGAGAGCAGATCAGCGGCTACCCAGGATCCACATGGCCTACTATTTGGAATTGGCCACATAGTGTGGTTTGATCAGATCAAAAGAGACCAATCTCATTTCCTTCTTATTTGCAAGAGGCAAAAACAGTACTATTCTTGTTCATTTGAGAGCCAGGACAGGTATAGGCTCTGTAAGATGGTCGGAATTCTTTTTTGTCCACATTTTTTTCTCTGACCAAGTACCCAATCTTTGGGATCCAGGCAGGTCTTGCTGGAACAGCTTTCACTTCCCCAGTGAGGGAGCGTTTTTCTAGGGTGTTCCTTTGTTATTCCCAAAATTCATTGAGTTCATGTAAAACAGCCATATGATCATTGATGTTAAGTGCTTTTTCATCTGCCACTGCGCTGACTTAATCAAGATCGGGTACTCACATTCTAGTCCCAAACAGGACTTTGTATGAAGTACGGCCCCCCAGGGAACTTCCTGGCATGGTATTAAATGCTCTGTGGACCCCACATAGGTGATTGACACAACTGGCACACCAGCCTAATACCATTACTGTTAAGGATTGCTTTAAGTCTTGTTTTTTCCTCTCCAGAATAGAATGTCCCTCTGAATTAAATAAAGAGGAGTACCGCAAGACAAGACCCAAACTTCCCATACCTTCTTTGTAAGCCAAAGAGCTAAACACAGGGCCACAGTCAGAATGTGATGTGCCAATTGCGTATGTCCCTATGCAGACTCAGAAATCCTTTACAACAGTTTGAGCATCAGCTGTGGCCAAACCCACAGTAATCTAGAGCATGAATCCACGCCCAACAGGATGTACCGGTTGTGCCCAATATAGTGGTGAAAAATATTGAATTGAAGGTAAGTAATACAATATCGATTTACAAAATATAGAAATTCAAAATATCGAAGTATATAATATAGGTATTAACATACATCGAATTTTAATAATATCACATTTTTTAAAGTGTATTGTATGTTAGTACATTTGTGAAAAGTTTATATTATTTTTGTAATTTATTTTAAGTAATGAATTTTATGTTATTTTGTTTTTGCGTAATTTAATTCTGTAGCGGGTTGTGGGTTTATAGGGGAATAGGGTGAGGAGTAATTTAATTATATTAAATTAAATATTAATTTTGAGAAATTACTAATTATTTTTAATTTAATTTTGTGTTTTAGTTCGGTAGCAGGTTGTGGGTTTGTAGGGGAATAGGGTGGGAAGTACTTTAATTGTAATTAATTAAAAAAAATTATTTATTTATTGGTATTCATTTTGAATTTATTGTTAATTAATTTTTAATTGATGATTCATTTGTATTAATTGATTAATTGATAATTATTGTAATTTTATTAATTTATTTTCTGTAGCGGGTTGTGGGTTTATAGGGGAATAGGGTGGGAATTAATTTAATTGTAATTAAGTCAATACTTGTTATTTATTTATTGATATTGATTTTTAATGTACTGTTTATTCATTTTTAATTGGTAATAATTTGTATTAATTGGTATTTAATTTGTGTTAATTGATTAATTATTAATTACGTTAATTGTATTAATTTATTTTCTGTAGTGGATAGTGGGTTAATAGGGGAATAGGGTGGGTAGTAATTTAGTTATAATTAATTACATATTAAAAATACTGTTTGTGTATTGATAATTATTTTACTGTTAATTATTTAATAATTGGTATGAATTTGTATTATTCATTTGTTTTTGTTATTGAAAATTAATTAGTTGTTAATTAATTATGAATAGGTAATTAATTGTTAATAACAAATATTTATTTGTATGTCTACTTGGGTTTTACAGGAATAGTTGTTTAAGAGACGAAGTAGGCAGTCGATTTTTGAATCTCTTCTTACTTGGCAGATGGAGGCTATACGGAGACGGTTAAAGATGGAAAGAGATCCCCAAAAAGAGAAAAGACAAGCATTGACACAGAAGGCTGTAGCCTATGATAGAGAAAAGCAGGAGTCAGCAATGGAACGTGAAGATAAAAGATTTTGGTTTGCATGTTGATAAGTCTTATCAGGCCAAAGAAAAGAATGACTCTTTTGTAGAGCAGTTGCTAGAATACTCAACCTCCGCCCCCTTACGCCCTGCAGAGGATAAATGCCACCGTTCCTTTACAAGCACATCAGCCTGTTTCATCTGCTTTTGCTGTTCCCGTTTCTACGGCTGTTCCTTCAATGGCTGTGGCAACGGCACCTCCTGCTCCTTTTTTGTCTGCACCATCTTTGCTGACTGTGACCTCTAGAACATCTACAGTTCCAACTCCTGTGTCATCTGTTCCTTCTCCTCCTGTACAAACATTAACATCGATTGTACCAGCTACCTCTGTTGCTTCTCCTTCAGTGGGTCTTCATCCTCCAATATCTTTCAATGCTATGACGCCAGAACGTGGGTTTGAGGATAGAGATTGGATGAAATCAGGGAAATGATGGGTCAGCTGGTGCGCTCTGGAGTAGGGGAAGAAGCGAAGGAGGTGCTAGGCTGACAGGCTCTGAGGTGAAGACATTTGGCAGGCTGTGTGTGAGTTTGAACCTTTTCTATAGCAGCACGTTCTTCAGCATATGTCTGCTACACTGATTAATCTGTGATGCACACATATAAAAATTGAGGCTGCACAAGTTTTATTTGATATTAAAGATCATGTTTGTATTGCTGATTTAGCACCAGGACAAGTGCTCACAAATATTAATACTGTAGTTTCCTGTGGAGTTTGGTTGTTTGAAAAGAGACCCACAAAAATTACTCAGTTCCCTATGCGTGAGGTTCATCTAATATATCACCCATAAGTGCCTGAGTTAACGGATCAGCTCTGAAACATCACCGGACCAGCCTTAGCTGCCCATTTCCAAGAGCAATGGGTTTATACTCTGTGGAAAAGAAATTATGTTTTGGCCCTTAAGGCTACCCTGCCCGACCCTAGGAAAAATCCTACAGCTTATTATAAGGAATTAACAGAGGCTGCTTCTTCTACTGTAATGACTTTTGCTGATCTTGAAATGTTTTTGGTCTTCTTGTCCCAGTTGATATTTGGAGACAGGTTCATACTCAAGATCATGTTGCACAGTTAGGTAGTACATGGGATGTGATTTAAGGATGGGATCAAGAAAGATGTCCAAGTGATAGTCCCCGTACTGAGATACTTGCTTTGCCTGTTCATATTATTACATCCATTCATACACGTATTTCACCTAAGAAGGTCAGCTGAGACAGATTGATGGCTTGTCGCCAGAAGAATAATGAAAATGTGTCCGAGTTATTTACTCGGTTTGAAGATACATTTTTGGATTATAGTGGGCAGGAAATTTCCACTGAGGGGGGAGTTCACTTGCTTGCTACTAATTTTCTTCCTGAAATAATGACTAATTTGCAAGCGCCTGAGAGTATTTGGCCTACGCCTTCCACCTCTGTTATTTTGATTATGGCCCAATATTATGAACATCGAGATCAGGAAGACAAGGATAAAACAGACAAGAAACATAAGTACTTAAAGACAAAGGTATTGCTGCAGCAAGTGTTCAGAGAAAATAATAGGGGACGAGGAGGTCCTTCTATATAACTTCTTTGTACTAGGCAGCCTTCGGTGACACCTTTCAGCCCAAATTTGTGGGCGTATTGTAAGGAGGAAGTACAATGGTGCAGTCGGTGCCGTGTACTTTTAAAAAGGTTTTGTCTCCTAGAGGACGCAGTTCTGGTGGTAGAGGCTGTGGGACTGACAGAAATCAGAATGTTGAGGATCCTATGGGCCTTTCTGACAGTAAATATTTTGATGACCAGAGAGATGAACAGTGTAGGAAGGTGGATATCTGACTATAGTTACCCCCAAACCTTTTGCCCAGTGTTTAGCTGGTTTTTTACATAGTTGGCCTGGGATCCTGCTATTCAGGGCCCCAGGCTAATTACTCTCTCCTTAAAATGGACTCCATGTACCTGAGGTACATACACAATTGGATCTGGTTCACCTTATAGGCCCCTGTAACAGTGTACCATAGGTATCCAGGGCATAGGTGTAGCCAAGGCCTACCAGGGGCTGCAGCATGTATTGTGCCACTCCTGGCCTGGCCTCCATATTTGACACAACCGGCTGATCACTCAGCTGGGTAAGTTGGTGTAATCACCTCTTGCTTAGATATAGTATCCCTATATCTAACCTTAACTGGACACATGTTAACCTATCAGCCACTCCTATGGAAGTCCTCTGCAATCCTGGAGTCAGAGTGTGAGGTGGTGCTCTAGCATGAGCTGAGCCTGTCTACAGCTGTCGGGAACAACTCCCTTAGCTGTTCTGGGATAATGCCATACCATATACTCTTAAGTGCATTATGATCCTCGCAGTTATATGCTAACTTTGGTTTGGCTTTATCAAAACATGTCGAGTAAGGTGTCATACGATTTGGAATACTATCCCCTCAACAGTTCTGTCGATGGGTATAGCATTCCACCCTTCTAGAGGGACACAACATGTACCTAACCTGAACCCCGGTTAAAGTTAACCAAAGCCTCAGCATCACAAAATAGATGCTGCCACCACAGACACAAATCTGACCTCCTGCTGCTGGGAGTCCTTCCAGCGAGGGAGGCTTGGACAAAGGGTTTCCTGCCTTGGGTGGTGCGAGCACCACCCCAGACAGGATTTTGTGTATTGGGTAGGACAGGGCTGAATAGAATCAGACATGCCCGGGGCACACAAAGTGTCCTCGTGCATAAGCCAGTCCAAACCGGTCCTGGGGCTTTCCAGCCCCAGTCCTGGTGAGGAGCTGGACAAAGGAAAGGGGGTGTAACCGCCACCCTTCCTGGTCCCACCCATAGGAGGGACCTAGCAGGTGATCCACCCCTCAGATTGGGAATAAGAGTGGGAGCAGTGCCGTAGCACCTCAGATCATCCTGAATCAACTTGAAACTACGAATATGACTGGACTTCGACATTCTGCTGCACAGAAGACTGAAGAGCATCTCCCTTGTGGCCTAGGAGGGGCCACCCTGTGAATACAGGCACCATCCAGCAACTCGACATCTGCTTTGCCGCCCCCTCCTGCCGGAGCCCGAGCCCAGAGCCCAATGAGACCCAGACTCCCAGACTTCCCACAGCCGATCCACAGTCCCTGCAAAGAAGGGACCCGTGGAGGCACCGAGAGATGTGGGACCGGACATCTTCAAGACCACCGAGAAGCTGACTGCGCAGCACCCGAGGCACCCTCGATGCTGTGCTTTGGGGTTTGAGAAGCCCCATAACCGAGCAGCGCTTGCATCGAAGATCAGCCCCCCAGCATCCCTACGATCTGCGTGGGGCCCTTTTGCATTGTGCCACTCGACGCGCCATCCTTGTCATTTGCCACGTGGTCAGCGGCCATCTTGGCAACGACACCTACAATTTCCACTGCGGGTCTGGTTGCTCCAGACTTGCCCTCGCTCCTGTAAAAAGGAGCACCAGCTCTGACCTTGCTGGTACGAGTAATAAGCTTTTCCCACTGCCTGTGTGGCTTGCATTAGCCAAGGATTGTTTGCTCCAATCAAGTTACCGACACCGCCATCAGCTAGAGCCTTTGAGGGCCAGCTTGTGATGGACTCCTGGACGTCCTCGACCTCTTCGTGTTCACGTGGCCGAGGAGACAAGCTGCACCTCATCGCCTGTTTGCACCCGACATCGCCTGGTTCCATCCTGGTTCCATGGTAGTCACTGGCTAGTGACTTTGAACATTGTCCCCTCTGCTTTCAGGTCTTCACCACTACAGATCCACCCTTGGATCCACCGGAACTCTTCTCGTCTTGACGCCTGCAGCATCTTCAGCTCCAAGCACCATTGACCTGCGTGACGAAACCCGACACTAATTCGCACCTGTGCACCCGCTTCCTGTGGGTGAGGTAACTCAGCAACGCCGGTGTTCCTACACTGGTACACACCTCTAGTGCCTAGGTCTAAAGTTGTGTCCTTCTAGGTCAGCTGGAAGGTTCCTTAAACACTAACTTTGTAACTTTTACGCACCATTGACATTACATTGGTATATGCGTGCACTTTCCGCACTGCACCCGAGTCCCACGGGACTTTCCCGACTTCTTCACTGTTAGTCCCGAACAGCTCCAGCGATTCCCCAGGCCCTAGGCCTACTTCCTTTTGGCTAGGTGGTTTTTATACCACTATTTTAGTATATGGTGTAGGTGGCCCCTAGGGCTCATCCATATTGTGCAACTTTTGTGTATTTAAACTGTGTTTTGTTTTAACGCATTTGCTTCTGTGCTCATAAAGAGTATAGGGGATTTTGTAGTAAATAAATATATATATATTTTCAATATATATCTGTGTGGTGTCCTTTCATTTGGTATTCAAGGGGATTGTGTATGGTAAAACAGCTTGCTTCACATGCCTTTACAGAGTTTAGCCTAAGACTGCTTTGTCCACGCTACTAGGATAGCTGGTCTATAAGGTTGACTTACAACCAATCATCATAAGGGTTGCTTGGCACGGTACAAGGTGATCACTAGAACTAGTGAGCATCATATACCAGGCCAACTTCTCACAGACAGTATTACCATAATGATTGTGACATGGATGATGTGACAGGTATGTCCGATAGGACAGCCAGGGACAGAATGAGGGTTCAGTACTGATACCTGTAGATCAGCTTGGTCCTTATGTCACCGCAGATTTACAAGGCTCGGCTAAGGAATTTTTGGTGGAAACAGGTGGATGAAAAGTTCTGATTTTCAACATCTGGTCCCCCGGGTGGCTTGGTCTCGTGACAAAATGTTTTCGGTAGGTTTTTCAGGTGTACCGGTTGTAAGCCCTATTTCCTGACCCCTTGCGCTGACTGTTCCTCCTTTCACTGCGGAATCACCGTTTTTGTTGACATCTAACTATGGTGAAAATTTCATGGGTTTCGATTTGTTGAAGAAATTGCATGCTACTATTTATTGCTCCTCTGCAAGTGTTTAAATTACTATGGGTCCGGATGTGAGTACTAGGCAGAGTTTGTCTCAATATGCACTTCTTCCAGCTGAGCTTGATCAGGTACCACCCACATTGTGGGCCACAGGTGATACAGATGTGGGTCTGTTGCGTATACCAGCAGTTTCTATACAAGGTAAAGATAATGTTGTTCTGCCCCGCATCCCTCAGTATAAGATACTGCAGGCAGGAGAACTGACTGTTCTTCAGATTATTCAGGATTTGATACGAAAGGGAGTAGTTGAAGAAACATCTTATAACATTTGTAATAGCCCTATTCTTCGGGTCCCTAAGAGGAAACCCCCAGGTTCCTCTGATGTTATCGATGATGTCAATAATTTTCTGACTGATTTGCGAGATCAAAGGTATGGGTTTTGGTTTTTCAGGATACCGGGAATGAAAAGTCTTAACCAAACATGGTGCATTCTGTAAATTGGCAAGATGTTCCCATGAACATTCCTCACCACCATAGCCCTTCCAATCTATTAAATATAACAATTTGCCACAACTACATTTTGAATCTAAAACAGTCAGTTCCTCAAATTCAGAAGTTCCATTGATGTCTTCAGCGGGGGAACTGTTTTTGTTCGAGTCATAGGGTTAAATGGTTTTAGTAATGAGACATGGAAGACAGGGTGGAAACTATATTTATATGGAAGAGTTAACCTGACACTAACTGGATTTATGATTTTGTCCACACTTAATGGTCCAATGAATCGAGGACCACATTTTTTACAAGTTTTAACTTGTAGATGTTTTGTCGATAACCGTTCTTTTTCTCTTACAGTGTACTTAGGTTGTACAAATCAATGTGTGTCAGAGATACGTTTTGGTTTTCTTTAGCTTGTGCTAAGTGATATTGAGCTTGGAGTTGAATAGAAACCAAATTCGTAATATATTCACTCATTGATGGTATAATAAAAGGAGAGGTACATGGTCCAGGAATATTTTTGGGGTGAAAACCATAGGTACAAAATAATGGAGACATATGAATGGAAGAATGGTCCATGTTATTGTAAGCAAACTCTAAAACTCATAATACATCTGACCATTCTAATTGACAATTGGTTAATAAGCAACGTAAATACTGTTCTATAGTCTGATATGTGCGCTCTGTTAGTCCATAAATTTGGGGATGGTAGCTAGAAGAGGTGTGAACATCCATGTTTAAGGATTTAAATAAATGCTGCCAAAAATGGGAAATAAATTGATCCCCTCTGTCGGAAATGACTACAGCTGGAATTCCATGTAAACGAATGATTTGTTTTGAAAATATGCAAGTCAATTCTTTTGCTGACGGTAATTTTTTCAAAGGAATAAAATGCGCCATGCGAGTAAAATGATCAACCACTGTTAAGATGGTAGTAAAACCATTTCTCGTACAGGGGAGTTCCACAATAAAGTCTATAGATACAGTATGCCATGGTTGTAGCGGTATTGGTAGAGAATTTAAAAGTCCACTAGGCTCTCGATGTTGTGATTTATACTGTATACAAACAACACAGGTTTCCACATAACTTTGCTTAAACATGGAGGGCCACCAAAATCCTTGTTTAATTAATTGGCAAGTTTTTGTCACTCCAGGGTGAGCTGACATAGGTGCATCATGGTGTAATTGAATAACTTGTGATTGTAAATCAGTAGTTGGTAAAAATATTTGGTCATTCAAAAATAACAGGTTATCCTTCCATTGTAACAGAGGGTACTTGTTTTGCCACTCTTGTACTCGTTTGTCTTGGAATCCTTTTTTAATGTCTAGAACAACATCTTTATAAGTTACTCCCACCAGAAAGCAGTGCATGGGTAATATTGGGTAATATTGGATGTGTTCTATCTTGTGAAGCGCACATGTCATCAGTAATCCCAATATGAGCTAAAGCATCAGCTTTATTGTTCTCTTTCCCCGGATGACAGGTAATGATAACATTTTAATCATTAAATAAGAGAGTCCAAAGAAGTTGACGAGGTGATCGAGCCTTGAGGGAGTGTAATGTTTGCAGATTATGATGGTCTGTGTAAATTGTTTCAGTGTGTCGAGCACCTAACAAGTAATGTTGCCATTCTTCGAATACAGCTTTAATAGCTAATAATTCCGTATCAGATGTGGCGTAATTTTGTTATGTGGGCGTTCGTTTTCTGGAATAATATGCTAATGGGTGCATCTGGCCAGTATCTTTATGCCTCTGAGATAAAATACCTCCAATGGCAAATTGGGAGGCATCTGCATCCACAATAAAAGGATTAAAGGGATCAGGGTGCATTAAAATTGGAGCAGATGTAAATTGTTTTTTTTAACTCTAGTAAGGCTTGTTCTGCTTCTTTGGTCCAATCAAATGTAACGTTTTTACATAAGAGTCTTGTAATTGGGATAATTAATTGGGATAATTATCTGGGAAAGGTTATGAATGAATCGCCTGTAAAAATTGGCGATTCCCAAAAAACTCTGAATTTGTTTTACTGAAAGGTACTTGGCCAGGTAAGGACTGCTTGAATCTTTTTAGGATCCATTTCTATTCCACCGGGGCTGACTACATAACCTAAAAGCTCTACTTTGGTAGTATAAAACATACTTTTTTCAAGTTTTACAAATAAAGAGTTTTTTAAAAGATGTTGAAGAATGGCCCTTACTTGTTGCACATGATCAGTTGGAATATATAAGGATATTGTCAATTTACACTACACAAAAAACATCCAAATAATCTCTTAATACCTGAACTGGAATGCTGCTAGAGCATTGCAGAGTCTGGAGGGCATGAGGTCATATTCATATAGGCCAAATTTAGTACGAAATGCCATCTTCCATTCATCACCCTCACGGACTCTCACTAAATGGTATGCTTCTCGCAAATTCAGTTTAGTATAAATGGTAGCATCCTTAATTTATTCAAATAATGTTGGAATTAATAGAAGTGGATATCTATTTTTGATAGTGACATTATTGGATGGTCGGTATTCGATGCACAGGCGTAATCCCTCCCTCCCCCCTTCCTAGGAATTAAAAAGAAGGGGGACGATACTGGGGACTTAGAAAGTCGAATAAACCTATTGGCAAGGTAATCATCAAGGTATTCTGTTAATTGTTCATTTTCTTTCTCAGTAAGAGCATAAATCCCACTGCACGTAGGGATGCTCCAGGCATTAAGTCTATACTGCAGGAAAAGTCTCTATGTGGTGGTAGAGAATTTGCTCTTTTCTTATCAAATACATCTATTAAGTCTGAATATTCTGTGGGTACACCTTCTAAAAGCAGAATATTTTTAGATTCTTTTGGGAAATCATAGCCCTGAATAAGGTATTCTGATACCTGGTATTGAAGGCAGGTAGAGTGGCAGTAATCCGAATTAAAAAAGATCGTCTTTTGTATCCAGTCTATTCTAGGGTTGTGTTGTACTAGCCAAGGAACCCTCAAAATAAGTCCAAATTGAGGAGCATCTATAACATTAAAAGTGATGAGTTCACTATATTTGGTGGAGCATGTCATAGTAAGAAGTTCTGTACAATATTGTATCAGTCCTGATGTTAGTTCCTTACCATCAACTACCCTAATCACTTCTGGTCGAATCTTGGGTTCAGTCTTTAAGCCTAATTCTTGTACAAATTGAGTATCTATGAAATTGCCTGTTGCTTCTGAATCTATTAAGGCATCTACGGACCAAACATTTTCTTTACTGGTCCGAGACTGTAAAGTCTCTTTTATACTAAGGTGCTGATAGGAAACTTTGGGAGTCATGAAGGCCAAACTAGTTAGCTCACTAGACAAATTGACCTCACGTTTTGTCAAGCTATTCAGTTTTCCAACTGTTGAACTACTACTGCGTCGCTAATCTTGTTTTTAGGTTTATTAGGACAAGTAGAACACTCTTTTACGAAATGTCCTTGTTTACCACAGTAGAGACACTGGTTTAATTTCCTTCGCTTCTCTCTTTCTTCTTTAGAGAGGGGCCCTTTGATAGTACCTATCTGCATAGGTTCTCCTATATCTATCTTTGGTACAGGATCTATTTTAAAACCAGTCTTTTCCTTAAGCATTAATACTTTATGGTCTGCTTGTACTTTTTCGCCATTGCATTCTGAAAAACGATGATTAAGTTTGACCACTAGATCAATGAATTCCTCAACATCTTCTGGAGGATCTAAGATTTGTGTTACCATTTCCTTTGTTTCTTCTCTTAAACCCCTATAAAAAAGAGAAACCCTTTTTTCTTCAGGCCATTCCGACTCGATCACTAATCTATTAAATTGCGAAATGTAATGTAATGAATCTGAAGACCCCTTTTTAGGCTTAATAATTCAGGGTCTGCAGATTGCACAAAAACATGTTTGGCGAATTGTTCATTTCATAGTATGTGTAAATTATAAAGAATTGGATCATCTCGTTCCACAAAGGGTACTGGCCATGAAGATGCATCCCCTCCTAAATATGATAATATAATTTCAATTTTAGACGAATCATCTGGGAAAGCGGTCAGCTTAGCTATGAAATGCAAATGGCATTGGTTAAAAAATATGGTGTATTTAATACTATCCCCATAAAATATTTCTGGTGGTGCTAACGGGATTGTAACTGGAGTGACCACTTGTATTTGAGTGGGAGAAGAAGAGGAGCCACTGTGCAACGTTTGCATAGCTGGCTGAAAAGTAGGTGGCTTGAGTATAGGTTTCTGAGTAGTTGCAAAGCTCCAAGTAGCTGGACCTGGAATATTTGAAGCTTGCATGTTTGTTTGCAAAGCGGAAATATCTCCCCAAAGAGCTGCATTTTCTGATTTGATGTCAGCTAGGATTGCAGCAATCCGTTGAAATGACGCCTGTGAGGTTGGATCCATAGCGCCTGGGCAAAATTATAATCATGGGGTTAGCCTTCTGTCGGAACTACAAACAGCCTTACCTGTCAGATGCTTGTATGATGATTTTGCAGAGCCGCTATAAGCCAACTTCTCAGCACCCTAACCTATAACCAGTGTTACTGATATTTCACTAAGGCTACGCAGTTGGGTTTGGGAGAAGGGCCGGATCCTGGACGCTAGCTGATTCCTGGTGTCCACCTGCGAAGCAACAAGACAGTGTGTAACTAAACGTCTTTATATGGAGGGCTTTACCTTAACAGCTCTTCTTCTTTAAGAGAGAAATAGTCTGATCATTTTGAGTTGTCTCCTACCTGCGATTTAGGAGTGTAGAGCAAAGCGTCCTTGTAGTCGTTGTGATATTTTGTTTCAGGCTGAGAGGTTAAATTGGCGTAGTAGTCAGTCATTAGGTGAATGTGCTCTGCTCCTGTTTTATGGGTTGAAAAATGGATTGAATAAGTTACTTATTTTCTAATATCCATTTACAATTAACCTACTCTGTATGTTCTTCTAAACTCTACATGGCACTTACTTGCAACATACCCCAAAATAACACATAATCACGACCTGTATTAAAAGAAAAAATGGCACACACAAAGCCCACAAATAACTTATTGACATAGGGTCTCAGATCCTATAATCTGAGGTTTTAGCATTTGACAAGCACAGTAAAATAACGAATTTGCCAATTTCTGTAAAGTTGCAATGTTCAAATTAGTTCTTAAAGTTCTGTAATTTTCCTTACAGGAAAGAGTGTTCCAACAATGTTTCCAAGATAAATCTTCAAGTAAGTAGAATGCACTTGATTCCTCCTTTCTTGTGTTGGGCGCTGTTAGACCTGGCCTCATTAGCATGGGTCCCCCTTCCTCTTTTCTCTTTCTCTCTGTTATGTTGGCTCGATTTAAATGCTCTTGACGCCGTGCCATTGCTAGTCAGTGCCATAGCGTGAATGCTCCCCGTGTACATATGACTATATGAATTAGGATAACCATAATGCCTAGATCTGTGTAGCATGTTCTAATAGTCAGTTACCCTCCCCTTCACTGTTGCTACTGTGAAACGATCCGTTCTCATAGGCCAGAATGGCCTGGTAGAGGATTACCTTCTATCAGCCCATCTAACCCCAGGAACCTGATAAGAACTTCAAGTTTGATATGTCTATGTTCAGGACATTGAGAGACACCTTTTTGTAAGGATAGTTTTTGTATCCCATGTTGGAAAATGTCTTTTCTGAATACACAGTAATTTTTTGCTTAAGCGTTACTGTAAGCTTGGCAAGAATGTGTATTGGCTGTCTGGTTTTGGAGCAGCAGGGTGAGTTGGGTCAGACATGGCTGGAGAGAGAGATATGTATTCAGGGCATGGGAGGGGTGACTCTTTGATCCACACAAGGTGGGGCCTGGCAAGGTGAATGATGACTCCACCTCCCACTGGGTGTATGATAGCAGACCCTCTAATTCTGAAAGGGCAGGATGTCATCTCGTAAAACAAGTGCTCCCCTACCCCACCGAACTGGTTCTGACTGGCCCAAGTGATTTGTGACTTTGGAGAACAATAACTTTTTAGGTAAAAACGCTCTGCTGGAAGTGTGTTCCTTCTGGATGTCAAGACAAAACTCTGTCCGCATGAACAGAGGAAAGGACTTTCAAACTTTCACCAAGCTTGCTGAAGAAACCACCCGAGGGCCTGAATCGAGAGCGCCTCCTGCAGAAGTCTCAGGGACATTAGACTTCAAACCTGTCAAACATCGGAATTCCTGTGTGAGGAATTCTGCTTGCAGGTGAGGCCTCCGTCGAGTAATCCGGAGCCTCTAGTTCTACTGTGAGGACTGCGGACGGAACCTTTCAAATGTTCACTGAATCTGTGTGGGCGGCTGCAGCTAAGAAAGAGCTGCCCCCGTTGGGAGTACGCCTGAATTTGAACCTTATAAACTTTTGCTGAACCTGTGTGGGCTCTGCAGCTAAGAGAGAGCTGCCGCCATTGAGAGCCCGCCTGAGTCTGAACCCTTGGAACTGTCGCTGAATCCGTGTGAGCCACTGCAGCTGAGAGAGAGCTGCCAACGCTGAGAGCCCGCCGGAATTTGAACCTTTGAAACCCTCACTGAATCCGTGTGGGCCGCTGCAGCTAAGAGAGAGCTGCCACTGATGAGTGTCCGCACCTTTGCCAACTATGCATAACCCTTCGTCTTGTGGGCCGTCGCAGCTAAGAGAGAGCTTTTGCCCCTGAGTGCCCGCACCTTTGTCAACTTTGCATCACCGTTCGTCTTGTGGGCTGCGACAGCTAAGAGAGAGCTGCTGCCGCTGAGTGACCGCACCTTTGCTCAGCAGTGGGATCATGACTTGCATTTAGGATATATGTACAATAACTGGTAGACACCACTGGTGAGTGTAGACCAAAACGCAGCCACAATTATTGTTTGTTTGGTTGGTTGTTCTAGGATTGAATTATTGATCGCAGCCATTAGTATTGCTAATATAGGAAGGCCAGCCTCCAATGCTTTGGAGGATCTCACCTTTGAGGAGGAAAGATTAGATACCTATACTGCCAAACAGCTGAAGTCATTTTGTAAGCAATTAGCCAACCCTGTGATAGGTCTCTGATGCAGCAGAGGGGGGGAGAAAGAACACCCTTCAATCCAGGTACCAAATGAGCCAGACCCCAGAAGAACTGGAGGACAGGGAGAGAGATAGGAGGCATAAAGTGGAGATGGACGAATTGGAAGATCAGAAGGACCCTGAGAGTAAGAAGTTAGACAGTGAGAAGAATCGATTGTCTATTGAATTTGAGAAAATTAAAATGGAGCATGAGAGAATGTTGAGGAGAGATTAGGGCGAGGAGTGTCCCGGTCTCCCCCTCTGGTGGCAGTATACCTTTATTAACTGCAAAACACACAAGATGATGGACGGAATGTTGCACAATGGCAAAACATTCACCCCCAGTCACAGATCTGGGTTTAATCTATCGTTATTTTGCTCACCAAGCCACCCCAGTGCAGACATGGCCATATGCAAATCAGTCTTGGCCCTGTGCCTCATGGGAACAGTCCAGCCAGAACTGCCAAGCCATGTCTTCCCTGGACCGGTAGCAAGCATCCTAGGACCGGTTTCTGGCTATCAGCCGTCTTCAGCCAGGATAGCTTGACTCCAGTGGCATGGAGAGCACAGGACTCCCGACTGAGCATACCCGTCCCACTCGGGGTGACAAATGCAAAAATAACAGTTGATGGACAAAATGCAGAACAATGTCATACATTCACCTCAGTACAGAGATCTGGGCCTAAATCCATCGTTTTTTTGCTCACCACACCACCCCAGTTCAGACATGGCTATATGCAAATCAGCCTTGACCCTGTGACTCATGGGAACAGTCCAGCCTGAACTGCTAAGCCATGTCTTCCCTGTACCAGAATCAAGCATCCTAGGACCGGTTTCTGGCTATCAGCTGTCTTCATCCAGGATAGCTTGACTCCAGTGGCATGGAGAGCACGGAACTCACGTCTGAGCATACCCGTTCCACTCGGGGTGAACAGCAAATTACACAAGAACTGGTGGCAGAGTGGGCTAAAGAACAGTGATAGATTAAACCCAGATCTGTTGACTGGGTGTGGGTGTTTGATTGGTTCAGATGCTCCGTCCATCTCCACCCCCTTTTGTACCGCTTTGTTCGACATAAGTTGGCAGGGTATGCTCAGAGGTGAGTCCCTTCCTCACTTTGCCACTGGATTCAAGCAAGCCTGGCTGAAGACGGTTGGAATGCCAGAAACCGGTCCTAGGAAGCTTGTTTCTGGTCCATGGAAATCATGGCTTGGCAGTTCGGGCTGGACTGTTCCCATGAGGCACAGGGTCAGACTGATTTGCATATGGCCATGTCTGAACTGGGGTGGCAGAATGGGCTAAAGAAGGGAGATGGATTAAACCAAGATCTGTTGACTGGGTGTGAGTGTTTGATTGGTTCAGATGCTCCGTCCATCACCACCCTCTTTTTCACCTTTAATAATTCCTGAGAGTAGAGTTTATATTCCTAAAGATGTCATTAAAGCTTTTCACAAGAGTGAGTATATTGGGCAATGGTTTGCCCCATATGAGATAGCAATGGTGTCCCAAAGGGTCCCTGGGAAGGATTGCGGAGCTGGTTTGTGGGGACCCTTTGTATGGATACCCTATTAGACCTGCCTGAGGAGAGAAGGATGGTGTATGCCAATACGATGGAAGCTTTTATGACCCATTATGGTTTGACCCCAGAAATGTGCAGGCAGAGGTTTAGAACCTGTAAGAAGTTAGCTTTTGGTAAACATAAAGAAAGACTCCAAGCGCTGTGCAGCTAACGAAATAAAACTGACTGGAAAACAAAGGATCCCTCGATGAAGAACAGGTGAGTGGGGTTGTCTTCCTGAAACCGGCGGAAGGCTAAGCGTCTTCCAGAATGTGTGTGTGGCAATATATAGCCTTGCCACACCTAAGATGGCTATCGGGCATTGCTCGTTACATAACGTGCACGTCAATCAGATTCCTCTTGTGCATTTACGAGCAAACCGCTGCCAAGTCTCATGCCGCAATTTGGATACTATTACAGTGAAGCCAAATATAACCACACTATAATACAAAACACAAATATATCCGCATTGAAATAATGAAGAACAGTGTGACGAAAACACAATATTCTCTCAATATACAAATAGGATTTACACTGTGGTGGTAAAACGGGACAGGGGTTGGTATAACTCTCAGAAAATACACTCTAAAACGGGTGCTTAAATGCCCTCTCCCCAGGACTGCACGTGTTCAGGGTGAGCAGGGAATCTAGAGATGGAGGTCAGACGAGTGGCGTGACAATTATACCATATGCAGCCCTTTGGTAGAAAGGTTGCAGAGGAAGAGCAGCTGATGGTTCTTGTTACTCAGCATGATATGGTGTGAACACGAAAAGGAAAATAAAATGTGTTGTTTTGCTGGTTTTGGTGATAATAATGTTGTGTGGGGTATCCTGGGTTTTGGAAAACGATCAAAATGTGCCATTATGCAGTCAGGGTAAGGTTATCGCCCCCAAAACAAAAAACAAAAAAAACAGCCCGAGTAATGTATTTCTAGAAACACATAAGAGGTTTTTTAGAAAAGGGACAGCTTGTTACCCCACCCAATCTGTAACTAGTTTGTGGACTGCATATCCATTGTCACTTCTCAATTATACTTATACTCGGCCAGCCCAATTCACCAAACTGAAGTTAAAGGAGTATTTGCCTTGGTTATCCCGGTACTTGTTTGTATCATAGAAATCCATTAGGAGTGGGTGATCCAGGCTGTGATAATACCTATTGTGATAAATTTTATATGGAGAAACTAAATGTCACCTTGGTGGGTTGGGATTACACAGAAGGCTAGTTATTGTACTGCTTGCTGCCCCAACGTGAATAGCACTGAAACTTCTTTGTTTATCAACTGTTCCGGGATAGTCCTGTACAAAAATACAATCCCTTTGGTGAATGACAAAGATCGGAGTAACTTTGGAATGAACACTAGATATGCTACAGTAGGTTAATAAGGACTGATTTATGGTTCTATTTTTTGTCTGACGGTACATATTCCAAGGTTCATAATGGTACAGATGATTTAGCTCTTGGGATGGTATTGCCCTAAGGTAAGCCCTGTAAACATGCTAAGCCTATTGTACGCTAGGTCGAAAAGACTTTAAGAAAACATTCTGTGAGGGAGTGACCGATACAGTAGTCAATGATTATATTAATGGAATAACTGTTAGATAAATGCTTTCTTTTATTTTCACTTTGGGTGGTACTTTTATGGCCGGGATGAGAAAGTTAGAAAATATTTTCGATGTAAGCTGCAAATTCTATCTAATACTACAGTAGCAGCTTTGTGTGACATCACCACTTAGTTGGTGAGTATGTGAATATATTCAGAACAGAAAAATATGCAGTGGACTTTATTGTAGCTAAGAGTGGTGGTGTATGTGCAGTAGTGGGCAATCAGTGTGTGGTTAGGATCAAGAATATGAAAAAGAATATCACCAAACATATTTTGGATATTCTCGAAAATGTCAAAGGAAAGGAAAGTGGGAATTGGAGTTGGTCTCTCTTGGTAGCTGGGGCTCGATTCTTGAAAAATTATTTCTTTGATTGTGGTATTGGTGCTCTGCTGTGTTCTTATTAATTTTCTTCCCTTTTGCTAAGTACTGCTATCCTCACACCCAAACAGAAAATATTGATGACAAATGCCACATTGATGATCCTGAAGGATATTGAGGATATGATTAACATTTATGTGGGAATTTTCTAGACTACTTCCCTTCTGTTTCATTTCCTGATATTGATAAAATGGAGTGCTCATAATTGTTTATCAATGCAACTTGTATTACTGTTTGAAGGTTGTGTTTGCTTGATTCTGTTAGAAAATGTTTTAGCTCATGCTTAAAGAAGGGTCTAATTGAATAGAAATTGTTTATGCTCATGCGTGCTCCATGTAAATTAGCATTCACTGCACCATTTTCTATTGGGGGCCATATTAGGCTGTTCAAAACTGATCTTGCACAATTCAATTGAGTTGTCATATCAGCAATGTGCAGATCTGAATGTCTGTTAGACCTGGATTGTCCAATGCGTTTATCCCTAGACTTTTTGCTTTTCAGTTTCTGAGCTGTTTTTGTTGGTTTTGTGACTCTGGGCACTTTACCACTGCAGATGAGTGCTAAAGTGCATCTGCTGTCACTGTAAATTGAACACAACGTTCTTTTTCGTCAGTTCTCACAATGGTGCACTGACCTTGCACTTTAGTTGAAACAGGTGTCATACCTCAGAAAAGATATGGCCAAAAAATTTAAATTTTATCCTATGGAATTCACATTTGTCAGCATTCAGAGTCAAACCACATTATTTTGCAAATTACATACTTGCATACGAGCTTTGTCATGCTCTTTACAAGTAGAACTGAACACTGATAGGTTATAGCTATAGTTGAAGACATTTATAACATGCTGAACGATAAGGCAAATATTGTGTTGTAAAAGTTCTGCAGCAGAGGATTCACCAAAACTCAGTCACTCATAGCAAAACAGACCAATGTGTGTAGAGTGGTTTGTAATGAACCTGCAATTCCCTTCAACTTGGAACCAGTGATATATTTTGCTTAAGTCGAGTTGAGAAAACAAGTTTGCACAATTCAATTGAGTTATCATATCAGCATTGTGCGGATCTGAATGTCTGTTAGAGCTGGATTGTGCAGCGGGTTCATCCCTTGACTGTTTGCTTTTTAGCCTTCTGTTTCTGACCTGTTTTTGTTGGTTTTATGTCTCTGGGCATTTCCCCCTTGCTGATCAGTGCTAAAGTGCATATGCTTTCCCTGTAAATTGTTGTTATGGATGGGTTATTCCATTATTAGTATATTTGATATACTAGTCAGTCCCTAGTAAAGTGCACTATGTGTGCCTATTAGAATGGAAATTGTTATGCACCATGTAAATTACCATTTGCTGCGCCATTTTCTATTTGAGTGTCATTTTAGGCTGTTCAAATCTGATCGAGTTTAATTCCGAGAAATGCTCACCCTTGAGTTTTGTTTCTTCCCTTGGGTTTTTTTTCAGTAATGAGCACACTGTTCAAGTGAGCCCATAGCATTCTCATCAGAAATGTGGCTAAGTTAGGAGCGCTGAACCGTTTTTTTTTGTATTTCACTATTTTACTGCACCTGCTTGGAAAATTCCACTGTGAGCTTATTTTAGCCTGGTTACTAAGAGACAAAATGTATCTTTAAGCTTGTGGATTTCAGTATGTCTACAGAACTTGTGGCGCCTGGGCAGATGGCTCTGCTTTGAGTTTATATTAATTAATGGCTATTTGTTTGTATTCCCCAACAGTCTGACCAACTCTTCATTTAGTACAGAAGGCTTAGAGGTGCCTAGGGCCTGTAAATCAAATGCTACTAGTGGGCCTGCAGCACTAATTTTGTCACCCACGTAAGCAACCTATAAATGTTGTCCAATGCAGAGCCTGTGTGCAGTCTAGTACTGCCATCTTGACCTGGCAAGGGCATCCACTTGCCAGGCCCTATCCTTCATTTTTCTTACGATTACGATTTCAAGGCTTTATTCGAGGAATATACTCATAAAAGCACAAACATACATTTAAAATACATAATAATAAAATGTTCCTTGTTTATAAAGACTATTTAAAACATTTGTACATACATGAGCAATAAAAGAAGTTATTTAGTATACATTTGCACATTTGCACAAATATCCCTTGATACCCTAATTATGTTACATTGGAAGAGATTGTCCTCCGTCTAATAAACCAAGCCCACCCCAGATACTTTACTGTTCCTAAAACGATAGGCATATCAGTGGTGGTACAAATGATTCGTAGGGCCTCAACACCCCTGGATGTCCCTAGGTTTCTACAGACAGTAGTTAGCCAAACTCTTCTTGGGGTGGCATAAGCTTTGCACACGAATAAAAAGTGACCTGTGCTTTCCTTAATTGCACCACAAACCGGGCAGGATGAGGTAGTTGCACTCCTCCACCTACCCGTCAATGATCTCAGAGGGAGGGCACCTGATCTCAACTGGAAGAAAAGCTTCCTATCCTTTGGGTTTGTAATACTGCCCCAATATAGTTCCAGTATAGGACACAGTTTGATTTCTAGGAAGCGCCCCGCCATTGTATCTGATCTCGTTCTACTCCAAAGTTTACCATCTATACAATCCCAATATACACTTTTGATTGTATTTTTACTTCGAAAGGGTTCTCCAGATGGATTGTCCCATAGTTTAGAGAGTCCGAGGTCCCCTAAAGCCGCTCTAAGATTTTTTAACCACACTATTTTGTGGAAGATCGCGCTCGGTCACTAACTGATCTTCTCCCTAGATCAAGACCAAGCGGGATCAGTGGTGTACTCTGGGGGAGACCTGTGATTCCCCTTAGGAACCTATTCTACAATATCTGTAAAGGGAGAAGCCTATCAAAGCCACATAACTCTGCCCCATATAGAGCAGACCCAATAGCCTTAGCGCCATATACTGCTAGGACTGGTTTTATGGGCTTTGATTTTGACTTTTTGTGTTCCACCCGGAGTACCCCCGAAATCTGTTGGCGCCTCAATACTGCCATTTCAACATGCTGGGACCATTTTAGATTATTTGCTATCTGTACCCCTAGATATGTAAATACAGAAACAGCCTCTAACTCACAGTTATTCAAAAGTATTTTGGGCCGGGGTCTACGCTTAGATGAGAAGGCCATCAGCTTGGTCTTACCCACGTTAACTTCCAGGCCATGTTCCCCACAGAAGAGATCAAAGATGTTTAGGCCTCGCTGCAAGCCTGCCGGTGTTTCAGATAAAACCAACGTATCATTGGCGAACATCAGGATCGGAACACTGACGCCCGCCAACGAAGGTGCGTCGACAATGGCATCCAGCATCCTAGCCACAATTCCGTTAACAAAAAGGGAAAAAAGCAGGGGGGCCATAGCACAGCCCTGTCGTACTCCGCCTCCAATTGGGAAATCACCAGATGATTCGCCATTCGTCCCCCACTGGACTTTGGCGAAGTTACATTCATGTAGCCTCATTATCAGGGTGAGCAACTCAGCTGGAAGGCCTATATCACTCAGGACTGGCCAGAGCTTTCTCCTTGGGACCAGCTCGAAGGTAGCCCGCAAGTCAACAAAAGCGACATACAGGCTGCCCTCACCAAGCACCACTGCCCCCCACTGCAGCAGAGCAAAATGAAAGACCTGATCGACGGTGCTTGTTGCCCGCCGGAATCCAGCCTGATATGAGGACATTGCATTTTCCTCATCTACCCAGTCCATTAGCCTGTTTACCACCATTCTCCCCACCACTTTTTGGATAGTGGCAATCAAGCTTATCAGCCTATAATTGGCCGGGAGGGACCGATCTCCTTTTTTATATATGGGTATAATAGTTGCTCCCTTCCATAATTCCGGGACTACTGTTCCCTTTGCAATTGGATTTCCTAGGAGAAATATATACCTAGCCCACCTCGCCTTGTCATTTATAAAAACATCAGAGGGTATCCCGTCTAAACCCGGGGCCCTTCCCCCTTTGGCAGCGCCTATTGCAGCTTCAGTTTCTTTGATGGAAAATAAATTCCCTGTAGGGAATACAGCTGAAACTACCTTCACGTCATTAAACTCCGTTGACTCAGCGTACTGCGGTTCAAAATAATCCACCCAGGCACCCTCTGCGACATTGTTATCAGGTTTGTTTGGAAGTCCTCCTCTACCCAACTTGACAATATTCCAGAATAACCTGGAATCCTTCGCCCCTGCGGCCTCCTTTAGCTCAGCCCAGTGGTTTTCATCCCATGTTTTTTTTGCCAGTAATACACAAGCCTTATAGTGCTTCCTGGCCTCACCAATCGCTACCTTATCCCTATTCCTAATTGCACATCCCAAGCTTAGCCTGGCTTCCCTGCACTGGTGGTTATACCAACTAGCTGGTTTAGGTGGGTTTTTCCTGTTTGTATTACTGGACCTCAAAAAATGCGGTTTTAGAGTGGAAAAGAGCTTGTTATGTATGTCCGTTATTTCCCTTGAACCTGGGTTTACAGGATTTGCAGCCTCCATAGCAGCGATTGCAGTATCCACTTCAGAACTTATAAAGTTCATAGCCTCTGCATTCGCTAGTACCCTCGGCCAGTTAAGTCTGCACATGTCATTGGCCATAGTAGGCATTAGGCCATTACTTAATTGGGGGTTCCCTGATGTGGCCATCCACCAATCATGAGACACACAGAGGGGATTATGGTCACTTTCTAGTCTACCCTCAATTTTCATGTCACATGCCAACTGCCACAAGTTAAGGCTGCAAAGGACATAATCTATCCGACTTTGACCATGACCATTGTCGAATGTACAAGCACCTTCCCTGTCGCCATTCGTCCTCCCATTTAGGGCACTCAAACCATGTTCCAAGCAGATGGCATTCAGTTGTAATATATCTTTCGTCCTTCGCTTGACAGGAACCAGATGTAAAGACGGAACACCCCACTGTGTATCTTCTTCATGCCCTAGGGGATCGTCCGAACTATCCAATGGTTCAAAGGTCCTATTTAGGTCACCAGCTAATACAACTTTGTTACCCAAAAACTGAGATTCCAGGGAAGTGGACAGTGCCTCTAAAATGAGGGAGCTCCCAATTGTACTACCCCTGGCATAGATGTTATACAAATCTATCCCTCCACGCTTTTCTGAGGTTATTCTTAACATTTGGATGTCTTTACAACCCAGATCCACCACTTTGATTGTCAACTGAAGGCATTGCCTAACCCAAATAGTCATGCCTCCCATCGGTCGGCCCCTAGATCCTCTAATGGCTGGAATTGAAAAATTAAAAAATCACCAGGAAAAAATATAGGGTCGCAAGCCCACATCTCCTGGAATAAACAGAGGTCGAAACCATTAATGAAATCAATCCAATTTTGGGACGTCAGCTTACTGTTCAGCCCCGCGATGTTCCATGAGAGGAGCTTCCCGGGGCTGTCTATAGATAACTCTCCTGTACAGGACACCCTAGGTCCATTTCGCCCATCCCCCCTCCCTCGGGTGGTATCCTCCATGCTATGATCAACCTCCTGGGTGTCCAAGGTACTTAATATAATTGATACCTCTCTTTCGGAGTCCCCGGAAGTAGGAATACACTCCCCACAAGTTTCATCCAAAATCATAGTCTCCCCACAAGTTCTCATTTCATTTGATACCACATTTTTGGACAAAACAGTTAACACAGGTTTCCCACATATCTCCCTACGGGACATACTTTCCCTGTTGTTCTGGCAGTAATCGGAACTTGGTCAATAGCTCCACCCTAGATCATTCATTACTTCAAACTGATTATACATTAATCCGTTATGGAAGTTGCCCTGTTGAGAGGGTACAGTAAAAGGTGCAAACCCTTGGGAGGGGAAATTATTAAAACAACCTGGTTCACTGATCATTCCAAATTGTATACCTGTTGGTCTTGGGTAAAAAAAGATCAACAACACCAATTCCACCACTACTTGGGCCACAATTTTGCTTCGTAATCAAACGTGCCACCCTAGGATCTTGAAAGTTAACAACTATACACTTCCCCCTCAGGTTCTTAGGAGTGCAACCTATCCAATCTGTTCTTCTCACTCCAATAATCAGCCCGTTCACTTCCCCGGGCAATGGTCTATTTGCCTTCAACCAGTGCATTACCTTGTTCTTTAGCATCTGGAAGGATTCTCTTTGCCCGGCCAACAGAGGTGGTACATTAGTGAGGACAACCACTTAGGGGTAAGAGTCCGGGGTGAGATTCATGGGATGTATTCTACACGGAGCTCTCACCGGGAGGTTAATAGGCCAGCTTATATCAGGAGCAGCAGGACATGTTGTTGAGATGCTTGGTAGTGGCTGGGAACAACTCAATGCAGTGTTTTTGATATTGGGACTGTCTTTGTTACCCCTAACTGGGACACCAGAACGGGGTTTTAAGCTACTTGGTAAAGGCTGCGAACCATTAAAGACAGGATTATCATTTTTAGAACTCTCCTTGTTACCCATAGCCATGGTAACAGGCAGCTTGGTTTGTTTGCTAGTATTACTACTTGATTCAGAAAAGGGGGTGGTGATGGACAGAGTATCTGAATTAAACAGAACACTCATACCCAGTCAACAGATCAGGGCTTGATCCATCACCGTTCTTTAGCTCACTGCACCATCCCAGCTCAGAACCTGGCTATATGCAAATTAGTCTGTCGATGGCCCAGTGCGTCATGGGAACAGGGCAGACCAAACTACCAAGCCAATTCTTATACTGGGAAGGAAACAAGCTTCCGGGGACCGGTTTCTGGCATTACAGCCGTCTTCGGCCCGGCTTGCTTGAATCCTGATGGTGCAATGAGCAAGGGACTCACATCTGAGTATACCCTTCCACGCTTATGGTGGACAAAACGATTCAGAAAAGGGGGTGGTGATGGACAGAGTATCTGAATTAAACGGAACACTCATACCCAGTCAACAGATCAGGGCTTGATCCATCACCGTTTTTTAGCTCACTGCACCATCCCAGCTCAGAACCTGGCTATATGCAAATTAGTCTGTCCCTGGCCCAGTGCGTCATGGGAACAGGGCAGACCAAACTACCAAGCCAATTCTCATACTGGGAAGGAAACAAGCTTCCGGGGACCGGTTTCTGGCATTACAGCCATCTTCGGCCCGGCTTGCTTGAATCCTGATGGTGCAATGAGCAAGGGACTCACATCTGAGTATACCCTTCCACGCTTATGGTGGACAAAACGATTCAGAAAAGGGGGTGGTGATGGACAGAGTATCTGAATTAAACAGAACACTCATACCCAGTCAACAGATCAGGGCTTGATCCATCACCGTTCTTTAGCTCACTGCACCATCCCAGCTCAGAACCTGGCTATATGCAAATTAGTCTGTCCCTGGCCCAGTGCGTCATGGGAACAGGGCAGACCAAACTACCAAGCCAATTCTTATACTGGGAAGGAAACAAGCTTCCGGGGACCGGTTTCTGGCATTACAGCCGTCTTCGGCCCGGCTTGCTTGAATCCTGATGGTGCAATGAGCAAGGGACTCACATCTGAGTATACCCTTCCACGCTTATGGTGGACAAAACGATTCAGAAAAGGGGGTGGTGATGGACAGAGTATCTGAATTAAACGGAACACTCATACCCAGTCAACAGATCAGGGCTTGATCCATCACCGTTTTTTAGCTCACTGCACCATCCCAGCTCAGAACCTGGCTATATGCAAATTAGTCTGTCCCTGGCCCAGTGCGTCATGGGAACAGGGCAGACCAAACTACCAAGCCAATTCTCATACTGGAAAGGAAACAAGCTTCCGGGGACCGGTTTCTGGCATTACAGCCATCTTCGGCCCGACTTGCTTGAATCCTGATGGTGCAATGAGCAAGGGACTCACATCTGAGTATACCCTTCCACGCTTATGGTGGACAAAACGATTCAGAAAAGGGGGTGGTGATGGACAGAGTATCTGAATTAAACAGAACACTCATACCCAGTCAACAGATCAGGGCTTGATCCATTACCGTTTTTTAGCTCACTGCACCATCCCAGCTCAGAACCTGGCTATATGCAAATTAGTCTGTCCCTGGCCCAGTGCGTCATGGGAACAGGGCAGACCAAACTACCAAGCCAATTCTTATACTGGGAAGGAAACAAGCTTCCGGGGACCGGTTTCTGGCATTACAGCCGTCTTCGGCCCGGCTTGCTTGAATCCTGATGGTGCAATGAGCAAGGGACTCACATCTGAGTATACCCTTCCACGCTTATGGTGGACAAAACGATTCAGAAAAGGGGGTGGTGATGGACAGAGTATCTGAATTAAACAGAACACTCATACCCAGTCAACAGATCAGGGCTTGATCCATCACCGTTTTTTAGCTCACTGCACCATCCCAGCTCAGAACCTGGCTATATGCAAATTAGTCTGTCCCTGGCCCAGTGCGTCATGGGAACAGGGCAGACCAAACTACCAAGCCAATTCTTATACTGGGAAGGAAACAAGCTTCCGGGGACCGGTTTCTGGCATTACAGCCGTCTTCGGCCCGGCTTGTTGAATCCTGATGGTGCAATGAGCAAGGGACTCACATCTGAGTATACCCTTCCACGCTTATGGTGGACAAAACGATTCAGAAAAGGGGGTGGTGATGGACAGAGTATCTGAATTAAACAGAACACTCATACCCAGTCAACAGATCAGGGCTTGATCCATCACCGTTTTTTAGCTCACTGCACCATCCCAGCTCAGAACCTGGCTATATGCAAATTAGTCTGTCCCTGGCCCAGTGCGTCATGAGAACAGGGCAGACCAAACTACCAAGCCAATTCTTATACTGGGAAGGAAACAAGCTTCCGGGGACCGGTTTCTGGCATTACAGCCGTCTTCGGCCCGGCTTGCTTGAATCCTGATGGTGCAATGAGCAAGGGACTCACATCTGAGTATACCCTTCCACGCTTATGGTGGACAAAACGATTCAGAAAGGGGGTGGTGATGGACAGAGTATCTGAATTAAACAGAACACTCATACCCAGTCAACAGATCAAGGCTTGATCCATCACCGTTTTTTAGCTCACTGCACCATCCCAGCTCAGAACCTGGCTATATGCAAATTAGTCTGTCCCTGGCCCAGTGCGTCATGGGAACAAGGCAGACCAAACTACCAAGCCAATTCTTATACTGGGAAGGAAGCAAGCTTCCGGGGACCGGTTTCTGGCATTACAGCCGTCTTCGGCCCGGCTTGCTTGAATCCTGATGGTGCAATGAGCAAGGGACTCACATCTGAGTATACCCTTCCACGCTTATGGTGGACAAAACGATTCAGAAAAGGGGGTGGTGATGGACAGAGTATCTGAATTAAACGGAACAGTCCCTTTCTCACTGCACCATCAGGATTCAAGCAAGCCGGGCCGAAGAAGGCTGAAATGCCAGAAACCGGTCCCCGGTAGCTTGTCTCCTTTCTGGTGAAGAATTGGCTTGGTAGTTTAGTCTGCCCTGTTCCCAAGATGCACTGGGCCAGGGACAGACTGATTTGCATATAGCCAGGTTCTGAGCTGGGATGGTGCAGTGAGATAAATAACGGTGATAGATCAAGCCCTGATCTTTGGACTGGGTAAGAGTGGTCTGCTTAATTCAGACACTCTGTTCATCACCACCCCCTTTTCTGAATCGTTTTTGGCCACTATAGGTGTGGCAGGGTATAGTCAGACATGAGTCCCTTTCTCACTGCACCATCAGGATTCAAGCAAGCCGGGCCGAAGAAGGCTGAAATGCCAGAAACCGGTCCCCGGTAGCTTGTCTCCTTTCTGGTGAAGAATTGGCTTGGTAGTTTAGTCCGCCCTGTTCCCATGATGCACTGGGCCAGGGACAGACTGATTTGCATATAGCCAGGTTCTGATCTGGGATGGTGCAGTGAGATAAATAACGGTGATGGATTAAGCCCTGATCTTTGGACTGGGTAAGAGTGGACTGCTTAATTCAGACACTCTGTTCATCACCACCCCCTTTTCTGAATCGTTTTTGGCCACTATAGGTGTGACAGGGTATACTCAGACATGAGTCCCTTTCTCACTGCACCATCAGGATTCAAGCAAGCCGGGCCGAAGAAGGCTGAAATGCCAGAAACCGGTCCCCGGTAGCTTGTCTCCTTTCTGGTGAAGAATTGGCTTGGTAGTTTAGTCTGCCCTGTTCCCATGATGCACTGGGCCAGGGACAGACTGATTTGCATATAGCCAGGTTCTGAGCTGGGATGGTGCAGTGAGATAAATAACGGTGATGGATCAAGCCCTGATCTTTGGACTGGGTAAGAGTGGTCTGCTTAATTCAGACACTCTGTTCATCACCACCCCCTTTTCTGAATCGTTTTTGGCCACTATAGGTGTGGCAGGGTATACTCAGACATGAGTCCCTTTCTCACTGCACCATCAGGATTCAAGCAAGCCGGGCCGAAGAAGGCTGAAATGCCAGAAACCGGTCCCCGGTAGCTTGTCTCCTTTCTGGTGAAGAAATGGCTTGGTAGTTTAGTCTGAGCTGTTCCCATGATGCACTGGGCCAGGGACAGACTGATTTGCATATAGCCAGGTTCTGAGCTGGGATGGTGCAGTGAGATAAATAACGGTGATGGATCAAGCCCTGATCTTTGGACTGGGTAAGAGTGGTCTGCTTAATTCAGACACTCTGTTCATCACCACCCCCTTTTCTGAATAGTATTACTACTTGGGCGGTCCAACAAAACTGAGTTAGTCTTAGGGGTTTGGCCCTTCGACTGAGGCTTGCTAGCAATGCTAACTATAGGCGGAGATGGCACTACAATGGACACACCATTGGCCTGGACATTTTGTTTCAAAGAGTTGGTACTTCCCCCTGTCCTGGGATGGGACTTGATTAGGGCTTTGGTAGAAGTTATCTAGGGTTGCCTGCTCAAAATTTTATTTATTTATTTATTTATTATGAGTCTTATATAGCGCGTGGTTACCCTTGGGCATCCCAGCGCTTGTCAAGGTGTCCGTCAGCCCGTTGCAAAGCCTAATCCAACGTGTTAAGATTGGAAGAGATGTGTTTTTAGAAGCTTCCGAAAAGTGTGCATGTCTCGCGACGCAGTTTCAATGGGAGCGAATTCCAGAGGGTGGCTGTATGCACCGAAAATCTTCTGCCGCCAGTGCGGGCTTTATGAACTCTGGGGACCTGAAGCAAAAGTTTTTGATCAGAGCGAAGAGCTCTGTTCGCTTTATCGGGCACCACTAACTTCCTTAAGGAAGGAGGTCCTTTCCCTTGGAGGATCTTATGGGCCGTACAGAGAGCCTTAAACTTGACCCTCTCTCGCACCGGGAGCCAATGCAATGCTTCCAAGGCGGGCTTAGCTGATTGTCTCCTTGATGCATTAGTCAACAGCCTAGCCGCCTAATGAATCAGCTAGTTTTTTAACTCGTTCCTCGATAGGGTTCAGGAGAAACCTCATCAACATTTCCAACTCGAGAAGCAGAACTGGAGCGGAAGATAATGTCTCAGCCAATCCCATCGCCAAAGGGACATTCGTATTAGATGCAGGACTAACCGAAACAACTCCATCCTTAGTAGGGTCTTCCCCACCAGGGGCAGCCCCAATAGGCTCACTAGAAGGGCGCAGGGCTACTCCAACCTTCCTTATTTTTTTCGGGTGTTTGGAAAGAGTACACTTCTTCGGGGCAGCACTTCTTTTCCTTTTAATACTTGGTTTAGTTTTATCAATGTGAGCCGAAACACTTAACTGGGCGGTAGTCACCTGCCCTAGAAATAAAACAGTTGTTGTTAAGGGCAGGTGGGGGACGAAATGGGCACACTCGCTTGGGCAGTAAACACCTGCACTGTAGGTGAACTGGTTGTTAATGTGTGCGAGGTGGGCAAAAAAATAGGCTCAATGGGGCCCACAGACGAGCCAGCCAACAGCTCTGGTGAAGGGGGAAAGGCATAAGGCGTTTCCAATACAACTGGCAGGGTTAAAAATGACAAGGGAGGAACCAGTGCTAATGAAGGGAAACCTTGGGGTGGCCTTTTCTCTAAGGGAATTTTAAGGAGTTCAATGGATAACCTACGCTCGGCGCGCCTCTCGGCCAAAGCTATTTCTTTGTCAATATCTTGGGTTGCCCGACTGAAATATATGTCTAAAGGGCCCAGGATAACTGGCCCGCCTTGGCCTGAGTGGGGATCAGAGCAGTTGGGTTTGAGTTCAAAGACATACTTCACAGACAAGAAACTATAGGATTAACAATAATATATATGCAAACACCAGGTATTTCCTGATAACCGACTATATCATGTAAAATAAAGGCACAATGTTAGAGGGTAGGCCCAGCCCGGCCTCCTTCGGCCCCTGACAGCCACCGACAGTCCCGCCCTTGTACCGGGCTTCTCCCGGGACACTCCCGCGCGCTCCCGCGCAGCGGAAGTAGACACCACTATTATAGGTGAGGTGTGGTGCACAGGGGGCGGGGCTAACAGGAAGAGCGGACCAGGTGATCTAAATTGGCCAGGCAGGGACTCCTGGGAGATGTAGTCCCTGTAGAACGCTCGCAGTCCTGAGCAGATGCCCCAACACTCCTCTGTCAGCACAGCAGCTCCACAGATTCCCTGGCGGCTTCCCCTGCGAAGCGGGATCCGTGAAGCGGGTCCGGCGAGCAGTGGTGTAGAAGCAGGTCAGCAGCCCAGTACCAGGAGTCCAAGAGCAAAGGTCCCAGTAGCATGAAGTCTAATCCAGAAAAGGGTCCACAGGTGAGAGGCAGGGAGTCTCTTTTACACAATCTGTGCACGTATTACTGTATGGGTTCACACATGCTTTACACACTGCCTCTGCGACAAGCCTGTCTGCTCATGCCAAGCTACCAAGGGGGTGAGCAGGGGTTAATTTAGAATTGTATTCCCCCTATCCTGACTAGAAGTAAGGGTCCCTATTTGGACAAAGATACCTACCGCTGCTAATTAGAGACCCCCATTTTCAATAGTGTTGTTCTCTCATGATTTCCTTTTTTTACCAGATGCATCTCATTCCACATGTGTACAGCTACTTCACTGTCTCGTTTAGGCACTACTTCCACTACGGGGGGAGAATCCCAAAGTGTTGGACCATTGGTTCGCTCAGGAACAAATTATCTTTAAGGCTTTTTCATGTCGATCTTTTGTTCATCTGTGCTTTTTGACTAGTCCCGCATGTGCATGCTTTTCTGAAGTAAACATTGCCATTGCACAATTATCACTGTCACTTTCAATTGAAACCTACACTGAGGAATTCTTCAACAATCATCAACTTCTTTTAGTGACAATGTGCTTTTACTATCAGTAACCCAAATGCATTAAAATGGCCCCTGAAAACGCGGGAACTGTACTATGCATGCGTCTGCCACACTAACGTGGTGTGGCGTATCTTTTGCTTAGTGGGAATTTCTTGCTTCTGCCAAGATGGCTGCTTCTTGCTTACTCATACTAATTCACATGCTGCTGCGTGTAATAAACACTGTTAGTTCTGCTTAATCATTAATGCTATAGTATAATTAAAGTAATGGGGTTAGAGTAGAGATAAGTGGTATAGAGCGTTTCTCTTTGATTTAGCTCCTAGCTCATATTTGGGCCCAAGAATAACTTGCATCTCCATATTGAACAAGCATTACGCATGCACCAGGAACTTTGAGAGACCTCAAGCCATGGCATAGAACCAATGCCAGAAGTTGTCTTTCCACCAAAGCGCCTGGGAAGCTCACCCCCTGACCTGGGAAAAGAAGATTTGCAACTGTATATCATTTGTATAAAAAAAATTATTATTATTGGTTGGTGGAATAAAATCGTGAGAAAATAAATTATGGGCGGAAACTAGATCAATATAGCCTAACGAACAATGATCTCATCTTAGTATGGTGTGATGACCTCTCCTCGTCTTTTTGACCAATCACTGAAGGGGAACACATAGATTTGCAACATTTAGGGGTGATACATTGGCCTGGAAATGGTATAACTAAGGTAGGCTTAGTTAGAGAAATTGTCTGACTTGTCCGAACAGCTGAACAGTCACTGATCCAACACACGCTATAGGAGATCGAGAGCAGAGGTGCTGGCGAAGCACTTTGCTAGAAAATTCAGGGTGTTTTAGGAAATTATTGATTACCCAGAAGAGGTACCAATTTGGCCTACAGAGAGGAGTGCAACGCTTGTGTTGCACTTAGAGGAGGTCACTGGTCCTGAACTGCACCTATCTTGTCCTGTGGGCACCTGATTAGACGGGAGCCTTGTCATTTCCCCTAGCCCGTGACCAGGATCAGTCCTTGCACCATTCTAGATAAATATAAATCCATGTGGTATGTCCTTGTACTATTTCCCTTTCTCACCCTTCCCAGGTACCAATGTCTAAAGGTGTTACTGTGATTTCTCGCAAACTTTATGACTTATTATCATATTTGTACTTATGAAATTCATGGTCTCTGTAATTTGGATGAAGGCTCACTTAAACATGCATAGATAAATCATTTAAAACTTTCCCTGAGTCTGTGTTTATTACAGAAAAGGTAAAATTGTATAAATACTGCTTGTTTATTCTAACACCTTTTCGATCTCTAGGACTTACAGCAAAGGTGACTAGGATTGGTAAGTCATGGTTTACAGATATAGGTCCTAAAAGGACTCAAAGTACTGATAGGCGATCAATAGTAAAAAAGCAGCACTACTAGTTCAAAGAGTGAATGTTTATGGGCCCAGATGAGTATGGTAAGATTGAGCTAGTGGTCCCGAGCGCTATCACCTATATCGGCATTACACACCAGAAAACATTGTATACACTGATGAATTCTTCCTACTCACTTATGCAAATAATGGACCATACTTAAATTTAGTCAGCTACACACTTATACAAACACCACTTCATTTATTCATATAGATAGTTACTCATACTTAATGCGTTTTGAAATCACTATTACAAGTATACAATTATCTTTACACTCACTCATAAAATCACTGTGTCTTAAGTATACTTATTTATATACAACAACTGTCACAAACACTGCCTTTTTAAAAAAAAAATCTTTTTATTGAAAAGTTTTTCCCCACTTTTGCGTACAGGGCACGGCAATATATTACATTAAACAAAAACATAAAATAAAATATAACATTTGTTTCGATTTCCTCCTCAGTTACCAGATCAGCCACAGTACATTGAGAATATACATCAATCAACATACTTCAAATCTTTCTATTCTACACAATATCTTCCCTTTAGTGTTCCTGCGCCACTTATTATGCTGATTAGCCAACAGATACAAAAATGAAAAATGAAGAAATTAGAGCTTCAATTGGGGTTACAAGATAGATAGCAAAACAAAACAAAACAAAACAGGGCAGCGAGACACAAATTATATAGTCCAGTACGCAATGAGCATATAAAGTTCTAACATTTCAGTCCATACTCCCTTCTTTCCATCGAGATCCCAAATCTGTTTACCAATGTTCCTTCCCTTTTTCCCCTTCCTTGCATAATTCTCGATCTCCAAGTTATATATTGTTAGTAATTTTCCCAACCAATGATGAAATGAAGGTGGCAAAGGGTCCAGCCATGCAGATGCAATGCATAGTCTCATAACTGACATAGCTACAAACAAAAATTCCCCCCCACCCTGCTGTTGCCCCTCCTCCTCCTTCACTCCCAAAAGAATTATCGAGGGGGTTAAAAGAATATCAGTTCCTAATATTCTATTTATAAAGCCCTCAATGCCTTTTTCGAGCAGTTGCAGGTGAGGGCATGCTGCAAACACATGTATCAGATCTGCGTCTAAGCTAAGCTTCCACACCTAAAACAGCTAGTTCCTGTTGTGCCTCCCCACTGAGCTATCTTTGCAGGTGTGTGATAAAGATGATATATCGTTTTATAGTGTTGTGCCTGGAGAGGCGCTGAGCACAGCAGTGTATATCCCTTTTCTAAAGACATGTAGAAATTTTCCTCACTGATATCCAAGCTATTTTTCCATTTATTTGCCCATTTTTCGGTATCATCCTCCTTTGAGATTATCAGTTCAGCATAGAATCTCTTTATTGTACAATCCTCCCCTGCTTGAATCACTTCCATAATTGGATTTTTGCTGAATCCTGATGGTCCTCCTTTTTTATTATACAAAAAACTCCCTATTTGTAGATATTTGTAAAATTGTGTATTATCTAGCACATACTTTGCCTGCAGTTCTGAGAACTGATAGACCCCTTGCTGTCCTAGGATATCTCCTACCCTTCTAACTCCTTTCCTTTCCCATTCTGTGAGTATAGGACCAGCAACAATTTCCTCTGGAAGATTTGGATTTTCTTTCAATCTGGTGTAAAAATGGTACCTCCCCAAGCCAAATCTTTTGGCGAAAGCTTTCCAAACTGTCTGAGCCGCCATAAGCGTCTTAAACCGCGTCCTTTTGAAATAGCTAGGTTCTGTATATTTTAAAAACACGTTCTCAGCTTCTGGCCCCAATACCAGGCCATATATTGCCAATGACCCCAGCTCATTCCATCCTTCAGACTCCGCCCCCCCCACCGAGCATACCATATTTTGCAGAGCTGCTGCCCAATAATAAAGCTTTAAATCTGGGAGTGCCCACCCACCCCTCTCCCGTGGAAGTGTCATAAACCTGAGCGCCCTCCTAGTTTTCCCCTTTGCCCAAATAAATCTATTAATCAAATCTTCGATCTTCTTGAACAGCTTGGCCTCAAATAATAAGGGTATAGCTCTAAAAAAATAAAGAAACTTAGGTAAAACCAGCATCTTTACTACATTTGTCCGCCCCACGATAGATAGATGTAAGTTATCTAATCTATCCCGGTCCTTTTGTTTTTCTAGTTTTTTTAACATGTACTATTGAGAGATATATTTGCTCATCACCATACCCATAAAGATATTCACTTATCGAAACAACTGTTATAACATGCAGTATTAACCTCATATATCTACTGAATCAACTATTCATACATGTTTGGGTAGTCACACACCCCCCACCGAACCACTCACACATTCACTCTCCCATACAAATACTCGGTTAACTAATCAATAACTGTTGGACATGGCACTTTTTGCAGGGGTATCCCCAAACATTTTGCTTCTTCCGTCCTTGTTTTTCCTGATCTGTGGCTGTTGCCAATTGGACTAGGAGCACTTTACCACTGCTAATCAGTGCTAAAGTGCATATGCTCTCTGTTTAAATTATTATTGTGATTGGTTATCCATGATTGGCATATTTGATTGACCAGTATGTCCCTAGTAGAGTCCACTAAGTGTGCCAGGGTTGGAGATTCAAATGCTACTAATGGGCCTGCAGCATTAATTGCACCACCCACGTCAGTAGCCCTAAAATGGAGTCTCAGGCCTGCCACTGCAGTGCCTGTGTGCAGTTGATAACTGCCATGCTGACCTGACCAGTGTCCCCACTGGCCAGGTCTAACCCTTCCCTTTCTGTGCACATTGGACACCCCTGTGGAAGGCCCATGTCTCCCACTGGGCAGGGTGCAATGTATGTGAAAGGTTGAGCATGTACTAATGTAGGTGACATGCTCTGATAGTGAAATACTGACAATTTTATTTTTCACTATTGAAAGGCTATCTTGCCCATAGGCTATAACGGAGAATGCTGTATATAATGTTTAACTGTGTATCTTCCCATAGGAGCAAGATAGAACATTTAAATCTGGTATCCCTGAACTCAGAATTTGATAATATATCTTTTAGGAAAGATGATTTTTTAATCCTTTGTTTGAAAACATCACTTTTAGAAAGTGGGTGTTTTCTTGTCTGACCTTTCTGTGTGCCTTGGCCTGTTTGTGAGTTGGCTGTCTGGTTTGTTAGTAACAGGGGATGGGTTGGCTCCAAGGAGCTGAGTAAGTCAGCCCTAGGCGGAATAGCTGCATCTGCATCTTGAGTGATGGGAGGGGATAGCACCTGGGCCTGAAAAGGGCATTGCCTGCCTTCCACAATGCTGGCTCTACCTCCTGCTGGGTGGCTGACGACCCTGGCCTTCTCTCTCAAAGGAAAGAAGAAGTCAGGAAAACAAAGTGCATCAGAACTGAACAGAACTCTCAGAGAACAAAGAGAATGTTGCCATAAAAAGGGATGACCAGACCACAGAAAATTAGATCATCATGGAATCAAAAAGGAACCTCTGTCAAGGAGAAAAGCTGGAAGACTGCTGTGTGTTTGTAGGCTGACCTGCAATTGGTATTCTGCCAAGGAGAGGGTAAGGATGTTGCTGTTGCTGTGTCCTCTTGCTTGAAGAGAACTCCAAGGGCCTGAGGAGAGCTGGCCTCCTGTTAAGAAGTACCAGGAACAAAAGTACTTCACCCCCAGCTTCCCCCTGAACTCTGCTGAGCGAGTTCTGCCTTTCCTAGAGTGATTGATCCATTTGTGGGGCATCTAGAGGTTGTTGCCTGCTGTTTGGGGAGCTGGAAAAGAAGATGAAAAGAAGATCTACAATTTTGCACGCATCGCTCACTTGCTGAGCGCATGATCGCCAGAGCGAGAAAATTCCCTTCGCCGCGAAGATCGTCGCAGCGCCTGTTGGCGCAGCAAGAATGGACGCATCGTTCGCTCGCAGAGCGCATCACCCCGGTGCGGGAAGATTCCTGTTGCTGCAAATATCATCACAGAGCCTGTTGTCGATGTAAGTAAGTAATATTTATTGTACAGTTAATAAAAACCATTACAACAAACCAGCAGCGATAAAAACAGTTAAAAAAGAAGATATCTGTAGCCGCCTAGGTGATAGTTCTTATGATGAGTTAAAAAAACAGTTTAACTTCGCTTAAACAGTGTGGAGAATTAGAGTTTAAAAGACAAAGAGAACGTTTTTTTTTTAGTTGTTTTTTTAGGGATGTATGATTGTCAGTCGCTAAGGCGTTGCTGCGATCCCTCGGGGGAGGTTTCTTCTGTTTAAACTGGCCTCCTTTCCTTTTCCAAATGCATTACAGTCCACATTCTATTTCAGGAGGCATGCTGTTCTTTCTCCCCATATGCACGTGCCTTTTGGAGCTCTGTCCATATTTATACCAGTAAGTGAACTGTGCATCTGTGTGGACCATGTGTTTTTAGCTACAAGATTGTCGAGAATACGGTTTCTTTGTCCATTTGATATTTCTTTATGTTGATTCTGGCTTCTACGGCTTTGATATATTTTACCAGTCGAGAAGCCATTTGGACTTTGTCGTCTGAAAAGCAAGCCATGACTGCTTGCCTACAGGACCTGGCCCCTTTTTGTTGAATTGTGGTCACAGCAGCTTCCTGTGCTCTATTTGCAACTCCTTGCAGATAGTAATGAGGTGTATGATGTTTTCCTCGTCATTCCCGCACAGGCAGCATTTTGCTGGTTTTGGAGGAAGCAGCCAAGTGGCCGTATGGTCTGCGGAGGGCAATACTCCTAGCCGGTATTTTAGGAATAACTCTTTTGTTTTTTTAGTGAAGCTGGTCAAAAGATACATTTGTGGTACAGTTTGTTGTAGGTGTGTACAGTTAGCCAGCCTTGTGCTCGCTCCGTCAGTTAGGCTTTGTCCTGTAGGAGAGATTCTTTCCTGACAACGTTGTTGACTGCTTTTTCAAAGCCTGCCAAGTTACCTTGTAGATCCCAAAGTTGTTGCACCCCCAGTTGCTTTATTGCGTCCTCCAGAAAAAGCCTTGCTGGGCTATTATCTTTACTTTGAAGTTCTTCCCAGAGTAGTGCGTTAAGGGTATTTGCCTCTCCCCTACTGATTTTGTACCAACTTTTGAGGTAAACTCTCTTGCGTGCCAGCTCTTTTTTTATCATCTCAAATTCAAGTCAGATTTGCGCAGGTGAGGTGTACCGCGGGAGGCCAAACTTAAGACACACTTAAGACAGACTTAAGACAAAATCCTAACTTCTGTGAATACCAAAAGTAGTAAGTTAATTCTGTGAATACAAAAGTAGCAAGTGCATTCTGTGAATACCAAAATAGTAGTACGCTTAGGATTGAGTCTTAAGTTCATTCTGTGAATCGGGCCCAATCTGAGGATGTCCTTCATTTCTCCCTGGCAGGATAAAAATCAGCAAGCAGCAGGCAGCAGGGCAGCATGGGTCGCTTGCTCACTTTGCCACTGGATTCAAGCTACCCTGGCTGATGATGGCTGATTAGCCAGAAACCGGTCCCAGGATGCTTGTTTCTGGTCCAGGGAAGACATGGCTTGGCAGTTTGGGCTGGACTGTTCCCATGAGGCACAAGGTCAGACTGATTTGCATATCACCATGGGGTGGCAGAGTGAGCTAAAGAATGATGATGGATTTAACCCACATCAGTTGACAAGGGGTGAGTACTTGCAATGTTCAATATTCTTTCCATCATCCCCTTTGGTTTTGCTACTTTCTAAAAGTGGCATTTCTGAGACAGTAATGTCAGAACCCAATATAGCAATAGAAAGGTTTCTTCACTACCATTCCAACCATACAAAACATGACATATCTACTACTCACCGTTAAGAAGTTACTACTTAAAGGGATACAAGGGAATGCCCAATGCCCAAAGACCATTAAGTGACAGTGGTTCTACCTCTATACTACTGTGCTGTTACCTTTTAACCCTGTCAAGCGGAACACAATAATAAAGGACTTTAGTGTATCCACTTAGATAGTTTTAATACTCACTCACTTATCCTTCACAGAGCGCTGCGTACCTCACTACACCTATTCACTCACATATGGGATTACCATCCTTTTGTCAAAAAAACATCTCTGAGCTCCTCCCTTAAACACCGGAGTAGTAGCTCCCAGTGTTGACTAGGATTTCTACACTGGTAAGGAGGACCCATATGATGAAGCATATCACCCTTGGGTGAGTGAGGGTTCTTATCCTTAAGGGATGTTTCCCCCAGTCATGTTTGAAGCATCACCTCGGTTATGAGAGAGGCAACTTAGCACATTTGTTACACACATATGTTTAAGACCATAGTTGTGCAATTTTGTGTTGTGCTTATAGTGGGGAATGCACACTGAGTGGTCTATAAATATCCCTACAGACCCCCAATCTACGGTAGTTTTTTCAATGCCCAATGCTGCCCTTTGGAGAGGTAGGCCTCACTGCGTTGCCAGAGGACTGCGACAAGTATGCCAATTTCATCATGTTTTTAGGTATGAGCACCCACACCTTAGCACTGATTAGTAGTGGTGAAGTGCCCAAATCCTAAGTCCAACCAAAATGTACAGTCAATAGGGGGAGGCAAAAGAGGAAAAGGTAGGGGGAGACCTCCGTAAGGCCAACTGGTCCAACAGAGGGCTTCGAGTTAGTGGTAGAAATTAAGCATGGGTGAAATTTGCGAATTTGCGTTCCGCAAATTTGCGTATTTCCCTGCGAAATCGCAAAAAAATCCGCTAATTTGCGAATTTTCACGCGAAATGGCGGATTGTTTAGCGATTTGCCCTGGAGTACTTTCTACTGGCTAATCCAGTAAGTGCTCCCTCATTGGGTAAATGTATAGTGCTTTTACTACACTGCAGCTGCGTAAAGGGCCAGAAGATGTGTCTCCAGTGACAGTTATTGTAAATCTGCCCCTATACATTTAGCCAACGAGGTAGCACTTACTGATTAGACAGTAGAAAGGACTCCAGTTGAGTAGAGGTATTGCACAAAACGGTGGCATCTTCGTGGACAAACATGCAGGGCAGGATTCATTCTGCCCCCTGTTAGACTCGTTTTGTCTGCCCTTCTGCCCTCTGAGGGTTTTTTACAAAGGTGGCTACTTCCACATTATCATAGACCCTGAAAATACAGGACAAGTGGTTCATTCTCCCCCCCTGATTTTTCACTAAAAGCTGGCCAAGTTGTCCCTATCCTAAAAAAACTACCTTGGACCCGTCTTCCGCTGAGTATTACAGACCCATATACACATCCCACTCCTTGCCAAAGTTCTAGAAAAATGTGTACAACAGCAGCTGAGCCTTCATCTTCATAACTTCCCCCTACTAGATGACTTCCAATCTGGTTTCAGACCAGGACACAGAACGGAAACAACCCTCCTTCACATCGTGCTTGATGCCCTCCAAGCCTTTGATCAAGGCAAAACCTGTCTCGTAATCCTCCTAGACCTATCTTCTACCATTGTTGACTCTGCAAAATCCCTTGGAATAACCCTTGACAGCACCCTGAACATGCGCGGCTATATAAACTTGATGGTCAAGATGGGTAGGTCCCACCTGAGCTACCTATGAAACCTAAAACCCTTGCTTGAGGTTTCCGACCTCAAAACAGCAATCCAGGCTCTATTCAGCTACCCAAGAACTCTTAGGCCCCACTGAAAGCCTTCCTCAACACCACCGCCTGACTCCTAGCTGGCTCAAGGAAATTTGTCCCCACCTCAAAACTCTGAACTGGCTTCCCCTAGAGGCCAACATCTAATATTCAAATTCAAATTCAAAAATAGCTTTATTCTGTATTTTGACAAAAAAACGATAAAAGCAGACATAAATACAAAGTACAAACATGGGCAGACTAAATAACTTTCTCATTAAAAACTTATTACAGAGATAGACATCATATAAACAAATCAAATGGGATTCTAAAATGGCATGAAATAGTTCTAAAATTCGTTAAAAGGTTCATAAAATTCAAGCACTTTCCAGGGATACGTATTTCATTTTCATAATTATGTATTATTTGATGTAATTAGGCACTATATAGTACATTTTTAACCTTAAGGTCCTAATCATTACGCATGGTCCCTCTGCATTTTACGGTGAAGGTCAAAAATGTTATCGCTGACACAATGGTAAGTTCATCTTGCAGCATATACAGTCTGATCAATGCAGGTTTACAATTTCTCACGCCCCATGACTTTAGGAGAGGTAACAGGTATCTTTTTCTCCCCCACTGATAATACTTACAAAGGAAGATGCAGTGTATGTTTGACTGGTTAGATAAGTCGTCACACGGGCATTTTATCAGGTTGGCAGACCAGTCATTCGGGGCGGGAAATGTTATTAGCCTAAAAAAAGACTCAGTCCTCATTCGTGACAAAAGCATTCTATGGTAGCACGAATAGGTTGGCGCCAGATAAGGATGAAGGCCCAAACCATGAAGGATGCTACGGTGGGCTACAGTAGTAGACTTATTCCCATCTAAATACCATCTCCTTTCCTCCAATAGGTCAAGGCATGCCACTTTTAAAGCTTTTTTTGATATTCGAGAGCATGATGTTGGATTTAGATAGAGATCTGGTTTACCAATAGAGTTCAAAAACTTTTTAACATAGGCTAACCATGGCTGCTTACTAGGAGCAGATTGATTTAGACAGTCTTTAATTACTTCCCTATTGAAACCTGTATCTTCACATGTCCAGATCTTAAACCACAGCATAACTGGCGCTATCTTTATCAAATCAGTGATGTGGACTCTATCAAGTTCATTGTGGCATATGGTGGTAGATGTAGAACGAGGGACTGATAAGAGGTGCCTCAGGAACGCATTTTCCACTGTTTGTATTTGTGTGCAATCTGCCAGACCCCAGATGCCAGCCCCATATACAGCAGTGGACACACATTTAGCTGCGTAGATCTTGAGTAGTATATCTACAGGTTTCCCGCCCAGTCTTTTAGCAAATTGTTTAACAGCACCTATCGTGCGAGAAAAGGCCAGGTTCCGGGAGGTTATTGCTGATGACCATGTGCCCCTGTTATTAAAGTTGATGCCTAGATAAGAAAATGTTTTAGTCATGGCTATCTTTGTATTGTTGACAAAGGTTTTACAGTCTGGTATGTTTTTTCTCATAGTACATGACATTGTGAATGTTTTTCCCTCATTTATTTTTAGGCCTCTAGTGCTCATAAAAATTGAGAATCCCGTTAGGGCCTTCTGGAGACCCAGCTGTGTGCGAGCCATGATCACCGCATCATCAGCGTATAAAAGTAGTGGTACTGAGATGCCATTTATTTTAGGGTAATCCACTGCAAGATTGTTTAAAAAGTCTGCTACCTCGTTAATGTATAAGTTAAAAAGGAATGGCGCAAGGATGCAGCCCTGTCGAACACCCTTTTCTATTGGGAATTTTCTAGTTCGCTCACCGTTTTTACCGTATCTAACCGTGGCACCTGCATCTCTGTACAATTCCTGTATAAAATGTAAAATGTTTTTATCTATCCCCAATTTAACCAAGGCTTTCCACAGAAGACTATGGTCTAAACAATCAAAAGCCGAGGATAAATCGACGAATGTTAGAAACAGGTTCCCTTTTTTTACTCCAATATATTTGTTCACTATTAGGGACAGGTTTAAACCCTGCTCCACAGTGCCCACACCCGCTTTGAAGCCATATTGGAATTTCGAGAGAATCCCTTTACTCTTGGACCAAGTTTGTAATTTGGTTAGCAACACTCTAACTGCGACTTTCATCAGGGTATCTAGCAGGGAAATAGGGCGGTAGCATCTTGGGTCCTGCCTGTCCCCTTTTTTAAATATTGGGATTACTATAGCTTCGTGCCATGTATCGGGAAAGCCTATTTTACTATACGCATTTATGACATTTGCCAATAGAGGAGCCCAAAGATCTACATTTTCTTTGAATAAATCAATGGGGACTCCATCTGGGCCGGGGGCCTTTAAGTTAGCACTCTGAGTGATTGCTAGCTCAACCTCTAAGGGGGTGATAACTACATTTAGTGGGAAACTACCTTGCGTTGAGGGATGTTCCACCTGCCTGGTATTCGAATCTTCTTGTGGGGTCGTTACTATTAGATCTTTCTTATATAGTGAGGTAAAGTAATTAACCCAAACATCTTCCGTTATGGCTATCTCTATCGAATCAGCCTTGTTATCTGCGAAGAAGGGGGCATTAATTTCTTTCCAAAAAGAGATATTATCCCGTAAGGCACTTGCCTGGTTTTTCAGTTCGTCTTGTCTGCTCCGAAGGGTCTGCTTGTAGGCACGCCTGGCGTCCTTAACCAAACTACTGTCTTTTGGGACAGTCTTTAATGCCTGTAGGAGGTCTTTATGGGCTTTGGAACAGGCGGAATTAAACCAGCCGCGTACTCTCCTTTCTACTCCTGTCTTTTGTTTTTTAGTTAGCTTGTCATTTATAGTGGTAATTATCCTGGCATAGGCCTCTATAATTAGCTGGGGATTAATATTAAATTCTAAGCAGGTCGTGAATTGTTTCAATTCTGTCTGTACTAAGTCCTTCAAGAAATTTGCGGAGTCAATTTTAGCCCTTTTTATGGCGTATCCATTTTTCCTTGCCAGCGACACCGAGTGACCGTGAAGGATACTAGGTGTACTTGTTGTATGGCTCCCGGGCTTTCCTACAGAGATACTGGCGCTAATTGGAAAATGATCACTTAAAGCCAGATCTTCCGTATTAAATTCCTCCAAGCAGCCCTGGTTCCTATTTGAGACTAAGATGTAGTCGATTACAGTGCCTGACCCTCGACCAGAAAAGGTTGTCTGGAATGCTACAGGTGGCTCACAGAGTTCGTTAGCAAAACCCAAGTCCCAATCGTGCATAAGTTGATTTAACATGTTACCCAGAGTAGAGTGTTCAAAATGTGTGGTGGGATCCCCTCTTAAATTATAAATGCCACAGTTTTTTGTAGCACTATAAGGACATAGATGGCAATTAAAATCTCCTACTATAAGGGTACAGTCTGCGTCCTTCCCACCTCTCTTGAGCATTGAAGTGAGCTCAGCTATTAAGGCTTTGAAATCTGCTTTTGGCACATTAATATACATGTTGATCAGAAAAAGGAACCGCCCGTTTGCTTTAATCATAAGTCCTTGTAATGATCTACCTATACCTGCTTTGGATCCACTCGCCTCGTGTGTGGTCAGTTTTATGTTACTCAGATTAGAGGCAAAAATACACAGACCCCCAGACCCTCTGCCTCGATTGCCCTGTATCGACGGTATATAGAAGGTGCTAAAGCCCTCAATATGGGTCTCCTCCTGATCCCAGCACTCCTGTAAGCAAATTATGTCCTGCTTTTCCATAAAGGTTAAGAATAACTGGTCCCTTGATTTTTTATTTAGCCCTGCGATGTTCCAGGAGGTTATTTTTAAATTAGATTTATGTGAGCTGGCTTCTGCCGTCAGCGTCTTAGGAGTTAATATCTCAATGCCCTCTATGCTATAATCTGCCTTCTTTTGGGTTTGTGTGGTGTCCTTCACGCTTGTAAGTGTGGTCCCACCAATGAATTTCTCTTGGGCTAAAGATCCTTCCCCTCTTAAGGCCTTAATTAAATGATCTGGTGATTGCTGAACTTGTAATAGTACTTCCCCCGCTGGAGAATCAGGTATATTCCCCATTGGGAGGATATTAACGTTAAGGGTCTGGGGATCATCATTGTGGGTCTCAGCTGAGGTGACTAAGTTATTTCCTTTCCCATTTGCTGTCATTATTGGTCAATCGACCATGTCTAAGCAGTCGTACCTATTCCTTGTGGGGGCCCCCCTCCAATAATCAGGATTTAGATTTTCTCTTCTAGGAGGCCAAGGACGGGCATCCCACCCTCTATTCCAATAATTATTGCTGTTCCTATTTCTATTTCTATTGTAGTGCCCCACCTGTGTCCACGGCCAGTCCTGGACTTCCTCCCAGCCGTTAGAGTCGTCATAGTCAAAAGTATTTAAAGGTGGGTAAAAGAAGGAGAGACGCTGTACGTCAACCCCCCCCTTTTTTCCAAGGCTGGCCATGAGGAAATATAGTCAGCTGTGGCGGGGTCCTCACAGTTTAGTATGATGCAGTCTCCCTGCAAGCTTTTTTTGGTATCGCCAATCCAAAACACTCTTCTCATTGAGTTGATTCTACTGTGATTAGATGGCTGAAGAGGTCTATTTTGACTCAACCACTGCAATACCTTGTTACGCAGTGACCATGGGGGTTCGTCTGTACCATCTGCCAACTCGGGGACCCCAGTGAGAATGACGGTGTATGGGGTCGCCTCGGGCGGCAGATGTATCGGACGCCTATACCTAGCGCCTTTCCTCTCGTTGGCCTGTGGCTGGGATGGTTGGGGTTTGTGTGTTATCTGTGGGGGGTCCTTCTGCTTGCCTGACTGAGTGTTTGGCTCCACAGGCGCCGGGGTTTTTTGGGAGTTATCAATACTGCCCTTTGATTTTCCATTCCCCTCTGTTGGGGCGGGTTTTGAAGTATTTTGATTGTTTTGCCTGTCGCTTTTAGGAGTTTCGGAGCTTACAACTCTTTCGAGCGACGGAGGCTTCAGTCGGGTGATAGGTAAGGACAAAGGTTGGGCCGGTTTATTTGAGTCTTTAGATGTCCCCGCCCCCTTGGAAAGTGTACCTAATGATTTCTGTGTGAATGCTGGGGTGTTTAGTTTTGCTAGTTGTTTCTCGATAATCATAATGCTCTTTTCCATGGGTTGCAGATGGCGTTTTAGCAACTCCCCCATGCTTTTTATGAGGAAATCGTGAAGTGTTACACATGCAGTGCATGGTTTCTGTGTGCCACCCCCTAATCCCTGATCCTCTGTCAACTCTCGGCGACCATTGTCTTGAGAGGTCAAGTTCTGATCAGCACTACTGTTGGTAGGGATCGGTTGGTCTAACAAATTTGTAGCACTAATTGGATTGAGGGAGGTCGTGATGTTATGCGGAGGAAGTGTGGTCTCATGTAAGGTCATCTCTGTGTTTTGCCTCTTAGCTGTAGCGCCCTCCCGCTTACCCGTGGAGTTGGGATTTAAATTATCCACGTGGTTATGGGATAGTTGTAGATCTAGTGTTTTTTCTAAATCTTCACTGTAGTTAGACCCTAATGACAGTTGGGTGGCGGATAGATCCACGATATTTGGGACCGTGTGTATTAATACATTAGTATTTTCTGCTTGGTTAAACAGTGGGATAATTGGTCCCTGTTAGATAGGAGTTTGGGCAGAGGCCAAGGGCCCCATGGACGATCTTCTAGCAACCTCCAGTTCGTGTGATACCCTGCGTTCTAGAATATGTATACTTTTATCTATGACCTCGTGGGTCTTGGTGATAAATAGGTCTATAGGGCCAGTAATATCGGTAACTTTAGGGGTCTTTTTGCTTCTGGTGCTCTTATTCATTGTTGCGCAGAGTACAACAAGTTCAGTGATAAGTACGGCTCAGTACAGTATCTACCAAAAGATCGCAGGTAAGTATGAGAGTATACAAATATTAAAAAGGGAAATACCGTGGCCCAGTCCAGTCCTGCCCAGTCTTGAACGGGCTTAAACGGGCCTGCCCTTGGCCCGGGCTTCGCCCCGCGCTTCGTCCCGCGCACGTCCCGCGTTGCGGGTAGAACTAATCAAGATAAGGTGTTCGTGCAGGGGGGCGTGGCCGCCGGGGGAAGAGTAACCAGCTGGGAGATGTGAAGGCTGCTGGTCCTCGCAGTCCCCCGGTGAAGGCGGCAATTAGTCCAAGGGTCAAGCGCACGCTGGGAGCGTGCAGGCAGTCCGCCGAATACGGAAGAGCTCCCACCAGCGGCGCGACCTCCCACTGAGCCTTTGCAGCAAAATGCACCTTCCGTGTGCAAGGGAATCCTTTCCTCAGCTATTGGCAAGTGTCTGTAGAGCAAATGAGCGGCACCCGCGGAGCGGGTGTCGCGAAAGGTATATAGCAGCAGGCGGGGGGCGTGGCCGCCGGGGAAGAGGAACCAGCTGGGAGATGTGAAGGCTGCTGGTCCTCGCAGTCCCCCGGTGAAGGCGGCAATTAGTTCAAGGGTCAAGCGCACACTGGGAGCGTGCAGGCAGTCCGCCAAATGCGGAAGAGCTCCCACCAGCGGCGCGACCTCCCACTGAGCCTTTGCAGCAAAATGCACCTTCCGTGTGCAAGGGAATCCTTTCCTCAGCTATTGGCAAGTGTCTGTAGAGCAAATGAGCGGCACCCGCGGAGCGGGTGTCGCGAAAGGTAAATAGCAGCAGGCGGGGGGCGTGGCCACCGGGGGAAGAGGAACCAGCTGGGAGATGTGAAGGCTGCTGGTCCTCGCAGTCCCCCGGTGAAGGCAGCAATTAGTCCAAGGGTCAAGCGCACGCTGGGAGCGTGCAGGCAGTCCGCCGAATGCGGAAGAGCTCCCACCAGCGGCGCGACCTCCCACTGAGCCTTTGCAGCAAAATGCACCTTCCGTGTGCAAGGGAATCCTTTCCTCAGCTATTGGCAAGTGTCTGTAGAGCAAATGAGCGGCCATCTAATATAAACTGGCCTGCATTACTCAGAAAGCTCTCCACTCTAATTGCACTGCTTTTCTCACCCATAAACTTGTGATATCATGAGGAGTCAGAATCTCCCAATCTGCCAAAGACCTATTGCTGCAACCAGCCCCCTTCTGGAAGAAAAAAAAACCTACAATCGGGCCTTCTCTGGGGCAGCTCCAAGAATCTGGACCTTCCTCTCACCCGCCATTAGAAGACTTCTGTCCTTCGCACCCTTTATTTATTTTATTTTATTTATTTTAATTTCTTCTATAGCGCAGGAATCAATCCCGTAAGGGTATCTCCGCTCTTTGCCAGCTATAGAGTTGTCAGGTAGTGCATCCTACGAAGTTAAGTGGACAGAAATGCTTCTTGATAGAGAAGGGTTTTTAATGTCTTTCTGAAGGACAAGTGGTTGGTGGTCGTTTGTTCCACAGGGCAGGTCCAACTGAGGAGAAAGCTTGGTCTCCTTGTCTAGATTTCTTTGTGGCAGGGGGTTTTAGAAGGGCTTGGTTGCTTGAGCGGAGGGACCTACTGGGCTGATACAGCTCCAAGGATTGAGACAGATATTTAGGACTTGCTCCATAAAGGCATTTATGAACCGTGCAGCAGATTTTGAAGTTGATGCGCTGCCGTATGGGAAGCCAGTGCAGTTCTTTCAGCAAGGGCTTAGAGGGAGTCCTGGCTGGTGCGCTCATGACCAGCCTTGCCGCTGTATTCTGGACTACCTGCAAACGACCTACTGCATCTGCGTTTGCTAATGTCAGCAGGCCGTTACAGTAGTCCAGGCGACTGGTCACCAAGGCCTGTACAAGTGTCTTCCTATAGGTGGCAGGGAGATACGGGAAGACACGTCTAAGTAGGCCAATGGTGTGGAAACACAGCCCTGCGATGTAGTTGGTGTGTTCCTTCAGGGTCAGCTTTTGGTCCAACTTCACCCCAAGGTTCTTTACATGAGGTTTGGATGTAGGTACTGGGCCAAGATCTATTGGCCACCAGTCTGGGGACCAAAGGATGCTTGCCTTGCCAAAGAGCATGACCTCTGTTTTTGTCACGTTACATTGGAGGCAGTTCACCGCCATCCAATGTGACACCGCCCTCATACCCTCAGCAAAGTTCTCCTTGACTTTGGGGCCAAGGGAGCTGAAAGGGTAGAGGAGCTGGGTGTCATCAGCGTAGGAAACCGGTATGAACCCATATTTCCGCACAATCTCAGCAAGGGGGGCCACATATACATTGAACAATGTAGGGCTAAGGCATGAGCCCTGTGGCACCCCCTTCGTGAGCACCCTTGAGATGGAACGAAAGGGGCCCAGGCTGATAGATTGCGATCTCCCGGAAAGGGAACTCTCCAACCATGATAGTGCTAAGCCTCCAATTCCTACTCCCTGCAAACGGCTGAGAAGGATGTTATGGGACACGGTATCAAAGGCTGCGGACAGGTCCAATAGCACTAGAATCATGGAACCACCTCTATCCTGTGACATCTTGATCTGATCTGTCACAGAGAGAAGGGCCGATTCAGTGCTGTGGCTGGGCCTGAACCCAGATTGAGATTGGTCCAGGCCCCCTGTCGCCTCAATGAAGCTGGAGAGGGTGGTGTTAATGTGTTTCTCTGCCAGTTTGCTGATGAAAGGAAGGAGAGAAATCGGGCGGAGGTTGGAGAGTTCTGACCAGGGCAAGGTGGAATTTTTACGTATGGGGTTCACTACCGCTTCCTTCCAGGCTAGTGGAAGTTGACCCTCGGCAAAGGAGAGATTGAGCAATTTCTGAATAGGGGGTCCTAATATCTCGTTTAGAGGGGAGATTAGTTTGGCGGGTATCAGGTCAGTAGGAGAGCCAGTCTTTATTTGATTGATGAGTGTAGTCAGGTCCTTGATGGTTATTTCTGGGATTACATGAAGAGTTTTTCCAGAGGTCAACATTGGGGAAATTTCAGGGGCCTCAGTTTCCAAGGGATCTGAAACTACAGTGATTTTTTTGTATATCCCTATTTTGTCCTCAAAGAACTGAGATATTTCATCACATAGAACTTGGGTGAAGGTATCTGGGCTCTCACACACTTCAGGGTTGGTGAAGGTCTGAATGATTTTGAATACCTCTCTTGTAGAGTTGCCCGCCTCTGCAATTTGGGTGGTGAGGCTTATTTTTCTTGCTTTTTTTATGTTTTTGTAATAGGAGGTCATAGCCTCCAAGTATCCGTTCTTATCTTCCCCATTGCCTGTCCGTCTCCAAAGTTTCTCCAATTTTCTACATCCCTGCTTTTCTGTTTTAAGGGCCTCAGTATACCATGCTTCCCTTTTAGCTATGGTAGGTTTTTTCACATTTTTCTGAGGGGCCAGAGTGTCAATGGCTGTCATCAGTGTGGAGTTAAACTTGGAGAGAGCAGTATCGATGTTATCAGAATTGGAGAGTAAAGGCTGTTCCCATGTTTGTGTAAGCTTAGTAGGAGTGATTTTATGCCATGGTCTACGTTTAGTGGACTGAGTGGCCGGGCGATTTATGGGATTGGATAAGTGTGGTATAGAAAAATCTATCATTTTATGGTCAGACCAATAAATGTGCTTAGGGGGATGACAGTAGACGTTGGGATGGGTAGTAAGGATCAGGTCCAGAGTGTGACCACCCGAGTGAGTAGGTCCACTATTTCTCGGATGTAGACCTAGAAGAGCAAGGTCTGCCAGAAATACATTAGTATCCGGATGATCATCAGTGTCAATGTGAAAATTAAAATCTCCAAGTAAAATAAAATTCCTGTTAGCTTTCATGTGAGGGGCTAACAATTCAGTAAGGGCAAGGGAGAACCCAGCATTGGGTCCAGGCGGGCGATAGACTAGTGCTCCTTTCCAGTGTACCTTGGGACTGATTTTTAGATGAAAAATTAGTACTTCCATGGTAGGTAGCATCACTTGTTCTAGGACTCTGATATTCAGAGTGTCTCTATATATGATAGCAATCCCGCCTCCTACCTTCACAGGGTGGGCTTGATGGAGAATTTTGTATCCCATGGGTATCCCTAAGGTGATAGTGGGGATAGTGTGGGGTTTCAGCCATGTTTCAGTTAAGAAACATATCTCAGGCTGAATGCTGTGAATGGTGTCCCATAATTGTATATAATGTTTAGGGAGTGATCTAACATTTAACAAAAAGCTTTTCCAGCCTCCCTGGGAATCTATGCTATCTGTGGGCCGTCCGGCAATGATGTGAGAGTGCGTAGCTTGAAAACCGCATTTGATGCAGGAAAAGGGACCCTCGGGACATCTTAGCGTTCTATTGGTACAGCTATATTTCCCCTGGGGTTGCAGTGCCATGAGAGCATGTGGTGCATACCTGATACAAGGGGTGAGCATAGGGCAATCCATAGTAACAGGGGCAGAGTGGGTGGCCCCTGGCCCCGTCCTGTCGCGGACGGGCGCAGACGGGCCACTCTTTGGCTAGTCTTCGGCGTAGTCTTCGACTCTCCTGCGCGCGATCGCTGCGCGCTCAGGAGTGGGCGAGGGCTAAATAGCCCCATCAGCCCTGTCCGCTAGAGCGCTAACCGCTCAGCGAAACCGGAAGTGGTGTTCTCCCTCCCCGGAACACAATCACGGGGAAGCGGGGAAGCGAGCGCTCAGGTGATATTTCTGCGTGTATGTGCGAGTTTGTGCACTTTTAAGTTCTAGTGTCACAGATGTGATAATTTTTAAAATCAATTTCCACAGTTTGCAAGTTTTAAAATATCATGCATACGCAACACGCAATTACAGATGGCACAGGCTGAACGTCCCAAGCAGGCCAGCGGGTCCGAAAAACACTGCCACTGTCCCCCATACCGCAGCGCGGGAAAGCAAAGCTCAGCCTAAATAGCCCCGTCAGCCCTGTCCGCTAGAGCGCTAACCGCTCAGCGAAACCGGAAGTGGTGTTCTCCCTCCCCGGAACACAATCATGGGGAAGCGGGGAAGCGAGCGCTCAGGTGATATTTCTGCATGTATGTGCGAGTGTGTGCACTTTTAAGTTCTAGTGTCACAGATGTGATAATTTTTAAAATCAATTTCCACAGTTTGCAAGTTTTAAAATATCATGCATACGCAACACTCAATTACAGATGGCACAGGCTGAACGTCCCAAGCAGGCCAGCGAGTCCGGGAAACACTGCCACTGTCCCCCTACCCCTACTTTAAAAGGGAAACCAAAACCTTCTCAATTGCCAAATACCTTGCTCTATGGTGAATACCTAATACTGCAGTCCTGGGCATTCCTCGCAAGAGTTGAGACTGCAGGCCTTGAAGGCCTTCCTTTATTAGTTCCTACCTATTGTTAACTATTTATCCCTCTTGTAGCAGGGACGTTAAACTGCGTGCTTTTTCAAACATAATGTATAATGTATCCCCCATCTTACCCAATTGTTTCCCTCCCTTTCTAATGCTTTGTATACCACCCTCAAAGCTGTAAAGCGCTCTGATACCCTCACAGGTCTGGTTCGTGCTCTCTAAAACTTTAAAATAAAAATAAATAAATAAGTAAATAAATAAGTTAAAGAAGGTAGAGGTGTTGGTGTTAGAGTGAGAAATGATTTGGGGGGTTTGGCTCGGTTAGGAGTGAAATCAAGTGAAGGCAAGGGGGTAGAGCGGGGTGATGCGTGGAATGTAGTGCACAATGATGGCATAGATGTAAAGGAAGTGGAAATGGCTAATAATGGGAGGAGAGGTATGTTGGTTGGAATGTTATTGGGAAGGGAATGGTCTCTGCTTGGAGCCAGTGGGGGAATGACTACTGTACAGGGTGTGTGAGGGGATTCAATGGGATGGAATGTAGAGCACAATGATGGCATAGATGTAAGGGAAATGGATATGGCTAATGATGGGAGGAGAGGTATGTTGGTTGGAATGTTATTGGGAAGGGAATGGTCTCTGCTTGGAGCCAGTGGGGGAACGACTACTGTGCAGGGTGCTTGAGGGGATTCAATGGGAGGGGAATGGTCTCTGTTTGGAGCCAGTGGGGGAACGACTACTGTACAGGGTACGTGAGGGGATGCAATACTGGGTTGAGGAGGACTAAAGTGTTGTTGTGGGATAAGGAGGAGGTAGGGGTTGGGGTGATGGTGGGGTAAGAGGGACAGGAGGTGTAAGGGGCTGTGAGCATTGTGGGGGGACTGAGAGATTGTGTAAGAGGTGAGTTAGTAGATAAGGTTGAGTAGGTTGGAGGAGTGAGAGGGTTAGGGGAAGAGAAAGGAGGGGTGTTGGAGGGTAAGAAAGAGAGGCTAATGTAGGAGGTAACTGGACATAATATCGACTACATAATATCGAATGGACAAAATATCGACGGAAAAATATCGACATTAACAAAATATCGACTATAGGAATATCGTTGAAAAAAATATCGACTGCAAAAATGACCCAAAAATATCGAATACAAAAATATCGACTCAAAAATATCGACTAGACAAAATATCGAAATATAGTGAAAGTAAAAAATATCGAGAAAATGTTAGAAAATATTGATTTTATAAAATAATATATATATAATATATAAATAAATAGTACCTAATGTTTAGGAGCGGGTTGTGGGTTTATAGGGGAATAGGGTGGGAAGTAATTTAATAATAATTAATTAGTTAATATATGTTTGGTAATTGTTTTAATTAGATTTTAATTGGTAATTAATTAATATTAATTAGTTAATTGTTTAATTGATTAATTAGCATATAATTTAATTGATTAATTGATTAATTGATTATTAATAATTATTATTTTTTATAATTAATTTGTATATGATTTTAATTGATATATTGGTTATTAATTAATAATAATTAGTGATTTATTGTATCAAGAATTAGTATATTATTTACATTTATTAATTGCTAACACATTAATTATAATTAGTTAATGATGTAATTAATATATTGCATATCATTTAAATAAATTAATTGGTAATTAATTTATAATAATGACTTAATTACATTAATTGGATACATTTTAATGTAATGTGTTAATTTATGTTGATGTTAATTAATTAATTGGAATTAAACAATATTAATTAATCTAAATTATTATAATAGCTAATGTGATAATATATTTTATAATAGTTTTTTTTAAATAATTTTTTTTTTAAATATATTTATGTTTAATGTTGTGTTCATTATTATTTATAGTGTTCTGGCTCAGTTTCATAGTTTTTGTTATAGGTTAATTTTTTAGGGTTCTGGGTCATTTTTCTAGTCGTGAGTAAAGGTGTATTTAGTGGGATTTGGGAAATTTTTACGTTTGTGGGTAAATGGGTATTTTTGAGGTTGAGGGTCAGTTTTCAGTTCTTGTGTAAAGGGCTATTTGTAGAGTTCAGGGTCAGTTTTCAGTTTGTGGGTAAAGGGGTATTTGTAGGGTTCAGGGTCAGTTTTCAGTTTTTGGGTAAAGGGGTATTTGTAGGGTTCAGGGTCAGTTTTCAGTTTGTGGGTAAAGGGGTATTTGTAGGGTTCTGGGTCAGTTTTCAGTTTGTGGGTAAAGGAGTATTTGTAGGGTTCTGGGTCAGTTTTTAGTTTGTGGGTAAAGGGGTATTTGTAGGGTTCAGGGTCAGTTTTCAGTTTGTGGGTAAAGGGGTATTTGTAGGGTTCAGGGTCAGTTTTCAGTTTGTGGGTAAAGGGGTATTTGTAGGGTTCAGGGTCAGTTTTCAGTTTGTGGGTAAGGGGTATTTGTAGGGTTCAGGGTCAGTTTTCAGTTTGTTGATAAAGGGGTATTTGTAGTGTTCTGGGTCAGTTTTGGCCTTTAGGGTGAAGGGGTCTTTTTAGTGTTTTGGGACAGTTTTGGGTATTTTAGAGTGCTGATGTATAGTTTAACTTAACAGTGATAAATTAAATTTATTACACGAAAATAGCTATTATTATAACTTTTCATTAGTACCCTTTATTTAGATCAAAACAATGTATGTATTAGCATGTTTCCAGACAGTAGCTAGAGTGGAGTTGGAATTCTAATTATTAATTGGTTGGTGTCCAGCACCATCAGTAATATTACCTACACTGGAGTAGGATTAATAAAAATACATTGGTTAGTCTCCACCACATTTTATGGTATTACCTTGAGTGTACTAGGAATAGTAAAATAATTTTTGCTAGTGTCCTGCAGCTTCTATGATTTTAGATTGACTGGAGTAGTAACAATACATATAAAATTGGTCAGTGTGCAGCACATTTGTATACATTTGTTCATTACTGTATTTTAATAATAAAAATTAATGCAACATAGATGTTTTCAAATAAGTTTATTAAACTATTTTTATTTTTTTTATTGTGTACTACAATAAAATCACAAACAAATATAACATCACATTTTTTTTGACTTTTATTATTCACACAATAACATCTTTACATTTATATACATGTGGTCAATGTAAAAAATAATTTGGATTACTAGATTCTTTCTGTAAATTTAACATATTCCCATCAGTCACTTACAATTTACAGTATTTATATACAAATAAATTAAACAATGATTTGTTATATATTTCTTACATTAATATTTAATAATGTTAATATTAAATATTAATATAATAAAATATATAATACATATTTCTTTTTAACAAGTAACATGACTATTATTACATTTGTTAGGATAAATTGAAATACAAAAAAAAAAATTCTTGGTGTATATTTCACACAATGTTGTTTTTACATAAAACATATCAATCGATTTGGTTGTAAAGTTTATAATTGTATAGGGAAACAATATGTTTAATTATAATATCTGGTATTTATCAAATATTAGTAAAGCAATTATATCATTTTGTTATAGTTAGAAATAATTATATAACTTTTTTTAATAATTAATAAAAATAATAATTATTTTATTAATTATTATTATTATTATTAATTAATAAACATAAACATTCATTTATTATTAACAAAAATATATACATTCACAGATAAAATAGATAATTTTTTCAGGCCATTCTTTATATACTAAATGGTTCTACTTGTTATATTAATAACAATAAATAAGTTATATTATTTATCATTATTAATTATTCCCATAAACATTTATAATGTTTTATTAAAATTATACACAAAATTATTCATATAAATATACTGAATAACTAAATATTTACATCTTTTATTCAAAGATTTACATAATTATTTAATATTATTAATATATAATACATATTATATATTAATTTATATTAAATATATTATTTTTTGTTAATAAAGGAAAAATGTCATGAGTATAGTGTATTAATTTGTTACATTATACATGTGTATGTATTATATATTTTACATTTGACATTGTTTATTCTATTATCCTTTTACACAAATGGGTTAAGGGGACTACTTTTTTACCGCGTAAGGTTATTGCGCTCCATTCAGGACTGGAGAAGCTCGCGGTTGGGAGTTGCTTCGCGTGGAGAGAGGTAAGGTTATTTTTAACTACAAATTATAAGTAAGTGGTCATGTTTGAGGGTATAATCGAACTCTGTAGTGTGTTTTTGGTGTATGTATTAATAGTTTAAGTAGCGTTTGGGTGAAAAGTCTCCGTTATAGATGTGTCGTGCTTTTTTTCCTTCAAGTCTAATTTTAAGTGTTCGGAAATGTCTTCTTACATGGTTAATGTTAATTGTTAGTATATTTACAAATGTGAAGGGGGTATTTGTGGGTGGCTTTCGTTATGTATGTTATTTTACAGGTTTCGGTTCCTCGCATGAAAACTACATGGAAGGAAGCGTGTTTTTTAACGGAGAAACAAATGTTTAAGTTATTATGCTTATATTTGGACTTTTATCTCCTATTTTTCGTGTTTGCCAGGGGCGGTTTTTTAACTTTTTAAACCTTTTTCGGGTTTTTGGGAGGGTTTCGAATCGGATTGATACATTGATATGCGTGGCCGTTTTTTTAAAATAGTGTGTATATAACTTTAAATCCTAACGTGTACACACTACTGTTTTCGGGATTTCCTGGAGCGTTTTTTTACGTTTTACAATTTATTTTCGGGTTTTTGAGGGTTTCCCATATTGGAATAGTAAGATATTGGATTGGATTGTATGGATTGATTTTTCCTTGATTGCGTCTCTCAAGTCCACAAATTGTAAGTATTTATTTTACAATTTTGATTGGGTGGGAAATGTCGATTTCTAATGTTATGTGTATGTTATAAAAAATTATAAACATTGCATATTTGTTACGAATGTTTTTTACATAAATTTTAAAAGTTTGTCAAACAAAAATGTTTTATTTATAATTCATTATATATGTTTATGACATGTGAATTTTATTAGTATTGTAAGAAGACATTCGTATATTTACTTGACATTTTTATAGTAGACTTTTTGCTATTATTGCCAGGTATTCTAAACCTCTAGTTGTAGGGTATAATGTGACTTGACTTTGAAGTAGTCGGAACATTTGCTGGGTTTGTTTAGTGAGTTTGGGCCCTATTTGTGACACTGATTGTTCCATTCTTAGTTCCTGATAGCTTTGTTCTTTTTTCAAAGCTTCTAGAAGGTTGTGGAATGTGGGTTTGCCTCTGTTTGTAGTTGCTTGGAAAGCATTATGCCACCCTTCAACACTGTTGTTGGTTTTAGCCTCTTGGTTTAAAGTACTGAGATAGACATTCCACCAAGGGATTTGGAATTTGGGCTGGCGTCGATGTCCTGATCTGTGCAACCTTCCCACCCAAGTGTCTTCAAAATAGTCTAGCAATGGTGTTAGTTTATCCTCATTCCTCTTATAATATGCGCTGTCAATTAATAAATTGTAATGTTCAGCAACATCTGTAACAGGGACGTAGGCCAGGGCTATTAACTTTTTAACTTGATAGGCAAAGGTGCTATCTGTAGAGTATAGTACACTTAAAGTAGATTTTTGGAGATGCCTCCATATACTCTGATTAAAATGATAATAGCAACCCTGGATTGCTGTGTGGGGAAATGTTCTCAAAATGCTATTTATCATAGCTAATTCGAAATCAATAATTATTTTTTCGGGAAAATAATTATTGATTTCCGTTTTGAGAACATTTAAAATTTCGGTGTAAGTTGTTTGCTGTTTGTTGGGTAGCAAACAGTAAATGAAAGGTATGTTAGAATGATGGTATAAACCGTGAATGGAATACAGTTGGTAAAAAGGTTTTGGGCAGGGTTTAAATGTTCCATCCATCATCCATTGGGGACACTGTTGGATTTTGCGTAAATTACTTGCAGTTGCAAACATAATTATTCTGTTTGTACTGCTTTCATTATCAAAAAGAATAAATTTATCTTTATTGTGTGTGATGGCCATTTCGGGTGAAATAATAATTTCTTCAAAACAAGTTGGGTTGGGTTGGGTTGTGCTAGTGAGTCGTTTGGTGCGTGCAATTGTGCGTTTCAGGGAGTCAATAGAGGGTAGTTGCCCTGAAGCATGGGCAGGGATTTTTACCAGTTCTTCTTTAAGTATTTGTGTGGTGGGTTTGTCACTTTGTGTGCTAGCACTTTTAATACTTTCTAAAGCATCTCTAATTTCAATTTCTGTGACATTTGGGGGATGATTATGTTCTCTAGTAAATAGCACATTACTTTCCTCAGTAGTGGCCCTCCCATAACATTTGTTGGAGTAATATTTTGTACACTTCCAAAAAACCTTTCTACCACTTTGTCTCTCCTGATTATACACATAACCCATGTAGCATAATAGTAATTTATTTTTCTGAGACATGACAAATTCTGCACCTTCAGTCATTTTGATTTACTTGTTCTAGGAAAGAGTAGAAAGAAACAAAATCAGTACACATTTTTTTACTTATGTGGTGCTAACATCATTAGTGATGCATTTATACTTACAGTTAATCAAAGTAGTAGTCACAGAAGCAGAAATGTCTTTCGAATGATGTTCTTGTATGTATGTCTTTATTTGCTGTTGGTATGAAAATATAGAAAAGCAACGTTAATGTTTAGATATAACAAACGTATTTCCTACTCAAAAGCTGTTGTCATTTTTGTCTACTAGTGCATTTGATGTAAACATTACATATACTTACTTGTTTAAATAGTAGAATAGTAGTAATTGCTGGAGTTCATCAATTTAGTACAGGTATGATCTGTAGAGTAGATAGAAGAAATAAAAGCAAAATATTATAATTTTAATACTGAACCGTTTGGAAATGTAACAGATTTAAACGTATACTAACTTCTAAATATGTCGTTTTCTTTGTTGTAGGTAGAATAGCTGTATGATGTATTCAGAATATCTGTAGAGGAAATATAAAATAGATAAGATGTTGTTAAGAACATAGTCTGTGTTATTTTCGGCAGTTTTAGAGAAATGACAAATATACTTACATTTTTTACAAGGCTATTCTTCTATATTGGTATATTTTGTGTAGGATGTTTTCATATGATATGTAGAATAGATGTATGATGTTTTCTGAATATCTGTAGAGGCAATTCAAAATAAATAAAATGGTGTTAAGAATATAGTTAGCGTTTTTTGTGCCCACATTTTAGCAAATAACAATTATACTTGCATTTTTCTGAAGGGTATTCTTGTGTTTTGCTATAGTTGATCTTGGATCTTTTAAATGATCTATAGGGAAGATGTAAAAAGCAAGATATGTTGTTTAAAAATGTGCATTAATGAAATTGGCCGTTTTATAACAAACACATCTATACTTACATGTGTAATTAGGGTAGTTTTATCGTTTTTGCTGTAGAAATAGCACAATTTCAGTATATCTGTAAATATAATGTTAATGAAAAATAAATACTCTTGTAAATTAGTGTTTAAAAACAGCAGTTGGTGTGTAACAGAGAATTATTATATACTTACTATCTGATTTTGCACGTGAAGAAATATGACCATGTAATAGGAATTGTGTTGGAGTAGTTTCTATCAGAAAAGTAGGAAGACATGAAAATAAAATAAGTGTAAGACTTAGGAGATGTAAGGAAAATAGTGCACTTCTAATTTAGTTTTCTACAAAAATGCTGTGTTACTTACTTGATTAATTAGCTAGTGAGCTGGATCTTTAAAGATGTTTATTCTGCAACAAAATCTTCAAAGTGTTGGCATCTACTTTCCAGAGAGGTAGCAGCAACAAATGGTAGAATGCATGTATCCCTTTTATAGTATATGTGTTATGTGTGCTTTGATTTGATTGGTTGTAGGATGTAAGGAAGCATAGTATTGGCTAGTTTGAATTTTTTTAAGTTAATTGGAGTGTTTGTTGATGTGAGAATGGTGGTATGTGGTTATTCCCGCATTAAAGCAGGTTCGTGTTTAAATGAAATATATTTAAATGTGAAAATAAGTAATGAAAATGTTAGTTAAATGTAAAGAATAATAGAAAATGATAAAATGCATGTAATAGAATGTATAGCAAATGTGGATTAATAGTAATTTTATGTAAGAAACAGGTATTATATGTGTAAAGTTTTTTTTAGTGAGAAATGACTTTTATTGATGATAAAGATGGTATTTTAGAAAGAAAAGTGTGCAAACATGAACTCGATATTTTTTTTTTAACGATATTGTGGTAGTCTATATTTTTGTAGTCGATATTTTTGTAGTGTTAGGGCTAATTTCATGTCCAACGATATAATTGTAGTCGATATTTTTTTAAGCGATATTTATGTATTCGATATAGTTAGTACTCGATATTTTTTACTCGATATTTTTGTAGTTTGTGTAATAAGTATAGTAAGTCGATATTTTTGTCGTCGATAATTTGTCAACGATATTTTGGTAAGTCGATAATGTGGCCGTCGATAATATTTCAGTGATCCAATGTAGGAGTAAGAACCAGAGCTCCTGGATGGCAGGGGGGTAGGGGGTCGGATAGGAGGGAAGTAGTTGTGGTAACCGGAGTGTGGGGAGTGAGGGTCAATCCGGAGCAAGTAGGAGGATTAGATACATGCTCTTCTATAATGGAGAAGATGTTATCAAATAGATTTGAACTGCGGTCTGTGGATTGAATGAGAATAGTTCAGTTGTTGAAGATTGTGATGGTGGCTGTGGCGTGGAAGAATTGTGATGGAGCAGTGTAGATCATACTTTACTTTACTTTACTTGTGGATTTATATAGCGCAGCGAATCATCCCCAAAGGGATCTCTCGGCGCTTCAGACCATCAGATCATAAGACCGTGTGCGGATTTTCTCATCAAGGAAATCGAGAATAAGGCTAGGAAAGCTTTCCTCCATTGGGTCTAGTGAAGAAAATGATATCAGTAGTCGTGATTCCATTATGTGGTGTGAAGTATGGGTCAGCAAAGGGCATTTCTGGGTGAGATTTTAGAAAGTTGTGTTTAAAGCGTTTGGGCAATTTTTTGGTGAGTTTGGAGGGGTAGATGATTTTGTAGATGTGAGTGCATGTAGGTTCCATGTTGTGAACAGTGATCCTGGGATTGAGGGGAAAAGACCTGAATAATTCGGATGAGTAGATCAGAGGACAGGAGAAGGAGGAGAAGAAGCCTAATTCAGATATTGAAGGATGAGGGAGAAAGGTAAGAGAAGTAGTAAATAGAGAAGAAAGGATACCTAGACAAGTATGGCCAATTCCTAAGTCAAGATTACACAAAGGCCTATATGTAGTCCTCTTAATAATATTACCATAAAACAATTGAGACACAGAGTAGTCCTATTTCTATGATCAGGGATCGAAGAAGGAATGAGGTCATAATATATACAGTCCTTTAAAATTTCGATAGCACATATGAGATACTGCGCAGGGGGATTCAATGGGAGGGGAATGCTCTCTGTTTGGAGCCAGTGGGGGAACAACTACTGTACAGGGTGCGTGAGGGGATGCAATCACCCAATGAAATAGCCCACTGGGAGAAAATGTATCACAATTGCTTTGTGACTTTGCCAATAATGTTCTGACAAAGGGAGATTGCCAGATATGCTTGCAATTCTCAGCTTACGTGGACCAATGCTTGCCCTTGATTCAAGTTCTCTTATCTTTTGAAGCATCCTGTTATGCTCTATGTATATCAATAGCGAGAATTGAGCTGATAACTATCTTGCAGAATGCTAAAAGATGGTCCTCCAGTGCAGGAACACCTACAGGAAGGCCTTTCAGGGGTACTATATGAGAAATGTATGCCTGAAATTCTGACAGAGGGAAACTGCACAGAAGTAACAGAACAAAATGCAACATTTCCGGTTTCCAATATCTTCCTCCCCACCTTTCTCATACAAACATATGAGCATAGAGATTGCAGGTCCATCAAAAGAGGTGAACGAGAATATACAATTTTTAAATAAAAAAAACACAACGCAGTAGGGAGTATTTGAATTAGACACATCAGTACCTATCAAGTGGGCCAAACTATAAATTGCAATATGATTCGGTATGATAACTGATACAGACAAAATTCCACTTTATATAGGTGACTCCATTTTTTTTATTTGTGGAGAAACAGCTTAAACTTGGCTTTCAAATGATTGAAGTGGTTCTTGTCATCTGGATTTTGTATTACCTGCTATGTATATAAACGACATAGAAGAAGTACAAAGGGAGCAACAAAGACATGCAACACATAAAGGTAAAAGAAATGTGGATCAAATAGATACAGCATCGAAACAACAAGTGATATATTTAAAGAGATGTTACCATTGATTTTTTCACCTATTAACTCCATAAATATAGGTAGAATATCCTGACTACTGGAAGCAACAATACATGAAACAGCAGGTATACTTGAAAACATTACAGTAGAACTTCAGGCCTTGAGATTAGTTTCCCTAAATAGGTTTGTTCTTGACATGCAGAGAAAGGAGGGGTCTGTACAGTGATAGGTGTGTCCTTTTGCACTTATATCTCAGACTCCTATGTTACCATTAGGGAAGCAATAAAAATACTACATAATTTAAGTATAGAGACACAGAATGATTCTATATACATGGATATAGGTGGTTCACAATTGGGTTTCCTTAACATATGGGTTGGAAAATAGGATGGTGTTTATAACACTATTCCTTTTATTAATAGGCTGTTGTCTAATAATAAATTGCATACCCATATGTTGTCAACTATTAGGACAACTGATAAAATGCCCAGCAATGGCATCAAAACATACAGATCGAATACTGATGCAAGTAAAACCTACAGAATTCAATTAGATAGATATTTATGACAATGAAAGGAATAAACAATATCATTATTAGATACTGACATTCAAAGGGTTGTCTGTGAAAGATTAAAAACATTAATTAACTCCTTTGGTGTATGAATAAGTTAAAGTGAACCATAGTTTTGCACACATTTCTGTGTTTCACCTGCTTGAGAAATGATATGTGCTCATTTATCAGATACAGCTCTATTCTACACAAATAATACACAAAAAGAAACAAATGGATTGAAAATGTACTGTGCACATGTCAGTTGCCGGTCCTTGCTAAATTCTGAGAAATGGCTCACTAACCTTCACTTGTGTACAAAAGCCAGTGCAGCAAGTTGGTTCTTAGAAATAATTCTTTAATATGAACATGCCAATCTACTCTGCTCCTGCTTGAATCAAGTATTTGTTCATAGCGAATATCATTTGAGAAAATTGTTCTTAGAAAGCAGAAGGAACAGGCATCTGCTAAAGAGATCAAACAATGCTTGTTTGACAAAAACAAGATAACAAGCTCAAAATGTAGGTCAGAAGGCAGTACCATAGGAAATTGTCTAGTTTTACCATGATAATGTGCTGCAAATGTACGTGTAGATTTATTTGTGAAATGCTCATGCCACTAGTGGCATGAAAAATTTGTGTCTGACAAGAGAAATATATCACAGTGGTAGTCACCACAATACTTTCTACATGATGGTGATGTGAATACAATGTGTGATAAATAAAGATCTAAGTTGTTTATCCCTTGTGTTTTTCCATTTCAGTGATGTGCTACAATATGCAATTGGTATATCTTTTTGATAGCCTTAGTAACAGAGAACACTACTGTTGACCGACAGGCATATGTATAACTATATTATTATACCGCTGATAAAGGTGACGCAGGGATCGTCCTGTTTTGGTCCTGAGGAAGAAAGCCAGGGGGATGGCTTCTGAAACATGTCGAACCTGAAGACAGTGACTCATTTAAGTACACCATCTACACCTCCCCACTTTTTACTATTTCCAGCTAGGGAAGGCAATAACTGAGTAGGGTCAGGGCTCTGCACTTATTTGGGGGCAAGGTGCTTTACTCATTTTCAGTCTATTTCTCTTCAAATACATTACCCTCCATTAACCTAACTAATCTTGTATTTGCAAATGTAAAAACCACTTTGATGTATTAAATTCTTCATTATATGACTAATGATCACCCTAAATCAAATACGGAATTTGCTTGGGAAAATGATCTTCAAACGACCATGCCTAACTCTACTTGGAAGCAGATTTGAACCTAATTTAGGAAATCCTCTTGAGCAGCAACTACAACACACACAATTTTCTTTGTATACAATAGACTTTTTTCAACACCTGTTCTTCACAAGATTAATCCAGAAATCCCAGACACTTGATGGACCTACTCTGCCCAACAGGCTGACCTCAAATGTAAATGTACAAATGTATGTAAATGTACAAGTATTTATATAGCGCAAATCGCGGACCGAGGTCTGTATCTAAGCGCTTGCTTAGGGAACCCGTCCTGGTATTCCCCTGTGAGATAACCGCGGCAGGGTATCCACAAGGTGAAAGCCAGGCATCCCACCGCGAGGGGCCGTTGTGGAGATTAAGCAAGCTATTGCCCAGAGTCGCAGAGTGTGAACCCGTGAGTCGAGAAGGCACCAGAGCGAGAATTATCGAGTCCGTGGAATTTTTAAGCCCAAGACCCGCCGAGGTGGGGAATTGAACCCTGGTCCAGGGCCGATCTCAGCTTCCGGGTCTGCCGCCTCTAACCCCTGAGCCACACTTCTCCACAGAGAGCCTTATTTATGGGCCCCTGCATCACTTTTGCGCTGCCGTTGCATCACTTTTTATAACGCAGCAGGTGCGTAAAATATGTGCCACATTGCTTCATATTGATGTGAACAGCAAATGGGTGACACAGTGCAATAATCATAGCCCTCCACCTGCATTGCTGGAGTTGCGTCACGCTTCTGACCCAACTCCAGCAGTGCATCAGTTTTGCGTAGATAGATACATCAGTAATACTGATGTATCTGGTATTCCGTGCAACATGATGCATCATACATTTAATATGATGCATCCATCATGTCACAATGAGGGTGCAGTGAAAACTGTTGCATAGCTGTAATCACACAGCGATGCAACAGTTTTCATAAATAAGGCCCTTCATATTTACTTGTCTCCATGTTTCCACTTTCTGGCTACAAGTTTGGACTCAAATCAGTTTCACATTCTGTTTAAATATTCCTTATTCTAGTTTTTAGGAAGCAATTCCTAATGTGCGGGCTAATGTTCCATTTTTCATGGAAATAGTAGAACTTCAATTAGCAATTGCTTTTCAATAAATTACTAAGCATTGGAAGAACTCCAAACAATTGTCGTCTAAAGCATGGTGGTATGCAGTGTATTAAAATCATAGATTAGATATTGCTTATATGCAACCTATGTTTCTTGTTTTAAAACCACAAGAACTTTGGACTACACAGTTTTTAGATGAATCTGCCAAAATATCTTTTGCTACTTTGCCTGCAGCCCTGGATAGTTGAAGAGGTTTTTGGGTTTAACTTTTTTATGGGCTTGAAAAGGAAGTCCCTTAATGGCAAAAGCTATGTTTCCTGCAACCATGAGTTGTGAAGAACATTTTCTTCCGATTTGAATGCTGCATTTTGTTGTTCATGATTCAGCCTTGCCACAAGATCATACTGATTGTGCCTGCCTTTTTAGGGATTGACCTGTCTCAATCCCTTTGTAGATCCATTTTCAGAGATCTATGCTCCAGAGAAAGAAAAAGTTGTGAATGAGTATTCTGTCTTTTACAAGGGCTGTTTGGTTTTAAGGCAGTACATTCCTTGCAACAGGGTACATTTCGGAATTGGGATGTATATGCTGTATAATTTCGAGGTGTGCATACTGGTAGAGATTACACTATTCACCCCCCATCCAGTTGTCTGTCCACTTTCAGAGTTAGTGAGAAAATTGTGTGGAACTTGATAGAGGACTTTTTAACTTCTACACTGGTGTGCAATTGTTCAGGATATTGTTCAAAGTGGACACTGTTGCTTGTAGTACAATCCGCTCTAACTGTAAAGTTGCCCACAAGAACTTGTTTGCAAAAAACAGTGTTGCGCCTTGCATGGTGATAACATTCTAGCTGTGAGTGAGGGATGTATACACGCTGACTACCATCCATGATTAAAGTACTTCATCCAAGTCAGGATGCTGCACTGCACGAACCTGTTTGCAATTTAGACTACAATTAGCACATGTGTGGTTTAGATAGAGTAGGTCAGAGGTTGGAACCTTACACTGCTGTTTGTAACACTTACATTTGTATAAGAAGTTGGCTATCCACTTATTCTATTTATCAATCTTGAATGCTTTTGTTGTATTCAAGTATTGCTCAATAGATTCAAAATGGCATTTGTTAAGATTCAGCAATCTGTGATAGGTAGCCTTGTTCCTAGAGTTAGAGTGGGGAGGATGTGGCTAGACTGAAAGATCGCTACTATGCTGATCATATTCCCCCTATCTCCAAAAAAGACTTGCCCAGTCTGTATAGGAAGATTTGTGCAGAAGGAGAGTTGTATGTCCTACTCTGAGGGTCCTTCTTACCAGGGCTGGGTGTGCTCACTTGTTTTAAATTGTAGTACACATAAAAGACTTATTGGGAGAAACCACAAGTGTCAAAATAAACTGCCTAGTCTGTATAATTTTACATATTTTGATCCGATTACACAGTTGGTATACGTGTGATGTATTTAGTTAGAGCTATTGTGTTTGCAGTTATATTTTTTAACTACTTCCAATTGGTTGGTGCTTCTTTTTTCTTAAAAGAATTGATTGCAGTATGCATGGACAGGTGCTTCACTGACAGTGTGCGTGGCCTGGCGCTTGACTGGCAGTGATTGTGGACTAGCATTTGGCTGGCAGTGTTTGTGGACTAGTTTTTGGCTGATGGTGTCTGTGGACTGACGCTTTGCTGGTTGTGTGTGTGAGCTGGCATTTGGCTGGCAGTGTGTGAGTAATGACTTGCTACTGGTCACTACACACATTGCTAGCAAAATGCCAGTTCACACACTCCATCAGCCGCCCTCCAATGTATTTGCTGTGTCAGTCATATGTGGCATGAAAGTGATGGGCCCTTGAATGGCCCTGTCTGTTGATGTGAGTGTTGTAATGTGCTGGACCCACAGATGGCAGTGTGAATGGTCTTCTGTGTGTCACATGAAAGGTTTGGGAATGGCCTGTAAAGTGGTTGGTGCCTTGTCGTGGCTTTACAGCTCACAAGCTGTGAGCCATTGATTCAATGTTTTGACCTTTCAATTATTAACAGTGTATTTCATGTTTGTGAAATCTCTAGTTAGTATTAAAACATTTAGAACCTTTCACTGACCATCATGCCAAATCCAACCTGAATGTGTGTGTACTTGAGGAATAGATGGTTGTGCAGTAACATCTGTCTAGGAAAAATATACTTACTCTAAATATTTTCGTAAACTAGACTCCCAGGATGGAATACCTCTCATGGATTCCAACATGTGTTCTTACCCACAATGCACTGCAAACCTCAAAATGTGGTTGAAATCACACTTTTTGTTTGCATTGCTGTGCCATATATTTCCAGAATCAGAACGAAACAAAAAATGTCCTACAACCCAGTATTCCTCCAGCTCCCCTGATCAAAATGTTACCTCAATTGGGGACCAAAACTTATTGTGGACACATACAAATTATATATTACAGTGGAGTCCATGCATGTGTGGCTTGCATGGACCCCCCAATGATTTCTTTACCAGAATGCCTTGCAAAACTGTAATTTAGCTAAAAAGTCACAAATCCCTCACAGTTTTGTGTGGAAAAGTTGTGGGATCATTGGGCCAGCTCATATTATTACCATTTAGCATTCCTCTCTGTCTCCTGATACAAATAACCAATTGGCTTTAACTGCATTTGTGCCTTTCAAACTAAAGACAGTGTGTAATATGAAGTCATTATGAGGAAAGCCCTCTAATGCTCATGCTAGTATGGGTACCTACAAATTAAGAGAAGTTTAAATAACCACTGCTTCTTAAACTCAACATTTTTTGTCCATTTAAAAAATGCATAGGTTGATACCTATTTTGGGGCAGCTCAGTTAATGGCTCCAGGTACCTCTGGTTCTTGGTGAATGTACAAGCACTTTGTATTCCCTCAATCAGAAGGGTCAAGTGGACATAACAGTATATTGATTTTGAAAATCTGCCATAATTAGAAGAAGTTAGAGATGAAAATGATGACACAAATGGCAATTTTTTCAACTCCATTTCAACATGTTTTTTTAAAGATTTTTAAAAAAAATATTTTTTATTGTTAACAGGCTGACAAGGAAGAAATACATTGAAACATTAATACATATGTTAACGGACATAGATATATAATATAATAAAACAAATAGAACATGAGATATGAAAAGAAAAAAAAGGATACAAAAGAAATAATAGCAGTTTCTTTCGAGTCGTGCAAGGTATGTTGTCCTAGAGACACAGAGTATCAATTCATGAGAGCGTTAAATTTGCCTATACTCAGTAAAGAAAATATAGCATCCGGTGTTTCTGAGCAAGTCCAAGCTCTAACCAAAGTTAGCTGGGCACAAGACATAAGTATTGTAACCAAGGCGGTTTGTGGGAGATAGACGGGATAGGTATCTAACAGGACAGAAGCAGCCGTAAGTGTAGGCAACTGTACCTGTTTCATTTTCAACACATTCTGAATGTCGCACCAGAAGGTCTTAAGATTAGGACAAGAGAACAACATGTGTGCCTAATCAGCTGAGTCAGCGGAGCATTTGGGGCATTTAGTGCGATCGCTGTAGGTATTATTAGGAGACCATTTAGAGATTCTTTCAGGGGTGTAGTATAACATACAAGTTGTTCTAAATTGTTGGAGTCTTAGACTCGTTTATTGATATTTATCAAGGAGCTCTCTATCTGTTTTGATGTTATATTTGATCCCAATGATCTGCTCCATTTGTCAGCCAGTTTAATATAGTCGTTTGGTTTGAAATCAATTAGGAGTCTATATGCTTCACTTATTACTGACTTATTTTTTAAGGAGTATAAACAAGTCCAAATGTCGCATTCAGAAACTTCCGAAATTTGTTTTTTGTTAATCAGGTAATCATGTAGCTGTAAGTGTTTGTACATCATATTTTCGGGTAGGTCGTACAACGATTTGAGAGTATTAAAGTTTAAGAATCCTTGTGTGCCATATAAGTCCCATAGAACGGTAATTCCTGATCTAAACCAGTCATGTGCGATGTTGTCATTAAAAATACTTGGAAGACCCGGATTGCCCCACAGCGGTAGTTTTGAATGGAAAAAGCTAGTTTTACAAAAGGTGAGTATATTGCCCCAGATCTTTATTATGTCTCTTGCGGTCTTAAATCTAACCCTTTTGTAGTAGTTGGGTCGTTGGCTCTCAACAGAAACATATTTGAGTCAGATTTTAACATAAAAGAATGGAAGAACAATGCCCTTCCTCCATTAAGTAAAGAACGAAGGCGAATAACAAAAGCGGACCAAAAATACAATTTGAAGTCAGGAAAATTAAGCCCTCCCTCATTCGTGTTATTTTTCATAAGATTCAGTGACCTTCTCCCTTTTTTATAACCCCAGATGAAGCTACTAAGTGCTCCATCGAGTTTCTTGAAAAATGTATTATTTATCGCTAATGGAATAGAACGAAATAAATACACATATTTAGGCAATACCTTCATCTTAATTCTGCCAATTAAATTCAGAGTTAATCTATGGCATTTTTTTTATAATAGACTAGTGGATTTGGTTAATTCGTTATAGTTTATATTGTTAATTTCCTGTAGTTTGGCAGTTATTTTCACCCCTATGCAAGTAGCAATTTTGCAGATCTCAGGTACTATCACGGCTGGAGTATAGTTAGCAATAACTTGTGTTTTTTGTAGATTAAGTTTATAGCCAGACACCTTCCCAAATTTTCCGGCCTCTAGGGCAATTCCCTTTAGTGCCTCGACGATATCTTCTGAATAAACCGCGATATCGTCGGCATATGCTGTGATTTTTAACTCCTGTGAGCCTGATCTAAAGGGTACGATCTGGATTTGGGACTGAAGAGCAAACAAAAAAGGTTCTAGTGAGAGGGCAAATAAAAGAGGTGATAGGGGACATCCCTGATGGGTTCCACCTTGGATTGAGAAGTCTGAAGATATCAGCCCCCCATAGCTAGTATAAGCCGTTGGGTTGTCATACAATGCTTGTATGCACCACAAGAATTGTCCCCCAAACCCTATTTTAGACAGTACGTACCAGAGAAAGTCCCACCCCACTCGGTCGAAAGCCTTCTCAGCATCTAATAGAATCATACTGAGTGGGGTGGATTCAGTCTCTTCTACATCAAATGCTGTAATGGCCATATTAACATGTATAGTGGTATCTCTCCCAATTATAAACCCATGTTGCTGTGGATTAATAATTTGAAGCATGATAGGGGCTAATCTCAATGCTAAAATTTTTTCAAATATTTTTGTCTCCGTATTTATCAGAGAGATAGGGGGATATGACCCTCTCTCTTCCTTCGGCTTGTCTTTCTTCAGAAAAAATATTATTTTCGCCCTATTTCAGGATTTGGGAGCTTTTCCATTTGAGCCTACAGATTGAATAACTTTCAACAGTAGATGTTCTAATTCCTCTGAGCATGATTTGTATATCTCTAAAGGTATAGTGTCTTCCCCTGCCGCTTTTCCTATAGGTAATAGAGCTATGGCTTGATGTAGTTCCGCCATAGTTATATCGTCAGATAATGAATCTATCTCTAGGATATTCTGAGTGTCTACTATATGCTCTTCAACATATTTCTGTATGTCGTCTAAATTAGTCTCCAATTCTGGAGTATATAGGGTTCTATAAAAATCAGCAAATTGTTCTAAGATGTCTTGTGGTTGATTATAGATCTTGTTACCAGCCCCCCGAATGTTAGTAATTGTAGAGTTTGCTCTATCCTCTGCAACTTTGTAAGCCAGGATTTTTTCAATTTTGTTCCCCCACCCTCATATTGTGTTATTTTAAATTTGTGTATATTGTTGATACTTTTCTGAATAAATTTAGTCTTAATTTGTTTTTTTATTGAACAAGGTTTAAGGCCAATTTCTGTAATTGTTGATAAATTTGATCGGAGTGCTGAGGACAGTAGTTCTTCTTGGGAGGTTATTTTTGAAATCAATAAGTCATTGCTTTTTTTATGTTCTAAATTTTGTCTAATCACGTAAGCCTGAGTGAAACCCCTAATGCTTGCCTTACAAGCGTCCCATACCGTACAAAGTGAAGCTGAGTTTATGTTTATGTCTATAAATTCAGTAAGATGTGATTTTAGCTGCGTCATGTAGCGTGTATTTGAAACTAAGTGTCTGGGAAAGGAAAATGGTCTGGGAGAGGCCCTGGTATGTGCTGTTGTAAATATCAGTATTATTGCATTGTGATCAGAGGAGATTCGGGGGCATAGGACCATGGAGCTAACTTTCAATAGATTATCACTTATTAATGCCATGTCTAACCTTGAGCATAGTTTATGAGGCGCGGAAGAGTAAGTATACCCCGGTATTTTTGGGCATAAATATCGCCAAGTGTCTTTGATGTTATGGATGCGGCATAGATCAAGGATAGACGACCTGGTTTTGTGCATCCTTTGATAGCTGTCAGACCTAGTTATGTCTATTCTGTAGTCCATGATACAATTAAAATCTCCCATGATGATAAGTTCTCCCTCCCAATCCAAGAGTTTAATGTTCAATTGGTCAAAAAGAATAGGCCCGTCTATATTGGGGCCGTAAACCACGCATAGAACATATTTGAGATTCTCGAAGCTAATCTGCGCTATTGCCCACCTACCACCCTTACCACAGGAAGTTTGTATTATTTCAGCCCTAAATCGCCTGCCCTTGAGGATAGCAACCCCTCTTGTGGAGTGCCCAACATGTTTTTAATTTAACTATTAATTTCTATAGGAAATCCTTGAACGATCCACGAAAATGGCCCCATGCTGAATTCAGAATGTTGTTTACTTTTCGAAAATGTATAGATTCCTGGGATCCACCATTCACACCAATTTATACCAAAAACTGGGAGGAGTATGAAAGCAAAAAAGTATAAAAAATCAACCATGTCCCAGTAAAATTCCAAAACTGTGTGTTGAAAAATGTGATTTTCCTAATTTAAATATGCCTGTTTTTGAAGACTGGGAAGATTGTGATTTTAACACGACAGGCCCTTTTGTTGATGGCATTTGTAGGAAAAAAATACACACTCTCTTCTGCAGCACCTTTTTCCCACTTTTCTCCAAAAACCCAAACTTTATCTATGTTTTAACTTTGTCTCAGTATCCTTCTGGGGAATCCACAAACCCTAGGTGTGATGTAAAGCATCCGCATTAACTCAATAAGTGCTCTCTACCCAAGTAACATTTGTTTGGCTGTTTACCCACGAAATTTCTTAACAATATGTACCTATATAAATAGATGATCGTATATTAGAATGTTGATTAAAATGTCCTTAGACTATTGGAAAGTCAAGTACAAATAGAAGATCTGATCTAATAAGATCAACTGTGTATTTTTAAAGGCAAAATTATATTCAGTAGGTTTGGGTTTACAGATTTCATTGATCAAATACTTTCTTGTATGATTTCTCTCTAGTCAGTAAATGATTTCAGATGTAATTCTTTAAATTTGATGACTAGTCATGTTTTTCTCATGAATTGCATATGTGTTTTGATAATAAACAGAGAACGTTTTTGATGTTGAAATAAGATAATCACAGTACATTTTGGTTAACTGAGATCTCTTAAAATCTGATGTTTGTTTGTATTGTGAATGTTTTTGTTTCTGACACTAGTTTTCTCGTTATTGTTTGTATTGGGTTGTCACAAAGGTGTAGTAAATTTGTAAATATATAATAGATTTGTAACTGTAAATATTTATATTTCAGATTACATTTTGGTCCTATACAGTGCATAATTGACATCAGTCCTGAGGATGGTCTCGAAAAGTGTCCTTTAGGAGACCGAAACGTCGACCTTCATCTTATCCCTGCATTGTCTTATTTATTCTGACTTTGGGATAGGTGTTTTTAGGTTCTGTTGGGTAACTTATCAATTTATCTTTTTATGTACCTGCAGTCCTAATCGCTCTTTGAATTATCTTCATCTGTATATGAAATTATTTACCTTTTTGATTTTTTGATCAATTCTATTTTTCTGATACACCTTTGTGTTTGTTGTTTATATGTTGTCTATGTGTCAAGACCTTATAGAGGCTATTTAAATAATTAAGCATACATTGTTTGATGTATCGATTGCACGTAAGGATTATTCATTTATCCTCCCAAATCAGCTTGAAATAACAATCGGTATTGAAACAGACTCCCTTGAAGGCATCTATACCCCTCTATCTTATCACCCAAGCCCTCAAGGGTATTTTGGGTTGCTCACTTTTTGTTGATAATTCTTGGCATTGTGGCAGGCGGTGCTGAGTGCAATGCTGCATGCGCCCGCCAGTGTGGCGGGCTCATCGTAATGTCCCCCACGGGACCCCCACCCTTATGGCGGGCTTTCCCTTTTTGCGTCGGGATGGCGGCCGGACAAAGTCCGCCCGCCATCCTAATGTGCCCTTAAGTGTTATAGTGGCTTTCTTCAAACAGGGGTGCTCATAAGCTTGTGCGTGGGAGGAACTGACACACTATAAAAAGAAAGGATCTGACTTTTTTTTCTAGGTTGAGTGATAAGGGATATAGAGAATTCTTCGGTGGTATGGAGGATATGTCTTCTGGAGCAGCAAAGGGTAATAGAAGGCCAGCTATTCAATGCTGTTTTTATTTCAAGTGTGGATATGTTATGTTCAGAGGATGGTGTTGTGGAAGCCAATCCTGTAAAAAAAAATTTTGATATTTTATTTGAAAAAAGTTAATAAGTACTTGGCTTTGGTCTCCTGAGACATGGTACTGGTTATTGGTGTCTGCCTTTTTGTTTTACACAATGTTGAAGAGTTTCCATGCTCATTCTTTGCAGATTATATGTGGACTTTTTCAAATGAAACTTTAGATCTTAGTATCATTTTAGTAGCTCAAGCTGTTTGGTCAAGGTTCTTATGGTGGGTTGTATGCCTTTGGTTTCCAGTTTAAGCATGTTGTATGTTTCTGTCTTTAGAAATTCCTCTTTTATCAAGTTTTTGGGTGTTATATGCAAGTGCACCCATAATTTAAAGTACAGTGGCATTGTAATGTTGAACTAGTACTTAGGCATTCAAGTCAGCATGCTTTGAGCAAATGGCTTTGGAGACAGCAGACAGGTCTAAATCTTCCAATTAAATAAATAATATGTGTATTGTACCGGCAGCCCATAACGCAAGGAGAATGGTACTTAAAATGTGGGGACATAAACTAATCATTTTAACATGTCTTTTTTGTGGCTAGTTCCTACAATTTATTTTTACGGTAGTAGATTGGCTGGCCTATAACAAAACACTGGAAAGCAATGTTAAATATTGATTTTCCTATAACAAGTCAGGGAACAGCAAGAAATATCATTTAGAAGCTCTTAAAATCAAATCAATTTGTTTATTGTGTAGATAAGAACATCCTTAACAAATAATGCAGACAAAATAATTTGAAACAAGTAATAGTAAACAGGGTGGATGTTAAGGCAAATACATGAGTGAATCCTTTGGTAGTGGGAGTTCATTTCCTGATATTAAATTTATTTTATTCATGACAACTTGGAAAGAATCACTTTTAAAAATGGCATGAATCGGTTGGCCAGCCACATGCAACGGATTAAAACATTTCTTTATTGCTTATGAGCAAATGCTGATGCCTTATCATCTGAATGAAGGAGTGATAGGTCTTGGCTGTTCATTCATTAGGCTTGGGCAGCTGCAGATTATGTTGTCCAGGCATTACTTCCAGTAAGAGCAGAAGCAAAAACCTTTTGAAGAATGTGTATATTTCCATTGTTGTCATTGTTCATCTAGATTGAATCAAAGCAATCTTGCTATTGCCATTTCCAGTTTAAATTGGCATGATGTTGAATCTGCGAAGTGGTATGACAGGATGGTAGTTGATTTAAAAAATGAGTTAATAAGATGTTAACATGATTTAAAGTATAATAGGGTGAGGTGTCGGTGATAAAGGAGTAGAAGTGCAGTTCTTTTTTTGCTAGGAGTTTGAATTGAGCCCACAAAAAAGATTCATCCCACACCCCTTGCTATGTAATTGATTTTTTCAATGGGTCGTAGTGAGATTTTTTAAACAGGTTACAGATGATTAGCTCATCCCATAAGCCATATCTCAGTGAACCCTATTGAGCCCTCTTGCAATGTTGACGTCCTGACACCTAAATAAACTGATTACTTAGATTAAATCCCAGCCTCATTTGTGCTTGAGCATTAGATGTGGATAAAGAAAATATCTGTTGTCTCTCCAGAGAAGTAGGAAACACTTCACAATTGTAACATAGCAGTGGCATGAAACTACCTTTAATTACATTGAACTGAGACTTTCATACGGGACTTGTTAGATTGCAGGCCATCTTATGGAAGCCATAATGCAGCCCACTGCTTTCTTTTGAATTACATTTTTTTTTTGTCTCTGAAAATAACTATTACTGTTGAACCAAATGACTATTTACTTGTAGGATTCTGCTTTTCTGAATATATCTTTGTTGACATTCCTACGGACATTATTTTCAATGTATAGAACTTTATTTTGTAATTGTCTGTGTAGAGCCTGAATGGCCCACAGAAGCATCTTGTTGATTCGAGGCCTAAAAGTTAAAGCTAAACTTTATTTATTGTGTCAAAGGGCATGCAAAAATCAATGAATTTAATAATATTAAGTGCCAAACTCAATGGTGAAGGTATACTTCTAATACATGTTAAGGAACAGTACATTTTAGAAAACTTACATTTTCTCTTTCTGAAATTCGGGAAGGCTGATTTACATGAGCCTTCCAACTGTCACCTACCTGATAATGTCCCAGGAATGTGACAACTGCACCAATATTAAAGACGGATGCATATATTTTGGGGAGACGTTTGTGTTCTTCTGTCAGGATGGCCAATTGGGCTGTGCCTTGAAACTAAATTTAATAAAAGACCTCCTCTCTTTCAGGCACTTGTCACATGACTCATAAACAGTCCCCCTTTGTGTCCTCCTTCCCACAGGGCACGTATTTTGCATATTGATATGAGCTCCGACAAAGAATAGCTCCAGCCATCTATGCAAAGGTTTGCTGCGGGAGTCATCGTAAACAACTTTAAAATTAAAAAGGCAGGATTTGTTATTTAATGCTTTAGCTAATAATTATCATACGTCTCAAGAATAGCTGTAAGGAGTTAGGGTGTCAGAAACTTGCAAATATTGTTGGCAATGCACATCTTGTTGTCGCTGAGCGCTGCATGTCTAACTACTGTCAATTTTGCAAGATGTGTGTTTATCATTTATATAGTACACACTAAACTGAGGATATTAAAAACTTTTATGTCATTAAAAATGCTCCCTGATATGATGTTTAATTTAATTAATATTTATTGCAAACCTATGGTGCCTTGTTCAGAGTGTGGCCTTTTTCCATTTCATTTAGTTAGTTTGTCTTACAAACCTTCGCACATATTAATGATAGAACAATTGATTTTGTTGCTGCTTGGTTAATGCTCCATTCAAACCTTCCGAGCTTGCAGTTTTCCACTGCCAATGCACAAATTATAGTCCCGCCCTCAGCTGTTTCATGAGCGGCTTCTCACCCACAGCATTGCTTCAGTGCTTCGGCACTCCTTTGGCTTCTCTCTATCATATCCAGGATATTTTTCATTGTCTTACCAATTAATTTTTCAACTGTATTACATTTGTTGTTTACATATTTACCTTAAGGTAATCTTCCTTTTGACACGTCATTGGTATTTCAAGCAAGATAATTAGTGAGCTCTATTTAAAAGATATAGGGCCATTTGTATCAAAATGTTGTTTTGCGATTCTCAAATTGCAACTTTCTAGGAATCGCAATTTGAGAATCGCAAAAAGATATTTATGGGGGATTTGATAATAATTTTGCAAATTTCACATATTCCTTATTAGCGAACCGCAAATTGAGATTCGCAAAAAAGGAATACCTTCCCATTCATTCCTACGAGCTAGGGGGCGCACATACATGAGCTAAGGGCATGTATGTGCGCCACATGGCACTTTGAAAAATGCAAAAAAGCGCATTTTTCAAAGAAATCGCAAATTACCACCAACTTGAAGTTGTTGGTAATGTGCAATTCCTTACTGCCAAATTGCACTTTTTCTGTGTTTCCTGCATTGCATATAAGGATTTGCAATTTGGAATTCCTTAAATGCAATCGCAAAATAGGGAAACACAAATTTAGAGATTTCTTATTTTGCGAGTGGTTTTCTTTCTCATACATTGCACACAGCTGAATTGCGATCACAAACACGAACATTCTGTGAATTTTTGCGTTTGCGATCGCAATTTAGATTGATACATAAGCCCCATATTCTGTATGAATTGATTGTCCTTCATCCTGACAATTTTCAAAGTTCTTAAATATAAAATATATCATTATTCAATGAATGAACTGTTCTTTTTTACAGGTGGCTGCAAAGGTTTTTTGCTATAATACAACACTACTCATACATAATAAATGAGGTGACAACATTAAAGCATCAAAGAGGAGTCTGTTAGTGATTTTTGAAATTTCCTTTTGTATAAATACATGACATTTCAAGAAAACGTAATCAACTTACAGGCAAATCTGGAATTCACTGCTATATTTTATATAAAAAAATGCATCAATTTCAAACGTGACGAATAAACAAAAGAGCAGTGAGTGGTAACAGCTCGTGTTGTCGTCGTTCCCGCACTCCTGAGCGATAATTTTTTTGTGACATGGCATAATCGCTTAATTTAGGTAGTTTTACTTCATGAGTTTAAGGTGTGGCCTAGAGTTGTGTATCATAGTGTAACATCGACTGTGAGCTGCTGGTCACAATTTCGAATCTGGACAAGGCAGATCCTGCAAATGCAGTCCCACAAAATTGAGTTATAGTGTAATCTGTTATTTATAGTTGGTAATCTTGACTGCAGGGCTATAAGGATAAACACGTTATTATTAACACTTTACCATTCAAAAGTCAAGCAATCTCTACTCAGTAGCAACCTATTGCAACCCTGCAACAATCCTAGATTCAATGCCGAGGAACTTCCACTGCTCTGTATCCTTCTGAAGTGACTTTTTTCTGCATATACATTTCTTATCAGAAAACAAAAATATAATGGCATATTTGTCTTTCTCAAGGAGAGCTACCTAACACAGCAACACCAGAGAAGAGAGCAGTCCAACACTGACACTTCCCGTCAGTATATACTCAATGTAAGGAAACTACGTCCCTAGATAGACCGCTGAGATAAGCATTGCCTACCACAAAGAAAGCTCTGAGAACAGTCCCACCCAGCTGAACCACCTCAAACAAGAGCATCTACACACCTACTTAAAGGAGCACACTCTCAAATAAACCCTAAATGCAGAGCACCTTTAGACATTGACAATTCCAAGGACAGCATACTGCCACAAATGCCACTTACAAATGCACCCTACCAAAGAGAGAACTAACTAACCTAGTTAAACTCAATACATGTAGTTTCATGTAAAACAAACACAAAATGCAGGTGTGTGTACCTGTGTTTTCATGAGTTATCACATTAAAGCCAGACACAGTGGCGACACTGCTGGTTATATTAACATGTAAAGGGAACAATAACATGGGGAAACTCTGTTATATCTAGTCTGATCAAATAGCGAGAGATAGACAAGTAGTCAACCATGTAAAAATGTTGTACATTTATTAGACTTGTGAAAATGCTAGGTTGCAGTAAAGTAGCAAATCAATACTTTTTATTCCAGTTTTACATTTTGAACCAAAAGTCTTGAAGTCAAAAGTGACTGACAGGTTGATGTCTACTTATGTTTACAGTGAGACAATTTTTGTGCTCAATAATATTGGCATTATGTGGAGCCAGATACAACTGAAACTTACCAACAATAAGTCAGATTGCCAAATGGAAGTATCAAAAAGGAGGTACCTGAGTAAAATTATTGTTGAGAGTTGATGTAAAAGAACAAAAGAACATGCTGCTGGTTTTCTCTATTTAGAGAAACTGGTCTTTCCCAACCCTTTCCTCAGGGCTTGCTTTATCTCCTGGTTTCGAAAGCTGTAAATTAGTGGGTTAAGCATAGGAATTATAACCATATAGAAGACTGATGCCACATAGTCATTGGCCATTGAGTGGCTTGCACTGGGCTTGGCATACATAAAAACAAGTGTGCCAAAAAACAATGTGACACAGACAAAATGTGAGGAACAAGTGGAGACTGTTTTCTTCCTCCCATTGGAGGAACTTATCCCTAGAATAGCAGACACTATATAGGCGTATGATATAAGGATGATGATTAGAGATATCACAATAAGTCCACCTGCCATCGAAATCAGCACCACTTCATTGATGGTGGTATCAGAGCAAGCGAGCTTCAAGAGCGCAGGGACATCACAGAAGAAATGACTGATCCTATTGTCCTTGCAAAAGGGTAGAGTAAAGGTGAAAACTGAATGTGTTAGTGAATTGATGACAGCAATCACACCTATGCCAACAAGAAGATAGAGACAGGTTCTATTGTTCATTATGACAGGATAGAGCAAGGGATTACAGATAGCTGTGTACCGATCATAGGCCATCACGGCCATCACAAAAACATCTGCAGTTCCAACTACAATTGATGAAAACATTTGTATTGCGCACCCTGTTAATGAAATGCTCTTCCCCATCCATAGACAGATGGCCAAAATGTTGGGGACAGCTACAGAGGAAATAGAGATATCTACAATGGCCAAACTGCAGAGCAAAAAGTACATGGGGCTGTGAAGGTTATGGTTCACTGTGATCAATACCATGATCCCAATATTGCAAAAAAGGGTAGTGCTATAGACCAGGAGGAAGGAACAAAACAGAGGAACCTGCAGTTCTGGGTCTTCTGTAAGTCCTGAAAGAATGAACTCCATCACACGGGTGCTGTTGACTGTTGGCATGGTTGTCGACAATAGAGCCTAAAAGGAAAGAAAAGAGAGATGTGAAATTCTATATAGAACTGCTGAGCATCAATAGTTATGTTATCTATTGATATCAATATTGTAATGTTGTAAGCAAAGAGTGTTATGGTTGAGAGACTTTGTACCATGCCCATTACCCCAGGTGGTGTCATTGTGTTAGTTCTGCACAACTATGCTCAAAGATGTGTGGTGAAACAGCATGACACCAGCATCATTTTCACACGTTTATGGATGTAAATAGTAAGGGCCTGATCTAGCATTTGACGGACAGGGTACAGTCTGTCAGGGTGGTGGAAGATATTACGTCTGCCACCCAGATAGCCTACTGTCACCCATATGTTGGGTTCACAATTGTCACAGCAAACATCCCTGTATCTTGATAGGAACAGCTGTCAAGGTAGTTTCTATCATGGTACAAGAACTTTAATGGTTGGTGACCATTGGTTATTATAGCCGTTAACCAAACTGAAAGATTTTGATTTTTCAAAACAAACTCTTAAAGTGGGACGTTGAAAAACGAATAATGAATGTCTCCCACACCAAAGGTATTTTCCCCTCTGCGTGTGAGGTCAAAAGTTATTTGTTTCTTTCCTCCACCATCAGGTCCTACCTGGTAGTGATAGGCAGAAAAAAGGACATAACACTATCCACTCTAAATAATGCATGCATTGTAAAGCCCTTTCTCCTATTTCACCTCCTCCCACAGGCTATGGGCTGGGACTCCATTGACAGAAGGTGACAGTTCTTTTACATCTAAAGTCGAGTTGAGCAGCAGAGGGAGCTAGTGAGCATCGTGAACGCGAGGACGTGAGGACGCCATTCTGACCTGATCGGCTGGCTGCGGGCTGTCTGTTTGTGGTCCCAAGGTTTGGGTGAGGCTGTTGCTTTGCCCTGGCCTGGCTTGGCTTAGAGACCTGGGGCACGGGGGCTGCCACAACCCATGTACCGCTGTACCCACTCTGACGTCTGGCGTTGCCGTGCCACCACCGCCGCACCCCACGCAGTTGGCGGGCGCGGCTCTGCGGCTCTGTGGCTCTGCGGCTCTGCGGCTCCACAGCCGGATCAAGCTGGCGAGTGTGGAACATGGGCGGCAGCATGCCGCAGGCTGCCAGTAAAAGTTAAATAAGTCGGGTTTGGAGCGGTGAGCAGGGAGCTGTGACCTGGGTGCGGGTAGCAGGTCTATGATACCGCATACCCGTAAGGACATCTGAAACGAGTTAAAAGCGGACAGGATGCTGCAGTGGCTCCTAAGGAAGAGCACTAAGGAGTGCTAAGGAGCAAAAGTGAGTCGCTACTTCGGAGGATCACCATTTTGCATAGCTCAAGGACCCCCCAGCAAAGCTTATTTTCTTTCTTTGCTTACTTTTGCCTATTTGTCATACTTGCTGAATCTTGCTGAATCTTGCTGGACAAATGGCAAAAAACGGGAAAACAACAGTAAAAGGAATTGGTATTGTGACAACAGAGCCAGTGAGCCAGTGAGCCTGCTTCCCTTTGCCTGGTGCTCTCCTCCTCAACAGTCACAACTCAGTGAGTACAATTGGGGTGACTGTGAACTGTGAACTGCTTACTGTGAATCTGTGAACTGTGAACTGTGTACTGCGTACTGTGGGAGCTGCAGGGGGGAGAAAGGTCTCGGAAAGTCTCGGAAAGTTCTACGAAAAACCTGGTTAACTTGGATAACCTGGTCCTTGTGAGCTAGGTGGATAACATAAAGGGTCACCATTATCTCACCGAGGACCCTTGCTATATTTGCTATATTACTACAGTGCTCAGCGTTTCCTTCCCGCCCTTGTCCTTGCTCCCTCCCTGACGGCAGCTGTCCATTATCTATAGGGCAGACGGGCCTGGTAGGGTGAGCACCCAAGGGTGACCCAAGACGTGTAGCAAATTTGAGCGGTCATCAGAGGAGGGTATATATACCACCCAGTTTCTTTCCCTCCGACAAACTTGGATATTGGAGAAGCCTGCCCACGATTCTTATTGAAAAGTTAAAAGAATAAGAAATCAGGGGGTCGAGGGCTTGCACCGGTGGAACGCAGGTGGGACGCAGGTTGTATGTAGGCGTGAGCGCGGAGATACGACCTGGGAAAACAACGCCAATGCAAATTGAAGATTCCCTGGTACACAGCAGCCCACAGGTGGTGTCAGGCTGTAAGTGGATTGAATGCAGGAGTGAGAGCTGAGAAAAAGTAGCGCTGTGAGACCAACGCTGCTGTAACTCACAGGCCTCAAGTCTAGAACAATCGTGTGTTTGCCAGATAAGAACTTTTTATCTGCAATAAACTGTTAGCAGTGGCTTGAAATCTAACTGAATTGTGCATACTGCCCTTGCCAAAACTGGGGACTGGGGGTAAAGTGCAGACTTTATAGGAAGAATATAAGGAAATATGCGCTCTGGCAAAGTGAGAACAACGGGAACAACTGTCAGATGTATAAAGAAAATACAACAGCCGAAGGTGAAAGCAAATATTGCAGGAGCAAATCAAACTTTAATTTCCGCAATAGCCGGATAAGTTTGAATTCATGAAAGATCCAGCTGGTGCTCTTATCACTATGCATAAGGATAGGGAAAACGATAAACTTCAAACTCCAAAAAAGCCGACAAGTACGGCAAAATACAGTAGGCAAGACATCCAAAGTACTCCTCAAAACGGAGATTGCAATCTACAAAGGAAGGAGCAGGAATTCCAAATTACAGACCAGGATATCTTAAATGTAACCATCCATCCTGATACAAAAAATGAAAAACCAATTGATCTAGATGATTTTGAAATATTGGATATACAGGATACACAAGACGTACCTATTAAAAGTGGCACTATGGAAACAAAGCTAACAGTAATTCCCATAGAAGTAAATGTGGAAATTATGAAAAAACCTCAGTCATCAGTTGATGAAAACAAGACCAAATCAACTAGTACACTAAATCATAATACTGGGTATGATAAAAAAGAAGAAAATGAAATGCTGAAAATGTGGCAAAATAATAAAATAATTGAGGATGTGTTCTCAAAAGCAAACACCTTCCTTACATCAGATTGTACCTCACTAACGGAATAAATAAACGGAAGGTCAACTGAAAGTGATCTAAAAGAAACAAAAATGGTGGATGTTGGAATAAATTGGGACATATTCTATCAAACATCGACACTGACTCTAGAAGCGTTAAAATACCAATCGAACAAGATGGACATTCAGATAGACCTACTCACAATGATGGCAAATGCAGTTACAGGGATAGATAACAAACTTGCACAGTTTAACAATCTGATAATCAGAGTCCAAAATGATAAACAAAAAACGGACATTGAATGTATTTGCACCCCACTTATGGATAATCTTGTAGCAATACCTAATGTTTTGCATACCATAATAGAAGACACAAAAAAGGCTATAAAAAAAGAAAATGGCCAGGAAGTGAACATAAGGAAATATAAATGGGAAGAGACGGAAATAGCAAAAAAGGAAGAAAAGAATTCCACGTCAATAGTGGATAAAGAAGAAATAACAACATTGAGGATGTCCCAGAAAAAAGAAATGTACAGGATGAAAGAGGCTTGTCAATAGAAACCCAACAAAGGGATGAAACACAAGAGGAAACAACTAGTATAGTAACAAAGGTAGATTATGATTGTAAAGAACATGACCCAAACGGTTATATTATGTCAAAACGACAAAGGAAAAAACTACACAAAGCAAGGAAAAATCAAAAGCCTAACTATTATAAGTATGAGGAGTCAACAAAAACTGATGGTACAACAAAAAATAATGGATTGCAACGAGAAAAATCAACTGAAGAAAAAACTTCTCGAATAACTAAAAATGAGCCTAAAAAAGTATTCCCAATATTCGTACAAAAACCATTACTGGAACAAGCAACTGATAAAGAGGCCAAAAAAAGACAAGAAGTGATGAAAAAAAAAACAAATGGCTACAACTAATCCACCACTGATTACAGAAAAAATAAAGGAAGATGAAATCCAGGAGGCCAATTTAAAATACGACCAAAGGAATGGAATGATTGACAGTATGCCATTAAAAATAACTATAAAACCAAGTGAGCAACAATATCAGCATCACAATGTGAACACAGAATCAGGTTTGAAAGTCAACAAGAATGATGTAGCAAGATTGAGTATAGAAAGAACAGTAGAGCCTAAAATCAAATTTCCGTACTGGGATCATCTGGTAATTGAAAAACTGGAAGGAGAAAAATTAATTAGATACAGAACAAATCACATAACGGAAGCCTCACACAAAGAAAACCAACTGACAGTTGAGAAAATACAGCTCATGTTTAAACCTGAATATGAATCCAGAGGTAGATATGACACATTGAATAGAGGGAACATCCTTAGATTATTAAAATCAATTCCAGCCTTAGACAACATCAAGAACGATGATATTAATTCTATTGAATTCATTGCCGACAAGAATAGTACCCAAGAACTGACACTGGTCACATTAAAATCTATGTCAATAGCAGACCAAATATTAACCCCATGCGCGCTACGCCTTTTCCCGCTGTGCGCTGAGTTTTTAAAATACCCGCGGTTCATGACGAGCTCGGCTCTTTATGAGCGTACGACAGGCGTAACTCATGACGAGCTGTGCTCGTCATGAGCGTCGAAGGGGTTAAAAGAGTTTTCAACATTTAAGGCCTGGGGAATATTTATCACAAAACAGGAGCCGGAAGTCTATCCTACTACATTTATTAATGAGACAAATCTGGTCCTAACAGAAAAAAATACCAAACAAAAAGGAACAGTGTTAAGGAATGCCCGGGGGAGATCCATTAGCACATCAAGAGTGGCATCACCACCTTCCACAACAGAAACAACTTCACGAATAAATGAAAAATGGATTGCACAGGCTCTGCATAGTAATATAGAACAATGAAGGAATAACATTCCAATCCCCCAAACAAGAGTTGAGAATGTGTTCATGGAACATAAACTAAGAAGGGACAAAGCTCTCCAATGCACCAATAAGGTCTACTCCTTTACCCTGTCACATCTTATTCCTCCAGGAAACCTGGGAAGCGCACCCTTTTGTATTGGAGGGTTATGTAGGATACTATGAAACCGCAAGTAAAATTCATAGGTATGGACGCCAGAGTAGGGGGTTAGCAACTTTTATTTCCAGTAGCATACAAGCTGAACATGAGCAACTTGTAACACACAGTAAAAACATACTTATAGTTAGACTGAAATATAAAAGTACAGACCAAAAGGATAGGTCATTAATTATGATCAATGTATATATCCATCCAACAAAAACAAGTAGAGCAACCATATGTGAAACCCTAAACACCATATTATTGGAACAAATCCTGGAAAATCCATTAGTGGACTATGTGATGACTGGGGATTTTAACCTTAATTTACTAATACCATTCATAAAGGATGATGTCTCACAATCACAAGACCTTCAGTGGTCAATTCCGCAGCAGGACTATCAAGGAGTCATGATTAACCAGGCACGAAACCAAATTAGTATAACATCCATTAAGGATATAGAAGCATTGGGATTGCGAGTCCTTAATGGCCGATTTAAAGAGGATACACCCCCGCATACACGTATATCGCACATAATGCAAGCACTAGGATCGACTATACAATGGTTTTACTCAACATATTTCAAAACATAAACTCTTATGAGTTGGAGATAGTGACCATTGCCAGCAGATAATAACTATCAACATTAGACACAATATTAACCAACCGTACCATACTGTGCCGGGGTGTACTGGAACAATAAACTATAAAAAACTAATTTGGACTAATCTGAATAAGGATAGTATGAATGAAAAAGTTGAGAACATTATAAAGAGATGCTTTACTGAAAATACGACGGAAACAGCAGTTGAACAGTGGGTGGAATTCACTAAGAAAATAGTGAAACCCCAAACCCAGGTTAACCCCAACAAAAGGAATGTAAAATGGAAAGAAGAAGGAAAGGACTCATATATGAATCTTCCGTATACAATAGCAAAGTTAAAAAGAGCCCAAAACAGAATAAGAAGACAAATAAAAACCACAGTAACGAATGAGGAAATCTTGAACAATCTAAAAGCATTAAATCAATCCCTGAAGAAGCTAACATGGAATGAGAAATATCAAGCTAAACAAGAAATGTGGTCTAAATTATTTCATTCAAGCAAGCAAGCAAACGCAAGAGAATTTTGGAAAATTATAAACAAATTAGTACGGCCGAACAAATTGGTAGTTTCATCAACTTTAACAGAGCATTAATGGGCTACTTTTCTTGAAAAGCATCTAAACAGTAAGGGAGCTACAAAAATCATTGTGAACATACAACAGAGCTCTATAATAAGTGATGAGATGCAAGAACAATTCATAATCTCAAAAGAACAATTAGTAAAATTAATAAAGAAGCAGAAAGATGGGGCACCAGGCCCCAATGGGATACCATTTGCCCTTTTTAAAGAAAACCCGGACCTTTGGTCGAGCTATTTGGAAAAGGTATTCAAAGAAGTTATAGAGACAGACAACATCCCTGAGTCCTGGCGAGGATCTCTGATTTCCCCCATCTTCAAGAAAGGCAATTGGGCGCTTGCGGAGAACTACAAACTCATCACTCTACTACTAATTAAACTAAATGAATGGGTAAAAGAAAACAAGATTTTGCCATTGAATCAAACTGGTTTTATTAAGGGACTTTGAACAATGACAAACATTATGGCGTTATCACTAATAATTGAAAAATCACTCAGAGTAAAACAGCCCTTGTATCTGTGCTTTGTAGATTTTAAATCTGCTTTTAACTGCGTGCAAAGGAATTTATTGTGGAAAAAAATTATTGAAAAAGACATTCCAATTGATCTATTAAGACTGTTTCAATTGTTACACAGTAAAAACCTGGGTAAGAGTAAGGATGGGGGATGGCTGATCATTAACAAAGGAGATTCCAGCAACAGAAGGGCTAAAGCAGGGATGTGTGCTGGCCCCCCTCCTTTTTAATCTATTCCTAGGAGATCTATCAGGGAACCTTGACAAACTTAATGCACATCCTCCGAAGTTAGGGGATAAACTGATATCTAACCTAATGTATGCAGATGACGCCATCCTTTTAAGCCATACTAAAATCGGTCTTCGGCGCTTAATTAACAGAACGGTTTTGTATGCTCAGGAAAATGGAATGGTAATAAATGAAACCAAAACAAAAATCATGGTGGTCACTAGGAACATAAAACTGAGACAAACAAATAAATGGTATATGGAAAATACCCAACTGGAACAAATAGAAGTGTACAAGTACAGTGCACAAAAATCAGGTGTTAAGGGTAACTGGCGCTCATATAGTATATAACATACAAATCTTGAAGTGTACAAGTATTTGGGTGTACTATTTGACCAGAAAGGAAATTATCAACTACAAAAACTGGACATACAAAGAAAAGCTAACTCACTAACTGCAGCATTCAAGATAGCACAGAAATCGCTCGGAAATCTGACCTATCGCCTGCTTTTGAAAATTATAGTGGCTAAATTGCTCCCAACAATAACATATGGTAGTGAGGCATTAATGGGGACGGATGCAGAATTGATAAACAAGGTCCTTTCCAAAACATATAAAACTCTCTTCTATCTCCCAAATAATGCTTCACCAGCACAAATTAGACTGGAGTTCGGGTTAAACAATCAAGTTTTTGCAAGAAAAGGCCAATTTATTAAAATGTGGTATAGGATCAAAAATGACCATGATAATCATATATCTCAGGTACTTTGGCAAGAAATAAATAAGAATATGAGATCAGTTGCATGGAAATATCTCAATGATGCAGTAGAAGAGTTTGCACTAACGCCAATCTTGAATAATATGATAAGCAATGGATCCTTTAAAAAAATAGTAAATCGAACAACAAACCAACTATCACTTGTAAACGAAAAAGATACGCTGGCAAAAAGAAAACATTTGTGGCCAGTAATAAATGGATACGAAAAAAAAGAAAGTACAAGAATACTTGGAGATACCTTGGTCTGAAAAAAGTAAACAATGTCTTGTGAGAGCAAGATTTGGAATTCTACCAGGCCTTAGTCACGCCCCGCCGTGGAAAAAAACCAACAGCAGCACATTGTGTAGACTTTGTAAAGGTGGAGAACAGAATATTGTCCACCTCTTATGTATCTGTCCTGGACTCCGTAACGAAAGATGCGCATTACTTAAACCTCACTTTGATATGCGTGGAACAAGGACATGTAGACAGGCATTGAAAGTCTGTCTTCATTCGAATGATATAGTAATGAACGCTGCCTTTGTAAAGTTCCAAAAGATAGCATCTATAAAACTGTGAGAATAAATTAGAAAAAATGCTTTTATGAATATTTTTAAAAAAAATGTTTAGGATATAATTGCTTTTATTGTATTGTATTTATTGAATATGTCTTTGTACTGGAAATATTGTAAGATTTTAAATAATCAAACAATAAATAATTTACTTACTTACCTCTAAAGAGAATGGGTGGACCATCGATTTTGCGGACAGGATGCTCTGTCAAATTTGTGCTCTGTCCACCAACCTCTAAATATATCCCAAATTCGGCAACCAGAAGGTGAATATACACTTAATTTTCATCGTGAATGCTGAATGTAGGGGAAACAACATAAATTAATGCTGAATACAGATAAAATGCACTAAAGTGAACATTTGCAAACAAACAACAGACTCCGTGTTCAGACAGTGTTGACTTCTATGTTATATTCGTTTCATTGCTTTTTGCACTAGTATAAACAACTGGGTCTACATTATTTGTTTTAATGTTTTGTTCATCTTGGGCAATAACTGTTTGTTTATTGTGGCTAGTGATCAATTTGAAGTCCTCTCTATTTATTTAAATACTTTTTGATAAGGAAAAAACCATCATGTTACAAATGTTTCCATGAATACCAGCCTATAATAAATTACTTCAGTTTACAGTCAAGATGCTAGCCTCTGTTGAAACTAGAATGTGATGATATAAAAACAAGCCACACTGCTACATTGCCTTAGTAAGAAAGGTGTAACAAATTGGATTATTACTTGTGAAGGATGCATGTCCTTTACAAGTAATACATCATCAAATGTAATTTTACTGGGAACTAACTGCTCCATTGTAGCACTTGACTTTCTCAGGGTAGGGTAGCAGAACAGGCCAAGGTCTACTTAGGGGAAGTGGTGTGGGCTAATAACCCCAGCTCGCTGCTACACAACAACACTCAATATAGTATGTCCAGTCAGTGCTTTTCATTTAAAAACACAGCATTGAAACCACTTTGCAAGAGGCTTTCGATAATCTAAGACTCTCCCTCGATGCTAGCAATCTGCCATCTTGGTACTTGTCGATTTGTCAGTCACCTTCGACACCATCTCCCACAGCACACTTATAAATTGTCTATAGGAGATGGGTGTCAGGGTCACCGCATCTAACTGGCTCAGGAGTTACCTGACAGATCGAACTTCGAACGTGCATGTGGGTTCCTTTGTCTCCAGTAGCCAATCCATTGACAAGGGTGTCCCCCATGGCTCTATTCTGAGTCCCACACTCTTACGTGGCACCCCTAGCCAGTGTGATTAAATCACATAGCTTTGATACAGTATTGTATGCTGACGGTACTCAGATACTCAGCTGCTAATCCCACTAGGACCTGATCCGACTGATACCAAACTCCGATTCAGGAAGTGTATGTCTGATATACACACCTGGATGCCTAACAATAATCTGCAACGTAATGCCAGTAAGACGGAAATCATCATCTTCTGCAAAGCACAACCTTTATGGTCGTGCGACTGTTGGCCTTCCAATCCTGGCACATGTCCTTCACCTAAGTCGGTAGTCTGCAACCTAGGAGTGCTGATTGATAATCACCTCTCCTTGACTGACATGTGGCCAGCATTTGTTACGGATTAATGCCCAACCAGCTGTAAGATCTTCAAATGGGTTCCACAGTCATCTCGAATGCCACTGGTTCAAGGATTAATTATCAGTCGCCTCGACTATGGAAACTATTGGAAGTCCCAGTCCTGCACCACTTTCACCAAATGCGAGACCCGGGGCTCCTCTCTCAATGTTAGACCAAGTAAGGACACAGTTTGGGATAGCCCTGCTCATCCCCTTAGTAGCTTGCCAATTATCTCCAAGGCACAAGTGTACAGTATGGAAAACCACACTCACATCAACCCACTGGTGACATCACAAATGGACTCCACACGAGTATTATAAAATAAGTATAAACTTTATGTAAAAAAAGATATACGATCAGACCGCACGATACAAAAGCCAACTTATAGTAAAGGGTAATATTTGTTCCGGCTGGCTGGAAGGTTCCCAACCATCGCTTTCAAAATGCTATGCTGGTCATAATGCTATAATCGCACAGGTTGCAATGGACAAACAATAGTGCGCTGAATAACGATACAATCCTGTACTGGACAAGGGAAAAATAATACAACGTGTAAGGATACACCCCAGTACCTTGTAATGGGAGAACTAATGCAATGCATATCACTACAATCCTGAACTGCATAATGAAGGAATAATGCAATGCGCTACACCCCAATCACGTACTTTGCAATGAAGAATTATTGCAATGCACACCCCTACAATCATGTACTTTGCAATACAGAAATAATGCAACGCAGGCTGCTACAATCCTATACTTTGCAATGGAGCAATAGGGCAATGCACAGAGCTACAATCATCAGGCGTTATACCTCACCGCGGGCCCTTGGAGTATCAAGACACAGCACAAGGCACAGTCGTCTTCAAGCAGGGGGACCCTGAGCACAAAGCACAGTCCCAACAGCCTCTTCCTTGGTTAAAACAGCAAACTGCAAAACAGTTCCAGATCACGAAGCAAGGCTCGGACCTTCCCAGGAGTCTCTTCAGTTGTTCCTTCCTTAGCAGGGGTTCCTCCTGACCACAAAATGGGTCTAAACCTTTTCAGTTCAGGGGTTACAGCTCTCATAGTTATACCACTAAATGTCTTTAAATGTTCATTGTGCTCAGGGGTCCCTGACCCCTGCCTGAATCAGTTCTAGGTGTCTCCCTCCCTGTGTCACCTTTCTCCATTTGATACTGGGGATCTGGCTCCTTAATCACTCAGCAGGAGATGGGTCAATTGTTTTATAGCTGCAATCCCGGCCTCTTAACCTCCCTGGCTTCTCCTCCGCCTACTCTTCAGATGCAGGTCAGCCTGTTGCCATCTTAACCCCTCCCTTTGGTCAAGGCCTCCCACAGCTCCTCTCACCTCTCAGATCCAGACAGTAAATCCACATTCAGCAGAGACACAGAAATGCTTAACACCTTGACCGCGGCGCAAATTCTGCTGTGGTGCTGGGAAAATAGTCAGTGGGAGTGGATTCGGACGGCCGGGGGCCATCCTCCACACACGCCCACCGTGACGCGTGATGGCTCCTGGCAGTCACCTGCACGCAAGGGGTTAAAGCACAAAACTCAGCCAATTTCTAAAAGAGTGGTTGCTGAACACACAGTGACAAAATCCCTTTCATAGAAATATGTGTTATGACACTGTGAGTTCATACATACAAAACTTCACCTCTCCATTTTAAACATATTGGAAACTAGGCTAACAAACACAATACGCAGCCTCACCCACTCTGTCCTATAGGTAGAATGACCTTCACCAGTAAAATGGGAGATGGAGTGTTTTTCACTGTCAGGACATGGCACACACCGCAGTATATCTCCTGCCTTTTACTTACACTGCACCCTGCCCAGGGGTTACCTGGGACCTACCACAGGGGTGCCCACTGTGTATGCAAAAGGTAAAGCAAGGCCTGACAAGTGGTTGCACTTGTCAGGAAAACATGCTAACTTAGCAAACTGCGCACAGGCCCCACACTGCAGGCCTGAGTTCCCTTCTCCACCCACCTTTGCATTAATAACCCTGGCAAACTCAGTGCACATCACTAGGAATTTTACTATTAAGGCAAACATCCCAATCATGGCCAACTAATTACCATTACACTTTACACAGGGAACACTTGTATTTTGACACTGATCAGCAGTGGCAAAGTACCCAAAGCATCTAAATTGGCAATTCTATGTGAGGAAAACGGTCTGGGGGGGAAGCAAAAAGTTTAGGGAACTTTAGCCAAAAAGGCTAAGTCTTGCAGAGAAGCTGGTTAACCGTCAGCTCTCTCACCATCTTGAGTCTAACCACCTGCTAGGAGACTCCCAGACTGGTTTCCGTCCCGGCCATGGAACAGACACTGCCTTGCTGGCAGTAGTGGAGGAGGCAAGGAGCACTCTAGATACAGGAGGGTCAGTGGCAGTGATCCTCCTGGACGTGAGTGCTGCCTTTGACACTGTGAGTCACCAAGTGCTCCTCCAACGTCTGTCAGAGGTAGGTGTCTCAGGGACGGCCTTGAAATGGTTGGGATCTTTTCTCTCTGACCGTTTCTACCAAGTCTGGGAGGGGTCAGAGCAATCTGCCCTAATCCCTCTTCAATGTGGAGTCCCGCAGGGCTCATCGCTGAGCCCTACTCTATTTAATATATATATGACTCCACTTGAAAGAGTGGTCGCCCCCTCGGGGGTGAAGATCATCAGCTATGCTGATGATACTCAGCTGGTGGTCGGCCTCACTCAGCTGGCGGAACAACCTGAGGTTTTACACGACTGCCTCGCCAATGTTTATCGTTGGATGTCTATCTCTGCCTTAAAGCTCAATGGAGGTAAAACCGAGCTGATGCTCCTGGGCAATCCCAGTCCCTCCATTATTGCGACCTGTTGGCCCCGGTCTCTTGGTGACCCACCATCCCCCAAGAAGGAGATCAAGTCCTTGGGAGTATGGCTGGAAGAAGATCTGTCCTTCAGGACTCATGCCAGGAAGACCGCAGGGGTTTGCTTTGGCTTACTGAAATCAGCCCGAAAGGTGCTACCTTTGCTTCCTGATCCAGCAAGGAAGCTGTTGATACGTGGCCTAATTCTATCGAGGCTCGATTATGGGAATGCGCTGTTTCTCGGTGCCCCCGAAGCGACCTTCAAAACCCTCCAACAGGTGCAAAACGCAGCTGCGAGAGTCCTTATGGATGTTCCCAGAAGGCAGTCTGCTGCTCCTGCCCTCAGAGCGCTTCACTGGCTCCCCGTGAAGGAGCGGGTGAAATTTAAAGCGCTATGTACTGCCCATAAAATTTTACATGGCAAAGGCCCCCCTATCCTTGCTAATATGGCCCGTCCCTATAAACCCCCACGTCTGCTGCGCTCGGACCAAAAACACCTTTTGCAGTCAGCCAGAGTAAGAAAAGCTCGTTCTGGGGGCAGGCGTTTCTCGGTGCAGGTGGTGTCTCTTTGGAACTCTCTGCCCCTCAGGATTCGCTCAGAGCCCAAGATCCTACCATTTAGGAAACTTCTTAAGACCCACTTGTTTCCACAGTAGTGATTAGCTGAGTCTCCCCTTCTGGTCTGTTGCGCCGGGACGCCCCTGGGTAAGCTGAGCGCATTATAAATTTCATATTATTATTATTATTTGCAGAAACACACTAATGGACTCCATTAATGAAGAGCTCCTCACCGGACTACAGGTCCTTCAGAACACAGCTACCAGACTGGTATTAAATCTACTACCTCAATCCCCCTCAATACCAAGTCTGAGAAATCTCCATTGGCTTCCCATCAAAAAAAGTATAACATTTAAGATTAACTGTCCGGTCCACAAAACCATCTGTGGACACGGTTCACATTATCTTGCAAATAAACTGATCAGATATAATCCCTCTAGAACTCTGAGACCCTCTAACAAACATCCTCTCACCTCTTCAAAATCGGCACCCCTAGAAATTGCGGTAGATCTTTTTCACATCTGGCCCCTACCCTATGGAACTCAATCCCTCTACATCTACGTGTGGAAACTGACCATAGACATTTCATAAGGCACTCAAAACTTTTCTGTTGTGAGTTCTTTTCTTTCAACCTACTTTTTTCTTTTTTCTCCAGTGTTTATCGGAATAGGCTAGCTCTTTGAGACCTTCAGGTGAAATGTGTGCTTAACAAAATCTAATAACATAACATAATAAAAAAGAAAACAATTTTAATATGCACCACTACTAAGTACTCCAAATAAAAAATATAATCAATCAAGTAGGTGGACACACCTATGCTCCCATCGGAACCTATACAATGTGCAACATAACAATATTAGTGGGTATTGTTAACAATATGGTAGGCCTACTGACTTTGTCAGTGTGTCATTAAATCAGTAAAAGCAGAGAACATGTTATTTTTCAACAGTGTAATACCACTGACCTTAAAGTCCAATGGGCCCATTAGGATGGTGGGCTGAGTGCCCCCCCCGGCTGGCGGTAGCCACCGCCAGCCTGGCGGGGGCAATCCGCCCGCCATCCGCACCTAAATTCCCCCCGCCATATTAGGATTGCGGGGGGGACCGCGGCGGACGGAAAGACCGTCTGCCGCTTTTCCGCCCCGGTCACCTTGCGACCGGGGCGGAAAAGTTTTAATATGGTGGCAGTGTCTAATAGACACTGCCAGCCATATTATGATGGGCATGTGTAGATGCCTTTCCGCGGCGGCGATGCCGCAACGGAAAGGCATGCGGTCTTCACTCTGGGGGCCCCCTGCGGGCCCCCAGAATGAAGTAGGGGTGGGGCTGCACACAGGGGGTACCTGTGGTACCCCCCTTCATTTGCATAAACAAAGCGGCAGGCACAGCGCGGTGCCTGCCGCTTTGTTTATGCAAATGCATTAATGCATTTATAGCATTGTGGCGGGCGGTGCAGAGAGCACCGCTCGCCACAATGCTATAAATGCAGGATGTGCCTGCCACAGGACCCCCGCCCTAATGGCGGGCAGTTCCGAATTCCGACAGGATGGCGGGTTTGTCCGCCCGTCATCCTAATGAGCCCCCAAGTATCAATATGCATTCGAGGTATACCTAAAGGAAAAGGACTCCTATTTGTGCGGTAATCCACATTTTGTGGGACAAATGCTGCTGTATATTGTTTGCTCTGTGTTCTGGAACTCTGCTATCCAGGCCACAGTGCATGTGCTCTGACCTCTGAAACATGTCAACATTGGTTATACTCCTTACTGCCATATTTAAATTACTGATAAGTAACTAGCATATGGAAAAAGGGTACCAAAAGCATGTAAGTTGAATGTTACTAGTATACCTACTGTAAACCCAATTCATTGGTGAAGCTGTTTTTTTAATGTATGTTAAGGAAAAGATAATTTTAGACAATGACCTATTCCATGCCAAAAGTCCCTGGATCATAATGTGTGCATGCCTATGAGTGATCAAGCCCAGAATGAGTTGTGAAAACTGCTGTCTGAGAAGAAATAAAGTTCTCGATGTGGGGAGGTGTTATTGTTCCCATTACAGGATGGCCATTTGGGCAGTGTGCAGGCACTTGACTGACTTTAAAGAGGCATCCCCTATTGCCGGCAAATATTAGTGGTCACCAGGTCAGATCCCTTTCCTTGTTCATCTAGTTTCACCATCTTGTATTTAGGCAGAGAGGGGTAAAACCTCTGACTGGGTCAAACCTGGTTGGTGTATCTGACCCGAGCTTCGACACAGTCAGCTTCAAATAGTACATAGGTCCTGGTTTACAGAGACCAGTTGACCTGAATTGTCGATAAATGGTTTTCAGCACTGTTTCCATTTCAAATTTAAAAATATCATATCTTTGTTTCCCCTTTTTGGATCGTCATTATGGTGTCAATTTGTTCATGAAATTCTTCTTTATTTTTTTTAATTGGAATGGGCTTGTTATTGTGTTGTGTTGTTTACTTTTTAACTGTTTAGGTACTTCTAAATGCTGTACACATTTTCTTAAGTTAAGCATGTCTGCTGTATGTTGTAGATACCAGGGATTGAGCTTGGATTTTCATTACTGAAACCTTTTCAGTGCCTAACAATAGAGTGACATCATTACTTGTGGGGTAGTCCGATGTACCCCAGCTAATTTTCCACTTTCTCATATTAACTTACTATTGAAATCAAAGGTGGTATTACCAACATTCAGCAGCATTCTTTGTATTGTTTCATTATCAACCACCAATATTATCAATGAAGCACTTAATTGAAAAACAACATCACCTTTTTTGGCACTTTCTGCACCCTCTGTCCTATTTGGTTTAGGGGTGCCATGGTCCACAAGGGGCACCAAATGGCCGACTTTCCATGCTGGTGGCTGTGGGTGGTCCCAATGCCCCCAGGGCCTCTCACAGCTCCCTTTAGGCCTTAATGGTCCAGCACAAACATTCACAGCACTTTCTTCTGTTTCATCATTGGTAGGATACAACAATCTTCTTCTGGACACTTGCCTTGAGCGAGAGCAAAACTGTTTGGCTTTGGCTCCGGTCCAGGCACTGGAAAAGCATAGGTCCACGTATGTACTCTGCCACCACAAACACAGCATTAGTTTTATCTTTTGTTGGCTTGAAGGAAGGAGCCCCACAACCACACTTCTCCAACAAAAGGGATAGAAATATTGCACTGAGCCCTAACCCCTGGCTCAACCCTTGGAGTTTTTAGAAATGTATGGTAGAGTGACATGGCCTTTGTTCTCCATTTAGTCCCCCTAGGGGACCAAACTTTAAATGCAAATTTCTCAGGCCCTGTGGGTTTTATTTACAGACTTTAGGGCTATTTATGCCATGGGCGGCCAACCTTAGCTACCGGGAGCATATTCTTCAGACCTCCTGGCCTCTAATGAGCACACTTTATTGGAAGATGGGTTTTCTGACTCGCTGTCCTCTGTATGGGCTCCTGTTGCTTTATCCTAATTTTTGAAAAGGGGCTTTTTCAGTCTCTCTAAAGCCAACTGGCAAAACCCTATCTCTGCCATGTTCCCGAGGTTCTGGATACTTTCAGGGCACCTAAATGTAAGCGGACTCAGGGGCGGTCCACAGAAATTGTAGGTCCCATCCCCAATTATTTCTCAGGGTCATTTAAGGGTCGATAACAGTGGCCATGGAGGAACCAGTCCTAGTGATCAGCTGAATTTCCCTCTTCGCAGTAGCTTCAGATTGTGAATCCTGTGAGCTGTGCATTTTGTACCATTGTCACTCCCAGTTCTAGTGTTTTTTCATCTGTTTCTTACCTCTGCAGAGGATTTTAAGAGAAGATGGAAAGTTCTTGAAGCCTGGACTTTCTAGAGTGCCACATGATCACTCTACCAAATTCTGGGACTTTTGAATAAAGCAACTTAATTTGGTCTGTGGATTAAACTCACTTACCAGCTGCAGCTCTGGTCCTAGTTCACACGCCTGATTGGCCAAAACGCAGACAGCTCACCCACACAGAAAAAAAAGTTAATGCTTGGGGACAGATAACAGGTGGGCGTTGTTGCAACTCAGCTGCCGAACAGGAGACTAATGAATGTATTTTCTTCTTAAATTGAAGAGGTCGGGAAGTGGTAATAATGTACATGGCCTTTAAAGGTATGCTCTTGAAGATGGGCAGCCAATGTTTCATTTTCAAACAGGCAGATGCAGAGGCAGTAAGTGGGGCATCAAAGACCAACCTGGCATTATCATGATTAATATTATTATTAAATAATTAAACAATGTAAGGAAGGTTGTTGAGCAAACAGAAGTAGGTACGGACCATTGGATGTAGTGTGGCAAGGTTCTTCCTTAGATATTTGAAGATAGACCATGTAAGTTGTCTAGGGACCAATCCTTCTGGTAGAAAAGCATTAATCACAAATATGAACCCCATGTTGAGTGTTTAAAGAAGTAAAATTCCAAAGTTATTTCCAAAAAGATGGTATTTTCAAACAAAAGTTCTTGTTGTAGATTTTTTCTCCTGCGACCAGTGCCCTCAAGAGGGAGGACGATCTCCAGTGAGATGTGCTCTACTTTGGCCATACCACCTACCTTCACTTGACTAGTCCCATGCAAATTAATACTCTAAACTATTTGTAGGCTACTGCTCTGATGATCGGGGCAGATAAGGCTTAAGTCAGATCATCCTATGTGCTTCTCAGAGTCTTAGCTACCACTGGTGTGGCAGGCGCTGGGCATTGCTATATTTCACAACATCAACAGCTGTTTAAGGCGTCCTTTTCTTTGCTTACACCACTGTCAATAGCATCCTTGCATCATTACTGGTGCTTTTTCCTAACATTCTCGTCCATCTATTCATCCTGATCTTTAATTTAGTTCCCAGAGACAAATTCAGGGTTTGCACGGTCCATCGCAAAGATATTGGCATTTGCCCGAGGAATTTGAATTTAGTATTCTGTTGAGTATATTATTTTATAGAAGACAAGCAAGCTTATTACACTCATGAGAAGCAGTGCTCTAGTGAGGAGATGTGATAGGAATATTTAGCTCAGTAAATCATTAAAATGGCACATCATACAAATATATATACAATATATAATAGAACCTGTCTCCCTTGTGTCATCAGAGAAAATGATGTAATAAGATAATTGATCCTGGTGTCTTCACAGAAAATGATATCATGAAGTGAAAAAACATATAATAAGTAATATTGGGAAAACAAGAGAAAAGGATAAAGTAGATAGAAGTGTATTTCAGTTACCAATCATAAAAAAATGACTATGCTTCTGCCATGACATAATTGGTCTGAAACCACAAAAAGCCAGAAATGAAGACATTGCACAGCTTCATAGCTTCAAGCTTAGGCATAGATTTGGAGGCCAAGGCAACACATAACGTGCTAACCACAACTATCATATTATTGTGAACGGCAATACAAGCAATACACATAGGCTGAAAAAACCTAAATACATATGCCAAAGCATAACCCTTCATGCTCAGTTTATGGTCATTTAATAGAGGCTGATCCTACATGTGCAGGTTCACCTTATCAGAGCCAATCTGCAACCAGGCTGAACAGACTGAGCCCCCAGGTACTCGTGCCCACCCAAATGAGTAGACACTCATCGCACAAAGAATTGTCTCTAATTTGCCCCTCTCCTGTCTAAAGAGACTGCATAAAATGTAAACCAGGAAAACGTGTCTCTTGATAACTCAAACTTGTATTGCTAGGTGTTACCTGATAGATTTATTGACTTCAGAAAAATGACGGATAAATTCACCCAGTCATGGATTCTAACCTGTCTGGACAAATTAAAAAAAACAAATAAACAAAATGCTTATCATCAATCATAAATGTGTTTTTAAGAAGACGTGGCCATGTGAGAAGGTCAAGGATGTTTTCACACTGACTGGACAACTGCACAAAACTGTATTTGTGTCTAGTTTGTGATGGAAATGTTTGGAAATTCAAACCCACAATACCAGAATGAGCTGAAATGCCATACTAATAGTATTGGATTATGTGCTATAGAAAGCCAACAATAATAATACCAATTATGAAGATCATTGTGCTAGTGCATTGTTGCTGCATGTGAGAAATTGGGTTATTGGTTGACTGGGGTGTGAGCTGGGGTCAAGCAACAGCCACAATCCTTTGCAGAGTGAGCCACAAAAAGTCACTTAAGTAACCCATGTTTAGCCCTCTGTAGTTTGGCACAAAAAGCAGTCAGGCTTACTTCAGAGGCAAGGTGTAAAGTACTTATGCAGCACATAAACAGTAACAATGAGAAAATACTACGGAGAAAAATCCCAACCCCATTAAGAAAAAATAGAGTACATTTTATTTAATTATTTCATACCAACTGAAAAAATACTATTAAGTAGAAATTAAGGTATGAATTTGAAACGTTTTTAGTAATCAATGAACACTTAAAAGATATAAGCATAAACCGCAGACGTCTAGTTGGCAAGACCGGGTCAAAGTCGAAAAATATGACTGACTGCAATGGATAGTGGTTTGAATACAAGAAGTGGATTGGACCCAGTCAGTGCTCGCCTTCCAACTTAGAAGAATTTTTTAGATAAATGTTCTGAGTACGTAAAGTTCAGCTAGGCAAGGCTGCAGGAGGTGGCTGAGGATAGAGCGTCGTTATCGGATATCCTTGGGTAAATGCCTCAGTGAAGATTTCTACGTTCGGAGTCACTGAAATGGAATTTGAGTATCTCCAGCGGAACAAGACAGAGAGCTGTAGACAAATACAGTTCCACAATGCCAGATACCCCTTTGGAGAGGGACTACTGAAAAGGATTTGTTGCTGCAGAGAAGAACATAGCGGTAGAAGCTGCAAAGTCAATCCGACTGGTGATGCACTTCAGGATAGTCCTAGTCTCTTCCTTGTCTTTGGCCAAAACATTTCTAAGTGGTCAATTTTGGGATTTGCCTATCTGGGCAAATTTAGCACCACAACCAAGGGTCCATGATTGGTAGGTTACCTCTGAGCTTGCATTTGTTAGATCGTTAATGGTAGACACATTGGTGTTGCTGCTGCTTGTTTTATTTCATGTGCCAAAATCCATTTAGTTAGAGTGGTGTTAAACATTATTACAAAATGATTACAATTAATTATCTATGCACTAAGTCAGAAGGAAGAACTCAGTTTCATCTCATGTATGCTACGCTCTTGTGAGGAGTCTATTCTGGCCTGGTGGTGCTTGCAGCTTTGGGCGTTTTGCTGACTCTCTGTCTCTGGAAGTCATTAGGGTTAACAAAGTTCGAACCAAACCACCCCTGCCTGCCATAGAGACCCTGTCTGGAGCGAGTGGGGCCTGGAGCATCACGGCATACTCGGAAACAGCGTGCTACAAAGAGGAAAGCATATGAATCAGTATTTTGCACATACTGCAGTTAAGCAACATTTGGCAGACCCAGCCAGGAGTTCATATAAACTTTCCCAGACTGATCCCAAGGGAGATGCTGCCAGCCTTCAGTTGAACAGATACATCAGGGGTCAGTTGAAGCCATGCCAGAGTGTGCAGACATCGCTCGAGTAAGGCAGGGTTCAGTTATGCTCGGTTGGAGTCGAAAGCAAAGCAGAGACAGAAGCAGCTGATTCCAGAGCAAGCACGCAAGTAGAAGGGCGGACGGAGCTGACGGAGCAGATGGAGCTGCGGGGTCTGCGCTGCCACAGAGCGAGCAGCGATCAGCGAGCTGGTGAACAGAGTGGAATCTGAGAATACGAGCGGTGAGATGAATGAGAGGTGGAGAGGGGCCGAGGTGCCTGGGAGGGCGCGAGAGAAGAAAACTGTGGAGCTCACCGCTCCTCGAGTCACACGCCTCGGCTCTGAGACACTCCTCTAAATCCTGCCAGACCCAGTCAAACAAAACCGGCCAACCGGCCAACCGGCCAACCAGCGTCCGTGTAGAGCCACACTAGCCACACCAGGAGCAAGCAGAGGGAGGAGGGGCAGGAGTTCACCGGAGGCTCGGCGGGACCCCGATAGTCCACACCGGCCCATACCCCTTCGGCACTAGGGGGATGGGGGCCCTAGAAGCCCAGCAGCCAGAACCTAATCCAACAGGAATCATAGGAGGCGGCATTCTGCCAATCCCTCCCTGGACACTAGGGCTTCCACAGGAGGAGCGGGAGGTACAGGAGGTGAGGTGAGGTCACCTCTGCATCGACCAGAGGAGGACCTCCTCCCACCCATGGTTCAACAGCTTACCACTCCCCGTCCCAGCGGACAGAGCCTTTGTTAACTGTGAGATCCTGAGTACCTGAGAACCTGACACCAGACAACCAGCGTCAAGGCACACTGAGTAGAGAAAAGGGCGGCGCACCCAAACCACCCACACCACCCAGAGCCCAGTGAGGAGGGTCGAGGTCATGGGGGTGATATGAAAAAGGAAAGCAGCAGGAGATGGAGTAAGGGGGAGTGGCACAACCACTCAGCCAGCTAGCCCCAGCCAGCCCGAGGTGCGGAGCAAGATCCCAAAGATCTCCCCGAAAAGAACCTAAGGAGAGTGACAACACCAAACACCACCATGAGATCAGGGAGCGACAGAGACAGAACCTAGATCAAAACAAAATCAAAAACAAAAAAACAACAGAATATTGGCAAGTTAAGTGAAGAACTAAGCACTTCCATAGAGGAAGCGCAAGAGACAAACACCAAGAACCATTCTCACCTTGCCAAAACGCAATCAAATACACCAGGTCTCAGGAATTCAAAGATCACAGACTTTTTAATTTCACCAGCATCACTAGCGTCTTGACCTCAGAGAACGAGCTCCGAAAACAAAAATCGTTACCAGCACTTAGTACTTCAGGTCCCCAAAAAAAGAAAGTCTCATTCTGTTGGCTCCATGTCCATCCCACTATTGCCACAGTCCAACACATCATCTCAATAGAGAATAGTCAAAGCTAAAGTCTAGCTAGAATCTCTTAAAACCCCTAAAATGGTCACCAATAGAATAACAGTAACCGCACAAATAAACAAAAAAGAAGCACTAAATAATAGCCAAATAAACCTCGGCAAAACACCTGTAGAGGCATCAAAGGAAAAAACACCAAAGGAAAAAACCAAGCAAGGATCCATAAGTCTCGGATTACTCTTCTACGCCCAGGAGCTTGATTTTGGGAGCAGCCAGCTTTCAGCCTCAAGTAAGGACATAATGGATATTTAAACAACTGACAAAGAAATCATCACAGATCAAGCAGGAGGCCAGTCAAAAGATAAAGTTCATTCAAACATGGCAATACAGAAGGCACTGAAGCTTTAAACAAGCACTCAGGAGCTGCCACAGGAAGCACAAACAATAAAATCAGCAATAAAATTGGCTTCAGTTTCAGATACACAGGAAGCCCATGATTGCTCAAATATTTCAATAATCTTTCCACGAGTCTAAAGTAAATCCACCAAATGGCTCGACAGGGTTTTCTTATACTTATCATACCATGCTCTCACCAATCAAGGTCCAACTAGCGAATGGTTTTTGCTCCCAAACAAAAAGGGACAAACCACCAAAACCTGAACCTGAACGTGAATCAGGCATTCGCTGGGGAAAATACCCACAGTATAACATCTGGAATAAATTAGGGGAGGATACCCGTACAAGCCAGCAGGCAGGTGCTAATCAAACAGAACATCTCCTTACAACACAGGCCCCATTGTGGATGCCATTCATAGGCCTTATGGAAATCATATCCTCAGCAGTATTGCAACACGCAGAAAAACTAGAGCTACAAATTGATCTCTTGTAAATTTTGGCATCCCATTTGGTTGGTATAGACCGAAAAATACAAGATTTAAATTTTCTTATGGAACGGGTACAGAAAGACCCCCACTCAATGTATCATGAATGCCAATGTTCTGGAACAATGAACCAACTCAAAGCCCCTCCGGCAATTTTAACAGACATCTAGGTAGAGGCAAAAAACAGATCAACCAACCACCATTATAGCATTCCCAGCCCCTGTATAGAGAATGATTAGACCATCTGAAATACACTACCAGCGCGGACACCTCAGCAAATGAGGAAATAAGTGCGGACGCAACGGAAAGCATATTAGAAAATTTTACAACACAAAATCCCACCGGATCACGACGATCAACCGACTGAAGTAACCAGGCTCCAATCAAAAGAGCCACAAACATGTGCAAACCCTTTAACCAAACGCAAACGCAAAAGATTGCGAAAAGCCAGACAAAATAAGCAACAGAAGAAAAAAACGACAGCATTTTTTCCTCCGTATCAGGCTCAAGAGACTCCACTGGAAAGCTATCAGCACAGAACTTTGCCCAGACCATCTCCAGAACACGAGACGAGGGGAAAAGAGCCAACTAAAAGGGTTCAGGAAGAACTAGGGGAAGCTAGCCAAGAACACGATCACAGAACTAAAATGCCCCAACTAGTCTCAATAACAGTACAGCCAAGTACTCTAAAAGACTCTCAGTCTTTTCAAAGTAACACAAAAAACCACCCGCAGATGGCTTACCAAAACAGATGACACATGTAGCACAAAAAAACATACCCCATTATTTTTCAAAGGCCCAAAAAGAAAATTCTATGGCCGAAGCGCAACAACCAAAAACAAAATCACAAGGGCCAGAGATTTTAAGAGCCAACCCGCCGGTATTTGACATTGAGGCAATAATACAAGACAAGGTCCCCAACCAGCTCATTTCAACAAACAACCCAAAAATAAGCAAGCAAAACATGCTTTTTGAACCAAAAGAAAACAATGATCAAATTTACTCAGTAAGTCAAACATCATTTGAAATTATTCCGCATTATAGCTCCAGAGGAACCCCGACATCTTTAATCGGAGTACTATCTTAAAACTCACTAGCTCAATTGAAACATTAAAACATCTTAACTCAAATCATATCGAAAGTATTCAATTTAAACCTCTCTCAAATGTAAAGGGGAGAGACAAGACAGTGGTAACCTGGAGCGATCCGAAGAATGCCAAAGAATTTTGGCAGCACAGAGAAGAGTTCGCCAAATGGGGAATTGAAATTAGATTAATAGAAACTGAAAGATATCAAGGCCCGCTTTGCATGATAGCTGAGCCAAAATTACAATCTGACAGTGGTCTTCTCCGGGGGGCAGTTGGTCGAACAACAAGTACCAAGGAAGGATGGACCAACCTCCGTATTATACATCAAAGTTCATCAGGAACCACCAGCCAGACTTGGAAAGTGCTACCCCCAACACCAAGTTTCATGGACCACGGGAAAAATTAAGCATGAAAATGCAACTTGAAAATGGGCGTGTGGAACATAAACGGTCTAGGCAACAAAACAGAGGATGCAGAGCTATTAACATTTCTAAAACAATTTGATATCTTATTACTCCAAAAACCCGGTCAACAACATCGGATCAGATAAACGGCTTTAAAGAATTCCAACAACACGCCACCAAGAGAGGTTCACTGGGTAGGGCAAGACGCAAACTTCTTAAATGTTCAACAATCAGATTTATTTAAATACATCTTTCAGATCCCGAAGTTTGTATCACAAGCTCAAGTATGCCTGAAATATGGGTTATTAAACCAACACTCTGTTAGACAGGCAGCAATTCTAAAAATGTGTTGGAAGCTAAAAGCAGCACAAGAAGATTCTCTGACGGGGCATTGCTGGTCCGAAATAAAGAATCAAACAAAAGGAAAACAGGTCTGAAATACAGTCTTAGAAGAAGCTTTGGCAAACCTCAAAATGCAAGAAGCATGGAACAATAATCATACCTTTGTTGCATTAAAAAAAATAGCCAATAATGCGGCAAAACAAAAAGCCTGGATGACAGATAAAGCCGCATTAGCAAAGAAAAAACACGGTTGGACAGTATTAGCTACATACGAGAGATGCTCTCCACAACCATATCTAGTCAACTACATCTCTACTGCGACCCAACAACTGCTACTTCGAATCCGGATGGGGACCTTTATTTCAAAAGATCAGGTTCCTGCTTGGAAACAAACATGGATAACATCACTCTGCAGACTCTGCGGTCAAGCAGAAGAGACTCTGACCTATTTACTGTGTATTTGCCCATCATTGAACAATCTGAGACGTTTTTATCTATTACATTCATTCCGTATATCTCAAGTTAGAGCATGTCCCCCAGCAGTCATGTTAGCATGGAACAGCCAACTGTTACAGGTACCATGCAGGGCCACCAGATTTTTGCAGAAAGTTAGCATCTTAATACAGAAAACAGAAAAATAGTGTATGAAATCTAATGTTAAAAAAAAACAGTCAGAACCAAAGATAACTTCAATTTGTTTTTAATATGACAAAATAGATTGCCTGTGTATTTTTTACTTTTTAAATGCCAATTGGAAGATTTTTAGCAAAAAAAATAAAAAATTGTAACGGTTTTAATTAACTATATACAATAAAATGTACTTACTTATCTCATGTAAGACTTTGGTGCCCCCAGCTTATGTAGTTTTGTGTGCATGTCCATTAAAGTTTTTAACAAACCAGTAATGATTGCTGAAATCGTCTCAGCAAAAAAATATAGAATGATAACAGATTTCAGACAATAGTTTTTTATAGTGCGAACATGACCTTTGCGTGTATCAGAGGGCTTTACAGAATTGCTGCGTGAAGAGTAGTAAAAGTAGTAATATCACGTTCACTGCAAATTCACTAACAATCAGATAACATAGACGCTTTGTTAATAACATATTGTCATAATTCAGGACAATGCAGGTATCAGGCAGTGTTGAGTAGCGATGTTGGGTAAAGTCTGTACTGCACCGAGGAGTGCGTTAGGGAGCCAGAGATATATTAATCATGTGAGTAACTGGGGAAAGAAGAGTCATGTGATCCAGGAAAGACATTTGTTCATAAGGAATTCTTTGACTTCTTCCTTGAATTATATATCTGAGGGATTCGTTCTGATTTTAAGAAGTAGCAAGTTCCAAATTCTTAGGCAATCCCAGAAAAGGCACGGTAGTAGGTTTTATTCTTGTGAAATCTCTGATGTTTCAGAAGAAAGATGTTGGAGCTGTTGTATGCTCTGGAGCCAATCGAGAGTTCAAGTTTCCGGGCAAGATAGTTAGGGGGATTGTGTTGGAGGGCTTTATGAGTTATACATGCAATTTGTAGCTGATTTCTTGCTTCATAAGGTAGCCAGGTGTGGGATTTGAGATCCAGGGTGACATGATTGTATCTTTATGAGCCAGTGATAAGTATTGGGCCAGAGTTGAGCGAGACCCTTAGAGGAGCAAGTTTGGATCTGAGCAGTTCAGATAAGGTTGTTCTACCATAATCCAACCTTGAAATCACTGAGGCTTGTACCGCATGTCTGACATCATTGAGGGGAGGTTTTAATGTTCTTAAAATACTAATTTGGTGATTTGCTGCTTTGATGGAGGCACTGATGCATTTCTGCAGGTTGAGGTTCTTGTCAAGAGTAACGTCCAGTAACTTTGAGGAGTCAATGATTTGTGGAGTGCAGTTGAGGTATGTAAACTCATCATAAAATCTTTATTTCGGTAAAAAAAAACATAAAAGCACAGATTGAGAATTCACAGACACATTGCAATTTATTATCACATTTCTAATAGAGTTTAAAACAATGGATAAAAACATTTAAGAATGCGACAGAGATTATGGATTGATTAAAAAAAGAAAAAACGACGCACAATGGATCATTAGGCACGCAGGACAGGCTTAAACTTGGCCAATAGTCTTCGGATGCGCCACATAGCAGTCAGAAAGTGCGAGACAGCAAATACAATTGGTCTTGCGGTATCAATTTTCAGTACTCTGAGCGCGTGCTCACACTGTCGGAAGCCAATATTACTACAGAGCGGCTTGAGCCAGTACTTCCTCGGGTTTTGATAGGCAGAGCAAAAAAAAATACATGTGTCTCAGTTTCCCTGCCATATTCACAGGAAGGGCAATCTTTTGGTGCTGACAATGTCGAGTTACACGTAAATGTCCTTAAGGGTAAAACACCATGCCTCCATTGAACAAACAATTTTCTGGCTACAACAGGATAAATAATGTCCAGAAAACGTTCAAAACAGTAAGACTCTTTGACCAACAAGAAGGTAGCAGTTCTCGAGCCGTTATTGGGGTTACTCAGCTCGGTATATGTTCGTGAGCATGTTGGCTGAGATCTGTTTACAGCACTGCCCTGGGTCAGTCCATAGTACAGGAATTCCCAGCCTAAGCCATACAAATTCGGATCCGCTCGCACAACTAAGCATTTCTCTGAGCTCCAGCCTATAGTTGACCAACTCTGGCGTAGCCCATAACCTGCGCCAATACCTTAATGGTTTCAGGGCTAGCTCCTCGTCAATTGGCGTGATCCCCATATCAAATCTTAGTGGGAGCAATGGGGTGCTAGGTGGGAGGGACAGCAAGTGCCGCAGAAAGTTGTTCTCCACCCTAGTGATATGTGTTGATTACAGTGTCCCCATAGCTCTCCACCATACATACTAGCTCCCCTGGCCTAGGATCTGTAAACCTCCAAAGGCGGACCAAGAGGCTTGATTGTTGACAGATTGGATTGTCCAAGAATCCCACCCGATAGTTGTGCAACTTTTAGTTGGGATTTAGTTTGCTGAGGGCCCCACGACATGCTCTCGTTGATCGTTACCCCTAGGTAAACAAAAGTGCTTACCCTTTCCAATCTTGCACTACCTAGAGTGGGATTAGGTCTTGTAGTTCTAGGCAGGTTGAAGATCATAAATTTTGTTTTTAGTTGTATTGATCTCCAAGCCCCAAACAGTACAAAAATCAACAAACCCATCCAGTATTCGCTGTATGCCCATTGGGGTTCTGGAGAGCAATAGGGTGTCGTCAGCGAACATTATCGCCGGCACCCTATTCCCTGCCAGCTTGGGTGCATCATTGTTCTGGACACCATTCAGGTGAGCAATTGCCCCGTTGACATAGAGGCAAAACAGGGTCGGTGCAAGCACACAGCCCTGCCTTACCCCCCGTCAACGGGGAATCTAGATGTCAGTTCACCACTCCTCCCACATCTAACTTGAGCGAAATTGGCCTTGTGGAGCCTCACCAGGACTGAAAGGAGATGGATGGGAATGCCCAGCTCAAGAAGGACACTCCAGAGTTTGCCCCTGGGTACAAGATCAAATGCAGAGCGGAGGTCGATGAACACCATATAGAGGCTGCCACCCTCAATGCACACCGTTTTCCTGTGCAAAAGCACTAGACGAAAGATTTGGTCCACAGTGGAGGTGTTCTTCCTAAACCCCGCCTGAAAAGGGCTGAGTATCGCAAACTCCTCCATCCAGTCCTGTAACCGGTCCAACATAAGTCTTGCAAAGTTCTTCTGTGGCACATTGTCGAGACTTATGGGTCTATAGTTAGATGGGAGCAGAGGTGAGCCCTTTTTAAAGATAGGAACTATCTCTGCTGACAGCCAAGTAGTGGGGAGAGTCATGCCACTCAAAATTGCGTTGAATATTACCTTAAGATACGGACCCCATACTTCTGGTAGGTGTTTAAAAAGGTCACCCGGCAGTTTATCCAGGCCTGGTGCTTTGTTTGTGGCCAGTTTGTTAATTGCAAGAGACACCTTGGCCACTGTGACCTCCCACTCCTCCAACTGGGCGCTAAACTGGGCTAAGGTAAAAGGGTTGGTATGTTCGTCAGTGGGGACTACGCTAGAATAGAGAGCCCGAAAGCGGTCTTCCCATACTTGTGGCGCTAGATTGGGTTTAAGTGCTGCTTTTGGTTGTCCCGTACCTGTGTTGATAATGGACCAGAATGTTTTGTAATCCTTGGTATCTAAAGCAGAGGATAAACTTGCCCACTTATCCTGGTCCCACTCTACCTTTGCTTTTGTGATTAGCCTTTTCTAACAATTGCTCCTTTCTTTTATTACTGTTCTATTATTATCCTTAATGGCCATCACCAACTCAGACTTGGCCCTCCTGCATGCCTTGTAATACCAGGAGGAGCAGGAGACCCTCTTGCCCGTCTTGGTCACCCTGGGATTCAGTACCTCAACTAGACTAGTAACCAGATTCCCATGGAGTACCTTGAGCTGTGATAAAGAATCCACAGAGGATGGCAAATTGACGAGGGCAGCAACCTCAGACAAAACCGGGAGCGCCAGATTATAAAGTTTCACCATCTGCTCTGGGTTTTCCCTGAGGTTAGACCATATGACTTTATGCCTATTATTTGTCAGGGTGAGTTTGTTGTTATTGTCATCACCCATTATGTTAATTCTATCCCCCCACCCACCAAATTTAGGCAGGGCCATTTCTAGAGTTAAGGCATTTTGGTCACTGTCCATTCTGGGGATCACAGTGAAATCAATCACCTTTGGCCAGAGCCTAGTTTCCAGTAAGATGTAATCGAGATGTGACATCTGTCCCATTTTATTGTTAGTACATTTAGCTGGGGTGTCCGAAGGGGTACGGCCATTACAAGCATACAAGCACGTCATGAGTGAGTGATGGTAAGAGCCGTGACCGGTACCGCTAGTGGAGACCATGCACTAGCAAAAAGGAGCTTGGGTCATAGGTATTGACCAATGGTCATCCTCAGCCATTAGAACACCTTCGTTGAGGCTCTCTAGGGGCTCATAGTGGCATTTCAGATCGCCCCCTACCACTATATAGCAGTCTTTGGGAATGGTAGCTATAAAAGTGGATAGATCATTGATAGTACCGGACTCTCTACCTACACTAGCGGGACGTGAGTAGATGTTAATCAGTGCTAATTTGTAAGCATTTGCCCAGGTAAGAACCACAAATTGGATGTCTCCTGAATTAGTGCTAAATACTGAAGCTTTATAACCCAGGTGGATGCCCACCCATATAACAAGGCCTCCCGAAGGGCGACCTCTCCCTCCCCAGACTGCAGGGACAAAGAAGGAAGCGAAGCCCACCCTGAATTGCTCCTCTCTCGCCCAGGTCGCCTGGAACAGACACACATCGTTTTCATTCACAAAAGATCCCCAATCTGGACAGGAGAGTTTGTTAGTTAGTCCTGACAGGTTCCAGGATAATAATTTTATTTATTTATTTATTTTATTTTGGCGATTTTTAGAGCGCGCAAATACCCTGGGGTGTCTCGGCGCTGTGGTTGCAGAACTCTCCGGAGGAAGGGGAGGATTAGGCAGGGAACAACCATGTCTTTAGTTGTTTTCTAAAGTTAAGAAGGGTCGGAGCGCACTTGATGTTTAGAGGAAGTGCGTTCCACAGTATGGCTGTGGCCACAGAAAAGCGTTTGTCGCCCCAGTTGGCCCTTCTTGTACGGGGGACCATGAGTAGGTGCGCTGAGGATGACCGCAGAGTTCTTGTATGTTCAAGCGGTCGGAAGGCTCTTCTTAAGAATAGAGGTCCTTGGTCGTGAATAGCCTTATATGCAATGCATGAAGCCTTAAACTTGATGCGGCTCCTCACCGGTAGCCAATGTAATTGTCGGATGTAGGGGGAAACCGATGCAAATCTAGGGATAGATAGCAGTGTTCTGGCTGCTGCATTCTGGACAGTTTGCAGTTTATGAAGAACCTTTTGTTGTGTATTGAGTAACAATGCGTTGCAGTAATCAGTTTTGGAGAATACTAATGTACTGACCAAGGTTTTGCCTGCATGTGGCGGAAGGTATGGAATTAGTTTTTTTATCCTTTTTAGTACGTGGAAGGAAGAGGAAACCACAGCATTGACATGTTGCTGGAATGTCAGCTTGTTATCGAAGATAACGCCCAAGTTGCGTACCTTCGTCACAGGTTCTGGAGGTTGTCCCATCTGGTGAGGCCACCATTGAGGGGACCAGGTGGGTTGAAGCCTCCCGAATGTCATCACTTCTGTCTTATCAGAATTGAGTTTAAGACAGTTGGATGACATACAGGAGCTTATTGCCTTCATTCCCATTTGGAAATTGGCTGCTACTGAGATTCCGTCATTGTATATCGACAACACCAATTGGGTGTCGTTAGCGTAGGTAGTGAGGGAGATTCCACAGGATTTTATGACCCTCGCCAAGTCCGACACATAGATATTAAATAGTGTCGGACTTAGCGAGGATCCCTGTGGTACTCCACATGGCAAGGAGAAGGTCTGGGATGTGAAATTGCCTAGTTTCACTGTTTGTGGACGGTTTGACAGGAATGAGGCCAGGAGGTTTTTTGCTTTGCATGTGATTCCTATGGCTTCGACACGGTCGATCAAGGTGGCATGGTCGACCGTGTCGAAGGCCGCAGATAGGTCCAGGAGTACTAGAACTGCGGCTCCTCCATTATCCATCGTAGACCTAATCTCATCTGCTGCTTTCAGCAGTGCCGTCTCTGTTCCGTGGCCCTGTCGGAACCCAAATTGGGTGTCGTCCAGTAGATTATTGTGATGAATGTAATTTGACAACTGGGTATTCATGATCTTTTCGAAGATCTTTGCAGGGAATGGGAGACAGGCAATGGGCCTATAACTAGCAGGAAGGAGAGGGTCGAGACTAGGTTTTTTAAGTAGCGGTTTGATTATTGCTTTTTTCCACTGCGGAGGGTATACACCGGATTCAAACATTGCATTACAGATGGTGGTTAGAGGAGGGGCAATAACCTCCGAGATGAGGTTGAGGATATTTGGAGGGCAAGGGTCCAGAGGAGAGCCGGATTTGGTTCGAGCGATCAGTGGTTGAATGAGTTCACAGGAGGTAGGTTCAAAACCTGCGAATAAGGGGCCGGTGTCAGCTGTGGAATGAGAGGGAATGGTCGCTACCTCAGGTGTAAATGTGTTAAAAATGGCTCTAACCTTGTCCTCGAAAAATTTGGCTAATGCATCAGAAAGGGCTTGAGACCCTTCTGACTGAGGAACCGATGGGTTGGACAGGTAGGTTACTACTTGAAATAGTTTCCCTGAGGAGTTTTTCGCCTCATTAATTTGGCTTGTATAGTATGTGGTTTTTTCTGTTTTTATGAGTTTTTTATAGTTAGTGAGAGCGCTTTTGTAACTAATCTTGTCAGATGTGTTAAAGTTACGGCGCCACTGCCGTTCAAGGTTTCTGCAGTGCTGGCGCTGAAGTCTGAGCGGCTCAGAGAACCAGGGGGCTGATGGGCGTTTTCTAGTCCGGCAGGAAGTTTTAGAAGGTGCTAATTTGTTGCAGGCTTCGATCAGAATCTCCGTATAAGTATCTGACGCTGCTATGGGATCATGCTCATTAAGTAATGGGCTATCCTGAATCATCTGAGTGAGACGTTCGAGATTTAAGTTCTTCCAGTCTCTGAATTTAGTAGAATGGGGAAGAGACAAACGAGGGGGCGTGGGTTTAGTAGGGATAGAGAAGCATATAGCAGAATGATCAGTCCAGATTAGAGGAATGACCTCTGTGATGGAGATTTCGGGGTTGTTGGTGAATAATCCATCCAACGTATGACCTGCTTTGTGCGTGGGTTTTTTAACAATTTGTGTGAGACCGGCAGTCTCTAAGTCTCCAAGTAACATTGTAGTGTCAGGGTCTTCTAAAACTTCGAGGTGATATTTTGAGGTTGTTTTTGTAAATGATCGCGACTCCTCCACCCTTCCTTATAGGTCTGTCTAATTTACACACACAGTAATTGTTTGGTGTGGCGTCTCTGAAGTCGGGGCCAGAGGCCTCGTCTCCCCATGTCTCGGTGATAAATAGAATATCTATCTGTTGCGAGTCTATGAACTCGGCGATTTCAAATTTATGTTTTGGCAGGGATCTTGCATTGATAAGAGCTGCTGTTACTAGAGGGGGAGGTATAGGGGGAGAGATAGGTGGAGTCTCGGTGCAAGTGGGACACTTGAGTGGTCCGAACCTAGGATCGTTATAGTTAAAGTTTGGTAATGAGTGAGGGTACCTGGTTGTTTGTTTGATGCTGAGGAGTTGGTCCGAAGTGTAAGTTATTGGCACGGAGCTGGTTGCGGGATAAGGAGATGAAGGATCAGGGGGGGTGGCCCTTAGCCCGGTCTCGGCGCGGACGAGCGCAGACGAGCTTGCCTTATGCGCGCCTTCGGCGCGCATTCGTCGCGCCCGCTGCGCTCGTCCGCTGCGCTTCCGGTAATTACACATGTTTATAGGAGGGGTAGGGGCGGGAAGGCGGGGGTGTGTGGCCTCGTAAGTGGGCGTGTCCCGTGCCTTAGCGAGGAGAATGGCGGCTGGAATAGTAAGATATTTCCCTTTACAGCGCTTAATCCGCTGTGAAACTAAGAGCCCTGCCCAAGAGTGTCTGGTGCCAGGAAGCGAGTAAGTGAAGTTTTAAAAAACAAATTCAGTGATTTTAAAATCGGTAATACGAGCAATTCTACTCCCGACTGAGCCTCAGGAGGTTCCACAAGTTTAATCAAGCGTCGCTAGTGTTCAGCGCGCTTTGTACCTGTCGCTGCTTTTGGGCCCTGAGGTCCCCTCTTAATTAGATCAGTATTTAACACCTCAGGGAGACCTGTTACACCCACTGGAACCGGCAAGAGCTTGCCCTTCCCAGTGGGGACTAGCACAGGCTCCCAGATGTACGAACATTCTGAGAAGTGTGGCTCAATGATTAGAGCGGCAGACCCTGATGCAGAGGTCTAGCCCGGGACCAGGGTTCAATTCCCCGCCTCGGCGGGTCTTGGGCTCAAAATTCCACGGACCTGATAATTCTTGCCTCGATGCCTATTCCAATCATGGAGTCCCACTCTGCAACTCTGGGCAATAGCTTGCTTAATCTCCACAACGGCCCCCACAACGCTATGGATGCCTGGCCTCCACCTTGGGGGTGCCCAGGAGTGAACTCCTCACAGGGAAAGCCAGGATTGGTTCCACAGCAGTATTCGTCCAAGTGCCTTGAGACCCTTGCGGGTGAGTAGTGCGCTATACAAGTATCAATTTACAATTTCAATTTAACATTTGCTTGCAGGAGCCAAAGTCAAAGTGACTGCCTCCCCACTTCCTCCATTGTATTCCCCTGTTTCATCCTGCAGCCCACAGCCTCGAGCAACCCCAACTTCCAACTCTGCCCCGAAGACTGCATCTATTGGAACCCCATTAATATTTTCCAGTTGACTCGATCTCAGTCAGTCCACCATGTCTAGGCAACTAAATCTGTTGTATAGGGGAAGGACCTCAGTTAGCTGATGTTCTCTAGGTCTTCCCTGACTAGATCCTATCCCTTTTAGAGGGCCTATTGAGTTCCATGTTAATTCTGGTGCTGGGGCCTGGGGTTAAAAATGCGAGAGAGGGAAGGACTGGATTACTTTTGCGCGTGAGGGCTGTGACCACTGACATATATGAGACACTACCCGTGTGTCCGGAAAGTTAATTAAAATACAGTCCCCCGTGTGGTCCTTGGTTCTATGGCCCACCCATGCTACCCTACGAACATGCAGGATTTTACTCTTAACGTTTGGTGGTAATGGTCTGTTTTTGTTGAGCCAGTCAGTAACTTTGTTTATTAGGGAGGCATGTGACTCTTCAATAGCGGTCGAGATCGGTGGTACCCCTACCAGAACTACAACAAAAGGGCCATATTCCGGGGGATAGATCAATTTTCATACCTGTTGTTTTGGTAGTGCCTTGGGGATTTGGGGCAACATTCTGAGCATATCTGGACTTGTCCCTACTTTGGGCATGCCTATCTATCTGAGTCATGACCGGTCCCAGTTTTGCTGGCGATAAGCTTCTAGCCCCCTGAACCCAGCGGCGCATAGCAGACCCGGACTTAGCTGGCGGCGAGCATCCGGCTGCCTGGGCCCTTGGCAGGTCTAATGAGGGCCCTGGCCCTCTTCTAGAATTCGCACAGGGGGTGTTGGAGGTGGAAGACTAGTAGTCGAATTCTCGGATAGTATTAAATCCCTAGATATATGATTGATAGCATTAGTGAGCATTAATACATTTGTTTTGATAGCTGACATTCTGTTCATTAAGGGTGTTAGACAATCAGCTATAATAGTCCCAACTTTCTCCCAAAAGGCACTATTTAGCATGACCACGGGGACCTCAGAGATGTCGGGGGTATTCGTAGTTGCTGAGGCTATCTCAAACTCCGTCTCCGCCTCCAAGTTATCTTCCACATCATTGTTTCCTTCTGGGACCGATTTTGTTGGCCTTGCTGTAGGAAAACAATTTTCCTTTTGCTGAGTCACTGCCTTTTTCTTGTTTTTAGGGTGTAATTGTACTTTGGTGTCTCCTTTCTAGCCTTGTGGGGGGCAGTCTTCGACCTGGTTGTTGGACAGGCTGCCTGGTCCATTGACTTGTTTTCTGGCATAGAGCCCCCCGCCTTGTTCAAGGTGGCGTTACCCAGCAGCAACAAATCGTCAAAATTGATGTTATTACAAGCCTGGGGTGATAATGATAGTGAATCCCGTATCTGACCAACCTCCGGTGGGCACCTCGCTGACCCTTGACCAAGTGATAGCCGTTGTTCCGTTACCTCAATCTCTTGGGCAATCACATTGGAGGTTTTCGCGATAAAGTAATCCAGTGTACCCATGCGTCCCCCTCCCTTGGGCCTTTTCTTTTCCTTTACAGCGCCACTGGCCATGGATGCCGAAAGAAGCCTCCACACGATTTAAGAAGTATCACAAAACTCTGGGGTATGAGCTGATCTTACCATAGAATATCTCTGTGTTCAATGTCCTTTTGGCGATGTTCGAGGGTGGGCCCAGCCCCGAGTCCGACCTGCTCAGGCCTCGAACTGGCTCAAATGGACCCGCCCTTGGCCCGGGCTTCTCCCGGCACGCTTCCCACAGCGCGGGGGGCGTTCCTTGTAATATCGGCTATACAACGTCAGGAGGTGGAGCGCGTTTGCCGGTAACTGCTGGGCTCCTGGGCAATGGAGTCCAGCTCTGCTCCTGCGTCCCAAACTGCTCCCAGGTGCTTGAGTTAACTGCTGCGAGAGGCCCCCCAAACTGTTTCAGCGCAAATAATGGTTTATATATGACTGACTAAAGTGCTATTGACACTGGTGACAGCGCTATAATTATAAGGTGAGCTGAGGGTCTATCAGGGAGTTACATCAGTGCACCCAATATGAAATAGGATTCTGGTTATTGAGATTTGACTTTGTTTGATCTATCTTTATAGACTTTTAAACAATATCCGAGGATCCCTGAACATCACAGTCTCCTATTTTAATCTAAGACCAGACGTTTTATCTTAAATGCAGGCAATTGGAACCCTTCTCATCATATTTGTTAAGGTAAGGACTATATAAATGGTTCATTTTATTTTATTGTATTATATTGTATTATGATATTGTACCCACTCTATGGATGGAGTCTGGTATTGAGGATGGTATTTGTTAATCCAACAGGCGTGTGCCTTCTTAACGTGCCTCCGGTCCTGATCAACCAGATCTCTTTAACATATTGAGACAACAGGAGTCAAATTAAGGTATTGGCTTTACATAAATTAATTTTAATACAGTGTGGGCATTATAAGTGAATGACAGAAGGCTCCACTTTTATATTTATTAGGTGGAATCCTTAAGGAAACGAGTGCCCAGTTTTAAGCGACCAAATAAAAATCGTTGTTAACAAAACAATCAATAATCAATAATACATTGTTGTGAGCTATAAGCTGTGACTGGTGTGGTGAAGTGATGTTACAGCAAGAGGATTAAGGAACACCTTTACAGGAAGGATACGGAAACATTACGTAACTGTTGTTTTGCCCATAAATGTAATTGTTGATATAATGTTCGGTGATATAACATCGCGCCACATTATATGAAATATGTAAAAGATGCCTCTATATTACCGTGGAAAAATGTTTAGGCAGACTAAGTAGTGATTTGATTTGTACAATACTGTATTGTTATATGAACTTTGTGGTAAAATTGGTATTTATTTGTGAAATGTTTATGTTTTTTTAGATATACGTAATGAAATTAAGAGGTAAAAGGAAGGAATATTATTTTTCCAAGTCCTGAAGAAGGTGGCATTATCGATTTGGTCCCACCGAAACGCGTTGACGCATAAATCTTTGTTAAATTCAAATTAGGACATGAAGTACAGAGGCCAGATTTTATTGCTCCTTGCCTTGTTTGCAATACTTTCGAATTAACCTTGCAAAGGCACAGTTGATTTGCCTCATCTATGACCCTTCCATGTAGTATTTGATTCTTGCTGAAACTATGAATTGTTCCATGTAGGATTTATGTATTGAAGATTTTGTTTCTTATGACCAGAGGAAATTATGTGATTCTGAAATGTTTTTGCTATGTATGTTTAATGATTTGACACTGTGATTTTTAATCTTGAATTTTTATTGAATGTATACTTTCTTAATCAATTGTTTTTCTGTATTCCTTATGGAAGTTTTCCAAGTATTAAATATAATAGAGAGTGACAGTACTGATACTGAATGGAGTGATTTGAAGCTGTTAGTCCTAAGGGAATTCTTTAATTTGCCTGTAAACTGTTTCAGCCATTTTTCTATGATCAGTGCATAGTTGTGTGGGGCGATTAGAAGGCGTTCAGTTTTTTGAGTATTTAGTTTGATGTGATTAGTTGTTAAAGAGAGGTTAAATAGGTCTCAAAAAAAGCCACAGAGACGGAGCGATGCAACTGGGGAATCACACATCCACTTTGGGTGGATAAGAAAGCCCTCACACACCGACCTAGTCAGTGTCATGCTTCATCATAGGGCCCCACCAAAAGAGGCCGAGTGCCTCTTTGGTGTGCTACGACGCCAGAAGACTGCGGAGCTCGTTGTGTGAAAAGGGCGTGCAGTGAGGTATAAAAGTAAAAGTGCCTAAAGGGTATCTGCAAAAAATATTTTAATGATTGATCCCTAAGACACGGTTAAAAGGGGTTATGTGTCTGAATTTTTTGACAAAGGTAATGAATTGGTTAATTCAGAATTAAAGTTAGTCAGTCAACATATTTCTGCCTTTACAGTGGTTTACATTTACATAGGCATTTAGCGCCATATTCTAAAGTGTAGAAACACTCCTAAACCAGGAGTATTTTTGGAATTAGCAACCTGCTCTTCCCCCCTTTTTTATGCACTTTATCACAATTTTGATTTTTTCACTTTTACGCCCCCAGGTTAGGGTGGACGATTAGAGAGTCCATACCGCCGGGGTATAAACTAGTCCTGATGAATGCCTAGGTAAATTTAAACCACTGTAAAGGCAGAAACATGTTGACTGACTAACTTTAATTCTGAATTAACCAGTCCTTCCTTACTTATTTTCCTTTCCTTTTCCTTAGTAAAACTGCTAAACTGCACCTGCAGGAATTTTGCAAAACACAATTATGAGTGGGGAATCAAGCACTGCCTCACCAATGCAGACTAAGACAGTGACTTGAAGACCCATATCTGTAAAATACTTAATGAAAGATGTCGTCTGGGAATGATACTAAGAGATATAAATGAATGTGGGCAACAATATAGCTAGCATAAACCTCACCTCTCAGGTCACCCAGGATCGACGGTTCCATGGTTTGACATAAAAGGAAGTTTGGCTGCACATGGTGAAGGAGGTCATGGTATGCTACGCAATATTGATTTGCGAACAAAGTGCCCACTCCTATTTTGTTTTTCCCCTAATAATTTATATAGTGCTGACTAGACCTGAAGGTATCAGAGCGCTTTACATGAGGTTCCAAAATATCACAAAATTACAGCAGTTACAGGTAACATCAGAGAGTAGAAGGGTAAGGGGGTAGGGTAAAGGGGTAGGAGGGAGATAGGATGGAGAGATGAAAGGAAAGTCTGCCCAATATCCGGCTGGGTAGGTGACGGCCGAGGGGGAAGTTCTCAGCCCATCTCCTCTATAGCTATCAGATAGCTCCACCGAGCAACAGCCAAATAGCTAGGTCTCAATAGAAAAACATTTAAAGAGCATAGGAGACAAGATGAATGTAGCGTAGAAGGGTAAGTGGGTAGCTAGAGGCCAGAGCCGGTGTCCGCTCGCCTCCCGAGGAGGAGAGCTTTGCTGTGTTATAGATACAGGGGAAAGAAACAGCCGCCATTTTAGGATCAGGCGTGGTGCCTCCTATATGCCTCTCACTCTCTCATGAAAACTAATTGGTCTCAACCAAGATGAAGCCATGATTCGTGATGGGCAACAGAAAGCTCGGACACCTTGAATGTCATTTAGATTGCCAAGATGGTGGGGTAGAAGCAGAGGGGCTTCCTCTTACTCTGGAAGACGAGGCAAAATAACAAAAGGGCTGCAGGAGGGTGATGCACTACTCTGCTGAGTAGTCCTTGCCAGGAGTAAAGAAACTGAGCTGTGTTTAAAATGGGGGTACCATTTTGGGGTCAGGCGTCAGTCCCCCCTACTCACCAGGAGTACTACTGAATTACGTCTGAGTTGGGAGAGACCCACTTATTCGAACGGTGCTCCTGCTCTCCAATGGGAGATGGTGAGTGAAGTGGTAGTGCCCTGTCTCACCGGCGTGGACGGACGGAGGTCTCACTTTTGCTCATCGGTGGCCATTTACTTTCGGTGCCCGACCGTCCTGCTATTAGTCACCGCAGTGAGTGGCCCTCAGTTCAGGATGTGGGCCGAGTGTTAGGGGTGTTGTTTGCTGGGTGATACGGAGGTCGGTGGCCTCAAGGTACAGTTCTTTCGGCCCCGGGCAAGACCTCAGTGCTCACCAGGCGCCATCTTTAGCATCTTCGTAAGGGGGGACATCATGGCTCATATCTCCGCTATGCTAGTTCGGAGAAGGGTGGTAAAGATTTACTGGTTTGCCAGCATTCCGGCTGCAAAATCGTTGTTCTTGGTGTGAAACCAGTGCGGCGGGATGCCGCTCGGGAGGCTGAAAGGAAGGTTTAACACGGGGCATCAGCTCTGAGCGGCCATGATGGGCTGCCCCCTCCCATAGGCAAAGTGCCCACTCTAAAGCTTAAAATGAAAAGCAGAGGAAGGTAGTTACAATAGTATATCATATCAAGGACAGTATTCCTACTGTTCTTTTCTTTTCATTTCCTCTGCCTTTCATTCATTTCCCTCGCCATGTGTTGATAAAGACAAAAGGACAGTCAAAGAAATAGCATATATTTACGTAGGATCACCCACTTTACAAGCATGGTAGTGGAGATTAATCAGTGTTTTATGTTGCACATTGAACAGTTCAGTGTCTAAATGGGGGTCTTCTTTCTGTCTCTGTTATAGCTTTGCCTTCAGTTCTAGAGCACTAGGTTGGAGGATGGTGGGAGTCTGAAGCCACATGAAAGCTTGACTCGTTTTGAGCTGGAAGTCCCAGAAGAGCTCAAGCTGAGGCAGTGGCAGGTAATCTGCCTCGAGCCTGACTTCGAGTTTACGTTGCTCGTCCATTTCAGTAAAGCGAGTATCAATGAAACTTACCATCACAACATGTATGGCATGTACAACAACTATGCAAATATCACTCACACAAAAGAGCAATATGTAAAGCAGCAGAGCAGGTCTACCTTACAAAACAGATGCAGGACAGGAGGTGATTAACACTGTAGGCGTTTCTTATAGAACATGTACACACCAATAGCAGTGGTGAGCGTGCAGGTGCGCAACAGTACATCACATGCTCACAGCTGTGCTTTTTGCAGTAAAACAAAATGCTAATTCCCACTGCATAACACTTTTAGAAGGATGAACAATGTCACACATTGTGGGGGCTCCCACGGTTGCAGCTATACATGTGCATGCAACAATTAATAAATCAGAACCCTAAGCAAAGTGGTCCTGACAGTGCAGTCAATTACTTTTATCAAAATTACATTGCCGATTCGATCTATACCATACACGGATTCCAGGGATCTGCCCTGCAGGACTAACCTTCCATTTGAAACATTGATTGTATTGTCTTTGTCTATGAAATGTATCTGACCCCGGACAGTTGTCAGTGGCTCTCCTCCAGCTAGGCTGCAGAGGTGTCGCAGTCGAAGCCAGCTCCATTCCTCTTGGACACAGACACACTGAGACGTTCTCTCTGCCTATGGAATTGACCGCACATTTTCCCTAATGGAGCATCACAAGCCCGGCACACACGCTTGCAAAGCTCTGAAGAGACAATGCTGAGGGAAGTTTACTCTTCATGCAGTGATACATTATGCACCAACATGCGAGGTCATGTTTCTGCAGGTAAAGCTGCACATGGAGGTACCTCATCTGAGAATAGCCGGTCTCAACACCCTCTGGCTGGTCCTTACACCACGTCTTGTTCCTGGCGCTCATGGACAGGTGTGCTGTGCAGACATTTTATAGTGTCTCAGGTACCATGGGGATGTAATTCCTGACACCTTGATACCATTGCACGTTTGAAACCACATGTGGCGGATGCGTTCCTCCCAAGGGTGTCATTACACCAAGGTTTTAATTGAGTGCTTTGAGTAACATGTGCAATTCATTTAATGAGACAGGCTTAATGAAGAGCGAAACATTTGCTGCTTGTTTTTGAATAATCATTTGAACACTCACACCTCATGTTTCTCGATTAATTATTTAAGGAATCTTGATTCGTTGGGCACAGCAATGGTTGAAATGTGGGGCACCCTTCTAGGGTATTCTGTTCACAAATAGCAAATGTCCCAAGTTAGAGCTGGATTCTAATGGACTCTTCTCCAATGATGCATGCTTGTAATGCGAGGACGGTATTGTCCTAAAATCCAAAGGTGGTGATGGAAGGAGCGTTGGCAATACAAACACTCATATGGCCATGTCTGAGCTGGGGTGGCAGAGTGGGCTACAGAACGGTGATGGAATAAACCCAGATCAGTTGACTGGGGGTGAGTGCTTGTATTGTCAACGCTCCGTCCATCATTTCTTTTGTTTTTTCTCGGTATTGACCTAAAGGCAGAGCTCTTTCGTATTGACTCTTGCTCCTATATAAAGACCACTTATGTCTATGAGTCTTACACATCTAACCACATATTAAAAACAGGAGTTACTGTTAGATTACTAAGTGGAATTAAGGGGTTATCAGACCGGAACCAATGCACCTATAACTTTACACTACATACATTACTGGGCACATTAATGGAAACAGTATAGGTAGAAACACAAATAACTCTAATACTTTGTTTGCAAAGACCTCTGAGCAAACAGAGCAAAGTAATCCACTGGAATATTACCTACTTCAGCTAAAAAAATAACAAAGACATCAGTATAAAAAAGCAATATTTTGGAGGGAAAATAATAAAGATCTCACAGCCCAAAAAGAACTGCCCGAAAATGTACCCAAAAATGATGTAGATACAAGAAAGGTTGTTTGAACAATTAAAATTCAAGAAAAAAACCACCAAAAGATAGAGTAGGTCTATCCAGGAATATGTTCCTAAGAAAGCTGCAAAGCCACTGAATGTAGAACAACTCTATTTCTCCTCAGATGACTTCAAAATATGTATGCATCATTTGTAACAGTGATCTTTGGCTTCAGGGATATCATGAACAGCATTTCTTCTATCCTTTAACTCTCACCTGTGAGCATGTGATGGGGTGCAGGTTTCGCAAGTATATTACTACAACAAACAAAACCAATAACTCATTAAACAGAGCAATTTGTTAACCAAAGTAGGAATAATGTGGTCCATTAACCCAATACAAAACTAGTGCAACTTTAAACAGATCATATTTTCAAAGATAATTTCAAAGATAATTCAGTATTCTGCCCATCATATCATGTTGTAGTTGTACATGCCTTCTGAGAAAGGCACAGAGTAGACCCATTAAGAGGGCATTGTCTTAGTCTATTCAAGAAAGGATCAGATCAGCTGTAATTGAAGGGTTGAGGGTAGCATAACTATTGTGTAATGTGCTATATGCTGTTACCTGTGAATCTAATTTTGAAACATACATAAGTTACAGAACGTTGCAGTTAGGTTGGGAATACAGAATATGGTTTACGTCAGTCATCATGGGATAAAACGTGGACATTGGCATGACACCAGCCTATTTGAAAGTAAACTACGTTAAAGATATATAATTCAATAAGGTTTCGTGGAAAGCTCCTTCATAGCACAAAAGAATACTGCAAGCTCAGGAGGGTGGTAAGCTGTTACCCCATGGAGCATTTTCTCCGTTAAAAATGTCCCTAGATAAATGTGATACCCTTATAGTTTTTTTTGTGAAAAGAGGCTGTGTCATACTGTGAACTGATCTTCTGAGATTTAACCTAGTCTATTGCAACCTGTAGCATCAACTTGGAATCTGCTGTGAAGACCACAATGTTGCACAGCAATTGCTTGTGGAGGCGTTTTAGAGGACCCATATGTGCATCACAGAGGAGGTGGAGAGTGATGATAGGGAGAGCTTGAAGTGCATCCAGCTTTATGGAGAGAGGCAAGAGCAGCTGACGAGCAAAGGGAACCGAAAATGAAGGCAGTCATTGACCTTTTCACCATTTGGGCTTGTTAGAAATGGGGTCTCTAGTTGACAGTGGTATGCACCCTGTTCAAGTAGGGACAACAATCCAAGTCAGGGTAAGATAGATACACGCCCAGAATTTCCTGTACACACCCTCTTGCAGCTTGGCGCACGGCAGGCACGCTTAACTTAAGAGGCAAGGTGTAAAGTATTTGTGCAATACATAATACAGTAAAACAGTGAAAACACCACAGAAAAACAATCCATATCATTTTACAGACAAAGAGATAAATTTAATGAATAAACATAGAATAAAATGACAAAAATTCAAAAATCAGAACCATAGTTTATCCTGAAATATAGTGGTCACACTTGACCGGATCAAATCTGAACATTCAGGTCAAACTCAATGGAGTGCAGGCTGAATATAGGCACCACACAGGGCCTGCTGCAAACATTGTCCTCTATAAGTATGCCTCGATGACGAGAAGCAAGGCGCGTTTGTTCCGAGTAGCACTGTTGGCACATATGTTGTCATTGAACCCCTTGAGATGAAGGTGATGCATTGTCATGAAACCCATTGTGCTAACGGTGATGCATTACCATTGAGCCGTGCAGTGGGTGCTGTGCAGTCCTTTTAGCGGTTGATGTAGTGATGTCAAAGGAGATGGGTCAGTTCCAACCAGTGCAAAGATGGTGATGCATTGATTTTGTTGAATAAAAAGGGAAATCCGACCCTTAAGTGCCTACGACTGGATTGGCACCAATTTATTGTAGCAGGGTTGTTGGAAGTCTTTGATGTCCCTGAGATTTCACAAAAAGGAGGCAGGCTAGCATGCCCATAAAGTCACTTAAGTTCTTGAGGTACGAGGATGCAAATCCTGTCCATTGCTCTCCAAGGCTAGAGGATAGCAGACCTACACAGAAAAGCAGTTCAGCAATGTGGCAGTCTATCCTAGCAGCACAGCAGTCCTTCTTCCTGGCAGAGTATACTCAGACCCAGAATTTTACTGAGTTAGTGGTACTTATACCTTGTTGCGCCTTTGAAGTGGGGGAAACTTCAAAGAGAGGCCTTTGAAGTGCACAAAGTCCCTGCCCTTCCTGCCCTGGCTTCAGACTCAGTACAGAGGGTATGCAGCTCTTTGTGTATTGAGAAGCAGAGCCCATTCAGTTGCAAGTGTCAAGCGCCTCCTCCTATTCTGCAGAGGATGAGCTATCACAATGTTAATGGCCCATCAGACACACCTAAGCTCCCGTTGTGTGTGGCTGCCTAGAGGGAGTGCACAAAGTCCAAATGTCCCCCACCATAGATGTGTATTCGGAGACAGGTTGAAACAAAGAATGGTTAAAGTAATAAAATGGCAACTTTCTAAAAGTGGCATTTTTAGACTTAAAATACATCTTTACATTAGGTTGGGATTCCAATTTTGAGTCCAGAGACACCAAATAAATGTCCCAATTGGATGTTACACTTATAAATTTGACAAGGTAACTGCAATGTTAACCTATGAGAGAGATAAGCCTTGCAGTAGAGATAGATATAGTAATCGTTTTTCACTACCAGGACATGTAAAACTTAAAAGTGCATGTCCTACTTTTTAAATACACTGCACCCTGCCCTAAGGCAGCCTAGGGCCTATTTTGGGGGTGATCTGTATGTACTAAAAAGGAAGATTTAGGCCTGGCAAGAGGGTTAACTTGTCAGATTTAGATGGCACACACAGCTCTGCAGTGGCTGGACAGATACGTGTAAAAGGGCTATAGAAGCAGGTGACACAATCAGTGTTGCAGTCCCATTCGTAGTATTTAATATGCAGGTCCTAGGTACATTTAGAACTACTTTACTAGGGACTTACAAGTAATGTAACTATCTCAGTTGGGTGTAATTCAATGTTTCCAAGTTTAAAGCAGTCCTTCGTGTAGTTTGTGTAGATTTGCTATGCAGAACTCCACAAATTGACAAAAAAAGTTTATGGAGTTCTGCAAATGGCAGAGTGCAGTGCGAACTTCCGTTCACATTGGTCTTCCTGCCGCTTGGGTAGAAATTCCACCCAAGTGGATGCTCTTGCTTGCGAACTTACCGTTCATTAGCGGGAGGGGGAAAACTATGCTGTACTCCTCGGAGCGGAGTTTTCTTCACTCCCCGGAGCACGAATTGCCCAAAACTCTGCAAATGGATCGAAGTTTACCACCTAGACCTAGTTTAAAGGTTAGAGCACCCTAAGCCAGTAAAAATGAAGTCAGGTCAAACAGGAGGCATTAAGCCAACAATGGGGGAATACCACTCCACAATTGTCAGGTCCAACAGATTTTTCAGGCCAGTAAATCTGTTTGGAAAAGACATGTAAGGCTTTTTCCCGTAGCTGTAGTAGACTATGTCACACCTGATAGAATGAAGCTTCTCTTAATTTCCCCTACTCTCTCAGCATCACACAATCTGGCACGTACACTTACCACATATTCAGATTAGGTAGTAAATGTATACTGTATTGGCTCGAGGCTAAGGATTACCGGCAGCAACTACTCTCCCATTACCTTTCCGAGGAGGCTGCAGTGGGGCTACTACTTCGTGTGGAGAAGAGGACAGAGTCACCAACAGTGCCGCAGCGGGACTGCGAGTCCCAGGTTCCCCAGCGGCTGCTGAGACGCCGCACCTGGAGACTCTTCCCGGCTGGCCGTGCCTCCCTCTCCTGTGCAGTTAAAATCACGCCTCACGGCCCCCGCTTCGCGGGAGCAGCTCGAGGCTAAGGATTACCGGCAGCAACTACTCTCCCATTACCTTTCTGAGGAGGCTGCAGTGGGGCTACTACTTTGTGTGGCTTTGGTGACAGAGTCACCAAAGCGGCGCAGCGGGACTGCGAGTCCCAGGTTCCCCAGCGGCTGCTGAGACGCCGCACCTGGAGACTCTTCCCGGCTGGCCGCGCCTCCCTCTCCTGTGCAGTTAAAATCATGCCTCGCGGCCCTCGCTTCGCGGGAGCCGCTCGAGGCTAAGGATTACCGGCAGCAACTACTCTCCCATTACCTTTCCGAGGAGGCTGCAGTGGGGCTACTACTTCGTGTGGAGAAGAGGACAGAGTCACCAACAGCGGCGCAGCGGGACTGCGAGTCCCAGGTTCCCCAGCGGCTGCTGAGACCCCGCACCTGGAGACTCTTCCCGGCTGGCCGCGCCTCCCTCTCCTGTGCAGTTAAAATCACGCCTCGCGGCCCCCGCTTCGCGGGAGCCGCTCGAGGCTAAGGATTACCGGCAGCAACTACTCTCCCATTACCTTTCCGAGGAGGCTGCAGTGGGGCTACTACTTCTTGTGGAGAAGAGGACAGAGTCACCAACAGCGGCGCAGCGGGACTGCGAGTCCCAGGTTCCCCAGCGGCTACTGAGACGCCGCACCTGGAGACTCTTCCCGGCTGGCCGTGCCTCCCTCTCCTGTGCAGTTAAAATCACGCCTCACGGCCCCCGCGAAGCCGCTCGAGGCTAAGGATTACCGGCAGCAACTACTCTCCCATTACCTTTCCGAGGAGGCTGCAGTGGGGCTACTACTTCGTGTGGAGAAGAGGACAGAGTCACCAACAGCGGCGCAGCGGGACTGCGAGTCCCAGGTTCCCCAGCGGCTGCTGAGACGCCGCACCTGGAGACTCTTCCCGGCTGGCCACGCCTCCTAGCCCTAACCAACTATATCTTCTTTACCACAGACGCGCATTGCGGGACGCGCGCGGGCGGACGCCGGGCTAAGACCGGGCAAAGAGTGGGCTGTTTTAGGCCGTTAGAGGCTGGGAGAGACTGGACTGGGCCACTCTCTTTGGCCCTAACCCTCGGTACCATCTGAACCGCTAGGTTGTTTGTTTGTTTCTCTTACTACTCATTATGTCATCCCGTGAGTACAAAGAGAGGGCAGCCAAGTCCAAATTGAAAAATGGTACCCTAGATGACTTTATTACCAGGACCCACACTGCCATTGACACAGAGATAGCCAAAATGCAGCACCGAGTTTCTATTGAACTAGACGCTGCAAGGAGACTGTCACAGGAGTAAGCAGCGGCCAAAAAATCTTCACTAGGGCCCATAGCCTTCGCTATAACCCCTGATCGTTTAATTGGCCCACCTCTTTCCTTGATTGAAACTAAGACAGATATTCACCAGCCATTAGTACCCACCACATCCATACAAAAGGGGGGCTCACCATTACCATTATCATCCTCTAATTCCCTAAAATCTTCTATGGTCGGGATAGATGGGGAAGAGAAGGAGGTTGAGGGCGGTCCCCCGGAAATAGCGCTAAGAACCAAACCCATAGAACCGGGTGAGGGAAATTCTTCTATCAAACAACGAGGGTCAAATAACAAAAGGAAGCGTAACAACTTAACAGCATACGCAAGGAAAAAGGCTAAGATTGCGAAGGCACAGTTAACCACCAAGGTACCATCTCCGCTACCCCCAGATCCACCCCCAATGAATAACACACAGCCTTCTGATTTAACACCAGAAATCGATACAGATTCGCTGGTGGTAACTCATGAAAATAATAACCTCGTAATAGAGAGTGAAACTAGTGGTGTGCCATACTGCGTCATAAAAGGGAAAGACTTAGAATTCTTGACTGTGGTATGGGAAACACTCAAAAAGCTCCTAAATCCCTTTGAAGAGAGACTTTCACAGATAGGATTGCAGCTCTTGAACATGGAAAAAAGTATTTCGAACTTAGATAAAAAAATCAACCCATAGACAAGATAAGGACCTTATGGCCAGTCTTGAGAAGCTGATAAAAAGCCTGCTGAATCCCCTGATGGAAAAAACCCAAATTATTAATTTAAAACTAGATCAACTAGAGTTTCTAACATCTAAAAACACCGCTTTACTGGAGGGTCTTGTAGGTAATAGCAAACAACCCGTTGCTACTGGTGGTAATAATACTAGCTTAGCAAAAAAGGGTGCCAAGAATAACCAGACACAACCTCAGCAACCTAAAATTGCATTGTCTGTAGATCCTAACGGTATTACCCCTTGTATAGCACCAGCTACTTTATCCAAAACCAAGCTGGCAACTACTGCAGGCTCTAAGTTAAACAACTCTATGGTGGTGGCTACACCAGTAAACACAGCTGCCCCAATCCTGCCAAATACTGAAGGGAAAGAAACCCCAGTTAGCAAACCTCTAGTCCCTAGCAAAACCCCCTTGCCTGGTAAACAGATCTATGTAAACATACCCCCTGAGGCTGCCCCGTATATGGCAATTTTGACAGGTGTTCCACTAATTGCAGAGAACAAATATGAGAAAATGGAGGACCTTTTAAATAAAAATTTTGGCTAAATAATAACAGGCCCCTATCCGAAGACACTGCTACAAAAATCCTAAGTGTGCGGAGGGTCCCCTGGGTTGGCCCAAGCAAAAAAGATCTGGAGGGAGATTGCATCCTGATTAACTTTAGAGATATTTGGGTTAAGGATATCATTTGCAGTAAAGCGAGGTTTGGTAGGATGGGGGATATCCAGTGTGTGGGACTTGAATATTTCTATCCCAACCTTTATCACACTGCCCCAAACTCCAACCGCCGTGGGTATAGAACAAACGCTAAAAATCACCTGGGTTGGACACATAACCTGAACATGAATCAAGGCCCCCTTGGCATGAGCCAAATGGTCCGTTTATGGGACCACCAAGTATGGGCCCTTTTTCACAAGTTCCTTTTAATCCACGAAGACCAAGGTTTCAAGGTGTAGAATACCCAGGATGGATCACAAATAATAATAATAATATCCCATTGATGAACCGCTTTGACCCATTAATGGGTATGGATGGGGTAGACTGACCACTAACTGGGTCTGAGGGCAATGCGCCTACCATTCTAGATTTGGGAAAGAAGGAAAACTTAGGGATACCTCGCAATGATGACTCAGCGTTGGTGACTGTTGATTGTGATACTGTGGGTATTGGCCCCCCTCACGTAGAGAATGTTGTCACGTTCGGGGGAAATATCTCCTTGGGTTGTGAGAAACACACATCATTACTGCCTGAACAAGACCCCTCCAGTACAAGAGATGCTTTGGGAAGCAACCATGGGATACAGGGGCCATCTTTAATATCCTTAATATCTTGGAACATTTCCGGATTAACAGGCAGACTGGAAGATGAGGCATGGCTGGATTTTGTGGGAGCCCAGGGAATCCTGTGTTTTCAGGAGACTTGGACTAGGACCACCTGTGACATTGAGGGTTTTGAATCATTCACTGTTTTGGCTGTTCCATCAACATCTGGGAGGGCAAAGGGTGGTATAACGACAGCGTTGTCTATAAAACTACAGAAGCTGAAAACTTCGAAACTGGTGGACACAAACTGGTATCAACTGCTGTTATTAGAACATCTTTTCCCAGAACCTGTGTTGTTAATTAACTGGTATTATAACAGGATTGGTGTCACTACAACGCATGCTTTTACATCGCATGCCTTTACAACGCGGTTTTTACCACGCAGTCCATTACAACGCATAATGCTTTTTGGGCACTGGATAGTGAATTATTTAATTTACTATTCCAACTCCAGTCCCCGTGGATAGCAGGGAAGGTGTTGAATAGTAAATTAAATATATTCCCTATCCTAGAGCGCCCCCCAGCGCAATGCGTTGTAATGGTTTGCGTTGTAATGGTTGCGATGTAATGGTAGTGCGTTGTAAAAAATGCGTTGTAAGTGATGTTCCCCATTATAACATCTTTAATGGATATGACATCTCGATAATTCAAAGTTTGGAGGACGCAGTGGATAAAGCACGCAGCAGGCACCCCTCATCGTCTGTCATTTGGGTTGGCGATTTCAACTGCACGTTGTGCAGTTTGGGAGGCTCAAACGTGTGTGGACTGGAGGACTCGAACGCTCAGCCCTTGACCCACTTTAAACATACACCCCAGGGGGATGCTCTAAACAATATTATCATCATGAATGACTTGTGTGTGGTAGATCCTTGGTCTGCCCCCGACACACCGCATATACCAACCTTTCAGGGTACAAGGGGGGAGATGAGCACAATTGATTTTGTCCTGGTATCTAGCAGCTTTTTCAAATATGTTGATAAGTTGGAGGTGATGGCCAATCCCGCAAGTGACCATAATCCCCTAAAGTTGTCATTGTGCGTGCCAGTACAAGAATCACCAAAGATCTGGGAACAGTCAATTAAGTATAGTAAGAATCAGGGTGTTACATTGAAATGGGGGAAGGTAAACGCGATAAAATTGGAGGAAGATATTGTTGTAAATTGTAAAATGGAATGGAATCATGTCTAGTCCCAGTATCTGACCCCCATCAGGTTATTGAAAGCTTTGAGAAATTGTGTGGTCATGTAGCAAAGCACCTTAGGAAACCCAAGGGGAAGGGAGGCCAAAAGGCCTTTAGATGGTTTGATTCTGTGTGTTCTGCCACACACCGATCTCAAAAACTAGCTCTGCGCCAAAAACCAAGAAATAAAGAGCTTGTAAGAACTAGCAGAAAGGCCTATAGGGATGCTATTGCAAAAAGAAAGCAGGACCTAAAAAACATTGCCTGGGAAGACCTTGAAAAGGCTGCAGAACTAAAAGATAGTAGACTCTTTTGGGAGGTCCTAAATCGACCCCTTTTTAAAAGCGACAATAAAGAATCTATAGTTATGCAGGTCACCGCTGAACAATGGGTTCAACACTTTACTAAGATTTTTAATCCCAATTCCAGTTCAATAATGGCAAGTACGGAAAGGACAGGGGGTTTGGCAGCACCTCCCTCGGCTTTGACCCTCAGCTCTTCACTTACACTGATAGAGATTGAGGAAGCCTTAGGGAAGGGATTATCACTAAAAGCTCCAGGCCCAGATGCTGTCCCCTTGGACTTTTTTAAATCTAATGTTAGTCTGTGGGCACCCATATTACTGAATGTCTTTAAGGCTGTTGTGGTTTGGCGCATCCCTGGTACATGGGAGGAGGCAATCGTAGTGCCGATCTTTAAGAAGGGTGATAGGTGCAACCCACGTTGCTATCGCCCGATTTCCTTAATAGATGCCTAATGTAAAATCCTGGGTAGGGTAATCCTAGCGAGATTAGAAAGTTGGGCAGATTCTACAGGACTTATAGTTGACTCCCAATACGGTTTTAGGCGCGGAAAGGGGACCAACGAGCAGTGCCTCAACCTGGCCCTAATTTTAGGCAAGTACATTAAGGCAAAAAAGTCCTCATTACATCTTGCCTTCATGGACTTGACAAGTGCATTCGACACTGTCTGTAGACATAAGTTGTGGCGGATGATGGATGACATGGGCTTTGAGGAACCTTTGGTCACATTGCTTCGCAGGTTACATGCAGCAACAACTTTATCAATCAGATTTGGCTCTGGAGGTGAAATGACAAAACCAATTCCTTCTACTGAGGGTGTGCGTCAAGGATGCATTTTGGTGCCTATTCTTTTCTGGTTTATACAAATGGGCTAGAAAAGTATCTATTAAACCAGGGTTGTGACTTTCCAAAAATTAAAGGCAAAAGTATTCCCATGCTTTCTTATGCAGACGATACTGTCCTAATGACATTAACAGGAAATAGCATGCAAGTATGTCTAGATGCCTTCAATACATTCATGCTTGACCTTGACTTAAAGGTGAACTTTGACAAATCTTTTGTAATGTCTTGTGGCCCTAAAGGGTCAAACATTAGGAAGTTCGTGGTAAATAACCGCATAATTGGAAAAGTGGAACATTTTAACTACCTTGGTAACTTGTTTAATAGCAAATTAAGCTGGACGCCCGTCATGAAGGTTCGAGCCCAGAACGCGACACGGGCCATAGAGGGCATCTTCCGTTTCTGTAGTAAATTGGGGCAAAAACATGTTATGCACCTCAAAACCCTCTACACTTCAAAATGTCTATCGGTGGCCACCTATGGGGCAGGGGTGTGGGGGACTGAAACACCATCTGTGATACAGGTGGTGGAAAATAATTTTACAAAAAGGGTTTTATCAGTTCCCAAAGGCAGCTCAAACATCTTCCGCCACAAAGAAATTGGTATGGTCAGTGTTTCTGATACGATTCGTCTGTCCCCTTTATTGTTATGGGGTAAAGTTTGGCAATCTGAAGACCTGCAACTCACTAAAGACATTATCACTGATTGCATGGCTTTAGAAAATTCAAAACAGATCCCCTGGTTGTCTTATGTTTGTAATATGTTAAACAAGATTGGACTGGGCTCCTATTATAAAAATCCTGGGAAAATAGAGGGAAACTATAAGGCGGACATAAAGGCAATGTATTGGAAATCATTGAATCCACCATCTTTGGACAATGCTAATGTTCATGCTCGTAAGCCCCAACCTCAGTTTTACTTAACATTTACCCTCAATGTTCAATGGTGATTCCTACTAACAAGGTTTAGACTGGACATTTTGCACTTTTTGCTTGCCTTCCCGAAACAAGGGGGTTGGTGTGAGAGGCTGCCCCCTTGTCCATGTAATAATAGGGATAGCCAAAGCACTATACATGCGGTCCTTTTTTGCTCCTTATATCAAGAGCCAAGACTCCGGTTTATTAAACCAATCTTGAAGGGGAGGAAACCTTGCACCTATAAGGAAGGGTATGATCATCTGTTTGCACTATCCTCCGTAGAAACTTGCTGTGCCATGCTAAATTTTATCAGAATTTCGCTAAAGATCAGGAAGGCCTATGGGTAGTATCACATTGTATAGAATATCCTCTGGTGAAAATCATGTTTTATATATATTTTTAATAACGGTCATTATTATGTCTTTTATACATTTTGGAAAACTGTGTTTTTTTAAACTAAACTTTTTCTTATCCTATGAGGTATGATGAATTGTATGCTCAATACTTGTATGATCCATTTTATGAATCGAATAAAGTTTTTGAAACTGAAACTGTATACTGTAAAAGCCAGTAGAATCAGGAATTCTTTGAGGTTTTATCATCACAAACATAGGCCTGCATATCAATTTGTGACCCCCAGAACCATTTTCTTATAATTGCATGTAACTGTTATGAACGTACTGCACAGTAGCAATAAAATAACTTTAAACTTTATTATTACCTCTGTACTGTGCAGATTTTAATTAGGGATTGGTCAGGCAGCAAAAATAATTGTTACCTATCGTAGTTTCCTACTCAGTCTGGGCACTTGCCAATGTTTCCACCACACACGGAGAGTAGTTATACACGCCATTAGCCTTCAGTTTGTACGCAAGAACTCAACAGTCAACACCTGTCTTCATACTATCCTCCAATGCCTACGTCACAGGTCTACAGAGTCCATCAAGAACCAAAGGAGTTCAGTCATTCTCAATTTACATTACACTACATTGCCACTTTAGTTAAATAAAAGGCTACAACTTTGTACAATAAATAAATACATTATGAATACATATGCACATATAACTCTTGATTGGGCCTTTGTGAGGCTTGAATTACATATCCTGATCAGGTCATTGAAAACCAGGAGCTGCAATTGAAGTTTCAGTGATCCTCAGAGGTGAGGTGGAAACAATAGCAGTCGCACGTTTATTAAATGTGTGCTGGGACCCCGTCTCTACAGTGACATCAATGTTAGGTGAGTGATGAGCCACGTGTCTAAAGCGAGAAGAATCTCTAGTTAGGGACCTTTCAGAACTTGGGTAGTCACCAAGTGCCCTTTGGTGGCTGTAACAGAAAAGGGCTCAGCCTCAAAGGGACTATCAGATTTTTATTTTCTAGATCACCTCTCCTAGAAGAGGTATTTTTCACATAAATTTTCATTTTTTATTTGTGACCTCAAATGTGTTTCTAGGGCTTTGATCTGAGGTTGGTCACTGAGGTTACTTGGTCCTCATGACTTTTCCAAACATTAAGTTTACAGAGCTTTCCCCTGTAGTCAAGTGAGGGGTTGATCAGTAAACTTGAAAAGTGGTATTCAAAACAACCTTGAGGTCGAGCTTCACTAATGCGGCACCATGCACAGCTTTCTATAGCGTGTCATGTAGTTCCTAATAATACATAGGATCTGCTAGTTTAGAGAGCATAAACTAAAGGATTGATGTCCAGACTGATTCCAGAAACCTCAATAAATAAGGAGCATAAGAGGGATTCTCAAACTAGGCTGCCCTCCCCTCACACAGTTACTCAACAAAAGGGCCTGATTCCAAATGATACACAACAGCCTAATATATTCTTGGTTCACTGGGTACCACCTACATCCTATGTAGGATATGCTTATACTAATACAGTCATACCCCCATATGTGTATGTTGATTTAAATTAATAACTCAAACAACAGGAGAGTGTTAGTATCCACAACAGACAAAATAAGCTAGCCAAAATTAGTACTAAACACCACTAAGCTATTAGACATGGCTGTTATTGTCAGTTGGAAAGATAGAGTGCACGTGTTCAAAGAACTAGCTAAAAGGACCCTCAGGACCCAGTGAAACACTGGTAGCCAGTTGTCTTCATTGGGTCCCTTTTGTTGCTAGGAAAGTGAAAGTGAATCTAAAAAGAGTATGCACTACTCCTCGAAGTTATTTAATAAGAGGGTAGCTCTAACTCTGTTAAAAACAGTGATTGAAAAACATAGTTATTTTTCTGGACTACTATGGGTTGTGCAAGTTTGAACCAAATAGTCCCATTAGTGAAGTGAAAAGAAAGTATTTAAAACACGGTCAACATGTTTCTGCCAGTTGAGCTAAATTTGCTCGGCATTCGTCAGGACCAGGAAGAAAAATAAACTCACTGTTCTGGGCACGCTAAAGTGCACAGATACAGGGAGTAGTGACACTTAATGATACGACCTGTAATTTGTCGAGGCACTTAGTAGAAAAGTCTTCCCCAAGTTGCTAAAAGCTCCTTCTTATAGGAGACACCATAGGATCTGTAAGGGTAGATAGAAAAATGAAAGAAAACAAAATATGGAATGTTAAACTCAGGAACCATAAATATATGCTTCTACCCTATTAGAGCTCCAATCATGTGCACCTAATTATTAATACCAAAATGTATCCACACTCAGAAGAAAGGAAGAGAATTAGCCCTTCAAAACACCAAGGGGGAAACATGTTATAGGTATGTCCAATATTCAATTAGCATTGTAGACAAAGGCTTTTCTTTATCCTAACAGGCATTAGATACCAAAATGAAGAGGAAATGTGATCGCCTTAAAAACAGTGCTCAAATAAACTGAGTAGGTTTAAAAACTCGAAAAGATTACATCTGAAAACACACACACACACCTTTGCAAGTGGCATACAGAGCACAAAGTACTCCAACAAGAGGTCAGCTAAGTTGTGCACTTACATATCGTTTATTGAAAATGCGCCCCATGGGCATTGCGGCAGGAGGAATCTTCACGTTTGGGCGCTAATAAAAAATTATTTACAAAGACGCGTTATTGCGTGTTTACAAAACCACTGGTAGTAAAGTAACAAGTCTTGTGTCCCGTGTGGGCTGGCGAGAGACTTACTTGTTACCAAACGGCTCCCTGCTGGATCACCTACAAACGGCCACATCCGCCGCCCGTATCATCCAACGCGGTAATGAAGCCGTGTTGAAGATATACACTAGGAACGCGCAATGCGTCTGGGGCGGTGACGCCAGTCACGTGACCTTTACGATCGCGTCATTTTTTAAAGGGGCCGATTTGTTTATGGGCACAGTATAGAGCGATCATTGCACAACGGGGGAACTATGAGAACGAAACATCAAAAGAACGGAGGAACAGCGTAATTACGTTGTTTAGCCAAGTAATATTATTACAATGTATATTCAAGCTTCAGGTGGAAAAAATGTCTCATAATATTGTTGTATTGTAAATGAAACAAAATTCAGAAAGCCTACTGCATATGTCACGTGGGTAGATACTACAGTGTCTTATTTCATTTGATAAACAGCTAAACAGACACCATGTAGTGTGGAAAAAGGTAAACTGATAGTTTTAGTGGATGGTCCATCTATCGACGCATTACCGATCCCCAAGGGATATCGTCATTGAGGCCCTGTCTATGCGTGGACAGACGATATATACATCGCTGCTCCTTTTCGAACAGTGTATTTTCATCAGTGCCGTTCAGCTGTTCAATTATCACCCACTTGACATCATTAGCACAGTGGCCTTGCTCCAAAAAATGAGTAGTCATTCTTGTGGTGGCTCTGCCACATCGGATGTTACTTCGATGCTCTCCTATTCTTGTTTTGATTTTTCTAGTGGTCATCCCTATATATCTAAGACCACAGGGACATGTAATCATGTATATAACGTTACATGAATTACAGTTTGTGTGATTTCTTAAGTGCCAGGTTTTGCCCTCCTCTAGTTGTAGTGTTTTTGTGGATGATGTTAGGTCCTGGGGTCTGCCTTCGGTAACTGGCCATTTCCCCTGCGGGGGATGTAGTGTCTGCCACCTAACATCAACTAGAGGAGGGCAAAACCTGGCATTTAAGAAATCACACAAACTGTAATTCATGTAACTTTATATACATGATTACATGTCCCTGTGGTCTTAGATATATAGGGATGACCACTAGAAAAATCAAAACAAGAATAGGAGAGCATCGAAGTAACATCCGATGTGGCAGAGCCACCACAAGAATGACTACTCATTTTTTGGAGCAAGGCCACTGTGCTAATGATGTCAAGTGGGTGATAATTGAACAGCTGAACGGCACTGATGAAAATACACTGTTCGAAAAGGAGCAGCGATGGATATATCGTCTGTCCACGCATAGACAGGGCCTCAATGACGATATCCCTTGGGGATCGGTAATGCGTCGATAGATGGACCATCCACTAAAACTATCAGTTTACCTTTTTCCACACTACATGGTGTCTGTTTAGCTGTTTATCAAATGAAATAAGACACTGTAGTATCTACCCACGTGACATATGCAGTAGGCTTTCTGAATTTTGTTTCATTTACAATACAACAATAATATGAGACATTTTTTCCACCTGAAGCTTGAATATACATTGTAATAATATTACTTGGCTAAACAACGTAATTACGCTGTTCCTCCGTTCTTTTGATGTTTCGTTCTCATAGTTCCCCCGTTGTGCAATGATCGCTCTATACTGTGCCCATAAACAAATCGGCCCCTTTAAAAAATGACGCGATCGTAAAGGTCACGTGACTGGCGTCACCGCCCCAGACGCATTGCGCGTTCCTAGTGTATATCTTCAACACGGCTTCATTACCGCGTTGGATGATACGGGCGGCGGATGTGGCCGTTTGTAGGTGATCCAGCAGGGAGCCGTTTGGTAACAAGTAAGTCTCTCGCCAGCCCACACGGGACACAAGACTTGTTACTTTACTACCAGTGGTTTTGTAAACACGCAATAACGCGTCTTTGTAAATAATTTTTTATTAGCGCCCAAACGTGAAGATTCCTCCTGCCGCAATGCCCATGGGGCGCATTTTCAATAAACGATATGTAAGTGCACAACTTAGCTGACCTCTTGTTGGAGTACTTTGTGCTCTGTATGCCACTTGCAAAGGTGTGTGTGTGTGTTTTCAGATGTAATCTTTTCGAGTTTTTAAACCTACTCGGTTTATTTGAGCACTGTTTTTAAGGCGATCACATTTCCTCTTCATTTTGGTATCTAATGCCTGTTAAGATAAAGAAAAGCCTTTGTCTACAATGCTAATTGAATATTGGACATACCTATAACATGTTTCCCCCTTGGTGTTTTGAAGGGCTAATTCTCTTCCTTTCTTCTGAGTGTGGATACATTTTGATATTAATAATTACGTGCACATGATTGGAGCTCTAATAGGGTAGAAGCATATATTTATGGTTCCTGAGTTTAACATTCCATATTTTGTTTTCTTTCATTTTTCTATCTACCCTTACAGATCCTATGGTGTCTCCTATAAGAAGGAGCTTTTAGCAACTTGGGGAAGACTTTTCTACTAAGTGCCTCGACAAATTACAGGTCGTATCATTAAGTGTCACTACTCCCTGTATCTGTGCACTTTAGCGTGCCCAGAACAGTGAGTTTATTTTTCTTCCTGGTCCTGACGAATGCCGAGCAAATTTAGCTCAACTGGCAGAAACATGTTGACCGTGTTTTAAATACTTTCTTTTCACTTCACTAATGGGACTATTTGGTTCAAACTTGCACAACCCATAGTAGTCCAGAAAAATAACTATGTTTTTCAATCACTGTTTTTAACAGAGTTAGAGCTACCCTCTTATTAAATAACTTCGAGGAGTAGTGCATACTCTTTTTAGATTCACTTTCACTTTCCTAGCAACAAAAGGGACCCAATGAAGGCAACTGGCTACCAGTGTTTCACTGGGGCCTGAGGGTCCTTTTAGCTAGTTCTTTGAACACGTGCACTCTATCTTTCCAACTGACAATAACAGCCATGTCTAATAGCTTAGTGGTGTTTAGTACTAATTTTGGCTAGCTTATTTTGTCTGTTGTGGATACTAACACTCTCCTGTTGTTTGAGTTATGGATTCATAGGGGGCATGAGAGTGTTTTCTTATAACCCTTACTCTCTTGTTGATGGAATGATTTAAATTAATAAAACATCCAACCACAGCCATTACCCAATATTCCTAAAAGTTATGGACAATACAGGCACACTAGTCTTAAGAAATATGAAATAATAGGAAAAATGTGTAAGGTGGGTCACAAAGTGCATCACGTAATCAACCACGATAGAGCTGCTGGTAGGTACTCACCAGTGTGCTCAACGTATCAGGATCAACACTTTCATGACAAAAGGATAAGTGCCCTAACTCAAATAAATTTAAATAATGATAAAGTGTAAAAAATATTGGTGCTAACTACCAATTTGCCCCTGTATTTGTAACAAAGAGTCATCTTAACTCCCCATTAAAATAGGTTGTAAACACATATCATATGTATTTAATAGTTGTTTAGTGTTCACACCTAGGTTAAACAACAGCATGTTTCGACCATTTTAAGTTGAACAGCCAACATGTTTCATTGCCTTACATTTTTGCAGCAATTTCATCAGGGCACGGAGATATATCTCCACGTCAATGATACTGGACCTGAACCGGTTGAAAAAGCACCAGAGAGAAGGAAAAGTAATGCCAAAGAATTAAGCATTCAAAAGATATTAGCGTCCCCATTAGGTGCCCATGTTTTGAAAATCATTGCTTCTTGTGTCATATTAAGATGAAGATCATAATTACTGGGTGGACGCCAGGTGGACGCCAACTAGCAGTTCACCAGGGATGGTTTTCCCTACATATGACTTAAGGAGGCCGGGAAACGCCTGTACCTGTGAGTAAACATGTGCACATCAATGTAAGACGAAATTGATCTAACTGGGCTTTACACATTTTAAGTGTAGAAATTGCACATTCATCCTTTCAAAGAATACAGGGTCCCATAAAACCGACCGACTCATAGCAACCAACCGATACTGTACATACGGGCGTCTTATCACATTTGCGCCATGGCATACAATAGCGCATGGCCAACACCCATTGTCACATCTGTGTTGGGATAGTTGTATGGTTCAGCAACCATCATAAAGAAAACCATGCTTAAATGGGGCCTAAGCAGACACAACCATTCGCTCATTTGATCTAAAACTCACGGCCGGTACCGGGCGTAGCTCTTCGCTCCTCTAACCAGTGTGTGTCTGTAATGTTGTGACTCAAATAGTCTCCATTTCAGAAAGACCCAGAAAGGCTTCAAAGGTTATATCTGGAACGATTCTCCGCTGGTGGTATGCACAAAGACTCCCAGGCACCCCCTCTGGGGATTCATAAGCACCATCTTTGAATGGCACATGGACAAAGGTGCACAAAGGACACAGATCAACCCCACCACCAAAGTAAAATCATTGAGGGATCACATGTATAAAAAGTGTCAAGGAGATGTAAAAGGAGGGGAGAGGAAAAATGTTCTTGTCACCCTTAACTTCAGAGTAGTTTTGATCAAGGTGAACATATCTGGCTAAACAACTCGATTTTCAAGGGAGCCATCTTAATATGGGGCGCTCTGAGCACTGCAACATCATTAAGAGGGCCTTGATATGTCGGAACACATGAAACTGACATACTCTACCTGGCAGATCAAGGTAAAACTCTGGACAATGTAATGGCATCTATATATTTATTAACCAATTTATCCAGAAAAACCAAACCCTAACTAGACCAGGTCAATCAATATATTTACCATATTTCCTAGTGGTTCCTTTCTTTGTGCCATTCGTACTGTCCTATTGCATATTGGTACTACAACTTCATCTACATGCATTTTATTTATTTATTTATTTATTTATTTATTGGGCTTCTAAAGCGCGACAGCTACCCAAAAAGGGTTTCACTGCGCTGAAAGACACTAAACCAATGAGCAGATCATAAAACTCAGAGGAGAGGCAGGAGCAAGTTACTGATAAAAAGCCATGTTTTTATGTCTCTGCGGAAATGGATGTAACGAGTTTCCAAGCGTAAATTCAGAAGGAGAGAATTCCAAAGCTTGGGGCCCAACAGGGAGAACGATTTTCCCCCGATCCTAGCTCGGCGCACTTTGGGCACACAGAAAAGGCATCTAATTCAAGATATAAACTCCAGGCCTGCCTTAACCCAAAATGTGATTTGTCTTCCTGCTCAGGAACTGTCATTTCAGCATAAACATGGTCCTCTGTATTCCATACTAAGGGTTAGTAACCAGTGTATCTGCGACTACCATTTCTACATAATCGTACAATGGCCAACCAAGGAGCCAAGGTTGCAGAGGGAAGTCTCAAAGGGGCTTTTTATATTTAAGAAATACCTTTCACTGGACACCTTACTAAATGGTGGACACCGGGCACTGTGTTTAGTAGATAATGGCCTCACCTGCCCACTCTGTGCCACTCAATAAAATCATTCAAGCCTTGTTGATTTGCCTTCACTGAAAAGATCCAGCAAGCCTTTTTCTGAAGTAAGTTTTCAATGGCATGAGTTTCTCAAACCACTTTTTCCAGCACCGTTCATTTCAAGTCCCTACAATTGGGCCCCACTTCTTGGACTTGTACAGTGCACTGTGTGTGCCTGGTAAAATAGAAATCGATTATGCTCACGCATGCACCATTTTCTATTTATGCGCCATTTTAGGCTGTTCGAAACTGATTTAGTTTAATTCCGAGAAACGCTCCTCTTTGAGTTTTGTTTCTTCCCTTGGATTTTGTTTCAACAATGAGCACACTGTTCATGTCAGTGCAGAGTTTTCTCACCAGTCTTGTTTTTTGGCAGGCTCCCTATGGAACGACCTTGGACCATGAAACTTTGTGTAAGATGGGAGCACTGAATATTTTTTTCTGTATTTCACTGTTTTACTGCACCTGCTTAGAAAATTCCACTGTGGGCTTGTTTCCTCCCACTTACAAAACAAATATAATGTATCTTTATGCATGTTGATTTCAGTGCCCTCTGCAGCACTCCTACACACTTCTCAGACTGTGCTCCGCTCGGAGAGTATATTATTAAATGGCTATTGGCATGTATTCGGACCGACTCTTTATTGAGTACAGAAGGATGAGAGGTGGTCATTAGTGACCCAGGTGGCTCTAAACAGGTCACTTCCTTCAGTTGGCATCTGAACGGGGACTCCTTCGGGTGATTGAGCTATCTCCTTTTCTCATATGGGGGGGAGGAGGTTAAGGACATCTTCGAGTCGGACTGATGGCTCAGGGAACCCTGCAAGAAGAGTTTGTACTGCTTGCAGCTGACCCTATTGTCCTGCCGCACAGTGCCTCACCCAATGGTCATCCCTACTAGAGTGCTAAACAGCAAAACTCTTGGATCTGACCGTTCGGTCTGAAGAGTCAGCAGTGGAGAACTAGTTTGTTTGTACAACTGATATCAGGTGAGTTTATTTAGTTTTTTTGTGGATATAGTGTCATTGCGGATTGAGTTTGGTATGTATGGCCTGAGGACTGTCTTGATAAAAAGGATTTGTAACTACTTTGCCAGGTAAAAACAACAAACTTTTTTTTTTTTTTAAATGCCTGGCCTCAGCAAAGTTTGGAATTTGTGTTGTTCTGCAGATGCTTGAAGAAGAGGCTCAGCTGGAGCCTCCCGAAGGCAGCCCTAATTTTGATATGTATGTGAAACATGCTCTTGGCCCTAATATGTTTAGTACACTATAGCACAAATATGGGATGGACAATGGTGAGTTTCAGAGGCCGTAGACAGGCACTTTTGATGAACAAAAAATTGCGTTTTAAAGGAATAGTCTTTTAAGAGACAAAGTAGGCAGTCGATGTTTGATTCTCTTCTTACTTGGCAGATGGAGGCTAGACGGAGACGGTTAAAGATGGAAAGAGATGCCCAAAAAGAGAAAATACAAGCATTGACACAGAAGGCTGTAGCGTATGATAGAGAAAAGCAGGAGTCCGCGATGGAACGTGAAGATAAAATGTTTTGGTTTGCATGTTGATAAGTCTTATCTGGCCAAAGAAAAGAATGACTCTTTTGTAGAGCAGTTGCTAGAATTCTCAACCTCCGCCCCCTTACTCTCTGCAGAGGATAAATCCCACTGCTCCTTTACAAGCACAGCAGCCTGTTTCATCTGCTTTTGCTGTTCCTGTTTTTACGGCTGTTCCTTCAATGGCTGTGGCAACGGCACCTCCTGCTACTTTTTTGTCTTCACCATCTTTGCCGACTGTGACCTCTAGAACATCTACAGTTCCAACTCCTGTGTCATCTGTTCCTTCTCCTCCTTGAACAAACATTGACATCGATTGTACCAGCTACCTCTGTTGCTTCTCCTTCTGTGGCTCTTCATCCTCCAATATCTTTCAATGCTATGACGCCAGAACTTGGGTTTGAGGATAGAGATTGGATGAAATTCAGGGAAAGGATCGGTCAGCTGGTGCTCTCTGGAGTAGGGGAAGACGCGAAGGAGGTGCTAGGCTGACAGGCTATGAAGTAAGCTAGTAATCTGATTTATGTTGCTGAAGACATTTGGCAGGCTGTGTGTGAGTTTGAACCTTTTCTATAGCAGCATATGTCTGCTACACTGATAAATCTGTGATGCACACATCTAAAAATTGAGGCTCCACAAGTGTTATTTGATATTAAAGATCATGTTTGCATTGCTTATTTAGCACCAGGACAAGTGCTCACAAATATTAATACTGTAGTTTCCTGTAGAGTTTGGTTGTTTGAAAAAAGACCCACAAAAATTACTCAGTTCCCTATTTGTGAGGTTCATCCAATATATCACCCATAAGTGCCTGAGTTAACGGATAAGCTCTGAAACGTCACCAGACCAGCCTTAGCTTCCCATTTCCAGGAGCAATGGGTTTATACTCTGTGGAAAAGAAATTATGTTTTGGCCCTTAAGGTTACCCTGCCCGACCCTAGGAAAAATTCTACAGCTTATTATAAGGAATTAACAGAGGCTGCTTCTTCTACTGTAATGACTTTTGCTGATATTGAAATGTTTTTTGGTCTTCTTGTCCCTGTTGATGTTTGGAGACAGGTTCATACTCAAGATCATGTTTCACAGTTGGGTAGTACATGGGATGTGATTTAAGGATGGGATCAAGAAAGGTGTCCAAGTGATAATCCCCGTACTGAGATACTTGCTTTGGCTGTTCCTATTATTACATACATTCTCACACTTATTCCACCTAAGAAGGTCAGCTGAGACAGATTGATGGCTTGTCGCCAGAAGAATAATGAAAATGTGTCTGAGTTATTTACTCGATTTAAAGATACATTTTTGGATTATAGTGGGTAGGATATTTCCACTGAGATGGGAGTTCACTTGTTTGTTACTAATCTTCTTCCTGAGATAATGACTAATTTGCAAGTGCCTGAGAGTATTTGGTCTACGTCTTCCACCTCTGTTATTTTGATTATGGCCCAATATTATGAACATCGAGATCAGGAAAAAAAGGATAAAACAGACAAGAAACATAAGTACTTAAAGACAAAGGTGTTGCTGCAGCAAGTGTTAAGAGAAAATATTATCAGAATTCTGAGGATCCTATGGGCCTTTCTGACAGTAATTAGTGTGATGACCAGAGAGATGGACAGTATTACCATGATGATAGTGACATGGATGATGTGACAGGTATGTCTAATAGTTAGGACAGCCAGGGACAGAACTAGGGTTCAGTACTGATACCTGTACATCAACGTGGTCCTTATGTCACAGCAGATTTACAAGGCTAAGGATTTACTAAGGAATTTTTGGTGGATACAGGAGGAGGAAAAGATCTGATTCTCAACATCTGGTCCCCTGGGTGGCTCGGTCTCGTCACAATAATTTTTCTGTAGGTTTTTCATGTGTACCGGTTGTAAGCCCTATTTCCTGACCCCTTGCGCTGACTGTTCCTCCTTTCACTGCGGAATCACAGTTTTTGTTGACATCTAACTATGGTGAAAATTTGATGGGTTTCGATTTGTTGAAGAAATTGCATGCTACTATTTATTTCTCGTCTGCAAGTGTTTAAATTACTATGGGTCCGTATGTGAGTACTAGGCAGAGTTTGCTTCAATATGCGCCTCTTCCAGCAGAGCTTGCTCAGGTACCACCAACATTGTGGGCCACAGGTGATACAGATGTGGGTCTGTTGCGTATACCAGCAGTTTCTATACAAGGTAAAGATAATGTTGTTCTGCCCCGCATCCCTCAGTATAAGATACTGCAGGCAGGAGAACTGACTGTTCTTCAGATTATTCAGGATTTGATACGAAAGGGAGTAGTTGAAGAAACATCTTATAACATTTGTAATAGCCCTATTCTTCGGGTCCTTAAGAGGAAACCCTCAGGTTCCTCTGATGTTATCGATGATGTCAATCATTTTCTGACTGATTTGCGAGACCAAAGGTACAGGTTTTGGTTTTTCAGGATACCGGGAATGAAAAGCCTTAACCAAACATGGTGCATTCAGTAAATTGGCAAGATGTTCCCATGACCGTTACTCAGCACCATAGCCATTCCAATCTATTAAATAATACAATTTGCCACAAATACATTTTGAATCTAAAATAGTCAGTTCCTCAAATTCAGGAGTTCCATTGATATCTTCAGTGGGGGGACTGTTTTTGTTTGAGTCATAGGGTTAAATGGTTTTAGTAATGAGACATGGAAGACAGGGTGGAAACGATATTTAGATGGAAGAGGTAACCTGACACTAACTGGATTTATGATTTTGTCCACACTTAATGGTCCAATGAATCGAGGACAACGTTTTTTTTACTAGTTTTCATTTGTAGATGTTTTGTGGATACCATGCTTTTTCTCTTACAGTGTACTTAGGTTGTACAGATTGATGTGTGTCAGAGATACTTTTTGGTTTTCTTTAGCTTGTGCTAAGTGATATTGAGCTTGGAGCTGAATAGAAACCAAATTCTCAATATATTCACTTATTGATGGTATAATAAAAGGAGAGGTACATGGTCCAGGAATATTTTTGGGCTGAAAACCATAGGCACAAAAAAATGGAGACTTATGAATGGAAGAATGGTCCATGTTATTGTAAGCAAACTCTAAAAGCCATAATGCATCTGACCATTCTAAATGACAATCGGTTAATAAGCAATGCAAATACTGTTCAATAGTCTGATATGTGCGCTCTGTTAGTCCATCAGTTTGGGGATGGTAGCTAGAAGAGGTGTGAACATCCATGTTTAAGGATTTACCTAAATGCTGCCAAAAATGGGAAATAAATTGAGCCCCTCTGTCGGAAATGACTACAGCTGGAATTCGATGTAAACGAATGATTTGTTTTGAAAATATGCGACTCAATTCTTTTGCTGATGGTAATTTTTTCAAAGGAATAAAATGTGCCATGCGAGTAAAATGATCAACCACTGTTAAGATGGTAGTAAAACCATTTCTTGAATAGGGGAGTTCCACAATAAAGTCGATAGATACAGTATGCCATGGTTGTAGCGGTATTGGTAGAGGATTTAAAAGTTCACTAGGAGCTTGATGTTGTGATTTATACAGTATTCAAACAACACAAGTTTCCACATAACTTTGCATATCCTTATACATGGAGGGCCACCAAAATCCTAATTTAATTAATTGGCAAGTGTTTGTCACTCCAGGGTAAGCTGACATAGGTGCATCTGGTGTAATTGAATAACTTGTGATGGTAAATCGGTAGTTGGTAAAAAATATTTGGTCATTCAAAAAGAACAGGTTATCCTTCCATTCTAACAGAGGGTACTTGTTTTGCCACTCTTGTACTTGTTTGCCTTGTAATTATTTTTAAATGTCTAGAACAACATCTTCATAAGTTGCTCTCACCAGAAAGCAGTGCATAGGTAATATTCGACGTGCTCTATCTTGTGGAGCGCACATGTCATCAGTGATCCCAATATGAGATATAAAGTAAGAAAATATGAAACAATAAAGCATCAGCTTTATTGTTCTCTTTCCCTGGATGATAGGTAATGATAACATTTTAATCATTAAAAGAGAGAGTCCAATAAAGTTGACGAGTGGAGGGAGCCTTGACGGAGTGTAATGTTTGCAGATTATGATGGTCTGTGTACATTGTTTCAGGGTGTCAAGCACCTAACAAGTAATGTCGCCATTCTTCGAATACAGCTTTTATAGCTAATTATTCCATATCAGCTGTGGCGTAATTTTGTTCTGTGGGCGTACGTTTTCTGGAATAATATGCTAATGGGTGCATCTGACCAGTATCTTTATGCCTCTGAGATAAAATACCTCCAATGGCATATTGGGAGGCATCTGCATCCACAATAATAGGATTAAAGGGATCAGGGTGCATTAAAATTGGAGCAGATGTAAATAGTTTTTTTAACTCTTGGAAGGCTCGTTCTGCTTCTTTTGTCGAATCAAATTTAACGTTTTTACATTAGAGTCTTGTAATTGGGATAATTATCTGGGAAAAGTTATGAATGAATCGCTTGTAAAAATTGGCGATTCCGAAAAAACTCTGAATTTGTTTTACTGAAGAGGTACTTGGCCAGGTAGGGACTGCTTGAATCTTTTTAGGATCCATTTATATTCCATTGGGGCTGATTACATAACCAACAAACTCTACTTTGGTAGTATAAAATATAATTTGTTCAAGTTTTACAAATAAAGAGTTTTTTAAAAGATGTTGAAGAATGGCCCTTACTTGTTGCACATGATCAGTTGTGTTTTTGGAATATATAAGGACATTGTCAATGTACACTACAGAAAAAACATCTAAAAACTCTCAATACCTAAACTGGAATGCTGCTGGAGCATTGCAGAGTCCGGAGTGCATGAATTGATATTCATATAGGCCAAATTCAGTACGAAATGCTGTCTTCCATTTATCACCCTCACGGACTTTCACTAAATGGTATGCTCCTCGCAAATTCAGTTTAGTATAAATGGTAGCATCCTTAATTTATTCAAATAATGTTGGAATTAATGGAAGTGGATATCTATTTTTTATGGTGACATTATTGAATGGTCAGTAATCGATGCACAGGCGTAATCCCCCTCCCCCTTCGTAGGAATTAAAAACAAGGGGGACGATACTGGGGACTTAGAAAGTCGAATAAACCCATTGGCAAGGTAATCATCAAGGTATTCTGTTAATTGTTCATTTTCTTTCTCAGTAAGAGCATAAATCCCACTGCACGTAGGGATGCTCCAGGCATTAAGTCTATACAGCAGTCAAAGTCTCTATGTGGTGGTAGAGAATTGGCTTTTTTCTTATCAAATACATCTAATAAGCCTGTATATTCTGTGGGTACACCTTCTAAAAGCAGAATATTTTTAGATTCTTTTGGGAAATCATAGCCCTGAATGAGGTGTTCTGATACCTTGTATTGAAGGCAGGTAGAGTGGCAGTAATCTGAGTTAAATAAGATCGTCTTTTGTATCCAGTCTATTCTAGGGTTGTGTTGTACTAGCCAAGGAACCCCCAAAATCAGTCCAAATTGAGGAGCATCTATAACATTAAAGGTGGTGAGTTCACTATGTTTGGCGGAGCATGTCATAGTAAGAAGTTCTGTACGATATTGTACCAGTCCTGATGTTAGTTCCTTACCATCAACTGCCCTAATCACTTCTGGTCGAATTTTGGGTTCAGTCTTTAGGCCTAATTCTTGTACCAATCGAGTATCTATGAAATTGCCTGTTGCTCCTGAATCTTTTAAGGCATCTACGGACCAAACATTTTCTTTACTGGTCCGAGACTGTAAAGTCTCTTTCATACTAAGGTGCTGAAAGGAAACTTTGGGAGTCATGAAGGCCAAACTAGTTAGCTCACTAGACAAATTGACCTCACGTTTTGTCAAGCTATTCAGTTTTCCAACTGTTGAACTACTACTGCATCGCTAATCTTGCTTTTAGGTTTATTAGGACAAGTAGAACACTCTTTTACAAAATGTCCTTATTTACCACAGTAGAGACACTGGTTTAATTTACTTCGCTTCTCTTTTTCTTCTTTAGAGAGGGGCCCTTTGATATTACCTATCTGCATAGGTTCTCCTATATCTATCTTTGGTACAGGATCCTTTTTAAAACTAGTCTTTTCCTTAAACATGAATACTTTATGGTCTGCTTGTACGTTTTAGCCTTTGCATTCTGAAAAACGATGATTAAGTTTGACCACTAGATCAATGAATTCCTCAACATCGTCTGGAGGATCTAAGATTTGTGTTACCATATCCTTTGGTTCTTCTCTTAAACCCCTATAAAAAAGAGAAACCCTTTTTTCTTCAGGTTATTCCGACTCGATCACTAATCTATTAAATTGCGAAATGTAATGTAATGAATCTGAAGACCCCTGTTTTAGGCTTAATAATTCAGGGTCTGAAGATTGCACAAAAACATGCTTGGCGAATAGTCAATTTCTTAGTATGTGTAAATTAGAAAGAATCAGGTCATCTGGTTCCACAAAGGGTACTGACCATAAAGATGCATCCCCTCCTAAATATGATAATATAAACGCAATTTTACACATATCATCTGGGAAAGCGGTCAGGCCTGCTATGAAATGCAAATTGCATTGGTTCAAAAAGATAGTGTATTTAATACTATCCCCATAAAATCTTTCTAGTGGTGCTAACAGGATTATACCTGGAGTGACCACTTGTATTTGAATGGGAGAAGAAGAGGAGCCACTGTACAACGTTTGCATAGCTGGCTGAAAAGTAGGTGGCTTGAGTATAGGTTTCTGAGTAGTAGGAAAGCTCCAAGTAGCTAGACCTGGAACATTTGAAGCTTGCATGTTTGTTTGGAAAGCGGAAATATCTCTCTAAAGAGCTGCATTTTCTGATTTGATGTCAGCTAGGATTGCGGCAATACGTTGCAATGACACTTATGTGGTTGAATCCATAGCGTCTGGGCGAAAATATAATCATGGGCTTAGCCTTCTGTCGGAACTACAGACACTCTTACCTGTCAGATGCTTGTATGATGATTTTGCAGAGACGCTATGAGCCAACTTCTCAGCACCCTAACCTATAACCAGTGTTACTGATATTTCACTACGGCTACGCAGTTGGGTTCAGGGAGAAGGGCCGGATCCTGGACGCTAGCTGATTCCTGTTGTCCATCTGCGAGGCAACAAGACACCTTGTAACTATTGCGATTTAGGAGTGTGGAGTAAAGCGTCCTTGTAGTCGTTGTGATATTTTGTTTCAGGCTGAGAGGTTAAATTGATGTAGTAGTCAGTCATTAGGTGAATGTGCTCTGCTCCTGTTTTATGGGTTGAACAATGGATTGAATAAGTTACTTATTTTCTAATATCCATTTACCATTAACCTACTCTGTATGTTCTTCTAAACTCTACATGGCACTTACTAGCAAAATACCTCAAAATAACACATCATCACGACCTGTATTAAAAGAAAAAATGGCACACACAAAGCCCAAAAATAAGGTTTTAACATTTGACAAGCACTGTAAAATAACAAATTTGCCAATTTCTGTAAAGTTGTGATGCAGCGCAGCAACTAAAATTCTTTATAAATGATGTCACAATCCACTATCACACTTACCAATCAATACCAGGCCCATAAGAAACATAGAGTAACTGAATCATGAGACGAATGGATACTATATGTTGAAATTGAACTCTTTTCAATAAACAAGACCAGCTTGTCATTTTAAAAGTTTATTAAAACATATTCAAGAAAATTTAGGTTTGGAACTTTATTAAGCAAGCATTAAAAAAGTCATAAGAAAGTTTTATTCAGCATTTTATAAAGAGAGCTTAATTCAAGAAAATATTATTCATTAGCAGAAATAAGTGAAAAAGAGCATTTCTAAAACCTAACTAACTCTCTGTCTCTACCCTCATCGCCTGAAAACAAAGTCCTTAAAAGTTACCTTTCCTAACGTGTATTCATCAGACAGCAGAACGTCCCTCTGGAATCAAGAAGCGTAAGCCAAAAGTTTGCTCCTTGAGCTAATTCTTATACCCTAAAACTACAGCTAAACTAACTATTTTCACATTCCAACAGCTGAATTCTGGCTCTCCATTGGCTGAATCACCTCATGCCACAGTAAACTGTGACATCTTCCACCACGAGATCAGGCTTTACACAGAGCCATTGTTCATGCACAGAATCCTGGCGACAGTTCCTTAGTCTGCTACATTTTGTAGCAAAGATGTTCAAGCAATACAAAATCTTGTCACGTCTCTTCCTTTCAACCTTGAGCCTGTCCGTTCTGAGCTTTCCGTGGCACATCCAAACCCACTCCACAGAGTTGTCTTTAGCAGTTCATTTTTTAAAGCTTTCACAATAAAAGTTTGTAGGCAACTTTCTCCTGTGGCTTAGCATCAGCAGGCCTCTTTTAGAAGGCATCAATTTTCTGCGCCACTTTTTGCTTGCGTCACTGCGCCACTTTCAGCTTGCGTCACTTTTTCAGAAACTATTATTTAAACAAACACAAAAGAATACTTAATTCAGGTAAAACAAACCCTTCTGTACCACCCAGCCCTTGCTAATTATTAATTAACTCACTAATAAAAGACATTTAGCAAAAGCAAACAAATAAAGCAACACATAGAATAACTACCATTCTTCATGTAATCCAGCTTTATGTTTCTGAAAGAGTAAAAAGATGATTAAATAATACACAGACAGACAAACACAACATAGGACATACATGTAAGCACATATAAAAAGCACATGCCATGAATGATCAGCCGCATATTAATAGTGACAAAGACAATAGGACAGACATAACAAACAAGACAATATTAATCATGTGTTACAAAACAGACTTGCAAATGCAACAAGAGCACATGTAATTAGTTTCCCGCGTGTTCATGTGTGGTGCAAACTTAATCTAGGTTGTGTTAATTAAACATATCATGCAAACACTCATTAATATATTATTTCAAATTATGAGAGTATGACATCACGAGCTAGAATAAAATATTTTCTAAAGCTCACTCCATCAGTTGCAATGTTCAAATTAGTTCTTAAAGTTCTGTAATTTTCCTTACAGGAAAAAGTGTTCCAAAAATGTTTCCCAGATAAATCTTCAAGTAAGTAGAATGCACTTGATTCCTCCTTTCTTGTGTTAGGCGCTGTTAGACCTGGCCTCATTGGCATGGGTCCCCCTTCCTCTTTTCTCTTCCTCTCTGTTATGTTGGCTGGATTTAAATGCTCTGGACGCCGTGCCACTGCTATTCAGTGCCATAGCGCGAATGGTCCCCGTGTACATATGACTATATGAATTAGGATAACCATAATGCCTAGATCTGTGTAGCATGTTCTAATAGTCAGTAGTTTTTTGCCTAAGTATTACTGTAAGCTTGGCGAGTATGCGTATTGGCTGTCTGGTTTTGGAGCAGCAGGGCCAGTTGGGTCAGACATGGCTGGAGAGAGAGCTCTGTATTCAGGGCATGGAGAGGGGCGACTCTTTGATCCACACAGGGTGGTGCCTGGCAAGGTGAATGATGGCTCCACCTCCCACTGGGTGTCTGACAGCAGACACTCTAATTCTGAAAGAGCAGGATGTCATCTCGTAAACCAAGTGCTCCCCGACCCCACCAAACTGGTTCTGACTGGCCGAAGTGATTTGTGACTTTAGAGAACAAAGACTTTTTAGGTAAAAACGCTGCGCTGGAAGTGTGTTCCTTCTGGATGTCAAGACAAAACTCTGTCCGCATGAACAGAGGAAAGGACATTCAAACTTTCACCAAGCTTGCTGAAGAAACCACCCGAGGGTCTGAATCGAGAGCGCCTCCTGCAGAATTCTCAGGGACATTAGACTTCACCCCGTCAGCCGTCGGAATTCCTGTGTGAGGAATTCTGCTTGCAGGTGAGGCCTCCGTTGAGTAATCCAGAGCCTCTAGTTCTACTGTAAGGACTGCGGACGGAACCTTTGAAATGTTCGCTGAATCTGTTTGGGCCACTGCAGTTAAAAGAGAGCTGCCACCGCTGAGAGCCCGCCTGAATTGGAAACTTTGAAACTTTTGCTGAATCTGTGTGGGCAGCTGCAGCTAAGAGAGAGCTGCCGCCGTTGGGAGCGCGCCTGAATTTGAACCTTATAAACTTTTGCTGAACCTGGGTGGACCCTGCAGCTAAGAGAGAGCTGCCGCCACTGAGAGCCCACCTGAGTCTGAACCCTTGGAACTGTCGCTGAATCCGTGTGAGCCACTGCAGCTGAGAGAGAGAGCTGCTGCCGCTGAGAGCCCGCCCGAATTTGCACCTTTGAAACCCTCGCTGAATCCGTGTGGGCCGCTGCCGCTAATAGTGAGCTACCGCCGCTGAGCATCCGCACAGTTGACAACTTTGCATCACCATTCGTCCTGTGGGCCGCTGCAGCTAAGAGAGAGCTGCCGCTGATGAGTGTCCGTGCCTTTGCCAACTATGCATAACCCTTCGTCTTGTGGGCTGCCGCAGCTAACAGAGAGCTTCTGCCCCTGAGTGCCCGCACCTTTGCCAACTTTGCATCACCCTTCGTCCTGTGGGCAGCTGCAGCTAAGATTGAGCTTCTGCCGCTAAGTGCCCGCACCTTTGCCAACTTTGCATCACCCTTCGTCTTCCGGGCCGCCGCAGCTAAGAGAGAGCTGCTGCCGCTGAGTGCCCGCACCTTTGCTCAGCGGTGGGATCATGACTTTTATGATATATGCACAATAACTGGTAGACACCACTGGTGAGTGTAGACCAAAACGCAGCCACAATTTCTTTTGGGTTTCGTTGGTTGTTCTAGGATTGAATTATTGATCGCAGCAATGAGTATTGCTAATATAGGAAGGACAACCGCCAATGCTTCGGAGGAACTCACCTTTGAGGAGGAAAGATTAGATACCTATACTGCCAAACAGCAGAAGTCATTTTGTAAGCAATTAGCCGTCCCTGTGATAGATCTCTCTAGGAAGTAGGAGTATGAGAAGGTACTAAAGGCCTGGTGGGAACCTAGAGAGTCCGCTGGGGATGAGGAAGAGAATGCTGGAGGGCAGAAGGATGATGCAGCAGAGGGGGGAGATAGAACACCCTCCAATCCAGGTACCAAAGGAGCCTGACCCCAGAAGAGCTGGAGGACAGGGAGAGAGATAGGAGGCATAGAGTGGAGATGGACACATTGGAAGATCAGAAGGACCCTGAGAGTAAGAAGTTAGACAGTGAGAAGAATCGATTGTCAATTGAACATGTGAAAATTAAAATGGAGCATGAGAGAATGTTGAGGGAGAGATTAGGTCGAGGAGTGTCCTGGTCTCCCCCTCTGGTGGCAGTATACCTTTATTAACTGCAAAACACACAAGATGATAGACGGAATTTTGCACAATGGCAAAACATTCACCCCCAGTCACAGATCTGGGTTTAATCCATCGTTATTTTGCTCACCAAGCCATCCTAGTTCAGACATGGCCATATGCCAATCAGTATTGGCCGTGTGCCTCATGGGAACAGTCCAGCCTGAACTGCCAAGCCATGTCTTCCCTGGACCAGAATGAAGCATCCTACGACCGGTTTCTGGCTATCAGCCGTCTTCAGCCAGAATAGCTTAACTCCAGTGGCGTAGTGAGCACGGGACCCACGTCTGGGCATACCCTACCCACATAGGGTGAACAGCAAAACACACAAGAACTGGGGTGGGAGAGTGGGCTAAAGAACGGTGATGGATTAAACCCAGATCTGTTGACTGGGTGTGAGTGTTTGATTGGATCAGATGCTCCGTCCATCACCACCCCCTTTTGTACCTTTATTAACTCCTGAGAGTAGAGTTTATATTCCCAAAGATGTCATTAAAGATTTTCACAAGAGTGAGGATATTGGGCAATGGTTTGCCGCATATGAGATTGCAATGGTGTCCCACCGGGTCCCTGGGAAGGATTGGGGAGCTGGTTTGTGGGGACAGTTTGTAGGGATACCCTATTGTACCTGCCCGAGGAGAGCAGGATTGTGTGTGCCAATATGAAGGAAGCTTTCATGACCCAATATGGTTTGACCCCAGAAATGTACAGGCAGAGGTTTAGATCCTGTAAGAAGTTAGCTTTTGGTAAACATAAAGAAAGACTCCAAGCGCTGTGCAGCTGAAGAACACAAGCTGACTGGAAAAGGAAAATGAAGGATCCCTCGACGAAAAGGAAAATGAAGGATCCCTCGACTGGAAAAGGAAAATGAAGGATCCCTCGACACCCAAGATGGCCGCCGGACATTGCTTGTTACATAACGTGCGCGTCATTCAGATTCCTCTTGTGCATTTACGAGCAAACCGCTGCCAAGTCTCATGCCGCAATTTGGATACTATTACAGTGAAGCACAAAATACCAACTTTAACCACATTATAATACAAAACACAAATATATCCGCATAGAAATAATGAACAACAGTGTGACGAAAACACAATATTCTCTCAATATGCAAATAGGATTTACGGTGTGCTGGTTGCACGGGACAGGGGTTGGTATCACTCTCGGAAAATACGCTCTAAAACAGGTGCGTAAATGCACTCTCCCCAGGACTGCATGTGTTCAGGGTGAGCAGGGAATCTAGAGATGGAGGTCAGACGGGTGGCGTGACAAATATACCATATGCATCTCTTTGGTAGAAAGGTTGCAGAGGAAGTGCAGCCGATGGTTCTTGTTACTCAGCATGATATGGTGTGGACACGAAAAGGAAAATAAAACGTGCTGGTTTCGGTGATAATAATGTTGTCTGGGGTTTCCTGGGTTTTGGAAAACAATCAAAATGTGCCATTACCCAGTAAGGGTTCAAGTTCAAGAATTTGTATAGCGCACTACTCACCCAGAGGGTCTCAAGGCGCTTAAAAAACAGCCCGAGTAATGTATTTCTAGAAACACATAAGAGGTTTTTTAGAAAAGGGACAGCTTGTTACCCCACCCAATCCGTAACTAGTTTGTGGACTGCATATCCATTGTGACTTTCAATTATACTTATACTCGGCCACCCCAATTCACCCAACTGAAGTTAAAGGATTATTTGGTTTTGGTTATCCCGGAACTTGTTTGTATCATAGAAATCCATTAGGAGTGGGGGATCCGGGCTGTGATAACAACACCTATTGTGATAATTTTTATATGGAGAAACTGAATGTCAATGAACAAGACGCTGATGGGAGGGTGAAAGGGGATGTTTACCGACCTAACACAGCTACAACCCCCAAAAAAGACAATTTAGCAAAACGAAGAGTAGCTTTGGGTCACAAAAAAACATACTGTCGACTAACTATGTATCTGACATAGAGAGAATGTTATAAAGAAACACATATTTGGAAAATATATGCGAAAAAACGTGTGTGACAAGAGGTCAACAGGGTACTTTCTGGATGTGAAAAATACCCATCAGTTATCGACCGAGACCGCCCTTGTCATCATCTGGGATCCTTCACACCAAGAAGGGTAGATGTTGCAACCATTTCAAAATAATTTTTCTTTAATTTGAACAATGTGTGTGTCCCAGTGAATTAGAAGGTGTATGGGCATATGGTGACAACTGTTAAGCAATGCATGAATTTAAGTGAAAAAGTAAGGAAATGAAGTGCCAAAAAAGACTAAAATTAGAGAGAAAAGCGGAAAAGTAATTTTAATTGGTACCTCTCTACTTCCAAATCAATAAACCCAGTGCGATATAGTAGTTTGAACAAATAGCTACTATGTGTAATACCAGGTCAACATGTTTCTGCAGACTGATGGACCATAGTAGGTGTCCGCTGCTTTCATCAGGACCATTTGTCACTAATGCTCATTAAGTGGTGATTAATAATAGTATATAGAAGATATCACCTGGGTATCCTAGGTGTAGTCATTCTCCTAGCTAATTGGCAGGCGAGAAAATCCCCACCTCACCTGGCTGTGGCGCAGGTAAACAGAGCACCGCTCTGACCGTCGGTACTCCGGGCAACCTTCTGGTCCGTCTCGCCGCAGCCAGGTGAGGTGGTGCTTTTCGCTCCTGCCAATTAGCTAGGAGAATGACTACACCTGTTTTCTTGTCTGACCTTTCTGTGTGCCTTGGCCTGTTTGTGAATTAGCTGTCTGGTTTGTTAGTAACAGGGGCTGGGTTGGCTCCAAGGAGCTGAGTAAGTCAGCCCTAGGCTGAATAGCTGCATCTGCATCTTGAGTGGTGGGAGGGGATAGCACCTGGGCCTGAAAAGGGCTGTGCCTGCCTTCCAAAATGCTGGCTCTATCTCCTGCTGGGTGGCAGACGACCCTGCCCTTCTCTCTCAAAGGAAAGAAGAAGTCAGGAAAACACAGTGCTCCAGGACTGAACAGAACGGGTTTTGACTAGGCCAAGGCCTCTCTGCTCTCAGAGAACAAAGAGAATTTTGGCATAAAATGGGATGCCCAGACCTCAGAAAATTAGATCATCTTGGAATCAAGAAGGAACCTCTGCCAAGGAGAAAAGCTGGAAGACTGCTTTGTGTTTGTAGGCTGACCTGCAATTGCTATTCTGCCAAGGAGAGGGTAAGGACGTTGCTGTTGCTGTGTCCTCTTGCTTGAAGAGAACTCCAAGGGCCTGAGGAGAGATGGCCTCCTGATAAGAAGTCCCAGGAACAAAAGGACTTCACCCCCAGCTTCCCCCTGAACTCTGCTCAGCGAGTTCTGCCTTTCCTAGAGTGATTGATCCATTTGTGGGGCGTCTGGAGGTTGTTGCCTGCTGTTTGGGGAGCTGGAAAATAAGATGAAAAGAAGATCTACAATTTTGCACGCATCGCTCGCTTGCCGAGCGCATCGTCGCCAGTGCAAGAAAAATGTCTTTGCAGCGAAGATCGGCGCAGCACCTGTTGGCGCTGCAAGAATGGTGGCATCATTCGCATGCAGAGCGCATCACCCTGGTGCAGGAAGATTCCTGTTGCTGCAAATATCATCACAGAGCCTGTTGTCGATGTAAGTAAGTAATATTTATTGTACAGTTAATAATAACCATTACAAAAAACCGGCAGCGATAAAAACAGTTAAAAAAGAAGATATCTGTAGCCGCCTAGGTGATACTTCTTATGATGAGTTAAAAAAACAGTAAAAAAATTAGAGTTTAAAAGACAAACTGTTTTTTTAAGGGATGTATGATTGTCCGTCGCTAAGGCGTTGCTGCGATCCCTCTGGGGAGGTTTCTTGTGGTTAAACTGGCCCCCTTTCCTTTTCGAAATTCGTTGTAGTCCACATACCATTTCAGGAGGCATGCCGTTCTTTCTCCCCATATGCACATGCCTTTTGGAGCTCTGTCCATATTTATACCAGTAAGTCAACTGTGCATCTGTGTGGACCGTGTGATTTTAGCTACAAGATTGTGGAGCATACGGTTTCTTTGTCCATTTGATCGTTTTTTATGTTGATTCTGGCTTCTACGGCTTTAATATACTTTACCAGTCGAGGAGCCATTTGGATTTGTCGCCTGAAAAGCAAGCCAGGACTGCTTGCCTACAGGACCTGATCCCTTTTTGTTGAATAGTGGTCTCAGCAGGTTCCTGTGCTCTATTTGCAACTCCTTGCAGATAGTAATGAGGTGTATGATGTTTTCCTCGTCATTCCCGCACAGGTGGCATTTTGCTGGTTTTGGAGGACGCAGCCAAGGGGCCGTATGGTCTGCGGAGGGCAATACTCCTACCTGGTATTTTAGGAATAACTCTTTTGTTTTTTTTGGTGAAGCTGGTCAAAAGATACGTTTGTGGTACAAGTTTGTAGTAGGTTTGTACAGTTAGCCAGCCTTGTGCTCGCTCCGTCAGTGAGGCTTTGTCCTGTAGGAGAGATTCTTTCCTGACAACGTTGTTTATTGCTTTTTTAAAGCCTGCCAAGTTCCCTTGTAGATCCCACAGTTGTTGCGCCCACAGTTGCTTTATTGCATCCTCCAGAAAAAGCCTTGCTGGGCTATTATCTTTCCAGAGTAGTGCGTTAAGGGTATTTGCCTCTCCCCTACTGATTTTGTACCAAGTTTTGAGGTGAACTCCCTTGCGTGCCAGCTCTTCTTTTACCATCTCAAATTCAAGTCAGATTTACGCAGGTGAGGTGTACCACGGGAGGCCAAGAATCATGTGCATCTCTCTTGGTATTGTTCCGTTTACTGTTTTGGCGTCCCTGCCTCTCATTGCTTCACGTCCATAGGTAATGGATGGGGTCAGTTTGGCTTTTATCAGCTTTATTAGTGGGGAGAGATTTGGCCCAGCAATTTTTATTTTTCAAATTTCTTAAAGATACAGCTGTCATTAGGCCTCTCTTTTTTATTTCCTCTCTTTGCGTTATAAAGCTGCCCCTGTGATCTATGGTTACTCCCAGATAACGATATTTGTTTGTAACATCCAATTTCTTTTCATCCATAAACCAGCTATTTGTTAATTTCTTTTTGCAATGGTTAAGGCACATGACTTTTGTTTTGTCATAGTTGATGCTGAGTTTATTTATTTTAGAGTATTGCACGGTGATGTCAAGGAGCCGTTAGCACTAGTTCATCCGCATAAAATAAGTTGGACAGCGAAAGCCCCCTAGTTTAGGTGCGTGAGAGTTGTTTTCTTTTAGTGTGGTTGATAATTCGGCCATAAAAAGATTGAATAGAGGTGGCGCTTACACGCATCCTTGCTTTACTCCTGTGCTAGTTGGGATTTTCTTGGTTAGGAAGTCCCCTGCTCCTAATTTAACCTGGACCCAAGTGTCGCTGGGCAAAATATTTAGTTGGTTCAGCAGTTTTAGAGGGATTTGCATTCTCTTTAGTTTTTGCCACAGGAGATTTCTATTTATGTGGTGGAAGGCGGAACTGTAGTCGATAAAACACAGATATAGAGATTGTTTTGCCCCTAGCGCTGTGTCAATCAGAATTGATAGGGCTAGTATGTTGGTGGTCATCCTCATATTTTTCCTGAAACCAGTTTGATTGAGTGGTATTACTAGTTTTTCGTCCGCCCATGATATTAGCTCATGGAGTAAGAGGCCAGCATAGTATTTTGCCTCGTTGTCAAGAAAGGCTATGAGGCGATAACTTCTTGGGTCATTTCGGTCTCCTTTTTTAATATTGGGGAGATAATTTCTGCCCTCCATGAGTGTGGGATTATTGAAGCCTGCCATATTTTTTCAAATGTTGGTTTAAGGACAGCGGCCCAGTAATCTGGCTCTAGTTTGAATACGATTGGCGGTATGCCATTTGGGCCAGGGGCTCCCTCTCTTCTCCCTTTTAAGATCCTATTATGTATTTGTGAGTTTGTTATTAATAGTTCCTCGTCACTTACTAGGGTTTCTTGGTACGAGGGCTTCTGTTCTTTACAGCTGATGTTAGCATTACAAGGTTTTTCCACGGTTCATGGGGATCGTTAAAGTGTGTGCAGAGCTAAGTTGTCCAAGCCTCTTCCGTCACATGAGATTCGATCCCCTGGCTTTGCTCACTAATCAGGCTATTAATCATTTGCCAGAACTGTGCGCTGTTGTTTGTTTTTACGTTGTGTAGAAGTTTTCCCCAAAAGGCCTCGCCTGCATCTTTTTATAGCTGCCATATTAGTTTCCTCCGGCTGCCTTTTAGCTGTCTCAGCGCTTGGCACGTGGTAGGATCTGTTTTTACTCTCCGCAGAGTGTTGTTAATATGCGTCTTCAGCCTTTTTAGCCGGGTGTCATTTCTAAAATTGTAGTGGCTCTTATGTTTCACGGCATTGCCCTTTCCATCTGGCTTTGTATATCTGTTTCTTTCGGCTGTATCTCTCAGATTTTTTATGAATGCCTCCCAGCATATGATTAAGTTTGGGGATGCAAATTGTGCCTCTTCTAGAGATTGTTTCACTTGTAAAAGGAGGTTTTTTGGGTCATTGCTTTTGCACTTTATCCGTCTTTGTTGAAAAGTCCACGCCTAGTTTGCTAACGCCTGGGAAGCTTGATATTGCAGGTGCATATATCATGGTTTCCTGGGGGAGGTGATCGCTGTGGACCGTTGTGTGGATGTGAAAATCTTTTACCCTATCATACAGGCTGCGAGAGAAGAAAGTGAAATCGATTGTGGAGCTTGCCGTTGTGCTGTGAAATGTTGCAGATTGTGGTCGATATCCGGGAAATCTGACGTTAAGTGTCCTAAGGCCCAGCTCTTCTAATTTGGCCAGCAGACTCCAGGCTGTTTTCGTACTTCTGCCTCCCGAGGTGCGGTCTTGATGATTTTGCTCCCAGGCAAACAGATCCTCCTCGTCGGTGCTTTCGGGATCCTGAGGTGCTGAGCATATTTAAGTTAAAGTCCTCTGTGATGATTATGCTGTTCCTGTTCTCAGATTTTATTAATTTTACAAGTTCTTCCTTCAGCTGTTGTGCTCCCTTGATTTTCTCCCTGGGATGCAAGTAGATGCTTATTAGGATTATGACTCCTTTTTTGTTCTGCTCGCAGAGTGACAGTCGCAGGACTTGCATTGCATTTGGAGGGGTTAGCGTATGAGCCAGTGTTACTGCTTTAGCAATCAGTTGTATTGCACTGTATATATTGCAAGACCTCCTTTCGTGTGTCCAAACGGTGAGCTCTGCGTAGGCGATAGAAAGTTCAGATTGAATCCTGACAGTGCTGGAGGGGAATCGGACCATGTTTCTTGCAGTGAGATGATGGCGAATCTTTGCAGATAGATTTTTAATTCTGTGTCTGAGAACTTGTCTCCTATGCCATTGAGGTTCCAAGAGCATAAGCTGACAGTGTTTTTGCTGTTTTAACATTGCTTTATCATAGGTTTGTCTCTTTTGTATTTAAAGTCCTTGAGAGCCAGCTCCAATTATACACGGGTAGATTGTCAATATCCGATGTTCTCTTGTAGGGCTGTTCTCAATGGACTAGGTTATGAGGTGTTTTGCTTCGTGCCCCTCTTAAAACTGTGTTTTGATGTGGTTGTTCATTTACTCTTATCCTTTTTTGGCTGACGAGTAGTAGAGGATTGGGGTATCTTGGTTTAGAGAAAGGTTGTAGTTTTATTCCCCAAGAGTCGAACCTTGCTTTTTCTTTTAGTTTTCTCTCCGGGAATTCTGCTGAGGCCCATACTTTTTGTTGTTGATTCTACTCCAAGTATTCCAGACGGTTCTGTAAATTCTACCGATTCCAGGTCACTAGATGATATATTTTTAAAGCTATCTATGGTTTTCTGTAGTCGTAGGATGTTCCCCCTGTTTAGGATGTCCATTGGGCCCCTTGATTGATACAGTAGTTAGGATTTTGTCTTAAGTTTGTCTTAAGACAGAATTAAGACAGACTTAAGAAAGACTTAAGACAAAATCCTACCTACTGTGAATACCAAAGGTAGTAAGTTCATTCTGTGAATGCCAAAAGTAGTAAGTGCATTCTGTGAATACCAAAATAGTAGTAACTTTAGGATTGAGTCTTAAGTTCATTCTGTGAAGCGGGCCCACTCTGAGGATGTCCTTCATTTCTCCCTGGCAGGATAAAAATCAGCAAGCAGCAGGCAGCAAGGCAGCGTGGGTCGCTTTCTCACTTTGCCACTGGATTCAAGCTACCCTGGCTGATGATGGCTGATTAGCCAGAAACAGGTCCCGGGATGCTTGTTTCTGGTCCTGGGAAGACATGGCTTGGTAGTTCGGGCTGGACTGTTCCCATGAGGCACAGAGTCAGACTGATTTGCATATCACCATGTCTGAACTGGGGTGGCAGAGTGAGCTAAAGAATGATGATGGATTTAACCCACATCAGTTGACTGGGGGTGAGTACTTGCAATGTTCAATATTCTGTCCATCATCCCCTTTGGTTTTGCTACTTTCTAAAAGTGGCATTTCTGAGACAGTAATATCAGAATCCAATACAGCAATTGAAAGGTTTCCTCACTGCCATTCCAACCATACAAAACATGACATATCTACTACTCACCGTTTGGAAGTTACTACTTATAGGGATACAAGTGAATGCCCAATGCTGCCCTTTGGAGAGGTAGGCTTCACTGCGGTGCCGGAGGACTGCGACAGGTATGCCAATGTCATCATATTTTTAGGAGTGAGCACCCACACCTTAGCACTGATCAGTAGTGGTAAAGTGCCCAAATCCTAAGTCCAACAAAAATGTACAGTCAATGGGGAGGCAAAAGAGGAAAAAGGTAGGGGAGACCTCCGTAAGGCCAACGGGTCCAACAGAGGGCTTCCAGTTAGTGGTAGAAATGGGTGTGAAAGCTAAACATTTCTGAAAAGTTAACAACTTGTTGAATTCAGCAATTGGTCATTTGTGTAGATCTTTTAAGGTTTTATTATGGAAACAAACAGTTGAAAGTAAGAAATATTGAAATGTTTTGAAAAAGGCAGCCATTTGTGCCAACTTTTTCACCTGTAGCTTCTTTTAAGTATGATAGATCTTTTAAAGCAATATACTGTAACATCTAATGGACTCTTCTAGTTGTGGTGGTATATGGGATGTGTAGGTTCAACAAGAACCCGAGGAACGTAGAGCCGATAACTGAGCTGCATCTAGCAATTGTTTTTCATTGTGTAACGGGTATATAGCAAACAGGCATCAAGGACACTAATGTATTTCTGAAATGGGAATAAAATATGTAGTTTATTAGCAGTAGTTATCTGCACATCTTCCAAATTGTGGACACACATACCAGCATGTGAAATATAGGACATTTTTCAAAGTGAATTCTTTTTTACACAGTATCTTACATTTGGAAGGCAGCAATGCATTAAATGGTAATAGGTGATTACAGTTACTCTACAATTCTGTGTTCCCCTAAGACTCCCGATACAAATGGTACCTCACTTCTGTGGGTAGGCACAGTGCCTGCAACAGGAAATGGGCAAAAATTCAACATAGACACACCCTTTTTTTGCAAAGTGCTCAGCTTTGTGGACACTAGCTCAACCAGCTCCTAGATGAACCTATCAAACCTATAGATTTCTGAAAACTAGACACCCTGGGCAATCCAGGATGAATTGCCTTGTGTGACTCTTACTAGGTTCTGTTACCCAGTATCCTTGCAAACCTCAAACTTTATTTAAAAAAAAGACATTTTCCTCACATTTCTGTGATGGAAAGTTCTGGAATTTGCATGGATCCACAACATGTTAAACGCCCCACATTCCCCAGAGTCTCTTGATAAAATTGGTACCACACTTTTGTGGGTAGGGCTAGTGCCTGTGACAGGAAATGGGCCAAAACGCAACATGGACATACCTCATTTTTTTACAGTGAAAACTGATCCTTTTTTTGCAAAGTGCCTAGCTGGCACTAAAATATAAAGAAGACTAAGAAATAATAAAGTTTACATGCAAAGCTCTGGGAATACAGCATAAACTTCACTGTGCCTATCATCCAAAGGCAGCTGGGACTGTGGAAATAAAAAACGGAATTCTGAAGAATAAAATAGCAAAGGTGTGTGCTGTTACAAAACTGAGCTGGATGGACGCCTTATCAATTGTGCTAATGAGCATGAGGAGCACACCAGATGCTAAGACAAAACAAGTGAACCTGAAATTGTCACTGGGCTGTCAAAGGTTTCATGGGGAGGGCAATAGAGAAATCTCTGCTAATAATGACCAATGAATTGCTGAATTATTATTGCATGTCAATTACACATGCTCTTCCTTCTATCAACCAGCAGGTGAAGAGGACCCTTCCAGAACCACTGCAGTCAAGGGGCACAAATATTGGCCAGGAGACTGGGTGGTAATAAAGTCTTTACAGAGGTCTAACTGTCTCCAAGCTTGCTTAAAGGGTCTGGAGCAAGTCCTGATAGCTGCACAGACAGCAGTAAAGTGCACCATTCGCAAATCCTGGATCCACGACAGCCACATAAAGAGGGTTCCACCTGAGACAGCATCAAGCAAAGACCAGGGTCAGCAGCACAAGATACAACTTAAGGTCCACAAAGAAGAATGTGCTGAAATGGCAGTAAATCCAGTGAATGATTTCCTGCAGGAAATAGACAGAGTTTTACTGCTAGATATTATCTAACAAATATTTTGAGACCCATCCTTGACTGGTTTCTAGCACGCTTTTGACACTTACTTAGGATATGGTCTGGATAGCCACGGTTGGAAAGTTTCTTAGTGAGGTCAGAGGATTGGTCTCTGTAATCATTCAATTTACTGTAGTTCCTCCTCAACCTAAGGTATTGACCATAGGGTAGGTTATGAACTCAGTTAAAATGTTTTCCAGTCCTTGCCAGATGGCAGAGAATACATGTGAGGAACACATGCCTACATACCTTCAGGAAGTATTTGACCAACTAGAATTTCAAATGATGCACAACTTGAACAGCATAGATTTACAAGAAGCTTTGGATAGAATACAGAAGGAGAACATCCAACTAGGGAATATTTCACACCACAACCAATGGTGATGGTTCATTTACATAAAAGCAAAGAGTAAGGACATTCATCAGGGAGTGGTTAGTCTAAATACCACTGTGTAGCAAAAAGTGTGCCACTGCAGCATTAGGTAGATGAACTGATCCAGGAGGTATTTGGGAGTCCTTCTGTCACTCCAGGTGCCCATGCCACTGCAGCAATAAGTTGATGAACTGATCCAGGAGGTATTTGCAAGTCCTCCTGTCACTAGGAGGAAGAAATCATTGCGCTCCTCCATACCTTCCAACCCACCCCTGGCACACTTATACCACCAGACCTCACGGAAAAAGAAGTGGCTGACCTCATTAGCCACGAGTCCACCTAGACAACCCCATGCCCCTCAATCCAGAGGGAAGAACACCCTATCTGCTCGGTGGCAACCAACCCCAACAGATCAGCCACCCTGCGGGTCAGAGGAGTGGTCAATAGCAACCTATCTAGTGTTCCCTTCTCTGCATCTAACACTCACTCTTACCCTTCCTTAACTGGCCTCCTAATAAACTGTCGATCACCAGTAAAACATGCATCTGATGTCGCTGACCTCATCCTGAGACATAAATCGGACTTACCGATCCTGACGGAAACTTTGCTCAAGGAATCCTCTACGCCCTACTTAGACCTCTAAGTCCCACCCAATTACAACATCGTAAAGATGGACAGGCACTAAAAGAAAAAAGTGGGTGGCATTGCCTGCATCTACGGCTCTAACCTCCTGGTTACGGAACTGCCGGTAGTCCCTGTGAATACCTTGCACTCTCCGTCTCCAACAACACCTCTCAACTGTGCAAACTTCATATATTTTACCACCCCCCCAGGCAGGAATGACACCTTCATGGAAATCATCACAGCCAAGGTCTTCCCAAACGCTAATGACATTTTCCTTGGCGACTTCAACTTACACTGGAACGATCCCAAGGACCCTCAGTTCAATGCCATCAGAGACTTCATGGCCGACCCAGTCCTTACCAAAGCCTGTTCTCACACCACTCACTCGAAAGGCGCCACCCTTAACTGGATCATTGCTAAGTAATCAGCGGTCACAATTATCTCTATTGGCCCATGTGATTGGTCTGACCAACACGCCATCACCTTCCTCCTGCCCAGCTCTTACAAGGCATGGACACCTCAACCCGTGATTCCCAAACAAAAGGATGGAGACACCAAGAACCTGGATCACGGAAAACTAGCAACACATTGTGAGACCGACCTCCCCCCTCAGTGCACCTCGGTCGACAACCTAATGGATCACTAATCCTCAACCATATCTGACATTCTTGATGACCTGGCACCACTGAATTTAAAACTGGAAATAAAAACCATCAGCAGCCCATCTAATAATTCTAATACTACTCAGCCAGGCCAGAAATTAAAAAGAACACAGATCAAAGATAGGAATCCCTGGTTCAGCGGATTTCTCAACAAAGGACAGGAGATCCCTTCGACAGACTGAACAAAACTGGAACTAACAGCCATCAGCAGGCCATCTAATACTTCTCAGCCAGGCCAGAAATGCTTATAATAAGAAAATACTCAACTCAAAAAGAGAATTCTTCAAAAGCGAACTAGAAAGTGCCAAAAACCAATGTCGCAAGCTGTTCGACTTGGTCGAACACCAATCCAATACACTTGTGAAAACCTCCAAGGAAACACCCAAACCCCTAATATCAAGCGAGGAATTTTCTTCCTTCTTCTGCAACAAAATCTTTTCCCTAGGAAATGAACTTAAATCCGCAACTCACCGCTAAAATCAGAATCTACCAACTCCACCGCCTCTCCACGAGCTATCTTCCCAAACATCACCCAAAAATCTGCTGCACTGGTCCAACTTTAAATTCTATGACGAACACTCTATCTCGAAAATTCTCGCCTCCTTAAACCCAAACAACCACTTCAATGATCCTCTCCCTTCTAACTGCCTAGCAGCCGCCTCGCAGGCTTTCATTCCCTCCTGGACCTCAATAATCAACGCCTCCCTCCAACAGGGCTCAATCCATGACTCACTCAAGGCCAAGTTGTCCCTATCCTAAAAAAAAATACCTTGTACTTGGCTTCCGCTAAGAATTACAGACCCATATACAATATCCCACTCCTTGCCAAAGTTCTAGAAAAATGTGTACAACAGCAGCTGAGCCTTCAATTTAATAACTTCCACCTGCTAGATGACTTCCAATCTGGTTTTAGACCTGGACACAGCACGGAAACAACCCTCCTTCACATCGTGCATGATGCCCTCCAAGCCCTTGATCAAGGCAAAACCTGTCTCCTAATCCTCCTAGACCTATCTTTTACCATTGTTGACAGCACCCTGAACATGTGCGGCCATATAAACTCGATGGTCAAGATGGGTAGGTCCCACCTGAGCTACCTAAGAAACCTAAACCCCCTGCTTGAGGTTTCCGACCTCAAAACAGCAATCCAAGCTCTATTCATTTCAAGACTAGAATATGGATGCTCCACTCTCGCAGGGCTACCCAAGAACTCTCAGGCCCCACTGAAAGCCTGCCTCAACACCACCGCCTGACTCCTAGCTGCTCTAGGAAATTTGACCACATTTCTACCCACCTCAAAACTCTGAACTGGCTTCCCCTAGAGGCCAACATCTAATATAAACTGGCCTGCATTACTCACAAAGCTCTCTACTCCAATTCCCCTGCTTTTCTCACCCACAAACTCGTGATATCATGAGGAGTCAGAATCAGAATCTCCGGATATGCAAAAGACTTATTGCTGCGACCAGACCACTTCTGGAAGAAAAAAAAACTACAATCGGGCCTTCCCTGGGGTGGCTCCAAGAATCTGGAACTTCCTCTCACCCGCCATTAGAAGACTTCTGTCCTTGGCACCCTTTAAAAGGGAAACCAAAACCTTCTCAATGGGCAAATACTTTGCTCTATGGAGGATACCTAATACTGCAAACCTGGGCATTCCTACCTATTGTTAACTTTTTATCCCTCTTGTAGCAGGGACGTTAGATTGCAGGCTTTTTCTTGCATAATGTATCCCCCATCTTACCTAATTGTTTCCTTCCTTTTCTAACGCTTTGTATACCACCCTCAAAGCTGTAAAGTGCTCTGATACCCTCACTGGTCTGGTTCGTGCTCTATAAAACTTTAAAATTAAAATAAATAAAAAATGAGCACCCATGCTGCTGCAGCATCCAGCAAACAACTTTTCCCAGGTGAACAAGAATGACAATTTTAAAGGACTACCTTTGTGTTGAGGTGCAGTGGACACTTCTGCAATATAAGTGGACACTTCTGCTCCAGTGGGTGAAATCCATGTCCAAAGGGTTGTCCCTCACAGAAATGTCATGAATATCTTTGGGAGGCGAGAAGCAGTACCAAGGGGTCCTCAAAGGCCCTCTGATATATTTAAAAAATTACTGCTCCCAGTACATTGTGTTTTATAGCTTCACCATATCTGTGTTTATGCTTTAGTTTTTTAGTTTGTATAATTGTGCGGATTTACGGAGATAATTCAGAACATAGGGCCAGAATTCAACGTTGGAGGAACCAGAGTGTGTTCGACATTGATTTGTAACTGTAACCGAACAACATCCTGTCACCAGTTACAGCCATTGAATTAGGGTGCAACCAGCATTTCAATACTTTGCTATAGGAGCATGCATTCCAAATGGAATGCATGCTCTCATAGCAAAATGCTAAAGTGCAGTTCATCCCATGGATGGAAGGGATCAGCAGGAGAACAAAAAGGCAGTGAGCACTGCCATCATAATCCCACAGCCGAAAAGACCAGGCCGGGGGATTACTGCAGGGTTTCTGGATGGCTGACGGTCTCGGCAAGCCCATTGGTAGCCATCCAGAAAACCAATTTGGTTTCCCTTCCTACCGACCCCATCGTAATGGGTTGGTTGATAGGGAAACCAAATTGGTGATTATGATGCAGTAAGGACAGCTCTGACCAAGGTTTGGAGCCATTCCTTACCGCATCGTAATCAGGCCTATAGTGTTGTTAATAGTACTACATCTAATTGAAAAAAATGGATAGAAAGTTATATAGGTATGCTTAGGGAAAATACAACTATTAATATGGAAAAGAACAAATGTCATCAGTCTAAAATATGCTTACCGGGGGTACTATTCTACCTATTGTTGCTCAAATTAGTAACTGTATATCTATTGGATGTGTTCTACCCCATGGGACAGATAGTCCCAACATCCCTTGCTATAGTACCTGTGTACACTTTATCACCCAATGAAATAGCCCACTGGGAGAAAATGTATCACAATTGCTTAGTGACTTTGCTGCACCATACCAATAATGTTCTGACAAAGGAAGATTTTCAGATATGCTTGCAATTCTCAGCTTACGTGGACCAATGCTTGCCCTTGATTCAAGTTCTCTTATCTTTTGGACCATCCTGTTGTGCTCTATGTATATCAATAGCGAGAGTCGAGCTGATAACTATCTTGCAGATGCAAAAAGATGGTTTTCCAGTGCAGGAACACCTACAGGAAGGCCTTTCAGAGGTATTATATGAGAAATATATGTGAGATATTCTGACAGATGGAAACTGCAGAGAAGTGACAGAACAAAATGCAACATTTCCTGTTTCCAATATCTTCATCCCCACCTTTCTCAAACAAACCTATGAGCATAGGGATTGCAGGTCCATCAAAAGAGGTGAACAAGAATATACAATTTTTAAATAAAAAAACAGAACGTAGTAGGGAGTATTTGAATTAGACACAACAGTACCCAATTTGACAACAATTTGATAATTTGACAACAGCTACTCTCCCCTCCTGAGGCGGAAGCTGGGAGGTCTCTTCTCTGTACTTTGTGCCATTTGCATTTTTATGCTCATTTAACTTCGTTTTTGAATGCTTGATTTTAAAAGGTGTGTGGAGACTTCCTTTGCACTCCCTGGCGCTCTGTGTCCCTTCTCCCCCCTCCCTTTGCCTCCGGACCGCTCTCGGCTGAGTATAGACACCGAGGGCTGGTTTTCCGGTTTCGGCGGCCATATTGGGTGTGGGCCGGGCTGGTGACGCATTCTAGCAGCGCTTTAAAAGGGATTTGTTAGCCAGAGCGAGTGATAATTTGACAACAGCTACTCCCCCCTCCTGAGGCGGAAGCCGGGAGGTCTCTTCTCTATACTTTGTGCCATTTGCATTTTTATGCTCATTTAACTTCGTTTTTGCATGCTTGATTTTAAAACGTGTGTAGAGACTTCCTTTGCGCTCCCTGGCGCTCTGTGTCCCGTCTCCCCCCTCCCTTTGCCTCCGGACCTCTCTCGGCTGAGTATAGACGCCGAGGGCTGGTTTTCCGGTTTCGGCGGCCATATTGGGTATGGGCTGGGCTGGTGACGCGCTCTAGCAGCGCTTTAAAAGGGATTTGTTAGCCGGATCGAGTGATAATTTGACAACAGCTACTCTCCCCTCCTGAGGCGGAAGCCGGGAGGTCTCTTCTCTGTACTTTGTGCCATTTGCATTTTTGTGCTCATTTAACTTTGTTTTTGCATGCTTGATTTTAAAAAGTGTGTAGAGACTTCCTTTGCTCTCCCTGGCGCTCTGTGTCCCTTCTCCCCCCTCCCTTTGCCTCCGGACCGCTCTCGGCTGAGTATAGACGCCGAGGGCTGGTTTTCCGGTTTCGGCGGCCATATTGGGTGTGGGCCAGGCTGGTGACGCCCTCTAGCAGCGATTTAAAAACAGACGGCGATGACTCCGTGCAGCGGACGCGTACAGTGGACGCGCCGGACCTGCGCCGGAGTCGTGCCAGAGTCCTGCCCGTCTGAGCTTGTCCGCGTCTCGGAGGCGGACGGCGCGGCGGGAGTTGCTGGGTCTAGGCTCTCTTATTCCGCTGCTGATCTTCTGACACTTAGGAAAGGTACGGCCACGTGTCAGATGGTCTTTCCTGGGCGGTATAGAGATAAACGCCGGTGTCCTGGCTGTGGATGGCTCCCAGGTAATTCCCCGGTGCTCGGGGCCTTTAGCCCTAAGAACACTGCTAATTATAAGTGCCTTTTACTCAATACTCGCTCCTTGAGCAGACATGCTCTGGATATCTACGAGCTGTTAACGGTTGAAAAACCTGTATGCCTAATGCTCACTGAAACGTGGTTAGGGGAGTCTTCAAACCCTGATATTGCTACTGCTATCCCTCCTGATTATGTAATTTATAGACATGATATACCTATCAGGAGGGGTGGAGGGGTCGCGATTGTGGTCCAAAGATCTGCCACATGTGTGGTTGTTCCTATGGTGCCCATTTCTGGTTGCGAGTCCCTGGCTTTTTCTATTGCCTTATCTTCTAATCAATACTTTTCGGGGCTCCTGGTCTACAGACCACCTGGTCTACAGACCACCTGGTCTGCGAGGGTCTTTTTATGAAGAGTTACAGGCACTAATCACTGCACTTTGCCTCAAGACAGAACACTGTATTTAAAATCAATGACATCACCGCCCCCCTGGGTCTTATTCCCTATCTGTCTGTTCCTACCCATAACAAAGGCCACACTCTTGATCAGGTGTTCTCTACCATTCCTCTTGCTATGGCTAGTCCCGTCCCTGTCCTTTGGTCGGACCATTTCTTGATTTGCTTTCAGATTCAGGGAACCAGCAAATCATCTTGTGTAAATTCTAACCATTTCAGGCACCCTAGTCGGGCATATCATCGGGTGACTCCTGAAAGTTTGGCTCAGGCCTGTTTGGAGCATCCCTGTCCCCTATCAGGTGACTTAGATAGTGATCTTGACTTGTTACAGAAGTGGTTAGTGGAGCGGTTTGATGAGCTTGCTCCGCCTATTGCGCCCCGGTCATTCACAAGGCGGACATCGGCGCATTGGTTTACGGAGTCTCTTGCACTGTCCCGGCGTAATTGCAAGGCAGCAGAGAGGCTGTGGCGCCAGCAGTATGATCCGTAGGCCAAGGCTGCCTATAGGGCTACTATTAAGGTCTATCATGCGGACATTTTGGCCGAAAAAAAGAATTATTTTTCTGCAAGAGTTGAGACGGCTTCAAATTCTTGCAGGGAAATTTTTACTATTGTCAAGGAGTTTGTTACCCCTAAGGCCAGTGCATCGCATCATGAGTTCTCTGAGCCAAGGGTGATTTCGTTAGCAAACTTTTTTACAACTAAAATTTAACAGATTCAAGATTCCTTCCCCTCCTCTGGCCTTAGTGTTGTTACCATCTTGATCTTGACAGCTGAATCTGGGTTTCCAGCTATCTCTGACTCTATCTCCCAGGACCTCCTTTCGAAACTTAAGTCAGGCTCTCACTCGGACCCCTGCCCTGCTACTTTTCTTACTAGGGCTGCGGAGGTTTTGAACCCTCTAATTAATCCGGTTCTTAATTTATCACTGACCAGTGGTGCTGTCCCTTTGGTTTGGAAACAAGCAATGGTTGTTCCACTCCTTAAAGAGCCGGGCCTTGATCCCGAGAGTCATGCCAACTATAGGCCAATTTCTCTTTTGCCTGCTCTTGCAAAGATAGTGGAAAAGCATGTTCATTCGGTGCTCTCCACTTTTCTCGAAACTCATAGCTTGCTGCACTCCACTCAGTCGGGCTTTCGATCCAATCTAAGCACCGAGACGGCGCTTCTGGAGGTCAATGAAGCCATTAAGGAATTGCTGGATACAGGTGGAAGAGCCATGCTGGTAATGTTAGATCTGTCGGCGGCTTTCGACACCGTCCCTCATGAGGGTCTCCTCAGCAGACTTTATGAGATCGGTCTGAGAGGGACGGTGTTGAACTGGTTTAGATCTTATCTAGCTGGTCGCTGGCAGGTGGTCTAGGCCCCCCCGTACTCGGCCGAAGTGCCGCCTTTGGAGGTCGGAGTCCCACGGGGGTCGGTGCTTAGCCCGACTCTGTTTAATATCTTCATGACCCCTTTGGTGGTGCTGGCGGAGTCTTTTGGGGCTCAGAACGTGTCATACGCCGATGACACCCAGCTCCTTTTCACTTGTGGTAAGGGAGCTGAGTTCAACGGAGAGAGCATCCGCGGGTGCCTTGGGGCTGTTTTCGACTGGTTTCAGCAAAACAGCCTAAAGTGCAACCCGGACAAATCAGAGGTGCTGTTCTTCGGGTGTCAGGCTGACCCAAGTTGGCAGGATTGGTGGCCTGTGAACATGTTCCCTCCCCCGTCCTCTTCTCTAGTGGCTAAGAACCTTGGGGTCAAAATTGACAACAGCCTATCTCTTAAGTCCCAGATCCTGGGCCTGACTGGCACTTGCTATGGTCTCCTTAAAATGTTGCGCAAGTTTCTCCCCTTGCTCCCTTTGACGCGTAGGAAGACGACGGTCCAGGCTCTTATCTGCTCCAGGCTGGACTACTCAAATGTTTTATATTTGGGTCTTCTGGACTACCTACTACAAAAACTCCAGGTGGTCCAAAACTCGGCGGCACTGGCCATTTTTGGCCTACCTCGCAAAGCGAGAGCCTCGGACCTGTTACTTTCCCTACACTGGCTCCCTGTTAGAAAGCGGATTGTTTTTAAAGCACTTACACTGGCGCATGAGGCACTCCATGCGTTGGGAGCTGAATCTATCCAGAAACGCCTTGCTTTCTACAAACCTACAAGATCACTTAGATCGGAATCTCTTGGTTTGGCTATTGTCCCTGCTGTTAGGAAAGCAAGGGTAGGGGGACGTTCTTTCAAACACCTGGCTATTCAGTTATGGAACACCCTCCCCCTGCCGCTCCGCTGTACCTCGAACTTGCTGGCCTTTAGAAAAGGTATGAACGCGTGGCTCTATGGACAGTGATCGGTCTCTTTTCTTTTCTTTTCACCTTTTTCTTTTTCCTTCTGTAGCCTTGATGTGGGTCAGAAAGCGCCGGGACATTCCTTGGAGTAGCCGAGCGCTATATAAGACACCCATAAAATTAACATTAATATTAACATCAAGTGGGCCAAACTATAAATTGCAACATGACATTCGGTATGACAACTGATAAAGACAAAATTCCACTTTATATAGGTGACTCCACTTTTTTATTTGTGGAGAAAAAGCTTAAACCTGGCTTTCAACAGATTGGAGTAGTTTTTGTCATCTGGATTTTGTATTACCTGCTATATCTATAAAAGACATAGAAGAAGTACAAACGGAGCAAGAAAGACATGCAACACATGAAGGTAAAAGAAATGTGGATCAAATAGATAATGCATCGAAACAACAAGTGATATAATTAAATAAATGTTACCATTGATTTTTTCACCTATTCACTCCATGAATATAGGTAGATTATCCCGACTACTGGAAGCAGCAATAAATGAAACAGCAGATATACTAGAAAACATTACAGTAGAACTTCAGGACTTGAGATTAGTTTCCCTAAAAAGGTTTGTTCTTCACATGCAGAGAAAGGAGGGGTCAGTACAATGATAGGTGTGTCCTAATGCACTTATATCTCAGACTCCTATGTTACCATTAGGTAAGCAATAAAAATACTACATAATATAAGTATAGAAACACACAAGGATTCTATATACATGGATATAGGTGGTTCACAATGGGGTTTCCTTAACATATGGGTTGGAAAATAGGAATGGTGTTTATAACACTATTCCTATTATTGATAGGCTGTTGTCTGTTAATAAATTGCATACCCATATGTTGTCAACTATTAGGACAACTGACAAAATGCCCAGCAATGGCATCAAAACATACAGATCGAATACTGATGCAAATAAAACCTACAGAATTCATTTAGATAGACATTTCTGACAATGAAAGGAACAAACAATATCGTTATTAGATATTGACATTCAATGCGTTGTCTGTGAAAGATTAAAAACATTAATTAGCTCCTTTGGTGTATGAATAAATTAAAGTGAACCATAGTTTTGCACACATTTCTGTGTTTCACCTGCTTGGGAAATGATATGTGCTCATTTATCAGGTACATCTTTCTATTCTACACAAATGTTACCAAAAAGAAACAAATGGATTGAAAATGTACTGTGCCCTCACTAACCTTCACTTGTGTACAAAAGCCAGTGCAGCAAGTTGGTTCTTAGAAATAACTCTTTAATTTGAACATGCCAATCTACTCTGCTCCTGCTTGAATCAAGTGTTTGTTAATGGCAAATATCATGTGAGGACATTGTGCTTAGAAAGCAGAAGGAACAGGCATCTGCTGAAGAGATCAAACAATGCTTGTTTGACAAAAACAAGATAACAAGCTCAAAATTTAGGTCAGAAGGCAGTACCATAGAACATTGTCTAGTATTACCATGATCATGTGCTTCACTGCGATCACATATAAAGCAAGTGTACATGTAGATTTATTTGTGAAATGCTCATGCCACGGTGATGATGTTAATGATTAACATGTCTGAAGCGTTCACAAAATATAAAGGCTCAGTCTTCTTTGTGTAATCAGATCTCTCTGCAGTCTTTACCTCCAGCTGTCTCAACTGCAGTTCCTTGGCAAATAAACCTCCCAGTCGTCAAGCACTTGTCTGTGTTCATCCTTTTTTTATCTTTACAGATATTCCTGCCTTTTGAGTTTCTAACATCCCATTAAATATTCCGCTCAAATTTTATAAGAAAATGTACTATTGTTTCTTCTCTTCTTTCTGGAATAATAACAATTCAAGAAATCAATGGGGGGAGTGAAGAGGTAGAATTGTCCTCCTCTCAATATCGTTATACAACACAACTATTCTACCACCTATTTTTCTAAGTTATTTAGTGAATTTATGTGTTCTAAACAAATAAAGGATGGTCTGGTAAAGCAAACACATTCTCTTATATATTTGGAAGTCAATATTTTTTACATTGTAAAATACCCCTCACATACCTGATTCAGTGTCATGCTTCATCATTGGGGTCTTCCCGTCCCTCTATCGGACGGGACGTGTACGACCCACGTAGACGCGAGAACACTTATATTTGTGATTCGTGATTATGAGTAGTGCGTGGAGTGGTAGCGTCATGAAAGATATTTGAAATAGTTTAAAAATTCCCTGGCTAGTGGAAAAAATAACTCTATTGCCTTACCTAGCTGGAAATAGTTAAAAGTGGGGAGGTGCAGATGGTGTACCGTAATGAGTCACTGTCTACCTGGTCGACGTGTTTCAGAAGCCATACCCCTGGCTTTCATCCTCATGACCAAAAAAGATGTTCCCAATAAATAAATTACTAAGCATTGGAAGAACTCTAAACAATTGTCGTCTAAAGCATGCTGATATGCAGTCTATTATAATCATAGATTAGATATTGCTTATATGCAACCTATGACTCTTGTTTTAAAACCACAAGTACTTTGGACTACACAGTTTTTAGATGATTCTGCCAAAAGATCTTTTGAAACTTTGCCTGCAGCCCTGGACAGTTGAAGAGGTTTTTGGGTTTAACTTTTTTATGGGCTTGAAAAGGAAGTCCCTTAATGGCAATAGCTATGTTTCCTGCAACCATGAGTTGTGAACAACATTTTCTTCAGATTTGAATGCTACATTTTGTTGTTCATGATTCAGTCTTGTCACAAGATCATACTGATTGTGCCTCTCTTTTTAAGGATTGACCTGTCCTTAATCCCTTTGTAGATCCATTTTCAGAGATCTATGCTCCAGAGAAAGAAAAAGCTCTGGATGAGTCTTTGGTCTTTTACAAGGGCTGTTTGGTTTTAAGGCAGTATATTTCTTGCAACAGGGTACATTTTGGAATTAGGATGTATATGCTGTCCGACAGTGTTACTGGATACAGCTATAATTTCGAGGTGTGCATACTGGTATAGATTACACAATTCATCCCCCCCAGTTGTCTGTCCACTTTCAGAGTTAGTGAGAAAATTGTGTGGGGTGCTTGATAGAGGACTTTTTAACTTCTACACTGGTGTGCAATTGTTCAGGATATTGTTCAAAGTTGACACTGTTGCTTGTAGTACAATCCGCTCTAACTGTAAAGGTTGCCTACAAGAGCTTGTTTGCAAAAAACAGTGTTGTGCCTTGCATGGTGATGACATTCTAGCTGTAAGTGAGGTATGTCTGCACGCTGACTACCTTTCATGATTGAAGTACTTCATCCAGGTCAGGTTGCTGGACTGCGCTAACCTGTTTGCAATTTAGACTACAATAAGCACATGTGTGGTTTAGATAGAGTAGGTCAGAGGTTGGAACCTTACACTGCTGCTCGTAACGCTTACATTGGTATAAGAAGTTGGCTATCCATTTTATCCCTTTATCAATCTCGAATGCTTTTGTTGTATTAAAGGATTGCTCTATAGATTCAAAATGGATGTTGTTAAGATTCCGCAATCTGTGATAGGTAGCCTTGCTGTAGAGGAACAGGCAAGAGTTCCAAGAGTAAGAGTGGGGAAGATGTGGCTAGACTGAAAGATCGCTACTATGCTGATCATATTCCTCCCATCCCCAAAAAAGACTTGCCCAGTCTGTATAGGAAGATTTGTGCAGAAGGAGAGTTGTATGTCCTACTCCGAGGGTCCTTCTTACCAGGGCTGTGTGTGCTCACTTGTTTTAAATTGTACCACACATAATAGACTTACTGGGAGAAACCATGAGTGTACAAATAAACTGACTGGTCTGTATAATTTTTTATATTTTGTTCCGATTACACAGTTGGTATAAGTGTGATGTATTTAGTTAGAGCTATTGTGTTTGCAGTTATAGTTTTTTATCTACTTCCAATTGGTTGATGCTTTCTTTTTTGTTAAGAGAATTGATGGCAGTATGCATGAACAGGTGCTTCACTGACAGTGTGCGTGGACTGGCGCTTGACTTGCAGTGATCGTGGACTAGCATTTAGCTGGCAGTGTGTGTGGACTAGCTTTTGGCTGATGGTGTCTGTGCACTGAAGCTTTGCTGGTGGTGTGTGTGAGCTGGCATTTGGCTGGCAGCGTGTGAGAAATGACTTGATACTGGTCACTACACACATTGCTAGAAAAATGCCAGTTCACACACTCCATCAGCCGCCCTCCAATGTGATTGCTGTGTCAGTCATATGTGATGGGCCCTTGAATGGCCCTGTCTGTTGATGTGAGTGTTGTAATGTGCTGGACCCACAGGTGGCAGTGTGAATAGTCTTCTGTGTGTCACATGAAAGGTGTGGGAATGGCCTGTAAAGTGGTTGGTGCCTTGTCGTGGCTTTACAGCTCACAAGCTGTGAGCCATTGATTCAATGTTTTGACCTTTCAATTATTAACAGTGTTTTTCATGTTTGAGAAATCTCTAGTTAGAAGAATATACATTTAGAACCTTTCACTCACCCTCATGCCAAATCCAACCTGAATGTGTGTGTACTTGAGGAATAGATGGTTGTGCAGTAACATCTGTCTAAACTAGACTCCCAGGATGGTATACCTCTCATGGATTCCAACATGTGTTCTTACCCACAATGCACTTCAAACCTCAAAATGTGGTTGAAATCACAAATATTGTTTGCATTTCTGTCCCATATATTCCCAGAATCAGAACGAAACAAGAAATGTCCTACCACCCAGTATTCCCCCAGCTCCCCTGAGCAAAATGTTACCTCTATTGTGTCAGTGGGTGAAGAGCCCTGCCAGGCAAGGGCCCAAATTCCATTGTGGATGCATCAAAAGTATGTATCACAAAAAGACCTGGTTTTGAACAGGGAGCACCTGCTTTTTTTGGTCCTGGGCTCTGCAGCCATCTAGGAAAGGAATGGACATTTCTGAAAACTAGACTTCTGGAGGAGTCCAAATAATGTTGTGGCTTGGTTTCCTTATCCAGAATCCCTTGCAAACCTCAAATTTAGCCTAAAAATCTAATTGTTCTCACATTTCTGTGTGGAAAAGTTGTGGGATCACCTGTCCAGCACAATTTTCCTACTACTCAGTGTTCCTCGAGGTCTCCTGAAAAAATTCAACATCACTTGTGTGGTTGGGCCAAATGTCTGCGACAGGGAAGGGACCAAAACTTATTGTGGACACTTAGGGCCCGATTCACAGAACTAACTTACGACAAAATCCTAAACTTACTACTTTTGGTATTCACAGAAGTTAGGATTTTGTCTTAAGACAGACTTAAAGTTAGGATTCTGTCTTAAGTCTGTCTTAAGACAAAACCCTAACTTCTGTGAATACCAAAAGTAGTAAGTTTAGGATTTTGTCTTAAGTTAGTTTTGTGAATCGGGCGCAAACAAATTATCTATCACAGGGGAGTCCAGGTATGTGTGGCTTGCATAGATCCCCCAATGATTTCTTTACCAGAAGGCCTGGCAAAACTATAATTTAGCTAAAAAGTCACAAATTCCTCACATTTTTGTGTGGGAAAGTTGTGGGATCATTGGGGCAGCTCAAATTATTACCATTTAGCATTCCTCTCTGTCTCATGATACAAATTACCAATTGGCTTTCACTGCATTTGTGCCTTCCAAACTAAAGACAGTCGGCCCGATTCACAGAATGAAATTAAGACTCAAACCTAAACTTACCACTATTTTGGTATTCACAGAATGCACTTACTACTTTTGGCATTCACAGAATGAACGTACTACTTTTGGTATTCACAGAAGTTAGGATTTTGTCTAAAGTTAGTCTTAAGACAGACTTCAGACTGACTTAAGACAAACTTAAGACAAAATCCTAACTTCTGTGAATACCAGGGCCCCTTGTGTAAGAAGAATTCATTATGAGAAGAGCCCTCTAATGCTCATGCTAGTATGGGTACCCACAAATTAAGAGAAGTTTAAATAACCACTGCTTCTTAAAATCCACATTTTTTGTTCATTTAAAAAATGCATAGGTTGATACCTATTTTGGGGCAGCACAGGTAATGGCTCGGTACCTCTGGTTCTTGGTGAATGTACAAGCACTTTGTATTCCCTCAATCAGAAGGGTCAAGTGGACATGACAGTATATTGCTTTTGAAAATCTGCCATAATTAGAATAAGTTACAGATGAAAGACACAAATGGCAGTTTTTCATCTCCATTTTAGCATGTTTTTAATTTAACTATTACTTTCTAAAGGAAAACCTTGAAGGATCCACGAAAATGGCCCCATGCTAAATTCAGAATGTTGTCTACTTTTCGCAAAAGTATAGATTCCTGGGATCCACTATTCACACCAATTTATACCAAAAACTGGAAGTAGTATGAAAGTAAAAAAGTATAAAAAATCAACCATGTCCCAGTAAAATGCCATAACTGTGTTGAAAATTGTGATTTTCCTAATTCAAATATGCCTGTTTTTGAAGACTGGGAAGATTGTGATTTTAGCACGACAGGCCCTTTTGTTGTGGAGAAGTGTGGCTCACTGGTTAGAGCAGCAGACTCTGAAGCAGAGATCAGGCCCGGGGCCAGGGTTCAATTCCCGACGCAGCAGGATCTTGGGCTCTTTGTCCGCGGACTTGATAATTCTCGCCTTGGCGCGTACTCTAATCATGGGTCCCATGCTGCAACTCTGGGCAATAGCTTGCTTAATCTCCACAACGGCCCCAGCAACACTGGGATGCCTGGCTTCACCTTGGGGGTGCCCAGGAGGGGCATCTCACAGGGAGAGCCAGGAATGGTCCCACAGTGTTATACAGTGCAGGTACGCCCTGTTGCTGGGGCAGCTGTGCGCTTTACAAGTATATTACATTTACATTTGTAGGAAAGAACCACACACTCTCTTCTGCAGCAACTTTTTCCTACTTTTCTCCAAAAACCCAAACTTTAGCTATGTTTTAACTATGTCTCAGTATCCTTCTGGGGAATCCACACGCCCTAGGTACCTTTAGAATCCCCATAAAATTGGGAAAAAATAATATGGTATACTAATTTTGGAAAAAGCTTTTTGCATGACAACAGTATAGTGCGTCATAAAAATATTGTTTTTTAAAATTTGTTAAACATATATGCACTTTTAACAGAGTTGATTGTTTGGTGTTTCTTCCAGGTTTAGACCCCAATAATTAACTGTCTTATCATATTAAATATTTTTGATTTTGTTGTATATATTTATATTTTGTAAGATTTGAGACCACTCTCATAGGCATCTTTCTGATTAAGTAGGTGCCATTTAAATAATTTCAAGACTTTTACTCTACTACCAATAGGGTGCGCATGGATATGAGTAATATTTCCTGATCATCAATAGGCTGCTGACAAATCCAACAAGACTGGAAAATGTTCGTATTATCCAGTGTCTTTACAGCATCATCAATAATGTAGATCAAGCAGTTTTGGTGCTATGACCTGCTATGAAGCCTGAGTGGAGATTTGAGAGTAGACGTTTGAGGTTTTTGCGTTGCTCTGCATTTTCCAGATTTTCTGCAGGAAGCTCTAATAAGGTTCCATGACTGTCGTTGCTGTAGATCTCAGCATTAAAGATCTTAAAACTAGAGGGCCCATTATGATAACTGGCGGATCGCCACCACCTGTATGGCGGTGGCGATCCGCCCGCTGTCAACCCCTGCCAGATTACCTTGGTGGGGGTAGACCCCAGCGGACCAAAAGACCGTCTGCCAGTTTTCCGCCCTGTCGCAAATTCGACCGGGCGGAAAAGCAGCTAACATGGTGGCGGTGTCTGGGAGACACCGCCATCCATATTAGCATGTGTGCAGTGGAGGTTTCTGCAATTTATTATTATTATTATTGGGTTTTATAAAGCGCGTAGTCACCCGTAAGTATCCCAGCGCTAAGATCCGATCTGACCAGAGGGAGGCTCAGGAGGGTGGGGGGGGGGAGGGGAGATCAGGGGAACAAGTGTGTCTTGAGCCGTTTCCTGAAACGGAGGTAGTCAGGTTCCATCCTAAGGTCCCGGGGGAGGGAATTCCATAGACGGCCCGTTTTGACGGAGAAACGCCGTCCACCCGTACGCACCTTCTTCACTCTAGGGATAGTGACTAGGTTTTCATGGTCCGAACGAAGGGCTCTCAAGGCTTTATAGGGTCTGATGAATTATTTTAGAATAGGGGGTCCTTTGTCCTGTAAGATTTTATGTGACAGGCAAAGAGCCTTGAAAGCCACTCTCTCTCTCACTGGAAGCCAGTGGAGCTGCCTCAAGGCTGGTTTAGCGGAGGATCTCATCGGGGTGTTAGTGAGAATCCTTGCTGCAGCATTCTGAATTCTCTGCAGTTTGTTGGAAGTTGCCTCTGGAGTGCCAAGGTAAATGGCGTTACTAAAATCCAGCCTTGATATGATAAGGCCTTGGATTATTAGTTTCTGGGAGATGGGAGGAAGCAGGGTCAGAATCTTTCTGATAGCTCTAAGAAGCCCAAAGCAGGTCCCGGCGATTTTTGCGGCTTGTGTCGCGAAGGTCAGATCTTTATCAATCCATATTCCCAGACTTTTAACCTCAGACTTGGGAGTAGGGGGTGCGCCCAAAGCCGGGGGCCAGATGTTCTGCGGGAAAGAGAACCCTTTCTGGCCAAGGAGGAGAATGTCCGTCTTTGAACCGTTAAGTTTCAGAGATGACCTATTCATCCAACCTTGAATTTCTACCAGACAGTTGTAAAGGTCTGATGGCTCCTGGTTCGGGTGGGATAGGGACACCACTAATTGTGTATCATCAGCATCCCTGGAGCCTGTTGTGGGCCCCCAGGGACTCTGGTGGGTGGGTGGTGCACATGGGGGGTACCTATGGTACCCCTAGCAGTCCATGCACAACATGGCAGGCACACGCGATGCCTGCCATGTTGTGCATGGAAGTGCACATCATGCCTTCTTGGCATTGTGGCAGGCGGTGCTGAGTGCACCGCCCACCACAATGTCAGGAATGCTGCATGCGCCCGCCACTGTGGCCGGTACATTGTAATGTCCCCCACCTGACCCCCAACCTTATGGCGGGCGGTTCTTTTTTGTGTCGGGATGGCGGTTGGACAAAGTCTGCCCGCCATCCTAATGTGCCCCTAAGTGTTAAAGTGGCTTTCTTCAAAAAGGGGTGCTCTAAGCTTGTGTGTGGAAGAAAGTGACACACTATAAAAAGAAAGGATCTGACTTATTTTTCTAGGTTGGGTGCTAAGGGATATAGAGAATTCTTTGGTGGTATGGAAGATATTTCTTCTGGAGCAGCAAAGGGTAATAGAAGGCCAGCTATTCAATGCTGTTTTTATTTCAAGTGTAGATATGTTATGTTCAGAGGATGGTGTTGTGGGAGCCAATCCTGTAAAAAAAACATTTTGATCTTTTATTTGAAAAAAGTTAGTAAGTTCTTGGCTTTGGTCTCCTGAGACATGGCACTGGTTATTGGTGTCTGACGTTTTGTTTTACACAATGTTTAGGAGTTTCCATGCTCATTCTTTGCAGATTATATGTAGACTTTTTCAAATGAAACTTTAGATCTTAGTATCATTTTAGAAGCTCAAGCCATTTGGTCAAGGTTCTTATGGTGGGTTTTATGCCTTTGGTTTCCAGTTTAAACATGTTGTATGTTTCTGTCTTTAGAAATTCCGCTTTTATCAAGTTTTAGGTGTTATATGCAAGTGCATCCATAATTTATAGTACAGAGGCATTGTATTGTTGAACTAGTGCTTAGGCATTCCCGTCAACATGCTTTGGGCAAATGGCTTTGGAGACAGCAGACAGGTCTAAATCTTCCAATTAAATATTAATATGTCACCCTATATTGTACCTGCAGCCCATAATTCAGGGAGCATGGTACTTAAAATGTGGGGACATAAACTAATAATTTTAACATGTCTTTTTTGTGGCTAGCACCAAAAATCTATTTTCATGGTTGGTAGGCTGGCTGGCCTATAGCAAAACACTGGAAAGCAATGTTAGATATTGATTTTCCTATAACCAGTGAGGGAACGGCTAGAAATATGATTTAGAAACTCTTAAAATCAAATCAATTTGTTTATTGTGGAGATAAGAAAATCCTTAACAAATAATGCACACAAAATAATTTGATACAAGTAATAGTAAACAGGGTGAATGTCAAGGCAAATACTTGAGTGAATCCTTTGGTAGGAGGAGTTCATTTCCAGATATTACATTTATCTTGTTTATGATAACTTGGAAAGAATCACTTTTTAAAATGGCATGAATCGGTTGGCCATCAACTTGTAACGGATTACAACATTTCTTTATTGCTTATGAGCAAATGCTGATGCTTAATCATCTGAATGAAGGAGTGATAGGTCTTGGCTGTTCTTTCATGAGGCTTGGGCAGCAGCAGATTATGTGGTCCAGGCATTCCTTCCAGTAAGAGCAGAAGCAAAAACCTTTTGAAGAATGTGTATATATCTATTTTTGTCATTGTTCATCTAGATTGAATCAAAACAATCTTGCCATTGCCATTTCCAGTATCAATTGGCATGATGTTGAATCTGCCAAGTGGTATGACAGGATGGTAGTTGATTTAAAAAATGAGTTAATAAGATGTTAACATGATTGAAAGTATGATAGGGTGAGGTGTCGGTGATAAAGGAGTAGAAAGTGCAGTTCTTTTTTTGCTAGGAGTTTGAATTGAGCCCACAATAAAGATTCATCCCACACCCCTTGGTCTATAATCGATTTTTTCAATGGGTCGTAGTAAGATTTGTAAAACAGGTTACAAATGGATGTATGATGTTACAACGCATACAATCACAACGACCTACCATTACAACGAAACTATTACAATGCTACATCCATTACAACGCATGCTATTACAACGCATGCCATTACATCCCAGAAGCTATTACAACGCATACCATTACAACGTAAGTATGGGTAAGTATTTCATGTAATTTTATTTATATTAATTAAATATTAATATTATTTTTTAAATAATGTAATTAATTTTTAATAATAATCCTAATTTTAATTAAGGGGTTAAAATTACAATTCTAACTCCCCGGGGTGTAATAGTAGGGTAAGTGTTGGATAGTGTAGGGGTTTAAATTACTATTCTAACTCCAGGGGGGTGTAATAGTAGGGTAAGTTTTGGATAGTGGAGGGGTTAACATTACTATTCTATCTCCAGGGGGGTGTAATTGTAGGGTAAGTGTTGGATAGTGTAGGTATTTAAATTACTATTCTAACTCCAGGGGGGTGTAAAAGTAGGGTAAGTGTTGGATAGTGTAAGTGTTTAAATTACTTTTCTAACTCCAGGGGGGTGTAATAGTAGGGTAAGTGTTGGATAGTGTAGAGGTTAAAATTACTATTCTAACTCCAGGGGGGTGTAATTGTAGGGTAATTAATAGTTTAAAAAAAATATTAATAATTGTAAATATTAATTTCGTTAATTAAAATAAAATAAAATAAGTAATATTAATTTAATTAATTAAAATAAAATGAAATAATGAATATCAATTAATTAAAATACTTACCCATACTTACGTTGTAATGGTATGCTTTGTAATAGCACCTGGGATGTAATGGCATGCGTTGTAATAGCATGCATTGTAATGGATGTAGCGTTGTAATAGTTTCGTTGTAATGGTAGGTTGTTGTAATAGTTGCGTTGTGATGGGTGTTTCCCTTACAAATGATTAGCTCATCCCAGTAGCCAGATCTCAGTAAACCCTATTGAGCCCTCTTGCAATGTTGACGTCCTGACACCAAAATGAACTGATTAGTTTGATTAAATCCCAGCCTCATTTGTGCTTGAGCATTAAATGTGGATAAAGAAAATATTTGTTGTCTCTTCAGAGAAGTAGAAAACACTTTACAATTGTAACATAGCAGTGGCATAAAACTAACTTAAATTACATTGAACTGAGACTTTCATAAGGGACTTGTTAGATTGCAGGCCATCTTACGGAAGCCATAATGCAGCCCACTGCTTTCTTCTGAATTACATTTTTTTTTTTGTCTCTGAAAAGAACTGTTACTGTTGAACCAAATGACTAAGTACTTGTAGGATTCTGCTTGTCTGAATATATCTTTGTTGACATTCCTACGGACATTATTTTCAATGTATAGAACTATTTTTTTAATTGTAATTTATTGCAAGATGCAAGATGATTGTTCAAGTCCGTGTAGAGCCTCAATGGCCCACAGAAGCATCTTGTTGCTTCGAGGCCTAAATGTTTAAGCAAAACTTTATTTATTGCGTCAAAGGGCATGCAAAAATCAATGAATTTAATATTATTAAGTGCCAAACTCAATGGTGAAGGTATACTTCTAATACATGTTAAGGAACAGTAAATTTTAGAAAACTTACTTTTTCTCTTTCTGAAATTCGGGAAGGCTGATTTACATGAGCCTTCCAACTGTCACCCACCTGATAATGTCCCATGGATGGGAGGGATGCCCTGAACTTTAACACTTTATCACTTGGTAAACGGAAACAACCTTCTCCGGAGTCTAACTCGATCCCCAGAAACTCGAGGCAAGTCGAAGGACCCACCGTCTTACCTGGTGCCAATGGCACGCCAAACTGATTCATTAAAACACAAAATGCAGCCAAAGCTTGCCCACATTCCGGATCCCCGGCTGCCCCCAGGAACAAAAAATCATCGAGATAATGCATCACATGTTGAAAACCCGTCTTCTTTGTGAAGACCCATTGTAGGAAACTACTGAATTTCTCGAAATAGGCACAAGAAATTGAGCATCCCATCGGCATACATCTATCCATATAATACTGACCCTGAAACATGAAACCCAGTAGACGCTGATCGTCTGGATGTACCGGGAGCAACCGGAACGCTGACTCGATATCAGATTTTGCCATCAGCGCCCCGGGCCCCAGGCGATTCAAAATGGCTACGGCCTCATCGAAAGATGCGTACCGTACCGAACACATTTCCGGGTCTATCGCTTCGTTAACGGAAAGACCACGTGGTGCTGACAAATTATGTATCAGACGGAACTCACCCGGGTCCTTCTAGGGGACCACTCCTAAAGGCGAACAAACAAAGTTAGCCACCGGGGGTACACTAAACGGACCGGCGACTCGACCTCGAGTAACCTCCTTCCGGATCTTTTCCTGTACCACGGTCGTATGCTGCAAGACCGACATCTGATTTTTGCATTTTTCCACACCCTGAAAGTCCCCCACTGGGATGCGGAAACCATACGAAAACCCATTCCGCAACACCCCAGCAGAAGCACGATCCGGGTATTCACTGAGCCAGGGAATCATTGCCAAGGTATCAATCGGGGTAGGTAAAGGCGCCCCTCGGACTATGTTAGACCTGTTTGCCACCTCCTCTACCCCCGTTATCACCCGTTTTGGCTCTGCACGTGGACTCAGGATGGGATGATTGCCCACACCCACTACATTCGTGTCTAAATTTGCACGATCCCTGGGGCCTAGTACATTTACCCCTGTTAAAGTTCCAACAAACCCCCTTTTTACCTGCATTACCGGTAGGCCTCGAGTGATTGTCGGTACCCGTGCCTGATCGAAAGGGCGTCCCCGCATACTGACGGGAAGATTCGCCCACGGTACTCCCTACTAATGGCACTTTCAACATACCAGTATCCTTCATTTTGGACCAGGACACGGAATCATAACAATCCCACGTTAAGTTTTTATCATGTTCTTTCGCTTTTCTGAAAAGATTATCATAGCAAAACCAATGATTACCCTCGTGTGATACCGAGTACCCCATGATCCGTGACTGATAACTCGGCAATTCGGGTAGCAATTCAGGCCTCCGTTCTCCCAAAATCGATGTGAAAATCCCCCACGCCTTGCCCCAATTGCCAATGTTTTCATTAACCTTAAAGGCGGCCATCTTTGCGCGCCAAACACTCGGATGCATGAGGTCCTTTTGACTTTTAACATGCTCCATCTCTTAATGATCAGTAAGCAACGAGAAGATGTTTACATATTCCCCTGCCCATATCTTTTCTTTAATAGCTAAAGGGACATGCTGACCCAACCTCTCCCTTCGAGAGGGTGCCGACTCTTCCCTCGCAATCGGCAATGGCCGCTTACCTGAACCGGACGCTGTCTCTGCGACTAAAACCGTCCCCTGTGACTTCTCTACAGCCGCGGCCGGCGCGGATACCCTCGCTGCTTCTCGATTTTCCCGCAGTTGCTTCATCAACACCTGCGCGTCGACAGCCGTGGCGCCCTCGCTACCTTTACCCAACCACGCTGCTAATTGTGCTGCCAGCTCGGGCGGCATATCTTCCCCGGACACGGGGGTGACCACCACGGGAATCGGATTCCCTTCCTCCGGCACAGGAGTGGGTGCTTCGAGCGGGACACTGGGACCCGGGATATCTCCCCCAGCTGCTCCCCTCCTGGGCCTCTTGCCTTTTCCTCCCGGGGCCGTTCCCTCCAAAGGACGTTTCGGGCCCCCTTCCTCATTTTTATCCATTCGCCTCTTCAGGTCGGTCACCTCTTTCATGAGAACACGCAGCATCTGGTCGGTAGTCATTTGCTTTCCCGCCTTCTTAGGCATTCTCCAGCAGATTATCTAGAAAACAAACAAGAGGATTACAACGCTCAAAATTGGCTCTTCGTTCCGTCTCGAGCTCACGTGCAGCGAGGAGGTGCAGCTTCGGAGCACAGGAACAAGAGGATGCCTTCTGGTCTTGTTTCTCCTTTTATCCGTCTTCAGGGCGGGCGTAAACCCGCCCCTTGCCTGCCCCAAGGGCGTGGCCAGCCGCGTTAGTGTCTAGGCCAACCCACTCGAGGGCGGGAAAAGGCGCGCCCCGGCTACGCCGCTTCGGGCATACCAGCCGAGACTTGCCTCCCGCCCAAGATGGCTTCCCGGGGGGATCGTGGTACTCTGCCATACGTTCGGGGGGACCGATTGGTCGCCCCTTGCCATTCGAGGCCTAAATGTTTAAGCAAAACTTTATTTATTGCGTCAAAGGGCATGCAAAAATCAATGAATTTAATATTATTAAGTGCCAAACTCAATGGTGAAGGTATACTTCTAATACATGTTAAGGAACAGTAAATTTTAGAAAACTTACTTTTTCTCTTTCTGAAATTCGGGAAGGCTGATTTACATGAGCCTTCCAACTGTCACCCACCTGATAATGTCCCATGGATGGGAAAACTGCACCAATATTAAAGACGGATGCATATATTTTGGGGAGACATTTGTGTTCTTCTGTCAGGATGGCCAATTGGACTGTGCCCTGAAACAAAATTAAATTAAAAAGAGCCTCCTCTGTTTCAGGCACTTGTCACGTGACTCATAAACAGTCCCCCTTTATGTCCTCCTTCACAGAGGGCACGTATTTTGCATATTCTTATGAGCTCCGACAAAGAATAGCTCCAGCCATCTATACAAAGGTTTGCTGTGCGATTCATCCTCAACATTTTTTTTAAAATGCAGGATTTGTTATTTAATGCTTTAGCTAATCATTATCATAGGTCCTAAGAATAACTGTAAGGTGTTAGGGTGTCAGAAACTTGCATACATTACTAGAAATGTACATCTTGTTGTCCCTGAGAGTTGCATGTCTAACTGCTTTTCATTTTGCAATATGTGTGCTTATCATTTATATAATACACACTAGCCTTAGAATATTAAAAACGTTTATGTTATTAAAAATGCTCACTGATATTATGTTTAATTTGTTGATTATCATTTATTGCAAACCTGTGGTGCCTTGTTCAGAGTGTGGCATTTTTTTCCTTTTATTTAGTTAGTCTTACAAACCTTCGCACATATTAATGATAAAACAATTGATTATGTTGATGCTTGGTTAATGCTTCATTCAAATCTTACGAGCTTGCAGTTTTCCACTGCCAGTGCGCAAATTATAGTCCCGCCATCAGCTGTTTAATGAGCTGCTTCTCACCCATAGCATGGCTTCAGTGCTTCGGCACTCCTTTGGCTTCTCTCTACCATATCCAGGATATTTTTCATTGTCTTACAGTTTATTTTTCCACCTGTATTACATTTGTTGTTTACATATGTACCTTAAGGTAATCTTCCTTTTGACACATCATTGGTATTTCAAGCAAGATAATTAGTGAGCTCTATTTAAAAGATATAGGGCCATATGTATCAAAATGTTGTTTTGCGATTCTCAAATTTCGATTTTCTGGGAATCTCAATTTGAGAATCGCAAAAAGCTATGTATGGGGGATTTGCTAATAATTTTGAAAATTTCACATATTCCTTATTAGCGAACCGCAAATTGAGATTTGCAAAAAAGGAATACCTTCCCATTCATTCCTATGAGCTACGGGGCCCGTTAGGTATAAATGGGAAGGCATTCTCAATTTGCGATTAGCAATTAGAGAATCGTAATTTGAGAATGCCATTTTAAAAGCCCCAGAGTGTCAAAAGGACACCCTGTTGCACCCCTGAAATATGTATGTATGCACATGTGGCGCACATACATGAGCTAAGGGCATGTATGTGCACTACATGGCACTTTGAAAAATGCAAAAAAGTGAATTTTTCAAAGAAATTGCAAATTATCACCAACTTGAAGTTGTTGGTAATGTGCAATTCCTTACGGCCAAATTGCACTTTTCTGTGTTTCCTGCATTGCATATAAGGAATCCCAATTTGCGATTCCTTAAATGCAATCGCAAAATAGGGAAACACAAATTTAGTGAATTCCTATTTTGCGAGTGGTTTTCTTTCTCATATATTGCACACAGCTGAATTGCAATCACAAACACAGACATTCTGCGAATTTTTGCGTTTGCGATCGCAATTTAGCTTGATACATATGCCCCATATTCTGTATGAATTGATTGTCCTTTATCATGACAATTTTCAAAGTTCCTAAATATAAAATATATCATTATTCAATGAATGAACTGTTCTTTTTTACAGATGGTTGCAAAGGTTTTTTGCTATAATACAACACTACTCATACATAATAAATGAGGTGACAACATTAAAGCATCAAAGAGGAGTCTATTAGTTATTTTTGATTTTTGATTTTTGTATAAATACATGACATTTCAAGAAAATGTAATCAACTTACAGGCAAATCTGGAATTCACTGCTATATTTTATATAAAAAAATGCATACATTTCAAGCATGAGGATTAAACAAAAGAGCAGTGAGTGGTAACAGCTCGTGTTGTGGTCGTTCCAGCGCTCCTGAGCGATAATTTTTCTGTGACATGGCATAATCGCTTAATTTAGGTAATTTTACTTTGTGAGTTTAAGGTGTATCCTAGAATTGTGTGTCATAGTGTAACATCGACAGTGAGCTGCTGGTCAAAATGTCGAATCTGGTCAAGGCAGTTCCTGCAAATGCAGTCCCACAAAATTGAGTTATAGTGTGATCTGTTATTTATAGTAGGTAATCTTGACTGCAGTGCTATAAGGAGAAACACGTTATTATTAACACTTTACCATTCAAAAGTCAAGCAATCTCTACTCAGTGGCAACCTGATGCAACCCTGCAAAAATCCACTATTCAATGCCGAGGAACTACCACTGCTCTGTATCCTTCTGAAGTGACTTTTTTCTGAGTATACATTTCTTTTCAGAAAACAAAAATATAATGGCATATTTGTCTTTCTCAAGGAGAGCTACCTGACACAGCGACCCCAGAGAAGAGAGCAGTCCAACACTGACACTTCCTGTCAGTATATACTCAAGTAAGGAAACTGCTTCCCTAGATAGACCGCTGAGATAAGCATTGCCTACCACAAACAAAGCTCTTAGAACAGTCCCACCCAGCCTCAAACAAGAGCATCTACACACCAACTTAAAAGAGCACACTCTCAAATAAACCCAAAATGCAGAGCACCTTTAGACATTGACAATTCCAAGGACAGCATACTGCCACAAGTGCCACTTACAAATGCACCCTACCAAAGTGAGAACTAACTAACCTAGTTAAACTCAATACATGTAGTTTCATGTAAAACAAACACAAAGTGCAGGTGTGTACCTGTGTTTTCATGAGTTTTCACATTAAAGCCAGACCTAGTGGCGACACTGCTGGTTATATTAACATGTAAAGGGAACAATAACATGGGGAAACTCTGTTATAACGTGTCTGATCAAATAGCGAGAGATAGCCAAGTAGGCAACCATGCAAAAATGTTGTACATTTATTAGGCTTGTGAAAATGCTAGGTTGCAGTAAAGTAGCAAAACACTACTTTTTATTCCAGTTTTACATTTTGAACCAAAAGTCTTGAAGTCAAAAGTGACTGACAGGTTGATGTCTACTTATGATTACAGTGAGACCATTTTTGTGCTCAATAATATTGTCATTATGTGGAGCCGGATACAACTGAAACTTACCAACAATAAGTCAGATTGCCAAATGGAAGTATCAAAAAGGAGGTACCTGAGTATAATTATTGTTGAGAGTTGATGTAAAAGAACAAAAGAACATGCTGCTGGTTTTCTCTATTTAGAGAAACTAGTCTTTCCCAACCCTTTCCTCAGGGCTTGTTTTATCTCCTGGTTTCGAAAGCTGTAAATTAGTGGGTTAAGCATAGGAATTATTACCATATAGAAGATTGATGCCACATAGTCATTGGCCATTGAGTGGCTTGCACTGGGCTTGGCATACATAAAAACAAGTGTGCCAAAAAACAATGTGACACAGACAAAATGGGAGGAACAAGTGGAGACTGTTTTCTTCCTCCCCTTGGAGGAACTTATCCCTAGAATAGCAGACACTATATAGGCGTATGATATAAGGATGATGATTAGAGATATCACTGTAAGTCCACCTACCATTGAAATCAGCACCACTTCATTGATGGTGGTATCAGAGCAAGCGAGCTTCAAGAGTGCAGGTACATCACAGAAGAAATGACTGATCTTATTGTCCTTGCAAAAGGGTAGAGTAAAGGTGAAAACTGAATGTGTTAGTGAATTGATGACAGCAATTACACCTATGCCAACAAGAAGATAGAGACAGGTTCTATTGTTCATTATGACAGGATAGAGCAAGGGATTACAGATAGCTGTGTACCGATCATAGGCCATCAAGGCCATCACAAGAACATCTGCAGTTCCAATTACAAATGATGAAAACATTTGTATTGCGCACCCTGTTAATGAAATGCTCTTCCCCATCCATAGACAGATGGCCAAAATGTTGGGGACAGCGACAGAGGAAATAGAGATATCTACAATGGCCAAACTGCAGAGCAAAAAGTACATGGGGCTGTGAAGGTTATGGTTCACTGTGATCAATACCATGATCCCAATATTGCAAAGAAGGGTAATGCTATAGATAAGGAGGAAGAAACAAAACAAAGGAACCTGCAGTTCTGGGTCTTCTGTAAGTCCTAAAAGAATGAACTCCATCACACGGGTGCTGTTGACTCTTGGCATGGTTGTCAACAATAGAGCCTAAAAGGAAAGAAGAAGGTATATAGAGATGTGAAAGTCTATATAGAACTGCTGAGCACCAATAGTTATGTTATCTATTGATATAAATATTGTAATGTTGTAAGCAAAGAGCGTTATGGTTGAGAGACTTTGTACCATGCACATTACCCCAGTTGGTGTCATTGTGTTGGTTCTGCACCACTATGCTCAAAGATGTGTGGTGAAACAGCATGACACCAGCGTCATTTTCACACGTTTATGGATGTAAATAGTAAGGGCCTGATCTAGCATTTGACGGACAGGGTACAGTCTGTCAGGGTGGTGGAAGATATTACGTCTGACACCCAGATGGACTACTGTCACCCATATGTTGGGTTCACAATTGTCACAGCAAACATCCCTGTATCTTGATAGGAACAGCTGTCAAGGTAGTTTCTATCTTGGTACAAGTACTTTAATGGTTGGTGACCATTGGTTATTATAGCCGTTAACCAAACTGAAAGATTTTGAAAGATTTTGATTTTTCCAAACAAACTCCTAAAGTGGGACGTTGGTAATGAAAAACGAATAATGAATGTCTCACACAACAGGGGGATTTTTCCCCTCTGTGTGGGAGGTCAAACGTTATTTGTTTCTTTTCTCCACCATCAGTTCCTAACTGGTAGTGATAGGCAGAAAAAAGGACGTAACACTATCCACTCTAAATAATGCATGCATTGTAAAGCCCTTTCTCCTATTTCACCTCCTCCCACAGGCTATGGGCTGGGACTCCATTGACAGAAGGTGACAGTTCTCTTACCTCTAGAGAGAATGGGTGGACCATTGATTTTGCGGACAGGGTGCTCTGTCAAATTTGTGCTCTGTCCACCACCTCCAAATATATCCTAAATTCTGCACACAGAAGGTGAATATACACTTAATTTTCATTGTGAATGTTGAATGTAGGGGAAACGACATACATTAATGCTGAATGCAGAGAAAATGCACTAAAGTGAACGTTTGCGAACAAACAACAGCCTCCGTGTTCAGACAGTGTTCACTTCTATGTTATATTAGTTTTGTTGCTTTTTGCACTAGTATAAACAACTGGTGGCGTTACATTATTTGTTTTAGTTTTTTGTTCATCTTGGAAAATAACTGTTTGTTTATTGTGGCTAGTGAGCGATTTGAGGTCCTCTCTATTTATTTAAATCCTTTATCATAAGGACAAAACCATCATGTTACGAATGTTTCCATGAATACCCGCCTATAATGAATTACTTCAGTTTACAGTCACAATGCTATCTTCTGTTTGAACTAGAATGTGATGATATAAAAACAAGCCACACTGCTACATTGCCTTAGTAAGAAAGGTGTAACAAATTGGATTATTACTTGTGAAGGATGCGTGTCCTTCACAAGTAATACATCATCAAATGTAATTTTACTGGGAACTAACTGCTCCATTGTAGCACTTGACTTTCTCAGAGTAGCAAAGCAGAACAGGCTAAGGTCTACTTAGTGGAAGTGGTGTGGGCTAATAACCCCAGCTCACTGCTACACAACAACACTCAGTATAGTATATCCAGTCTTTGCTTTTCATTTAAAAGCACAGCATTGAAACCACTTTGCAAGAGGCTTTCGATAATCTTAGACTCTCCCTCGATGCTAGCAATCTGCCATCTTGGTACTTGTCGATTTGTCGGTCGCCTTCGACACCATCTCCCACAGCACACTTATAAATTGTCTATAGGAGATGGGTGTCAGGCGCACCGCATCTAACTAGCTCAGGAGTTCCCTGACAGATCGAACCTCAAAAGTGCATGCGGGTTCCTTTGTCTCCAGTAGCCAATCCTTCGACAAGGGTGTCCCCCATGGCTCTTTTCTGAGCCCTAAACTCTTCAATCTGTACGTGGCACCCCTAGCCAGTGTGATTAAATCACATAGCTTTAATACAGTATTGCCGGTAGTCTGCAACCTAGGGGTGCTGATTGATGATCACCTCTCTTTGACTGACCATGTCAATCATGTGGCCAGCATGTGTTACGGATTAATGGCCAACCAGCTGTAAGATCTTCAAATAGGTTCCACTGTCATCTAGAATGCCACTGGTTCAAGTATTAGTTATCAGTCGCCTCGACTATGGAAACTGTTGGAAGTCCCAGTCCTGCACCACTTTCACCAAATGCGAGACCCGAGGCTCCTCCCTCAATGTTAGGCCAAGTGAGGACACCGTTTGAGATAGCCCTGCTCACCCCATTAGTAGCTTTCCAATTATCTCCAAGGCACAAGTGTTCAGTATGTAAAACCACACTCACATCAACCTACTGGTGACATCACAAATGAACTCCACATGAGTATTATAAAATAAGTATAAACTTTATGTAAAAAAAGATATACGATCAGACCGCACGATACAAAAGCCAACTTACAGTAAAGGGTAATATTTGTTCCGGCTGGCTGGTAGGTTTCCAACCACCGCTTTCAAAATGCTATGCTTGTCAAAATGCTAGAATCGCACACGTTGCAATGGAGAAACAATAGTGCGCTGCATAACGATATAATCCTGTGCTGGACATGGGAAAAATAATACAATGTGTAAGGATACACCCCAGTACCTTGCAATGGGAGAACTAATGCAATGCATACCACTACAATCCTGAACTGCAAAATGAAGGAATAATGCAATGCGTCACACCCCAATCACGTACTTTGCAATACAGAAATAATGCAACGCAGGCTGCTACAATCCTGTACTGTGCAATGGAGAAATAAGGCAATGCATAGAGCTACAATCGTCAGGCGTTATATGACAGTCCAACAGTTTGATAGCAGCAATATTGCATATGTGTATTACGACAGTCAGCCTCTTTGGTAACAGTTGCCCCCCCACACGTATCAACGATGACATAATGTACAGCTTTCCACTCAGGCCCCAGTACTGCTGCTCCTTTGGTCAGTATGGGCCCCAATCTAAGCTGAAGCAAAGGAACACATCACCATAAGGGCTGAAAGGCCAAGAGAGTGTCCCTCCTAGACCAAACCCGGCCCAGGCAGTGATCCACATTCCCTGGGGGGTGCGACCCCTCTCTTCTCTCCTCCTTCAGCGAACTAGGCCCTCTATGCAGAACTTTCTCAATGGGCCTCAGCGGCTCGGCCTGGCAGCTCAGCTCCTCTGGGACTGCTGGTCTGGGCCACAACTGTTAGGAAGGTCTCAGGTGGCCGCAGGGCCCACGTACCTCATGCCCGTGAGATAACGTTACTCTGGGTGCACTATCACTACAGCACCGTCCGGGTCTTCTCTGACACGAAGCCACACATACAATGCTGATGGGACTTGAAGGACTGGGTTCTGTAAGACCCAGCGGTGCCAGGGCACAACACCTGAAACCTTCGTGGGTAACCTGCTCCGGCGTACGAATCACAGAGACACGGGACACTTCCTTCGGCGTCAAAGATTCAAGGTTTATTTACTGCAGGGAACACAGAAGTCACGACAAGTACACCACGTGCAACTTGGGGAGACTGCTTCAAATTGGTTCTGTAGATCGCTCCTTTTATACAGTTTTTACCCATAAGACAACATGGTACACAAAAGTTTACAACCCGGTTCCCACCATCATCCCCCAGAGGGGTCGCTTTGGTCACTTTGAAACACATGAGGTCCGGAACATAAGTGCGGAAACATTTGGCGGTTCCCAACTGTAAAAACCCATCTTCCCACCATTAGCAAATTCCAATCAGCAGTAAAACAGATTGAAATAGGAACAAAGACAGGTGCAGAGGAAGACGGAGACAGTGGGAAGATCGGAAAGGGTGTAAAAGGGGAGGTATCGGGAAACACGAGATACAGGCATCAGAGGGACGTGCCTAATGAGATGCACGGCTGAGACAATAAGTCCGTGCGGCAAGATGAGCCTTGGGCGGCACCATCTGCCTTACAGTAACATCCCCCTTGTCATAAAGACACTTACAAAGGACATGTGTCTTCCGCAAATATCTTGGGGGTCCCAGGGTCGCGAAGCGGACAGCGTCCGTTCGCTGGCTACTTGAAGGCAAGAGACAAAATGGATGCCGTATCTAAGATGGAACCCGTGGGTACAGATGAAAAACCCACATAACAAACGAACGGTTTAAGTTAGCACAGCGAAACTGCGCACACTTACTAAACTCGTCATTTGCGGTTCATAGATACCAGACTCGACCATATTCGTGCGAGTCGAAAGCACCACTTACAATTGTCACGGAACCTCAGACGCTCCTTTTGCCCTCATGTAGGCAAGCACTAGTCGGAATCATATTCGATATTCATCAAACCATCGAGATGTTGCTGTAGCATAGCTCTGTCCAATCGAGTCCCCTTGGTAACAGGTGGCTGTCTTATACACGTTGTAGCACAGAGGCCACATAAGGCAGGACCACACTGCACACAAAGGCAACACGTGAACAGGAACACTACAACGACTCCGATGATCATCAGAATTTTCCAACCCCAAGTCGACATCAGGCCCCAAAACCATCCAAGTAACGTCCAATCCCCTACATCCACGTGTATGGATTCGGAGATCTTATGCAACCTCGAGATGGCTTGATAGACAGTAGGAGCATTATCTGGAATAAAAATGCAGCAGCTCGAATGGATCACCTTACATACCCCACCTCGATCTGCTAAAATGACATCTAAAACCATACGGTTTTGTAACGTCATAAGTCTCTCCGCCTGAAGTTCTGTGGTGATATTACCAAGGGCACTGGCAGTAATATTAGCTGTTGATTCTACCACCCGAGTCAACTGTCTCAGGTTCCTACTATTAACCATAGGTCCCCAAAACGGGAGGAAACCCTTGAAAAAGTCTCCTACCTCTTGACCGGCAGTATCCTCTTCGCTAATTACGCCTCTCACAACTCTAGTCTTATGATAATCGGCATCTACGGTAAACGTCGGAGGCAACAGATTTGCAATGAAACATGAGCCCATAAAGTCAGCGGGCAACCATGTGTATGCACGATCATAGCAGATAAAGTATGTACCCTTGGCAGCCAGGAACACAGGGGACGAGAACATTGGCAGAATGTAATTTTCAGTGCAAGCACTTGCTCCAAGTCGGGCTTGCGATCGTCGGCCACGACCCACGAGACAAAAATTACCAGTGTGGGGTACGACCCATATCGGAGGCGAGATTTTAAGCTGCTTTTCGCTAGTGAACGCACTATATTCACCTCTACTTAGGACCCTATAGGCTTGTATCTCTTCTTCAGGAATAAGCAAGGGATCATAGATATCACTATCTAAATCCTCTATTGCTATCGACAAAGGTTTTTGATACGAGGTAGGACCAGAGTAGGGGGAACGTGGTTCTCGAATGGGGTGGAAACCCAGTGCGCTTCGAAACATTGTTTGGAATGCTCGAGCTGACCCTTGGGAGCTATACGGTAACACCAGATATGGAATTCCCTTATCCGTAGTATGTGGCATCAACCCACACACCCAACAATTAGTAGTGTTAACCACTAACTGATGCTGATGAAGGAGCTGAATGAAGGAATTATTGCGGAATTCTACACGTCTAGCCTGCTCGTGTTCCGGTAACATATGAAAGGAATGGGGAGAAACAGTAGAGGTAAGTTTAGGGTCAGGAGTAGGTGTAGCAGAAGGTAAGAAGTAAGACATCGTATAATACACCCCACCCGCCAAAAGTGCAGAAGCAGTCAGAAACAATACAAACAGTTGGAATATGAAACATTTGGTACGACTGAGTTGCTGCAGCTTGAATCGATGAACCTGAGCTCCCTCCAAATCATTCAGCTTCGAGAATGCCATCCCCTACGACCGTCCGCAACGTTTCTTGACGCACTTCGTTCTGTGTAGCAATAGTCAATCCCTAGGAGTTCCCAGGAACCGACGGCCTTTAACCTAGCGTCAAGACCTACTATCCAGAAGGAAGTACGCGCGCGGCCCTACGGCCTTTAATGCACAATATGTATATGTGCAAAAACAAAGTCTCTCAGCTGTGGAAGCAAAAAGTACAAGGAATGAAGCTCAATATATATATATACGAGAATATTTACAGTAATACGAAGGTTCAAAACTAATCATGGAAAATGGATTATGCAGTTGTCAATACAACAAAGCAAAATATTTTATTTGTCCTTAGTGCGAGATCGCAAAAAGTATCGGGTTTTCCCAGAACGTGTCTGCTCGTCAAACAAAGGGTCCGTTGAAGAGACCGCGTCCTGCTGATCAGTTGAGTGTTCTGGTCTTGAGTCTTTCGATGCTAATTGTTCAACAGTGTCTTTCTGCTGCGCTGAGGATTCTCCAACAGGCTGTGCGTCGCTAAAAGGTGCAAACGCCGGCAATGTTTCTGTTTCCGTTGACGCAATGCCTCTCCTTACCCACGGGTCTGCCGGCAAAGGAATAGGGACTCGTTTAGTGTGGGTGGCATGCACCCAATTCTTACGTCCCTCGAGACGAACGGCAGTCCTCGTGGCCAGGAGCACTTGATAGGGTCCGGTGAACCTCGGGTCTAGGTTGTTTTTGCGTGAAAAATTTCTCGTCACCACCCAGTCTCCGGGCTGGAGCTGGTGGCCTGGACCCTCCGTCTGTGTCGGCAGTGCGTCGTAAACCTGTTGGTGAATTAACCTCAGTTTAGCAGTCAAGTCATGTAGATAATCGATCAACATTGGGTACTCAAGATCAGAAAACATTCCTGGCCTAGGAACCCCCCACACATTCGCAGGACGGCCGAACACTATTTCATAGGGACTAAGCCCTACTCGGGAGTGTACAGTCGTCCTAGTTGACAGTAATGCTAAAGGTAAAGCGTCAGGCCACGAAAGACCAGTCGTAGCCTGAATCTTCGCTAGTTTTAGTTTAAGGGTGCCGTTGTACCCTTCAACCAAACCAGCTGACTGGGGATGATTGGCGCTATGGAATTTCTGATTAATTCCAAGGCCCTTACACACACTCTTCATCACACTACCCACAAACTCACTTCCGTTATCCAACCACACGACTCTAGGCATACCATACCGAGGAAAATATTCCTTCAGTAGGATTTTCGCAGTAGACAAAGCAGTATTATCCTTGAGGGGATAAGCCTCGATCCATCGAGAGAATGCGCAAACCACAACTAAAACGTATTTCAGGTTGTTGCATCTCTCCATATGGATGAAGTCCAATTGAATCACCTCAAAGGGATACGAAGGCGGAGCAAAACTGCCAGGAGGAGTTGGGGTTCCTTTGCCAGGATTGTACATCATGCACACCATACAATTCTTCACCAAACGTTCAGCACATTTCGTAATACCATCATTCTTCCATACCGGAGACAACAATTTACAAATACCTTTCACGCTAATATGTGCTAACCCATGCGCCATTGTCACAACGGCCAGCACATACGCATCAGGCAACAACCATCTTTTCTGATCCGACAAATCAATCCAACAACCATTCGCATCCAACTTTCCCGTGCTTTCTTTCCACTTCGCCTTTTCAGTCTCGGTGGCCTCATTCTGAATTTCTTTCACACTTTCGATAGTGTCCTCACACATGCTCGATTCTGTAGGCCACCTAACCGAACTCGTTACATACATTCGAGTGCTAAGGTTCCGGGCAGTCCCCTTAGCAATCTCGTCTGCAAACGCATTCCCACGACCAACATCATCCGTCACCTTACGATGCGCACTGCATTTAACAATCGCTACTTGCTTAGGCAACGTCAATGCATCCAAAAGATCATTCACAAGCTGGCCATGCTGAATCTTCGTACCATGCGACGTCAAGAAACCTCTCTCTCTCCACAATCGTCCAAAGCTGTGAGCAACTCCAAACGCGTACTGACTATCAGTAAACACATTCACACGTTTCCCTTTCGCTAACACACATGCTCTAGTAAGAGCAATCAATTCTGCAGCTTGGGCAGAATTCTGATTCAACCTTGCAGTCTCAACAACCGTATTCAACGTCACAACAGCATAAGCAGTAGTCACATCGCCATTCGGCAACTTAAAACATGACCCATCCACATACAGTGTGCCATCCGGATCTTCCAATGGGGTGTTTTTAAGGTCCACTCGACCCTTTGTTTCCTCTTCAGTCCTCAAGTAGCAATCATGTTCTGCTACTTCATCTGACTCTGTGCTAATTGGTAACAAAGTTGCCGGGTTCAGAACATTACAGCGTTTTATCTGAATGTGGCTTGCCAACAACGTCAACTCGTACCCAGACAACCTCGCACTCGTCAAGTGCTGAGTTTTCGTTCGATTCAAAAGGGTATCGACTGCATGCGGAACCATCACCGTAAGCATATTATCCATGACCAATCCTGCTGATTGTCGGATGGAGACCGCAGCTGCCGCAGTTGCTCTCAAACAACTCGGCAATGCTCTAGCTACTGGGTCCAATGTCGAGGAAAAATATGCGCATGGACGCTGCTTACCACCAAAAGGTTGCGTCAAAACACTCAAAGCACAACCTTCTCTCTCGTGAACATATAATGTAAACGGCTTACTGTAGTCAGGAGTACCTAACACAGGAGCCGAACACAATGAATCACGCAATTCAGAAAAACTTTTCTGACATTCTTCCGTCCATGGTAAAGGAGTTGTAATATCCTTGCACGTAAGAGCCACCAATGGTTTCGCTAGCAATGAAAAATTAGGAATCCATTGCCTGCAGTACGACGTGATACCTAGAAAGGCACGCACATCTCTTTGGGTTTTTGGCACAGCCATTTGCGCAATCGCTGCAATTCTCTCTGGGGTCAACCTCCTTCCCTCCTTTGACAATAAGTGACCTAGATAGGTTACTTCTTGACAACAATATTGGAGTTTAGTAGGTGACACCTTGTGATTCAACTCACAGAGATGTTGCAGCAACGACACCGTAGCGATTTTGCAAATGTCCTGAGTATCGGCAGCCACCAATAAGTCATCGACGTATTGGATTAAGGCCGCACCAACCGGCAATCGAAACGCATCCAGCTGACCCTTCAAGGCTTGACTGTAAATCGATGGACTTTCACAGTAGCCCTGAGGAGCGCGTTTGAACCGGAAGCTACGTCCACCGAGAGAGAAACCGAAAAGGTCCCTGCTCTCTTCGGCAATCGGGATGCTGAAAAACGCATTTTTCAAATCAATCACCGAAAACCACGATGCAGAAGCCGGAATCAGAGTCAGTAGCGCCGTGATATCAGGCACAACAGGGAATTGAGGAACCACAATTTTATTCACCTCCCGTAAATCGATAACAAAACCATAAACAGGTGGTTTTGAAGGATCAGTACGTTTAAGAATAGGCAGCACAGGGCTGTTGCACACGTTTCCCCGAGTCTCTTCAATAACATCTTTCTCAATCAGATCATAAATGATCGCTAACAATGCTCGTTCACCATCAAGGGAGATACGATACTGGGGAATACGTGGCAAACGCACAATAGATTTCAACTGAACAACATAGGGCGAGATATCAAGTAGGCCCACGTCATTCGGACCCGTTGCCCACAAAGACGCAGGAAGAGAACTCAATTCCGGTGGGAGCTTGTCGAGAGACAAGTACATGGGAGAGACAACCCTTTCTCCTAACGTAAGCTTTACACCCGCAGGAGAACAATACAAAGTTGCGTACAAACGTTTAAGCAAATCCAGGCCCAAAAGATTTTCACCACAACCTGTGGTTAGAATCAATGGAGCTTCTAGCTCACGTGGCCCAATTTTAAGGGGCAAAGGGCGCGAAACTGGATTGCTAACGGGGGCGCCAGAGAATCCTACGGAAACATTTGTTAAGCCAGACAAAGGTGCGCCAGGGAGTTTCGAATGCTGAATAGAACTTTTCGCTGCACCAGTGTCCAACAGAAAAGGCTCAACGACGCCCGATGTAGCAACTGCGACGTAAGGCCCTCTCTGATCAACCGGAACTGATACCACTCCCTCTCCTTGCCTTTGGCTGTCCTAGTAATTACTGTCGTCAGTTCCCTGATCGACGTAATAATCGTCTACATTGTACTGCGCGGATCGCCCTTGCGACGATCCACGTTGATCAAAACAATTATTATTATTAGAGGAGTTATCAGAACGATCATTCTGAGTACCACGACCTCTACCACGTGATGCCTGCTGCGAACCACCACGACCTCCTTTAGATGAGTTACCACTATTACGTTCATTCAAAACAGGGCAATTGAACTTAATATGTCCCTCCTGTCTACAATAGGCACATTGATTGTACCCTAACGACAATCTTTGGGAGGAGGAATCATTACGCGGCTGCGAACGATTCGATTGCGACTGCGATCTATTCTGCTGGGGTGCATTCTGGTTCGAACGCGGAGGATATGCTTGTTGAAGCAACACTTTAGTTTTTAGCTCTTTCGTCTTTTTATCAACACGGTCGTTCTCTTCTTTTTCTCTATTCTCATAATATTGTGCCGTAGCCAATATCTGAGCTGAGGTAGAAACGGCCCATGCACTTTCCGAATTCTTTAATTTATTGCTCAAATCGGGCAGTAAGTTCGAAACAAATTTATCCACAAACAATCTCTGTCCACCCTCGGTACCCATATCCTGCCCACTATGGTCAATGAATGCTTCCTCGAACCTCGTAAAGAAGTCGGAAACACTCTCATCTTTCTTTTGCTTGCAAGCTGACAATTTATCCCAATTTACCCTCATAGCTGGCATAAGAGTCTTCATTAATGTTATTATTCTTTGAGGGAGATCAATAATCAACTGGTCGGGTTTAGTAGCAGCCACTTGTCCAGCATCTGCCGCTACAATGGCAGCCCAAGCACCACCTAACTCATTCGGATGATTTTCATGACGAATCTTAGCCCATACCGGTTGCGGTACAACATTGCCGAACAACATGTCGATATCGGCAAGATTCATTACCGTAGCATCCACGAGCTGCGATAATTCTTTATAATATCCTGTAGGATTTTTGCGAGGGTCAGGCAAAGATTGCTTCACCTGTAGCACTTCCGAGCGTTTCCATGGGAGATGTATCCATACTCTCTGGAAATGCGCCAATGTCGGAGGTTGAGCATTAGGATTGGCTGGTATCCAAACCGGTGGAACTTCACGCATGGGATATTGGCCAGACTCACCTGGTTGTTTTTCAATATCCTCAACAAACAATGCATGCGGTATCGGAGCGGGGCGAAAAGACAGCAACCGCTCAATAGCACGTCGAACGTTAGTATCAACTATCAGTCCATTTGCGAACTGAAGCTGAAGCTCAGACAGGGCGGTCAGCACCTCGTCAGGCGCATCGGCCACTATCTGATCATGAAGGAACTTGCACATTTCATTAAACACATATCTCTGGGTTGGTATATTGAACTGACAGAACGTTTCAAGGACAACACGGGGCGGATTTCGAAGGGGGTTTACCATCCAACCCATCGCCATATTATATAGCGCAACACGTTCTCTGTTTCCAGGAAGCTGACTATGTCTCTGAGGACCATCAGAACCAGCGGACCCATGAACAGGTCCGAGCGAATGAAAGAAGCTTGCCGCAAGAGGAGAATTTCGAGAACGAGTAGAAGGAGAAGCATACGATACAGGACTAACAAGAGAAGGAGTAGAAACAGTAGCAACAGCAGGAGTTAACAAAACAGGAGCAGCAGCAGCAGCAGCAGGAGTATGTGGAAGCGGAGGAGCAGTAGGGACAGAAACAGGCAAAGGAGCAGGAACAGTCGGAAGAGCAGGTACAGGTTGAGGAACAGGCTGAGGAACAGGCGGAGGAAGAATAGGCGGAAGAATAGGTACGGCAGGAACCACAGGAGCTGCAGCTGCGGTACCCTGTACGTACGGAGGTGGCGACTTCATGAGATAAGACATTAAAGGATCCTCAACTGGCTCTTCCTTCTTTTCCGACTCCGTAGGCAAAGCAGGATAACATTTATCTACAGTCATACGCTGTAGTATGTCAAACACTTCCTTATCCTTAACCTATTTATCATGCTGAAATTGCTCTGCTTTCTTTACTATAGTAGCAACATTATCTCGATGATTACGTTTATTTTGTCTGATTTCTTTCTGTCGGGCTTCTTTGCGCCACAACCGAAAGGCATCAAACATGGCCGGCCTTGACTTTCTTTCGAACAGTTTAATCTCTAAATTATCTAAGATCGGGGCCTCTAAGCTACCATGAGGTGGCCAACGAAGGTCGCCGTCCTTCTTTGTATATTTAATCCAATAATCATTAAAGGTAATCGGACCTAGTCCATGTTTACTATATAGTTCATAAGTGGGAGTTCCAACCGGAGGTATCGGACACGAGTCCTCCAGTCGGGAATCCGTACCACAAGGTCTGAAACAACTAAACAAAGTACTACGACCAGGCATCTTGCACAATAGCCGAGTTTCACAAACTTCAAGGGTTACGGGATTTACCAAGTCCCAGCAAAGAACAAAACCCTCGGTTTTTGGCGGCTGCAGTCGTCAAACAACACAACAAAGTACGCTAGCAAAGTGTCACCGACAAAAACACTCACACAGCGTTAACAACAAAAACACTCGCTAAAGTGTCAACAACCAAGAACTCTGGGAGCGACCCACAAATACTTAACTCAAAGATCAATGGCGTCACCAGGAAGGCCCGTCTATCGTCTCGCTATACCAAGGTCTACACCAGGCGCCAAAACAGGTCTACAGTCAGGGCAGCAGTCCGTCGCAGCCGTCCGGAGGCGGGAATCTTCGCGGGAAAAGTCTTCGGGCCACTTATTTCGACAACAGGATCGATGAAGCGGAGTGCACCTTCCCTCGGAGATTTCACACGAAGTTCCTCACGATCGTCGGGCTTGGACCGGTACCACTGATGCAGCCCCACGTTGGGCGCCAACTGAAGGACTGGGTTCTGTAAGACCCAGCGGTGCCAGGGCACAACACCTGAAACCTTCGTGGGTAACCTGCTCCGGCGTATGAATCACAGAGACACGGGAGACTTCCTTCGGCGTCAAAGATTCAAGGTTTATTTACTGCAGGGAACACAGAAGTCACGACAAGTACACCACGTGCAACTTGGGGAGACTGCTTCAAATTGGTTCTGTAGATCGCTCCTTTTATACAGTTTTTACCCATAAGACAACATGGTACACAAAAGTTTACAACCCGGTTCCCACCATCATCCCCCAGAGGGGTCGCTTTGGTCACTTTGAAACACATGAGGTCCGGAACATAAGTGCGGAAACATTTGGCGGTTCCCAACTGTAAAAACCCATCTTCCCACCATTAGCAAATTCCAATCAGCAGTAAAACAGATTGAAATAGGAACAAAGACAGGTGCAGAGGAAGACGGAGACAGTGGGAAGATCGGAAAGGGTGTAAAAGGGGAGGTATCGGGAAACACGAGATACAGGCATCAGAGGGACGTGCCTAATGAGATGCACGGCTGAGACAATAAGTCCGTGCGGCAAGATGAGCCTTGGGCGGCACCATCTGCCTTACAGTAACATCCCCCTTGTCATAAAGACACTTACAAAGGACATGTGTCTTCCGCAAATATCTTGGGGGTCCCAGGGTCGCGAAGCGGACAGCGTCCGTTCGCTGGCTACTTGAGGGCAAGAGACAAAATGGATGCCGTATCTAAGATGGAACCCGTGGGTACAGATGAAAAACCCACATAACAAACGAACGGTTTAAGTTAGCACAGCGAAACTGCGCACACTTACTAAACTCGTCATTTGCGGTTCATAGATACCAGACTCGACCATATTCGTGCGAGTCGAACGCACCACTTACAATTGTCACGGAACCTCAGACTTCCCATCCCCTCCGAGTGCACATTCACCAGGCACTCCTTCCTGTGGTTTCAGTTGGCGCCACCACACGCACTTCGTGCTGCAGGGAATCACTTCCTTCTGGTGCACACAATGATCATCCAATCACCGCCACAGTCCCAGATTGCACCAAAGCACGCACACTGTTTTCACTGAGACTTACTCCAATTCCGGTGCCCCGATCTCCAGATGCTCTTCACCGACGCCTTCGGCCACACCCCGACACGCACACCGTGTCCGAGCCTCACTTTTCCTCTGGTGCACTCGATGACCAGGCACTCTTCACCAGCGCCTCCGGTGCACCCTGACACGCAACCTGCGAACCCGAGATTCACTCCACTTCTGATGCACATGTTGACCAGGCGCTCCTCTCCAATGCCTCCTGTGCACCACATCACACACCATGCGCGTCTGAGATCCCTTCACCTTTGGTGCATGGAGGTTGGACGTTACTACGCCATCCATTAACCTGCAGTAGGTCACAATGCAGACGTTACATCGTCCGCGTTGTTACCACACATTAAGCATGGGCGAATTTTGCGAATCTCGCGTTCGCGAATTTTGCGGATTTGCGAACTCGCAATTTGCAAAATCCGCGAATTCTCGCGAATTTGCGGATTTTTTTTTGTGTTCGCGCGTGTTTCTGCCAGTTCGCGAGGGTTTTGTACAATTTCGCAAAACGCGAACTTACCTGTCGGGTCGCAAGTTTTGCGAACTTGTTGTTTCTACGTGTCCAGCCTGTTTGGGACACTCTTCTTCATCACTGCCACTCTCTGTCACCACTGCCACTCTCTGACTACTCATGCCACCCTCTGGCCCACCCATGCTACCCTCTGTTTCATCACAGCACCCTCTGGTTGTCCAGTCAGTGTACATTATTGTGGCAAAGCAAAGCACACCTTCCCTGCCTCAAGTGACCTGAATTAATTTGGGGCTGATTAATGTGTCACAGAATATTTTTTTAGCTGGCACCTGCTTCCTTAGTGCTTCCTGATTAGTGATCTTTTGCACTTGCTAAGTGCTTTTATTTTTGCAAAATTAGTTACAACACCTGCCCTGCCCCAACTGACAATAATGAATTAGGGGCTGATTAATGGATTTGAACTTCCAGCCTGGCTCCTGCTTGTCTCCCTTAGCTGTAATTCAGGACCTTTGTGGCATATGTGTAACTATTCTGAGGTTCAGAGCTGGGTCACATAATAGTTGCAAGTAGGCAACTGAACTCTGGAGGGGCCCCTCAGGAAGCACTACAGGAAATGGCTACTAATTATGAGCCTGAACTTTTGAACCTGGTAAGTAGTTTCAGTTTTGCTAAGATCGTATTTCTGCAATTTAGCGCTTATTCGCGGGGCGCAAAGTTGTACTGGGAAGCCGCGAACTCACGCGAACAGTGCGAGCAAGCCATAAAATCCACTGCTCGCAGATTTGCGGATTTTGCGGGAGATTTGCGAATCTCGCGGATTGCGAATTTACCGAAAATCCGCAAAATCCGCGAGCGAAACGGATTTTCCGCCCATGCTTACCACACATGGTTTTACATTGCAAGTCGTTTCTACGACTTGTACTAGATGGCAAGCTGGACTTAGGAATAGTATAACTTTTCCTACTCCAGTTAGCACAACAGCAGGTTGGTTTTAAAATCCAACACATTCCCTGGTGTCACTTGCCATCTAGCGCAAGTCGTAGAAACGACTTGCGATGTAATTTCATGCATGGTAATAACGCAGACAATGTAACGTCCCTGTTGCAACCTACCGGCGTGGTATAATCAGAATTGTAAACACTGTTTCCCACAATGCAAACCCGTGCCTGCGGTGCACCACGACAAGCACCCAGCGTGTCTGAGTTTTACTTCACCTTCGTTGCGCATGTTGACCATGCACTCTTCACCAATGCCTCCTGTGCACCACAACATGCAATCAGTTTGTCTGAGTCTCGCTTTTCCTCCATGTGTCCAAGATCACAGGGCACACTTTCCAAGGGTCTCAAGCTGCCACAACACACGCCCTCTGTGTCACTTGAAATTTCTCCTTAAACTTTTATGTTCCTGTGTTTCCAAACAGGAAGCCAGCTCACCTCGGGCCCTTGGAGTAACAAGACACAGCACAAGGCACAGTCGTCTTCAAGCAGGGGGACCCTGCACACAAAGCACAGTCCCAACAGCCTCTTCCTTGGTTAAAACAGCAAACTGCAAAGCAGCTCCAGATCACGAAGCAAGGCTCGGACTTTCTCAGGAGTCTCTTCAGTTGTTCCTTCCTTTGCATGGGGTTTTTCCTGACCACAAAATGGGTCTAAACCTTTTCAGTTCAGGGGTCTCAGCTCTCATAGTCATACCCCTAAATGTCTTTAAAGTTCATTGTGCTCAGGGGTCCCTGAACCCTGCCTGAATCAGTTCTGGGTGTCTCCCTCCCTGTGTCACCTTTCTCTGTTTGATACTGGGGGTCTGGCTCCTTAATCACTAAGCAGGAGATGGGTCAATTGTTTTATAGCTGCAATCCAGGCCTCTTCACCTCCCGGGCTTCTCCTCCGCCTACTCTCCAGATGCAGGTCAGCCTGGTGCCATCTTAACCCCTCCCTTGGGTCAAGACCTCCCACAGCTCCTCTCACCTCTCAGATCCAGACAGTCAATCCACATTCAGCAGAGACACAGAAATGCTTAACCCCTTGACCGCAGTGCAAATTCCTCCGTGGAGCTGGGAAAATAGTCAGTGGGCGGGGTTTAGACGGCCGGGGGCCATCCTCCACACACGCCCACTGTGATGCGTGACGGCTCCTGGCAGTCACCTGCACGCAAGGGGTTAAAGCACAAAACTCAGCCACTTTCTAAAAGAGTGGTTTCTGAACACACAGTGACAAAACCCCTTTCATAGAAATATATGTTATGACACTGTGAGTTCATACATACAAAAACCTCACCTCTCCATTTTAAACATATGGGAAACTAGGCTACCAAACACAATACCCAGCCCCACCCACTCTGTCCTATAGGCAGAATGACATTTCAAAAGTGAAAAGGGAAATGGAGTGTTTTTCACTGTAAGGACATGGCACACACCTCAGTATATCTCCTGCCTTTTACTTACACTGCACCCTGCCCAGGGGTTACCTGGGACCTACCACAGGGGTGCCCACTGTATATGCAAAAGGTAAAGTAAGGCCTGACTAGTGGTTGCACTTGTCAGGAAAACATGCTAACTTAGCAAACTGCGCGCAGGCCCCACACTGCAGGCCTGAGTTCCCTTCTCCACCCACCTTTGCATTAATAGCCCTGGCAAACTCAGTGCACATCACTAGGAATTTTACTAGTAAGGCAAACATCCCAATCATGGCCAACCAATTACCATTACACTTTACACAAGGAACACTTCTATTTTGACACTGATCAGCAGTGGCAAAGTACCCAAAGCATCTAAATTGGCAATTCTATGTGAGGAAAACGGTATAGGTGGGGGTGGGGGGAAGCAAAAAGTTTAGGGAACTTTAGCCAAAAAGGCCAAGTCTTTCAGAAACACACTAATGGACTCCATCAATGAAGAGCTCCTCACCAGACTACAGGTCCTTCATAACACAGCTACCAGACTGGTATTAAATCTACTATCTCGATCCCCCTCAATACCAAGTCTGAGAACTCTCCATTGGCTTCCCATCAGAAAAAGTATAACATTTAAGATTAACTGTTCGGTTCCCAAAACCATCTGTGGACACGGTTCACATTATCTTGCAAATAAACTGATCAGGTATAATCCCTCTAGAACTCTCAGATCCGCTAACAAACATCCTCTCACCTCCTTTAAAATCGGCACCCCTAGAAATTGCGGTAGATATTTTTCACATCTGGCCCCTATCCTATGGAACTCAACCCCTCTACATCTACGTGTGGAGACTGGCGATAGACATTTCATAAGGCACTCAAAACTTTTCTGTTGTGAGTTCCTTTCTTTCAACCTACTTTTTTCTTTTTCCTCCAGTGTTTATCGGAATAGGCTAGCTCTTTGAGACCTTAAGATGAAATGTGCGCTTAACAAAATCTAATAACATAACATAATAAAAAATAAAACAATTTTATTATGCACCACTACTAAGTACTCCAAATTAAAAATATAATCAATCAAGTAGGTGGACATATCTATGCTGCCATCGGAACCTATACTATGTGCAACATAGTTAACAATATGGTAGGCCTACTGACTTTGTCAGTGTGCATTAAATCAGTAAAAGCAGAGAACATGTTATTTTTCAACAGTGTAATACCACTGACCTTAAAGTCCAAGGGGCCCATTAGGATGGTGGGCTGATTGCCCCCCCCCCGACTTGCGGTAGCCACCGCCAGCCTGGCAGGGGCAATCTGGCCGCCATCCGCACCTAAATTCCCCCCGCTATATTAGGATGGCGGGGGGGACCGCGGCGGACGGAAAGACCGTCAGCCGTTTTTCCGCCCCGGTCGCGGCGGAAAAGGTTTAATATGATGGCTGTGTCTAATAGACACTTCCAGCCTTATTATGATCCTTTTTCAAAACAGGGGAACCCGAATAACCCAAAGGCATCTGGGAATAAAGCAATTTAACCGCATCGCTGCTGCGGTGATTTTTGCGCTGTGCTGCAAATTACCATTTTGTTGTTGTCATGACGAGCTGAGCTCGTCATCAGCACACGACACCCGTGGGTGATGACGAGCTGAGCTCGTCATCAGCATCGAAAGGGTTAAACAAAAAACAATGCCCATGGTAAACTTTTTTTTATATATTTAGTTGTCGAAAAGACACCATTAATTGCCCTTTCTTAACCTCTTCCAACGGTCGACGGCACCACTACCTCAGGAGTGCTGCCATCGGCCGTTGGACGTTCGAACCTCACCTGCGCAATGGAACGTTCAGCACTGGAGCTGGACGTTCCATAGCTGCTAAGGTGTTAACCTAAAGTCATGGTCATAATGAAAAAATCTGAATTAGATCAAAGCCTCTTGTTATCCTATATGCATTTAGAGCTACATAAAACACTCGTAGGAGAAATATTGAAGCTATATGTTATTTAGCTTATTTATTCTCTTCTTTTTAGTACCTCTTATTTTTACCAAACATATATACAAACTACATAAACACACTTTATACAATAAATACAAAAGACAATTCAAAGATAACCAATTATGTTGGTCTAAATAGCCCACAATTATTTCAAAATCGAAGGACGTAGACATGTAATTATGTCACAACATTCCCTGGAAAAAGGTCATCAACACAAAGCATATATAGGAGCTTCAAAGGGTAAATTATTTTCTCCCTCCAACAACAATATATTTACAGCTCCTATATCATATAATGGCATCTATTCTATCCCAATTTTCTTATGTTGATGCCTATTCAAATACAGTCAACGCTTTTCAGCCTTTTTCCACTTCAGGCCTCTTCAGGACTTTAGGGCAATCCAACCAATATGTTCCTTAGGTAAACCTCTATTGAAATTAAATCCAACCGATGGGGTGAATTTCTAAATTTTTTATACTGTAGATGCGTGGAAAAATCACTTCGGTCCACCTGATCACCACCTCCCGTTTCTAGGGGGTCGGAGTACACGTATTCACGTAGGGCAGATACATAATTATCATAATATAGCAATCTTTCTTGAAATACGGACCAAGTTTCCAACTCCTTCTGTGCCCTGTCAGTTAAGTAATTAAACAATGTAAGGAAGGCTGTTGAGCAAACAGAAGTAGATAAGGACCATTGGATCTAGTGTGGCAATGTTCTTCCTTAGATATTTGACGATAGACCATATAAGTTGTCTGGGGACCAATCCTTCTGGTAGTAAAGCATTAATCACAAATATGAACCCCATGTTGAGGATTTAAAGAAGTAAAATTCCAAAGTTATTTTCAAAAAGATGGTATTTTCAAACAAAAGTTCTTGTCCTAGATTTCTTCTCCTGCGACCAGTGCCCTCAAAAGGGAGGACGATCTCCAGTGAGATGTGCTCTACTTTGGCCATACCACATACCCTCACTTGACTAGTCCCATGCAAATTAAGACTCTAAACTATTTGTAGGCTACTGCTCTTATGATCGGGGCAGATAAGGCTTAAGTCAGATCATCCTATGTGCTTCTCAGAGTCTTAGCTACCACTGGTGTGGCAGGCGCTGGGCATTGCTATATTTCACAACATCAACAGCTGTTTAAGGCATCCTTTTCTTTGCTTACATCACTGTCAATAGCATCCTTGCATCATTACTGGTGCTTTTTCCTAACACACTCGTCCATCTATTCATCCAGATCTTTAATTTAGTTCCCAGAGACACATTCATACTAATGGTATTGGATTATGTGCTATAGAAAGCCAACAATAATAATGCCAATTATGAAGATAATTGTGCTAGTGCATTGTTGAGTGTGACCCCAGGCAAAGCAACAGCCACAATCCTTTGCAGAGTGAACCACAAAAAGTCACTTAAGTAACCCATGTTTAGCCCTCTGTAGTTTGGCACAAAAAGCAGTCAGGCTTACTTCAGAGGCAAGGTGTAAAGTACTTATGCCGCACATAAACAGTAACAATGAGAAAATACTACGGAGATAAATCCCAAACCCATTAAGAAAAAATAGAGTACATTTTATTTAATTATTTGATACCAAATGAAAAAAAGACTATTCAGTAGAAATGAATTTATGAATTTGAAACATTTTTAGTAAAAAATGAGCACTTAAAAGATATAAGCATAAACCGCAGACATCTAGTTGGCAAGACCGGGTCAAAGTCGAAAAATATGACTGACCGCAATGGATAGTGGTTTGAATACAAGAAGTGGATTGGGCCCAGTCACTGCTCGCTTTCCAACTTAGAAGAATTTTTTAGATAAATGTTCTGAGTACATAAAGTTCAGCTAGGAAAAGCTGCAAGAGGTGTCTGAGGATACAGCGTCATTATCGGATATCCTTGGGTCAATGCCTCAGTGAAGATTTCTACGTTCGGACTCACTGAAATGGAAGTTGAGTATCTCCAGCGGAACGAGACAGAGAGCTGTAGACAAATAAAGTTCCACAATGCCAAATACTCCTCTGGAGAAGGACTACTGAAAAAGATTTGTTGCTGCAGAGAAGAACATAGCGGTAGAAGCTGCAAAGTCAATCCGACTGGTGATGCACTTCAGGATGGTCCTAGTCTCTTCCTTGTTCTCAGAGACGTCTTTGGCTGAAACATTTCTAAGTGGTCAATTTTGGGATTTGCCTATCTGGGCAACTTTAGCACCACAACCAAGGGTCCATGATTGGTAGGTTACCTCTGAGCTTGCGTTTGTTAGATCGTTAATGGTAGACACATTAGTGTTGCTGCTGCTTGTTTTATTTCATGTGTTAAACATTATTACAAAATGATTACAATTAATTATCTATGCACTAAGTCAGAAGGAAGAACTCAGTTTCATCTCATGTACTCTACGCTCTTGAAAGGAGTCTATTCTGGCCTGGTGGTGCTTGCAGCTCTGGGCGTTTTGCTGCCTCTCTGTCTCTGGAAGTCATTAGGGTTAGCAAAGTTCAAACCAAACCACCCCTGCCTGCCATAGAAACCCTGCCTGGAGCAAGTGGGGCATGGAGCAGCACGGCATACTCGGAAACAGCGTGCTACAAAGAGGAAAGCATATGAATCTGTATTTTGCACATACTGCAGTTAAGCAACATTTGGCAGACCCAGCCAGGAGTTCATATAATCTTTCCCAGACTGATCCCAAGGGAGATGCTGCCTGCCTTCAGTTGAACATTTACTGCGCCAATACATCAGGGGTCAATTGAAGCATGCCAGAGTGTGCAGACATCGCTCAAGTAAGGCAGGGTTCAGTTATGCTCGGTTGGAGTCGAAAGCAAAGCAGACACAGAAGCAGCGATTCCAGAGCGATTCTAGAGCAAGCAAGCAAGTAGAATGGCAGACGGAGCTGACGGAGCAGACGGTGCTGTGGGGGCCGCGCTGCCACAGAGCAACCGGGTGAACAGAGCGGAATCTGAGGATACGAGCGTTGAGAGAAGTGAGAGGTGGAGAGGGGCCGAGGTGCCTGGGAGGGTGCCGGAGAAGAAAACTGTGGAGCTCACCGCTCCTCGAGCCACATGCCTCTGCTCTGAGACACTCCTCCAAACCCCACCAGACCCAGTCAAACAAAACTGGCCAACCAGCCAACTGGCCATCCGGCGTCCGTGTAGAGCCACACTAGCCACATCAGGAGCAAGCAGAGTGAGAAGGGGCAGGAGTTCACCGGGGGCTCGACGGGACCCCGGTAGTCGACACCGGCCCATACCCCTTAGCCACAAGGGGGATGGGGGCCCCAGAAGCCGAGCAGCCAGAACCTAATCCAACAGGAATCATAGGGGGCGGAAATCTGCCCATCCCTCCCTGGACACCAGGGCTTCCACTGGAGGAGCAGGAGGTGCAGGAGGTGAGGTGATGTCACCTCTGCTTCCACCGGAGGAGGACCTCCTCCCACCCATGGTTCAACAGCATACCACTCCCCACCCCAGCGGACAGAGTCTTTGTTAACTGTGAGATCCTGAGTACCTGATAACCTGACACCAGACAACCAGCGTCAGGGCACACTGAGTAGAGCAAAGGGCGGCGCACCCAGACCACCCACACCACCCAGAGCCCAGTGGGAGCGGCTCGGGGGCAAGGGGGTGAAATGAAAAAAGAGAGCAGCAGGGGAAGGAGTAAGGGGGGGCAACCACCCACCCAGGTAGCCCCAGCCAGCCCCAGGTGCAGAGAAAGATCCCAAAGATCTCCCTGAAAAGAGCCTAAGGAGAGTGACAACACCAAACACCACCATGAGATCAGGGAGAGACAGAGACAGAACCGAGATCAAAACAAAATCAAACACAACAGAATATTGGCAAGTTAAGCAAAGAACTAAGCACTTCCATAGAGAAAGCGCAAGAGACAAACACCAAGAACCATTCTCACCTTGCCAAAATGCAATCAAAAACACCAGGTCTCAGGAATTCAAAGATCACACAATTTTTAATTTCCCCTGCATCACTAGCGTCTTACCTCAGAGAGCAGGCCCCGAAAACAAAAATCGTTACCAGCACTTAGGACCTCAGGTCCCCAAAAAAAGAAAGTCTCATTCGGTTGGCTCCATGTCCATCCCACTAATGCCACAGTCCAACACATCATCTCAGTTCAATACCTCAATAGAGAATAGTCAAAGCCAAACTCCCCGGGAATTTCTTAAAACCCCTAAAATGATCACCAATAGAATAACAGTAAGCGCACAAATAAACAAAAAAGAAGCACTAAATAATAGCCCAATAAATCTTTGCAAAACACCTGTAGAGGCATCAAAGGAAAAAAACCCAAAGGAAAAAACCAAGCCAGGATCCATAAGTCTCGGATCACTCTTCTAAGCCCAGGAGCTTGATTTTAGGGGCAGCCAGCTATCAGCCTCAAGTAATAACATAATGGATATTGAAACATCTGACAAAGAAATCATCACAGATCAAGCAGGAGGCCAGGTAAAAGATAAAGTTCATTCAAACTTGGCAATACAGAAGGCACTGAAGCTTTCAACAAGCACTCAGGAGCTGCAACAGGAAGCACAAACAATAAAATCAGCAATAAAATTGGCTTCAGTTTCAGATACACAGGAAGCCCATGATTGCTCTAATATTTCAATAATCTGCCACGAGTCTAATGTAAATCCACCAAATGGCTCGACAGGGTTTTCTTATACTTATCATACCATGCTCTCACCAATCAAGGTCCAACTAGCAAATGGTTTTTGCTCACAAACAAAAAGGGACAAACCATCAAAACCTGAACCTGAACCAGGCATTCGCTGGGAAATATACCCACAGTATAAGGTCTGGAATAAATTAGGGGAGGATACCCGAACAAGCCAGCAGGCAGGTGCTAATCAAACGGGACATCTCCTTCCAACACCGGCCCCATTGTGGATGCCATTCATAGGCCTTATGGAAACCATATCCTCAGCAGTATTGCAACACTCAGAAAAACTAGAGCTACAAATTGATCTCTTGTAAATGTTGGCATCCCATGTGGTTGGTATAGACAGAAAACTACAAGATTTAAATTTTCTTCTTGAACGGGTACAGAAAGACCCCCACTCAATGTTTCGTGAATACCAATGTTCTGGAACAATGAACCAACTCAAAGCCCCTCCAGCAATTCTAACAGATATCTAGGTAGAGGCAAAAAACAGATCAACCGACCACCAATATAGCATTCCCAGCCCCTGTATAGAGAATGATTTAGTAGGGAGAAACATGGAAATGGGTGTTCCCTAAATACAAAAAGAACCAAGTTCTAATCAGACATTCAGTTAACCCACACAACCACAAAGAAGATTTATTTATTCAAAAAAGCTTTTTAATTTTAGTTTTTTTTTAAATATATATATATACACATTGCTTTCATAGAAAATTAGTTTCATTAAGACAGTGAAATAGTAACTAGAAAACTTTTTATAATCATATACAGAGAATCAGAATTGTCATATAAAAACTAGGACACGCAATTATAATTAAAAAAAGGGCACAAAGTACATGCACTCATACAATCAAACACACCTTTTGTACAATCAAATACATACACAGGCATTCACATACACATCACCACACACAAAAAGCGCCGACGCGCGTTTCGGACAAGTGCCAATACAGGCTTCCTTCATCAGGGCGCACTTGGAGTAGAAAACAGGCAGACACAATAAATGACGTCTGGCACAAGGTCCTGAGGAGCGGTCCTAGTGGCAGCGAGGGCTGAGAGTGGGTATTCTGTGGGCAAAAGAAGCAATATAAGAAAAACTGCATAATATCATTCATTAAAAAGAAGAAAGGCCTTAATAAGAGTCAGCAAAAAGCAAACATTTAGGAAGCCGAGTCCACGCATACCACAAAAGTAAGATGTCCTTATATCCCAAAGTGCTCGTCATGAAAGCAGTGACAGAGAATTGTGCACTGAATGTAGCCAGGACTAGTAAAATGTGTCAAGAAACCAGAAAGTGCATAGGCAAACCACCACATAAAAAATACACCTACAAATAAAGGTATGTTTGAGACAACAGGTCAGAAAATGGCAGCCTACCTAGGGGCCCTCAAGAATGGGGCCACTGAGATGTTTCAGAGGAACAGCAGGTAGTTGGCAACAACAAGAATAAACAGAATCCAGTAGGTGCATGCGCTCGCTGGATAGTCAAGATTCCGAGCAGCACAATTTCAGGGGCCTGTAGAAAATCCAGGCGAGATTCAGGGAGGGAGCAGAGGTACCACTGCGGGTCAGGGGGGCACAATAAACCAGCCAATTATCTAAGAAAGATATGTAGGGAGAAAATCACTAACTGACCTTTAACTGCAAGATGCTAGGCCTATACATCTAGAAACTACGTAATGAACATAAGGATACCAGGGCAATAAATAGAGTAAGGCAAGGAATCTGAGAGTAGGTTATGCGGGCCGTGTATAATAAACAATAACTCGATGAACATGGCTAAAGAAGATAATAAACAGGCCAAGCAAAATACAAGGCCTAAACAGAGCCTGTGTCTATATAAAATAAGACTAGGTATGAAAACAGGAGGCGAGCATCAGAAGACCAAATTTGCAAAAAGGGGATTATTAAGGTAGCAATGCATATAGCTAGACTGGGGCAGTAGGGCATATTGATGTAAATAACTACAAAAAGAAGGCTCCAGGCATTCCTTAAGTTGCAGAGAGGCTTGTGGGGGCATTTCTTTCTTTCGAGCCATGGAGGCTCAGGGCGCACCTTGTCTTGTGGTAGAGGCAGCGGGCCGCTTCCACCCTGCCCATGTTGTGTTTTTGAGCCCAGCGAGGCTCCAAGGGGCCAGTCCTTTGTTTAGAGCCCAGAGGGGCTCAGGGGACAGTCATTGATTGTCAGAGCCTGCGAGGCTCCAACGTATTTGCCCCATCATTGATAATTATATCATAAATATTTGCACATCAATACAGCAAACAACAGGGTCCAGGTTTTTTTATATATACAGCGTCGACGTTTCGACTCGTTTTAGGGCCATACGGTCATTTATGACTGGGTCACGACAATAAAAAGGGGGGGCAACCAAAAGATTATAGATGACCCTACAATAAAGAGAAGATGAATACATATTTAAACTGTTGCCAGACCTGAATGTCTAGGAGAGTATGCCCATTTTTAAATTTGCTTACCCAGAGTGGAGTAAAGTGGTGATAATTCCCATGTAAAACAGATGGTTCTCAATCCTATAAAAATGAATGAACAGTGGGATTTAGTCAAAAAACAGAATTGGGTGCTACTAGATGTCGATTATAACTGGAAAAGGACCTTGTAATCTCCAGTTAGAGTCAGAGCATCAGTGTCCAGTAGTTAATAGGTGTTTTTCTGAAAAAATATTAATGAAAAAGTATGAATTAGAGCCGACATGTCCCCATTTCCATCACTCAGTGAACTAGATATGGCTGGGGAACCGTAAAGGGATGGTTACCTGTTAGTTAGTCCAACCATTTTTGAAAAATGTCCTCCTCTTCTGTTTTTTAGGGACCCATACTGGTGGGTATTAAGTTCTCCAAATTTCAAAAGAACTCAAGCAGCTAGAAAAAGCAAAACGGGGTGTTAAGAAAACGCTGAGATTCTAAATAGGGCCCAGTCAAACTAAAATACTAGTCCTCACAGCGCTCACCGTATGCGTCTGCTTGTGGAAACTCAATCCCAGTACTGGAGGTAGCAGGCTGCTTTGGTATTACAGCTACTAAATAAACCGCAGTTTAAGGTAACGATATCGAGGAAGGACCAGACATGCCGTATCGGGTCTGTTTTTCCCCGATTATCGAAAAAATTCATTCAAATCCCTCACCAGAAATCGCATGCAGTCCTAGTCCGTCCGTTATGTTGTATTTCAAAAATAAAAGTGAATGAATAAACTTTATAAAATTGTGGACGCTGTTCTCGGGGAATCGGCTTCGGCCATCTTGGCTTGGGTCAATAATATTAAATCGGCTGAGGCTACGGTTATAGTAGGGTTATCTTCCTCAAGCCCTAATTTCACTGTCGAGCGTGTTAGAAAGATCAAAGAACATATTTAGGAGAAAAATAGATCCATATTTTTTAAAAGTTATATCACAGTGGTCCCTTTTTATTGGCGGCGATCTTGGATAGGTCACACTTAATATAGCTGTATCCACAGTTATATTAATCAGAGCATGGAGAATATCGATTGTGATCATGGTCCAATTGTTATTTTGTTGCATGACATTATCTTTTATGTCCAGTGTAAATAAACCATAGTGCCAGCGGTCATCAGTTATTGGCATTAAAGTAGCAACAGACATCAATCATTGAGACATCAAAAACAACAGATGTTCCCTTAGTTCAAACACCATTATATCAGAACAGACAAGAAGACATCACTTTTTTAGAATTACTGGCATCCCACTGTAACTATCATAAGGCATCAGATTTGATCATTAACCTCACTCATCAATGAGTACCAAAATCAGGCGATATGGGGTGCGATCCACCTCTCAATTAAAAGCAAATTATGTACATATATACATTCCACATATTATTGACAGACAACATAGATACCTACTTGCAGCATATTCTACATTCCTAACAAAACACATTAAAAATAGCATTTCAAACAGATTATTCATCTGGTACAGGCTGATATTCTATCCCACCCAATCCAGAGTTCATACGAGTGACACCTGTCTGTTGATTTCTTCTTATTCATTCAGACCCCTATTGACCGTATCAAGGAGGTGTATCCATTTGCATTCACTTCTGCTAAGGGTGCTGTTTAGGTCTCCACCTCTTGGGTTGGCTCTCACTTTTTCAATAATCTGCCACTTAATACTATTTGGTTCATGTTCATTAGTAGTGAAATGCTCCACTAACGGGGCTCCTACTGTTTTACAGCGTATGCGGCTAGTATGCTGAAGAATGCGGCATTTAGCTTTTTGGATAGTCTGGCCAACATACATGAACCCGCAGGGGCACAAGATGGTAAGAGGAGCCCCGTGCTACCTGAAGGAAGAGACCGGCAGTAGTTCCCGCCCCTTGCCGCACCAGCGAGGTCCCGGTGAGTGCGTGGGCAGGCTCTCCTCACTTAGAGCGGCCCCCGGTTGACAGCGGGCCGCTCCAACGCTCGTGGGGGTATTTCTTTACCTGGAGCACAGAGAGGCTCCAGGCATTCCTTAAGTTGCGAGCCCAGAGAGGCTTGTGGGGGCATTTCTTTCTTTCAAGCCATGGAGGGTCAGGGGGTACCTTGTCTTGTGGTAGAGCGGCCCCAGAAGGGAGCGGGCCACTCCCACCCTGCCCACATTGTGTTTTTAAACCCAGAGAGGCTCCAAGGGGCCAGTCCTTTGTTTAGAGCACAGAGGTGCTCAGGAGACAGTCATTGGTGGTCAGAGCCTGCAAGGCTCCAACGTGTTGGCCCCATCATTGCTGCCCCAGTTGCCCAGCACTTAGTGGGCAGCTGCTACGTGTAGGCCCCCCCCTGACTTTGGGACACAGGGCATCCTAGCCCGAACAAGGCCCGCGGGCCTAGGGACAGTCACAGGTGGTGACTAATGTGATTTCTGCACAATTGTTCCTTGCTGCACCTCTGAAAGTATATTTCTGTCTCATGTGTTTTTTTCCTACACCTCTGAATGTTTTTAGGCATCATTTGTTTTCCTTCCCTGCACCTCTGAATGTGTTTTGATGCGTCATGTGCTATGTGTTCTTGCCTATACCCCTAGATGTATGGTGATACTGAGGTGGTTGTTTTTCTCCTAGTACAGTTGTTGCTAGTGAGGTCCTGGTTCCCTGCGTGACCTTTTCCTAAGGTGTTTAGGGTTGCGTAGGTGGTACTTACCTGTTACCAGTGGTTACTGGTTGTGTGCTTTATGTTCTATTTTGTGCTACAGTGATTTTATATTCCATGTTCTAAGTGCTAAGTTCTAAAAGTGCCTATTCCTGACAGTGGTCCAGGGGGCCCTGTCTTGTACATATCCCCTGTAAATTCTGCCCGTGCCTGTTGGCACATTGTACAGTGCGTGTTCTTATCTAATGTGTTTTGGTATAATACAAAGGCTATTTTTATATGTAACCTTGTGTGGAGTTTCCTTTGTGGTGGGCGTTGGGTGTTGTTGCTGGGTGTGCGCGCAAACACTTAACCTACATAGCCTCCAAGTTTAGCCTTGCTGCTCGCGTCACGTTACCTAGAGGGTGAGCAGGGGTTATCTTGGCGTGTAACTCCCTTGCCCTGACTTAGGAATGGTGGTCTCCTACTGACTTTGGCGCAAACCCGGGCCAGCCAGGGATCCTATTTCTAACATGAAGCATGAAAATGCAGCTTGAAAATGGGTGCGTGGAACATAAACGGTCTAGGCAACAAAACAGAGGATGCAGAGCTATTAACATTTCTAAAACAATTTGATATCTTATTACTCTAAAAACCTGGTCAACAACATCGGATCAGATAAACAGCTTTAAAGAATTCCAACAACATGCCACCAAAAGAGGTTCACTTGGTAGGGCAAGACGCAAACTTCTTGAATGTTCAACAATCAGATTTATTTAAATACATCTTTCAGATCCCGAAGTTTGTATCACAAGCTCAAGTATGCCTGGAATATGGGTTATTAAACCAACACTCTGTAAGACAAGCAGCAATTCTAAAAATGTGTTGGAAGCTAAAAGCAGCAAAAGAAGATTCTCTGATAGGGCAATGCTGGTCCGAAATAAAGAATCAAACAAAAGGAAAAAAGGTCTAAAATACAGTCTTAGAAAAAGCTTTGGCAAACCTCAAAATGCAAGAAGCATGGAACAATAATCATACCTTTGTTGCATTTAAAAAAATAGCCAATAATGCGGCAAAACAAAAAGCCTGGATGACATATAAAGCCCCATTAGCAAAGAAAAAACATGGTTGAATGGTATTAGCTACATACGAGAGATGCTCTCCACAACCATATCTAGTCAACTACTTCTCTACTGTGACCCTACATCTGCTACTCCGAATCCGAATGGGGACCTTTATCTCAAAAGATCAGGTTCCTGCTTGGAAACAAACATTGTTAACATCACTCTGCAGACTCTGCGGTCAAGCAGAAGAGACTCTGACCTATTTACTGTGTATTTGCCGATCATTGAACAATCTGAGATGTTTTTATCTATTACATTCATTCCGTATATCTCAAGTTAGAGCATGTCGCCCAGCAGTCATGTTAGCATTGAACAACCAACTGTTACAGGTACCAATCAGGGCCACCAGATTTTAGCAGAAAGTTAGCATCTTAATACAGAAAACAGAAAAATAGTGTATGAAATCTAATGTTTTTTAAAAAAAAACAACAGTCAGAACCAAAGATAACTACAATTTGTTTTTAATATGTCAAAATAGATTGCCTGTGTATTTTTTACTTTTTAAATGCCAATTGGAAGATTTTTAGCAAAAAACAAAAAAAATAATTGTAACTGTTTTAATTAACTATATGCAATAAAATGTACTTACTTACTTATCTCATGTAAGACTTTGCTGCCCCCAGCTTATGTAGTTTTGTGTGCATGTCCATTAAAATTTTTAACAAACCAGTAATGATTACTGAAATCGTCTCAGCAAAAAAAATATAGAATTATAAAAGATTTCAGACAATAGTTTTTATAGTGCGAACATGACCTTTGCGTGTATCAGAGGGCTTTACAGAATTGCTGCGTAAAGAGTAGTAAAAGTAGTAATATCACGTTCACTGCTAATTCACTAACAATCAGGTAACATAGAGGCTTTGTTAATAACATATTGTCATAATTCAGGACAGTGCAGGTATCAGGCAGTGTTGACTAGCAATGTGGAATAAGTCTGTACTGCGCGTGGTAGTGCGTTAGGTAGCCCGAGATATATTAATCATGTGAGTAACTGGGGAAAGAAGAGTCATGTGATCCAGGAAAGTCATTTGTTCATAAGGAATTCTTTGACTTCTTTCTTGAATTATATATCTGAGGGATTCGTTCTGATTTTAAGAAGTAGCAAAGTTCTAGATTCTTAGGCAATCCCAGAAAAGGCACGGTAGTAGGTTTTATTCTTGTGAAATCTCTGATGTTTCAGAAGAAAGATGTTGGAGCTTCCGTATGCTATGGAGCCAATCGAGAGTTCAAGTTTCCGGGCAAGATAGTTAGAGGGATTGTGTTGGAGGGCTTTATGAGTTATACATGCAATTTGTAGCTGAATTCTTGCTTCATAAGGTAGCCAGGTGTGGGATTTGAGATCCAGGGTGACATGATTGTATCTTTATGAGCCAGTGATAAGTATTGGGGCGAGTTGAGCGAGACCCTTAGAGGAGCAAGTTTGGATCTGAGCAGTCCAGATAAGGTTGTCCTACAATAATCCAACTTTGAAATCACTGAGGCTTGTACAGCATGTCTGACATCATTGAGGGGAGGTTTTAATTTTCTTAAAATACTAATTTGGTGATTTGCTGCTTTTATGGAGGCACTGATGCATTTCTGCAGGTTGAAGTTCTTGTCAAGAGTAACGTCCAGTAACTTTGAGGAATCAATGATTTGTGGAGTGCAGTTGAGGTATGTAAACTCATCATAAAATCTTTATTTCAGTAAAAAATACCATAAAAGCATAGATTTAGAATTCACAGACACATAGCAAATAATTATCACAAAAAAGAAAAAACGATGCACAATGGATCATTAGGCACGCAGGCCAGGCTTAACCTTGGCCAATAAAGAGTCTTTGGGTGCACCACATAGCAGCCAGAAAGTGCGAGACAGCAAATACAATTGGTCCCGCGGTATCAGTTTTCAGTACTCTGAGGGCGTGCTCACACTGCCGGAAGCCAATATTATTACAGAGCGGCTTGAGCCAGTACTTCCTTGGGCTTTGATAGGCAGGGCAAAAAAAAATACATGTGTCTCAGTTCCATTGCCATAATCATAGGAAGGGCAATCTTTCGGTGCTGACAATGTCCAGTTACACGTAAATGTCCTTAAGGGTAAAACACCATGCCTCCATTGCACAAAATATTTTCTGGCTACAACAGGATAAATAATTTCCAGAAAAAGTTCAAAACAGTAAGACTCTTTAACCAACAAGAAGGTAGCAGTTCTCGAGCCGTTATTGGGGTTACTAAGAGCCATTTTTAAGTTCTCACCCAGGTATATTCTCGTGAGCTTGGCGGCTGAGATCTGTTTACAGCCGTGCTCTGGGTCAGTCCATAGTACAGGAATTACCAGCCTAGTGCATTCCTCCTCAATGTGAGTAAGCCATAGAAATTTGGAACCGCTCGCACAACTAAGTATTTCTCTTTGCTCCAGCCTATAGTTGCCCAACTCTGGCGTAGCCCATAACCTGCGCCAATACCTTAATGGTTTCAAGGCTAGCAACTCATCAATTGGCGTGATCCCCTAGGAGGGAGGGCCAGCAAGTGCCGCAGAAAGTTGTTCTCCATCCTAGTGATATGTGTTTGATTACAGTGTCCCCATAGCTCTCCACCATACATACTAGAGCCCTTGGCCTGGGATCTGTAAACCTCCAAAGGCGGACCAAGAGGCTTGATTGTTGACAGATTGGATTGTCTAAGAATCCCACCCGATAGTTTTGCAAGTTTTAGCTGGGATTTAATTTGCTGAGGGCCCCAACGACATGCTCTCATTGATCGTTACCCCTGGGTAAACAAAAGTGCTTACCCTTTCCAATCTTGCACTACCTAGAGAGGGATTAGGTATTGTAGTTCTAGGTGCGTTGAAGATCATACATTTTGTTTTAGTTGAATTCATCTCCGAGCCCCGAATAGTACAAAAATCAACAAACCCATCCAGTATTCACTGTACACCCATTGAGGTTCTGGAGAGCAATAGGGTGTCGTCAGCGAACATTATCCCCGGCACCCTAGTCCCTGCCAGCTTGGGTGCATCATTGTTCTGGACACCATTCAGGTGAGCGATTGCCCCGTTGATGTAGAGGCAAAACAGGGTCAGTGCAAGCACACAGCCCTGCATTACCCCCCGGTCAATGGGGAATCTAGATGTCAGTTTACCACTCCTCCCACATCTAACTTGAGTGAAATTGACCTCGTGGAGCCTCACTAGGACTGAAAGGAGATGGATGGGAACGTCCAGCTCAAGAAGGACACTCCAGAGTTTGCCCCTGGGTACAAGATCAAATGTAGAGCGGAGGTCGACGAACACCATATGGAGGCTGCCACCCTCAATGCACAACGTTTTCCTGTGCAAAAGCACCAGACGAAAGATTTGGTCCACAGTGGAGGTGTTCTTCCTAAACCCAGCCTGAAAAGGGCTGAGTATTGCAAACTCCTCCATCCAGTCCTGTAACCGGTCCAACATAAGTCTCGCAAAGTTCTTCTGTGGAACATCGATGAGACTTTTGGGTCTATAGTTGGATGGGAGCAGAGGTGAGCCCTTTTTAAAGATAGTAACTATCTCTGCTCCCAGCCAAGTAGTGGGGAGAGTCATGCCATTCAAAATTGCATTGAATATTACCTTGAGATACAGACCCCATACTTCTGGTAGGTGTTTAAAAAGGTCACCCAGGAGTTTATTCAGGCCTGGTGCTTTGTTTGTGGCCAGTTTGTTAATTGCAAGACACACCTCGGCCACCGTGACCTCGCACTCCTCCTACTGGGCGCTAAACTGGGCTAGGGTAACAGGGTTGGTATGTTCGTCAGTGGGGACCACGCTAGAATAGAGAGCCCGAAAGTGGTCTTCCCATACTTGTGGCGCTAGATTGGGTTTGAGTGCTGCTTTTGATTGTCCCATACCTGTGTTGATAATGGACCAGAATGTTTTGTAATCCTTGGTATCTAAAGCAGAGGATAAACTTGCCCTCTTATCCTGGTCCCACTCTACCTTTGCGTTTGTGATTAGCCTTTATTAACAAGCACTCCTTTCTTTTATTACTGTTCTATCATAATCCTTAATGGCCATCATCAACTCAGACTTGGCCCTCCTGCATGCCTTGTTATACCAGGAGGAGCAGGAGACCCTCTTGCCCGTCTCTGTCACCCTGGGATTCAGTACCTCAGCTAGACCAGTAACCAGGTCCCCATGGAGTACCTCGAGCTGTGATAAAAAATCCACAGAGGATGGCTAATTGATGAGGGCAGCAACCTCAGACAAAACCGGGAGCGCCAGATTTTAAAGTTTCGCCATCTGCTCTGGGTTTTCCCTGAGGTTAGACCATCTGACTCTAACTATTATTTGTCAGGGTGAGTTTGTTGTTATTGTAATCACCATCAAGTTAATTTTACCCCCCAAATTTAGGCAGGGCCATTTCTAGAGTTAAGGCATTTTAGTCACTGTCCATTCTGGGGATCACAGTGAAATCAATCACCTTTGGCCAGAGCCTAGTTTCCAGTAAGATGTAATCAACATGTGGCGTCTGTCCCATTTTATTGTAGGTGCATTTAGCTGGGGTGTCCGAAGGGGTACGGCCATTACAAGCACGTAATGAGTGAGTGATGGTAAGAGCCGTGACCTGTATGGCTAGTGGAGACCATGCCCTAGCAAACGGAGCTTGGGTCATAGGTATTGACCAATGGTCATCCTCAGCCATTAGAACACCTTGGTTGAGGCCCTCTAGGGGCTCATAGTGGCAGTTCAGATCGCCCCCTACCACTATATAGCAGTCTTTGGGAATGTTAGCTATAAAAGTGGATAGATCATTGATAGTACCGGACTCTCTACCTACACGAATGGGACGTGAGTAGATGTTAATCAGTGCTAATTTGTAAGCATTTGGCCAGGTAAGAAAATCGCATTGGATGTCTCCTGAATTAGTGCTAAATACTAAAGCTTTACAACCCAGGTGGATGCCCACTCATATAACAAGGCCGCCCGAAGAGCGGCCTCTCCCTCCCCAGACTGCCGGGACAAAGAAGGAAGCGAAGCCCACCCTGAATTGCTCGTCTCTCGCCCAGGTCTCCTGGAACAGACACACATCGTTTTCATCCACAAAGGATCCCCAATCTGGACAGGAGAGTTTGTTAGTTAATCCTGCCAGGTTCCTGGATATTAATTTTATTGCCACTGCATTCAGGCCCCGAGGTCACCTCTTAATTAGATCAGTATTTAACACCTCAGGGAGACCTGTTACACCCACGGGAACCGGCAATACCTTGCCCTTCCCAGTGGGGACTAGCACAGGCTCCCGGACGTACAAACATTTGCTTGCAGGAGCCAAAGTCAAATTGACTGCCTCCCCACTTCCTCCATTGTTTTCCCCTGTTTCATCCTGCAGCCCACAGCCTCGAGCAACCCCAACTTCCAACTCTACCCCGAAGACTGCATCTATTGGAACCCCATTATTATTTTCCGGTTGACTCGATCTCAGTCAGTCCACCATGTCTAGGCAACTAAATCTGTTGTATAGGGGAAGGACCTCAGTTAGCTGATGTTCTCTAGGTCTTCCCTGACTAGAGACTATCCCGTCAGAGGGCCTATTGAGTTCCATGCTAATTCTGGTGCTGGGGCCCGGCGGGTAAAAATGTGAGAGGGGGAGGGACTGGATTACTGATGCGCGTGAGGGTTGTGACCACTGACATATATGAGACACTACCCGTATGTCCAAAAAGTTAATTAAAATACAGTCCCCCGTGTGGTCCTTGGTTCTATGGCCAACCCATGCTACCCTACGAACATGCAGGATTTCACTCTTAACGTTCGGTGATAATGGTCTGTTTTTGTTGAGCCAGTCAGTAACTTTATTTTTTGGGAGGCATGTGACTCTTCAATAGCAGTCGAGATCGGTGGTACCCATTCCAGAACTACAACAAAAGGGCCACATTATGGGGGTAGATCAATGTTCATACCTATTGTTTTGGTAGTGCCTTGGGGATTTGGGGCAACATTCTGAGCATATCAGGACTTGTCCCTACTTTGGGCATGCCTATCTATCTGATTCATGACCGGTCTTAGTTTTGCTGGTGATAAGCTTCTAGCCCCCTGAACCCAGCAGCGCATAGCAGACCCGGACGTTGCTGGGGGCGAGCATCCGGCTGCCTGGGCCCTTGGCAGGTCTAACGAGGGCCCTGGCTCTGGTCCACTTGTAGAATTAGCCCAGGGGGTGTTGGAGGTGGAAGCCTAGTAGTCGAATTCTCGGATAGCATTAAATCCCTAGATATCTGATTGATAACATTAGTGAGCATTAATACATTTGTTTCGATAGCTGACATTCTGTTCATTAAGGGCGTTAGACAATCAGCTATAATCGTCCCAACTTTCTCCCAAAAGGCACTATTTAGCGTGACCACGGGGACCTCAGAGATGTCCGGGGTATTCGTAGTTGCTGAGGCTATCTCAGACTCCGTCTCTGCCTCCACGTTATTTTCCACATCATTGTTTCCTTCTGGGACCCATTTTGTTGGCCTTGCTGTAAGAGAACAATTTTCCTTTTGCTGAGTCTCTGCCTTTTTCTTGGTTTTAGGGCATAATTTGTACTTTGGTGTCTCCTTTCTAGCCTTTTGGGGGGCAGTCTTCGACCTGGTTGTTGGACAGGCTGCCTGGTCCATTGACTTGTTTTCTGGCATAAAGCCCCCCGCAATGTTCAAGGTGGCGTTACCCAGCAGCGACAAATCATCAAAATTGATATTATTACAAGCCTGGGTTGATAATCCCGTATCTGACCAACCTCCGGTGGGCACCTCGCTGACCCTGGGCCAAGTGATAGCCGTTGTTCCGTTACCTCAATCTCTTGGACAATCACATTGGAGGCTTTCGTGATGAAGTAATCCAGTGTACCCATGCGTCCCCCTCCCTTGGGCCCTTTCTTTTCATTAACAGCGCCACTGGCCATGGATGCCGAAGGAAGCCTCCACACGATTTAGGAAGTATCACAAAACTCTGGGGCATGAGCTGATCTTACCATAGAATATCTCTGTGTTCAATGTCCTTTTGGCGGTGTTCGAGGGTGGGCCCAGCCCGGCCTGCTCCGGCCTAGAACGGGCTCAAATGGGCTCGCTCTTGGCCCGGGCTTCGCCTGGCGCGCGTCCTGCAGCGCGGGGGGCATTCCTTGTAATATAGGCTATACAACGTCAGGAGGTGGAGCGCGTTTGCCTGTAACTGCGGGGCTCCTGGGCAATGGAGTCCCGCTCTCTGCTCCTGCATCCCAAATTGCTCCCAGGTGCCTGCGTTAACTGCTGCGAGCGGCTCTCGCGAAGCGGGGGCCGCGAGCAGTTTTGAAGTGACGTCAGGGGTGGAGCGCGTTTGCCGGTGACTGCGGGGCTCCTGGGCAATAGAGTCCCGCTCTGCTCCTGCGTCCCAAACTGCTCCCAGGTGCTTGAGTTAACTGCTGCGAGCGGCCCCCGCGATGCGCGGGCCGCGAGCAGTTTTGAAGTGGCGTCAGGGGTGGAGCGCGTTTGCCGGTAACTGCGGGGCTCCTGGGCAATTGAGTCCCGCTCTGCTCCTGCATCCCTCCTGCTCCCATGTGCTTCAGTTAACTGCTGCGAGCGGTACCCCAAACTGTTTCAGTGCAAATAATGGTTTATATATGACTGACTAAAGTGCTATTGACACTGGTGACAGCGCTATAATTATAAGGTTAGCTGAGGGTATATCAGGGAGTTACATCAGTGCACCCAATATGAAATAGGATTCTGGTTATTGAGATTTGACTTTGTTTGATCTATCTTTATAGACTTTTAAACAATATCCCAGGATCCCTGAACATCACAGTCTCCTATTTTAATCTAAGACCAGACGTTTTATCTAAAATCAGGCAATTGGAACCCTTCTCATCATATTTGTTAAGGTAAGGACTATATAAATGGTTCATTTTATTTTATTGTATTATATTGTAATATGATGTTGTACTCATTCTATGGATGGAGTCTGGTATTGAGGGTGGTATTTGTTAATCCAACAGGCGTGTGCTTTCTTAACGTGCCTCCGGTCCTGATCAACCAGATCTCTTTAACATATTGAGACAATAGGAGTCAAATTTAGGAATTGGCTTTACATAAATTAATTTTAATATAGTGTGGGCTTTATAAGTGAATGACAGAAGGCTCCACTTTTATATTTATGAGGTGGAATCCTTAAGAAAACGAGTGCCCAGTTTTAATCGACCAAATAAAAATCATTGTTAACAAAACAATCAATAATCAATAATACATTTTTGTGAGCTATAAGCTGTGACTGGTGTGGTGAAGTGATGTTAGCAGCAAGAGGATTAGGGAACACCTTTACAGGAAGTATATGGGAACATTATGTAACTGGTGTTTTGCCCATAAATGTAATTGTTGATATAATTTTTGGTGATATAACATCACCCCACATTATATGAAATATGTAAAAGATGGCTCTATAATACCGTGGAAAAATGTTTAGTCAGACTAAGTAGTGATTTGTACAATACAATACTATATTGTTATATGAACTTTGTGGTAAAATGGGTATTTAATTGTGAAATGTTTATGTTTTTTTAGATATATACGTACTGATAAAAGGAAGGAATATTATTTTTCCAAGTCCTGAAGAAGGTGGCATTATCGATTTGGTCCCACCGAAACGCGTTGACGCATAAATCTTTGTTAAATTCAAATTAGGACAAGAAGTACCGAGGCCAGATTTTATTGCTCCTTGCCTTGTTTACAAGACTTTCGTATTAACCTTGCAAAGGCACAGTTGATTTGCCTCATCTATGACCCTTCCATGTAGTATTTGATTCTTTCTGAAACTATGAATTTTTCAATGTAGGATTTATGTATTGAAGATTTTGTTTTTTATGACCAGAGGAAATTATGTGATTCTGACATGTTTTTGCTATGAATGTTTAATGATTTGACACTGTGATTTTTAATCTTGCATTTTTATTGAATGTATATTTTCTTAATCAATTGTTTTCCTGTATTCCTTATGGAAGTTTCCCAAGTATTAAATATAATAGAGAGTGAAAGTACTGATACTAAATGGAGTGATTTGAAGCTGCTTAGTCCAAAGGGTATTCTTTAATTTGCCTGTAAACTGTTTCAGCCATTCTTCTATGATCAGTGCCTAGTTATGTGGGGCGATTAGAAGGAGTTCAGTTTTTTGAGTATTTAGTTTGATGTGTTTAGTTGTTATCCAGTTTTGAGTTTCCATTAGTGTTATGTTGACGGAGCTGATGTCATCTGGGGAGGAGACCTTTAGGTATAGGTGGGTATTGTCAGCGTACAAGTGGTATTGGATGTTAGAAGAGCTCAGAATTTCTGTTAGTGGCTCCATGAATAGGTTGAAGAGGGTGGCCGAAAGAGATGATCCCTTTGGCGCCATAAGTGTGATCAGCATGGACTGAGATAGGGAGAGGTTAAGCTTGTCTCTCTGAGATCAGTAAAAGAAGTTGGAGGAGGGCCATTTAAGGACTAGACCTGTAAGGTCCATACGGTGTTCCAGAAGGTCTAGATGTATGTGCTTAACCATATGAAATGCCGATTATAGGTCAAGTAGAACTAAAAGCAGGTGTTGCTCTGTCCCAGTATTTTTAGTGCATCATCTAAAATGTGTGTTGTAGCAGATTTGGTGTTGTGCCCAGCACGGAAGTCAGATTGAAATTGTCTAATAAATGAAAATGATCAATGTTGTTGCAGAGTTGAATTTGAACACGTTTTTCTAGGTCATAGTTGTTAAGGTCAGTTTTGTCCAATTTTGTTTTTATTTCAGAATACGGGTAACTTGACCGGACTTTAGGCAGTCAGAGATGAAGCTTTGAAGGTGGGAGGCATTATCAATTTTAGTCCAGACTCGGAGCAGTGCTAGTATGAGTTCCTTGAAAAAATGCGATGAAAGAGGGTTACGGAAATGTTTTAAGGGTTTCAGTCTTATTAAGTTTTATGAATGGAATTTTTATCAAAGGTTTTAAAAGAGTTCCTTGAGGCGTTGAATTTGGGGGAAATACAGGAAAGCACAATGGAACGCAAACCCTGAGAGGGGATGACAGGGTTGAGGGGATAGGAATTTGTTCTGTGGCCAGCTGCAGGTCATTTCTCATGGTTTCTACCCTGTGCAGAAAGTAGGAGGTGAATTTACCACCAGTGACTGTTTGGGTGCACAGTTTGAATATGCCGCTCTCAGCTGCTACTTGTTGACAGAGAAACCGAACCTGCCGCATTCAGAGTCCGGGAGGCTGCATTGCCGAAGGTGATATTCAGTGAGGAATAATCTGCTGGAACTACACAGGGGTCGGGACTGCGAGACCCAGGGATCCGCGCACGACCAATGCAGCGCACCTGGTGTCTCTTCCCGCCCCCTGCTCCTCCCTCTATCCCCGGGTACTTACAGCTCATGGCCGCGGGTGCCGCTCGCAGCTGCTACTTGGTGACAGAGAAACCGAACCTGCCGCATTCAGAGTCCGGGAGGATGCATTGCCGAAGGTGATATTCAGTGAGGAATATTCTGCTGAAACTACACAGGGGCCGGGACTGCGAGACCCAGGGATCCGCGCACGACCAACGCAGCGCACCTTGTGTCTCTTCCCGCCCCCTGCTCCTCCCTCTATGCCCGGCTACTTACAGCTCGCGGACCCTGCTCCGCGGGAGCCGCTCGCAGCTGCTACTTGGTGACAGAGAAACCGAACCTGCCGCATTCAGCGTCCGGGAGGCTGCATTGCCGAAGGTGATATTCAGTGAGGAATAATCTGCTGGAACTACACAGGGGCCGGGACTGCGAGACCCAGGGATCCGCGCACGACCAACGCAGCGCACCTGGTGTCTCTTCCCGCCCCCTACTCCTCCTATTTAGCCACGCCCTCCAATGCTCAGCGGGATGCGAGCGGGACGCCGGACGAAGCCCGGACAAAGGGCGGACAGTCTGAGACAGTCCGAGACTGACCGTGACTGGACTGGGCCACATTACTTATTTTGTTTCCCGAGTTCTTTTCCTAAGGAGCTTTGCTAGTAAGACTTTTTGTTTCTAACACCCCTAAGTATCGTCTAAACAGAAGACATCTTCAGCCCCTAATACTATGGATAACTACCTAGTACAAGTAGTCAGTAAAATAAATAGTTCGAGAAGGATATCCCTGGGCTTGAGCTCCACTCATTTACTCCCTACATTGAATTCCTCACTAGATTCAAATACGGTCAAAGTTCCGATAGAGGTACATTGCGGCGACCTACCTGATAATGTTTTTACTCAGGAAGATAACCCAGACCAATCCACAGCAACAGCTATCAATTTGGTAAACGAGTCGCTAGAAGATTCTAACATGACCCCAGTAAAATCCCTCCCCCCTCCCCTGTGCCCCCGCTGGAGCAGTAAGAACATGTAGAAAGGGCCAGAATAAACGTGGCGGCCTACGCTCTAGCAGGAAAAGGATTGTTTCCCCTCCTGAACCCATACCCACAAATGAGACAACTGGGGAGATAGGTAGGAAGGTGTCACTGGAGGATGACCAAATTAAAATACTTGTGAATATGATCGAATCTAAGCTTAGGAATGCCGTTAAGCCGCTGTTAGCCAAAATTGACCATCTAACAACAGAGGTAAATAGGCTTGGTGGCATCATAAATCAGATGAAGGAAATGGTGGTCAACATACCAACTCCAGCCACAAGCAGACCTGACCCCATAGTTAGCATACCAAACGCAGAGACAGAGGGCACGGATAAAATTCCCCCCATTGTACAAACGCCCCATCATCTCGAACCCAATACTAACCAGGGAATTACTATCGAAGCCCCCCCACCCAAACTTATGAACACAGGTACTGAGAAAGGCCCGGTCCAATTAATTGTAGAGGCGTCTCCCCTTGTTTTGGTTCTGTCTAACGTACCCTGCCTAAACCCGGGTCAAGAGGAATCTACAGCCTCCTTGATTAGCAAAGCCTTTCATTGGCTATCTAATAACATGGTGATATCCCCATGGGGCAAACAGCAATTAGCTGAGGAAATCACCATGGCAAGAAGGGTAGAATGGATAGGGAATGGGGTTAAAAAATTCAAGGGTGACTGTGTAGTTTTGCATTTCCTAAACCCAGAAGTTCTTCCCGAGGTTTTGAGGAATATTCTTCCCCCACAACGTAGGAGCACAGACATAGTTCGGCTAACTCTGGATTTTTTTTATCATCGTAGTAAAATAGGGAATCCAAACATTTTAAAGACCAAATGGAATCTGGTGTCCCACAAGTGGGGTAGAGTCCCCTAACATAGTGAATGGGAAATTAATCTTGAAAATCGGTTTGGGGCACTGTCAAACTTAAATGAGTGTGATTGACTCAAACAGCCTGACAGAGTTGTGTCCAATAAAACAGCTGAGTCAAATAAAGTAGACACTCCTATAGAGAAGGACCTTTGTCTGACACATGCTATCCCCCTACTCCCTGGGATAATGATAGAGGAAATATCTACCCTAAATAGTAGTATTAAGAACAGATATCTGGAGACACAGCCAAACACCCCAAGGGTTAAACCAAGTCCCGTTCCTGATCTAGTTGTATCAGAGTCTCAACTCACACGCCATTATAACACCAATATTGATTTAGATATAGTGTCAGGGGACTATTTACAAAGCTCTATTCTACCTCATGCCCCCCTAGAAGTAGAGGGATTGGTAGAGCCAGGGTTGTCTTTTCTCTCCTGGAACATTGCAGGGATCTCAAATAAGCTGACATCACCGGAATGGTGTACATTTATAGACCAGTTTGATATCCTATTGTGCCAGGAAACATGGTCCGTGACCTCAATACACCATCTAGGCTACCTTAGTTTTCACATCCCAGCCATAAAAAACCCCAAGGGTCGGCCGGTAGGGGGCCTAATAATCTGGGTCCGCCAAAATTTATGATGCAGCATCCAACAAAGGAGCTCTTCAATGAACGATATACTGTCAATTACTCTTACTTGGGTCAATGGTAAAGGGATGGCCATATTTAATATCTATGCCAGGGGTGTAGCAGGTAGTAAAACATCAGAAGTTATAACTGCCTTGGATCATGAGCTTGAAACTCTTCCAAATCATCTACTCCTCATTATCGGGGGCGATGTTAACACCACCTTTGAACCGCTTGGCATAGAAGACGAAATTTTAACTGAAGAAGAGGACAGTAAGTGGGGTATTCCGCAGCTAGATCTTCCTGCAATTACAAGATGGACAAACGTGGCTATCCAAATGAAGGCTTTATGTTTAGCTAGAGGACTCAGAGCTACAAACGGGCAAACCCTATCGGATCGAAAGGGAAATAAAACGTTTGATAATGGCAGATATTGTAGTCGAATAGATTACATCCTAATGGATGTTAGATAATGGCACATGCTGTTAGACATGGAAGTAAAAACCCAAATGGAAAGTGACCATAATCCTCTCTGTATGGGCTTCAAAGATCCTGTAGGATTAAGAAAAATAAACCAAGGGGGGGCTAAAGCCACCCTAGATGTTGTAACTTCGAATAATCAGCGTCATATTAAATGGTCTAGATTAATAGAGAACACAGAGAGACTAGGGGAGCTTAAAAAAGTGGTGTCAGAAGAAATAGCTGAGATTAACCGACACGTTAACAAGCGAAATGTCTACGAAATTATGGTTGAAGCCCACACTACTCTTTTTACTAGGCTCCAGGAGTTCTTCAAGAAGGAGAAGAAACTAGGAAACTCCCAAAATAAAATCCCAAAACTAGGATGGTATGATAAGTCTTGTAGAGAAGCCCGCCAGAATCTTAGCATGGAACTCAAAAATAAGAACATCCTAGGGGTGAGAAAAGCGAGGGATACCTATAGGAAAGTTCAAAAAGAGGCTAAGAAAAACTGGGACAAGGCTCTCTGGCGGGACCTGAAAAGCGCTTGTGATTCAAAGAACCAGAGTCAATTGAGGGGGCTCTGGTCAAATGGGATAGAGGAGGGGTGGCCCAACCCCCACAAAAAAATGTAGCCCAAAATCAATGGGTAGAATTTTTTAGGCCTCAATATGCGTGTGTCCCAACTGAAAGGGATTATTCCTCACCCCCCACAGTTCTTTACCAAAGCCAGCTTTTTACCTTAAAAGATGCCAGTTTAGCGCTGGATTGCGTGACTAGGGGCCGCACTCCAGGAATGGATGCCATGCCTGCAGATGTGTTCCTAAGTGACCGTCCTACTTGGTGCCAGTACTTTGAGTGGCTAGCAAACTCTGTGGCCAGAGGTGCTCCCATACCGACCTCTTGGAAGGGAGCAGAAATCATCCCAGTTTACAAAAAGGGAAACAAATCATTACCCAGTAATTACAGACCAAGTAGTCTTATACATTCTGCACAAAAAATAATAGGTCGTATGATACAAAACAAACTACAAATCTGGATTGATGAAAATGATATCCTTTTCCCTTACCAAGCTGGGTTTCGCCCTTGTACAAGCTCAGTAGACCAGGTTTTCTTTTTTATAGCCCTTTACTGGAGGAACGTGATGCTTACCAAGGGAACCCTTTACGCGGTATTTGTAGATCTGAAATCAGCTTTCGATCTAGTTCCCCGTTCCAAGTTTTGGGGGGATGGCTCCGGAACTATTGACGCTACTCGTCCGTTTACATGAGAACAACTACGCTAGAATCAGGTGGGGTGCTCAGGGTGAGGTGACGACACATTCCCAGTTGAGCGTGGGGTGCGGCAGGGGTGTGTCTTGGCACCAACACTGTTTTCCATCTATATTAATGGCATTGTAAAACATCTAAGACGCACGCCCACTGATGCACCGATTCTGGTGGGAGAGCATGTGCCTGTTCTCATGTTTGTGGACGACACACTCATAGTGTCCCGTACACCTAGCGGGCTCCAAAAAGCAGTAAACGCCTTCAGAGATTTCTGCAAAGCACATGGGCTCGAGATAAATACATCTAGAACCAAGTTCATGTGCTTAAATCAGCGGAACACCTTTAGGGGCTCAATACATTTTAATGGTATCCCCCTAGAACAGGTTGAGGCATTCACATACCTGGGAATAAATCTCCAATGTACCATGAGTTGGAAGAACCATATCGATACGGCTGCCTTAAAGTTTCACCAACTGGCAGGAGTAGTGGCTCACAAATATAAAGCATCACAGACTAAGCCCATTACCCCCGCCCTTGAAATATATAATATGAAAGTGATTAGTGCCACCCTATATGGATCAGAACTTTGGGGTTTCTCCAATCTAAAGCAATTAACACTAGCAGAAAACAGTTTCTTTCGAAGGTTGATTGGGGTCCCCCAAAGTACCCCTACTGTGGCATTGGCGTACGATCTAGGTAGGAAACATATCAAGGACCTGGCGTTACTTTACTGGAGACACCTTATGACCACCCCTGAACTTGTGCATTTTGCAACTGCCCAAAAGGATATCATTAGGGCAGACCGTTTTCATTCGATTGTGTGGCTAAAGGAAATGAAAGGGACCCTTGGTAAGCTGGAATTAGACCATTTGTGGAATTCATCTAACGTTGAAAGTTTTCCGTCAAAGGATACATTGAAGACTATGTACTGGGAACTGGTATGGATGTCCACCCAATGTAAAGACTCTAACACAAACTTAACAGGACGCTATCTAAATGTTAAATCTGTAACATCTTGCGAGCTTTATTTGGACATCATCGAAAAACCATTCGACAGAAAACTGTATTTTCAGTTTAGAATTGGGACGCTACCTACAAAGGCGTTCACCAGAAATTGGTCGACAAACCACGATGATAAATGTCCCTTCTGTAAAGATTCGTTGGAGACTGTGGCCCATATATTATTTGTCTATCCCTTGTACGTTGTACGTTAATCCCCGACGCAAATGGATAAAACCAGCTTGCCAAAATTTAGGAACATGCAGGTGTTTAGAGGCGTTAAGAATATTATAATCTGATTGTACCCCCTTTCTGGCAATTGCTGCAGCAAAATTCCTAGGTGCAGCAAAATTCCTAGGTTGGTCATGGACCCTACGCACCCGCACTTTACAACAGCTAGATAATGCTCAATGAAACTATTGATATGGCTGATTGTATGACTTTATGTAGTCAATTTTTTAAATGACAGCATTGTGTTTAATGAGTTTTTTTAACAAAAGGTGAAATGTTCTTAACTTTTTTGTAGTATTTACTGTGTAGGGAATATTGTAAGATTGCTTTTATGACTGCTGTCGAATAAAGTTTTGAAACTTGAATATGCTTTTATGAGATCAAATAATTTTTGGGTTGGTTTCTGGTTTGATCTAGTTGGTTTCTGAAGACATTTCCTTTACAAGTTCTTATGTTTTTGTAGTAATGATCTCAGGTGCTTGAGATGTTCACTAGACGGATCAGATATTCATTGTTTCTTGGCTAGTCTTATGTGATGTCTTTCTGTGTTGAGATTACCATTGTACCCTGGTTTAGAGATTTTGGTGCATATTCTTTTTAGTTGGAATCCAGCAATTGAGCCAAGAACAGATTCCATGGAGCTAGTGTAGTGATTTGTAATATCAAGGACATCCAAGAGCTTTTCAGGGGGAGTCAAGATTTCCATATTTTGGGCTTGGATTGTTGTGCTGTGCTGTTTATCAGTGCTTCCATAATGAGGAATGTGATGAGATGGTGGTCAGTCCAATTGCATTTTAGGATAGATTCCATATAAATTGAGTTGGATTGTTCAATGATGAGATCTAAAGTAGATACTTTGTTTGAGTGGGTTTGTAGCAGAAGTGAGCCAGGTTTAGGTCTGCAAGAAAGGTCTTGATGTGGTTGATTGCAGGATCATTCAGGTCATTCCAATGAAGAATGTCTCTGAGGAAGATTTGAGGGCAATGCTGATCAGCGTTTGTTCGAATGATTTCTATGATTTGTTCAATAAAATCTAGGTTGTCACCTGGAGGGTGGTATATCATGTGTTGCTTGCAAAGGAATCTGATGTTGCATCAGATATCGAGAAAAAGGTATTTGCAGGTGGGTAAGACAGGAGATTGTGCATCTATGACTGATAGGTGTAGGCTGTGTATGCAAGCAATGCCTCCACGTTGTCTGTGTGGTACATCTAGTCTGGTTAGGGGGACTAGAATGTCCATGACCAGTGCAGATGAGTCATTTAGCCAGGTTTCGGTAAGGATTAGGTTAGCAAGGTAATGTTCAAGGATCAGAGAGACAATACATCCAGCATGTTTTAAGGCAGATCCTCAGTTGATTAGGATGCATTTCAGTTGGGTTTGTGTGGAGCTGGGTTAGAGAGTTTGAGGTTAGGTTAGGTTTGCATTATACATATACCATGTAGATACATACAGATAGAACCAATCAAGGCTGTAGGAATAACATAGAATGGTCTCATCACATGAGCCTTGACTGCAATTGTTTCAGGAAGTCACTTTACATGATCTTTAACCCCATAGCATCATACAATTTGACATAATTGTTAAGAACTGCATATTAGCAGCTAAGTGTATGTGTTTTTTTATTTGACCTACATTTTAACTCAGGTACTGCCATGATACTCCAGGGGAAGCTTAGTGGCTGAGGGCCCGATTCACAGAATGAACTTAAGACTCAATCCTAAACTTACTACTATTTTGGTATTCACAGAATGCACTTACTACTTTTGGTATTCACAGAAGTTAGAATTTTGTGTTAAAGCCGTTTTCACAAGTTTGTTCGTTCACTCATTAATGCCTGCGTTCAAGCATTTTCTTAACAGCTGACAAATACACTGCAGCCGTAACCTCTAACACCTCCAAGCACTGTTGTAGCCACAGCCGTTGTAGCAGCCTTTGGACTTAGCTCCCAGCCCGCCTCCTCGCCTCTTCGCTCCTCTCCCAGCGGCTCCACTGGTGTCTCAGCGTGCTCTCTGCCCGCCCCCCGCCTCTTCGCTCCTCGGCTCCTCGCCTGCGGTACCTTCCCAACGGCACCGCCGGCGTCTCAGCTGTGCTGTGTCCCGTCTAGCAGCGGCAGGCTGTGGGGTTCTGCATCACACCGGCCACACTGCAGCCATAACCTCGAACGCCTCCAAGCACTGTTGTGGCCACAGCCGTTGTAGCAGTCTTTGGACTTAGCTCTCAGCCCGCCTCCTCGCCTCTTCGCTCCTCTCCCAGCGGCTCCACCGGTGTCTCAGCTTTGCCGTGTCCCGTCTAGCAGCGGCAGGCTGTGAAGTTCTGCATCCTCGAATTCTTTCACACCGGCCACGGATATCAGCAATACCAGCCCGGTAAGCTAACGTGCGGACGGGAAGGAAAAGCAGCTAGGGCTCCTATACAGCCTTCTAACGGATCGCCCAAACAGAGCACCTCACACACACTCCTGTCATGCAGGCGCCATCTTGCCTCGAATCGCCTCTATATATTTCTTATTAGCCATTCATTAAAACAGTAGACATCTATATTTTTTTGAAAAACAGCATTACATGTTTTTGCAATTAATATACCTTTCATGAAATATCAGCACAGAGAAACTCTACCTTGCCCTTCAGTCACCCTTCTACATAAGCTCCAGAGATTCAGGAACCCTAAGCTTGTCTTCTTTAAGGCCCAGAGCAGGTGTCCGCTCGCCTCCCGAGGAGGAGAGTTTTGCTGTGCTATAGTCTATTTAGATACAGGGGGAAGAAACAGCCGCCATTTTAGCATCAGGGGTGCTGCCACCTATATCCCTCTCACTCTCTCATGAAAACTAATTGGTCTCAACCAAGATAAAGCCATGATTCTTGATGGGTAACAGAAAGATCGGACACCTTGAATGTCATTTAGATTGCCAAGATGGTGGGGTAGAAGCAGAGGGGCTTCCCCTTTCTCTGGAAGACGAGGCAAAATAATGAAAGGGCTGCAGGAGGGTGATGCACTACTCTGCTGAGTAGTCCTTGCCAGGAGTAAAGAAACTGAGCTGTGTTTAAAATGTGGGTACCATTTTGGGGTCAGGCGTCAGTCCCCCCTGCTCAACAGGAGTACTACTAAATTACGTCTTATTTGGGAGAGACCCACTTATTTGAACGGTGCTCCTGCTCTCCAATGGGAGATGGTGAGTGAAGTGGTAGTGCGCCTGTCTCACCGGCGTGGACGGACGGAGGTCTCACTTTTGCTCATCGGTGGCCATTTACTTTCGGTGCCCCGACCGTCCTGCTGTTAGTCACCGCAGTGAGTGGCCCTCAGTTCAAGATATGGACCGAGTGTTAGGGGTGTTGTTTGCTGGGTGATACGGAGGTCGGTGGCCTCAAGGTGCAGTTCTTTTGGCCGCGGGCTAGACCTCAGTGCTCACCAGGCGCCATCTTTAGCATCTTCGTAAGTGGGGACATCATGGCTCATATCTCCGCGATGCTAGATCGGAGAAGGGTGGTAAAGATCTACTGGTCTGCCAGCATTCCGGTTGCAAAATCGTTGTTCTCGGTGTGAAACCAGTGCGGCGGGATGCCGCTCGGGAAGCTGAAAGGAAGGTTTAACACGGGGCATCAGCTCTGAACGGCCGTGATGGGCTGACTCCTCCCATAGGCAAATTGCCCACTCTAAAGCTTAAAATGAAAAGCAGAGGGAAGTGATAGGATGGTAGTTACAATAGTATATCATATCAAGGATAGTATTCCTACTGTTCTTTTCTTTTCATTTCCTCTGCCTTTCCTTCACTTCCCGCCCCATTATCTGAAGGTGCTCTCAAATGTGGTGGTAAAGACACTAGGAGGGTCAAAGATATAGCATAAATTTACTCAGGATCACACACTTTACAAGCATGGTAGTGGAGATTAATCAGTTTTTTATGTTGCACATTGGACAGTTCAGTGCCTAGATGGGTATCTTCTTTCTGTCTCTGTTAAAGCTTTGCCTTCAGTTCTTAGTGCACTAGGTTGGAGGATGGTGGTAGCCTGAAGCCACATGAAAGCTTGACTCGTTTTGAGCTCAAAGTCCCAGAAGAGCTCAAGCTGAGGCAGTGGCAGGTAATCTGTCTCGAGCCTGACTCCGAGTTTACGTTGCTCGTCCATTTCAGTAAAGCGAGTATCAATGAAACTTACCATCACAACATGTAGAGCATGTACAGCTGCTACGCAAATATCACTCACACAAAAGGGCAACATGTACAGCAGCAGAGCAGGTCTACCTTACAAAACAGATGCAGGACAGGAGGTGATTAACACTTTAGGCGTTTCTTATAGAACTTGTACACACCCCTAGCAGTGGTGAGCGTGCAGGTGCGCAACAGTACATCACATGCTCACAGGTTGAAGCCCACACTACTCTTTTTACTAGTCTCCATGGGCCTCATTTATGAGAAATGACGCATCGCTGCTTGAAAGCAGCAATGCGTCACTTCTCAGTGCGCACTCCTTGCGACATTCCTGATGCGTCATATTTAATGTACGACGCATCATGTCGCAAGGAGTTACAGATACGTCAGTATTTCTGACGTATCTGTAAGCGCAAAAGTGACGCATTGCTGGAGTGTGTCACAAAAGTGACGCAACTCCAGCAATACGTCCTTTCACATGGGTAAAGCCCCATGTGAAAGGGCCTGCATCAGTCTTACGCCTGCTGTGAGGCAGGCGCAAGATTTTGAAGCAACGGCATCCTAAAAGTGACGCAGTGAAATCTTATAGATTTCACTGCGTCACTTCTACGACCCTTCCTTGCGTCGATACGCCCCCCTTGCATACATTATACCTGGCGCAGGTATAATGTGGCGCAGGGGTTTACAAAGTGACGCATCTACCTAGATGCGTCACTTTGTAAATATGGCGCAACAAGGTGCAATATTTACAACACTGGTACATCACAAAAAGTGACGCACCGGTGGCGGAAAAGTGACGCACAGCCTCATAAATGAGGCCCCAGGGGTTCTTCAAGAAGGAGAAGAAACTAGGAAACTCCCAAAATAAAATCCCAAAACTAGGATGGTAAGATAAGTCTTGTAGAGAAGCCCGCCAGAATCTACCTAGATGCGTCACTTTGTAAATATGGCGCAACAAGGTGCAATATTTACAACACTGGTACATCACAAAAAGTGACGCACCGGTGGCGGAAAAGTGACGCACAGCCTCATAAATGAGGCACCAGGAGTTCTTCAAGAAGGAGAAGAAACTAGGAAACTCCCAAAATAAAATCCCAAAACTAGGATGGTAAGATAAGTTTTGTAGAGAAGCCCGCCAGAATCTTAGCATGGAACTAAAAAATAAGCACATCCTAGGGGTGAGAAAAGCGAGGGTTACCTATAGAAAAGTTCAAAAAGAGGCTAAGAAAAACTGGGACGAGGCGCTCTTGCGGGACCTGAAAACCGCTTGTGATTCAAAGAACCAGAATCAATTTTGGGCTCTGGTCAAATGGAATAGAGGAGGGGTGGCCCAACCCCCACAAAACAATGTAGCCCAAAATCAATGGGTAGAATTTTTTAGGCCTCAATATGCGTTTGTCCCAACTGAAAGGGATTATTCCTCACCCCCCCACAGTTCTTTACCGAAGTCAGCTTTTTACCTTAAAAGATGCCAGTTTAGCGCTGGATTGCGTGACTAGGGGCCGCGCTCCAGGAATGGATGCCATACCTGCAGATGTGTTCCTAAGTGACCGTCCTACTTGGTGCCAGTACTTTGAGTGGCTAGCAAACTCTGTTGCTAGAGGTGCTTCCATACCGACCTCTTGGAAGGGAGCAGAAATCATCCCAGTTTACAAAAAGGGAAACAAATCATTACCCAGTAATTACAGACCAATTAGTCTTATAGATTCTGCACAAAATATAATAGGTTGTATGATACAAAACAAACTACAAATCTGGATTGATGAAAATGATATCTTTTCCCCTTACCAAGCTGGGTTTCGCCCTTGTACAAGCTCAGTAGACCAGGTTTTCTTTTTTATAGCCCTTTACTGGAGGAACGTGATGCTTACCAAGGGAACCCTTTACGCTGTATTTGTAGATCTGAAATCAGCTTTCGATCTAGTTCCCTGTTCCAAGCTTTGGGGGGTACTTGCTGAAGCCGGGATGGCTCCGGAACTATTGACGCTACTCGTCCGTTTACATGAGAACAACTACGCTAGAATCAGGTGGGGTGCTCAGGGTGAGGTGATGGACACATTCCCAGTTGAGCGCGGGGTGCGGCAGGGGTGTGTCTTGGCACCAACACTGTTTTCCATCTATATTAATGGCATTGTAAAACATCTAAACGCACGCCCACTGATGCACTGATTCTGGCGGGAGAGCATATGCCTGTTCTCATGTTTGCGGACGACACGCTCATAGTGTCCCGTTCACCTAGCGGGCTCCAGAAAGCAGTAAACGCCTTCGGGGATTTCTGCAAAGCACATGGGCTTGAGATAAATACATCTAAAACCAAGTTCATGTGCTTAAATCAGCGGAACACCTTTAGGGGCTCAATACATTTTAATGGTATCCCCCTAGAACAGGTGGAGGCATTCACATACCTGGGAATAAATCTTCAATGTAACATGAGTTGGAAGAACCATATCGATACGGCTGCCTTAAAGTTTCACCAACTGGCAGGAGTAGTGGCTCATAAATATAAAGCATCACAGACTAAGCCCATTACCCCCGCCCTTGAAATATATATTATGAAAGTGATTATTGCCACCCTATATGGATCGGAACTTTGGGGTTTCTCCAATCTAAAGCAATTAACACTAGCAGAAAACAGTTTCTTTCGAAGGTTGATTGGGGTCCCCCAAAGTACCCCTACTGTGGCATTGGCGTACGATCTAGGTAGGAAACATATCAAGGACCTGGCACGCCTACGACCGTTATTTTACTGGAGACGCCTTATGACCACCCCTGAACTTGTGCATTTTGCAACTGCCCTAAAGGATATCATTAGGGCAGACCGTTTTCATTCGATTGTGTGGCTAAAGGAAATAAAAGGGCTCCTTGGTAAGCTGGAATTAGACCATTTGTGGAATTCATCCAACGTTGAAAGTTTCCGTCAAAGGATACATTGAAGACTGTGTACTGGGAAATGGTATGGATGTCCACCCAATGTAAAGACTCTAACACAAACTTAACAGGACGCTATCTAAATTTTAAATCTGTACCATCTTGCAAGCTTTATTTGGACATCATCGAAAAACCATTTGACAGAAAACCGTATTTTCAGTTTAGAATCGGGACGCTACCTACAAAGGCGTTCACCAGAAATTGGTCGACAAACCAGGATGATAAATGTCCCTTCGGTAAAGATTTGTTGGAGACTGTGGCCCATATATTATTTGTCTGTCCCTTGTACGTTAAGCCCCGACGCAAATGGATAAATCCAGCTTGCAAAAATTTAGAAACACGCAGGTATTTAGAGGCGTTAAGAATATTAGAATCTGATTGTACCCCCTTTCTGGCAATTGCTGTGGCAAAATTCCTAGGTTGGTCATGGACCCTACGCACCCGCACTTTACAACAGCTAGATAATGCTCAATGAAACTATTGATATGGCTGATTGTATGACTTTATGTAGTCAATTTTTTAAATGACAGCATTGTGTTTAATTAGTTTTTTAACAAAAGGTGAAATGTTCTTATCTGTTTTCTAGTATTTACTGTGTAGGGAATATTGTAAGATTGCTTTTATGACTGCTGTCGAATAAAGTTTTAAAACCTGAATATTCTTTTATGAGATCAAATAATTTTTGGGTTGGTTTCTGGTTTGATCTAGTTGGTTTCTGAAGACATTTCCTTTACAAGTTCTGATGTTTTTGTAGTAATGATCTCAGGTGCTTGAGATGTTCAATAGACGGATCAGATATTCATTGTTGCTTGGTTAGTCTTATGTGATGTCTTTCTGTGTTGAGATTACCATTGTACCCTGGTTTGGAGATTTTGGTGCATATTCTTTTTAGTTGGAATTGATCAATTGAGCCAAGAACAGATTCCATGGAGCTAGTGTAGTGATTTGTAATATCAAGGACATCCAAGAGCTTTTCAGGGGGAGTCAAGATTTCCATATTTTGGGCTTGGATTGTTGTGCTGTGCTGTTTATCAGTGCTTCCATAATGAGGAATGTGATGAGATGGTGGTCAGTCCAATTGCATTTTAGGATAGATTCCATATAAATTGAGTTGGATTGTTCAACGATGAGATCTAATGTAGATACTTTGTTTGAGTGGGTTTGTAGCAGAAGTGAGCCAGGTTTAGGTCTGCAAGAAAGGTCTTGATATGGTTGATTGCATGGTCATTCAGCTCATTCCAATGAAGAATGTCTCTGAGGAAGATTTGAGGGCAATGCTGATCAGCGTTTGTTCGAATGATTTCTATGATTTGTTCAATAAAATCTAGGTTGTCACCTGGAGGGTGGTATATCAAGTGTTGCTTGCAAAGGAATCTGTTGTATCAGATATCGAGAAAAAGGTATTTGCAGGTGGGTAAGACAGGGGATTGCGCATCTATGACTGATAGGTTTAGGCTGTGTATGCAAGCAATGCCTCCACGTTGTCTGTGTTGTCCATCTAGTCTGGTAACACATGGTTAGGGGGACTATAATGTCCATGACCAGTGCAGATGAGTCATTAAGCCAGGTTTCGGTTAGGATTAGGTTGGCAAGGTAATGTTCAAGGATCAGAGAGACAATATATCCAGCATGTTTTAAGGCAGATCCTCAGTTGATTAGGATGCATTTCAGTTGGGTTTGTGGGGAGCTGGGTTAGAGAGTTTGAGGTTAGGTTAGGTTTGCATTATACATATACCATGTAGATACATACAGATAGAACCAATCAAGGCTGTAGGAATAACATAGAATGGTCTCATCACATGAGCCTTGACTGCAATTGTTTCAGGAAGTCACTTTACATGATCTTTAACCCCATAGCATCATACAATTTGACATAAATGTTAAGAACTGCATATTAGCAGCTAAGTGTATGTGTTTTTTTATTTGACCTACATTTTAACTCAGGTACTGCCATGATACTCCAGGGGAAGCTTAGTGGCTGAGGGCCCGATTCACAGAATGAACTTAAGACTCAATCCTAAACTTACTACTATTTTGGTATTCACAGAATGCACTTACTACTTTTGGTATTCACAGAAGTTAGGAGTTTGTGTTAAGTTAGTCTTAAGACAGACTTAAGACAAATTTAAGACAGACTTAAGACAAAATCCTAACTTCTGTGAATACCAAAAGTAGTAAGTTCATTCTGTGAATACCAAAAGTAGTAAGTGCATTCTGTGAATACCAAAATAGTAGTACGTTTAGGATTGAGGCTTAAGTTCATTCTGTGAATCGGGCCCTCAGTAATCACCTGGCCACCTACATCCATCATGTGCTTAACACAATTATATGCAGATAAAGCCTAAAACACCTAGTCACAGCCATTGTATGTCCGGTATTTAATTGCACAGCCATTTTTACCATTAAATAAATTGGAATTCAGGTGCTACTCCTACATCCAACATCCACCTCCAGCCTCAAGAGCCTGGTACACACTCCCAAGCACAGAAAGAGGCTCCAATGCATGGTGCAATCTACTTGGGAGCAACCCAAGCCATTTACTGCCTAGTCTGCAGTAAATGCTCTGAATTCTGATGAGGCTCATGGAATCTCTTACTTTACCACATTTTGTTAACAGGATTAACTTGCCGTTTAGTGTAATCCAATTAATGCTAATCTATTAATTTTCAGTATGACGTTGAAGTCAAATACATATTGTAATGTGTTTTACAACAATGGACAATTAATAACCTGAAAGTTAAAATTAACTTTCATTTGTTCATGCCATTCAGGCATAAAGAAACAAAAAGGCCACTTTGATGATATATATTTAAGGACCAACTGGTGACATCAAAAGCATATGTGGAACGAGCAAGTAGACCAAGTCAGCCTTGTTGGAAATTGTGGATGCTTAATACTACCCCACACATCTTCTTTGTTGCTTCTTAAAGGTGAAGGCTGATTTCGATTCAGACTTTGGCCATGGGGTCAAATAAAGATAGCTGCAAAGCATGCATTAATCCACTGATCCACCATGTCTGGTATATTTTCATGCAATGACTGTACTTCTCAGCTGAAGCATTGTACTAATAATGGACTGCACCCTACTTCTTAAAATATATTTATTAACTAATTACTAGAATCTGACACCCATTTGTAGCACTTCAATTGATAAAAAAACACACAGATATTCCTAATCTCTATATATTTCTTATTAGCCATTCATTAAAACAGTAGACATCTATATTTTTTTAAAACAGCATTTCATGTTTTTGCAATTAATATACCTTTCATGAAATATCAGCACAGAGAAACTCTACCATGCCCTTCAGTCACCCTTCTACATAAGCTCCAGAGATTCAGGAACCCTCAGCTTGTCTTCTTTAAGGTCTAGATCCGGTGTCCGCTCGCCTCCCGAGGAGGAGAGCTTTGCTGTGTTATAGATACAGGGGGAAGAAACAGCTGCCATTTTAGGATCAGGCGTGCTGCCTCCTATATCCCTCTCACTCTCTCATGAAAACGAATTGGTCTCAACCAAGATAAAGCCATGATTCGTGATGGGCATCAGAAAGCTCGGACACCTTGAATGTTATTTAGATTGCCAAGATGGTGGGGTAGAAGCAGAGGGGCTTCCCCTTTCTCTGGAAGACGAGGCAAAATAATGAAAGGGCTGCAGGAGGGTGATGCACTACTCTGCTGAGTAGTCCTTGCCAGGAGTAAAGAAACTGAGCTGTGTTTAGAATGTGGGTACCATTTTGGGGTCAGGCGTCAGTCCCCCCTACTCACCAAGAGTACTACTAACTTACGTCTGAGTTGGGAGAGACCCACTTATTCGAACGGTGCTCCTGCTATCCAATGGGAGATGGTGAGTGAAGTGCTGGTGCGCCTGTCTCACCGGCGTGGACGGAGGTCTCACTTTTGCTCATCGGTGGCCATTTACTTTCGGTGCCCCGACCGTCCTGCTGTTAGTCACCGCAGTGAGTGGCCCTCAGTTGAAGATATGGACCGAGTGTTAGGGGTGTTGTTTGCTGGGTGATACGGAGGTCGGTGGCCTCAAGGTGCAGTTCTTTTGGCCCCGGGCAAGACCTCAGTGCTCGCCAGGCGCCATCGTTACCATCTTCGTAAGGGGGGACATCATGGCTCATATCTCCGCGATGCTAGATCGGAAAAGGGTGGTAAAGATCTACTGGTCTGCCAGCATTCCGGTTGCAAAATCGTTGTTCTGGGTGTGAAACCAGTGCGGCGGGATGCCGCTCGGGAAGCTGAAAGGAAGGTTTAACACGGGGCATCAGCTCTGAACGGCCGTGATGGGCTGACTCCTATCATAGGCAAATTGCCCACTCTAAAGCTTAAAATGAAAAGCAGAGGGAAGTGATAGGATGGTAGTTACAATAGTATATCATATCAAGGACAGTATTCCTACTGTTCTTTTCTTTTCATTTCCTCTGCCTTTCCTTCACTTCCCGCCCCATTATCTGAAGGTGCTCTCGAATGTGGTGATAAAGACACTAGGAGGGTCAAAGATATAGCATAAATTTACTCAGGATCACACACTTTACAAGCATGGTAGTGGAGATTAATCAGTTTTTTATGTTGCACATTGGACAGTTCAGTGCCTAGATGGGTATCTTCTTTCTGTCTCTGTTAAAGCTTTGCCTTCAGTTCTTAGAGCACTAGGTTGGAGGATGGTGGGAGTCTGAAGCCACATGAAAGCTTGACTCGTTTTGAGCTCAAAGTCCCAGAAGAGCTCAAGCTGAGGCAGTGGCAGGTAATCTGTCTCGAGCCTGACTCCGAGTTTACGTTGCTCGTCCATTTCAGTAAAGCGAGTATCAATGAAACTTACCATCACAACATGTAGAGCATGTACAGCTGCTACGCAAATATCACTCACACAAAAGGGCAACATGTACAGCAGCAGAGCAGGTCTACCTTACAAAACAGATGCAGGACAGGAGGTGATTAACACTTTAGGCGTTTCTTATAGAACTTGTACACACCCCTAGCAGTGGTGAGCGTGCAGGTGCGCAACAGTACATCACATGCTCACAGGTTGAAGCCCACACTACTCTTTTTACTAGTCTCCATGGGCCTCATTTATGAGAAATGACGCATCGCTGCTTGAAAGCAGCAATGCGTCACTTCTCAGTGCGCACTCCTTGCGACATTCCTGATGCGTCATATTTAATGTACGACGCATCATGTCGCAAGGAGTTACAGATACGTCAGTATTTCTGACGTATCTGTAAGCGCAAAAGTGACGCATTGCTGGAGTGTGTCACAAAAGTGACGCAACTCCAGCAATACGTCCTTTCACATGGGTAAAGCCCCATGTGAAAGGGCCTGCATCAGTCTTACGCCTGCTGTGAGGCAGGCGCAAGATTTTGAAGCAACGGCATCCTAAAAGTGACGCAGTGAAATCTTATAGATTTCACTGCGTCACTTCTACGACCCTTCCTTGCGTCGATACGCCCCCCTTGCATACATTATACCTGGCGCAGGTATAATGTGGCGCAGGGGTTTACAAAGTGACGCATCTACCTAGATGCGTCACTTTGTAAATATGGCGCAACAAGGTGCAATATTTACAACACTGGTACATCACAAAAAGTGACGCACCGGTGGCGGAAAAGTGACGCACAGCCTCATAAATGAGGCCCCAGGAGTTCTTCAAGAAGGAGAAGAAACTAGGAAACTCCCAAAATAAAATCCCAAAACTAGGATGGTAAGATAAGTCTTGTAGAGAAGCCCGCCAGAATCTACCTAGATGCGTCACTTTGTAAATATGGCGCAACAAGGTGCAATATTTACAACACTGGTACATCACAAAAAGTGACGCACCGGTGGCGGAAAAGTGACGCACAGCCTCATAAATGAGGCACCAGGAGTTCTTCAAGAAGGAGAAGAAACTAGGAAACTCCCAAAATAAAATCCCAAAACTAGGATGGTAAGATAAGTTTTGTAGAGAAGCCCGCCAGAATCTTAGCATGGAACTAAAAAATAAGCACATCCTAGGGGTGAGAAAAGCGAGGGTTACCTATAGAAAAGTTCAAAAAGAGGCTAAGAAAAACTGGGACGAGGCTCTCTTGCGGGACCTGAAAACCGCTTGTGATTCAAAGAACCAGAATCAATTTTGGGCTCTGGTCAAATGGAATAGAGGAGGGGTGGCCCAACCCCCACAAAACAATGTAGCCCAAAATCAATGGGTAGAATTTTTTAGGCCTCAATATGCGTGTGTCCCAACTGAAAGGGATTATTCCTCACCCCCCCACAGTTCTTTACCGAAGTCAGCTTTTTACCTTAAAAGATGCCAGTTTAGCGCTGGATTGCGTGACTAGGGGCCGCGCTCCAGGAATGGATGCCATACCTGCAGATGTGTTCCTAAGTGACCGTCCTACTTGGTGCCAGTACTTTGAGTGGCTAGCAAACTCTGTTGCTAGAGGTGCTTCCATACCGACCTCTTGGAAGGGAGCAGAAATCATCCCAGTTTACAAAAAGGGAAACAAATCATTACCCAGTAATTACAGACCAATTAGTCTTATAGATTCTGCACAAAAAATAATAGGTTGTATGATACAAAACAAACTACAAATCTGGATTGATGAAAATGATATCTTTTCCCCTTACCAAGCTGGGTTTCGCCCTTGTACAAGCTCAGTAGACCAGGTTTTCTTTTTTATAGCCCTTTACTGGAGGAACGTGATGCTTACCAAGGGAACCCTTTACGCTGTATTTGTAGATCTGAAATCAGCTTTCGATCTAGTTCCCTGTTCCAAGCTTTGGGGGGTACTTGCTGAAGCCGGGATGGCTCCGGAACTATTGACGCTACTCGTCCGTTTACATGAGAACAACTACGCTAGAATCAGGTGGGGTGCTCAGGGTGAGGTGATGGACACATTCCCAGTTGAGCGCGGGGTGCGGCAGGGGTGTGTCTTGGCACCAACACTGTTTTCCATCTATATTAAAGGCATTGTAAAACATCTAAACGCACGCCCACTGATGCACTGATTCTGGCGGCAGAGCATATGCCTGTTCTCATGTTTGCGGACGACACGCTCATAGTGTCCCGTTCACCTAGCGGGCTCCAGAAAGCAGTAAACGCCTTCGGAGATTTCTGCAAAGCACATGGGCTTGAGATAAATACATCTAAAACCAAGTTCATGTGCTTAAATCAGCGGAACACCTTTAGGGGCTCAATACATTTTAATGGTATCCCCCTAGAACAGGTGGAGGCATTCACATACCTGGGAATAAATCTTCAATGTAACATGAGTTGGAAGAACCATATCGATACGGCTGCCTTAAAGTTTCACCAACTGGCAGGAGTAGTGGCTCATAAATATAAAGCATCACAGACTAAGCCCATTACCCCCGCCCTTGAAATATATATTATGAAAGTGATTATTGCCACCCTATATGGATCGGAACTTTGGGGTTTCTCCAATCTAAAGCAATTAACACTAGCAGAAAACAGTTTCTTTCGAAGGTTGATTGGGGTCCCCCAAAGTACCCCTACTGTGGCATTGGCGTACGATCTAGGTAGGAAACATATCAAGGACCTGGCACGCCTACGACCGTTATTTTACTGGAGACGCCTTATGACCACCCCTGAACTTGTGCATTTTGCAACTGCCCTAAAGGATATCATTAGGGCAGACCGTTTTCATTCGATTGTGTGGCTAAAGGAAATAAAAGGGCTCCTTGGTAAGCTGGAATTAGACCATTTGTGGAATTCATCCAACGTTGAAAGTTTCCGTCAAAGGATACATTGAAGACTGTGTACTGGGAAATGGTATGGATGTCCACCCAATGTAAAGACTCTAACACAAACTTAACAGGACGCTATCTAAATTTTAAATCTGTACCATCTTGCAAGCTTTATTTGGACATCATCGAAAAACCATTTGACAGAAAACCGTATTTTCAGTTTAGAATCGGGACGCTACCTACAAAGGCGTTCACCAGAAATTGGTCGACAAACCAGGATGATAAATGTCCCTTCGGTAAAGATTTGTTGGAGACTGTGGCCCATATATTATTTGTCTGTCCCTTGTACGTTAAGCCCCGACGCAAATGGATAAATCCAGCTTGCAAAAATTTAGAAACACGCAGGTATTTAGAGGCGTTAAGAATATTAGAATCTGATTGTACCCCCTTTCTGGCAATTGCTGTGGCAAAATTCCTAGGTTGGTCATGGACCCTACGCACCCGCACTTTACAACAGCTAGATAATGCTCAATGAAACTATTGATATGGCTGATTGTATGACTTTATGTAGTCAATTTTTTAAATGACAGCATTGTGTTTAATTAGTTTTTTAACAAAAGGTGAAATGTTCTTATCTGTTTTGTAGTATTTACTGTGTAGGGAATATTGTAAGATTGCTTTTATGACTGCTGTCGAATAAAGTTTTAAAACCTGAATATTCTTTTATGAGATCAAATAATTTTTGGGTTGGTTTCTGGTTTGATCTAGTTGGTTTCTGAAGACATTTCCTTTACAAGTTCTGATGTTTTTGTAGTAATGATCTCAGGTGCTTGAGATGTTCAATAGACGGATCAGATATTCATTGTTGCTTGGCTAGTCTTATGTGATGTCTTTCTGTGTTGAGATTACCATTGTACCCTGGTTTGGAGATTTTGGTGCATATTCTTTTTAGTTGGAATTGATCAATTGAGCCAAGAACAGATTCCATGGAGCTAGTGTAGTGATTTGTAATATCAAGGACATCCAAGAGCTTTTCAGGGGGAGTCAAGATTTCCATATTTTGGGCTTGGATTGTTGTGCTGTGCTGTTTATCAGTGCTTCCATAATGAGGAATGTGATGAGATGGTGGTCAGTCCAATTGCATTTTAGGATAGATTCCATATAAATTGAGTTGGATTGTTCAACGATGAGATCTAATGTAGATACTTTGTTTGAGTGGGTTTGTAGCAGAAGTGAGCCAGGTTTAGGTCTGCAAGAAAGGTCTTAATGTGGTTGATTGCATGGTCATTCAGCTCATTCCAATGAAGAATGTCTCTGAGGAAGATTTGAGGGCAATGCTGATCAGCGTTTGTTCGAATGATTTCTATGATTTGTTCAATAAAATCTAGGTTGTCACCTGGAGGGTGGTATATCAAGTGTTGCTTGCAAAGGAATCTGTTGTATCAGATATCGAGAAAAAGGTATTTGCAGGTGGGTAAGACAGGGGATTGCGCATCTATGACTGATAGGTTTAGGCTGTGTATGCAAGCAATGCCTCCACGTTGTCTGTGTTGTCCATCTAGTCTGGTAACACATGGTTAGGGGGACTATAATGTCCATGACCAGTGCAGATGAGTCATTAAGCCAGGTTTCGGTTAGGATTAGGTTGGCAAGGTAATGTTCAAGGATCAGAGAGACAATATATCCAGCATGTTTTAAGGCAGATCCTCAGTTGATTAGGATGCATTTCAGTTGGGTTTGTGGGGAGCTGGGTTAGAGAGTTTGAGGTTAGGTTAGGTTTGCATTATACATATACCATGTAGATACATACAGATAGAACCAATCAAGGCTGTAGGAATAACATAGAATGGTCTCATCACATGAGCCTTGACTGCAATTGTTTCAGGAAGTCACTTTACATGATCTTTAACCCCATAGCATCATACAATTTGACATAAATGTTAAGAACTGCATATTAGCAGCTAAGTGTATGTGTTTTTTTATTTGACCTACATTTTAACTCAGGTACTGCCATGATACTCCAGGGGAAGCTTAGTGGCTGAGGGCCCGATTCACAGAATGAACTTAAGACTCAATCCTAAACTTACTACTATTTTGGTATTCACAGAATGCACTTACTACTTTTGGTATTCACAGAAGTTAGGAGTTTGTGTTAAGTTAGTCTTAAGACAAACTTAAGACAAATTTAAGACAGACTTAAGACAAAATCCTAACTTCTGTGAATACCAAAAGTAGTAAGTTCATTCTGTGAATACCAAAAGTAGTAAGTGCATTCTGTGAATACCAAAATAGTAGTACGTTTAGGATTGAGGCTTAAGTTCATTCTGTGAATCGGGCCCTCAGTAATCACCTGGCCACCTACATCCATCATGTGCTTAACACAATTATATGCAGATAAAGCCTAAAACACCTAGTCACAGCCATTGTACGTCCGGTATTTAATTGCACGGCCATTTTTACCATTAAATAAATTGGAATTCAGGTGCTACTCCTACATCCAACACCCACCTCCAGCCTCAAGAGCCTGGTACACACTCCCAAGCACAGAAAGAGGCTCCAATGCATGGTGCAATCTACTTGGGAGCAACCCAAGCCATTTACTGCCTAGTCTGCAGTAAATGCTCTGAATTCTGATGAGGCTCATGGAATCTCTTACTTTACCACATTTTGTTAACAGGATTAACTTGCCTGTTTAGTGTAATCCAATTAATGCTAATCTATTAATTTTCAGTATGACGTTGAAGTCAAATACATATTGTAATGTGTTTTACAACAATGGACAATTAATAACCTGAAAGTTAAAATTAACTTTCATTTGTTCATGCCATTCAGGCATAAAGAAACAAAAAGGCCACTTTGCTGATATATTTTTAAAGAACACGTTATATCACAAATAGAGTAATAGTTGCACTGTTCAGTCCTGTTCTACAGATTACATTTAACATTATGAACACTTCTCAGTGATGCTGCTTTATTCTACTGGTGACATCAAAAGCATATGTGGAACGAGCAAGTAGACCAAGTCAGCCTTGTTGGAAATTGTGGATGCTTAATACTACCCCACACATCTTCTTTGTTGCTTCTTAAAGGTGAAGGCTGGTTTCGATTCAGACTTTGGCCATTGGGTCAAATAAAGATAGCTGCAAAGCATGCATTAATCCACTGATCCACCATGTCTGGTATATTTTCATGCAATGACTGTACTTCTCAGCTGAAGCATTGTACTAATAATGGACTGCACCCTACTTCTTAAAATATATTTATTAACTAATTACTAGAATCTGACACCCATTTGTAGCACTTCAATTGATAAAAAAACACACAGATATTCGTAATCTCTATATATTTCTTATTAGCCATTCATTAAAACAGTAGACATCTATATTTTTTTAAAACAGCATTTCATGTTTTTGCAATTAATATACCTTTCATGAAATATCAGCACAGAGAAACTCTACCATGCCCTTCAGTCACCCTTCTACATAAGCTCCAGAGATTCAGGAACCCTCAGCTTGTCTTCTTTAAGGTCTAGATCCGGTGTCCGCTCGCCTCCCGAGGAGGAGAGCTTTGCTGTGTTATAGATACAGGGGGAAGAAACAGCTGCCATTTTAGGATCAGGCGTGCTGCCTCCTATATCCCTCTCACTCTCTCATGAAAACGAATTGGTCTCAACCAAGATAAAGCCATGATTCGTGATGGGCATCAGAAAGCTCGGACACCTTGAATGTTATTTAGATTGCCAAGATGGTGGGGTAGAAGCAGAGGGGCTTCCCCTTTCTCTGGAAGACGAGGCAAAATAATGAAAGGGCTGCAGGAGGGTGATGCACTACTCTGCTGAGTAGTCCTTGCCAGGAGTAAAGAAACTGAGCTGTGTTTAGAATGTGGGTACCATTTTGGGGTCAGGCGTCAGTCCCCCCTACTCACCAAGAGTACTACTAACTTACGTCTGAGTTGGGAGAGACCCACTTATTCGAACGGTGCTCCTGCTATCCAATGGGAGATGGTGAGTGAAGTGCTGGTGCGCCTGTCTCACCGGCGTGGACGGAGGTCTCACTTTTGCTCATCGGTGGCCATTTACTTTCGGTGCCCCGACCGTCCTGCTGTTAGTCACCGCAGTGAGTGGCCCTCAGTTGAAGATATGGACCGAGTGTTAGGGGTGTTGTTTGCTGGGTGATACGGAGGTCGGTGGCCTCAAGGTGCAGTTCTTTTGGCCCCGGGCAAGACCTCAGTGCTCGCCAGGCGCCATCGTTACCATCTTCGTAAGGGGGGACATCATGGCTCATATCTCCGCGATGCTAGATCGGAGAAGGGTGGTAAAGATCTACTGGTCTGCCAGCATTCCGGTTGCAAAATCGTTGTTCTGGGTGTGAAACCAGTGCGGCGGGATGCCGCTCGGGAAGCTGAAAGGAAGGTTTAACACGGGGCATCAGCTCTGAACGGGCGTGATGGGCTGACTCCTATCATAGGCAAATTGCCCACTCTAAAGCTTAAAATGAAAAGCAGAGGGAAGTGATAGGATGGTAGTTACAATAGTATATCATATCAAGGACAGTATTCCTACTGTTCTTTTCTTTTCATTTCCTCTGCCTTTCCTTCCCTTCCCTCCCCATTCTCTGAAGGTGCTCTCGAATGTGGTGGTAAAGACACTAGGAGGGTCAAAGAAATAGCATAAATTTACTCAGGATCACACACTTTACAAGCATGGCAGTGGATATTAATCAGTTTTTGTATGTTGCACATTGAACAGTTCAGTGTCTAAATGGGGGTCTTCTTTCTGTCTCTGTTATAGCTTTGCCTTCAGTTCTTAGAGCACTAGGTTGGAGGATGGTGGGAGTCTGAAGCCACATGAAAGCTTGACTCATTTTGAGCTCAAAGTCCCAGAAGCCCTCCAGCTGAGGCAGTGGCAGGTAATCTGCCTCGAGCCTGACTTCGAGTTTACGTTGCTCGTCCATTTCAGTAAAGCGAGTATCAATGAAACTTACCATCACAACATGTAGAGCATGTACAGCAACTACGCAAATATCACTCACACAAAAGGGCAACATGTACAGCAGCAGAGCAGGTCTACCTTACAAAACAGATGCAGGACAGGAGGTGATTAACACTGTAGGCGTTTCTTATAGAACTTGTACACACCACTAGCAGTGGTGAGCGTGCAGGTGCGCAACAGTACATCACATGCTCACAGCGGTGCTTTTTGCAGTAAAACAAAATGCTAAATCCTACTGCATAAAACTTTTAGAAGGGTGAACAATGTCACACATTGTGGGGGCTCCCACGGTTGCAGCTATACATGTGCATGCAACAATTCAGAGTAAGATAAATCAGAACCCTAAGCAGAGTGGTCCTGACAGTGCAGTCAGTTACTGCTATCAACATTACATTGGCGATCCAACCTATACCATACACGGATTCCAGGGATCTGCCCTGCAGGACTAATGGCCATATGAATCAACACATTTCCCCATAGACATAGAATGGGCAAAACCATTTGATACATCTGGCCCTAAGCTTCCGTTTGAAACATTTATTGTATTGTCTTTGTCTATGAAATGTATCTAACCCCGGACAGTTGTCAGTGGCTCTCCTCCAGCTAGGCTGCAGAGGTGTCGCAGTCGAAGCCAGCTCCATTCCTCTTGGACACAGACACGCAGAGACGTTCTCTCTGCCTATGGAATCGACCGCACATTTTCCCTAATGGAGCGTCACAAGCCCGGCACACACACTTGCAAAGCTCTGAAGAGACAATGCTGAGGGAAGTTTACTCTTCATGCAGTGATACATTATGCACCAACATGGGAGGTCATGTTTCTGCTGGTAAAGCTGAACGTGGAGGTACCTCATCTGAGAATAGCCGGTCTCAACACCCTCTGGCTGGTCCTTACACCACGTCTTGTTCAAGGCACTATTAGAAAGGTGTGCTGTGCAGGCATTTTATAGTGTTTCAGGTAGCATGGGGATGTAATTCCTGACACCTTGATACTAACAGAAAAAACACATGTGGTGGATGCGTTCCTCCCAAGGGCATCATTACACCAATGTTTTAGTTGAGTGCTTTGAGTAACATGTGCAATTAATTTAATGAGACAAGTTTCTTAATGAACAGCGAAACATTTGCTGCTTGTATATGAATACTCACATCTCATGTTTCTCGATTAATTTGTTAAGGAATCTTGATTCGTTGGGCACAGCAGTGGTTGAAATGAGGGGCACCCTTATAGGGTATTCTGTTCACAAATAGCAAATGTCCCAAGTAAGAGCTGGATGCTAATTAGATTTAATTTTTTCAAATTTTGATGGAGTAAGAGTATCTTCCCCTCTCCCCTTGGTCTGGACAGATCAATATATGATCCAATTTTTTCTTCAGATCCAGGCAAAAGGGGCCTCCCGGACCCCCCGAAATCAAATGAACCAGAGAAGAAGTAGGCCCTGGAAAAAATTCACGTTGGAATCCTTTAATATTATCTTTAATCAATTATGGGCCGATTCAGGCTATTTCCAGCAAGATCCTATGGAACTGCTGGATACGTTTAACACTATTTTTGAAAGAACTCTTGATATGATCATACCAGAGAAAAATACTACTGCGGCCGTCTGCCGATCTTCTGCCCCCAGGTACTCAGCTGATCTAAACAATGAAAAATCTCAATGCAAAGCGTTAGAACGACGCTGGAGGAGGATGAATAATAACTTAGATAAACAAGCTTTTAAATCCTCCCAATCGCACTATCATAAATCTATCAAAGAAGTGAGATGTTCTCACCTCCGTTCCCAAATAGAACAAGCAGAAAACTCAGCCAAGTCTCTTTTTAACATCGTTAAGGATTTCTCCTCTCCCCCGCATGTAGACAGACACTCCCCCAATCTCAATCATTTGTTGATTCAATAGCAACTTTTTTTCATGACAAAATAGCCGCAATGTATTCCAATTTTGCAACAGTAATTTCCACCATTTCGGACTCCATTCCATCCGAAGACAATTGCTAGATATCTACTACAGGCGGCCTAAATCAGTTCGCTGATATCTTGATTGAAGAGACTGAAAACCTACTACAGGCGGCGAAATCTGGTTCCCCAACAGATCTGTGCCCCCCAAGCACAATGGCCTTGCTCTCCCCTACATGTGCCCCAGCAATACAACTCATTCTTAACTCTTCCATCCATACGGGCTGTATTCCCTCCACCTGGAAGGAAACATATGTCCGCCCCATACTGAAGAAAACATCAGCAGATCCACAGGTGCTAGGGAATTACAGACCAATATCCCTGCTACCACTTCTGGGAAAAACACTTGAATCATTAAAGGGAGCAGACACCGCCACCCGGCTCCATGGTTTAATGACATATTAAAAACTGAAAAATCCAAATGTAAAGTGCTTGAGCGCAAATGGCGAAAAAACTACGCCCCTGACGCAAAAAGAAGATATCATGAAGCTAGGAATCTTTACCACACGGCCTGCGCCAAAGCACGAGCTGTATTCGTCTCGAATACTATCATGGAAGCCACTAATATACTGAAAACCTTAAATAAAGTAAAAGAACTGGCTGGCGCTCACACTACAGCTGCAGCGCCCCCATTAAATACTCAACAATGCCAGGCATTAGCAGGCTTTTTCACTGAAAAGATTGAGAAAATCATCCTAGGCATCAATGCCAACAATAAAGAACAACCCCCTTCCTCTGACTCAGAATACACACCCTCCTGTGCCAATATACTGGAATCCTGGCCTGCCTTCTCAGTAGACAAGCTGAAAGTGACTCTTAAGACCATCAAGTCCGGCTCCCCCAGGGACCCTATACCAATCAAAATCATTAAGCAACTTGACGATCGCTCCTTGGAAATCATTGCTAACCTTCTGAATTCCTCTCTTGACCTTGCCATTGTCCCAGCCCTATGGAAACATGCCATGGTAACGCCTCTTCTAAAAAAAACTACAGCAAACCCGGAAATTCCTGCCAACTACAGACCCATATCCCTGCTCCCTGCCTTCTCCAAATGTCTGGAGAGACACGTGCACTCAGTCCTATCCACTTTTGCAGAAGAAAATTCACTTCTGCACCCCTCGCAGTCGGGCTTCCGGGCCGGTTTCTCCACAGAAACCACCCTGCTTGGAGTTACGGAACACATTCGAAAGCTCCTTGACCAAGGTCAGACGGTCGCGCTCGTGCTGTTAGATCTGAGCGCGGCCTTCGACACCATATCCCACGATACTCTCATCAAGGAACTGCATAAAAATGGTGTACGCGGAAAGGCCCTTGAATGGATCCGTTCTTTCCTGGCGGATCGAACCTTCCAAATTCCTTCCTCACGAGCCTGTTCTGATACCCTGTCGGCACCCCATGGAGTGCCACAGGGGTCTATACTTAGTCCACTATTCTTTAATTTATACCTTAGACCCCTGGCTGACCTTGTTGAAAAATCCGGACTCACCCTTATGACCTACGCCGACGACTCCCAAATCATTTTTTCTCTATCCGAATCCTGTCCAAATTCCCCATCTCTACTTAAAGCAGGTCTCCAAAACACCCTGAATTGGATGACGAGAAACCAATTAAAACTCAACGGTGACAAGACAGAGATTCTGGTCCTGGGAAAACATCGAGATTTGTGGAATCCCTCACACTGGCCTGATCAGATGGGCGCCTTTCCTACCCCGGTGACCCATGTTCGCAATCTGGGAGTCATCCTGGACAGTTCCCTTTCCATGAATCAACAGGCCAGCAAAGTTACTGGTCTATGCCTCACCATAGTTAAATGGTTGAGGAAAATCCTCTGGATGCTGCCCCTTTCCACGCAAAAGACCGTAGTCAATGCCCTCATAACATCGCGGCTTGACTACGGCAATATTCTGTATTGGGCGCTAACAAATCGGTAGTCGGCCGACTACAATTGGTCCAGAACGCAGCAGTCCGTCTGCTGTGCAAAATCCCTAAAAACTCCGGAGTCTCAAGCTACCGCCGGGAACTCGATTGGCTCAGGGTTGAAAACAGAATCCGCTTTAAAGCCCTGAACTATATGTTCAGAATTAAAGCCGGTACGGCACCTAAATACCTTCTAGCTCTAGCCCACCCCTACACTCCCAAGCGTAACCTTCATTCGCAATCGGCTGCCAACTTCTGTGTGCCCAGATTTAAATTGGCAAGAGTAGGTGGCAGATCTTTCGCTCATCTGGGACCATCCCTCTGGAACGCACTCCCTCCCTTCATCCGAAAGGAGGAAAATTATGCCAGGTTCAGAAGGCATGTCAAGACCTGGCTATTTGAACAATAATCTGAATAGCCAAAACCCTTCTCCTGACTTTCTACCTAGCTGTGTCTAGGCGCCGGGAAACCCTTGTTGGGTAGCTGTTGCGCCCTATAAATTGAAAAAAGAAATAAATAAATAATCATCTATAAATAAACAACTCAGCCAGTACCTGGAACGAAACAACTTCCTGCATTCATCTCAGTCCGGCTTTCGCCCCGTTTACAGCACAGAAACAGCCATTTGGCTGTTATGGATTCCTTACGTCTTACGCTCAATGCAGGCGGTTCTATGATTCTGATTTTATTAGATCTTTCGGAGGCTTTTAGGGCCAGATGTATCAAAGGGTTTTGCCCATTCTATGTCTATGGGGAAATGTGTTGATACATATTGCCCTTAATACTATATCCCATCAATTGCTGGCCGATAGACTACAGGATTGTGGCATCAGAGGCATGGCCCTGAAATGTTTAAAAAACTTCCCTACCGATGGATGCCAAACCACCATGCTAGGTACTTTCACATCGGAAACATTTCAGCTAGAGAAAGGCGTCCCTCAGGGCTCGTGCTTGAGCCCAACGCTCTTTAATGTTTATATGGCCCCCTTGGTGAAGATTGTGCAACCCTTCGGCTTTGAGATTGCATCTTACTCCGATGATACACAATTGTTATCCTCGGTTGGCTCTAACCATGTGGATGAGAAATCCCGGTTCTCAAGAGGAATGTTGGCTATCTCGGAGAGGATGTGGGAAAGATGCCTCCAGCTCAACCCTGGGAAAACTGAGCTGATGCTCCTAGGTAAAGCCACCCACTACTGGTCAGCCGATTGGTGGCCAGTAGAGTTGGGCAAGGCCCCTACTCCCTCCTCATCAGTAAAATCTTTGGGTATTCAACTGGATGATAAACTTTCTATGAAAGACAACATCAAATCCATTAGAGGGTCCTGCTACTCCAGCCTTCGGCTGTTACGAAAAACGATTCCCCATCTTCCTTTAGATCATTGCAGAACAGTCGTCCAGGCTTTGGTTATGAGCAAACTCGATTACGGGAATGCACTATTGGCCTAAGTTGGAGACACAGCGTTATCCAAATTCAGGTCATACAAAATACTGCAGCCAGGATGGTCTTGAACCGCCCCCCAGGATCTTCATCCCTCCCCTTACTTAAAGAACTTCACTGGCTTCCATTGAAAAAGAGAGTACTTTTTAAGACCTGTTGTCTTTCATTCAAGGCTCTCAAAGGGGAAGGCCCCTGTTACCTACAAGAGAAGTTACACAAGAACCGTAGATCCAACACTTTGGCCCTCCTTAGGGTCCCTCGAATTCGCCTGAGTCGCTCAGGTGGTAGGGCTTTCTCATATGTGGCCCCCAAATATTGAACGCGTTACCGGAGGGTTTCCGTAAGTCAACATCTCTCCAACCCTTCCGGATATTATTGAAAACTTTTCTGTTCTAAAGCCTCTTTTTTGCCTATGAATCTACTTCCTTCCCTCCAGAAGGTCCCCCACAGGTACAAGCGCTGAGATGCCCCTGGGTGATTCACACGCTATACAAAAAGCCAATAACATAACATAACATAATAATGGAGTCTTCTCCTGTGACGCATACTTGTAATGTGAGGACGGTATTGACCTAAAGGCAGTGCTCTTTCCTATTGACTCTTTCTCCTATATAAAGGCCACCTATGTCTATGAGTCTTAAACATCTAACCACAGATTCAAAACAGGAGTTACTGTTAGATAACTAAGTGGAACTAAGGGGTTATCAGACGGAAAGCAATGCACCCATAACTTTACACTACATGCATTACTAGGCACATTAACTGAAATGGAAACAGTATAGGTAGAAACAAAAATAACTCGAAATACTTTGTTTGCAAAGACCTGTGAGCAAACAGAGCAAAGTAATTCACTGGAATATTACTTACTTCAGCTAAAAAAATGACAAAGACATCAGTATAAAAAAGCCATATTTTGGAGGAAAAATAATAAAGATCTCACAGCCCAAAAAGAACTGCCCGAAAAAGTATCCAAAAATTATGTAGATACAAGAAAGGTTGCCTGAAAAATTAAAATTCAAGGAAAAACCCACCAAAAGATAGAGTAGGGCTATCCAGTAATATGTTCTTAAGAAAGCTGCAAAGCCACTGAATGTAGAACAACTCTATTTCTCCTCTGATGACCTCAAAATCGGTATGCATCATTTGTAACAGTGATCTTTGGCTTCAGGGATATAATGAACAGCATTTCTCCTATCCTTTAACTCTCACCTGTGAGCATGGAATGGGGTGCAGGTTTCGCAAGTATATTACTACAACAAACAAAACCAATAACTAATAAAACAGAGCAATTTGTTAACCAAAGTAGTAATAATTTGGTCCATTAACCCAATACAAAACTAGTGCACTTCAAACAGACCCTTGAAACATGAATAATATTTCAAAGATAATTCAGTATTCTGCCCATCATATCATGTTCTAGTTGGACATGCCTTCTGAGAAAGCCACACAGTAGACCCATTAAGAGGGCATTGTCTTAGTCTAGTCAAGAAAGGATCAGATCAGCTGTAATTGAAGGGTTGAGGGTAGCATAACTATTGTGTAATGTGCTATACGCTGTTACCTGTGAATCTAATTTTGAAATCAAATCAAATCAAATCATCGGCATTTGTATAGCGCGCTACTCACCGGGGAGGGTCTCAAGGCGCTGGGCGGGAGGGTAAGTTACTGCTCAAATAGCCAGGTCTTGAGGAGCATCCTGAAGGATAGATGATCCTGGGTCAGCCAGAGGTGGGTCGGGAGGGAGTTCCATGTCTTGGCTGCCAAGCAGGTGAAGGATCTTCCCCGGCGGTGGCTTTGCGGAAGCGTGGTACGGCGGCGAGGGCGAGGCTGGCCGATCGTAGCTGGCGGGTGGGCGCGTAGAAGGTCAGGCGGTTGTTAAGGTACTTGGGTCCCAGGTCGTGGAGGGCCTTGTGTGCGTGGGTGAGAAGTCGGAACGTGATCCTCTTGCTAACGGGGAGCCAGTGCAGGTCTCTCAGGTGGCTGGAGATGTGGCTGTGTCGGGGGATGTCCAGGACGAGGCGTGCGGAGGCGTTCTGGATGCGCTGGAGTCTTTTCTGAAGTGTGGCTGTGGTTCCAGCGTAGAGGGTGTTTCCTTAGTCTAGCCGGCTGGTGACGAGTGCCTGGGTGATAGTCTTCCTGGTTTCGGTGGGGATACATCAGAAGATTTTGTGGAGCATGCGCAGGGTGTTGAAGCATGACGATGAGACGGCGTTGACTTGTCTGGTCATCGAGACGGAGGAGTCCAGGATGAAGCCCAGGTTGCGTGCGTGGTCCGTTGGTATGGGAGTGGTGCCCAGGGCAGCGAGCCACCAGCAGTCATCCCAGGCGGAGGGCGATGATCCCAGAATGAGGTTTTTCGTCTTGTCTGAATTCAGTTTCAGGCGACTGTTCTTCATCCATGCGGCGACGTCTTTCATCCCTTCGTATAGGCTGGTTCTGGCGGTGGCGGAGTCGTTGGTGAGGGAGAGGATCAGTTGGGTGTCATCGGCATAGGAGATGATGTTGAGGTTGTGTTTGCGTGCGATGGCTGTGAGAGGGCTCATGTAGACGTTGAAGACGGTTGGGCTGAGTGATGATTCTTGTGGTACGCCGCAGATACCTTTGGTGGTCTCGGATCTGAACGGGAGAGGCGGACTCTCTGGGTTCTTTCCGGCGAGGAACGAGATGATCCATTCCAGTGCCTTTTCTTGGATTCCGATGTTTTTGGGTTGGTTTATGGCTTGATCTAGTTGGTTTCTGAAGACATTTCCTTTACAAGATCTGATGTTTTTGTAGTAATTGTCCCTTAATGATCTCAGGTGCTTGAGATGTTCAATAGACGGATCAGATATTCATTGTTGCTTGGCTATTCTTATGTGATGTCTTTCTGTGTTGAGATTACCATTGTACCCTGGTTTGGAGATTTTGGTGCATATTCTTTTTAGTGGGAACTGAGCAATTGAGCCAAGAACAGATTCCATGAACCTAGTGTAGTGATTTGTTAAATCAAGGACATCCGAGAGCTCTTCAGGGGGAGTCAAGATTTCCATATTTTGGACTTGGCTTATTGAGCTGTGCTGTTTATCAGTGCTTCCATAATGAGGAATGTGATGAGATGGTGGTCAGTCCAATTGCGTTTTAGGATAGATTCCATATAAATTGAGTTGGATTGTTTAATGATGAGATCTAATGTAGATACTTTGTTTGAGTGGGTTTGTAGCAGAAGTGAGCCAGGTTTAGGTCTGCAAGAAAGGTCTTGATGTGGTTGATTAAAGGATCATTCAGGTCATTCCAATGAAGAATGTCTTTGAGGAAGATTTGAGGGCAATGCTGATCAGCGTTTGTTCAAATGATTTCTATGATTTGTTCAATAAAATCTAGGTTGTCACCTGGAGGGTGGTATATCATGTGTTGCTTGCAAAGGGATCTGTTGTTGCGTCAGATATCGAGAAAAAAGTATTTGCAGGTGGGTAAGACAGGAGATTGCGCATCTATGACTGATAGGTTTAGTCTGTGTATGCAAGCAATGCCCTCCACGTTGTCTGTGTGGTCCATCTAGTCTGGTAACACATAGTTAGGGGGACTAGAATGTCCATGACCAGTGCAGATGAGTCATTAAGCCAGGTTTCGGTTAAGATTAGGTTGGCAAGGTAATGTTCAAGGATCAGAGCGACAATATATCCAGCATGTTTTAAGGCAGATCCTCAGTTGATTAGGGTGCATTTCAGTTGGGTTTGTGGGGAGCTGGGTTAGAGAGTTTGAGGTTAGGTTAGGTTTGCATTATACATATACCATGTAGATACAGACAGATAGAACCAATCAAGGCTGTAGGAATAACATGAGCCTTGACTGCAATTGTTTCAGGAAGTCACTTTACAAGATCTTTAACCTCATAGCATCATACAATTTGACATAATTGTTAAGAACTGCATATTAGCAGCTAAGTGTATGTGTTTTTTTTATTTGACCTACATTTTAACTCAGGTACTGCCATTATACTCCAGGGGAAGCTTAGTGGCTCAGTAATCACCTGGCCACATACATCCATCATGTGCCTAACACAATTATATGCAGATAAAGCCTAAAACACCTAGTCACAGCCATTGTATGTCCGGTATTTAATTGCACAGCCATTTTTACCATTAATACATTGGAATTCAGGTGCTACTCCTATATCCAACACCCACCTCAAGCCTCAGGAGCCTGGTTCACACTTCCAAGCACAGAAAAAGGCTCCAATGCATGGTGCAATCTTCTTGGGAGCAACCCAAGCCATTTACTGCCTAGTCTGCAGTAAATGCTCTGAATTCTGATGAGGCTCATGGGATCTCTTACTTTACCACATTTCGTTAACAGGATTAACTTGCATGTTTAGTGTATTCCAATTAATCCCAATCTATTAATTTTCAGTATGACGTTGAAGTCACATACATATTGAAATGTGTTTTACAACATTGGACAATTAATAACCTGACAGTTAAAATTAACTTTCATTTGTTCATGCCATTCAGGCATAAAGAAACAAAAAGTCCACATTGATGATATATATTTAAGGACCAACTCAAGTCACAAATAGAGTAATAGAAGCACTCTTCAGTCCTGTTCTACAGATTACATTTAACATTATAAACACTTCTCAGTGATGCTGCTTTATTCTACTGGTGACATCAAAAGCATATGTGGAACGAGCAAGTAGACCAAGTCAGCCTTGTTGGAAATTGTGGATGCTTAATACTACCCCACACATCTTCTTTGTTGCTTCTTATAGGTGAAGGCTGGTTTCGATTCAGACTTTGGCCATGGGGTCATATAAAGATAGCTGCAAAGCATGCCTTAATCCACTGATCCACCATGTCTGGTATATATTCATGCAATGACTGTACTTCTCAGCGGAAGTATTGTACTAATAATGGACTGTGCCCTACTTCTTAAAATAAATTTATTAACTAATTACTAGAATCTGACACTCATTTGTAGCACATCAATTGATAAAAAAAAGCACACAGATATTCCTAACCTCTATATATTTCTTATTCGCCATTCATCAAAACAGTAGATATCTATATTTTTTTAAAAACAGCATTACATGTTTTTGCAATTAATATACCTTTCATGAAATATCAGCACAGAGAAACTCTACCATGCCCTTCAGTCACCCTTCTACATAAGCTCCAGAGATTCAGGAACCCTCAGCTTGTCTTCTTTAAGGCCCAGAGCCGGTGTCTGCTTGCCTCCCGAGGAGGAGAGTTTTGCTGTGTTATAGATACAGGGGGAAGAAACAGCCGCCATTTCAGGATCAGGCGTGCTGCCTCCTATATCCCTCTCACTCTCTCAGGAAAACTAATTGGTCTCAACCAAGATAAAGCCATGATTCGTGATGGGCAACAGAAAGCTCGGACACCTTGAATTTGATTTAGATTGCCAAGATGGTGGGGTCGAAGCAGAGGGACTTCCCCTTACCAGGGGCGGCTCTAGGCTCATGGCGGCCCTGGACAGGGAGCGTAGGTAAGGGCCCCGGAAGAGGGGGTCCGGGTGGGGCGGAGCATGGAGGCCAGTGAAGAGGGGATGTGGGGGGTCAAGGTGTTTGGAAGTAGAACAGAGCCGGAGGCCGCCAAATCCCTGCCAGGGGCTGCCACACAAATATGTATCCATCCTCGGAGGATTATTATATTAAGAATATATATTGGCGTTGTGGCCCCTGGGGTTAGGCGGCCCTGTGCATGCGCACAGCTTGAACATGCCTAAGACCGCCCCTGTCCTTACTCTGGAAGACGAGGCAAAATAATGAAAGGGCTGCAGTAGGGTGATCCACTACTCTGCTGAGTAGTCCTTGACAGGAGTAAAGAGTCTGAGCTGTGTTTAGAATGCGGGTACCATTTTGGGGTCAGGCGTCAGTCCCCCCTGCTCACCAGGAGTACTACTGAATTACGTCTGAGTTGGGAGAGACCCACTTATTCAAACGGTGCTCTTGCTCTCCAATGGGAGATGGTGAGTGAAGTGGTAGTTCGCGTGTCTCACCGGCGTGGACGGACGGAGGTCTCACTTTTGCTCATCAGTGGCCATTTACTTTCGGTGCCCGACCGTCCTACTGTTAGTCACCGCAGTGAGTGGCCCTCAGTTCAAGATGTGGGCCGAGTGGTAGGGGTGTTGTTTGCTGGGTGATACGGAGGTCGGTGGCCTCAAGGTGCATTTCGTTCAGCCCCGGGCAAGACCTCAGTGCTCACCAGGGGCCATCTTTAGCATCTTCATAAGTGGGGACATCATGGCTCATATCGCCGCGATGCTAGATCGGAGAAGGGTGGTAAAGATCTACTGGTGTGCCAGCATTCCGGCTGCAAAATCGTTGTTCTGGGTGTGAAACCAGGGCGGCCGATGCCGCTCGGGAAGCTGAAAGGAAGGTTTAACACGGGGCATCAGCTCTGAGCGGCCGTGATGGGCTGCCTCCTCCCATAGGAAAAGTGCCCACTCTAAAGCTTAAAATGAAAAGCAGAGGAAAGTGTTAGGATGGTGGTTACAATAGTATATCATATCAAGGATAGTATTCCTACTGTTCTTTTCTTTTCATTTCCTCTGCCTTTCATTCACTTCCCTCCCCATTCTCTGAAGGTGCTCTCAAATGTGGTGATAAAGACACAAGGAGGGTCAATGATATAGCATAAATTTACTCAGGATCACACACTTTACAAGCATGGTAGTGGAGATTAATCAGTTTTTTATGTTGCACATTGAACAGTTCAGTGCCTAAATGGGTATCTTCTTTCTTTCTCCAACAGTTAAAGCTTTGCCTTCAGTTCTTAGTGCACTAGGTTGGAGGATGGTGGTAGTCTGAAGCCACTAGGAAAATTGACTAGTTTTGAGCTAGAAGTCCCAGAAGAGCTCAAGCTGAGGCAGTGGCAGGTAATCTGCCTCGAGCCTGACTTCGAGTTTGCGTTGCTTGTCCATTTCAGTAAAGCGAGTATCAATGAAACTTACCATCACAACATGTATGGCATGTACAACAACTATGCAAATATCACTCACACAAAAGGCCAACATGTACAGCAGCAGAACAGGTCGACCTTACAAAACAGATGCAGGACAGGAGGTGATTAACACTTTAAGCGTTTCTTATAGAACTTGTACACACCATTAGCAGTGGTGAGCGTGCAGGTGCACAACAGTACATCACATGCTCACAGCTGTGCTTTTTGCAGTAAAAAAAGATGCTAAATCCTACTGCATAAAACTTTTAGAAGGGTGAACAATGTCACACATTGTGGGGGATCCCACGGTTGCAGCTATACATGTGCATGCAACAATTCTGAGTAAGATAAATCAGAACCCAAAGCAGAGTGGTCCTGACAGTGCAGTCAGTTACTGCTATCAACATTACATTGGCGATCCAACCTATACCATACACGGATTCCAGGGATCTGCCCAGCAGGACTAAGGGCCATATGTATCAACACATTTCCCCATAGACATAGAATGGGCAAAATCCTAGATACATCTGGCCCTAACCTTCCATTTGAAACATTTATTGTATTGTCTTTGTCTATGAAATGTATCTGACCCCGGACAGTTGTCAGTGGCTCTCCTCCAGCTAGGCTGCAGAGGTGAAAGAAATGCAAATCTTACCCCTGGTCTGGGAAAAGCTACCTTCAGTCGCAGTCGAAGCCAGCTCCATTCCTCATGGACACAGACACACAGAGACGTTCTCTCTGCCTATAGAATCGACTGCACATTTTCCCTAATGGAGCGTCACAAGCCCGGCACACACACTTGCAAAGCTAAGAAGAGACAATGCTGAGGGAAGTTTACTCTTCATACCGTGTTACATTATGCACCAACATGCGAGGTCATGTTTCTGCTGGTAAAGCTGAACATGGAGTTACCTCATCTGAGAATAGCCGGTCTCAACACCCTCTGGCTGGTCCTTACACCACGTCTTGTTAATGGCACTATTAGACAGGTGTGCTGTGCAGGCATTTTATAGTGTCTCAGGTACCATGGGGATGTAATTCCTGCACCTTGATACTAACAGAAAAACCACATGTGGTGGATGCGTTCCTCCCAAGGGCATCATTACACCAGTGTTTTAGTTGAGGGCTTTGAGTAACATGTGCAATTCATTTAATGAGACAGGTTTCTTAATGAACAGCGAAAAATTTTCTGGTTGTATTTGAATACTCACATCTCATGTTTCTCGATTAATTCGTTAAGGAATCTTGATTCGTTGGGCACAGCAGTGGTTGAAATGTGGGGCACCCTTCTAGGGTATTCTGTTCACAAATAGCAAATGTCCCAAGTAAGAGCTGGATGCTAATTAGATTTTATTTTTTCTAATTTTGATGGAGTAAGAGTATCTTCCCCTCTCCCCTTGGTCTGGACAGATCATTATACGATCCAATTTTTTCTTCAGATCCAGGCAAAAGGGGCCTCCCGGACCCCCCAAAATGAAATGAACCAGAGAAGAAGTAGGCCCTGGAAAAAACTCACGTTGGAATCCTTTAATATTATCTTTAATCAATTATAGGCCGATTCAGGCTATTTCCAGCAAGATCCTATGGAACTGCTGGATACGTTTAACACTATTTTTGAAAGGACTCTTGATATGATCATACCAGAGAAAAATACTACTGCGGCCGCCTGGCGATCTTCTGCCCCCTGGTACTCAGGTGATCTAAACAATGAGAAATCTCGATGCAAATAATAACTTAGATAAACAAGCTTTTAAATCCTCCCAATCGCACTATCATAAATCTATGAAAGAAACGAGATGTTCTCACCTCCGTACTCAAATAGAACAAGCAGAAAACTCAGCCAAGACTCTTTTTAAAATCGTTAAGGATTTCTCCTCTCCCCCCCATGTAGACAGACACTCCCTCAATGTCAATCATTGGTTGATTCAATAGCAAATTTTTTTCATGACAAAATAGCCGCAATTTATTCCAATATAGCAACGGTAATTTCCACCATTTCGGACTCCATTCCATCCGGAGACAATTGCCAGATATCTACTACAGGCGGCCTAAATCAGTTCGCTGATATCTCGATTGAAGAGACTGAAAGCCTACTTCGGCCGGCGAAATCTGGTACCCCAACAGATCTGTGCCCCCCAAGCACAATAGCTTTGCTCTCCCCTACATGTTCCCCAGCAATACAACTCATTCTTAACTCTTCCATCCATACGGACTGTATTTCCTCCACCTGGAAGGAAGCATATGTCCGCCCCATACTGAAGAAAACATCAGCAGATCCACAGGTGCTAGGGAATTACAAACCAATATCCCTGCTTCCACTTCTGGGAAAAACACTTGAATCATCTATAAATAAACAACTCAGCCAGTACCTGGAACGAAACAACTTCCTGGATCCATCTCAGCCCAGCTTTCGCCCCGGTTACAGCACAGAAACAGCCATTTGGCTTTTATGGATTCCTTACGTCTTACGCTCGATGCAGACGGTTCTATGATTCTGATTTTATTAGATCTTTCGACGGCTTTTAGGGCCAGATGTATCAAAGGGTTTTGCCCATTCTATGTCTATGGGGAAATGTGTTTATACATATGGCCCTTAATACTATCCCATCAATTGCTGGCCGATAAACTACAGGATTGTGGCATTGGAGGCATGGCCCTGAAATGGCTAAACCACCATGGTAGGTACTTTCACATCGGAAAAATTTCAGCTAGAGAAAGGCGTCCCACAGGGCTCGTGCTTGAGCCCAACGCTCTTTAATGTTTATATGGCCCCTTTGGTGAAGATTGTGCAACCCTTTGGCTTTGAGATTGTATCATACTCCGATGATACACAATTGTTATTCCCGGTTGGCTCTAACCATGTGGATGAGAAATCCCGGTTCTCAAGAGGAATGTTGGCTATCTCGGAGTGGATGCGGGAAAGATGCCTCCAGCTCAACCCTGGGAAAACGGAGCTGATGCTCCTAGGTAAAGCCACCCACTACTGGTCAGCCGATTTGTGGCCAGTAGAGTTGGGCAAGGCCCCTACTCCCTCCTCATCAGTAAAATCTTTGGGTATTCAACTGGATGATAAACTTTCAATGAAAGACAACATCAAATCCATTACAGGGTCCTGCTACTACAGCATTAGGCTGTTACGAAAAACAATCCCCTATCTTCCTTTAGATCATCGGAGAACAGTCGTCCAGGCTTTGGTTATGAGCAAACTCGATTACGGGAATGCACTATTGGCTGAAGTAGGAGACACAGCGTTAGCCAAATTACAGGTCATACAAAATACTGCTGCCAGGATGGTCTTTAACCGCCCCCCAGGATCTCCATCCCTCCCCTTACTTAGAGAACTTCACTGGCTCCCAGTGAAAAAGAGAGTCCTTTTTAAGACCTGTTGTCTTTCATTCAAGGCTCTCAAAGGGGAAGGCCCCTGTTACCTACAAGAGAAGTTACACAAGTACGTGCCGGAATGGAACCATAGATCCAACACTTTGGCCCTCCTTAGGGTCCCTCGAATTCGCCTGAGCTGCTCAGGTGGTAGGGCTTTCTGATATGTGGCCCCCAAATATTGGAACGCGTTACCAGAGGGTTTCCGTAAGTCAACATCTCTCCAACCCTTCCGGAGTTTATTGAAAACTTTTCTGTTCTAAAGCCTCTTTTTTGCCTATGAATCTACTTCCTTCCCTCCAGAAGTTCCCCCACAGGTACAAGCGCTGAGATGCCCCCGGGTGATTCACGCGCTATACAAAAAGCCAATAACATAACATAACAATGGACTCTTCTCCAGTAACACATACTTGTAATGTGAGGACGGTATTGACCTAAAGGCAGTGCTCTTTCCTATTGACTCTTGCCCCTATATAAAGGCCACCTATGTCTATGAGTCTTAAACATCTAACCACAGATTCAAAACAGGAGTTACTGTTAGATAACTAAGTGGAACTAAGGGGTTATCAGACCGAAACCAATGCACCTGTAACTTTACACTACATACATTACTAGGCACATTAACTGAAATGGAAACAGTATAGGTAGAAACAAAAATAACTCGAAATACTTTGTTTGCAGAGACCTGTGATCAAACATAGCAAAATAATTCACTGGAATATTACTTACTTCAGCTAAAAAAATGACAAAGACATCAGTATAAAAAAGCCATATTTTGGAGGAAAAATAATAAAGATCTCACAGCCCAAAAAGAACTGCCCGAAAATGTATCCAAAAATGATGTAGATACAAGAAAGGTTGCCCGAAAAATTTAAATTCAAGGAAAAACCCACCAAAAGATAGAGTAGGTCTATCCAGGAATATGTTCCTAAGAAAGCTCCAAATCCCCTGAATGTAGAACAACTCTATTTCTCCTCTGATGACCTCAAAATAGGTATGCATCATTTGTAACAGTGATCTTTGCCTTCAGGGATATAATGAACAGCATTTCTCCTATCCGTTAACTCTCACCTGTGGTCATGTGATGGGTGCAGGTTTCACAAGTATATTACTACAACACACAAAACCAATAACTAATAAAACAGAGCAATTTGTTAACCAAAGTAGGAATAATTTGGTCCATTAACCCAATACAAAACTAGTGCAACTTCAAACAGACCCCTGAAACATGAATAATATTTCAAAGATAATTCAGTATTCTGCCCGTCATATCATGTTCTAGTTGTAAATGCCTTCTGAGAAAGACACAGAGAAGACCCATTAGGAGGGCATTGTCTTAGTCTAGTCAAGAAAGGATCAGAGCAGCTGTAATTGAAGGGTTGAGGGTAGCATAACTATTGTGTAATGTGCTATATGCTGTTACCTCTGAATCTAACTTTGAAATCAAATCAGCGGCATTTGTATAGCACGCTACTCACCGGGGAGGGTCTCAAGGCGCCTGGGGGGGAGGGTAAGTTACTGCTCGAATAGCCAGGTCTTGAGGAACTTCCTGAAGAAGAGATTATCCCGGGTCAGCCAGAGGTGGGTCGGGAGGGAGTTTCATGTCTTGGCTGCCAGGTAGGAGAAGGATCTTTCCCCGGCAGTGGCTTTGCGGATGCGTAGTACGGCGGCGAGGGCGAGGCTGGCCGATCATAGCTGGCGGATGGGCGCATAGAAGGTCAGGCGGTTGTTGAGGTACTTGGGGCCCAGGTCGTGGAGGGCCTTGTGTGCGTGGGTGAGGAGTCTGAACGTGATCCTCTTGCTGACGGAGAGCCAGTGCAGGTCTCTCAGGTGGCTGGAGATGTGGCTGTGTCGGGTATGTCCAGGACGAGTCGTGCAGAGGTGTTCTGGATGCGCTGGAGTCTTTTCTGAAGTTTGGCTGTGGTTCCGGCATAGAGTGTGTTTCCGTAGTCTAGCCGGCTCGTGACGAGTGCCTGGGTGATAGTCTTCCTGGTTTCGGTGGGGATCCATCGGAAGATTTTGTGGAGCATGCGCAGGGTGTTGAAGCATGATGAAGAGACGGCGTTGACTTGTCTGGTCATCGGAGGGAGGAGTCCAGGATGAAGCCCAGGTTGCGTGCGTGGTCCGTTGGTATGGGAGTGGTGCCCAGTGCAGGGGGCCACCAGCAGTCGTCCCAGGCGTAGGGCGATGATCCCAGGATGAGGATTTCCATCTTGTCTGAGTTCAGTTTCAGGCAGCTGTTCTTCATCCATCCGGCGACGTCTTTCATCCCTTTGTGTAGGCTGGTTCTGTCGGTGGTGGTGTCGTTGGTGAGGGAGAGGATCAGTTGGGTGTCGTCGGCGTAGGAGATGATGTTGAGGTTGTGTTTGCGTGCCATGCCTGTGAGAGGGCTCATGTAGACGTTGAAGAGGGTTGGGCTGAGTGATGATCCTTGTGGTATGCCGCAGATGACTTTGGTGGTTTAGGATCTGAACGGGGGGGGCGGACTCACTGGGTTCTTCCGGCGAGGAACGAGATGATCCATTCCAGTGCCTTTTCTTGGATTCCGATGTTGTTGAGGCGCTGTACTAGGGTGCGGTGGCATACAGTGTCGAACGCTGCAGAGAGGCCAGGAGGATGAGGGCCGCTGTTTCCCCGTTGTCGAGCAGGGATCTGATGTCGTCAGTGGCAGCGTTGAGGACGTTCTCGGTGCTGTGGTTGGCTCGGAAGCCAGACTGCGAGGGGTCGAGGGATCCGTTCATCTCGATGAAGGCGGCAAGCTCTCTGACGGTCTTCTCGATGACTTTGGCAGGGAAAGGAAGGAGCGAGATGGGGCGGTAGTTCTTGAGGTCGGTGGGGTCCGCTGTTGGTTTCTTCAGGAGGGCGCTGACCCAGGCGTGCTTCCAGATCTCCAGGAAGGTGGCGGTGTTGAAGGAGGTGTTGATGATGTCCCAGAGTTGGGGTGTGATGATGGAGTCGGCCTTGTTGAAAACGTGGTGGGGCAGGGGTCGGTTGGGGATCCGGTGTGTATGGTGTTCATCGTGCGGGTGGTGTCTTCGGTGCTGACCGGGGTCCAGGTTCTGATGGTGGTGGTGGGGGGCGTTGGTACGGTGGTTGGGTGCACGGTTGGTGTGCCGAAGCTGTTGTGAATGTCTGCGAGATTGCGGTGGAAGAACGAGGCGAGAGAGTGGCAGAGGTCTTGTGAGGGAGTGATGTTGTTGTTTCCCGCGCTGGGGTTGGAGAACTCTTTGACGATGCTGAAGAGTTCCTTGCTGTTGTGGGCGTTGTTGTCCAGTCGTCGATCTTTGAATGCTGTCTTCTTGGTGGTGTGGATCAGCTGGTGGTGTTTGCAGTTGGCGTGCTTGAGGGCCGTCATGTTGTCTGTGGTCTGGCCGTGGCGTCAGGTTTTCTCGAGGGTGCGGAAGTTCTTCATGGAGATCTTCAGTTCATCAGAGAACCAGGGGGCTTTCTTGTCTTCGAGTCTGCTGGGAGGGTTCTTCAGTGGTGCGAGGTCATCTGCGCAGTTGGTGAGCCACTGTGTGAGGTTGTTGGCTGCTTCGTTGGGGTCCGATGTGCTGGCAGGGGGGGTTCATGCGGAGGGAGGTGGCGAGCTGCTCAGTGGTGATCTTGCTCCAGCTCCTGCGGGGGATCTGTTGCGGGTGGTGGTGAGTCGTGGGTCTTCTGAAGCTGAAGTGGATGCAGCTGTGGTCAGTCCAATGGAATCCGGTGGAGTGGCTGAAGGAGATGTGTTTGCTGGAGGAGAAGATGGGGTCCAGCGTGTGGCTGGAGTAGTGGGTGGGGGTGTTCACCAGTTGCTTAAGTCTGAGGTTAGCGAGGTTGTCCAGCAGGGTGGTGGTTTTGCTGTCCTTGTTGAACTCCAGGTGGAAGTTGAGGTCCCCTAGGAGGATGTAGTCAGGGGAGGGGAGGGCGTGCGGGCTGATGAAGTCGGCGAGGTCTTCGCTGAATTGGGTGTGTGGTCCCGGGGGTCTGTAGATGAGGGTGCCTCTGAGGGTGGTCTTGGGGTCGGTGTGTATCTGGAAGTGGTGGTGTTTGGCGGCAGTTAAGGTGTCATCGGGGTTGGTCGTGATGCGGATGGTGTTCTTGTGTACGATGGCGATGCCTCCTCCAGTCTGGTTGACGCGGTGCTTCCGGGTGATCTTGTATCCGTCCGGGAAGGCTATGGCGATGTCCGGTGCTGAGGAGGCATTCATCCAGGTTTCTGTGAGGAAGGCGACGTCTGGTGATGTTGTGTCGAGCAGATTCCAGAGTTCGACGGCGTGTCTGTGGATGGAGCGGTTGTTGAGCAGGATGCACTTAAGGTGGTTGCTGCTGGTGATCGGCTTGTCGTATGCGGTGCCAGTCTGGAGGCAGGTGAATTTGCAGGCTTGGCAGGTGAAGGGTCCGTGGGTGTGTTTCGGGGTGGCTCGGTAGCAGGCAGGGGTTCGGCCAGGGTTGACTGCGTTGAGGGTGGCGGCGTCGTAGGTCCGTTGTGTGGTCTGGCGTCGACGGGGGCCAAGGGTCCTGGCGCTGGGCATGGTCCAGGCGCGGACGGTCGCAGACGGGCTTGCCTTTAGCGCACCTTCGGCGCACAATAGGCACGACCGCTGCGCACTTCCACTGCGCGGTCGCTCTAGGGGCATCATAAGTGAGGAGCAGCTGGGTGGCGGGAGCGGGGCAGCGAATGGGCTGGCGGGGGCAGGGCCACAGGGTAAGCCTGGGCGTAGTTCGCGTAGTGGGGCTACGCAGAGCTACGCAAAGTGGACACAAAGCTACGCCCACCCGCACACTCCGCGCAGCCCCACTACGCGCCACCCGCCTCCCTCCCGCCCTCTCTAAATCCCCCCCTTAAAGTGTAAAATGGCATAAAAGTAAGTTTAAATCACTTACCTGGTCCGCGGCGCGTCCCGGGGCTCCCTCTTCCATTTTGCTGCACGTTGTCAATCCCAATGCGCATGCGCGGCAGCCCGCGCATGCGCATTTGTCATGAGAAATGCGCATGCGCGGGCGGCCGGCCATGCGCATTGGGATTGACGACGTGCAGCAAAACAGAAGAGGGAGCCCCGGGACGCGCCGCGGACCAGGTAAGTGATTTTAACTTACTCTTATGCCATTTTACACTTTAAGAGGTGGATTTAGAGAGGGCGGGAGGGAGGCGGGTGGCGGCCAGCTACGCACCGTCTGCGGAGCGTGCGTAGTGCTGGCAGATACGCATGCTACGCAAAATGCGTAGGAACCAGCACTACGCGCACTCCGTGCACGGAGCGTAGCTGCCCGCCCAGGGTTACCGCAGGGAGGCAGCAGCGGGAAGCCTCTGGGGTGGGCGGCTCAGCGGCGGCTGGGTCGTCCGAGCGGCAGGACAGCAAGCGGGGCTCAATGAAGTCCAAAAGGCAGGCAGCAGAGCGTGGGGTCGACCTAGCCTGGTGACATACATAAGCATACATAAGTTACAGAACTTTGCAATTAGTTTGGGAATACAGAATATGGTTTAGCTCAGTCATCATGGGACAAAACGTGGACATTGGCATGACACCAGCCTATTTGAAAGGAAACTAAATTAAAGATATATAATTCAATAAGGTTTCGTGGCAAGCTCCTTCATAGCACAAAAGAATACTGCAAGCTCAGGAGGGTGGTAAGATGTTACCCCATGCAGCATTTTCTCTGTTAAATATGTCCCTAGATAAATGTAATACCCTTATAGTTATTTTTGTAAAAAGAGGCTGTGTCATACTGTGAACTGATCTCCTGAGTTTCAACCTAGTGTATTGCAACTTGTAGCATCAACTTAGAATCTGCTTTGAAGACCACAATGTTGCACAGCAATTGCTTGTGGACGCGTTTTAGAGGACCAATATGTGCATCACAGAGGAGGTGGAGAGTGATGATAGGGAGAGCTTGAAGTGCATCCAGCTTTATGGAGAGAGGCAAGAGCAGCTGATGAGCAAAGGGAACCGAAAATGAAGGTACAAAAAGGGGGTGGGGTCGCACACTACTCGCACACCGGCGGATGTTGCCCCTAAGGACTCTGGTCATTGTAGTAGAGTGCTCGCGATGCATCGTCTTTCGATCTTGCTATCTTCCCTGTCTTCGCCATCCCTGGACACGTGTTTCGGGTTTTCAACCCTCGTCAGCAGGGATAGGCAGTGTTCTGGGGTCGCCGATGGCTGCCAATATCTGCCAGGTATAGTACCACTCCGGCGCGTAGGTGCGGGATCCCAGGCTCGTCAGCCCGCTGCTCAAGGGAGCTTTAAGTTACAAAAAGGGGGTGGGGTCGCACACTACTCACACACCGGCGGATGTTGCCCCTAAGGACTCTGGTCATTGTAGTAGAGTGTTCGCGATGCATCATCTTTCGATCTTGCTGTCTTCGCCATCCCTGGACACGTGTTTCGGGTTTTCAACCCTCGTCAGCAGGGATAGGCAGTGTTCTGGGGTCACCGATGGCTGCCAATATCTGCCAGGTATAGTACCACTCCGGCGCGTCGGTGCGGGATACCAGGCTCGTCAGCCCGCTGCTCAAGGGAGCTTTAAGTTACAAAAAGGTGGTGGGGTCGCACACTACTCACACACCGGCGGATGTTGCCCCTAAGGACTCTGGTCATTGTAGTAGAGTGTTCGCGATGCATCATCTTTCGATCTTGCTATCTTCGCTGTCTTCGCCATCCCTGGACACGTGTTTCGGGTTTTCAACCCTCGTCAGCAGGGATAGGCAGTGTTCTGGGGTCGCCGATGGCTGCCAATATCTGCCAGGTATAGTACCACTCCGGCGCGTTGGTGCGGGATCCCAGGCTCGTCAGCCCGCTGCTCAAGGGAGCTTTAAGTTACAAAAAGGGGGTGGTGTCGCACACTACTCACACACCGGCGGATGTTGCCCCTAAGGACTCTGGTCATTGTAGTAGAGTGTTCGCGATGCATCATCTTTCGATCTTGCTATCTTCGCTGTCTTCGCCATCCCTGGACACGTGTTTCGGGTTTTCAACCCTCGTCAGCAGGGATAGGCAGTGTTCTGGGGTCGCCGATGGCTGCCAATATCTGCCAGGTACAGTACCACTCCGGCGCGTAGGTGCGGGATCCCAGGCTCGTCAGCCTGCTGCTCAAGGGAGCTTAAGTTACAAAAAGGGGGTGGGGTCGCACACTACTCACACACCGGCGGATGTTGCCCCTAATGACTCTGGTCATTGTAGTAGAGTGTTCGCGATGCATCATCTTTCGATCTTGCTATCTTCGCTGTCTTCGCATCCCTGGACACGTGTTTCGGGTTTTCAACCCTCGTCAGCAGGGATAGGCAGTGTTCTGGGGTCGCCGATGGCTGCCAATATCTGCCAGGTATAGTTCCACTCCGGCGCGTAGGTGCGGGATCCCAGGCTCGTCAGCCCGCTGCTCAAGGGAGCTTTAAGTTACAAAAAGGGGGTGGGGTCGCACACTACTCACACACCGGCGGATGTTGCCCCTAAGGACTCTGGTCATTGTAGTAGAGTGTTCGCGATGCATCATCTTTCGATCTTGCTATCTTCGCTGTGTTCGCCATCCCTGGACACGTGTTTCGGGTTTTCAACCCTCGTCAGCAGGGATAGGCAGTGTTCTGGGGTCGCCGATGGCTGCCAATATCTGCCAGGTATAGTACCACTCCGGCGCGTAGGTGCGGGATCCCAGGCTCGTCAGCCCGCTGCTCAAGGGAGCTTTAAGTTACAAAAAGGTGGTGGGGTCGCACACTACTCACACACCGGCGGATGTTGCCCCTAAGGACTCTGGTCATTGCCTATCCCTGCTGACGAGGGTTGAAAACCCGAAACACGTGTCCAGGGATGGCGAAGGCAGCGAAGATAGCAAGATCGAAAGATGATGCATCGCGAACACTCTACTACAATGACCAGAGTCCTTAGGGGCAACTTCCGCCGGTGTGTGAGTAGTGTGCAACCCCACCCCCTTTTTGTAACTTAAAGCTCCCTTGAGCAGCGGGCTGACGAGCCTGGGATCCCGCACCTACGCGCCGGAGTGGTACTATACCTGGCAGATATTGGCAGCCATCGGCGACCCCAGAACACTGCCTATCCCTGCTGACGAGGGTTGAAAACCCGAAACACGTGTCCAGGGATGGCGAAGACAGCGAAGATAGCAAGATCGAAAGATGATGCATCGCGAACACTCTACTACAATGACCAGAGTCCTTAGGGGCAACTTCCGCCGGTGTGTGAGTAGTGTGCGACCCCACCCCCTTTTTGTAACCGAAAATGAAGGCAGTCATTGACCTTTGCCACCATTTGGGCTTGTTAGAAATGGGGTCTCTAGTTGACAGCGGTATGCACCCTGTTCAAGTAGGGACCACAATCCAAGTCAGGGTAAGACAGATACAGGCGCAGAATTTCCTGCACACACCCTCTTGCAGCTTGGTGCACGGCAGGCACGCTTAACTTAAGAGGCAAGGTGTAAAGTATTTGTGCAATACATAATATAGTAAAACAGTGAAAACACCACAGAAAAACAATCCATATCATTTTAGCGACAAAGAGCTTAATCTAATGAACAAACAAATACCAAAATGACAAAAATTCAAAAAGCACAAATATAGTGATCAAATCGGAAAATTCAGGTCAAACTCAATGGAGTGCAGGCTGAATATAGGCACCACACAGGGCCTGCTGCAAACATTATCCTCTATAACTATGCCTCGATGACGAGAAGCAAGTTGAGTTTGTTTTGAGTAGCATTGTTGGCACATATAATTGTCATTGAACCCCTAGAGGTGAAGGTGATGCATTGTCATAAAAGCCATTGTGCTAACGGTGATGCATTACAATCGAGCCGCGCATTGGGTGCTGTGCAGTCCTTTCAGCGGTTGATGCAGTGATGTCAAAGGAGATGCATCAGTTCCAACCAGTGCAAAGATGGTGATGCATTGATTTTGTTGAAAAAAAACAGAAATCCGACCCTTGAGGGACTACGACTGGATTGGCACCAATTGATTTTAGCAGGGTTGTTGGAAGTCTTTGATGTCACTGAGATTTCAGAAAAAAAGGAGGCAGGCTAGCAAGCCCATTAAGTCACTTAAGTTCTTGAGGTGTGAGGATGCAAATCCTGTCCATCTCACTCTCAGGCAAGAGTTAGCAGACCTACACAGCAAGGTAGTTCAGCAAACTGGCAGTCTATCCTAGCAGCAAAGCAGTCCTTCTTCCTGGCAGAGTATTCTCAGACCCAGAAGTTTACTGAGTTAGTGGTGTCAGCGGTCCAGTACTCATACCATGTTGCGCCTTTGAAGTGGAGGAAACTTCAAAGACAGGCCTTTGAAGTGCACAAAGTCCCTGTCCTTCCTGCCCTGGCTTCAGACTTGTGTAGAGAGAAGGAGAGACCATTCAGTTGCTCACGCATGCACCATTTTCTATTTATGCGCATTTTAGGCTGTTTGAAACTGATTTAGTTTAATTCCGAGATTTTGTTTCAACAATGAGCACACTGTTCATGTCCGTGCATAGTTTTCTCACCAGATAGAGACCCTCTCCCCTTGTCTGTTGACAGGCTCCGGATGGAACGACCTTGGACCATGAAACTGTGTGTAAGATTGGTGCACTGAATAATTTTTTCTGTATTTCACTGTTTTACTGCATCTGCTTGGAAAATTCCACTGTGGCTTATTTCCTCCCACTTACAAAACAAATATAATGTATCTTTATGCTTGTTGATTGCAGTGCCCTCTGCAGCACTCCTACAGACTTCTCAGACGGTGCTCCGCTCTGAGAGTATTATTATTAAATGACTATTGGCTTGTATTCTCCGCTGTCTGATCGACTCTTTATTTAGTACAGAAGGATGAGAGGTGGTCATTAGTGACCTGGGTGGCTCTAAACAGGCCACTTCCTTCAGTTGGCATCCGAACAGGGACTCCTTCGGGTGATTGAGCTATCCCCTTTCCGCAGATTGGGCGGAGGAGGCTGAGGACATTTTTGGGTCAGACTGATGGCTCAGGGAACCCTGCAAGAAGAGTTTGTACTGCTCGCAGCTGACCCTTCTGTCCTGCAGCACAGTACCTCGCCCAGTGGTCATCCCTACTAGAGTGCTAAACAGCAAAACCCTTGAATCTGACTGTTAGGTCTGAAGAGTCAGCAGTGGATAACTAGTTTGTTTTTACTACTGATATCAGGTGAGTTTATTTTGTTTTTTTGTGGATATAGTGTCATTGTGGATTGAGTTTGGTATGTATGGTCTGAGGACTGTCTCCTCATTAAGCCCAGCGCTCTTTAACATCTATATGAGGCCCCTGGCTGAGGTTGTTCGTCAGTTTGGAGTTAAAATCATATCCTACGCTGATGACACTCAGCTGGTGGTCTCATTAGCGCAGGAAGCCAACCTGACTACTAGGGGAGGGCTCAGGAAATGCCTAGAGGAGGTCAAGAATTGGATGTCCACCTTCTCACTCAAAATGAATGGGGATAAAACAGAACTAATGCTCCTGGGCCCTGCCGACCCTACCTCCCTCAGCACCCTATGGCCGCCCTGCCTGGGCTTACCCCCAGCCCCCAAGGACAACATCAAGAGCCTTGGGGTATGGCTGGACAGATCTCTGTCTTTTAGCACCCAAGACACCAAACTTGCAGCCACCTGTTTCGCCCTCCTTAGGTTGTTAAGGAAGGTTCTCCATCTCCTACCGATGGAGGCAAAACAGGTTGCCATCCAGGGCCTTATCCAGTCTCGACTGGATTTTAACAACGCCCTGTACCTCGCTGCCCCAGAATATACGCTGCGGAGACTACAAATAGTGCAGAACTGCGCCACCCGCACACTACTCCAGATCCCCCGACGTCAATCAGCCAAAACTGGGCTGACTAAACTACATTGGCTACCCATCCGCCAAAGAATACAATTCAAGTCCCTATGCATCGCCCACCAGGCCTTCTGGAAAACGGGCCCCCTCATCACCCTCAACCTAGTCTCGCACTACCAAACTACTAGGAACCTCAGATCAACCCAGATGTATATGGCCACAACACCTAGAATAAAGAAATCAAGAACCGGGGGTAGGACCTTCGCTCACAACGCCTCCAAGCTATGGAACACTCTTCCCCTCCATCTGAGAGCTAACCCAAATCTTTCCTCATTTAGAAAACAGCTCAAAACATTCCTCTTCAACTGCCCTCAGTAAACTCCCCGGTCACCCCTCTCGATATGATGACGGTTCTTAGCGCTTGGACGCCCCCGGGCATCAACCGCGGTCTACAAATCGACATACAATTACAATTACAATTACAATTACAAAAAGGATTTGTAACTACTTTGCCAGCTAAAAACAACAAACTTTTTTTTTTTTAAATGCCTGGCCTCAGCAAAGTTTGGAATTTGTGTTGTTCTGCAGATGCTTGAGGAAGAGGCTCAGTTGGAGCCTCCCGAAGGCAGCCCTAATTTTGATATGTATGTGAAACATGCTCTTGGCCCTATTATGTTTAGTACACTATGGCACAAATATATGAGGGACAATGGTGAGTTGCAGAGGCCGTAGACAGGCACTTTTGATGAACAAAAGATTAGGTTTTACAGGAATAGTTGTTTAAGAGACAAAGTAGGCAGTCGATGTTTGATTCTCTTCAAACTTGGCAGATGGAGGCTAGACAGAGACGGTTAAATATGGAAAAAGATGCCCAAAAAGAGAAAATACAAGCATTGACATAGAAGGCTGTAGCATATGATAGAGAAAAGCAGGAGTCAGCGATGGAACGTGAAGATAGAAGATTTTCGGTTTGCATGTTGATAATTCTTATCTGGCCAAAGAAAAGAATGATTCTTTTGTAGAGCAGTTGCTAGAATACTCAACCTCTGCCCCCTTACGCCCCGCAGAGTATAAATCCCACTGTTCATTTACAAGCACAGAAGCCTGTTTCATCTGCTTTTGCTGTTCCCGTATCTACGGCTGTTCCTTCAATGGCTGTGGCAACGGCACCTCCTGCTCCTTTTTTGTTTTCGCCATCTTTGCTGACTGTGACCTCTAGAACATTTACTGTTCCAACTCCTGTGCCATCTGTTCCTTCTCCTCTTGTACAAACGTTAACATCTATTGTACTAGCTACCTCTGTTGCTTCTATTTCTGTGGCTCTTTATCCTCCAATAACTTTCAATGCTATGACGCCAGAACGTGGGTTTGAGGATAGAGATTGGATGAAATTCAGGGAAAGGATGGGTCAGCTGGTGCGCTCTCGAAGCAAAGGAGGTGCTAGGCTGACAGGCTATGAAGTGAGCTAGTAATCTGATTTATGGTGCTGAAGACATTTGGTAGGTTGTGTGTGAGTTTGAACCTTTTCTATAGCAGCACGTTCTCCAGCATATGTCTGCTACACTGATAAATCTGTGATGCACACATATAAAAATTGAGGCTCCCCAAGTGTTCTTTGATAATAAAGATCATGTTTGTATTGCTGATTTAGCACCATGACAAGTGCTCACAAATATTAATACTGTAGTTTTCTGTAGAGTTTGGTTGTTTGAAAAGACACCCACAAAAATTACTCAGTTGCCTATGCGTGAGGTTCATCCAATATATCACCCATAAGTGCCTGAGTTAATGGATCAGCTCTGAAACATCACCGGACCAGACTTAGCTGCCCATTTACAGGAGCTCTGGGTTTATACTCTGTGGAAAATAAATTATGTTTAAGCCCTTAAGGCTACCCTGCCTGACCCTAGGAAAAATCCTACAGCTTATTATAAGTAATTAACAGAGGCTGCTTCTTCTACTGTAATGACTTTTGCTGATATTGAAATGTTTTTTGATCTTCTTGTCCCAGTTGATATTTGGAGACAGGTTCATACTCAAGATCACGTTGCACTGTTGGGTAGTACCTGGGATGTGATTTAAGGATGGGATCAAGAAAGGTGCCCAAGTGATAATTCCCGTACTGAGATACTGGCTTTGCCTGTTCGTATTATTACATACATTCACACACTTTTTCCACCTAAGAAGGTCAGCTGAGACAGATTGATGGCTTGTCACCAGAAGAATAATGGAAATGTGTCTGAGTTATTTACTTGGTTTGAAGATACATTTTTAGATTATAGTGGGCAGGATATGTCCTCTGAGGGGGGAGTTCAATTGTTTGCTACTAATCTTCTTCCTTAAATAATGACTTATTTGCAAGCGCCTGAGAGTATTTGTTCTACGTCTTCCACCTCTGTTATTTTGATTATGGCCCAATATTATGAACATCGAGATCAGGAAGAGAAGGATAAAACAGACAAGAAACATAAGAACTTAAAGACAAAGGTATTGCTGCAGCAAGTGTTCAGAGAAAATAATAGGGGACGAGAAGGTCCTTCCAGACAACTTATTCGTACTAGGCAGCCTTTGGTGACACCTTTAAGCGCAAATATGTGGGCATATTGTAAGGAGGGGCCACGAGGGAGCAGCGGCGAAAAGCGGGGAGCGGCACACCAGGGGTACAATGCAACGAAAGGCACAGAATCTATCTAAATACAGAAAGAAAAATAAGTGCAGAATCTATCACAGAATCTATCTAATTAGTTACAGAAAGGAAAAACAAGTACAGTCAAGAAATCACCAAATGGGGGCAACAGCGGGGAGAGACAAAAAGCGAGCAGCAGCGAGGGGCACCGAGGCCAGGGACGAACCTGTGGCGCTGGGGCAGGGACGCGCTACAGCTGGCGAGCCGTGTGGCATAGGGGGTGTCCGGGGTCAGATCACACTCGCCTGCGCCGCGCGGGCTCCATGTAAGGTCAAGTAGGTGGGAGGAGCAGCTGGGAGGCGGGTGCGGGGCAGCCAACTGGGTTACAAAAAGAAAAAGGGGGCGGGCCACGAGGGAGCAGCGGCGAGAAGCGGGGAGCGGCACACCAGGGGTGCAATACAACGAAAGGCACATAATCTATCTAAATACAGAAAGAAAAACAACTGCAGAATCTATCACAGAATCTATCTAATTACAGAAAGAAAAAACAAGTACAGTCACAAAATCACCAAATGTGGGCAACAGCGAGGAAAGACAAAAAGCGAGCAGCAGCGAGGAGCACCGATGCCAGGGACGAACCTGTGGTGCCGGGGCAGGGATGCGATACAGCTGGCGAGCCGTGCTGCATGGGGGGGGGTCCTGAAGAGGAAACCCTCAGGTTCCTCTGATGTTATCGATGATGTCAATCATTTTCTGACTGTTTTACGAGACCAAAGGCACAGGTTTTGGTTTTTCAGGATACCGGGAATGAAAAGCATTAACCAAACATGGTGCAGTCTGTAAATTGGCAAGATGTTCCCATGACCGTTCCTCAGCACCATATCTATTAAATAAAATAATTTGCCACAAATATATTTTGAATCTAAAATAGTCAGTTCCTCAAATTCAGGAGTTCCATTGATGTCTTCAGCGGGGGAACTGTTTTTGTTTGAGTCATAGGTTAAATTGTTTTAGTAATGAGACATGGAAGACAGGGTGGAAACGATATTTAGATGGAAGAGACGTGACACTAACTGGATTTATGATTTTGTCCACAATGAATGGTCCAATGAATCGAGGACAATATTTTTACTAGTTTTAATTTGTAAATGTTTTGGGGCTAACCATGCTTTTTCTCTTAGAGTGTAATTAGATTTTACAGATCGATGTGTGTCAGAGATACGTTTTTGGTTTTCTTTAGCTTGTGCTAAGTGATATTGAGCTTGGAGTTGAATAGAAAGCAAATTCTTAATATATTCACTTATTGATGGTATAATAAAAGGAGAGGTACTTGGTCCAGGAATATTTTTGGGGTGAAAACCATAGGCACAAAAAATTGAGAAATATGAATGGAAGAATTGTCCATGTTATTGTAAGCAACCTCTAAAACCCATAATATGTCTGACCATTCTAAATGACAATCGGTTAATAAGCAACGTAAATACTGTTCTATAATCTGATTTGTGCGCTCTGTTAGTCCATCAGTTTAGGGATGGTAACTAGAAGAGGTGTGAACATCCATGTTTAAGGATTTATCTAAATGCTGCCAAAAATGGGAAATAAATTGAGCCCCTCTGTCTGAAATGACGACAGCTGGAATTCCATATAAACAAATGATTTGCTTTGAAAATATGTGAATCAATTCTTTTGCTGATGGTAATTTTTTTTTTTTAAAGGAATAAAATGCGCCATGTGAGTAAAATGATCAACCACTGTTAAGATGGTAGTAAAATCATTTCTTGTACAGGGGAGTTCCACAATAAAGTCGATAGATACAGTATGCCATGGTTGTAGCGGTATTGGTAGAGGATTTAAAAGTCCACTAGGAGCTTGATGTTGTGATTTATACTGTATACAAACAACACAAGTTTCCACATAACTTTGCATATCCTTAAACATGGAGGGCCACCAAAATCCTCGTTTTATTAATTGCCAAGTTTTTGTCACTCCAGGGTGAGCTGATATAGGTGCATCATGGTGTAATTGAATAAATTGTGATTGTAAATCGGTAGTTGGTAAAAATTTTGGTCATTCAAAAATAACAGGTTATCCTTCCATTGTAACAGAGGGCACTTGTTTTGCCACTCATGTACTTGTTTGTCTTGTAATACTTTTTTAATGTCTAGAACAACATCTTTATAAGTTGCTCCCACCAGAAAGCAGTGCATAGGTAATATTGGACGTGTTCTATCTTGTGGAGTGCACATGTCATCAGTGATCCCAATATGAGATAAAGCATCAGCTTTATTGTTCTCTTTCCCTGGATGATAGGTAATGATAACATTTTAATAATTAAAAAAGAGAGTCCAATGAAGTTGACGAGGTGAGGGAGCCTTGACGGAGTGTAATGTTTGCAGATTATGATGGTCTGTGTAAATTGTTTCAGGGTGTCGAGCACCTAACAAGTAATGTCGCCATTCTTCGAATACAGCTTTTATAGCTAATAATTCCATATCAGCTGTGGCGTAACTTTGTTCTGTGGGCGTAAGTTTTCTGGAATAATATGGGGTGCATCTGACCAGTATCTTTATGCCTCTGAGATAAAATACCTCCAATGGCAATTTGGGGGGCATCTGCATCCACAATAAAAGGATTAAAGGGATCAGAGTGCATTAAAATTGGAGCAGATGTAAATTGTTTTTTTAACTCTTGGAAGGCTTGTTCTGCTTCTTTGGTCCAATCAAATTTAATGTTTTTACATAAGAGTCTTGTAATTGGGGTAAATATCTTGGAAAAGTTATGAATGAATCGCCTGTAAAAGTTGGCGATTCCCAAAAAACTGTGAATTTGTTTTACTGAAGAGGGATTTGGCCAGGTAGGGACTGCTTGAATCTTTTTAGGATCCATTTCTATTCCACCGGGGCTGATTACATAACCTACAAACTCTACTTTGGTGGGATAAAACATACTTTTTTCTAGTTTTACAAATAAAAGATGTTGAAGAATGGCCCTTACTTGTTGCACATGATCATTTGTGTTTTTCGAATATGTAAGGATATTGTCAATGTACACTGCACAAAAAAATTAAGCATGGATGGAAAATCCGTTCCGCTCGCGGATTTTGCGGATTTTCGGTAAATTCGCAATCCGCGAGATTCGCGAATTTCTCGCAAAATCTGCGAGCGGAACGGATTGGGTCAAAAGTTCAAGCTGACTTTTGTAACTCTTTCAGATTGGCGCCGGCAAGCTGCCAGAGCCATTCTAAAATAGTTACAAAAGTCAGCTTCAACAGGAATCTCTAATAGATAAAGTAAAGCAGGTGCTGCTCAAATTCAGTTACACAATCATTAATCACCCCAAACTTGGCAAATTCGCAAAATTCGCCCATGCTTAAAAAAATCCCAAAAATCTCTAAATACCTAAACTGACATGCTGCTGGAGCATTGCAGAGTCCTGAGGGCATGACTTGATATTCATATAGGCCAAATTTAGTATGAAATGCCGTCTTCCATTCATCACCCTCACGGACTCTCACTTAATGGTATGTTCCTCACAAATTCAGTTTAGTATAAAGGATAGCATCCTTAATTTCATCAAATAATGTTGGAATTAATGGAAGTGGATATCTAGTTTTTTATAGTGACATTATTTAATGGTCGGTAATCGATACACAGGCATAATAGCCCCCCCACCCTCCTTGAAAAACAAGGGGGATGATACTGGGGACTTAGAAAGTCGAATAAACCCATTGGCAAGGTAATCATCAAGGTATGCTGTTAATTGCTAATTTTCTTTCTCAGTAAGAGTGTAAATCCCACTACATGTAGGGATGCTCCAGGCATTAAGGGGCAAATTTATGTTAACTGGCGCATCCCGAGGGATGCGCCATTTAACGTGCGCCACAGTGCGCCACAGCTACGCCACCCATGGTGCGCTGCATTTATAATGCGGCGCACCATGGTGCAAAAACGCACAGATGCGTGACGCATCTGTGCCGGAAATGTGGCGCATTGCTGGAGTTGCGACGCAGCTCCAGCAAGGCTCGGGGGTGCCCCATTCTACTAATGCTGCATCAAGACCTACGCCTGCTTCAGGCAGGCGCAGGGTTTTGACGCAGCATTGCCCTGAAAGTGACTGAGTGAAATCTCATAGATTTCACTCAGCCACTTTCAGGAGGCGTTCCTGCGCAGGAACGCCCCCCCTGCGCAGGAACGCCTCCTTATGGCGCAGTTCTTTACAACATGACGCATCTCCTAGATGCGTCACGTTGTAAATAGGGCGCATTGTTTGCGCCGCAGTTGCATCAAATAAATTGACGCAATTGCGGCGCAAAGAGGCGCAACGGCCTCATAAATCTGCCCCTAAGTCTATACAGCAGTCAAAGTATCTGTGGTGGTAGAGAATTTGCTTTTTCGTTATCAAATACATCTATTAAGTCTGAATATTCTGTGGGTACACCTTCTAAAAGCAGAATTTTTTTAGATTCCTTTGGGAAATCATAGCCCTGAATGAGGTGTTCTGATACCTGGTATTGAAGGCAGGTAGAGTGGCAGTAATCCGAGTTAAATAAGATCTTCTTTTGTATCCAGTCTATTCTAGGGTTGAGTTGTACTAGCCAAGGAACCCTCAAAATAAGTCCAAATTGAGGAGCATCTATAACATTAAAGGTGATGAGTTCACTATGTTTGGTGGAGCATGTCATAGTAAGAAGTTCTGTACGATATAGTATCAGTCCTGATGTTAGTTCCTTACCATCAACTGCCCTAATCACTTCTGGTCAAATTTTGGGTTCAGTCTTTAAGCCTAATTCTTCTACAAATCGAGTATCTATGAAAATGCCTGTTGCTTCTCAATCTATTAACGCATCAATGGACCAAACATTTTCTTTACTGTTCCAAGACTGTAAAGTCTCTTTTATACTAAGGTGCTGATAGGAAAATTTGGGAGTCATGAAGTCCAAAATAGTTAGCTCACTCGACAAATTGACCTCACGTTTTGTCAAGCTATTCTGTTGAACTACTACTGCGTCGGTAATCTTGTTTTTAGGTTTATTAGGACAAGTTGAACACTCTTTTACGAATTGTCCTTATTTACCAGAGTAGAGAAACTGGTTTAATTTCCTTTGCTTCTCTTTTTCTTCTTTAGAGAGGGGCCCTTTAATAGTACCATATCTGCATAGGTTCTCCTATATCTTTCTTTGGTACAGGATCTATTTTAAAACTAGTCTTTTCCATAAACATGAATACTTTATGGTCTGCTTGTACTTTTTGGCCTTTGCATTCTGAAAAAGGATGATTAAGTTTGACCACTAGGTCAATGAATTCCTCAACATCTTCTGGAGTATCTAAGATTTGTGTTACCATATCCTTTGGTTCTTGTCTTCAACCCCTATAAAAAAGAGAAACCCTTTTTTTCTTGATCGAGTTTCATTCCGACTCGATCACTAATCTATTAAATTGCGAAATTTAATGTAATGAATCTGAAGACCCCTGTTTTAGGCTTAATAATCCAGGGTCTGCAGATTGCACAAAAACATGCTTGGCGAATAGTTAATTTCATAGTATGTGTAAATCTATTAAGATTATGAAGAATTGGGTCATCTGGTTCCACAAAGGGTACCGACCATAAAGATGCATCCCCTCCTAAATATGATAATAAAAACACAATTTTAGACAAATCATCTGGGAAAGCGGTCAGCTTAGCTATAAAATGCAAATGGCATTGGTTCAAAAAGATAGTGTATTTAATACTATCCCCATAACATCTTTCTGGTGGTGCTAACAGGATTGCAACTGGAGTGACCACTTGTATTTGAGCGGGAGAAGAAGAGGAGCCATTGTGGAATGTTTGCAGAGCTGGCTGAAAAGTACGTGGCTTGAGTATAGGTTTCTGAGTAGAAGGAAAGCTCCAAGTAGCTGGACCTGGAACATTTGAAGGTTGCATGTTTGTTTGAAAAGCGGAAATATCTCTTCAAAGAACTGCATTTTCTGAATTGATGTCAGATAGGATTGTGGCAATACCTTGCAATGTCACCTGTGAGGTTGGGTTCATAGCGTCTGGGCGAAATTATAATCATGGGCTTAGACTTATGTCAGAACTACAAACAATCTTACCTGTCAGATCCTTGTATTATGATTTTGCAGAGACGCTATGAGTCAACTTCTCAGCACCCTAACCTATAACCAGTGTTACTGATATTTCACTAAGGCTACGCAGTTGGGTTCAGGGAGAAGGGCCGGATCCTGGACGCTAGCTGATTCCTGTTGTCCAGCTGCGAGGCAACAAGACACCATGTAACTAAACGTCTTTATATGGAGGGCTTTACCTTAACAACTCCTCTTCTTTAAGAGAGAAATAGTCTGATCAATTTGAGTTGTCTCCTACCTGCGATTTAGGAGTGTAGAGCAAAGCGTCCTTGTAGTCGTCGTGATGTTTTGTTTCAGGCTGAGAGGTTAAATTGGCGTAGTAGTCAATAGGCGTGGTTGTCATTAGGTGAACGTGCTCTCCTCCTGTTTTATGGGTTTAAAAATGGATTGAATAAGTTACTTATTTTCTAATATCCATTTACCATTAACCTACTCTGTATGTTCTACTAAACTCTACATGACACTTACTTGCAACATACCCCAAAATAAGGCATCATCACGACCTGTATTAAAAGAACAAATAGCACACACAAAGCCCACAAATAACTTATTGATATAGACTCTCAGTTCCTCTAATCTCAAGTTTTAGCATTTAACAAGCACTATAAAATAACGAATTTGCCAATTTCTGTAAAGTTGCAATGTTCAAATTAGTTCTTAAAGTTCTGTTTTTTTCCTTATAGGAGAAAGCGTTCCAAAAATTGTTCCAAGATAAATCTAAGAGTAAGTAGAATGCACATGATTCCTCCTTTCTTGTGTCGGGCGCTGTTAGACCTGGCCTCATTGGCATGGGTCCCCCTTCCTCTTTTCTCTTCCTCTCTGTTATGTTGGCTGGATTTAAATGCTCTGGGCGCCGTGCCACTGCTAGTCAGTGCCATAGCGTGAATGCTCCCCGTGTACATATGACTATATGAATTAGGATAGCCATAATGCCTAGATCTGTGTAGCATGTTCTAATAGTCAGTTATCCTCCCCTTCACTGTTGCTACTGTGAAACGGTCCGTTCTCATAGGCCAGAATGGGCCGGTAGAGGATTACCTTCTATCATCCCATATAACCCCAGGAACCTGATAAGAACTTCAAGTTTGATATGTTTATGTTCAGGACATTAAGAGACACCTTTTTGTAAGGACAGTTTATGTATCCCATGTTGATAAATGGCATTTCTGAATACACTGTAGTTTTTTGCCTAAGCGTTAATGTAACCTTGGCGAGTATGTGTATTGTCTGTCTGGTTTTGGAGCAGCAGGGCCAGTTGGGTCAGACATGGCTGGAGAGAGAGATCTGTATTCAGGGCAAGGGGAGAGGTGACTCTTTGATCCACACAGGGCGGTGCATGGCACGGTGAATGATGGCTCCACCTCCCACTGGGCGTCTGATAGCAGACCCTCTAATTCTGAAAGGGAAGGATGTCATCTCATGAACCAAGTGCTCCCCTACCCCACTGAACTGGTTCTGACTGGCCCGAGTGATTTGTGACTTTAGAGAACAAAGACTTTTTTGGTAAAAACGCTGCCCTGGAAGTTTGTTCCTTTTGGATGTCAAGACAAAACTCTGTCCGCAAGAACAGAGGAAAGGACTTTCAAACTTTCACCAAGCTTGCTGAAGAAACCACCCGACAGCCTGAATCGAGAGTGCCTCCTGCAGAAGTCTCAGGAACATTAGACTTCACCCCGTCAGCCGTCAGAATTCCTGTGTGAGGAATTCAGCTTGCAGGTGAGGCCTCCGTCGAGTAATCCGGAGCCTCTAGTTCCACTGTGAGGACTGCGGACGGAACCTTTGAAATGTTTGCTGAATCTGTGTAGGCCACTGCAGTTAAGAGAGAGCTTCCACCGCCGAGAGCCCGCCTTAATTTGAACCTTTGAAACTTTTGCTGAATCTGTGTGGGTGGCTGCAGCTTAGAGAGAGCTGCCGCCATTGGGAGTACGCTTGAATTTGAACCTTCTAAACTTTTGCTGCACCTGAGTGGGCCTGCAGCTAAGAGAGAGCTGCTGCCACTGAGAGCCCGCCTTAGTCTGAACCCTTGGAACTGTTGCTGAATCCATGTGAGCCACTGCAGCTGAGAGAGAGCTGCCAATGCTGAGGGCCCGCCGGAATTTGCAACTTTGAAACCCTCGTTGAATCCGTGTGGGCCGCTGCAGCTAAGAGTGAGCTACCGCCGCTGAGCATCCACACAGTTGCCAACTTTGCATCACCCTTCGTACTGTGGGCCGCTGCAGCTAAGAGAGAGCTTCTGCCCCTGAGTGCCCACACCTTTGCCAACTTTGCATCACCCTTCGTCTTGTGGGCCGCCGCAGCTAAGAGAGAGCTTCTGCCCCTGAGGGCCCGCACCTTTGCCAACTTTGCATCACCCTTCGTCCTGTCGGCTGCCGCAGCTAAGGGTGAGCTTCTCCCGCTAAGTGCCCGCACCTTTGCCAACGTTGCATCACCCTTCGTCCTGTGGGCCGCCGCAGCTAAGAGAGAGCTGCTGCCGCTGAGTGCTCGCACCTTTGCTCAGCGGTGGGATCATGACTTGCATTTATGATATACTTACAATATTGGTAGACACCACTGGTGAGTGTAGACCAAAACGCAGCCACAATTTTTTTTGTTTTATTGGTTGTTCTAGGATTGAATTATTGATCGCAGCCATGAGTATTGCTAATATAGAAAGGCCAACCTCCAATGCTTCGGAGGATCTCACCTTTGAGGAGTAAAGATTAGATACCTATACTGCCAAACAGCTGAAGTCATTTTGTAAGCAATTAGCCGTCCCTGTGATAGGTCTCTCTAGGAAGGAGGAGTATGAGAAGGTGCTAAAGGCCTGGTGGAAAGATAGAGTCCGCTTGGGATGAGGAAGAGAATGATAGAAGGCAGAAGGATGATGCAGCAGAGGGGTGGAGATAGAACACCCTCCAATCCAGGTACCAAAGGAGCCTGACCCCAGAAGATCTGGAGGACAGGGAGAGAGATAGGAAGCATAGAGTGGAGACAAATTGGAAGATCAGAAGGAACCTGAGAGTAAGAAGTTAGACAGTGAGAAGAATCGATTGTCAATTGAACTTGAGAAAAATAATATGGAGCATGAGAGAATTTTGAGGGAGAGATTAGGGTGAGGAGTGTCCCGGTTTCACCCTCTGGTGGCACTATAACTTTATTAACTGCAAAACACACAAGATGATGGACGGAATGTTGCACAATGGCAACACATTCACCCCAGTCACAGATCTGGGTTTAATCCATCGTTATTTTGCTCACCAAGCCACCCCAGTTCAGACATGGCCATATGCAAATCAGTCCTGACCCTGTGCCTCATTGGAACAGTCCAGCCCGAACTGCCAAGCCATGTCATCCGTGGACCGGAATCAAGCATCCTAGGACCGGTTTCTGGCTATCCGTCGTCTTTAGCCAGGATAGCTTGACTCCAGTGGTGTAGTGAGCACAGGACCCACGTCTGGGCATACCCTTCCCACAAAGGGTGAACAGCAAAAAACACAAGATGAAGGACGGAATGTTGCACAATGGCAAAACATTCACCCCCAGTCACAGATCTGGGTTTAATCCATTGTTATTTTGCTCACCAAGCCACCCCAGTTCAGACATGGCCATATGAAAATCCGTCTTGGCCCTGTGCCTCATGGGAACAGTCCAGCCCGAACTGCAAAGCCATGTCTTCCCTGGACCGTAATCAAGCATCCTAGGACCGGTTTCTGGCTATCAGCCGTCTTCAGCCAGGATAGCTTGACTCCAGTGGCGTAGTGAGCATGGGACCCACGTCTGGGCATACCCTTCCAACATAGGATGAACAGCAAAACATATAAGAACTGGAGTGGCAGAGTGGGCTAAAAAACGGTGATGGATTAAACCCAGATCTGTTGACTGGGTGTGAGTGTTTGATTGGTTCAGATGCTCCGTCCATCACCGCCCCCTTTTGTACCGCGTTGTTCGCCATAAGTTGGCAGGGTGTGCTCAGACGCGAGTCCCTTGCTCACTTTGCCACTGGATTAAAGCAAGCCTGGCTGAAGACGGTTGGAATGCCAGAAACCGGTCCTAGGAAGCTTGTTTCCGGTCTAGGGAAGGCATGGCTTGGCAGTTCTGGCTGGACTGTTCCCATGAAGCACAGGGTCAGACTGATTTGCATAGGGCCATGTCTGAACTGGGGTGGCAGAGTGGGCTAAAGAACGGTGATGGATTAAACCAAGATCCGTTGACTGGGTGTGAGTTTTTAATTGGTTCAGATGCTCCGTCCAACACCACCCCCTTTTGTACCTTTATTAACTCCTGAGAGTAGAGTTTATATTCCTAAAGATGTTATTAAAGATTTTCACAAGAGTGAGGATATTGGGCAATGGTTTGCCGCATATGAGATAGCAATGGTGTCCCACTAGGTCCCTGTGAAAGATTGGGGAGCTGGTTTGTGGGGACAATTTGTAGGGATACCTTATTGGACCTGCCTGAGGAGAGCAGGATGGTGTATGCCAATATGAAGGAAGCTTTGATGACCCATTATGGTTTGACCCCAGAAATGTACAGGCAGAGATTTAGAACCTGTAAGAAGTTAGCTTTTGGTAAACACAAAGAAAGACTCCAAGCGCTGTGCAGCTGAAGAAATCAAGCTGACTGGAAAACGAAGGATCGCTCGGCGAAGAACAGGTGAGTGGGGTTGTCTTCCTGACAACCGGCGAAAGGGTAAGGGTCTTCCAGAATGTGGGTGTGGCAACATATAGCCCTGCCACACTCAAGATGGCCGCCGGGCATTGCTCATTACGTAACGTGCGCGTCAATCAGATTCATGTTGTGCATTTACAAGCATACCGTTGCCAAGTCTCATGCCGCAATTTGGACACTATTACAGTGAAGCACAAAATACCAAATATAACCACATTATAATACAAAACACAAATATATCCGCATAGAAATAATGAAAACAGTGTGACGAAAACACAATATTCTCTCAATATACAAATAGGATTTACGGTGTGCTGGTTGCACGGGACAGGAGTTGGTAAAAAAAGAGTGCTCTAAAACGGATGCGGGCATGCTCTCTCCCCAGGACTGCACATGTTCGGGGTGAGCAGGGAATCTAGAGAGCTAGGTCAAACGGGCGGCATGACAATTATACCATATGCCTCCCTTTGGTAGAAAGGTTGCAGAGGAAGAGCAGCCGATGGTTCTTTTTACTCAGCATGATATGGTGTGAACACAAAAAGGAAAATAAAACATGTTGTTCTGCTGGTTTCGGTGAGAATAATTTTGTGTGGGGTATCCTGGGTTTTGGAAAACGATCAAAATGTGCCATTACGCAGTAAGGGTAAGGTTATCGCCCCAAAAAGAAACAAAAACACAGCCCGAGTAATGTATTTCTAGAAACACATAAGAGGTTTTTTAGAAAAGGGACTGCTTGTTACCCCACCCAATGTGTAACTAGTTCGTGGACTGCATATCCATTGTCACTTCTCAATTATTCTTATACTCGGCCACCCCAATTCACCGAACTGAAGTTAAAGACGTATTTGGTTTTGGTTTTCCAGGAACGTGTTTGTATCATATAAATCCATTAGGAGTGGGTGATCCAGGCTGTGATAACAATACCTATTGTGATAATTTTTATTTGGAGAAACTGAATGTCACCTTGGTGGGTTGGCATTACAAGGAATTGATAGTCACCCGGAAGGCTAGTTTTTAGACTGCTTGCTGCCCCAACGTGAATAGCACTGAAACTTCTTTGTATATCAACTGTTCTGGGATAGTCATGTACAAAAATACAATCCCTTTGGTGAATGAAAAAGATCCGAGTACTTTTGGAATGAACACTAGATATGTTGCAGTAGGTTATGAAGGACTGATTTATGTTCTATTTCTTGTCTAACGATACATATTCCAATGTCCATAATGGTACAGATGATTTAGCTCTTGGGATGGTATTGCCCTAAGGTAAGCCCTGTAAACATGCTAAGCCTATTGTACGCTGGGTTAAAAAGACTTTAAGAAAATAATTCTGTGAGGCAGTGACCGATACAGAAGTCAATGATTATATTAATGGAATCACTTTTAGATAAATGCTTTCTTTCATTTTCACTTTGGGTGGTACTTCTGTGGCCGGGATGGGAAAGTTAGAAAATATTTTGGATGTAAGCTGCAAATTCTATCTAATACCACTGTAGCAGCTTTGTGTGACATCACCACTTAGTTGGTGAGTATGTGAATATATTCAGAACAGAAAAAGTATGCAGTGGACTTTATTCTAGCTAAGAGTGGTAGTGTATGTGCATTAGTGGGCAATCAGTGTGTGGTTAGGATCAAGAATATGGAAAAGAATATCACCAAACATATTTTGGATATTCTCGAAAATGTCAAATGAAAGGAAAGTGGGAATTAGAGTTGGTCTCTCCTTGGTAGCTGGGGCTGGATTCTTGAAAACTTATTTATTTGATTGTGGTATTGGTGCTACGCTGTGTTCTTATTAATTGTCTTCCCTTTTGCTGTGTACTGCTATCCTCACACCCAACAGAAAATATCAATTGATGACAAATACCACATTGATGATCCAGAAGGATATTGCGGATATGATTTTCTTCATGAGGGAATTTTCTAGACTTCTTCCCTTCTAACTGTTTCTTTTCCTGATGTTGATAAAATGGAGTACTCATAATTGTTTATCAATGTAACTTGTATTACTGATTGAAGGTTGCTTTTGCCTGATTCTGTTAGAAAATGTTTTAGCTCATGCTAAAAGAAGGGTCTGATAGAATAGAAATTGTTTATGCTCAAGCATGCTCCATGTAAATTAGCATTTACTGCACCAATTTCTATTTGTCGGCCATATTAAGCTGTTCAAAACTGATATTGCACAATTCAATTGAGTTGTCATATCAGCAATGTGCAGATCTGAATGTCTGTTAGACCTGGCTTGTCGAGGGTTTATCCCTAGACTTTTTGCTTTTTTGCCTACAGTTTCTGACCTGTTTTTGTTGGTTTGTGACTCTGGGCACTTTACCACTGCGGATCAGTGCTAAAGTGCATATGCTGTCACTGTAAATTGAACACAACATTCTTTTTCGTCAGTTCTCACAATGGTGCACTGACCTTGCACTTTAGTTGAATCAGGTGTCACACCTCATCAGAAAAGATATGGCCAAAGAATTTAAATTTTGTCCTATGGAATTCACAAATGTCAGCATTCAGAGTCAAACCACATAATTTTGCAAATTACATACTTGCATAAGAGCTTTGTCATGCTCTTTTCAAGTAGAACTGAACACTAATAGGTTATAGCTATAGTTGAAGACATTTATAACACACTGAATGATAGGGCAAATAATGTGTAGTACAAGTTCTGCAGCACAGGATTCACCACAACTCTGTCACTCATAGCAAAATAGAACGATGTGTGTAGAGTAGGTTGTAATGAACCCGTAATTCCCTTCAACTTTGAACCAGTGATATACTTTGCTTAAGTCAAGTCGAGAAAACAAGTTTGCACAATTCAATTGAGTTATCATTTCAGCATTGTGCGGATCTGAATGTCTGTTAGACCTGGATTGTGCAGCGGGTTCATCCCCTGACTGTTTGCTTTTTGGCCTTCTGTTTCTGACCTGTTTTTGGTGGTTTTATGTCTCTGGGCACTTTCCCCCTGCTGATCAGTGCTAAAGTGCATATGATTTCCCTATAAATTGTTGTCATGGATTGGTTATTCCATGATTAGTATATTTGATTTACTAGTCAGTCCCTAGTGCAGTGCACTGTGTGTGCCTATTACAATGGAAATTGTTATGCACCATGTAAATTATCATTTCCTGCACCATTTTCTATTTGAGTGCCGTTTTAGGCTGTTCAAATGTGATCTAGTTCAATTCCGAGAAATGCTCACCCTTGAGTTGTGTTTCTTCCCTTGGGGTTTCTTTCAGTAATGAGCACGCTGTTCAAGTCAGCCCATAGCTTTATCACCAGAAGTATGTTATTGTGATTGGTTATCCATGATGGGCATATTTGATTGACCTAGTAGAGTGCATTAAGTGTGCCAGGGTTGGTGATTCAAATACTACTAGTGGGCATGCATTACTGATTGCACCACCCACGTCAGTAGCCCTACAATGTAGTCTCAGGCCTGCCACTGCAGTGCCTGTGTGTAGTTGATAACTGCCATGCTGACCGGACCAGTGTCCCCACGGGCCAGGCCTAACCTTTCCCTTTTTGTGCACTTTGGACACCCCTATGGAAGGCCCAAGTCCCCCCACTGGGCAGGGTGCAGTGTATGTGAAAGGTAGAGCATGTACTAATGTATGTGACATGCTCTGATAGTGAAATACTGACAATTTCGTTTTTCACTATTGAAAGGCTATCCTGCCCATAGGCTATAATGAGGAATGATGTGTATAATGTTTAACTGCGTATCTTCCCATAGGAGCAAGATAGAAATTTAAATCTGGTATCCCTGAACTCAAAATTTAATAACACATAATTTAGGAAAGATGATTTTTTAATCCATTGTTTGAAAAAATCACTTTTAGAAAGTGAATGTTTTCTTGTCTGACCTTTCTGTGTGCCTTGGCCTGTTTGTGAATTGGCTGTCTGGTTTGTGAGTAACAGGGGTTGGGTTGTCTCCAAGGAGCTGAGTAAGTTGTAGGCTGAATAGCTGCATCTGCATCTTGAGTGGTGGGAGGGGATAGCACCTGGGCTTGAAAAGGGCTGTGCCTGCCTTCCACAATGCTGGCTCTACCTCCTGCTGGGCGGCTGATGACCCTGCCCCTCTCTCTCAAAGGAAAGTAGAAGTCATGAAAAAAAAGTGCTCCAGGACTGAACAGAACTGGTTTTGACTAAGGAATCAAGAAGGAACCTCTGCCAAGGAGAAAAGCTGGAAGACTGAAGAGGAAGGACTGTCCTGCTGTGTGTTTGTAGGCTGACCTGCAATTGCTATTCTGTCAAGGAGAGGGTAAGGATGTTGCTGTTGTTGTGTCCTCTTGCTTGAAGAGAACTCCAAGGGCCTGTGGAGAGCTGGCCTCCTGTGAAGAAGTCCAAAAGACTTCACCCCCAGCTTCCCCCTGAACTCTGCTGAGTGAGTTCTGCCTTTCCTAGAGTGCTTGATCCATTTGTAGGGCGTCTGGAGGTTGCTGCCTGCTGTTTGGGGAGCTGGAAAAGAAGATGAAAAGAAGTTCTACAATTTTGCACACATCGCTCGCTTGTGGAACGCATCAGCCCGGTGCGGGAAGATTCCTGTTGCTGCAAATATCATCACAGAGCCTGTTGTCGATGTGAAGAACCGTCACAGCGCTTGCTTGCGGACTGCATCACGTCGCTGCGAACATCGTCGCAGTCAACGCATCGAGGGGCCGCAACAGAAAATCAACGCTGCTGCACCAAAGATCTTCGCCGCCCCGAAGATCGTTGCATCGTGCCTGTGCGAGACACTTTTATCAGAGAACCTGCACCCCGGAATCCACGAAAGGTATTGCATCACTCCACATAAAGATCGGATTCGTCGCAACACGCCCACTGCGTGCAGCGATCTTATCGCATCGCCTCCCAGGGTCTCAGGAGTGATGCATTGCTTGTTTTTCAAAGCTGCAGTTGCTGCTAGGAACGTTTGTCGTATCTACAGGTACTTTGGGCTAAAACTGACGCAACTGTGGATTATTTTGACGCAAACCCTAGAACTCTTTTAAAATCGTGTTCTTGAACTGTGTATGTTGGATTTTTGTCATTTTGGTCCTGTGTGGTTTAGATAAAAATATTTTATTTTTTGAAACTGATATGGAGTCCATTTGTGGTGTTTTCACTGTGTTAATGTGAGTGTTGGTACAAATACTTTACACATTGCCTTTGATAAGCCTGTCTGCTCATGCCAAGCTACCAAGGGGGTGACCAGGGGTCATCTAAAGTGTGTATCCCTCTAACCCTTACATGAAGCAAGGGTTCCTATTTGGACATCGGTACCTACCTCTGCCAACTAGAGAACCCCAAATCTAACAATAACTAATATAGACTTTCATGTACCTAGTAACTAACTGGTACAGCAGTTTACACGACAACTGACAAAGTAATACAGATATTCACACAGTTTAGTCACTATCCAATATGGGCCGGGATGCCCGCCACCCCTTCCAACACCAATCCCCATGGGAGGAGACAGACACATATTTGAACTTTTGGAAGGCAGGGCGGCCTCACGACCCCCCCCCAGCTGTATTTATTAAAATATGAAACAAAATGTAAAACTTTAAATTAAAACGTTTCACGTATCATGTACAAATTCAACTTCAATTACATTTTGATGAAGACAGGTATTCAGGCTAACCTTAACAAATCTCTAATACAAAGATTTCCTAGCCGAGTCTAACATCATGACAAATGCATTACATTCGAATTTGTACAACCTAACATTAAGGGCCAACGGCAAGGTCTTAACCGGTGTCAGATCCTTATCATCAAATTCCCGCCCTCACGTATGAGTGGCGCATGCGCAGAGGACTTTACCCTCGCAGCCAACTGTAACTTCCCTTGCCGTGGGGGCCCCCTTTCACTCAACGCCATCTTAAGGTCATCCGAGTTCCCGTGCAAGGTATCCGTAAGAAGGACAGCGTGGACTCCCCCCCTTCCCCCGCACTCTCTTCCGCCGGAGCAGATATCCGGCCCCCGGGAAATTTTGGGGAGGGGCATATAGCCGTCTCCCCCTGGGAGGGGCCTATGGCCGTCTCCCCCTGGGTGACCCATCCGTAATGGGTGCCACCCCCCCGTGGGAGGGGCCAATGGCCACCTCCCCCCGGGGGCTCCCATCCATAATGGGTGGCGCCCCCCCTAGGGACCTTGAAATCACTACTCACCGATCATAACCTTACCGCCCGACCGAAGACTAAATAAATACGACAATTAGATACCTACTATCGGAAAGAAAAACTATGCTTACTCTTGTAAACAGCTTGATAAATCCACAGACTTCAACATTGCTACAAAGGAAAAAAGGTCCTAAAGTACAGCACAATCTTTATTGCATCCATTACTTAACATTTCTACAAAGGAGAAAAGGCCTATAAGCAAGTATTCAATTACATGAATACTGTTGTCATCAATTCACGATGAAAGCCAAGATTCCAATACATGTTTTATTACAATCAAATAGCACCATACGATTTTATTCATTTCAAAATATTTTGCAACAAGGGCTGGTGGGTGGGTCAAAAAACTGCAGCTTATCCCTTGAGGGCTCACGAGCGACGAGTGGTGCAGCCTTCAGAGCGCAGGAACAAGAGGATGCTACCTTGGATTCCTGCACCTTTTATCCAGTAGAGGGAGGGTGGGGCCGCGCCCCCAGCACGCCCATCAGTACATGGACTTCGGGCAGGTGTTTAGGACAACCCTTTTTGGGCGGTAGGGGCGTGCCCCGGCCACGCCGCTTTGGGCATACCGGCCAGGACAAGCCCCCCGCCCGCAACGGTTTCCTGGGGGATCGGGGCACCCATCCATACGTTCGGGGTGACCGAGTGGTCTCCCCTTTCCATATGGGCCGGGATGCCCGCCACCCCTTCCAACACCAATCCCCATGGGAGGAGACAGACACATATTTGAACTTTTGGAAGGCGGGGGGGCCTCACGACACCCCGGCCGTATTTATTAAAATATGAAACAAAATGTAAAACTTTAAATTAAAACGTTTCATGTATCATGTACAAATTCAACTTCAATTACATTTTGATGAAGACCGGTATTCAGGCTAACCTTAACAAATCTCTAATACAAAGATTTCTTAGCTGAGTCTAACATCATGACAAATGCATTACATTCGAATTTGTACAACCTAACATTAAGGGCCAACGGCAAGGTCTTAACCGGTGTCAGATCCCTATCCCCAAATTCCCGCCCTCACGTATGAGTGGCGCATGCGTAGAGAACTTTACCCTCGCAGCCAACTGTGACTTCCCTTGTCGTGGGGGCCCCCTTTCACTCGACGCCATCTTAAGGTCGTCCGAGTTCCCGTGCGAGGTATCCGTAAGAAGGACAGCGTGGACTCATCCTCTTTCCCCGCACTCTCTTCCGCCGGAGCGGATATCCGGCCCCCGGGAAATTCTGGGGAGGGGCTTATAGCCGTCTCCCCCTGGGAGGGGCCTGTGGCCGTCTCCCCCTGGGCGAACCATCCGTTAATGGGTGCCGCCCCCCCATGGGAGGGGCCAATGGCCGCCTCCCCCCGGGCGCTCCCATCCATAATGGGTGGCGCCCCCCCTAGGGACCTTGAAATCACTGCTCACTGATCATGACCTTACCGCCACAGGACAGATAGTTGACCGACTATCTGGCCCCCCCACACCTCCTATAGGTCATGTCTCCTCAAACCCACTAACCAAGCTATCAAGTCTCCTATCAGTAAGTCATTACCCACCCTGGACAGGTGTACCCCATCATCAGAATAACAGTGATCACCCCAGATGCACCCATGAGATAGGCTTTGGAGATGAGCAGAGCAAAACAATTTCTCCATTTTATTGTTGACCCTCTCTACCGAATGGTTCAACGCTGTCGTGGACAAGCCACACCGCCATACCCTCCTGGGAATCATGTAAGACCAGGCAATTGTACATCCCGGGAGCCTTTTTGCTAACCAGCTAACTACAGAAAGTATGTGCTCAACTAAAGCTCGTCTGCCCAGTCTTACCAAGTCATTGCCCCCTATGTGCACTATGACTACAGATGGCGGTGACCTGTGCCGCCCTAATAAATCCTCCAAAAAACTTTGCAGTCGGTCAATACATAGACCGCCCTTACAATGGAAGGACACCCTGAACCCATATTCCTCAGATGTGTGGATCGCATCACCTGTCTTGAATATATCCCCCGGCACGCCTCACATATGAGTGGCCCACGACCCAGACCACACGATTTCCATTCCGTAATCCTGTTGCGGTGGTTAGCTGATACTGGGCCGGTCCCAATTTCCGCCCTGCGTCACAGGCTCGAGAAACTGTAATCCAAACAAAAGACAACAAGCGTGAGTATACTTCATCAGTCATTTACAACATGTGCAGTCGCACATACCTCTTGAAACAATTCAAAAACCAACGGCCTGACTGTTTCACCACGTCTGCCTGCAGACCTAGAGCCGTAGCTTCTGTAGCGGCCCCTATTCTGAAAGAGTGAGTCCCAAAATCACTCGGGTTCAAGCCCGCTGCTGCAATCGTATTTGCCAGCACCCTCTGAAACTGAAATCTCGTCAACGGGGTGCCGTCCTTATGTCGTAGCAGGGCCCCCCTCCATGTCGTCCACCGTTGTTTTAGGTAGGCCTCAACATGCCTCACTGGACAACCGGGACTACCTGGAGCGCGCTGCAACACAACACTATTCCCTTGGGCCTCCTGGTCTGTTTTTGACCTGGCTATCGATATCAGCAGAGAATCCCCCCTTACTTGGATGTGATCCCTGCGCAGACCTCCTTCCGTATCTCTCGTATTTGCGGCCACTAGTTCGCTCACCCGCAGGGCCCCATAGAACGCCAATGCGAACACTGCCAGGAATAGTATTACCTCGCTAGGCGAGGAGCATGTTTCTTCAAGTTTAGCCAGCAAGGTGGTCAGTTTATCAAAACCTACTGGGTTCCTGTTATCCTTTCTGCAACCCTCTAAGCTCCGCCAGCTGCGCAGAGCCTTCCTGACTAGAAAGGAGTCCGTCGGGTCCCTGATCCTATGGAGCTGTGCCATAAATGATATGGCGGCCTTATACCGAAGTGCAGTTGCCGCCGACCGGCCTTCTTTATGAAGTGCCACTAAAAATTGGACAAAGAACTCCTCTTGGCCCCATCTATGCTCCCCCGCCGGCCCCAAAAAGGTGCAGTACGAGCGGAACGCCCCTTCATAAGCTTTCCTTGTCCTGGGCGCTAAACTGGCTGCCACGAGATTTTGTAGTCCGGGGCACCGATTTGCCATAGTGCTTCGGGAAATGGAGCCGCACTAGCTCCGCTGAGGGTAAACAATCCCTGAAAGTCTGTATTTTGAAACGAGAGAGCGCATCAGCTGCATTATTTAGTACACCCGGCACATGTTTTGCCCTGAACTGTACGTTTAATCTCATGCATCGCAACACAATCTCTTTCAACAATCGTAATATCCATTTGCAGCGTGCTGCCTACTGATTAATGCACTCAACCACAGTCATGTTATCGGACCAAAATACAACCGAGCGGTCTCTGAAATCCTCCGGCCATGCCAACAGAGCCACCCAGATGGGGAAAAGTTCTAGAAAGCCAATGTTACTCGTCAGGCCGTCTGTCTACCACCACGCCGGCCATCTTTGTGCCGACCAGCGGTTTCCGAGGATCGCACCAAACCCCATGCTGCCCGCCGAGTCGGTCCATAAGCAGAGTTCTGCCGACGAGGCTGGGGGTTTGCTCCAGACCACTCGGCCGTTGAAGTCTGCTAGGAATGCCAGCCAAATGAGCATGTCCTGGCGAACCTCCGCGGACAGTCTTGTGCGGTGGTACCCTTCCTTGAGGCCTACCATGGACTGGGCAATGGATCGAGAGAAAGGGCGAGCCATCGGTACCACTCTTAATGCAAAATTAAGCTGACCCACTGCCTGCTGTAATTGGTGCAATGTCACCTTCTCGGTCCGGAGACACTGCAACAAGGAAGCCCTAAATTTGGCGATCTTCTCCGCCGGCAGGCGAAAGCACCCCTCCACGGAGTCTAGTTCTATGCCCAAAAAAATCCAGGGAGGTAGTTGGTCCCACTGTCTTACCTGGTGCCAATGGCACCCCGAAACCCCGCATGAGCACGCAGAATGCCCGTGCACAGTCCCGAGTGCCCGCTGGGCCGAGAAAGAGGAAATCGTCAAGATAATGCATCAGATGTTGGTGACCTGTGGCCTTAGTCAACACCCACTCTAGAAATGAGCTAAACATTTCAAAATAGGCACACGAAATTGAACAACCCATTGGCATGCACATATCCATGTAGTATTTCCCCTGAAACATAAAACCCAGGAGACTGGTGTTAATAAAGTCTTTACAGAGGTCTACCTGTCTCCAAGCTTGCTTAAAGGGTCTGGAGCAAGTCCTGATAGCTGCACAGACAGCGGTAAAGTGCACCATCTGCAAATCCTGGATCCACGACAGCCACATCAAGAGGGTACCGCCTGAGACAGCATCAAGCAAAGAACAGGGTCAGCAGCACAAGATACAACTTAAAATCCACAAAGAAGAATGTGCTGAAATGGCAGTAACTCCAGTGAATGATCTCCTGCAGGAAATAGACAGAGTATTACTGCTAGATATAATCTAACAGATAGTTTGAGACCCATCCTTGACTTTGAGAATACATGTGAGAAAGACACGCTCTCATAACTTCAGGAAGTATTTGACCAACTAGAATTTCAAATGATGCAAGAATTGAACAGCATAGAATAACAAGAAGCTTTGGATAGAATACAGAAGGAAAACATTAAACTAGGGAAAATTTCACACCACAACCAATGGTGATGGTTAATTTACATAAAAGCAAAGAGTAAGGACTTTCATCAGGGAGTGGTTAGTCTAACTAACGCTGTGTAGCAAAAAGTGTGCCACTGCAGCATTAAGTAGATGAACTGATCCAGGAGGTATTTGCGAGTCCTCCTGTCACTCCAAGTGCCCATGCCACTGCAGCAATAAGTTGATGAACTGATCCAGGAGGTATTTTCAAGTCCTCCTATCACTAGGAGGAAGAAATCATTGCGCTTCTCCATACCTACAAACCCACCCCTGGCACACTTATTCCACCAGACCTCACGGAAAAAGAAGTGGCTGACCTCCTCATTAGCCATGAGTCTACCTTGACAACCCCATGCCCCTCAATCCTGAGGGAAGAACCCCCTATCTGCTTGGTGGCAACCAACCCCAACTGATCTGCCACCCTCCGGGTTAGAGGGGTGGTCAATAGCAACCTAGCTAGTGTTCCCATCTCTGCATCTAACACTCACTCCTACCCTTCCTTAACCATCCTCCTAATAACCTGTCGATCAGCAGTAAAGCATGCATCTGATGTCGCTGACCTCATCCTGAGACATAAATCGGACTTAGCGATCCTGACGGAATCTTGGCTCAAGGAATCCTCTTCGCCCTACTTAGACCTCTTAGTCTCACCCAATTACAACATCGTAAAGATGGACAGTCACTCAAAGAAAAAAGATGGTGGCATTGGCTGCATCTACGGCTCTAACCTCCTGATTACGGAACTGCCCGTAGTCCCTGTGAATACCTTGCACTCTCCGTCTCCAACAACCCCTATCAACTGTGCAAACTTTATATATTTTACCACCCCCCAGGCAGGAATGACACCTTCATGGACCTTCTCATGGAAATCATCACAGCCAACGTCTCTCCAAACGCTAATGACATTTTCCTTGGTGACTTCACCAAACACTGGAATGATCCCAAGGACCCATAGAGACTTCATGGCCGACCCAGCCCTTACCCAAGCCTGTTCTCACCCCACTCATTTGAAAGGCGCCACCCTAGACTGGATCATTGCTAAGTAATCAGCGGTCACAATCATCTCTATTGGCCCATGTGATTGGTCAGACCAACACAGCATCACCTTCCTCCTGCCCAGCTCTCACAAGGCACGGACACCTCAACCCGTGATTCCCAATCGAAAGGATGGAGACACCAAGAACCTGATCACGGGAAACTAGCAACACATTGTGAGACCGACCTCCCACCTCGGTGCACCTCGGTCGACAACCTAGTGGATCAATAATCCTCAACCATATCCAACATTCTCGATGACCTGGCACCACTGAAATTAAAAAGATCACAGATCAAGGATAGGAATCCCTGGTTCAGCGGATTTCTCAACAAGGAAAGAAGACCCCTTCGACAGACTGAACGAAACTGGAAATAAAAACCATCAGCAGCCCATCTAATACTTCTAATACTTCTCAGCCAGGCAAGAAATGCTTATAATAAGAAAATACTCAACTCAAAAAAAGAATTCTTCAAAAGCAAACTCAAAAGTGCCAAAAACCGACCTCGCAAGCTGTTCGACTTGGTCAAACACCAATCCAAAACACTTGTGAAAACCTCCAAGGAAACACCCAAACCCGTAATATCAAGCGAAGGATTTTCTTCTTTCTTCTGCGACAAAATCTTTGTCTAGGAAATGAACTTAAATCCGCAACTCTCCACTAAAATCAAAATCTACCAGTTCCACCTTCTCTCCACGCGCTATCTTCCCAAACATCACTCAAAAATCTGGCCTACTGGTACAATTTTAAATTCTATGACAAACACTCTATCTCGAAAATTCTCGCCTCCTTAAACCCAAACAACCACTTCAATGATCATCTCCCTTCTAACTGCCTAGCAGCCACCTCGCAGGCTATCATTCCCTCCTGGACCACAATAATCAATGCCTTCCTCCAACAGGCTCAATCCCTGACTCACTCAAGGAATGAACTCATGGCAGACGCCGAGATACTCTAACTACCAACCACAAACTTACCAGCCATGGATACCCAATTTTCCTGGTTGGTATAACCCTTACTTCTAGGGCCCCTCACCTATGGGACACTTGATGACCACACAACCACCACCTCTTTTTTAGGAAGAGGCCCGGGACAACAGAGAGGTAGAAGACATGGGGTAACGTGGAACGAACAAGAAAACCGGATGTCCACACAGAGCATGACCAAGGAACAACCAGGAACCAGTTCGATGAATCACTGGTAATTAACCTTACTGATTTCACTCTGACAGAAGAACAAGAAAAAGTCTTAAGCAAAGGACTAGGCTTTGTTCCCACTCCCCGCCTCAATATCTTCAAACTCAGATGTGAGAAGGGTGAGCTTTGTAGAAAAATAAAACTAAAATCCTTCTTTGAGGGGGAAAAAAAACCCACCAATGAGGTATACCAACTTGAGACCCAAGTAGACCTTTTGTCCTCCCAATCACCTTGTACCCATACAAATACAAGCTTTTGAGCAAGCCATAATGCTTGAATTTGAGGATCTGAGAAATACTGCAAAAAAAATTTGTAAATATGACCACACTTGAAAAAAGAGCAATGGATGAACTCCGTAAAAATCAAAACCTGGTAATAAAACAAGCGGACAAGGGAGGAGCCATTGTCCTCTTAACAAAAGAAGGTTACAATGAACAGTGCTCTACACTCCTGTCAGATCAAAAATTCTATTAAAAACGAACTACTGACCCAACTACCAGACTTCAAAGAACGGTTGAACTGATGGTAGAAGAAGCAGAAAGCAATCAGTGGATCTTGAAAAATGAGGCATATTTTCTAGGAACAAAATCTCCAAGAGAACCATATTTTTATTCCTTGCCAAAGACTCAGAAGAACAAACACCCACCACCAGGACGCCCCATAGTGTCAGGCATTGGCTCGGTCCTTGAACCACTATCACAATTCACATACCAATTCCTGAGACCTTTGGTACAAAGAACACATGCATATCTCAAGGACTCATGTGACCTCTTGAAACTACTAGTTGGAAAACCTTATGATGAAGACACCATGTTTCTAGTAGAATTAGAGGTAGAGAGCTTATATACGAGCTTGCCTCAGCAGAAAACTCTAGAAACCCTGGAAGATATCCTTTTCACGGACACTTGGGAACACAGAACACCTAGACATTTCATATTAGAATGCTGCAAGATGGCCCTCACTGAGAACTATTTTGAATATGAGGGTACCTTTTTCAGACAATGCCATGGTACATCTATGCTATACAAAAGGGGATGATGGACTGAGCGTTTGAGCAAATCAAACACTCACCCCCAGTCAACTGATGTGGGTTTAATCCATCACCATTCTTTAGCTCACTCAGCCACCCCAGTTCAGACATGGCCATATGCAAATCAGTCTGACCCTGTGCCTCATGGGAACAGTCCAGCCCGAACTGCCAAGCCATGTCTTCCCTGGACCGGAAACAAGCATGGTACATCTATGGGCAGTACATTTGCTCCAAGCGCATCTGGATTGTATGTGAGTAACTTTGAACAAGAACACATACAGACTCAAGACAACCGATATGTACATGGCATCAAACTTTGGAGACATTACATTGACGACGTCATTATGAGCTGGAACAACACCTTGGAAACACTTACTGAGTTCATGACGTGGATCAACATGAGGGATGAGTGCTTAAAATTTACTTACACTGCCCACAAGAACACCCTAGATTTTCTGGACATCACTATCTTTGTACGAGAAGGCTACCTACATACCAGAACCTTCTACAAACCTACAGCTTGTAACAGCATACTCTCATACAATAGCTTTCACCCCGTCCACTCAGGGACAACTTACCCTACAGCCAGTTTCTTCGAATAAAACGACACTGCAGCAACCTTCGAGACTATAAGCAACAAGCTCAAGGACTGGAAGACAGGCTGTTGAAAAGAGATTACCCCACCAAAACAGTAAAGAGATGTCAGAAAAGAGCACGGAACCAACCAGGAGAAAATCTATTACAAACAACGATTAAAGAGGACCCAGTGGATCTACTTACCTGCGTAACAACGTATAACACCGTGTCGAACGCAGTGCAGAAAATCGTCAATAAGAATTGAAAAATTCTCACCTCCATCACACTAAAATGGCCAAAACCTAGGTTTGCGCATCAGAGAACTAGTAACCTGAAGGACGTGCTTGTACATACAAGACCGAACAAAAAAAAAACTAACAACACCATTTTGTCAACATGGAACATGAATCCTGTGTAAGCTGCATAAAACCGGTTAGACACAGGAGCGCGTCTCCATAAGATCCAGAGCCAGCACAAGTCCGAAAAAGCAGCCATGCCGGTAAGAGGCACAATGGCAGCCCTCTTTTCGAGTGCAATCTGTAAGTAAATGTTACTGCCGATATGGCCTGACTTTTGTCATTTTGAATGCCAGCAACAGGTCTGCCCAGCTGGCCCCAGTTCTAGATGAAGCTGTATCTTTTAACTTTTAAGGTAAAGACGCTGACGCGTAGCGCCATCACTGAACATACAAGCATTTACGGACACGGACACTGGTTTGCCTGCTCGCAATGCGCTGACCCAACAATGCTTTTGATGTAACCAACCCCTCACTGTGAGATTAGAATTTGTGTTCATGATGAGACCGTGCATAGTTACGAATTTCCGTATTGAATACCGAATGAAGTTGTTCCTCACTAAAATATGGCGTTTTTTCAAAACAGGGCGAAATGATTCAATATTTGACAATGGACGCCTTGTAAGCGATTTGACAAATAATAGCCTACTAATACGTCTTTTACCCATAGACTATCCCCATATGTATACTTTATCGAATAACGGACCCGACACCACCCGGTCTTTTATTGCCTCATTACTCTGCCATGATAGTTATACTTTGAGATTCCTTCTCAATCCCCACGTAGCGTATTGCCTTATAAACACACACTATGTTCATAATATGAACCATTAGATATTAATGATAAATGTTGATATTACTACATGTCAACAATTACTGCATATATGTCTTTTCTTTTTAGGTACAGATATAATGTATATCCACTACCTACTAAAGTGGTGAGTAACCCACTTTCACAAGATTGGGAACCGCCTTTGGCTCTTATAGTATTGATCCTGAAGAAAGCCTGTAGAGGTACCTGAAGGCTGAACCATGTTGATCAAATTCACCAGTGTGTAAATCTAGTAACCAGGCCTACAACCGCACATCACGGTTTTTAATTTCCTACACCTATGACTTGAAGAATAAAAATATGAGAGTCATGGTATAAGGAATTTTAACATCTTCACTCACCAGAGCACAACACACCCTCTTTTTATTCCTATTTCTGGCCACTACTGTTTCACCAGTTGGTCTTCCTCCATGTGGAGGTCAGCATAACAAAGGAAAAGACCCAATGATATTGATGTTGCGACACTGAATGGAGGAGAACCATGATATACCGCCTGACGCCTGTGTTTGCATCTGAGGGTTTTTGACAAAGGTGGCTACTTCCACATTATCATAGACCCTGGAAATACAGGACAAGTGGTTCAGTCTCCCCCCTGATTTTCTCACTCAAGGCTGGCCAAATTGTCCCTATCCTCAAAAGAACATCCTTGGACCCGGCTTCCGCTGAGAATTACAGACCCATATACAGCATCCCACTCCTTGCCAAAGTTCTAGAAAAATATGTACAACAGCAGCTGAGCCTTCATCTTAATAACTTCCACCTGCTAGATGACTTCAAATCTGTTTTCAGACATGGACACAGCACTGAAACAACCCTCCTCCACATCGTGCATGATGCCCTCTAAGCCCTTGATCAAGGCAAAACCTGTCTCCTAATCCTCCTAGACCTATCTTCTACCATTGTTGACTCTGCAAAATCCCTTGGAATAACCCTTGACAGCACCCTGAACATTAGTGGTCATATAAACTCGACAGCCAAGATAGGCAGGTCCCACCTGAGCTACCTAAGAAATCTAAAATCCTTGCTTGAGGTTTCCAACCTCAAAAACACAATCCATGCTCTATTCATTTCAAGCCTAGAATATGGAGGCTCCACTCTTGCAGGGCTACCCAAGAACTCTCAGACCCCACTGAAAGCCTGCCTCAAAACCACCGCCTGACTCCTAGCTGGCTCACCGAAATTTGACTACATTTCTCCCCACCTCAAAACTCTGAACTGGCTTCCCCTGGAGGCCAAAATCTAATATAAACTGGCCTGCATTACTCACAAGGCCCGATTGTAGGTCTTTTTGTTCCAGAAACGGGCTGGTTGCAGCAATAGGTTTTTGGATGATCCGGAAATTCTGACTCCTCAGGATATCACGAGTTTATGGGTGAGAAAACAGGGGAATTGGAGTAGAGAGCTTTGTGAGTAATGTGTCCTGTTGCACTTATATCTCAGACTCCTATGTTACCATTAGGGAAGCAATACATAATATAGGTATAGAGACACACAAGGATTCTATAAACATGGATATAGGTGGTTCACAATGGGGTTTCCTTAACATATGGGTTGGGAAATAGGAATGGTGTTTATAACACTATTCCTCTTATTGATAGGATGTTGTCTGTTATGTTAATACATTGCATATATATATGTTGGGACAACTGACAAAATGCCCAGCAATGGCATCAAAACATACAGATCGAACCTACAGAATTTATTTAGATAGACATTTCTGACAATGAAAGGAATAAACAATATCATTATTAAATACTGACATTCAAAGGGTTGTCTGTGAAAGATTAAAAACATCAATTAGCTCCTTTGGTGTATGAATAAATTCAAGTGAACCATAGTGTTGCACACATTTCTGTGTTTCACCTGCTTGAGAAATGATATCTGCTCATTTATCAGGTACAGCTCTATTCTACACAAATGCTACACAAAAAGAAACAAATAGATTGAAAATGTACTCTGCACATGTCAGTTGCCGGTCCTTGCTAAATTGAGAAATGGCTCACTAAGCTTCACTTGTGTACAAAAGCCAGTGCAGCAAGTTGGTTCATAGAAATAACTCTTTAATATGAACATGCCAATCTACTCTGCTCCTGCTTTAATCAAGTGTTTGTTCATAGCAAATATCATGTGAGGAAATTGTGCTTAGAAAGCAGAAGGAACAGGCATCTGCTTAAGAGATCAAACAATGCTTGTTTGACAAAAACAAGATAACAAGCTCAAAATGTAGGTCAGAAGGCAGTACCATAGAAATTTGTCTAGTTTTACCATGATCATGTGCTTCACTGGGATCACATATAAAGCAAATGTACGTGTAGATTTATTTGTGAAATGCTCATGCCACGGTGATGATGTTAATGATTAAAATGTCTGAAGTGTCCAAAAAATATAAAGGCTCAGTCTTCTTTGTGTAATCAGATCTCTCTGCAGTCTTTACCTCGAGCTGTCTCAACTGCAGTTCTTTGGCAAATATACCTCCCACTCGTCAAGCACTTGTGTGTGTTCATCCTTTTTTTAATCTTTACAGATATTCCTGCCATTTCAGTTTCTAACATCCCACTAAATATTCTGCTTAAATGTTATAAGAAAATGTACTATATTTTCTTCGCTTCTTTCTGGAAAAAGAAAAATTCAAGAAATCAATGGGGTGAGTGAAGAGGTAGAATCGTCCTCCTCCAATATCGTTATACAACACAAGGATTCTACCACCTATTTTTCCAAGTTATTTAGTGAATTTATGTGTTCTAAACAAATAAAGGATGGTCTGGTAAAGCAAGCACCTTCTCTTATATATTTGGAGGGCAACATTTTTAAAATTGTAAAATACCCCTCACACACTGAGACCTGATTCACTGTTATGCTTCATCATTGGGGTCTTCCCGTCCCTCTACGGGACGGCATGTGCTACGACCACGTAGACGCAAGAGCACTTTTATTTGTGATTCGTGATTATGAGTAGTGCGTGGGGTGGTAGGTTCCTGAAAGATATGTGAAATAGTTTAAAAATTCCCTGGCTAGTGAAAAAAAATAACTTTATTGCCTTACCTAGCTGGAAATAGTAAAAAGCGGGGAGGTGTAAATGGTGTACTGTAATGAGTCACTGTCTACATGGTCGATGTGTTTCAGAAGCCATCCCCCTGGCTTTCTTCCTCATGACCAAAACAGGATGATCCCTATGCCACCTTTATCGGCGTTCTAATATTATAGTTGCCTGCTTGTCAAAAGTAGTGTTATCTGTACGCCCTACTAAGGCGATCAAAAATATATACTAATTTTACCGACCGGTATTTGGCTACCTACATCGGGCCCTTAGAGCCTTATTTATGAGCCCCTGCATCACTTTTGCACTGTCGTTGCATCACTTTTTATATTGCAGCAGGTGCGTAAAATATGTGCCACATTGCTTCATATATATGTGAACGGCAATTGGGTGACACAGTGCAATAATCATAGCACTCCCCCGGCATTGCTGGAGTTGCGTCACGCTTCTGACACAACTCCTGCAAAGCATCAGTTTTGCGCAGATAGATACATCAGTAATACTGATGTATCTAGTATTCCGTGCAACATGATGCATCGTACATTTAATATGATGCATCCATCAGGTCACAATGAGGGTGTAGTGAAAACTGTTGCAACAGTTTTCATAAAAAAGGCCCTTCATATTTACTTGTCTCCATGTTTCCACTTTCTGGCTACAAGTTTGGACTCAAATCAGTTCCACATTCTGTTTAAATATTCCTTATTCTAGTTTTTAGGAAGCAATTCCTAATGTGCAGGCTAATGTTCCATTTTACATGGTAATAGTAGAACTTTAATTAGCAATTGCTTTTCAATAAATTACTAAGCATTGGAAGATCTCTAAACAATTGTTGTCTAAAGCATGGTGGTATGCAGTGTATTATAATCATAGATTAGATATTGCTTATATGCAACCTATGTGTCTTGTTTTAAAACTAAGCCTGGGCGTAGTTCGCGTAGCCGCACTCCGCGAGCTACGCGAAGATGCACTTGCACTCCGCGAACTACGCATAGCTCCGCGAGCATGCGTAGTAGCTTGCTTGACCCGTTCGCAAACCATTTTTCGTCTTCGGGAGCGCCGTGGAACTCTGGAACCTGCTCGACACCACATCTCCAGACGTCGCCTTCCTCACGGAAACATGGATGAACGCCTCCTCAGCGCCCGACATCGCCATCCCGGACGGATACAAGATCACCCGGAGAGACCGCGTCAACGAGACAGGAGGAGGCATCGCCATCGTCCACAAGAACACCATCCGCATCACGACCAACTCAGACGACACCCTCACAGCCGCTTAACATCTTCACTTCCAGATACACACCGACCCCAAGACCACACTCAGAGGCACCCTCATCTACAGACCCCCAGGACCTCGCACACAATTCAGCGAAGACATCGCAGACTTCATCAGCCCGCACGCCCTCGCCTCCGCTGACTACATCCTCCTAGGGGACCTCAACTTCCACCTGGAGAACAACAACGACAACACCACCACCACCCTGCTGGACAACCTCGCCAACCTCGGACTCATGCAACTGGTGAACACCCCCACCCACTACGCCGGACACACGCTTGACCCAGTCTTCTCCTCCAGCAAGTACATCTCCTTCAGCCACTCCACCGGGCTCCACTGGACAGACCACAGCTGCGTCCACTTCAGCTTCAAAAAGACCACGACTCACCACCACCCGCAACAGGTTCCCCGCAGGAACTGGAACAAGATCACCACCGACCAGCTCACCACTTCACTGAGCCAGAACCCGCCCGCCAGCTCAACGGACCCCAACCAAGCAGCCAACAACCTCACACAGTGGATCACCAATTGCGCTCGCCCAACCAGCCTCGACCACTCGCAGTCCGGCTTCCGCACAAACCACAGCACAGAGACCGCCCTCATCGCAGCCACTGACGACATCCGAGCCCTGCTCGACAACTGGGAAACAGCGGCACTCATCCTCCTGGACCTCTCCGCAGCATTCGATACGGTCTGCCACCGCACCCTAGTGCAGCGCCTCAGCAACATCGGAATCCAAGAGAAGGCACTGGAGTGGATCATCTCGTTCCTCACCAGAAGAACCCAGAGAGTCCGCCTCCCCCGTACAGATCCAAGGCCACCAAAGTCATATGCGGCGTACCACAAGGATCATCACTCAGCCCCACCCTCTTCAACGTCTACATGAGCCCCCTCACAGCCATCGTACGCCAACACAACCTCAACATCATCTCCTACGCTGACGACACCCAGCTGATCCTCTCCCTCACCAACGACCCAGGAACCGCCAGAACCAACCTACACGAAGGGATGAAAGACGTAGTCGAGTGGATGAGGAACAGCCGCCTGAAACTGAACTCAGACAAGACGGAAGTCCTCATCCTTGGATCATCACCCTCCGCCTGGGACGACTCCTGGTGGCCCCCTGCCCTGGGCAGCGCACCCAAACCAACGGACCACGCACGCAACCTGTGCTTCATCCTGGACTCCTCCCTCACGATGACCAGACAAGTCAACGCCGTCTCATCATCATGCTTCAACATCCTACGCATGCTCCGAAAGATCTTCCCATGGCTCGCCACCGAAACCAGGAAGACGGTCACACAGGCACTCTTCACCAGCCGACTGGACTACGGAAACACCCGCTATACCGGAACCACAGCCAAACTCCAGAAAAGACTCTAACACATCCAGAACGCCTCCGCACGACTCATCTTGGACATCTCCCGACACAGCCACATCTCCGGACACCTGAGAGACCTTCACTGGCTCCCCGTCAGCAAGAGAATCACGTTCCAACTCCTCACCCACGCACACAAGGCCCTCCACGACCTGGGCCCCAGGTACCTCAACAACCGCCTGACCTTCTACACTCCCACCCGCCAGCTACGATCGACCAGCCACGCCCTCGCCGCCGTGCCACGCATCCGAAGATCCACCATGGGAGGAAGATCCTTCTCCTACCTGGCAGCCAAGACTTGGAACTCCCTCCCCATCCCCCTCCGCCTGACCCAAGACCACCTCTGCTTCAGGAAGCAACTCAAGACATAGCTGTTCGAGCAGTAGCGGACCCCCCTCCCCCAAGTGCCTTGAGACCCTCTGGGTGAGTAGCGCGCTATACAAATATCCTGAGTGATTGATTGATTGATTGCCTGCATGCTCGGGATGTGTAGCGCGCGAAGTTACCCATGAGGTTTATCCCGCCTGCTCGCGTCCCCTTATTTCCGGTCACTACTAACGTGTTCGCGAGTTATTCTGTGCCAGATTGCAGTTTCTGCGTGTTCGGCAACTCGATCTTACCGACAACCATCCTCGCGCACGCGAAAATGTTATTGAGCGCGCGAGAACTACGCTACGCAGCAGTTTGCGGAGTATTCAACAACTTCGCGTTCTCCGCGGAGCGCGGAGTTGCCGAAACTCCGCAAACTCCGCGAACGGAGCGTAGTTCTTCGCCCAGGGTTATTTAAAACCACAAGAACTTTGGACTACACAGCTTTTAGATGATTCTGCCAAAAGATCTTTTGCAACTTTGCCTGCAGCCCTGGATAGTTGAAGAGGTTTTTGGGTTTAACTTTTTTATGGGCTTGAAAAGGAAGTCCCTTAATGGCAAAAGCTATGTTTTCTGAAACCATGAGTTGTGAACAACATTTTCTCCTGATTTGAATGCTCCATTTTGTTGTTCATGGTTTGGCCTTGCCACAAGATCATACTGATTGTGCCTGTCTTTTTAAGGATTGACCTGTCCTAATCCTTTTTTAGCGGCCTCTTTAAATCGTGCACCATTTTGCTTACTCTGCAGGATCATGTTATTGTGCTATCTTTACCCGACACCGGCGGCCTTTTCTACATTGGGGGATTAGAGCTGTGAGGCTCCTAAGCGATTATATCACTGCCCATTGCCTGATTTGAGGTACATTTTGCATGAGGCTATCGCTGTCTACTTTTGGGACGTAGATCCGCTTAGCGAGTCACTCTAGCATTAACTCGAGCATTTACTGTGTCCTCACCTTATCCCAATGGTTGCCAATATATCTGCTCTCGAATATATCTTTAGCTGCTGGCTTATATTGTGCATCTTCTACTTAGTCTGTAGGATTATACTAGTGTAGGTCCTATAGTCGAGTCACTTTAGCATCTATTGTGTCTTCATAAAACACACCGAACTGTGTGACATTTGTGATGACATTTTGTTGGAATTTTCCGTTTCTCCAGCATTAGCCTTCTCTTATATCTTGAGGTAAATGGATATTTATTTCTTATTTTTTATACAGTATCTATTGTGCACATTCTGTTACTTGGGTCGCTGAACATCCGTCCCTACACTTCCTGGTCGAATTAATAAAAAATATTCTGGCTGTCTGATTCTTCTTTGACTATTCAGGTAAGCCCTTTCAGTCTTCTGGCTCTTGCTCCCTCTGTAATTGCCAGTATTGTCTGACACTTAGAAGTACCAAGATTGTGTTATATCTTTGGTTATGCCTATTCTTAGACGGCTTTTTAATTCTTTGTTCCTATATATTACCATACAGACTTCTTTGAAAGTCCCTCGTGTATTCGATATTGAACACTTCATTTGGCAAGGCTGTCAGTCTATTATTCCTTCGTTCCAGCCTTCTGGGGACCTTTCTGACTGGTATGTAAATTTGTATATATTCTACACTGATCTTCATATGTATGAGCTCAGTTTCTCTTAATTTTTAAACCTATGGATTATCCGGTGAGTTTGTATCTATGTGTGGTCTGTGTTTTGCTTTAATGTTCACATTGCTGTATATAATATTTTTGGGGTGTCCTGATCATCTAGCTTTCCTTCCCCTGCCTGTAGGTTAAAGTTTGTATGGTTCACAGCCCTATTATGTTTCATTCCATGCCTGACCAGTTTTCCCTCCTTTTTTTAAGGCTTTTTTCATGGGTTGTAGATTCTACTTATTTTACTCTTTTGCCCACAGATATGCTTTTGCCTGCCCAGAAGTTTTGAACAGGAGCTACCTGACTGACCTGGATACTTGGAACTCTGTGTCCTTCCTAAATTACTGAGATGAATTGCGCCCTGATGAAGGAATTCCCTATTGTGGCACTATTCCGAAACGTGCGTCAGTGCTTCTTTTGTCTGGTTGATGAGCGGGTTTAGTTGGTTGAGTCTAGATGATTGGTCTGTGAGTGATGATGTGTTTGGTAGTATTAGTGAGTGATGTATGTGCCTCATTTTATTGTTCTCCTCATTCCTGGGCTGATGGTACATTAATTATATGCAGTCCTCATTCAATGAACTATGTATTTTTGTACTTTGCACTTTTGACAGATTTTTCTACAAATATAAATGATAATAAAATAATTTAAATACTATTAGCTGTTCGGTGGGCATTTTGCATTTTACATTTTTGGAACTATTTAGTTTTTTACAATATTGGGAATTGCCCTTTCATGTTGTTCTAATTAATTACTTCCCTGGTGGGTTGTTCCCCTTTATCCTTTTTAGGTTCAGGGTCCCTCTTATGTTCGTTATACGACAATATAATTTGATACAAGTAATAGTAATCAGGGTGGATGTTAAGGCAAATACTTGAGTGAATCCTTTGGTAGTGGGAGTTCATTTCCAGATATTACATTTACCTTGTTTATGACACCTTGGAAAGAATCACTTTTAAAATTGCATGAATCGGTTGGCCAGCCACATGCAACAGATTAAAACATTTCTTTATTGCTTATGAGAAAATGCTGATGCTTAATCATCTGAATGACGGAGTGATAGGTCTTGGCTGTTCTTTCATGAGGCTTGGGCAGCAGCAGATTATGTGGTCCAGGCATTCCTTCCAGTAAGAGGAGAAGCAAAAACCTTTTGAAGAATGTGTATATATCTATTTTTGTCATTGTTCATCTAGATTGAATCAAAACAATATTGCTATTGCCATTTCTAGTTTAAATTGGCATGATGTTGAATCTGCCAAGTGGTATGAGAGGATGGTAGTTGATTTAAAAATTGAGTTAATAAGATGTTCACATGATTTGAAGCATGATAGGATGAGGTGTCGGTGATAAAGAAGTAGAAGTTCTTTTTTTGCTAGGAGTTTGAATTGAGCCCACAATAAAGATTCATCCCACACCCCTTGGTATGTAATCGATTTTTTTAATGGGTTGTAGTGAGATTTTTTGAACAGGTTACAGATGATTAGCTCATCCCATAAGCCAGATCTCAGTGAACCCTATTGAGCCCTCTTGCAATGTTGACGTTGTGACACCTAAATGAACTGATTAGTTAGAATAAATCCCAGCCTCATTTGTGCTTGAGCATTAGATTAGAGCATTCAGGGAAGTAGGAAACACTTCACAATTGTAACACAGCAGTGGCATAAACCTACCTTTAATTACATTGAACTGAGACTTTCATACAGGACTTGTTAGATTGCAGGCCATCTTACGGAAGCAATAATGCAGCCCACTGCTTTCTTCTGAATTACATTTTGTTTGTCTCTGAAAAGAACTGTTACTGTTGAACCAAATGATCAAATACTTGTAGGATTCTGCTTGCATGAATATATCTTTTTTGACATTCCTACGGACATTATTTTCAATGTATAGAACTTTTTTTAAATTGTCGGTGTAGAGCCTGAATGGTCCACAGAAGCATCTTGTTGATTCGAGGTCTGAAAGTTTAAGCCAAACATTATTTATTGTGTCAAAGGGCATGCAAAAAACAATGAATGTAATAATATTAAGTGTCAAACTCAATGGTGAAGGTATACTTCTAATACATGTTAAGGAACAGTATATTTTAGAAAACTTACATTTTCTCTTTCTGAAATTCGGGAAGGCTGATTTACATGAGCCTTCCAACTGTCACCTACCTGATAATGTCCCAGGAATGTGACAAATGCACCAATATTAAGGAGGAATGCATATATTTTGGGGAGACATTTGTGTTCTTCTGTCAGGATGGCCAATTGGGCTGAGCCTTGAAACTAAATTTAAAAAAAGGCCTCCTCTGTCACAGGCACTTGTCACGTGACTCATAAACAGTCCCCCTTTATGTCCTCCTTCACAGAGGGCATATATTTTGCATATTGATATGAGCTCCGACAAAGAATAGCTCCAGCCATCTATATAAAGGTTTGCTGCGGGAGCCATCGTAAAAAACTCTAAAATTGAAAAGGCAGGATTTGTTATTTAATGCTTTAGCTAATTATTATCATAGGTCTTAAGAATATCTGTAAGGTGTTAGGGTGTCAGAAACATGCAAATATTGTTAGCAATGCACATCTTGTTGTCGCTGAGCGCTGCATGTCTAACTACTGTCAATTTTGCAGGATATGTGTTTATCATTTGTATAGTACACACTAGACTGAGGATATTAAAAAGGTTTATGTCATTAAAAATGCTCCCTGATATGATGTTTAATTTAATTATTATTTATTGCAAACCTGTGGTGCCTTGTTTAGAGTGTGGCCTTTTTCCCTTTTATTTAGTTAGTTTGTCTTACAACCCTTCACACATATTAATGATAGAACAATTGATTTTGTTGCTACTTGGTTAATGCTCCATTCAAACCTTCCGATCTTGCAGTTTTCCACTGCCAGTGCGCAAATTGTAGTCCCGCCCTCAGCTGTTTCATGAGCGGCTTCTCACCCACAGCATTCCCTAAGTGCTTCGGCACTCCTTTGGCTTCTCTCTACCACATCCATGATATTTTTCATTGTCTTACCATTTATTTTTCCACCTGTATTACATTTGTTGTTTACATATTTACCTTAAGGTAAGCTTCCTTTTGACACATCATTGGTATTACAAGCAATATACTAGTGTGCTCTATTTAAAAGATATGTTATTATGAATTGTTTTTTTATCATGACAATTTTCGAAGTTCTTAAATATAAAATAATTGTACCATTATTCAATGAATGAACTGTTCTTTTTTACAGGTGGCTGCAACGTTTTTTTGCTATAATACATCACTAGTCATACATAATAAACGAGGTGACCGTATTAAAGCACCAAAGAGGAGTCCAATATTGATTTATGACATTTCCTTTCGGATAAATACATGACATTTCAGGAAAAAGGAATCAACTTACAAACAATTATGGAATTCACTGCTATATTTTGTATAAAAAATGCAACAATTTCAAACGTGAGGATTAACTTTGTGCTGAAAAAATAGAGCAGTGGGTTGTAACAGCTCATGGTTTGGTCGTTCTCGCACACCTGCGCGATAATTTTTTGTGATATGGCATAATCGCGTAATTTAGGTCATTTTACTTCATGAGTTTAAGGTGTATCCTAGATTTGTGTGTCATAGTGTAACATCGACTGTGAGCTGCTGGTCACAATTTCGAACCATGACATGGCCGATCCTGCAAATGCAGTCCCGCAAAATTGATTTATAGTGTAATCTATTATTTATAGTTGGTAATCTCTACTCAGTAGCAACCTGATGCAACCTTGCAACAATCCCAAATTCAATGCTGAGGAACTACCTCTGCTCTGTGACTTTTGTTCTGCTTATACATTTCCTTTCAGAAAACAAAAATGTAATGGCATGTTTGTCTTTCTCAAGGAGAGCTACCTGGCAGAGCAAACCCCAGAGAGAGTGCAGTCCAACACTAACACTTCCTGCCACTACATACGCCCCCTAATTAACCTACATCTCTAGATAGACTACTGAGATAAGCATTGCCTACCACAAAGAAAGCTCTGAGAACAGTCCCACCCAGCTGAACCAACTAAAACAAGAGCATCTACACACCTACTAAAAGGGCCACACTCTCAAATAAACCCTAAATGCAGAGAAAAGCACCTTCACGCATCCAAGTATAATTGCACAGACAGCATACTGCCACAAACCCCTCTTACAAATGCACTCTACCGCAGAGAAAGCTAACTAAAATAGTTAAACTCAATAAATGTACAGGCGTGCATATTGAATTCACCTATGGCCACTTCGAGAAGTGATCTATAAGTACAATTGCATAAACCTGTTCCCCCTGTTCAGTTTTAGGTCCCATGATGTCTATACCTTTTCTTATTCATGGCATGTTGGGGCATGGGATGGGATGGAGTGGGGGTCTGAAAGTGACCTTTAACTTGTCTGAGGTGTTGCATTATATCCCTAACCATTCTCTCTGTGGCAAGATCCACCCCTGGCCACCAGTATGAGTTCCTGATTCTGTTCTTGGTTTTGCCAATACCAAAATGTCCTTCATGAAATAACTCTAGGATGTCATGTCTTAGTATAGCTGGTGGAATTACTTTGCTGCTCTCTTAAATCAATTGCTCTTCAATTGAGAGCTCTTCATTTACTTCCTAGTACAGTAACATTTCTTTTTTTTACATTTTTCTTTAATGACCATCCATTAGTTATCATGTTATACACAGTGCTTATGTCTGACCTTAACCCAGTACATTTAACCATTCTTCCATTGAAATGCCATCCTTCTCTTCATGGACACTGGCGAACCAGAATTTCTCTTCAGGTTCACATTTGGATTCTTGTAGCAACATTGACATCCTACTCAGGAGATTAGCTACTACATTCCTTTCACCTGGTACATAATGTACTTTGTAGTCAAAATCAAATAGCCTCACAAACATCCTTGCCAGTCTTGGGGAAGCTGTATACAAACCATTTGTGGTTAAAACATTTGTTAGTGGTTTGTGGTAACTGCTTAAGATAACTTTGCTTCCCCATATAAATTGTCGTAAATCTTCCAGTCCCCAAACACAAGCCAATGCCTTATGTTCGATGACTGAAAACCTTTCCTCTGTTGGGGTCAGTGAACGTGAGGCAAATGCTATCGTTCATTCGGTACCTTCTTAATCAATTTGGGTTAGAACAGCACCTAACCCCGTCCCACTGGCATCAGTTGTTAATACGCTTTTCAACATTGGATCAAATCCTTTCAAAGGTGGAGCAGTGCATACGTCCTGTTTTAATATACTAAATGTTTTACTACAGTCTTCTGATGATACAAATATATTTTAGTTTTTTAGTAACTCTCTCAATACAAATATTTTTGTGGAAAACTTCTCTATAAATTTTGAATAGAATTCTATTAGGCCTAGGACTGAACAAAGTCCCTCAGCCTATATAGAGTATCCAAGGTATCTAACCACTGAACGTTAAAACTTGCATTTGTTATATTCAGCCGTGAGACCCCTTTTCTCCATGATTTCTAGTACTTGCATCAGTTTATCATTGTGTTCTTCTTTAATTGTTCTCATGACTAATATGTCACCCTGGAATAACATGGGGGCATATTATCAAGCCTGGGCGATAAAATTATCGCTGCTTTATCGGAAGGAAACTGCCAATAAAGTGGCGATAATGGGCTTGATAATATGCTCTATGGAATTCCATTCGAAGCTCATGTTAAATGTGAAGGACATCTAACATGAGCTTCGATTGGAATTCCATAGAGCATGATATGATATGCTCCAAAATGCCTTCCCCCCCTTGAAAGTTTCCTGCATTAGCCCAGGAACATGGCAGCAGCAGATGCCAATGCAAAGGGACCTCTCTTAAATTGGAAACACCCGAAAGAGGTGATGAAAGTGGTTAGACTTCTGCTCTCTGAATGCAAGGGAATCTGATGGTAAGCCTCCATGAGATCTATTGTTGAGAAGTATTTGACTCCTTTGGTACTTGTTGGCATTTCATTAATTTCCTGGAGTGGAAATTGAACTATTAGGATGTTCTTGTTGAGATCGCGGAGATCAATGCACAATCTCAACCACCCATTGGGGTGTTTCACCACAACTATAGGGACGGCCCACTCTGAGGATTCCACTCTCTCAATAATGTCATCATGGAGTAATTTATCTAAATTGTCTTTCACCCCTTCTCAGATGGAGAATGGAACATTCCTAACCCTATGTATTGCAGGAATGGCGTCTTTCTTCACACAAATTTCATATTCAAAACCCTTATATTGCCTAATGTGGTCTTCAAACACTTTAGGAAATCTCACTTTGACCTCTTTACTCATTTCATCCTCACTTTCTACGATGAGAACTTGTTCTTCACTGTTGGGGTTGAGAACTATCCCAAGCTTCCCTTGATCTAACCATCCTAATAGTGAGGGACTAGACTTGTATACATGTAGCTTACATAGGGCGTCTCTTCCTTTGAACATGAACTTAAGTTTTCTAAATCCCTCCAAATCAATTGGTTCTCCTGTAAAAGTTTTCATGGTGATATCAGGGGGTTCTAACTGTTCACCTAGTTTGGGCATAGACTTCTCACTCCACACTCTTGCATTAACAATTTTGTATGGTGAGCCTGAATCTGCTGCGATTGATATATTTACACCCCTATACACATTTCACATATAGATTTTTTCTTTACTGTTCCCTGCTTGTCTTCTTCTACATCCAATACACAATCATAATCAATATTATGTACAAACATATTCATGTCATCCTCATTTGAAAACTTTGAATGTGAGTCATTCTCATTATCAACATATTTCACAGTTTTCGGTGACCTTTTGTGGCATACTTTTTGAAAATGTCCCACGACTCTGCAAAAGGAACATCTGCTCTTTTTTGCTGGGCAGTATCGATCATTTGCTAAGTGATTCGAACTGCCACATCAGTAGCATTTTCTAATGGCATTGATTGAATTTTCGTATTTTCTGTCTTTGCTGACTTTTTCCCTGTAACTAGTTCTACCATCGTTTGGTTTCCTGTCACTTACTCGGGCAACAATCTTTTCCTCTTTTTTTTCTTTACTTTCCGCAATCACTGCTTTTGCGCATCTACCTGTGAGTTCTGCCCTTCTGACAATATCAATCACAATTTGTGGTGGATTCTCTCATTTAGCCCAAAGATTGTCCTGTATCTCTGCATTAGATCCTTGCATGACTATTTGGTCTCTTATGAATTTGTCGTGTAGGTCACCAAATCTACATGTAATTTCTAAGTTCTTCACTGCTGCAACGTGATCATCAATGGATTTGCTCTGACCTTGCTTTCTGTGAAAGAATCTATATCTGTCCACACCCACGCCACTGCAGCCCTCACTTTTTTGTTGATCCTTTTGAATACTTTTATTCCGCCAGCGCCTAAACAGTGCATCAAGACTTTATATTTAATTTCTGCCTTCATATCTTCTTCATCCTCAATTGTTCCTATATTGTTAGTAAAATGCTCTGTCCATGCCTCCCATTTGATGGGGGGTTCTCCTCCCCTAGCTAAAAAAGAGGAAGTTGGTGTCAAATTTAGTAGATAACCTGTAGCCACTTTCCCTTTTATCTGCTTTAGGTTGTCTTTTAAGTAGGCTTTTGTTTATTAATTATTTGTATTTAGGCGTTGTTTAAGGATAAATGTGCTGCTTTCAATTTGTTGTGTTACTTTTGATAAAAGTTGCTGACACCAAGCTTAGTTTTCCACTGGATGCCTCCTCTTCAATTTCAATTTATTGTGGCAATGCTGCTTTGTTCTGTGCCCTCACAATGCTATTGACTTGTAAGGCGCTGAGCCGATCGCTGCCCTTATTCACTGTAATTTTTCTTTAAATGCGTGTGCTCGAGCGTGAATTCCTCAAATCAAATGCTGAACTGCCGGCAGTGTTTCAGCTGCGTAAACACAGTTAAAATGGCCGCTTGACATAGCGTACGCGCTACGTCATTAACATCTGACAGTTTGTTTACTTTCCGTTTGCACGCACGCGTCTGACAATTAACAGCTGACAGTTAGAATGTCTCAGTTGGATGTTTTTCCAGTCAGCGCTGTGCCTTCACACAAAATTAAACTGTTCTGAGGATGTTTAGGCTGAACGCACAATTCCTCCATCAAAGTCAGGTTGTAATCTTCTCTTTTTTTCTTCATGTATTATTTTAGCTTCCACAAATTAAGTTGCTTCAGGTATTTATCACGCTGTCAACGTCGTAATTTAATTAATATTTGTAATGGTAATACTATTTACTCTCCACTTTATTTTGAATTATTTCATGGGGAACGCTGTTCTTCTCATATATTTCATATTACCCCTTCGATGCTCATGACCAGCTCAGCTCGTCATGCAGCACAGTGCTCCTGTGCTCATGACGAGCTGAGGTCATCATGACCACACCCGTTTTTATTGCTGTCCAGCACAGCAGAGGAATAGGTGCAGCATCAATGTGGTTAATTTTCCTCTGAGGTGTCACCAATTTGTGCTTGCGGGTCTCGCTGTGCTAAACCTCGTCGCCAATTTGTTAGGAATATGCGATAGGCAATTGAGGTTAAAGCCTTTTATTTGACTCTCAGTCCAACACAGCTGGTCAGGAGTAGAGAGAGGGGAGGCACGTCCTGTTAATAGGGTCATCAGCTGACATCTGTCAACATTCCAGAACGCTCAGCTGGTAACAGGGAGAGGCAGGGGTACGGGGTGAGGGAGGACATAAAATAGGTTACAATGCAAACACCACACTAAACAAATGCAATTCTGTATAAACACAACAGTGTGTGCACCTGTGCTTTCATGAGTTAGCACATTAAAGCCAGACCTATGGGAAATGCAGCTGATTATATTAACATGTAAAGGCAACAATAACATGTGGAAACTCTTTTATATCTTGTCTGATCAAATACAGAGGTATAGACAAGTAGGCAACCATGCAAACATGTTGTATATTTTAATAGGCTTGTCAATATGCTAGGTTGCAGACAAGTAGCAGAATACTCCTTTTTATTCCTGTTTTACATTTGAAGCAACCGCCTTGAAGTCAGAAGGGAATGACAGGATGATGTCTACTTATTTTTACTGTGAGAAAATGTTTGTGCTCAATAATGTTGCCCGATATGTAGAGCCAGACACAACTGAAACTCTCTAAAAATAAAGGAGTGGTCCAAATGGAAGTCTCAGAATGAAGGTACCTGAGTAAAATTCTCGTTGAAAGAGGATGTAAAAGAACACAAGAAAGGTTGTTGATTTTCTCTATTTAGAGGCACTGGTCTTTCCAAACCCTTTCCTCAGGGCTTGTTTTATCTCCTGGTTTCGAAAGCTGTAAATTAGAGGGTTAAGCATAGGAATTATTACCATATAGAAGACGGATGCCACATTGTCATTGGCCATTGAGTGGCTTGCAGTGGGTTTGGCGTACATAAAAACAAGTGTGCTAAAAAATAATGTGACACAGACAAAATGGGAGGAACAAGTGGAGACTGTCTTCTTCTTCCCCTCTGAGGAACTTATCCCTAGAATGGCAGATACTATACAGACATATGATATAATGATGATGATTAGAGATATCACTATGAGTCCACCTGCCAAGGAAATCAGCACCACTTCATTGATGGTGGTATCTGAGCAGGCGAGCTTCAAGAGCGCAGGGACATCACAGAAGAAATGACTGATCCTATTGTCCTTGCAAAAGGGCAGCGTAAAGGTGAAAACAGCATGTGTTAGTGAACTGATGACAGCAAATACACCGATGCCAACAAGAAGATAGAGACAGGTTGTATAGTTCATTATGACAGGATAGAGCAAGGGATTACAGATAGCTGTATACCGATCATAGGCCATCAATGCTAGCACACAAACATCTGAAGTTCCAACTACATATGATAAAAACATCTGTATTGCACACCCTGTAAAAGAAATTTTCTTCCCCTTCCATAGTAAGATGGCCAAAATGTTGGGGACAGCTACAGAGGAAATAGAGATGTCTACAAAGGCCAAACTGCAGAGAAAAAGGTACATGGGGCTATGAAGGATATGGTTCATTGTGATCAATACCATGATCCCAATATTGCAAAGAAGGGTAATGATATAGACCAAGAGGAAGAAACAGAACAGAGGAACCTGCATTTCTGGGTCTTCTGTAAGTCCTAACAGAATGAACTCCATCACACGGGTGCTGTTGACTGTTGGCATGGTTGTCAACAATAGAGCCTAAAAGGAAAAAAAAGGTATATAGAGATGTGAAATCCTAGAAATAACTGCAGAGCACCAATAGTCATGTTATTTATTGATATACATATTGTAATGTTGTAAGCAAAGCGTGTTATGCTTGAGAGACTTTGTACCAAGTCCATTACCCCAGGTAGTCTCTGTGTGTTAGTTCTGCACCACTTTGCTCAGGGATGTGTGGTGAAACAGCATGAAAACAGCATCATTTCCACAAGTTTATGGATGTAAATAGTAAGGGCCTGATCTAGAGTTTGACAGACAGAGTACAATCTGTCTGGGTGGTGGAAGATATTATGTCTGCCACCAAGAAGGACTAGTTTCACCCATATTTAGGGTTCACAATAGGAACAGCTGTCAAGGTAGTTTTTATCATGGTACAAGTACTTTAGTGGATGATGACTACTGGGAGTTAAAACCGTCAACTAAACTTAAAGTTTTTGTTTTGCAAAACAAACTCCTAAAGTGGGATATTGTTAGTGAAAAACTAATAATTAATGTCTCACACACCAACGGGATTTTCCACTTAATATGGAGGTCAATAGTTATTTGTTTCTGTCCCCTGCCATCCGGTCTTACCTGGTTGTGATAGGCAGAAAAAAGGACATTACACTATCCGCTCTACATAATGCATGCACTGTACTGCCCTTTCTCCAATATCACCTCCCGCCACAGGCTATGAGCTTGGACTCCATTAACAGAAAGTGGCAGTTCTCTTCACTCTAAAGAGAATGGGCGAACCATCACTTTAGCGGTCAGGTACTCTGTAAAATTTTTGCCCTGTCCACCAACCTCTAAATATATCCCAAATTCTGCAAACAGAAGTTGAGTACACACTTAATTATCATAGATGAATGTTGAATGTAGGGGAAAAGACATAAATAAATGCTGAATGCAGAGAAAATGCACTAAATTGAGCATTTGGGAGCTCCTTGTTCAGGCAGTGTTTACTTCTTTATTAGATCAGTTTAATTGCTTTTTGTACTAAAATAAACAACTGGGGCTCCATTATTTGTTTTAGTTTTTTGTTCATCTTTGAAAATAGAAGTTTGTTTATTGCGATTCTATTTATTTAAATCCTTTATCCTAAGGACAAAACCATCCTGTGAATACCATCCTAAAATGACTTAGGTCAGTTTAAAGTCAAGATGCTAGCTTTTCAGGGTAGCGAAGCGGAGCAGGTCAAGGCCTACTTAGGGTAAGGGGTGTGAGCTAATAACCCGAGCTCGCTGCTACACAACAACACTCAATATATTATGTCCAGTCAGTGCTTTTCATTTAAAAAAGAAAACACTTTTATAATGCACAACTACTAAATTCTACAAATTATAAATATAAACAATCAAGTAGGTGGACATACCTATGCCGACACTGGCACCTATACTATGTGCAAAACAATATTAGTGGTTGTTGTTAACAATATCGTAGGGGTACTGACTTTGTCAGGGTGTCACCTTATCAGCATTAGAGAACATGTTATAGTTCAACAGTGTAATACCACTGATGTTAACGGCAAAGTATCAATATGCAATTAAAGAATACCTGAAGGAAAATGCCTCTTTTTTGCATGGTAACCCACATTTTTGGGGACAGATGCTAATGTGTATTTTTTACTCTGTGTTCTTGAAATCTGCTATCCAGGAAACAGTGTATGTGTTTTGACCCCTGAAACATGTCAACATTGGTTATACTCCTTACTGACATTTATTTATATTTATTTATTTATTTTTTGCATTTGTAATGCGCACAGATACCCACAAAGGGTTTCCCGGCGCCAGGACTGAGAGACCAGCAGCACAGAAAGCAAAAAACGGCCAGAGGCCACAATTATTTATTTATTGAATAGCCACGTTTTAACGCTTTTCTTAAAGCTAGCGAAGTTTTCCTCCTTACGTAAAGCTGGAGGAAGGGAGTTCCAGAGGACTGGTCCCAGATAGGAAAAGGATCTCCCTCCCATTCTGGCCAGTTTAAATCAATCTGGGTACCACAAAGTTTGCTGCATTAGAGGAAGGAAGGTTACGTGCAGGTGAGTAGGGCCTAACTAATTTTTGCAAGTACATTGGTGCGGTTCCTGCCTTTATTTTAAACATATAGCTCAGGGCTTTGAACCGAACCCGGTTCTCCACCCTGAGCCAGTGCAGGTCTTTAAGGTACTTAGAAATCCTTGCTGTTCTAGGGATTTTACACAGCAACCTGGCTGCGGAGTTCTGGACTAGCTGAAGCCGCCTAAGCACGGCTGAGTTGGAGCCCAGGTAAAGGATGTTACCGAAGTCAAGCCAAGATGTAATGAGGGCATTGACTACGGTCTTCTGGGTATCAGCAGGCAACATCCAGATAATCTTCCGCAGCCATTTCAGGATAGTAAAGCAGGTGCCAGCCACTTTATTGACCTGCTGTTTCATCGATAGTGTATCATCGATTTGCACCCCTAAATTCCTGACATGGGTAGCTGGGGTAGGAAAAGCGCCCAGGGATGGCGGCCAGTGAGTGTCCTGCCAAAGGTTTCTGTTTTTACCTAAGAGAAGGATCTCCGTCTTCTCTCCATTGAGCTTCAGCTGGTTCGTTGACATCCAGCTGAAGACTTCATGAAGACCCAATTTCAGCACAGAAGGGGATGAAGGATCCGAATTGGTGAGAGAAAAAATAATCTGTGAATCGTCCGCAACTCGCTCTGCTAGATCGGCGAGAGGGCGGAGATACAGATTAAAAAATAACGGACTCAAAATTGAGCCCTGCGGCACACCATGGGGCGAAACAAAGGTATCTGATTGAGCCTGTGAAGACGAGATCTGAAACGTCCGGTTGCACAAATAGGATTTAATCCATTCCAGCGCTGCCCCTCCGACACCATCCTCACTCAGCCTGATAAGCAGTCTGTCGTGTGAGATGGTGTTGAAGGCTGCACTTAGATCAAGCAAGACAAGTGCAACCGTTTGCCCCTCGTCCAAGAGCCCCCTGATATTCTCGGTGACTCCCAAAAGGGCGGACTCGGTGGAATGACCAGCCTGAAGCCTGACTGGGAGAAATGGAGTAGATGGTTATTCTCCGTAAATGTGGTAAGTACACCGTGAATGTGCTTCTCCAAAATCTTAGAGAAAGCAGGCAGCAGAGAGATAGGGCGATAGTTGGCCAACACTTCAGGGTCAGCAGAAGGCTTCTTCAGCAAAGGGCTGACCATGGCGTGCTTCCAGGACGATGGGACTTTTGCCAGATGGATAGAGGCATTTAATGTCTCAGAAATGATCTTCAAGGCAGAGTCGTCAAGTTGGCTCAGAATGCTAATAGGGAGAGGGTCACAAGGAGACCCTGACTTGATAGAGATAGCCAAAGATTTCAAGTTTTCCAAGGTAATAGGTGGCCAGGAATCAAGCCGGCATCCTACTGATGCAACTGTAAGCTGAACATCTTTGCCGTCCCTCTGCGGGGGGTTAATGTTGGCAATAATGGTCTCGATTTTTTCCACAAAGTAGGTGGCGAGGTCTTGACATTTTTGGGGAGTAAGGGGGGGTGTAGCGGCCATAGAATTAGCTCCGGCTAATTCCTTGACTGTATTAAAAAGAGTCTGTGCTTTGTTAGCAGCAGTATTAATAGTCTCTGCTACATAACAGGCTTTGGCTCTCGTACAGGCCGAATGATAAAGGTTTCTAGCCTTACGGTAAGTCTCTTTCTTTTGCGGGTCATAGTGTTTGCGCCATTTCCGTTCGAGTGCCTTGCATTTGGTTTTTTCTACTTTGAGATCCTCAGTATACCAGGGAGCTGGTGGGCGATGTACATTTTTTCTACATCTGGCAACAGGTAGACAAATATCAACTGCCCTCTCCAACCATGTATGGGTTTCCAACGCATTTTTCTCCATGTCGCAGCCCAAAACAGGGGAGGATTTCTTTAGTACGGTCTGCAGCTCAGACAGGTCCAGCCTTTTCCAATTCCTCATAAGGATCGGAGGCCGTGTGGGGCATAGCTCCTTGGGTTCTCTAAGAGTAATACTAAAGAGAGTGAGAAAATGGTCGGACCAAGAGATAGGGTCAGTTTTAAGCCATTTTAACTCCTGCATATTTGATATAATAGGGTCCAATAAATGTCCCGCTTTGTGAGTAGGGCCCTCGTTTCGCAATGTCATATTTAAAGCAGTAAAATCCTCCAGGAGGTTCACCACTGTACTATTTGACCTGTCCTCCAAATGGAGATTTAAATCGCCTAATACAGTCAGGTTTTGGGCGTTAAGAAAGTAAGGTGAAATGAAATTAGCCAAATTCGCGGCCCAAACATTACTGTTTCCAGGTGGGTGATAAATTAAGAAACCAGAGAACATAAAATTTGAATTTAATGCAATTTTAAAAAATGCTGCTTCGCATCCAGGAATATTAACCACTTCAAGGTCACATTTAAAATCCCTGTTGAAGATCACGGCAATACCACCTCCAACATGTTTCACTCTATCCACCCTAGCAATAGCATAGGTCGAGGGCAAGGCGGCGGCTACATCGGGACCTGCACTTTCATGCAGCCAGGTCTCTGTTAAGAACACAGCGCATGGTTTTTCTTCAACTAAGAGATGGAAAATATCTAATTTATGCTGGGGTAAAGATCTGCAATTAACGCTGTAAAAAGTGAAAGCACAGGGGTTATGTCCAGAGAATCCCTTGGGTAACTTGCGAGTGTATGTACTCTCTGGGTGGGGCTGAACATTAGTTAGGGCGAAAGCACAATGGGGACAAGCTTGTATACCTGTTAGGGAAGGTTTAAGAATAGTACATTTTCCGTTACTACTAGGGCGCAAAGCCCTTAGCTGATCCGCAGAGATCATACCTGTAGCAGTGTTTCCTGCCCCGTGACCCGGCCTGGCCCAGACGGGCTGGTCTTAGGCTCGTCTTTGGCGCAGTCCGAGGCGCCTACCCTGCGCGCCATCGCTGCGCGCTGGGGCCGACGAGTAGCTAAATACCCTCCAGGAAGAGGAGGTCTAGAGCGCTAACCGCTCGAGGCTCCGTTAGGTGCCGCCCCTGTCCCGCCCTTCACAACCGCGATTGGCTGGGGTGCCGGTTGTTTCAAAACGGAGCGAGAACAGCCCTCAAGAGAAGATGCAAGTCCCTGGTGAGTGCGAGTAAGTGCTCAAGTTGACAGGGTGAATAGTAAAAACAAATACAATCACTACAATGATTTAAAATTGTGATTAAAAAATCGAGTTACAACTCGAGAACACAGGGCAAAGTTCACCAATCTATCTAGTGTGCCTCTGGAAAATAAAACGCTTTCAAGTGTTGCAAGGCTCGGCGCCCAGCGGGGAGTAAGCTGCCACCAAACTCTTACTGCGAAAGCGCCAGCCTCCTCGCAACCTAAATACCCTCCAGGAAGCGGAGGTCTAGAGCGCTAACCGCTCGAGGCTCCGTTAGGTGCCGCGCCTGTCCCGCCATTCACAACCGCGATTGGCTGGGGTGCCAGTTGTTTCAAAACAGAGCGAGAACAGCCCTCAAGAGAAGATGCAAGTCCCTGGTGAGTGCGAGTAAGTGCTCAAGTTGACAGGGTGAATAGTAAAAACAAATACAATCACTACAATGATTTAAAATTGTGATTAAAAAATCGAGTTACAACTCGAGAACACAGGGCAAAGTTCGCCAATCTATCTAGTGTGCCTCTGGAAAATAAAACGCTTTCAAGTGTTGCAAGGCTCGGCGCCCAGCGGGGAGTAAGCTGCCACCAAACTCTTACCAGCCTCCTCGCAACCTAAATACCCTCCAGGAAGCGGAGGTCTAGAGCGCTAACCGCTCGAGGCTCCGTTAGGTGCCGCCCCTGTCCCGCCCTTCACAACCGCGATTGGCTGGGGTGCCGGTTGTTTCAAAACGGAGCGAGAACAGCCCTCAAGAGAAGATGCACGTCCCTGGTGAGTGCGAGTAAGTGCTCAAGTTGACAGGGTGAATAGTAAAAACAAATACAATCACTACAATGATTTAAAATTGTGATTAAAAAATCGAGTTACAACTCGAGAACACAGGGCAAAGTTCGCCAATCTATCTAGTGTGCCTCTGGAAAATAAAACGCTTTCAAGTGTTGCAAGGCTCGGCGCCCAGCGGGGAGTAAGCTGCCACCAAACTCTTACCGACATATATAGCTTACTGAAAAGTAACTAGCAAATGGAAAAAGTGTACCAAAAGCATGTAAGTTTAATGTCACTAGTACACGTACTGTAAGCCCAATTCACTGATGAAGTTGTTTATTTAATATATAGTACTAGGGATTGAGCTCAGATTTAAATGACAGAAACCTTTTCAGGGCCTAACAATAAAGTGGCATCATTACTTGTGGTGGAGTCCCATGTACCCCAGCTAATTGCGGCCGGACTAGTGGACTGTCTGTCCCAGCGCAGGAGTTGTCACCCGCCATAGCTGTTGATCTCCTGATGAGCGCCGCATTGGACATCTGAGTCACCTGTGAGTGGGGGTATTCTGTCATTTACGATCCTGCCCACGGCCCAGATTCACAGCGGCTGCTTCGCTAGCCCGGCAGTGACTTTAGGTAGAGCACCAGCTGACCATTGAGGCTTCACCCACCTTCCCCCTCCCCCATCCCAGCTGCTGACAGAGAGTTATAGACTGAGGGCTTGTTGCTTTGGCTGGTGGGAGAGCTGAGCTGATATGGGAGAGGGGGGCCGCGAGCTGCAAGTGTGCCCTGTGGAAGACTGCTTTTTAACCTGTGACACTACCGGGCCCCTGATTCGACTCCCTGTTTGAGCGGACCTAGGCTCCTCCACGTGCTTCCCTGCCACATGGGCGCTGAGATTTCTGAAGCGGGGGCCACCTGGGAGGTGCAGGGCCAGGTCGAGGAAGACTTGCGAGCCTGGGCGCATTTGACTTCTGCATTTTAATAATTATTTACTGAGCCCTGAGTGGCTCCCACAAAGGGGTATTTACAAAAAGGGGTGGTGAGGGACAGAGTCTCTGAATTAAACAGAAAGCTCTCACCCAGTCAAAAGATCTGGGCTAGATCCAACACCGTTTTTTAGCTCACTGCACCATCCCAGTTTCAGAACCTGACTGTATGCAAATTAGTCTGTTCCTGTCCCAGTGCATGATGGGAACAGGACAAACCAAACTACAGAAGCCAATTCTTACACTGGGAAGGAAACAAGCTCCCGGGGACCGGTTTCTGGCATTACAGCCGTCTTCGGCCCGGTTTGCTTGAATCCTGATGGTGCAATGAGCAAGGGTCTCACATCTGAGAATACCCTTCCACGCTTAGGGTGGACAAAAATATTTACAAAAAGGGGTGGTGAGGGACAGAGTCTCTGAATTAAACAGAAAGCTCTCACCCAGTCAAAAGATCTGGGCTAGATCCAACACCGTTTTTTAGCTCACTGCACCATCCCAGTTTCAGAACCTGACTGTATGCAAATTAGTCTGTTCCTGTCCCAGTGCATGATGGGAACAGGACAAACCAAACTACAGAAGCCAATTCTTACACTGGGAAGGAAACAAGCTCCCGGGGACCGGTTTCTGGCATTACAGCCGTCTTCGGCCCGGTTTGCTTGAATCCTGATGGTGCAATGAGCAAGGGTCTCACATCTGAGAATACCCTTCCACGCTTAGGGTGGACAAAAATATTTACAAAAAGGGGTGGTGAGGGACAGAGTCTCTGAATTAAACAGAAAGCTCTCACCCAGTCAAAAGATCTGGGCTAGATCCAACACCGTTTTTTAGCTCACTGCACCATCCCAGTTTCAGAACCTGACTGTATGCAAATTAGTCTGTTCCTGTCCCAGTGCATGATGGGAACAGGACAAACCAAACTACAGAAGCCAATTCTTACACTGGGAAGGAAACAAGCTCCCGGGGACCGGTTTCTGGCATTACAGCCGTCTTCGGCCCGGTTTGCTTGAATCCTGATGGTGCAATGAGCAAGGGTCTCACATCTGAGAATACCCTTCCACGCTTAGGGTGGACAAAAATATTTACAAAAAGGGGTGGTGAGGGACAGAGTCTCTGAATTAAACAGAAAGCTCTCACCCAGTCAAAAGATCTGGGCTAGATCCAACACCGTTTTTTAGCTCACTGCACCATCCCAGTTTCAGAACCTGACTGTATGCAAATTAGTCTGTTCCTGTCCCAGTGCATGATGGGAACAGGACAAACCAAACTACAGAAGCCAATTCTTACACTGGGAAGGAAACAAGCTCCCGGGGACCGGTTTCTGGCATTACAGCCGTCTTCGGCCCGGTTTGCTTGAATCCTGATGGTGCAATGAGCAAGGGTCTCACATCTGAGAATACCCTTCCACGCTTAGGGTGGACAAAAATATTTACAAAAAGGGGTGGTGAGGGACAGAGTCTCTGAATTAAACAGAAAGCTCTCACCCAGTCAAAAGATCTGGGCTAGATCCAACACCGTTTTTTAGCTCACTGCACCATCCCAGTTTCAGAACCTGACTGTATGCAAATTAGTCTGTTCCTGTCCCAGTGCATGATGGGAACAGGACAAACCAAACTACAGAAGCCAATTCTTACACTGGGAAGGAAACAAGCTCCCGGGGACCGGTTTCTGGCATTACAGCCGTCTTCGGCCCGGTTTGCTTGAATCCTGATGGTGCAATGAGCAAGGGTCTCACATCTGAGAATACCCTTCCACGCTTAGGGTGGACAAAAATATTTACAAAAAGGGGTGGTGAGGGACAGAGTCTCTGAATTAAACAGAAAGCTCTCACCCAGTCAAAAGATCTGGGCTAGATCCAACACCGTTTTTTAGCTCACTGCACCATCCCAGTTTCAGAACCTGACTGTATGCAAATTAGTCTGTTCCTGTCCCAGTGCATGATGGGAACAGGACAAACCAAACTACAGAAGCCAATTCTTACACTGGGAAGGAAACAAGCTCCCGGGGACCGGTTTCTGGCATTACAGCCGTCTTCGGCCCGGTTTGCTTGAATCCTGATGGTGCAATGAGCAAGGGTCTCACATCTGAGAATACCCTTCCACGCTTAGGGTGGACAAAAATATTTACAAAAAGGGGTGGTGAGGGACAGAGTCTCTGAATTAAACAGAAAGCTCTCACCCAGTCAAAAGATCTGGGCTAGATCCAACACCGTTTTTTAGCTCACTGCACCATCCCAGTTTCAGAACCTGACTGTATGCAAATTAGTCTGTTCCTGTCCCAGTGCATGATGGGAACAGGACAAACCAAACTACAGAAGCCAATTCTTACACTGGGAAGGAAACAAGCTCCCGGGGACCGGTTTCTGGCATTACAGCCGTCTTCGGCCCGGTTTGCTTGAATCCTGATGGTGCAATGAGCAAGGGTCTCACATCTGAGAATACCCTTCCACGCTTAGGGTGGACAAAAATATTTACAAAAAGGGGTGGTGAGGGACAGAGTCTCTGAATTAAACAGAAAGCTCTCACCCAGTCAAAAGATCTGGGCTAGATCCAACACCGTTTTTTAGCTCACTGCACCATCCCAGTTTCAGAACCTGACTGTATGCAAATTAGTCTGTTCCTGTCCCAGTGCATGATGGGAACAGGACAAACCAAACTACAGAAGCCAATTCTTACACTGGGAAGGAAACAAGCTCCCGGGGACCGGTTTCTGGCATTACAGCCGTCTTCGGCCCGGTTTGCTTGAATCCTGATGGTGCAATGAGCAAGGGTCTCACATCTGAGAATACCCTTCCACGCTTAGGGTGGACAAAAATATTTACAAAAAGGGGTGGTGAGGGACAGAGTCTCTGAATTAAACAGAAAGCTCTCACCCAGTCAAAAGATCTGGGCTAGATCCAACACCGTTTTTTAGCTCACTGCACCATCCCAGTTTCAGAACCTGACTGTATGCAAATTAGTCTGTTCCTGTCCCAGTGCATGATGGGAACAGGACAAACCAAACTACAGAAGCCAATTCTTACACTGGGAAGGAAACAAGCTCCCGGGGACCGGTTTCTGGCATTACAGCCGTCTTCGGCCCGGTTTGCTTGAATCCTGATGGTGCAATGAGCAAGGGTCTCACATCTGAGAATACCCTTCCACGCTTAGGGTGGACAAAAATATTTACAAAAAGGGGTGGTGAGGGACAGAGTCTCTGAATTAAACAGAAAGCTCTCACCCAGTCAAAAGATCTGGGCTAGATCCAACACCGTTTTTTAGCTCACTGCACCATCCCAGTTTCAGAACCTGACTGTATGCAAATTAGTCTGTTCCTGTCCCAGTGCATGATGGGAACAGGACAAACCAAACTACAGAAGCCAATTCTTACACTGGGAAGGAAACAAGCTCCCGGGGACCGGTTTCTGGCATTACAGCCGTCTTCGGCCCGGTTTGCTTGAATCCTGATGGTGCAATGAGCAAGGGTCTCACATCTGAGAATACCCTTCCACGCTTAGGGTGGACAAAAATATTTACAAAAAGGGGTGGTGAGGGACAGAGTCTCTGAATTAAACAGAAAGCTCTCACCCAGTCAAAAGATCTGGGCTAGATCCAACACCGTTTTTTAGCTCACTGCACCATCCCAGTTTCAGAACCTGACTGTATGCAAATTAGTCTGTTCCTGTCCCAGTGCATGATGGGAACAGGACAAACCAAACTACAGAAGCCAATTCTTACACTGGGAAGGAAACAAGCTCCCGGGGGCCGGTTTCTGGCATTACAGCCGTCTTCGGCCCGGTTTGCTTGAATCCTGATGGTGCAATGAGCAAGGGTCTCACATCTGAGAATACCCTTCCACGCTTAGGGTGGACAAAAATATTTACAAAAAGGGGTGGTGAGGGACAGAGTCTCTGAATTAAACAGAAAGCTCTCACCCAGTCAAAAGATCTGGGCTAGATCCAACACCGTTTTTTAGCTCACTGCACCATCCCAGTTTCAGAACCTGACTGTATGCAAATTAGTCTGTTCCTGTCCCAGTGCATGATGGGAACAGGACAAACCAAACTACAGAAGCCAATTCTTACACTGGGAAGGAAACAAGCTCCCGGGGACCGGTTTCTGGCATTACAGCCGTCTTCGGCCCGGTTTGCTTGAATCCTGATGGTGCAATGAGCAAGGGTCTCACATCTGAGAATACCCTTCCACGCTTAGGGTGGACAAAAATATTTACAAAAAGGGGTGGTGAGGGACAGAGTCTCTGAATTAAACAGAAAGCTCTCACCCAGTCAAAAGATCTGGGCTAGATCCAACACCGTTTTTTAGCTCACTGCACCATCCCAGTTTCAGAACCTGACTGTATGCAAATTAGTCTGTTCCTGTCCCAGTGCATGATGGGAACAGGACAAACCAAACTACAGAAGCCAATTCTTACACTGGGAAGGAAACAAGCTCCCGGGGACCGGTTTCTGGCATTACAGCCGTCTTCGGCCCGGTTTGCTTGAATCCTGATGGTGCAATGAGCAAGGGTCTCACATCTGAGAATACCCTTCCACGCTTAGGGTGGACAAAAATATTTACAAAAAGGGGTGGTGAGGGACAGAGTCTCTGAATTAAACAGAAAGCTCTCACCCAGTCAAAAGATCTGGGCTAGATCCAACACCGTTTTTTAGCTCACTGCACCATCCCAGTTTCAGAACCTGACTGTATGCAAATTAGTCTGTTCCTGTCCCAGTGCATGATGGGAACAGGACAAACCAAACTACAGAAGCCAATTCTTACACTGGGAAGGAAACAAGCTCCCGGGGACCGGTTTCTGGCATTACAGCCGTCTTCGGCCCGGTTTGCTTGAATCCTGATGGTGCAATGAGCAAGGGTCTCACATCTGAGAATACCCTTCCACGCTTAGGGTGGACAAAAATATTTACAAAAAGGGGTGGTGAGGGACAGAGTCTCTGAATTAAACAGAAAGCTCTCACCCAGTCAAAAGATCTGGGCTAGATCCAACACCGTTTTTTAGCTCACTGCACCATCCCAGTTTCAGAACCTGACTGTATGCAAATTAGTCTGTTCCTGTCCCAGTGCATGATGGGAACAGGACAAACCAAACTACAGAAGCCAATTCTTACACTGGGAAGGAAACAAGCTCCCGGGGACCGGTTTCTGGCATTACAGCCGTCTTCGGCCCGGTTTGCTTGAATCCTGATGGTGCAATGAGCAAGGGTCTCACATCTGAGAATACCCTTCCACGCTTAGGGTGGACAAAAATATTTACAAAAAGGGGTGGTGAGGGACAGAGTCTCTGAATTAAACAGAAAGCTCTCACCCAGTCAAAAGATCTGGGCTAGATCCAACACCGTTTTTTAGCTCACTGCACCATCCCAGTTTCAGAACCTGACTGTATGCAAATTAGTCTGTTCCTGTCCCAGTGCATGATGGGAACAGGACAAACCAAACTACAGAAGCCAATTCTTACACTGGGAAGGAAACAAGCTCCCGGGGACCGGTTTCTGGCATTACAGCCGTCTTCGGCCCGGTTTGCTTGAATCCTGATGGTGCAATGAGCAAGGGTCTCACATCTGAGAATACCCTTCCACGCTTAGGGTGGACAAAAATATTTACAAAAAGGGGTGGTGAGGGACAGAGTCTCTGAATTAAACAGAAAGCTCTCACCCAGTCAAAAGATCTGGGCTAGATCCAACACCGTTTTTTAGCTCACTGCACCATCCCAGTTTCAGAACCTGACTGTATGCAAATTAGTCTGTTCCTGTCCCAGTGCATGATGGGAACAGGACAAACCAAACTACAGAAGCCAATTCTTACACTGGGAAGGAAACAAGCTCCCGGGGACCGGTTTCTGGCATTACAGCCGTCTTCGGCCTGGTTTGCTTGAATCCTGATGGTGCAATGAGCAAGGGTCTCACATCTGAGAATACCCTTCCACGCTTAGGGTGGACAAAAATATTTACAAAAAGGGGTGGTGAGGGACAGAGTCTCTGAATTAAACAGAAAGCTCTCACCCAGTCAAAAGATCTGGGCTAGATCCAACACCGTTTTTTAGCTCACTGCACCATCCCAGTTTCAGAACCTGACTGTATGCAAATTAGTCTGTTCCTGTCCCAGTGCATGATGGGAACAGGACAAACCAAACTACAGAAGCCAATTCTTACACTGGGAAGGAAACAAGCTCCCGGGGACCGGTTTCTGGCATTACAGCCGTCTTCGGCCCGGTTTGCTTGAATCCTGATGGTGCAATGAGCAAGGGTCTCACATCTGAGAATACCCTTCCACGCTTAGGGTGGACAAAAATATTTACAAAAAGGGGTGGTGAGGGACAGAGTCTCTGAATTAAACAGAAAGCTCTCACCCAGTCAAAAGATCTGGGCTAGATCCAACACCGTTTTTTAGCTCACTGCACCATCCCAGTTTCAGAACCTGACTGTATGCAAATTAGTCTGTTCCTGTCCCAGTGCATGATGGGAACAGGACAAACCAAACTACAGAAGCCAATTCTTACACTGGGAAGGAAACAAGCTCCCGGGGACCGGTTTCTGGCATTACAGCCGTCTTCGGCCCGGTTTGCTTGAATCCTGATGGTGCAATGAGCAAGGGTCTCACATCTGAGAATACCCTTCCACGCTTAGGGTGGACACAAATATTTACAAAAAGGGGTGGTGAGGGACAGAGTCTCTGAATTAAACAGAAAGCTCTCACCCAGTCAAAAGATCTGGGCTAGATCCAACACCGTTTTTTAGCTCACTGCACCATCCCAGTTTCAGAACCTGACTGTATGCAAATTAGTCTGTTCCTGTCCCAGTGCATGATGGGAACAGGACAAACCAAACTACAGAAGCCAATTCTTACACTGGGAAGGAAACAAGCTCCCGGGGACCGGTTTCTGGCATTACAGCCGTCTTCGGCCCGGTTTGCTTGAATCCTGATGGTGCAATGAGCAAGGGTCTCACATCTGAGAATACCCTTCCACGCTTAGGGTGGACAAAAATATTTACAAAAAGGGGTGGTGAGGGACAGAGTCTCTGAATTAAACAGAAAGCTCTCACCCAGTCAAAAGATCTGGGCTAGATCCAACACCGTTTTTTAGCTCACTGCACCATCCCAGTTTCAGAACCTGACTGTATGCAAATTAGTCTGTTCCTGTCCCAGTGCATGATGGGAACAGGACAAACCAAACTACAGAAGCCAATTCTTACACTGGGAAGGAAACAAGCTCCCGGGGACCGGTTTCTGGCATTACAGCCGTCTTCGGCCCGGTTTGCTTGAATCCTGATGGTGCAATGAGCAAGGGTCTCACATCTGAGAATACCCTTCCACGCTTAGGGTGGACAAAAATATTTACAAAAAGGGGTGGTGAGGGACAGAGTCTCTGAATTAAACAGAAAGCTCTCACCCAGTCAAAAGATCTGGGCTAGATCCAACACCGTTTTTTAGCTCACTGCACCATCCCAGTTTCAGAACCTGACTGTATGCAAATTAGTCTGTTCCTGTCCCAGTGCATGATGGGAACAGGACAAACCAAACTACAGAAGCCAATTCTTACACTGGGAAGGAAACAAGCTCCCGGGGACCGGTTTCTGGCATTACAGCCGTCTTCGGCCCGGTTTGCTTGAATCCTGATGGTGCAATGAGCAAGGGTCTCACATCTGAGAATACCCTTCCACGCTTAGGGTGGACAAAAATATTTACAAAAAGGGGTGGTGAGGGACAGAGTCTCTGAATTAAACAGAAAGCTCTCACCCAGTCAAAAGATCTGGGCTAGATCCAACACCGTTTTTTAGCTCACTGCACCATCCCAGTTTCAGAACCTGACTGTATGCAAATTAGTCTGTTCCTGTCCCAGTGCATGATGGGAACAGGACAAACCAAACTACAGAAGCCAATTCTTACACTGGGAAGGAAACAAGCTCCCGGGGACCGGTTTCTGGCATTACAGCCGTCTTCGGCCCGGTTTGCTTGAATCCTGATGGTGCAATGAGCAAGGGTCTCACATCTGAGAATACCCTTCCACGCTTAGGGTGGACAAAAATATTTACAAAAAGGGGTGGTGAGGGACAGAGTCTCTGAATTAAACAGAAAGCTCTCACCCAGTCAAAAGATCTGGGCTAGATCCAACACCGTTTTTTAGCTCACTGCACCATCCCAGTTTCAGAACCTGACTGTATGCAAATTAGTCTGTTCCTGTCCCAGTGCATGATGGGAACAGGACAAACCAAACTACAGAAGCCAATTCTTACACTGGGAAGGAAACAAGCTCCCGGGGACCGGTTTCTGGCATTACAGCCGTCTTCGGCCCGGTTTGCTTGAATCCTGATGGTGCAATGAGCAAGGGTCTCACATCTGAGAATACCCTTCCACGCTTAGGGTGGACAAAAATATTTACAAAAAGGGGTGGTGAGGGACAGAGTCTCTGAATTAAACAGAAAGCTCTCACCCAGTCAAAAGATCTGGGCTAGATCCAACACCGTTTTTTAGCTCACTGCACCATCCCAGTTTCAGAACCTGACTGTATGCAAATTAGTCTGTTCCTGTCCCAGTGCATGATGGGAACAGGACAAACCAAACTACAGAAGCCAATTCTTACACTGGGAAGGAAACAAGCTCCCGGGGACCGGTTTCTGGCATTACAGCCGTCTTCGGCCCGGTTTGCTTGAATCCTGATGGTGCAATGAGCAAGGGTCTCACATCTGAGAATACCCTTCCACGCTTAGGGTGGACAAAAATATTTACAAAAAGGGGTGGTGAGGGACAGAGTCTCTGAATTAAACAGAAAGCTCTCACCCAGTCAAAAGATCTGGGCTAGATCCAACACCGTTTTTTAGCTCACTGCACCATCCCAGTTTCAGAACCTGACTGTATGCAAATTAGTCTGTTCCTGTCCCAGTGCATGATGGGAACAGGACAAACCAAACTACAGAAGCCAATTCTTACACTGGGAAGGAAACAAGCTCCCGGGGACCGGTTTCTGGCATTACAGCCGTCTTCGGCCCGGTTTGCTTGAATCCTGATGGTGCAATGAGCAAGGGTCTCACATCTGAGAATACCCTTCCACGCTCAACTCAGACACTCTGTTCATCACCACCCCCTTTTCTAAATCGTTTTTGGCCACTATAGGTGTGGCAGGGTATACTCAGACATGAGTCCCTTTCTCACTGCTCCATCAGGATCCAAGCAAGCCGGGCCGAAGAAGGCTGAAATGCCAGAAACCGGTCCCCGGTAGCTTGTCTCCTTTCTGGTGAAGAATTGGCTTGGTAGTTTAGTCTGCCCTGTTCCCATGATGCACTGGGCCAGGGACAGACTGATTTGCATATAGCCAGGTTCTGAGCTGGGATGGGGCAGTGAGATAAATAACGGTGATGGATCAAGCCCTGATCTTTGGACTGGGTAAGAGTGGTCTGTTCAACTCAGACACTCTGTTCATCACCACCCCCTTTTCTAAATCGTTTTTGGCCACTATAGGTGTGGCAGGGTATACTCAGACATGAGTCCCTTTCTCACTGCTCCATCAGGATCCAAGCAAGCCGGGCCGAAGAAGGCTGAAATGCCAGAAACCGGTCCCCGGTAGCTTGTCTCCTTTCTGGTGAAGAATTGGCTTGGTAGTTTAGTCTGCCCTGTTCCCATGATGCACTGGGCCAGGGACAGACTGATTTGCATATAGCCAGGTTCTGAGCTGGGATGGGGCAGTGAGATAAATAACGGTGATGGATCAAGCCCTGATCTTTGGACTGGGTAAGAGTGGTCTGTTCAACTCAGACACTCTGTTCATCACCACCCCCTTTTCTAAATCGTTTTTGGCCACTATAGGTGTGGCAGGGTATACTCAGACATGAGTCCCTTTCTCACTGCTCCATCAGGATCCAAGCAAGCCGGGCCGAAGAAGGCTGAAATGCCAGAAACCGGTCCCCGGTAGCTTGTCTCCTTTCTGGTGAAGAATTGGCTTGGTAGTTTAGTCTGCCCTGTTCCCATGATGCACTGGGCCAGGGACAGACTGATTTGCATATAGCCAGGTTCTGAGCTGGGATGGGGCAGTGAGATAAATAACGGTGATGGATCAAGCCCTGATCTTTGGACTGGGTAAGAGTGGTCTGTTCAACTCAGACACTCTGTTCATCACCACCCCCTTTTCTAAATCGTTTTTGGCCACTATAGGTGTGGCAGGGTATACTCAGACATGAGTCCCTTTCTCACTGCTCCATCAGGATCCAAGCAAGCCGGGCCGAAGAAGGCTGAAATGCCAGAAACCGGTCCCCGGTAGCTTGTCTCCTTTCTGGTGAAGAATTGGCTTGGTAGTTTAGTCTGCCCTGTTCCCATGATGCACTGGGCCAGGGACAGACTGATTTGCATATAGCCAGGTTCTGAGCTGGGATGGGGCAGTGAGATAAATAACGGTGATGGATCAAGCCCTGATCTTTGGACTGGGTAAGAGTGGTCTGTTCAACTCAGACACTCTGTTCATCACCACCCCCTTTTCTAAATCGTTTTTGGCCACTATAGGTGTGGCAGGGTATACTCAGACATGAGTCCCTTTCTCACTGCTCCATCAGGATCCAAGCAAGCCGGGCCGAAGAAGGCTGAAATGCCAGAAACCGGTCCCCGGTAGCTTGTCTCCTTTCTGGTGAAGAATTGGCTTGGTAGTTTAGTCTGCCCTGTTCCCATGATGCACTGGGCCAGGGACAGACTGATTTGCATATAGCCAGGTTCTGAGCTGGGATGGGGCAGTGAGATAAATAACGGTGATGGATCAAGCCCTGATCTTTGGACTGGGTAAGAGTGGTCTGTTCAACTCAGACACTCTGTTCATCACCACCCCCTTTTCTAAATCGTTTTTGGCCACTATAGGTGTGGCAGGGTATACTCAGACATGAGTCCCTTTCTCACTGCTCCATCAGGATCCAAGCAAGCCGGGCCGAAGAAGGCTGAAATGCCAGAAACCGGTCCCCGGTAGCTTGTCTCCTTTCTGGTGAAGAATTGGCTTGGTAGTTTAGTCTGCCCTGTTCCCATGATGCACTGGGCCAGGGACAGACTGATTTGCATATAGCCAGGTTCTGAGCTGGGATGGGGCAGTGAGATAAATAACGGTGATGGATCAAGCCCTGATCTTTGGACTGGGTAAGAGTGGTCTGTTCAACTCAGACACTCTGTTCATCACCACCCCCTTTTCTAAATCGTTTTTGGCCACTATAGGTGTGGCAGGGTATACTCAGACATGAGTCCCTTTCTCACTGCTCCATCAGGATCCAAGCAAGCCGGGCCGAAGAAGGCTGAAATGCCAGAAACCGGTCCCCGGTAGCTTGTCTCCTTTCTGGTGAAGAATTGGCTTGGTAGTTTAGTCTGCCCTGTTCCCATGATGCACTGGGCCAGGGACAGACTGATTTGCATATAGCCAGGTTCTGAGCTGGGATGGGGCAGTGAGATAAATAACGGTGATGGATCAAGCCCTGATCTTTGGACTGGGTAAGAGTGGTCTGTTCAACTCAGACACTCTGTTCATCACCACCCCCTTTTCTAAATCGTTTTTGGCCACTATAGGTGTGGCAGGGTATACTCAGACATGAGTCCCTTTCTCACTGCTCCATCAGGATCCAAGCAAGCCGGGCCGAAGAAGGCTGAAATGCCAGAAACCGGTCCCCGGTAGCTTGTCTCCTTTCTGGTGAAGAATTGGCTTGGTAGTTTAGTCTGCCCTGTTCCCATGATGCACTGGGCCAGGGACAGACTGATTTGCATATAGCCAGGTTCTGAGCTGGGATGGGGCAGTGAGATAAATAACGGTGATGGATCAAGCCCTGATCTTTGGACTGGGTAAGAGTGGTCTGTTCAACTCAGACACTCTGTTCATCACCACCCCCTTTTCTAAATCGTTTTTGGCCACTATAGGTGTGGCAGGGTATACTCAGACATGAGTCCCTTTCTCACTGCTCCATCAGGATCCAAGCAAGCCGGGCCGAAGAAGGCTGAAATGCCAGAAACCGGTCCCCGGTAGCTTGTCTCCTTTCTGGTGAAGAATTGGCTTGGTAGTTTAGTCTGCCCTGTTCCCATGATGCACTGGGCCAGGGACAGACTGATTTGCATATAGCCAGGTTCTGAGCTGGGATGGGGCAGTGAGATAAATAACGGCGATGGATCAAGCCCTGATCTTTGGACTGGGTAAGAGTGGTCTGTTCAACTCAGACACTCTGTTCATCACCACCCCCTTTTCTAAATCGTTTTTGGCCACTATAGGTGTGGCAGGGTATACTCAGACATGAGTCCCTTTCTCACTGCTCCATCAGGATCCAAGCAAGCCGGGCTGAAGAAGGCTGAAATGCCAGAAACCGGTCCCCGGTAGCTTGTCTCCTTTCTGGTGAAGAATTGGCTTGGTAGTTTAGTCTGCCCTGTTCCCATGATGCACTGGGCCAGGGACAGACTGATTTGCATATAGCCAGGTTCTGAGCTGGGATGGGGCAGTGAGATAAATAACGGTGATGGATCAAGCCCTGATCTTTGGACTGGGTAAGAGTGGTCTGTTCAACTCAGACACTCTGTTCATCACCACCCCCTTTTCTAAATCGTTTTTGGCCACTATAGGTGTGGCAGGGTATACTCAGACATGAGTCCCTTTCTCACTGCTCCATCAGGATCCAAGCAAGCCGGGCCGAAGAAGGCTGAAATGCCAGAAACCGGTCCCCGGTAGCTTGTCTCCTTTCTGGTGAAGAATTGGCTTGGTAGTTTAGTCTGCCCTGTTCCCATGATGCACTGGGCCAGGGACAGACTGATTTGCATATAGCCAGGTTCTGAGCTGGGATGGGGCAGTGAGATAAATAACGGTGATGGATCAAGCCCTGATCTTTGGACTGGGTAAGAGTGGTCTGTTCAACTCAGACACTCTGTTCATCACCACCCCCTTTTCTAAATCGTTTTTGGCCACTATAGGTGTGGCAGGGTATACTCAGACATGAGTCCCTTTCTCACTGCTCCATCAGGATCCAAGCAAGCCGGGCCGAAGAAGGCTGAAATGCCAGAAACCGGTCCCCGGTAGCTTGTCTCCTTTCTGGTGAAGAATTGGCTTGGTAGTTTAGTCTGCCCTGTTCCCATGATGCACTGGGCCAGGGACAGACTGATTTGCATATAGCCAGGTTCTGAGCTGGGATGGGGCAGTGAGATAAATAACGGTGATGGATCAAGCCCTGATCTTTGGACTGGGTAAGAGTGGTCTGTTCAACTCAGACACTCTGTTCATCACCACCCCCTTTTCTAAATCGTTTTTGGCCACTATAGGTGTGGCAGGGTATACTCAGACATGAGTCCCTTTCTCACTGCTCCATCAGGATCCAAGCAAGCCGGGCCGAAGAAGGCTGAAATGCCAGAAACCGGTCCCCGGTAGCTTGTCTCCTTTCTGGTGAAGAATTGGCTTGGTAGTTTAGTCTGCCCTGTTCCCATGATGCACTGGGCCAGGGACAGACTGATTTGCATATAGCCAGGTTCTGAGCTGGGATGGGGCAGTGAGATAAATAACGGTGATGGATCAAGCCCTGATCTTTGGACTGGGTAAGAGTGGTCTGTTCAACTCAGACACTCTGTTCATCACCACCCCCTTTTCTAAATCGTTTTTGGCCACTATAGGTGTGGCAGGGTATACTCAGACATGAGTCCCTTTCTCACTGCTCCATCAGGATCCAAGCAAGCCGGGCCGAAGAAGGCTGAAATGCCAGAAACCGGTCCCCGGTAGCTTGTCTCCTTTCTGGTGAAGAATTGGCTTGGTAGTTTAGTCTGCCCTGTTCCCATGATGCACTGGGCCAGGGACAGACTGATTTGCATATAGCCAGGTTCTGAGCTGGGATGGGGCAGTGAGATAAATAACGGTGATGGATCAAGCCCTGATCTTTGGACTGGGTAAGAGTGGTCTGTTCAACTCAGACACTCTGTTCATCACCACCCCCTTTTCTAAATCGTTTTTGGCCACTATAGGTGTGGCAGGGTATACTCAGACATGAGTCCCTTTCTCACTGCTCCATCAGGATCCAAGCAAGCCGGGCCGAAGAAGGCTGAAATGCCAGAAACCGGTCCCCGGTAGCTTGTCTCCTTTCTGGTGAAGAATTGGCTTGGTAGTTTAGTCTGCCCTGTTCCCATGATGCACTGGGCCAGGGACAGACTGATTTGCATATAGCCAGGTTCTGAGCTGGGATGGGGCAGTGAGATAAATAACGGTGATGGATCAAGCCCTGATCTTTGGACTGGGTAAGAGTGGTCTGTTCAACTCAGACACTCTGTTCATCACCACCCCCTTTTCTAAATCGTTTTTGGCCACTATAGGTGTGGCAGGGTATACTCAGACATGAGTCCCTTTCTCACTGCTCCATCAGGATCCAAGCAAGCCGGGCCGAAGAAGGCTGAAATGCCAGAAACCGGTCCCCGGTAGCTTGTCTCCTTTCTGGTGATGAATTGGCTTGGTAGTTTAGTCTGCCCTGTTCCCATGATGCACTGGGCCAGGGACAGACTGATTTGCATATAGCCAGGTTCTGAGCTGGGATGGGGCAGTGAGATAAATAACGGTGATGGATCAAGCCCTGATCTTTGGACTGGGTAAGAGTGGTCTGTTCAACTCAGACACTCTGTTCATCACCACCCCCTTTTCTAAATCCCACAAAGGGGGACACATTTGTCCTGAGGGCCAGTGAGAGCCCATGCTGCCTTTTCACTTTCACAGCTGCCCAGCAAGTAATGGGCAGCTGCACCGTTTAGGTTCTTTTTTATTTTTACTCCAGGGGTGAGATGCACTATTTTGCCCATCCCTAGCTTGGCCTGCACAGCTGCGCAGCACTTAGTGCCAGCTGTAACATTTAGGCCCTTCATTGAAGATTCCCAGCTGTCCAGCTAGTAGCGGGCTGCTGCCACGTTTAGGTTTGCGCCAAGTGTGCCCCCCGTAACAGTCGCTGCATGGGCACCGCGCCCTGACTTTTTGGACAGAGGGCATTTGCGCCCCTTATAGATGGCCAGTTGGTCCCGGGGACTATTAGGTTTGTAGGGCGCAAGGCCCTAGTGTACTTTTCGTAGGCGCTAGGAAATGTAATACTTGTAGTGTGATTTAATAAATAAAAAAAGAACAATGCCAATACTGTTCAAATCAATCATGCTAAATTAAACTGCATCACATTGGATGTAAACACAACGTTGATGTAAGACTAACAGTTCAGTCTGAATGAATCTGTATATTTATTTATTTCTTTAAATACATTCGTTGGTTAAATTTTCACCAAAATTTACATTTTAGACATCTACACAAAAACAAAACAATTCCCACTTTCAATAAAACATTACACTATACATATTCATAGTCATTCAAAACTCACAATCACTCCATATCCAACATTCCAACACTTCACACTCACAAACACCAACAACACACACTATTTACAGATGAATCCTAATTACAATCATATACAAAAGCCATAGACAATAGTTGTGTCAAATTACATCAATCTGTGAATAATTCAGAAATGTGAAGATCTTATGGCTGAGCAAAATGGTCTAAGTGTTTCCAGCTCCTACTTGGTAGGGTGCTCTCATCAGGACCCAAATGGCTGTGAAGAAGAATAAAAAAACATTCTTAATCACCATACTTCTTGATGAATCTACAAAGTGCTGTGTGCTGCCGCTCTATGTTACTGCTCCCTAATTTATGTCAGAGACTTGCAAAAGAAAAATTGCATGAAAGCGAATTGTCTGCACCCAAGCCGCTTTTGTGAAACAGACCATTATACCACGGGAGACTTACTTGAGAGACTCGTAGTTTCTGGTCAAACTTGTAGATGGAGACACTCGGGAAACCTACAAAGTAGATGACGGAACTTTTATAGAAAAGGTCGTATGAGAGGCAGCTTGCGCGTGGCGCTGGTAGCGTTTGCAGGCAAAGTCTTACCTCTAAGTGTCACTGTGAAGGATTACACAGTTCAGACGACATGTTAATTCAGTGGCATTCAGATTGCATGTGGAACACCATTGTTGATTCCCGTTAAAGCCCTTCCTGGTCACGAGGATCATGGGAGTAGTAGTTTTTATGTAGGCGTCCAGTAGCTCTTGTAATTCAATAAATTTGGGGGCGGACATGACACAAATGTTGTAAGCAATTGCAGCTTGGGCTACAAGTGGAAAACTATTTGAGAAAAGAATTGTTTCAGTGATGGCAAGCGCAATAATACCTTCATGGTTTGCCATCTTGCACCACAGAAGTGCACAACCTAGAAATCTTAAGGCAAACTTGCCTTATGGCCTACTGTTGTGAATAAGGAGGAATTGCTCAGATTTGTGCCAGATTGATATCCATGGCCAACATTTTTGTATGGACATGAAACAGCGCGGTTACCCAAATAAATTGCTGAAACATTCTATCAAAAGAGCATGCTTTACACCCTGTGAATGCCTCCTCCAAGTAAAAAAGGGAGCAGCACTTGACAAACTAGTGTGTGTAATAACTTTTTGTCCAGATACACATAAAATGAGACAGGCTGTATTGAAGAATTGGCACTTGTTGGACGGTCTAGGTTGTCCCTTTCCCAAACCAATATTTGCTTACAAGAAAACCCAGAGCATAGGGAAACAACTAATCAGGGCTGATATTACAGTGCCAAAACCCAAAAATGACTTGCAAACTCAGTGGAACATGAAACCTATCGAGGGCCTCCATAAATGTGGTAATTGTGTGGCATGTCCCAATACCATTGAAGGGAAAGAATTTTGCCATACAGGAATAAAATGGAAACATCAGGATTTCTCAAATTCCAGAACTAAGCATTCAATCTAGGTGATACAGTGTCCTTGCATGTTGATTTACATTGGCAAAACAAGCCAACAGGTAAATATGCGAATCAGCCAACATCGCTCATGCATCAAGAAGAAAGTTATTACCGCACCCATGGTTGAGCACTTTGTCGAGAAAGGCCACGATGAACACGACTTCAAATGGTCTATCCTGTTCACGGCCAAGCAAACCAATCACTGTCTAGATGTGAAAAGAGTCCTTTTACAAAAGGAAGCTTACCTCATTCTAAAATTCAATACAACTCAGATAGGTTTGAATAAGCTATCTGAAGTTGCAAGACTATGATATTTCGTCTTCATTTGGACGAGTTGGTAGTTAGTGACCACTGACCTTCAGCTTATTAAAAATTTTGGGTTTGAGCCCTCTTCCTTAATGAAAAACGGTGACCATGGGGCTGCGCGTATTAAGGCACTAGCCACTACGTACAGGACTCCCTTCAATTTACACACTGCATTTAAGTGTTAGGCCCACACGGTAGGCGCAAACACAACATGTCCTTGGGCTTAAAGAATAACTACATGACTAGCTTGCGACATTTCTCCAGCCACACATTTCTTTAATCCATCGGGGATTTTAATTGAAAAGATAGATTTCACTACAAGTACCACAATCCTCGGGTCTGAGCATGACATAAAGCACGCCCACAAAACGAGCAGCCATCTTTGTTGAGATCGACCGGGAGGTGTGTTACATCCAGAGTGACTCGAGAAATAGGTAAGCGCTTTGCCAGAATTTTGGCAGAACCAGCTTGACTACCAAGCCACCCAAAGGGCTTATAATGTTCCCCTTTTGTTTTTTACAGTACTCGATTGTGTGTGGCAGAAAAACGCCTTATAAATCACTCTCGCTGATCAGGTAAGTTCCATATCGCCCCAATGGAGCTCTCCAATAAGCTAGAAGTGTTTGATAGGCAGAACAGCAGCATTGAAACGTTTTTAAATGTTTTGCAGCTCTGTAGTTTCATGACATGGAGTGTTTGAAAGTGTACATGTGTTGAGTAAACTCCACATATAACGCGAAGAATCAGAAAGGATTCTGCCAACAACGTATACAAAGGAAGGCCACATAATGGCTTTTACACGAAGCTAGAGAGGTTCTATGTTTGAATAATTTACACTGCGCATTTTCTTAACAGCCTCCCGCACCTTACACTTCTAAAACGGTGGGGAATTAAAGAAAGAAAAATTTCCGAGTACAACAAGACAATCTTCCACAGCCCACCGCCTAAATCTGGTATGTAGTCTTAAGTCAGAGACATTGCATTGGTCATTTGTGAAACTGTAATGGAGATAAACAATGAGATTTTTAAATACAAAACTTTATTTTTTTGTTGTTTACATCATACAGACGAAAGAAAAAAGGCCCTGATGAGATTCCAGGAACTGGTTTCCTGTAATCGAAATGCGTCGGCATACTTGGAGGCACATTTGAAGGAATAATTTAGTTACAAGTACTATTTGTTAGCTTTAACACCATGAAAGAGTATCATTAATTTGACTCTATTCCTTATGCTCTCCTTCCTTCTTGCCTTTCTTTTCCTCCTTTTGATTTTGTCTCTCATTTATTGAGATTAAGTACACATCAATTGAATGTTGTTGTGATGATGTTTTTTCGAGTTTGTGTAGATATATTGTGACATGTTTTGTTTATAAATTGGTTTGTATAGTATTGTAAATATATGTACAGCTTGTCCTATCTTTGCTAATGAATATATATGTAAAAAAACTTTGAAAGTAAAAAAAGAAGTCAAAGGTATAAAATATAACTACCAGGTCAGAATTCAATAAAGAGTATTCTTGACCTTCATTAATTGTTTTAATTTTTTTAAATGAAGAGTGGTCTAGACATTTGTGTGTTTTTTGCCTGAATATTTCAATATGCACAGGCTTTCCATCAAAAACAATTGATATCTACAATCTCTTGGAAAATGAGATGAAGCAGTGGTGAATCCTAGGGTGCTGCTCCACTTGATTGGCAAGATTTACAAGTAGAGTGCGTTTTTCGCCGAGGGTGGGTTTTTCCCCATCAATATTGCTAAGACGTCATCCTTAGCACATATTAATAATGTATGAGTACACTCTACAGGAGGTCCACACTACGCAATACTAGTCACCATAGGCATAGGTCACGAAGGTAAACATAAACTCGCTAGCATAAACCATCCTGTGCAAAACAACCTCCTAAGCATGAAAACACATTTTAGAGGTATAGGACAAGCATAAAGGCATAACACATTACGCAAAAATACACATGAGGCATAACCATGTACCCTAAGCGAGGGCACAACACCTAAAACTGTTCCCAGGCCAACTTGGCCTCTCTGGGGCTAAAACCCCCTTTTCCAGCAGAGTCAGGGCTACAAGCTGCAAATGCAGCAATGCGCAGAGGCACCACCTAAATGTTGCAGCTGCCCACTAAGTGCTGGGCAGCTGGGGAAACTGAGCCAGACACTAGCGTGCCTCCTGGCTCTCCTCTGGGGCTCCTAATAACCAGAATGAGGCAAACATGACATGGGAGCCATGCAGGCTCTGCAGTGAAAAACTGCCACCAACCACGTTGGAGCCCGGTGGGCTCTAAATACTCACTAATGCCCCAATTACACCTTGGAGCCACGGGGCTCTAAACAACTAAGAAATGCCCCAAATACTTCTACAACGTTGAAGCCACCAGGCTCTGAACACAATAATGCCCCTGGGTGTGTGGGAGCCTCATGGGCTCTAACTAGCACACTGCCCCTAACGTTGGAGCTTCGTGGGCTCTAAACACAAATTTCCCCATAGGTGCAGCTACCCGCTATCAAGTGGGGCAGCTGAAAACAACCAATAAGCACTGGCACAGGGAGTGGGCACCGGCAATATGCCCGACACCCCCAACCACCTTTGAACCCCACTCACCAAGGTTCTCTGTTGCGGCTCTCGGTTTCCTCCTTCTGTCGGCATGTGGGGTAGGCTCCTGCCGATACTCAGGCTCCACTTCCTCCCACTTCAGGGCCGCAACACTCTTGGGTGGCCATAGGCTATATGCGGGGCTCTCCTCACCTCATGGAAGCCCTGCTTTGCTTCCTGCTTCACCTGCGAGCCTGGGCACAGCTTCCTCCCGTCCAGGCTTGGCTTTCGGTTTCCTCTGTTCACAGGAGCGCAGGGTGGGCTCCCGTCTGCTTACTCTTTTTTAGCAAGCACTTATGGGTCGCGCTAGGCAGCGGCCCGGAGGGGATTTCTCTTGTGGCTTAGGCCGCGGCAGTGCAACACAGGGTGGACATCCGTGTAAGTGAAATGCAGAAATCTGGGCAAAGTCGCAGGGTAGGCACCCGCGCATAGAAAGAATTAAATAAGTGGGGTGGCACCCGTAGTTAGGTAGGACAATTACACGGCCAGAATGCAGGGTGGGCACCTGCACACCACAAACACTCAAATGAGCGGCACAATGATCTTAAGGCACCACAAAATAAAGAGCTCCTCTGGGAATGGAGATTTTAGCTCTTCCCAGGCGCTTGTAGAACAAAAAGTCCCAGAAAAGTCTTGGAAGGGAGGCAGGGGGCAAAGGATGGGCCCAGGGGCCAGCTCACAGGGCCCTCCAGGCAGGGAGGCAGACCCCAGTGGCGGAACCTCCTGGCGCCAGCAGCAGCAGCAGGCCCCCCTCCAGATAGGATTAGTGAGAACAACTTTAACATGGGGTCACAGACCTGTTTTATACACATATTTCCTTTGTTTACAAGTAAATATGTGCGAAATTTGCGAATTCGCAGACGGCTAATTCTGCAAATTTGTGCCATTATGCAGATTTTTTAAATTTTTCATGTTCGCGGAGCGCTCTGCGTGTTCGCAGCGTTTTTTTCAGGGCAGAAACCGCGAAGTTACCCATGCGGTCGTACTTGGGCGCGGCCATCTTGTTTTCAGTGTTCGCGTTGCGTATTTCCATTTCCGGGCGCCAGTTGCATGCTCGCGTTGTGCATTTCCTACGTGAGGGCTGCAATTACGTGTTTGCGTCCGTTTTTGCTTGCTCGCTGGGGAAATATCGCGCAAACTTACCCACGGGGTCCCAATGGGCGCGTCCGTCTTGTTTTTCATTCATTTGCTATGGTTCTGGGCATGCTTTCTCTATCCTTCCTTAATCTTTGCAATCCTTTGTTTCTTTGAACTTTGTTTTAAGTTTTTTTTACTCATTATCTATCTCTTGATTTTTCTACATGTACATTTTGTGTTTTTTTCTACTTTTGGTTACTTTTAAACTCTTTTTTTACTCTTTCCTTTCATTTACTTTTTCCTTATTCTTTCTTTCCTATTTTATTTTATTTTCCTGTCCAGGACAATGGCAAAGGGAGCCGGGAAGAATATGAAGGGGAAGGGTCCCCCACACCCCATACCCGGCTCCCTTGCGGGCCCTTAAGGGGGGAGGATGTCTTGGCCTGGGAGATCTTCAGGGGGGTGGGGGTGGCCGCACTTATCTATTATGTGCAGCGCCACCTCCCGAAGACCGTCGCAGCAGGCGGCAGGCCCGGTGCAGGGTATGGCCTCCGGGAGCGTCACCAGCTCTGGGCTAAGGTGTGCTGGGCCATGTTTAGGGAGTCGGGAGTCCGGCGCACCTACCATCAGGCGACGCACCGGTGGGCGGACCTCCTAGACCGGGACCAGGACCTGCTCGACCTGCTAGGCATGGAGATCACTGGGCTTGGTAAGTAGCTATTTAATAACTACTTTGTTTTCTTCTGATCTGTGTTATATTGCTAATATATGTTTTTCCCGAAGAGCAAGAATGCTGCTGATTCGATTACATTGCAGGTAAATTAATGTTTAAATAGCTTCTGTGATTGCAGGTGCTCGCCTGCTCAGTGGCGTTGCTACCATGCTTACTTGTTTGCAACTTTGTGCTCATTTGGCCTGATTATGTTTGAGTGTAGTACTTTACAGAACTGCGTAATATTGAGAGAGAATAGAGACTCAAGTCTAGTACTTCAATTGCACTCCTGCTGCCACTAAGAAGAGATAGTGGTGGATTGTAGGACTTTTTTTGTGTTCTGCAATCATGACTGTGTCTGTCACATCGCGTGCTGCTGAGTGCTGGCAGTTGTAGTAGAACCTTTTTGTTGTTGGCTTAGTTAGTGATTTACATAACTTTCCAAGTAGCGGTCTGTGAATCCAGCAATGCTGTACTATCCTCCTAATTGACCAGATCAGATAGGTCAATATATGTAGTGAAATTGTTGGTAATTTGTTTCCCCGAGATAATTTTAGATTGTCGTCAAGGAAATCAAATATTTAAAAAAAACAATCATCCATGTTTGTGTTTATTTCATGATCATCAGCACCTCCCAATGGCAAGAGGAAGACAGAGACGCGGCGGAACAAGGTGGGCAGGATCGGTCCTCCGAAGTCTCTTCTGCTGGCTCCAGTAAGTTGTTCTGTTGTTAATATTAATTATTATACTTCCCTAACTTTTACAGCACCTATTCATTCCAAACTGTTTCCCAATTTTATTTTTTACAAAATAGTCTTTGATCTTCTTGTAGACTGTTTCTACATTCTTATCCTGCCTCTACTATCACTCTCTGTGCTACGCTACTACTATTTACTATTATTATGATTCGGTCTGTGTAGGTAGCTAAGCTTGCCCAGTCGGCAAACGGTTTTAAACAAACTACTCTGATCCAGCAATAGCTCTAGGGACTGATCGCAGTCTTCTGGGTTGCCCTCGCTGTCTATTCCAGTCTTCTTAATGTAAGTGCTTTGACAATTTCCAACAACAAAATGTCAATATCCACCAAGAATAAGCTAGTGCATGGGTTTTTTGATTTTATAGGAGCACATACTATACCACTAGTGTTTCATGGACTATTCTGCACATACAGAAGTATGGACAAGAGAAATAGGACATTGTTGATGATAGGTGCAGTTCAACTTTCCACATTCCTTAGTCTGACCAGAAGTAGAGCCTCCAAACCTCTGACCGACTATCTAGTGTGTCTGACCAATGATTATATGACCCAGAAGAACAGAAGAAGAAGAATACTGCAGAGTCCCGACCTATCAGAGTCACGGAAGCATGCCTTCAAAGTCAGTTGTGCAAACCCTTCTGCTCACTCACTCGTGAACAAAAACCAAACAGTGTTTTTTAGTTTTTTAGTTTTATTTTCAAATATGAAATAAAAAAACTATTTCTTTATTTTTAATAGCACAGTATTCCGAGCGAGCATTGGTGATAGATGACGTTAAAGTTTAAACACACTTCCCTAGACTATACTTCAACTTAACACATTTAAATATTATAATAACTGTGCGGGAGCCCTCACCTTGTTTGAACTTCTGGTGGTGATGAGGAGTATGTAGTGAAAATTGAAAAGCTCTTGTAGACAGAAGGGCAATGGAATATTCTGTCTGTAATTAGAAAAATGGAGCACATTAAAAATAAAGCATTCATCAGCTGTGCCAAAAAGTGTAGCATGTAACCGTCACTTTTTTAAATTCCCAATAAATAAAAATTGGTTATGTATTAACATTTTCTTCCATTAAGAGACAAAATAGGGGGTGGTGTATGGCATCTAAAAATATGACATGTTTTTTGTAGGCGTCACAACCGTGGATGCAGCACCTACTACCACCACCAGTGCCGGGGCCAGCAGCTCGGAGGCGTCCACTCCAGGGGTTGATGCCGTGGCGCCACAAGTGCCAAAAGGAGGTGTTGGTGTGGGGGATGGCTCAGCAGCAGCGGACGGTGGTAAATTATTATACTTCTTACTTATTGACATATTAGAGTAGGCTTGCAAAGGAGTGTATGATGCACTGTACAGTAGACAGTACACTAGTACAAGTACACTGTACTGTTAAGAACAGTTACTAATTTAGAACTACATTTTTGCCAATCACGGAGAAGACAGTCACCCTTGACTTAGCAAAAGCATTAGCAGCGGTAGTTCTGGAGTAAGCAATGGCCCCCTCTATTTGACTTCAACTCAGCTGGGAAACATTTATCGTGAAGCCAAGTCATATCAGATGAACTTGAGGGATGTGATGAATGAAAAGAGAAGAAGGGTGTAAGGAAGGACGAGCAAGTCATAACATTTATGACTGTACAAAATGATACGTGTTTTTTAATGCAGGCAGAGGTGGCTGATAGGAAGGAATCAGACGCATGGCTGCTTGAAGCTAGGATGGTTGGAAGAGAAAGAAAAGATGACGGCCTGTGTGGGTGAATGAGAAAATGCATGTGTGGTGTGCATTGCAATATATCATTTGGATGAAACTCAATGCAAGTCAAGACGGTGGTTTAACAAATAAAATAAAAAGGGTATTAGTTCGTTGTTGAGAAAAAGTAAAGTTGGTTCAGTTGAGCTACTAGTAGAACTTCTGAAACTCCCACTAATGTTACAGGCCTACAAAGACGGTGGAGAGATGCATGCCAAAATGTTATACTGTGCTTGCCAGTTGCTAGTGTTACTGTGAGACAACTTTCTGTTGAATTTTTTGTGTTAATGTTAAAGAGTATTGGTTACAGACTCTATTTTTCTTTCTTTCTTCATAGATGCTCTATTAAAAAAACTGAGCTGGAAGGAGATGCTGTCCGAGCCAGGGCCCGGAAGCTGGAGGCCATTTGTGCTGAATATTGGCAGCTGGTGGCTCGGGAACAGGAGGAGGAGACAGCAACAGCTGCATCCTCCTCCAGTGCCTACGGGTGCACCAGCCAGCAGCCTCCAGTGGTACGGCGCCATGGTCCGACAGCCTCCCACCGCCGCCGCGGAGCAGCAAAGACACCATCAGTTGCCCCCCCAGAGCCTGGATGGCACGTCAGCACCGTCTCCACTGGAGAGTGGACTACCTTGAGCGTGCGTTTGAGAAGCTGAAGCGCCAGCTCCAGGACCTCTGCAAAGATATGCGGGACCACCTGTCCACAAGACACTGTCGGAAGTGACTGTCCCTTGCCCCTTTTTTAAAGACTGTTGGGGGTGGGAATTGGGCGTTGGGGATTCAGAGGGACATTTGGACATTGGTTGGGGTTAGGTAGGGGGGTGAGTTGGGTCTTTTGAATAGATTATTTTTGTTAGGGAAAATATATTTATTTATTTTACATACTTAAACATAGTATACGCGTTCATAATTTTTTGTGTGGTGGTGGGTGGGGGTTACTGTACATTTGGTTTCCTCAAACTTACCAGCATTAATTACCTAAACGTCCAAAAATGTACAAAAGTGCCACTAACAGAGTTAGTGAATTCAATTGCCCTACTAGTACTTTACTAGTACTACTGTCAGTCTCTCCTCTCCTCCGAGACCTAGCCCATTATTCTACCTCCCCAAAATGCTTATCTTACCTGTGATTCATGTTTGAACACAGTGCTAGGCACAGGGCTGGCTGCATGGCAAATGGCTATTAAGGTTGGGTATGGAATCCTTGACGGATGAAATGTCATCGTTGTGGTGGTAGTAGTAGTGGTACAAACTGGCAGTAGCAGCATATGAAAAAAAAGGAAATGAAACATTGAGTGGCCTGAGCGTAGCATTAGAACAGTACGATAGATAGTACGGTAGAGAACAGTGCCATAAAGTGTAGCCTAAGCAGTGCTAAAGTATTCAAAATATAAGTACTAGTTGCGTGGAGTATGGCTACTATAATAAATAGTATTGAAGGTGAAGGACACAGCAATGTAAGCATTCGATTCGTCACGTGTAGGAGGAGGATGTTGTTGATGATCAATCCACGATGGCGCACATGAAATTCTGATTTGAATGATTTTTCTGTTGCTTTGGCCTTATCCTCCCCAGCAAGTGCGTTGAATTATTGTTGTCATTTAGTCACACCTCAATGAAAACCACGCAGCCCGAGGGAAGAGGGTTAGGGTTTGAAAACTGGATGGGAATGGGAGGTTTAGGGAAAGTTTTGATGAGAGAGGAAAAAAAACACAGCATGATCTTTGGGTACGAAGATATCCATAAATATCTCCATCTGAGATTAGACTTGGGTCTCAGACCTATTACAGAAGAGCTGGGACTAAAACCTATAATTTCTGGGCGCAGAATCTGGAGCACGCAAGAACTAATGAATTATAGGGCTGAGCTCGAAGAGATCCTACGCCTACCTAATGTAACACAAATCCCATGGCTAAGATATATTAAACAAACATGCGAGACCCTAGGAAGACCAGAACTATGGCTTGATCCGGGAAACGCATGCTGTAGGATCACACGCAAACTCCTTTCGAGGGATTTTTACGAGCAAACGTTACTTGTCTCAATTGAGAGTACACGCGAGGGGTCTTTAACAAATGTGTTTACTAAATCTAAAGACTCATACCATCTAGAGCTTGTCCTTGATGGAATCAGCCCCGTTCTGACCGGAAAACTATTTATACAGTGGCGATATGGCACCCTTCCTCTCAGGGCATTTACGGATCGTTTGGCCAAGTCTCAGCCGTCAACACAGTGCCCAGTATGCTCACAACCCCAGGAAAATGACCTGCACATTATATTTTTCTGTAAAGCTTACCAAAGATCTAGGAAGTACTGGCTTGTCCCACTCCTTAAAAACCTTGGTTTCAGGCACTACCCCCCAGCTTACAGAATACTAAAGACAGAACTATCACCTCCAATTGTGTTTGCAGTGGCATAGTTTTTAACAGCGATGTGGCATACCCGTAACCGCTGCATTAAGTCAGATACAGATAAATGAATTGTTTCGATGACTCATAAATGTAATGTAGTGCAACTGATTTTAAACAGGCTAATTCTATTGCTTTTAAACTCTGCTATACTTGATACTATTTCAACTTATTTTAAATTGCTTGTATTTCTTTTATGATCTAAACAGATCGAAATAAAGATTGAAATGGATAAATATTTTAAGGAACATAAAGGAAGTGCATGCACTACTGCATGCATGAAGTTGTTTGCTAAATGGATGGATAGGTTTCTGAAAAGTAGTACTTTATACAACTTACTAACTGTGAAGAAACAATGTGACAGTACAGGGCTGCAGTAATTACGCAATTTCACTTAGCTATTTGCACTCAGAGAGAATAAACACTTATTGGTACATTAAATTACTTTTAAAAATAGCAAAGAAATGTATAAAATAATAGCTGCGGGGATGACTTTGAAGCAGAGAGCAAACAAATGCACAGAGTCACACTCATAGAAGTTCACAACAATAACATTATTTAAAATATAAGCAGAAGTGAAGAGGATAGTTTAACTGTATGTTGTAGTTGTCCTGTTGAATTTGGGAAGTTGCATGCATCCAGCCATTCCTCTTATTCGTGGTTCTCCTCCATTCCATCTGACGCTCTGTAGAACAATCTTGGTGACCAGACACACTGTCCACTGCCTGCCTGGCGAACGCGGAATTGCAGATCGGTAATGGTAAGCCTGAGTTAATCGTTTTTCCCATTGCACGGGGTAAAAGCCGACCTGTAATTGTTGATGGAAAAGCAGGAAGTGATATTAAAACACCACGGAGAAAAAAATATAAGGTGCGCTGTGTAGTGCAAAATTAACACTTTCAGTTTCAGAGGCGACAGGCAGTATTAAATACACGCATAATTTCCAAAGTACGTACTCTGAGTCTCCTTTTCAAGGAGAGTAATTAGCACACTGCAGGCCAGGGCCATGCAGACGGTCAAGGCAGGCACCACTGAGTGAAGCAACCTGATGTAGCATACCTCTTTGACACAGACAGACAAAGCATATCTAATTGTATGCAGCAAGCCACATAGCCGCAATTTTACATGAACTGCTGTCAGGATTCTGGCATAACAACACTACACTGGCTCGACCACTCCATACCACCACTAGACAGACATGTACTTCTGCTGTAGTAGTTGTTGTTGAATGGTTTACCTGTTTGCCACTTATGAAACGGCCATAGTTCTTCCGTAAACCGAAAATGATGATCCATCTATCCCAGTGAGTGACTGTAAAGAAAAAAGATATTATTAAACTTTGATCATCAACACTCATCATCATCATGGTATATTGGCAAAAAGTGAGTCCAAGGACATTTTGCATATTGGAAAATGCAACGTAGTGGCCCCTGCTGTTGAAGTACAATTTGAATTAAACAAGGTAAAAAAAAACAAAGTAGACTTGAGTTACATTTAGTATGTAAAAGATTAAATAATAACAGAAGACATATGATTCATTTCTAGCAAAACAAACACACAGCAATTGCTTTTATCAGAGCCAGACAGCCATTGCCGTCCACTGCATGCCATCTTCTCATTATTCATTACCTGTTCCACTTTTTGTCCGCATCTTGTTTTTAAAGTGAAGGCCCTCAGGGCAGCCTCTCCTGTCAATTTCAGAAGTAACTTTCAGCAATAAGCATGTAGCCATTAATTCCAGTCCCACTTGAGGGGACTCCTCTACGAAGCCAACGTTTCTTGATTCTGCGTAATCCAGCCATCTGCCTTGAGGGAAATGGATAGGGGGAGTCTGGAGGAGGAGGATAGAGGAGCATGACTGAGTTGTGAACTTGTGAACCTCAGGAATGCAGACAGCGGCACCTTCAAATCAATAAGGAAATATGATGAAGACTGTGCTGCTGATGGATTTGTTGTGATTAGAGTTTTGTTGTGGTAAAAGTTGCAAGACAAAGAAAGACACACAGGAATAAAAGTGAATAAGGATGAAAAAAAAGGAAGTCATTTTCCAGCCCCTGTGTCAGGGAAGTAGTGCTCGTCCTCAAACTCTGTGAATTGAGACAGGAGTAGGTCAGCTAACAGAGAAGAACTTCCGTCACCTAAGTTGGTGTCCTCTTCTTCCTGCGTGGATTCATGTATTTTGTAATCTGATGGTATGAAATGCTGATTCTTCTTGATCATTGTTAACCTCTCCACATTTTTGGGAAGAGGCGGTCCTTTTTGAAGTTACAATGGCACCAGCAGCACTGAAAACAGGTTCAGAAGACACTCTTGCGAGTGTGTAAGACAAATAATTTAGAGCCAGCTTGGTGATCAGTGGCTATTGACCCCTTTTCTCATACCACTACAGCAATGGGTTCTTATCAATGTAGACCTCTGTTGCAGATATGCCTGCACCATCCACTCAAGGTTATCCAGGTGTGCTGCTGAACTTTGCGTACCATTTGAGGCATTTGCATCAACACGTGAAAGAGCAAACCATTGATGAGTTATCCAATCCGCTTCTGACAATATTATGTCTGGGCCTGTTGCAGGTGAGGATGATGATACAGTTGCTGGTGTAGGTAACAGCTGTGAGGGAAAGTGACTGCCTTCGGACACAGAAGTGGACCTTGACGCCAGATGGCCTGCTGATTCAGTAATACTTCTGCTGGTTCCTTCAATTTCCTGCCACTCTTTTTGTAACCGACTGGCTGACCAAGCTAGCCAATGTTTTTACTTTGAAACATCTTCTTCATTAAAAGGAATGAATGCATTGCTGGACACTGCCTTTTTGTACTATGGATCCAGAATAGTGGCACAAATGTAATGCTGTTCTGTATGTAATTTTTTAAGCCTTTAATTGTTAAGTAGGAGGGTTAACAAGCTCACCGCCAACTATGAGTCTTGCTTGTCACTTTCATCTTTGAACGTTGAAGACACCGCCTTCAGTTTGTGCTCTAGCAGGCGCAACAATGGGATAGCTTTGCCCAAAGTACAGTCCTCCCTGCTGACTTCATGCGTGAAGACCTCAAAAGGACAAAGCATGTCTGTCAGGCTTTTAACTAGGTTCCATTCCTCCAACTCTAGCCTCATGTCTTTCATGGAAGAACCACGTGCAAAGACATACTCATTGATTACCAAGCACTGCTCAAACAGACGCTCAAGTATGTAGAAGGTTGTGTTCCAACGTGTTGCCACCAACTGGATGAGTCCTTTAACTGGCACTCTACAGGCACGATCCTCAGCTGCTTCCGGGCCTTAAAAGAATGGCTGAAATGTGTGCAGATTCTTCGGCAGGTGGTCAGTAACTTGCTGACTTTGTTTTCTTTTTTCAAGAAATTTTGCACGACAATGTTAATACTGTGCGCCAAACAAGGCACTCTGAAGTAGTCACCATCATTCATGGTCTTAACTATATTACTTCCATTTTCTGTGGAAACATAACCAATCATGCGCTTTCTGGGATGCAGCTATTGAAAGACCTTACTGTTAAACTCCTCCAATATGTTAACTGCAGTATGAGATTTCTCCATGGCAAACATGGCTACTGTTGCATGTTTCCGACAAGCTTGAAAAATGGTGTCAGTGTCAACACCTGCATAAATCTTGTCTCTGACCCCTGCAAAAGATACCCAGTTTGCAATGATGCACATGTAATCAAGGGCTTGGCAACTGGTCCACATGTCTGTTGTCAGGTGGATAGAGTGAACAGAACTCTTCTGCAAAGCTGCCCCAATCACCTCCAGCACATCTTGATGTTTTGTTGGAACCGCAACTCTGGCAAAATAGGACTGGCTAGGAAACGTCTTAGGGCAGACTGTTGCCACAAATTCTCAAAACGCCACCCCAGTCCACGATGGAAAAAGGGAGAAGGTCCAGTGCTAACATTTTAGCCAGCATTGCATTATAGCGGTGTGCCGTTGGGTGGTTGCGTTCAAATGGCGCCTTCCAACCAAAACATGATTTTAATAGTAGTCTGGACCGTTTTACGTGATGATGATGATCCAGACTTCTTCAACCCAGTTAGGCTCATTGATGTACTACCTTTTTGCATTGGTGTCTCTCCCAGACTCCTAGTGTGCCTCATAGATATTGCTGGGGTAGAGAGTGTGGGTGCTACCACTGCAGTGATGCAGCCAGGGTACTGTGGTACCAGAAACAATGTTGCTCGCTTCTGATTCTTCACGTCCCCCATGCACGATCTGCTCATCGTCATCAGAAGATGCAATATCAAGGATACATTTGGATTTGTACTTTTGGCTTTCCTGATATTACTTAGGTGCGCCTCCCACTGGATGATGTGGTGTTTTTGGAGATGACCTCTATGGCCTCCGGTACCATAGTTGGTACCAAGCTTACCCCGACTAACTACCTGTTTACAAATCGAACAAATGACTAGGATTTCCGCCTTTTTACTAATACTAAAGAAGTCCCAAACTGTGGACTGGAGATTTCTGGTGGTGGTGGTGGAGGTGCTACTTTCAATGCCAGATGAAGTGGAGGATGGGCGTGGCCGAATTTGACTCTGGTGTGCCTTTACAGTTACATCACCACTACTTGAGGTAATGGAGGTCGAGCTGGATGAAGGTCCCTGCCGGCCCTTATGAAGAGAAAATATGGCAACTGTAGTAGGTCCTGTTGGTGTAGTAGTTACCTGTGTTGGTGGTGGTACCAGTGCCACGCCGCCCACATCCCGCTCAGCAGCAATTCAGGATAGGGTAAAAATGTCTGTCTGCTGCATGCCCGCTGGAGCTGGAGTGACGACTGTGATGACTGGGTCATCATAAGACTGTTCATCAGCAGCAGAAAACACCACTTCTTGTTCGTCGTCATCCCCCATAAGGGAAAGTCTTTTGGGAACCTTCCTTTTAGGCTTAGCTACCTTTGTCGGCTCATGGCGTGCCTCACTCTCATACTGCATTGGTGGTGGGTTCCAATCAAGATCTAGATCATCAGAAGGAAGGGGGCTTGAAGAAGAACTTTTAGTAGCCCTCCTTGACTTTTTTCTTGCTAGGAATCTGGAAGAAGAACTTTTAGTAGCCCTCCTTGACTTTTTTCTTGCTAGGAATCTGGAAGACAATGAATCATCAGGAGTGGAATCTTGATTTCCTGATGTGCCACTACTTCTGGAGGAACAAGCATTATGGGCAGTTTTGCCTCTCCATGCGCCTCTAATTGCGCCTCTACTTGCGCCTCTCCATGCGCCACTCCTTGCGCCTCTCCATATGCCTCTCCTTGCACCTCTACTTGCGCCTCTACTTGCGCCTCTACTTGCGCCTCTACTTGCGCATCTCCTTGCGCATCTCCTTGCGCATGTACTTGAGCATGTACTTATTGCACCTGTGGTTGTCGTTGTGGCTGTGGTTGTTGAACCCTTGTCAGATGAGTTACACCCTGCGTTGATTGGATACAACTTTCTTGCGATGAGACAACGCCAACATCACTGGTCGATGGTGATTGAGCAATTAAATTGGCTGCCTCTGCCTTGGGCCTAACTTGCGGTGATGGCACTGAGCCCAATGAAGCGGAGGTGCTGCTCCCAGCTTGGTCTCGGGCGGACCCTGCTGCTGCAGGCAAAGTTTTTTTCCCCCCCAAAAAAATGTCTGTGGGCACACCTGTCTCCTTGGTAAGTGGCACCACTTGCTTCTTCTGCTTCTTCTTACTGGCAGTGGCACTGGCACTGGCAACTTTCTTGGTAGAGGAGCTACGGCCACCTTTCTTTGGGCCCATCTTCTTCGGATGTCAGAACAGCAGGGGGCAGTTGCATGAGTTGCAGAGTTGTCTGTGGTCAAACGTCACGTTGTACTGCACACACCATAGCAGGACTTCTTCCTGGCACTGATGATGAACGATGAGGCTGATTTGTGGTTCTCTTTGTGCACCTAAAAGCAAAGAAAGCCAGAGGAACATCAGTTAAATACAAATGGTACATATGTCAAGCTTCAATTAATATTTGCAACTAGGCATTTATTATTATTACAACACACCCAAAAACGGAAAGACCAAAAATCAACCCAATCCAATGCCATCCCTCCCCTAAATGATGTTTAAATTCAAGACACCTCACAGAAATACTTGGTCCATGAACCACTGACTACCCCTGGGCAAAATGGATGAAAGCAAGGCATACTGGGTGCAGCAGGCCTATGGCACAAAGCACACTGCCTGGCTTCAAAATGTCCCCTTGACCCCCACCCACATGGCCAGGCCCTGCCTGGACCAGGCCACAAAATGGCCCCCACCCACATGGCCAGGCCTCAAAAACACCCCAAAAAAGCGAAAAACACACAAAAGAATTACCCCAATCCAATGCCATCCATGCCCTAAATGATGTTTAAATTCAAGACACCCCACAGAAAGACTTGGTCCATGCACCACTGACTACCCCTGGGCATAATGAATGAAAGCAAGGCATACTGGGTGCAGCAGGCCTATGGCACAAAGCACACTGCCTGGCTTCAAAATGGCCCCTTGACCCCCACCCACATGGCCAGGCCCTGCCTGGACCAGACCTCAAAATGGCCCCCATCCACATGGCCAGGCCCCACAACACCCCTAAATAGCAGAAAAAACACAAAAAATCACCCCAAACAAATGCCATCCATACCCTAAATGATGTTTAAACACCTTTGCTGCGGCAGCAATTCTGCCACAGCGCTAGGGGGGAGAGGGGGCGGTGCGGCTCTCCCATGCTCGTGTGGGAACCACTCAGTCACGAACCTCAGGCCCCGCCCGCTCAATAGAACGTGCCGCGCAGGTACGAAATCAACACTGCGCAGGCGCGCTGAGCTTGCCGTGACCGAACCGCTCCGTCACCAGCACAGCGCGACTGAGGCTGGTGACGGAGAGGTTCCGTCAACATCATGGAACGGGTTAAACTGTATTAGTAACTCCTTGTACAATTACCTAATGACGTTCTCTTCAATGTGCAATAGTTGGAGCTCAAATTTAAAACAATGGTTTTAATTGGTGTTTTTTGTATCACATATTTTATTTGTAAGTCCGAATTGTATCTTGTCTTATGAACTTTTATGGTTACACATAAGTAAACCGAATAAAGTATTGTGAGTGAATGATCCAAATCATCATTTTCAGAAGGGTTATGCAGCCTGAGGTACATTTCTTGTGCAGAATTGCAATTTTTGCAAGTTCAGGAAAGCGAGCTGTTCAAATCTCCCGCGGATGTCAGCTGCGTGTCGCATCTACGTGTTCACAGTTGTTTACTCACGTGATGCATGATCGCGGGCCTTTATGACGTGGTCGCAGTCTTAAACTCTCGCAGTTCAAGATGGCGGGCTGCTATGACGTACTCGCGGTCGAAAAGTCTCACGCGATCACGCAGCCCGATCCAAAATGGCTCAGCACATGCAAACCGGGAGGAAAAACAGCTTGGTGAACTCAGAATCACAGTAAGTCAACGCCGCACGCGCAAGATTGTATTTTTGAAGCGCGACCAAGAAAAAAAATCCGCTTGCTTGCGAATTGAGGATTTTTTGCCAATTTCAAGTGATTCGCGGCCCGCGAAATTGTAAAAAATTTGCAAATTCCGCGAGCTAAATGGATTTTCAGCCCATAGTTATCTACAAGGTGCAAGGCAAGGGGGAGAACCAGTTACAACTGGTTATTTAACACTTTGTTTTGCTCAGCCCCTCCCCCTATTAACAGGACAGGCTAGGGACATCAGTCACACCACAGGGGGCAAGCCAGCATTGTGTAGGGAAGGCCCATCCCTATTCAGGTTCCAGGTGCACTTCTCCCTCCCATCAACATGCAGATATCCCCATTCACCACCGGGCAGACCCATCCTGACTCCTGGAGCCAGGCACACCAGACATTTCCAGCCAATCACAAGCCAGACAGTCAATTTACATTCACTGCACAGACATGCCAACTTCTAGAAGTGGCATCTTCTACACTAGACACATTAAATCTGCGCACACCATCACTCAGCGTTAAATCTCACGAGTTCGCACACACCAAACTCGCCCATGCACTCCCCAAACATCAGGAACTACCATGGACAGACACATTCCCCATGCATTCCTATGGGAGGGCAGGCCAATCTCACCACACGCATTCAGACTGCGCACGCACTTTACACTGGGATAAAGGGTTAAAGTGCGCAGAAGCCAAAAACAACTAGTATCAGGTCACAAAAGCAAAAAGTTTAGGGGTGAACCTGCCAAAAGGGCAAAGTCCAACACAACCCCTTTCCCTGCTTTGGGCGATAGGACACGGACGCGGGCCCACAACTGCAGGGACACCCTCCTGTTCTACACCACTGTGAACCCATGTTGTTCCTTTTAAAAAAACTATCCGGGGCAACTGGGCTACCCCACTGGCACTCCCAAGCTGGCTGCGGCCCGGACCAGGCCCTAGGCCACCCAGGTGCCACTGGTCCTTGACCATTCGCAGAGCAGGGGTTAGTAACCCCTGGTACATAGTAGCCATTCTCCACTCTTCCTCTCCTCAGGACAGTTCTAGACTGCCACTGATCCACCAGCCTAGGGTCTGGCCTCTCAGGTGGACCAAAAGTCACAGGTGAGGCCTACCTCTCCTTCTAGGGTTCCGTCCTCTCTTCCTTTGAGAGGTACCCATAGAACACCACTCTCCCAAATTAGGGTTTAACACCTCAGGTTGCACCGGGGTCAGAGGCGACGACTCCCTCCCTCTGCACCCCCTTCCAGAGTTCTGCACCCTCCCAACTGGAGTGGTACCCCTGGAAGATGAACCGTTCAGGACACTGGTTACAGACGTCCTTCCCTCCAGGTCAGGCAGATCCTGAACCTGGCCTCCCAACCTTGAATCTAAAGCCTTTGGCAGGATACTTGCCTGGCACTCCAGGACTTCTGGGACTCACACATGACTCATATGTTGTGTGAACGTCTGTCTGGCGCAGATCTCCCGTCCCCTGTCCACCTGAAAGTGCGCAAAGATCCCCCTGAACAGAAGAGGTGTCACCATGGTCACTTCAAGGGAACTTAGCCCAACTGGCTAGTCCCTGACCCACTGGTTCTTCCACTGGGTAACACATCCATTATTCACTTCTCACTTCAGACTTCTGTGCCCTCCCAACTGGAGTGGCCCTGCCGGACACTAGAACCATGGGAGCACTATTTACAGACACTCCAGGTTCTCTAGACACTAGGAGATCCTCCTCAAATGGACTAACAGGACAGCCTATGTCCCCATTCTGGTGTTCCATGAAGAAACCATCCAGGGTCTGAGCCTGGGTTTCGGGCACCTGGGAATTCTCAGTCCCACACTCACTCCCCTGAGACAGGACCTGAGCCCCTACACCCCTCTCACTACCCTGGGACCTAGCTGGGCTACGCTGAACCTCTTCCACCACCCTGGGCTGAAAGATACCTGAGCCACTACTTTTGGGATCACTCACCAATGAATCTTCAGAACCACAGGTCCTTTCCGAGCAGTCTGCTTCCCTTGCAAGGTCCCATGGATCAGGAAACCACACTCCAACAGGTGTTGACGCAGCCCCGGAAAACAACAACTGAGCAACTGCTCTTTGAAGACCAGATCAAACAATTTGTCAAAATCAGATTCTGGGTGAACCTCTACCCAATTAGCCAGTGACTCATGACATTCCTCCGAAAAATCCCCCCAATCCCTGTGAAACAGCTTCTTACTGTACCTGAACTTCAACCTGTACTCCTCCTCTCTGGAACAAGGTACCATTCTGTGGGAACTGGGAATGGGACGACCTGCACTGGACTCCATATTGCTACCACCACTGGACTCAACCCTCCCTGGGGAATCCAGAAAACTATAACTGTGCTCAGGGGATAATCTACCCTCCAGAGCTAATTTCGCCCTGGCAAAGGCCCTCTCAGCCTCCGCCATCCTCTCCTGCACACCCAGCTGTGCTATCTCCCTGGCATGCTCTAACCTGAGCTTCTTCAAAGCTAGCTGGTGCTTCCTTTCTTCCCTCCTATCTACCCACTCCTCTGGGGACAGGGAAAGGGATGAGGCGCTGCGCCCGACAATGGACCCAGCAAGGGACTCCCTATCTATAGGGTCTTCACTATCTACTGTCGTTCATGTACTGTCATCTTCTTCCTCCTCTTCTGACTCTTCAAAGCTCCCTTCAGACCCACCACTCTCATGGCGTGTGGCCCGGGCCCTCTCCTCCTCACTGCGCTCACGTTCCCAGTCATCCTTCTGCTATTGGATTAGGTTGTCCCTAAATTTGGACTGGGTGTCTGACACACTCACTGCTATGTCTCTCTCTTCACAGAACTCTACCAACTCATGCATACTGTATCTAAACAGACCACAGAAATTAAAGGCAGACTCCTTCTTGGCAGGACACTCAGAGACACATGCAACACAGGGGACCTATCTGTCTTAGCTGAAGCAAGAGTACACAATCTAAAAATGACACTCTTAGGAGAAACAGTAAAATAAAACTCTAACACAATAATCCCCAAACATGTGATTATCTAAATACAGAGTTTGTAGTGCAACCAATTGTCGCTGTGGTATTGCACAAACGCAAGTCCTATCCTCACCGCTGACAACCAATGTTAGAACTGGGATTTCTGGTTGACTAAGGCTTGCGCCTAAGCCAGGAGAAACCACCAGACTAGTCAGGGCAAGGGAGTTACTTGCCTAAAATAACCCCTGCTTCCCCCTTGGTAGCTTGGCATGAGCAGTCAGGCTTATCCCGGAGGTAATGTGTAAAGCGTTTGCACAACACACACACACAGCAGCAACACACTAGGCACACCACAAAAAGGAACTCCACACAAGGTTATATATAAAAATAGCCTTTGTATTACCATAAACACATTAGATCCAAATTATGCAGATACACTGTGCCAACTGGCACTGAGCAGTATTTACAGGGGATTATATACACATGACAGGGCCACGTGGTCCACAGTCAGAATCAGCACTTAGCAGAAATAGAACTTCTAGCACTTAGTAGAAATTGTAGATCTAGAACATAGCATAATTGTAGCACAAAATACCAATTGTAGGACACAACCAGTAACCACTGGTAAAAGGTAGGAGCACACTATGCAATACTAGTCACCATAGGCATAGGTCACGCAGGTAAACATAAACTCGCTAGCATAAACCCTCCTAGGCAAAACAACCGCCTAAGGATGAAAACACATTTTAGAGGTATAGGACAAGCATAAAGGCATAACACATCACGCACAAATACACATGAGGCATAACCATGTACCCTAAGCGAGGGCACAACACCTAAAACTGTCCCCAGGCCAACTTGGCCTCTCAGGGTCTCAAACGCCTTTTGTCCAGCAGAGTCAGGGCAAAAAGCGGCAAATGCAGCAATGCGCTGGACGCAGGGGCACCATCTAAACATTGCAGCTGCCCTCTTAGTGCTGGGAAGCTGCGTAAACTGAGCCTGGCACCAGGGTGCCTCCTGGCTCTCCTCTGGGGCTCCTAATACCCAGAATGAGGCAAACATGACATGGGAGCCACGCAGGCTTTGCAGTGAAAAACTGCCACCAACCACGTTGGAGTCCGATGGGCTCTAACTACTCACAAATGCCCCAATTACACGTTGGAGCCACGGGGCTCTAAACAACCAAGAAATGCCCCCAAATACTTCTACAAAGTTGGAGACACGGGGCTCTGAACACAATAATGCTCTGGGTGTGTGGGAGCCTCGTGGACTCTAACGACCACACTGCCCTACATTGTGTAGGAAAGGCCCAGCCCTATTCAGGTCCCATTGCACTCTTCCCTCTCATCAACATGCATATCTCCCCATTCACCACTGGGCAGACCCATTCTGATTACTGGAGCCAGGCACACCAGCCAGCTCCAGACAATCACAAGCCAGACAGTCAATTCACTTTCACTGCACAGACAAGCCAACTTCTAGAAGTGGCACTTCTACACTAGACACATTAAATCTGCACACACCATCGCACAGCGTTTAATCTCACGAGTTCGCACATACCAAACTTGCCCCTGCACTCCCCACACATCAGGAACTACCATGGATGCATTAATGTAAACAACAAGGACCCCCTGTTCAAATACTGGATTTGTAATGCAGGGAAATAAACAATGTGTAGAAAAGACAATTGATAATATAACCAGGGAAAAGAACAGTATGCAAGGCACAACAACCAAATAAAAAGCACAAGTTAGATTTATTCATAAATATACATCATCATATTAAAAAACAGTTAGTGCAAAATCATGTAAACTCAATGTTTATAAAAAAACACAATCAATCATATATAAGAAATATATTTGTAACACATTTATACAAGAAAGCATATATAAAATAATGGTGGCGAACAATATAAAACATCGACGCGCGTTTCGGCGTTAACAGAACGCCTTCATCAGGAGCCACAATCAATCTGTAAAACATATATAAAATAAATTAGAGACATGTAGGGGTCATAGGTAACTCCCATCAAACAATCAACAGTACATAACATATTGCTGTGCTTACATAACAAGGAAATCCCTACAAGATGCAGCTAGACAATGTAGCCACAACTGATACAGACTAATCAATATATATTTGAGCAGTAATTACACCAAAAAATGGGGAATTGCCAGGGTAGGGATGAAGACAGAGTGTCTATTCAGTTTGTTGGCTCCACAGATGTGGAATTCACTACCGCTCCCACTGCGGGGGGCGACTACTCTCCTTGATTTTAGAAGAGGTCTTAAAACTTGGCTGTTTTCCCAATAGGTTTGCTAGCAGTTCCTCTCTTTTTGTCTGTTTGCTTTTCAACCTTTTTATCTGTGTTGTGTTATGCTGAAATCAGTTCTCCTTACCTAAAGCGCCGGGACACTCTTTTTGAGTAACCGTTGCGCTATACAAAAGAATAAATAACATAACATAACATACCATAACATAACATAACATATCATCATGGGAGCAGCGGTCATTGGTTGTATAAAACTTAGCACTATTTGCTTATATACACTTTGGCCTATATCTAGTGGTGGCTTTCCACTACTGAAGGACACCCACAAGAACATAATCCTATACTATTTTTTTACCTAGTGAACACAGGATGGGTGTTCTCTATTTGTTCTTGGATTAATCCAACATCTGTTGTCTTGGCGGAACTATATCTCGCCTGACTAGGAGTGTTTGTCTGAAAAAGATATATCCATTAGACATATGCGCCACCATGTTGACCTTCCGGATACAAAAACCTATTTTACGCAAAGATGTAATCAATGTGTGTTGCAATTCTTAATAGTTGTCTTTATTAAAAAATCCTGTAGTTTCTCTTATATTTCCCAGAGAGTAGTTCTAAAGATGTCTCTTTTTATTTTAGTTAGCCATATGGTTTGTGCGAATTCATCGCAGTTTAAAAATGTTTGAATGTTGTTGGTCCGCATTAGTAATTCAGTCTGAGGACCTGCAAACATATAGATGTTATCCTATCTATGTTTGTTGAATACTGCTAAATACATTGTTATGGTGTGTATAGCAGGATCTTACCCATTAATCTTAAATAGCCGACAAATGCGTCAAGTTACGTAGAAAAACAGACAAAGTTCAGATGGGGCTGCAAATCAAGATGAAAATAATTTATAAAGGGTCAGGAGGTTGATTCAGGCCCTAAGCACGGATTAAAGCTTCAAGCTAACTTACCATAAAAAAGTTCAGGTAATGACTAATTCAATTTGAAGGTCGCCGCATTTAGGATTTCTGCTGGCAATCCATAATATTCACCACGAAACTGGAAGTGAAAAATGTAGAAGTGCAGCTAATTATTGGATGCACACATTCCCCATGCATTCCTATTGGAGGGCAGGCCAATCTCACCACACGCACTCAGTCTGCGCGCGCACTTTACACTGGGACACAGGGTTAAAGTGCGCATAAGCCAGAAACAACTAGTATCAGGTCACAATTAAAAGCAAAAGGTGAACCTGCCAAAATGGCCAAGTCCAACAGACTGTATAAATACAGCACCTCTTACTATCAGTAGCCAGGAGGGAACCAAGACTTCAAGGCCGACACACTGACCAGAGATGCTGCGGCTCTGGCATGCCATCGCTCCAGCTGACAGTGGTCTGACGATCCCTTGTGGGGTGTCCAGCTCAAGTCCAAGATGAAGTCCCACACTCTCAATATTCAGGTATGGGCGTTCAACTAAATCCTAGTGGGATTCTTGGCTCCTTGACTTAGGCTCTTAGACTTAAGCTGTCAGACTTAGGCTCTTAGACTTAGGCTCTTAGGCTTCATAGCAACTACTCATATGCTAGGTACACTTAGTTACATCTAGACAGGCATTTTAGGAGTACACACTTTATTTTATAAAGGCATTTCATATTCATGTATATGTTCATGACTATCGCAAAATGGTAGAACAATACTGTTTCTTTTTATTCACTGTACTGCTGGTTCTATATCTCTGAAACTGTTTTACAGTTGTAGCAGCACACCTATTTTACATGAGAAGAACAGTACAAAAAATGTGTATTGTAAACACGCTCAACTTTTTCTTCTGTTTATTTCTCTGAGAGCAAAACAAGCAAGCACGAGTAACTGGGTGGAAAGTAGTATATTGTTTCCACAAGTCTGAGGTTATTATGTTCTGAAGTTGCAAAAATGAATCCCTCTGATAACAGGAGGTTCTAGTAGCACTGCGAGGTAGCTAATGGGAAAACATAGGCTGACATATTCAGTGGGGGTGTACAGACTCAGTTTACCACCAAGCCCGCTGGTTATGTTATCCGTAAACAGCATATGTCCTGCATGAAAGGGTACAATCAGAACTACACTACATAAGTTATCTGGGGGCCAATCCTTCTAGTAGAAAAGCATTAATCACAAATATGAATGCCATATCGAGGATTTAAATAAGTAAAATTCCAAAGTTCTTTCCAAAAAGATGATATTGCAACCAGTGCCCTCAAAAGGGAGGACAATCTCCAGTGAGATGTGCTCTACTTTGACCATATCACCTGCCCTTATTTGACTGGTTCAATGCAAAGCAAGACTCTAAACTATTTATAGGCTACTGCTCTGATGAACGGGGCAGATAAGGCCTAAGTCAGATCCTCATACTGTGCTTTTCAGAGTCTTAGCTACCACTGCTGTAGCAGGCCCTGAACATTGCTATATTTTACAAAATCAACAGCTGTTTCAGGGGTCTTTTTCTTTGCCTGCACCACTGACAATGGCATCCTTGCATCATTACTGATACTTCTTCCTAACACCATTGTCCATATACTTATCCAAAACTTGAAATTAGGTCCCAGAGACACATTCAGGGTTTGCAGGGTCCATTGTAAAGATGTTGCCATTTGTGGGAGGAATTTGAATTTAGTATACTGTTCAGTATATTATTTTATAGAAGACAAACAAGCATCTTAAATGTATGAGAAGCAGTGGTCTAGTGAGGAGATGTGAGAGAAATATTTAGCTCAGTAAGGGCCAGATGTAGGTCGCCCAATACTGGCCGGTAACGGCCAAAATTACCGAATTTCAGTCGTTACCGACCCGTATTAGGCTACTGAGATGTAAGTGGCCTAAATTGCAAAATTTGGTAATTTACTGACTCTGTATTTTAAGGAATCGGTAAATTACCAATTCCTTAAAATACTGAATCGGTAAATTACCGAATTTGCAATGTAGGAAGCACTCAAATGAGTGCTTTTCCCATTTTAGGATTCGTTATTTACCACCAACAATAACGAATACCTTTGAAAATGCAAATCTGTGCATTTTTATCTGTGCCATGTGGCAGACATACATGTCCTTAGGGCATGTATGTCTGCCATATCTGCAAACAAGCACGATTCAGGGGTGCAACAGGGTGTCAAAGTGACACCCTGGCACCCTTGAATGTTTCCCCCATTTTACCGAATCGGTATTTACAGATTCGGTAATTGCCATTCATTCCTATGGGCCTCCAGGCCCATAGGAATGAACGGCAATTACCGATTCGGTAAATACCGATTCGGTAAATACCAAATCTTACATATTCGGTAATGTTTACTGATTTTTTTGCTACATAGCATTTACCAATTCTAAAATACTGAATTGGTAAAATTTGGTATTTTAGAATCGGTAAATGTACTTTACCTACATCTGGCCCTAAATTATTAAAATGACAAATCTTACAAAAAACTTGTATTTTTTTAGTGATGTAATAGAACCTGTCTCCCCTCTAAAATCAGAGAAAATGTTGTAATAAGATCATTGGGCCCGATTCACTTAAGACAAATTCCTAAATTTACTCTTTTTGGCATTCACAGAAGTTAGGATTTTGTCTTAAGACAGGCTTAAGACAGACTCAAGACAGACTTAAGACAGAATCCTAACTTAAGTCTGTCTTAAGTCTTTTTTAAGACAAAATCCTAACTTCTGTGAATACCAAAAGTAGTAATTTTAGGATTTGGTCTTAAGTTAGTTCTGTGAATCGGGCCCCCAGATCCTGGTGTATTCACATACAATGATATAATGAAGTGAAAAATATACAATAAGTAATAATGGGAAAGCACGAGAAAGGGTTAAAGTAGATAGAAGTGTATTTCAGTTACCAATAATGAAATGGAATATGCTTCTGCCATGACGTAATTGGGTCTGAAACCACAAAAAGCCAGAATTGAAAACATTGCATAGCTTTGTAGCTTCTAGTTTAGGCACAGATTTGATAGTCAGGGCAACGCATAAAGTGCTAACTACAACTATCATGTCATTGTGAGCAGCAATACCTGCAATACACATAGGCTCAAAAGCTTAAATACATATCCAAAAGCATAATCCCATATTCTCAGGTTATGGTCATTAAATAGAGGCTGATCCTGCATGTGCAGGTTCACCTTATCAGAGCCAATCTGCAACCAGGCTGAACAGACTGGGCCTCAAGCATTTGTGCCCACCCAAATGAGGAGACACTCATCTCACAAAGAATTTTCTCTAATTTGCCCCTCCCCTGTCAAAAGAGACTGAATGAAATGGAAACCATGAAAACGTGTCTCTTGATAACTCAAACTTGTATCGCTCGTTGTTACCTGATAGATTATATTGTATTGACTTCACAATGATGAAGGATACATTCACCCCGTCATGGATTCTAACCGGTCTGGACAAATTAAAAAACACAAATAAACAAAATGCTTATCATCGATCATAAACGTGTTTTTAGGAAGACGTGGCCAGGTGAGAAGATCAAGGATGTTTTCACACTGAGTAGACACCTACACAAAACTTTATTTGTGTCTAGTCTACAATGGAAATTTTTGGATAATAAAACCAACACTACCAGAATGAGCTGCAATGCCATACTAATGCTAGAGTATGCGCTACAGAAAGCCAACAATAATAATACCTATTATGAAAATCAGTGTGCTAGTGCATTGTTGCAGCAGGTGAGAAATTGGGCTGTTGGTTGACCGGGGTGTGAACCCTGGTCAAACAACAGCCACAATCCTTTGCAGAGTGAACCACAAATGTCAATAAATAAACCCATGTTTAACCCTCTGTAGTTTGGCACAAAATGCAGTCAGGCTTACTTTAGAGGCAATGTCCAAAGTGTTTATGCAGCACACAAGCAGTAATAAAGTGAAAATATAACCAAGAACAATTCCAAACAATTTAAGAAAAATTTGGTACATTTTATTTAATTATTTGACACCAAAATGAAAAAAGACTAATCAGTAGAAACAGAGTTATGAATTTGAAAAGTTTTTAGTACAAAACGAGCACTTAAAAAATCAAAGTGTGAACCGCAGATATCTAGTTGTGCAAGACAGGGTCAAAGTCGAACAATATGATCGATCGCAATGGATAGTTGTTTGAATACAAGAAGTGGATTGGGCCCCGTCAATGCTTACCTTTAACCTTTGAATAATGTCTTAGATAAATGTTCTGAGAAGTTACATTTCAGCAAGGCAAGGCTGCAGGAGGTATCTGAGATCAATCAATTAATCAAGAACTTGTAGAGCGCACTACTTACCCGTGAGGGTCTCAAGGCGTTGGGGGAAAAAAGGGGGGAGCGACTACTGGTAGAACAGCCACATCTTGAGTAGCCTCCTGAAGGTCAGCAGGTCTTGGGTCTATCGTAGGCTCAGTGGGTGGGTGTTTCACGTCTTAGCGGCAAGGTGGGAGAAGGATCTGCCGCTGGTGGTTGTTCTTCAGATGCGAGGGACTGTGGCGAGGGTGAGGTCCGTGGAACTGAGCTGGCAGTTGGGGATGTAGAAGAAAAGTCGTCTGTTGAGGTAGGCTGGGCCGGTTTTGTGGATTGCCCTGTGTGTGTGAATGAGGCGCTTGAAGGAAATCCTCTTCTTGACGGGGAGCCAGTGCAGGTTTCTCAGGTGGGAGTGATATCGCTGTGGCGTGGAACGTCAAGGATCAGGCTTGCTGAGGCGTTTTGAATGCATTGCAGTCGTTTGATGAGCTTGGCCGGGGCTCCGAAGTAGAGGGCGTTTCCATGGTCGAGTCTGCTACTGACGAGGGCCTGGATGACTGTTCTTCTTGTATTTGTCGGGATCCATCTGTAGATGTTGCAGAGCAATCAGAGGGTGTTGAAGCAGGAGGAGGAGACTGCGTTTACTTCCTTGGTCATGGAGAGTGTTGAGTCGAGGATGACTCCCAGTTTCCTTGCGTGGTCGGTGGGTGTTGGGGCTGCCCCAGTGCCATGGGCCACCAGGAATCGTCCCAGGATGAAGGGTTGGAGCCGAGGATGAGGACCTCCATCGTGTCCGTGTTCAGCTTCAGTCGGCTGATCTTCATCCAGTCGGCGATGGCCTTCATTCCTTCGTGGAGGTTGGATTTGGCGGTGAGGGGGTCCTTAGTGAGGGAGAGGGTCAGTTGAGTGTCATCGGCGTAGGAGATTATGTTGAGGTCGTGCTGTCAGGCGACATTTGCGAGGGGGGCCATGTAGATGTTGAACAGTGTCCGGCTGAGGGATGATCCCTGGGGTACGCCGCAGATGATCCTGGAGGCTTCCGTTTGGATTGGGGGAGGCGGATACTCTGGGTTCTGCCAGAGAAGAAGGAGTTGTCCCATTCCAGGGACTTGTCTCGGATCCCTGTATCCTGGAGGTGCTTGTGTAGTGTGTGTGGCAGACAGTGTTGAAGGTGGCATAGAGGTCCTGGAGGATCAGGGCCGCGGTCTCACTGTTGTCCAGCAGGGTCCTGATGTCGTCAGTTGCGGTGATGCGGGCCGTCTCTGTGCTGTGGTTGCTGTGGAAACCTGACTGGGATGAGTCCAGGATGCTGTTTTCTCTGAGGTATCGGGTTAGTTGTCTATTGACGATCTTCTCCATGACCTTGGCTGGGAAAGGAAGTAGGGAGATGGTCTGGAAGTTCTGGAGGTCTCCCGGGTCTGCCTTGGGTTTTTTGAGTCGGGTGTTAATCTCGGTGTGTTTCCAGCTCAATGGGAAGGTCACGGTCTCAAAGGAGAAATTGATGGCATAGCGCAGATGGGGTGCGATGGAGCTGCTTGCTTTGGTAAAGATGTGGTGCGGGAATGGGTCTGACGAGGAGCCGGAGTGGATTGTGCTCATGGTCTTGATGGTGTCATTGATGTTCATGTTGGTCCAGGCTGGCAAGGGGTCGTGGTCGATGGTGTGCGGAGATTATTGAGTGTCGATGTCAGTTGAGGGTAGTAAAGGTGTCGTGGATGTCAGTGATCTTGCAGTGGAAGAAGGTGGCGAGGAAATCGAACAGGGCTTGTGACAGCGGGATGTTGTTGGTGTTGGAGCTTGGGTTGGAGAGTTCTTTTACGATGTTGAAGAGCTCCTTGCTGTTGTGTGAATTGTTGTTTAGGTGGTATTTGAGGGAAGTCCTCTTGGCAGACCTGATGAGGTGATGGTGTTTGTGGATGGTGTCTTTCGAAACTGCGAGGCTGTCCGGCGTCTTTTCATTGTGCTGTTTCTTCTCTAGTTTCTGGTATGTTAGTTTGGAGATTAGGAGTTCCGGGGTGAACCAGCTGGCTCTCTTGCTTGTGTCTCTGTGGATGGGTTTCTTCAGTGGGGCGAGGGTGTTGGCGCAGTCGTTGATCCAGCAGCTGAGGTTGCGGGGCAGCGTCGTCGGTGATGGAGGAGTTGGTGGGTGGGCTGAGAGTGATATTTGTGCGTAGTTGGTCTTCAGTGATTTTGCTCCAGCAACAGCTGGGAATCTGTTGGGTGCGGTGGTATGTGGTGGGTTTCTGGAAGGTGAAGTGGATGCAACGGTGGTCGGTGAAGTGGAGTTCGATGGTATGGCTGAAGGAGACGTGGGATCTTGAGGAGAAGACGGGGTCGAGCGTGTGGCCGGCAGAATAGGTTGGTGTTGTGACGAGCTGCCTCAGTCCGAGGTTGTCGATCAGGATGGAGTTGCTGCCGTTGTGCTCAAGGTGAAAGTCATGTCTCCGAGGAGGATGTAGTCGGTGGAGTTCAGGGCGTGCATGCTGATGAAGTTGGCAATGGAGTCGCTGAACTGTGGGTCTGGAAATGCATGTGTTCAGCGGTGCTGAAAGTGTCGTTGGTGCTGGTTGAAATCCTGATGCTATTCTTGTGGACAATGGCAATTCCTCCTCCTACTACATTGGTGTGGTCTCTGCAGGTGATCTTATAGCCGTCTGGGATGGCTATGGCGATGTTGGGTGCGGAGGAGTCATTCATCCAGGTCTCTGTCAGGAAGGCGACGTCCAGGGATGATGTGTCAAGCAGGTCCCAGAGCTTGACGGCGTGTTTGCGTGCGGAGCAGGTGTTCAGTAGGATGCGTTGGAGGTGGTTGAGGTCTTTCTTGGTGGGTGGTTTGGTGGCTCTGAGGCTGCTGTAGCTGCAGTTCTGGCAGGTGAAGGGACAATGTGTGATTTTTGGGGCAGCCTTAATGCAGGTGTGTGTCCGTCCGGAGTTGAAAGCGTGCAGTGTGCTGGCATCGTAGCGGCGGCCATCGTTGTGGTGGGCGCAGGGACCAGGGGTTCTGGCGCTGGGCGTGGTCCAGGCACAAACGGGCTTGCCTTTGGCACGCTTTCAGCACACCAGCTGCGCAGTGGCCGCCATATATAGGGAGGTGGGAGGGAGGAGCAGCTGGGAGGCGGGAGGCAGGAGTCAGGGGCAGCGAATGGGCAGTCAGGGGATGCAGGGGCCACAGGGGACGCAGCGGTGGGAACTGGAGCGGCAAAGGGAGCGGAAAGCGAGTGCAAAGAATCATGGGGCAACGATGGGAAACAGAAGGAAAAAGGGCACAGAATCACGGGGCAACGATGGGAAACAGAAGGAAAAAAAGGGTACAGAATCACGGGGGCAACAATGGGAAACAGAAGGAAAAAAGGGTACAGGAGAAAATACAGGCACAGTGGGAAGACAGACAATAGCAGTTACAGACAGAAAAAGCAATAAAAACAATAAGGGCAATACAATAAATGACACCGACAACAGAACAAACGTAAGGCATACCACTGGCCATCAGGGATGAGGCACAGGTGGTAGCCTTCGGGTGGAGGGGGGTCTCAAGCTGGGGCAGGGTCAGGGCGCACAGGCTGTGCTGTGCGGAGGGGGAGCGACCTACCTAACAAGGTCAAGGGTCAATAAATGACACACACAATGGTTTTGCTGCTGCTTATTTTATTTCATGTGCCAACATCCATTTAGTTAGAGTGGTGTTAAACATTATTACAACATTATTACAATTAATTATCTGTGCACTAAGTCAGATGGAAGAACTCAGTTTCATCTCAGGTAAGACATTGCTGCTCCCAGCATATGCAGTTTGGTGTCCATTAAAGGTACAGCACCAACATTTACCACTGGCAATACATGATTGTGCTTTCAGTTCTTGCATTTGTGAAGTAGTGTGAGTGTTATAAGATTTGACAAAAACTAGATATCCTACACTAGAAGTTTATAATTGGCCTTAATGTTTTTAGTCAAAAATAAACTGTATCTCAGAACTTGCAAATCACTGCAAGAGAACTAAAAGTGACTATCTTTTTTAACATTTGCATTGAGTGTCTTTCAATTAACAAATAGAGAATTAGGAAAGAATTCCCCCTGCATGGACTAACTGGTATAAACATAGTACTATGTTTGCTTAAAATCTTCTGCCTTTAAGTCTATTTTATCTTTCTTTAATCATTTCTAATAGTGTGAACACGACCTTTGCGTGTATCAGAGGGCTTTACAGAATTACTGAAGATTAGTAAAAGCAGTAATATCAAAATCACTCGAAATTCACTAATAATCGAATAACATAGAGCCTTTGTAAATAACATATTGTCATAGTTCAGGCAAGAGCAGGTACCAGGCAGTGTTGAGTAGCGATGTGGGGTAAAGTCGGTACTACACGGAGGAGTGCGTTAGGTAATCATGTGAGTGACTGGGGAAACAGAAGTCGTGTGATCCAGGAAATACATTTGTTCATAAGGAATTCTTTGACGTATTTATTAAATTATATATATGAGGGATTCTTTCTGATTTTAGAAGGTAACAAGTTCCACATTCTTAGGCAATCCCAGAAAAGGCACAGTTGTAGGTTTTCTTCTTGTGAAATCTCTGATGCTTCAGAAGAAAGATGTTGGAGCTTCTATATGCTCTGGGGCCACTCAAGAGTTTAAGTTTCTGGCCAAAATAGTCAGGGGGTTGTGGTTGAAGGCTTTATGAGTTATACAGGCAATTTATAACTGGATTTTTGTTTCCTAAGGGAGCCGGGTTAGGGATTGGATATACAAGGTAACATGATTGTATCTTTTTGAGCTAGTATAATTCTTGGGGCAGAGTTGAGAGAGGCCCTTACAGGAGCAAGTTTGGATCTGAGCAGTCCCAAGAGGGTGATCCTACCATAATCCAACCTGGGAATCACTGAGGCTTGTACAGCATGTCTAAAATCATTTAAGGGAGGTTTTGATTTTCTTAAAATACTCATTTGGTGATTTGCTGCTTTGGTGGAGGCACTGATGCATTTCTGCATGTTGAGGTTCTTGTCAAGAGTAACGCCCAGTGAGTTAGAGGAGTCAACGATTTGTGTAGTGCAGTTGAAGCCTGTAAACTATTTCTTCGATGATCCGTGCCTTGTTGTGTGGTCGATTAGACGGAGTTCTGTTTTTTGAGTATTTAGTTTGATGTGATTGGTTTTTAGCCAGTTTTGAGTATCCATTAGTGTTGTGTTGAGGGAGCTGATGTCAACCGGGGAGGAGAATGTTAGGTACAGTTGGGTATTGTCAGCGTACAAGTGTTATTGGATGTTAGATGAGCTCAGAATTTCAGTTAGGGGCTGCATGAATAGGTTGAAGAGGGTGGGTGAAAGAGATGATCCCTTTGGGACCCCAAGTGTGATCGCCATGGACTGAGATAGAGAGAGATTAAGATGTTTCTCTGAGATATGGTAAGAAAGTAAGAGGAGGGCCATTTAAGGACTAGACCTATAAGGTCCATAGGGTGTTCCAGAAGGTCTAGATGTGCATGCTTAACCATATCAAATGCTGATGATAGGCCAAGGAGGACTAAAAGATAGGTGTTGTTCTGGTCCAGCATTTTTAGAGCATCATCTACAATGTGTGTTGTTGCCAATTCAGTGCTGTGCCCAGCATGAAAGCCAGGTTGAAATTATTCTAAAAGATGGAAATGATCAATGTATTTGCAGAGTTGAATTTGAACATATTTTTCAAGGGTAGGGATTTTGGAAATAGGTTGTAGTTGTTAAGGTCAGTTTGGTGCACTTTTGTTTTTTTCAGAAAGGGGGTAACTTGACCAGACCTTAGGCAGTCAGGGATAGAGCCTTGAAGGTGGGAGGTATTAATCCCTTTGTTGCTAGGCCTTTCCCCCCTGTGCTAAGCCTTATTTTGGCTATTTGGGGTAGTTTGCTCAAAGGTCCTTGTAACTTTTTGACCATAAAAGGTATCCACACTAAATTTGAGTCCTTTTCTTACAACATAATGGGAATTACAAAGGCATCCAGGGTTTGTGGATTCCCCTGGAGGGGTCCCAGAAATTAGCCAAAATACAGCTAAATTGTGTCTCTTTTTTTAAAAAAAATGGTACGAAAGGGCTACAGATGAAAGCATCTGTTTTTTTCCCTGCAAATGGTATCAAAAAAGAGGTTGTGGTCCTGAAATTACCCTCTTCTCAGCCTTCAGGGACAAGCAGACTTTTGTCTATACAGGACTTGTAGGTTCATCAAGAACCTGACGAGCCCAGAGCCAATACCTGAGCAGTGTCTTGCAATGGTTTTTCATTATGTACCGGGTATATAGCAATGAATTTTTGAGTATATATGCATGGAAAAATTGGTATGAGAGACACCTATGCATTTGTGAATTTAGAAAAAAAAATTATTTTAGAAACATTAGATATTTGCACATTCCCGAAATTGTGAGTACTCATACTAGCATGAGAATCATAGGTCATTTTTCAAAATTACTTTTTTTTTACGCATTGTCTTATATTTGGAAGGCAGAAATGCATCAAAAGTCAATAGGTAATAACAGTTGCTCTACAATTCTGTGTCTCCTGACAAAAATGGTACCTCACTTGTTTGGGTGGGTCTAGTGCCTGTGACAGGAAACGGCTCAAAATGCAATATGGACACACTTTATTTTTACACTGAAAACTGACCCTTTTTATGCAAAATGCCTAGCTGTAGATTTTGAACACTAGCTCTCCTGCCACCATGGGAAACCTAGCAAACTTATACATTTTTGAACCCAAAGACAATGCCATAGTCATTTGCAATTCAGGAAGCTGCTCAAGACTACTCTTTTCTGTCCCTGATCAAGCTGTAGCTGCAATATATTCTTGTGGTCCGTCCCAAGCGCAGAGATACCCCTTTGGGGGTCTATTCAGGTGCTATACAAGTAAATAAATAAATAAAAAAATAAATGAAAGGCGGAGGCTGAGACTAGCAGCAAGACATAGAGCCAACACCCATCATCCCCCCAGCTAAAAACGTAGAAATAAATACAACAAAAGTGTTCTTAAAACCAAAAAGATCGGAATTGGCAATGCCAAAAACAGACCACGGAAACTTTTCAAGATGTTAAAACAACAACCCAATAAATTGGCCAAATCTGCTTATGAAGCAACACATACTCAACTGAGCTGTGAGGAATTCTCAACATTCTTCACAGACAAAGCCAACTCACTAGAAAGAGAACTCAGGAGGGCAGTTGACAACCTCTCTAGCCAATTATCATCACAGAACGATGCTACCATGCACACAGCTCAAGATATGACGAAAAATAAAGCACAATGGTCCACCTTCAAATTATATGACCAGAATACCATTGCCATTTCTCTCTCAGATATCAACCCAAATAACCACTACAATGACACCCTCCCCTCTAAAGGCCTGAAAAGAATCAACCACATTGTTGTCCCCATATGGACAAAAAAAATCAATCCCTCTCTATCTCAAGGGACCTTACCAGAGTGCCTAAAAACAGGTCCAGTCCTGCCCATCGTCAAAAAACCTACTGGGGACCTGGCGGGCCCAAATACCTTTCACCCTGTGACCAATATTCCTTAACTAGCCAAACTAATTGAAAAATGCGGTCAAAACCAACTGAGCAGCCACATCACTAATTTCAGTCTGCCTGACGACTGCCAATCTAGATTCAGACCAGGCCACAGTAGGGAAACAGCAATCTTACATATAGCGGATGATGCACCTACAGGCCCCGGATCACAATCAAACATGTCTACTAGTGCTTCTTGACCTGTCTTCTGCACTTGACACAGTAAATCATAAACAAGTTACTAGCCTGACTTGAAGACAGGATGGGATTATCAAGTAATGTTCGGAAACGGTTTGAAACCTTCCTACAGAACAGGACACAAAGATTCCTGGTCAACCAGGCGCTATCCCTATCATGCCCTAATTCAATTGGAGTTCCACAAGGATCAACATTATCTCCATCAATATTCAACCTATATGTTGAACCCCTCTCTGGCATGCAAACATCTCCTATCACATGTGCGCAGATGACACTCAGATCTAAATCAAGATCTTGTTGTTGGAAGAGATCAAGAGAATGAATGAGGCCTTAACAGTGTAATTACAATGGTTAACTAGCAATCATCTGAAATTAAATGCACACAAAACAGAATTCCTAATTATATCGCCTCCAAAGAACTCTGCAGATGTTAAGGAATGGACCAAACTGATCACAGCGCTAAACTGCACCCCTATCCTAGTTGACTCGATCAAATCACTAGGAATCACATTTGAGAAGAACCTAGACATGACAGCCCACATCAGATCAATGGCAAAAAAGTGCCTGTTTCAACCTGAACTATGTTAGGAAAGTGAAACCACTCATTACTACGTCGGACCTCAAATTGCCTTAGTTATATCAAGGATTGAATACGGCTGTACAACATTAACAGGTCTACCTAAAATCTCTAAAAGCCTGTCTCAATGCGGCCATAAGACTAATTACAGGGTTTGAGAAAATATGACCACATTTCCCCACACCTGAAGGCACTAAACTGGCTGGCCATATGAAGCCAGAATTCAACTTAACTGGCATGTATTACCCAGAAAGTGCTCCACTACAAAACGCCAAGGTACTTAGCCGAGAAAATTGAGCTATCTGGGGGACGCAGACCATCCCGGAATGCTAGAGATCTGTTGCTGAAACCTCCCATATTTCAGAAGAAGAAAACATATGACAGAGGAGTTCCCGGAGCGGCCCCCAGTATCTGGAATTCACTACCACCAAATATTAGAAACATTTAAAAAAAGTCGACCTTCAAGAGGGAAGCAAAGATCTTCCTAATTAGCAAGTTCCTACTCTAAACAATGACTGATCATCATCTGCATTGTGGGATCTTTGTAATATTGATTATAAAAAGATATATAAGGTACACATCAAAACCACATGTATAATACTACTGTTATACCTTTTAGTACACCAAACCAATCCCAATGGTGTTATTGTTGAAACTGATAAGAAAGGCATGTACCGGAACTATATGTATATTACCTTTGCTATATCCGTTGTATTCTAAACAATTTACCTCATGTAACTGTGAAGCGCTCTGATACCCATGGGTCATGTTCACGCTATATAAAACTCTATAACTAAATACAATAAATAAATAAAAGAACAGATTCCATGGAGCCAGTGTAATGATGTGTAATATCAAGGACATCTGAGAGCTCTTCAGGGGGAGTCAAGATGTTGTGACAGAGAGAAAACAGAGCTTTCCAGTCTATGTTGTGCATGTACCTTTTCCATACTTTGGGCTTGGATCGTTGTGCTGTGCTGTTTATCAGTACCTCCATGATGAGGAATGTGATGAGGTGGTGGTTAGCCCAATTGCAGGGGAGGATAGATTCCATCTAATTTGACTTGGCTTTGCAATCATGAGATCTAATGTAGATCCTTTGTTTTAGTAGGGTTGTAGCAGAAATGAGTCAGGTTTAGGTCTGCAAGAAATGTTTTGATGTAGTTGATTGCTGAATCATTCAGGTCATTCTAATGTAGAGTGTCTCTGACGAAGATTTGAGGGCAATGCTGATCAGCATTTGTTCCAATGGTTTATGTGATTTGTTCAATAAAATCTAGGTTGTCACCTGGAGGGTGGTATATCATGTGTAGCTTGCAAAGGGATCTGTTGTTGCATGAGATATCAAGGCAAATGTATTTGCAGGTGGGTAAGACAGGAGATTGTGCATCTATGACTGATAGAAGAGGCTGTGTATGCAAGCAATGCCTCCACCTTGTCTACGTGTTCCATCAAGTCTGGTAATACATGGTTAGGGGGGCTAGAATGTCCATGACAAGTGCAGATGAGTCATTTAGGCAGGTTTGTGTTAGGATTAGGATGTCAAGGTCATGTGCAAGGATCAGAGCGTCAATATATCCAGCATGTTTTGAGGCAGATCTTCAGTTGATTAGTATGCATTTCAGTTGGGTTTTGTCGGGAGCTGGGTTAGAGTGGGTGAGGTTAGGTTAGGTTAGGTTTGCATTATACAAATACCCTATAGATGCATAAATATAGCCCCAATCAAATCTGTAATAATATCATAGGATGGTCTCATCCCATGGGCTTTCACTGCTATTGCTCCAGGAGGTCACCTTACCCCCATACCATCATACAATTTGACATAATTGTTAAGAACTGCATATTAGCAGCTAAGTGTGTGTGTTTTTTTGTTACACCTACATTTTAACTCAGATACTGCCCTGATACTCCATGGGGTTTTAGTGGCTTAGTAATCATCTGGCCACATCCAGCCATCATGTGCCTAACACAGGTATATGCAGATAAAGCCTAAAACACCTAGTCAAAGTCAAGTCAAGTCAAGTCATAAAATTTATATAGCGCACTACATACCCAGAGGGTTTCAAGGCGCTTAGGAAGGGGGGGATGATTATTTGTCAAATATCCACATTTTAAGCTGCTTTCTGAACGCTAGGTGATTCTGGGTGAGGCGAAGGTAAGCGGGGAGTGAGTTCCAAGTTTTGGCAGCCAGGTAAGAGAAGGATCTGCCTCCCATGGTGGTCTTGTTGATGCGAGGTACAGTGGCGAAGGCTTGGCTGGAAGAGCGGAGTTGGCGGGAGGGGGTGTAGAAGGACAGTCGAGATTTGAGGCAGTCTGGTCCGATGTCGTAGAGTGATTTGTGTGCGTGGGTGAGCAGTCGGAAAGTGATCCTCTTATTGACGGGTAGCCAGTGGAGATCTTTAAGGTGACCAGAGATGTGTTCGTTGCGTGGGATGTCTAATATGAGCCTGGCTGAGGCGTTTTGGATTCGTTGTAGTTTATTCTAGAGTTTAGCGGTGGTACCTGCGTAGAGGGTGTTTCCGTAGTCCAGTCGGCTCGTGACCAGAGCATGGGTGACTGTTTTCCTTGTTTCGGTGGGGATCCAGCGAAATGTTTTTCTGAGCATGCGAAGAATGTTAAAGCAGGAAGACGATACGGCGCTGACTTATCTGTTCATTGAGAGTGAAGAATCCAGGATGACGCCAAGGTTCCGTGCGTGGTCTGTCGGGATGGGTGCATTTCCGAGGGCTTCTGGCCACCAGGAGTTGTCCCATGCAGAGGGGGATTTACCTAAGATGAGGACTTCTGTTTTGTCTGAGTTCAGTTTCAGTCGGCTTTGTTTCATCCATTCGGCGACTTCTTTCATTCCTTCGTGAAGGTTAGTTTTGGCGGTGCTGGGGTCCTTGGTGAGAGATAGGATCAGTTGAGTGTCATCTGCGTAAGAGATGATGTTGAGGTTGTGTTGGCGGGCGATGGCCGCGAGGGGGCTCATGTATACGTTGAAGAGGGTGGGGCTGAGTGAGGATCCTTGTGGTACGCCGCAGATGATTTCAGAGGCCTTGGACTTGAATGGTGGGAGGCGGACTCTCTGGGTTCTTCCGGCGAGGAACGAGGTGATCCATTCCAGTGCCTTTCCTTGGATTCCGATGTTTTTGAGGCGTTGTAAAAGGGTGCTGTGGCAGACTGTGTCGAAGGCTGCAGAAAGGTCGAGGAGGATGAGGGCGACTGTGTCTCCATTGTCCAGTAGAGTTCGAATGTCGTCTGTTGCTGCGATGAGAGCGGTCTCAGTGCTGTGTTTGGCTCGGAAGCCAGATTGTGAGGGGTCGAGTGAATTGTTGGCTTCGAGGAAGGCGATAACAGGATTAACTTGCCTGTGTAACGTAATCCAATTAATGCTAACCTATTCATTTTCAGTATGACGTTGAAGTCACATACATATTGAAATTTGTCTTAAAACAATGGACAATGAATAACCTGACATTTAAAATTCACGTTCACTTCTTTATGCTATTCAGACATCAAGAAACAAAAAGGCCACCTTGCTGATATTTATTTAAAGAACAAATTATATCACAAATAGAGTAATATTTGCACTGTTCAGTCCTGTTCCACAGATTACATTTAACATTATGAACACTTCTCAGTGATGCTGCTTTATTCTACTGGTGACATCAAAAGCATATGTGGAACGAGCAAGTAGACCAAGTCAGCCTCGTGGGAAATTGCAGATGCCTAATATCACCCACACATCTTGTTGTTGCTTCTTAAAGGTGAAGGCTGATTCAGATTCAGACCTTTGACCATGGGGTCAAATATAGATAGCTGCAATGCATGCATTTATCCACTGATCCGCCATGTCTGGTATATATTTATGCAATGACTGTACTTCTCAGCGGAAGTATTGCACTAATAATGGACTGTACCCTACTTCTTAAAATATATTTATTAACTAATTACTAGAATCTGACACCCATTTGTAGCACTTCAATTGATAAAAAACACACAGGTATTCCTAACCTCCATATATTTTTAATTAGCCATTCATTAAAACAGCAGACATCCATGTTTTTTTAAAACAACACTACATGTTTTTGTAATTGACATGCCTTTCATGAAATATCAGCCCAGAGAAACTCTACCATGCCATTCAGTCACCCTTCTACATTAGCTCCAGGGTTTCAAGAACCCTCAGCTTGTCTTTTTTTAGGCCCAGGAGGAACATCTCATTCTGCTTGTGAAATTGGCAGTATTTGGTGACTTTCTGTTAAACTTGTAACGCGGAGTTCAAGCTAAATTCCACCAAATAGCTGCATGGCAGAATTTTTTCTCCTGCAAGGCTTCAGAAATGCGAGCTGGACAGCTCGAACAAGATCTGGGGGCCCCTGGTATGATTTCTGGTTGCTAGGAGGACTTCAGAAGGGTTGTTGTGGTCAGAGGGCTCTACGCTCTTGTGCGCCATGTGATGTCTTTTGCGCTGATTCTTCGGTGTGGAATGAGCAACCAGCACCCACTCACAGCTTCAGCAGCCCGATGGGCACATTCCTGCCCCTTAGCAGAACTCTGCGGAACTCGACAAAGTTTTTACATATCGGCATGTAATTCTGGGAAGTGAAATCATGCAAGTTACCTCCATCCTTACTTATTTTCCTTTCCTTTTCATACATTAATTTAGTAAAACTGACAAACTGCACCTGCAGGGATTTTGCAAAATGTAATTATGAATGGATGCCTTACCAATGTAGACTAGGACCCATATCTGTAAAATCCCTAATGAAAGATGTCAACTGTGAATGATACTAACAGATATAAATGAATGTGGGTAACAATATAGCTAGCATAAATGTCATCTCCCAGGTCGCCCAGGATGGACAGTTTTATGGTATATCATGAAAAGAAGTGTGGCTGCACATGGTGGAGGAGGCCATGCTGAGCTACACAATATTGATGTGAGAACATATTATCAAGATCAGCGATAAAATTATAGATGTCTAACCTGGGTTTCTATTGGAATTCTATAGAGCATATATCAAGCCCCTTATCACCACTTTAGCGGCAGTTTCCTGCCGATAAAGCGGCGATAATTTTATTGCCCCGTCTTGATAATATGGCCAATGTGCCAACTCTAAAACTTAAGCGGAAAAGCAGAGGAAGGTAACAGGATGGTGGTTACAATAGTAAACCATAGCAGGGACAGTATTACTACTGTTCTTTTCTTTTCATTTCCTCTGCCTTTCCTTCACTTCCCTCCCCATTCTCTGAAGGTGCTCTCAAATGTGGTGGTAAAGACACTAGGAGGGTCAAAGATATAGCATAAATTTTCTCAGGATCACACACTTTACAAGCATGGTAGTGGAGATTAATCAGTTTTTTTATGGTGCACATTGGACAGTTCAGTGCCTAAATGGGTATCTTCTTTCTGTCTCTGTTAAAGCTTTGACTTCAGTTCTTAGTGCACTAGGTTGGAGGATGGTGGTAGTCTGAAGCCACATGAAAGCTTGACTCGTTTTGAGCTTGAAGTCCCAGAAGCCCTCAAGCTGAGGCAGTGGCAGGTAATCTGCCTCGAGCCTGACTTCGAGTTTACGTTGCTCGTCCATTTCAGTAAAGCGAGTATCAATGAAACTTACCATCACAACATGTATGGCATGTACAACAGCTATGCAAATATCACTCACACAAAAGGCCAACATGTACAGCAGCAGAGCAGGTCTACCTTACAAAACAGATGCAGGACAGGAGGTGAGTAACACTTTAGGCGTTTCTTATAGAACTTGTACACACCCCTAGCAGTGGTGAGCGTGCAGGTGCGCAGCAGTACATCACATGCTCACAGCTGTGCTTTCTGCAGTAAAACAAAATGCTAATTCCTACTAGATTATACGGTTAGAATGGTTAACAATGTGACACATTATTGGCCCTCCATGGTAGCAGCTATACATGTGCATGCAACAATTCTGAGGTAAATAAATTAGAGCCCTAAGCAGCGTGATCCTGACAGGGCAGTCAATTACTGCTATCAAAATTTAGTTTGACATCCCACCTATACCAAACAAGGATTCCAGGGATCGGCCCTGCAGGACTAACCTTGCACTTGAAACATTTATTGTGTTGTATTTTTCTATGAAATGTATTTGACTACAGACAGACTAGGCTGCAGAGGTGAAAGAAAAGCAAATCTAACCCCTGGTCCTGGGGTAAGCTACCTCCAGTCCCACTCCAAGCCAGCTCCATTCCTCATGAACACAGACACACTGAGACGTTCTCTCTGCCTATGGAATCGACCGCACATTTTCCCTAATGGAGCGTCACAAGCCCGACACACACACTTGCAAAGCTCTGAAGAGACAATGCTGAGGGAAGTTTACTCTTCATGCAGTGATACATTATGCACCAACATGCGAGGTCATGTTTCTGCTGGTAAAGCTGCACATGGAGGTACCTCATCTGAGATTAGCCGGTCTCAACACCCTCTGGCTGGTCCTTCCACCACGTCTTGTTCATGGCACTATTAGACAGGTGTGCTGTGCAGGCATTTTATAGTGTCCCAGGTACCATGGGGATGTAATTCCTGACACCTTGATACTAACAGAAAAACCACATGTGGTGGATGCGTTCCTCCCAAGGGTGTCATCACACTAAAGTTTTAATTGAGTGCTTTGAGTAAAAAGTGTCATTAATTTATTGAGACATGCTTCTTAATAAATAGCAAATTGACCAAACATTTGCTGCGTGTTTTTTAATATTATGTGAATGCTCTCACATTTCATGTGTTCTTGTATAATTCTTCTAGGAAACTTGAATCGTTTGGCAAAGCAGTGGTTGAAATGTGGACACCCTTCTAGGATATTCTGTTTACATATAGCAAATGTCCCAAGTTGGAGCTGGATGCTAATGGAGTCTTCTCCAGTGAATCATACTTGTAATGTGATGACTGTTTGACCTAAAGGCAGTGCTGTGTCCTATTGACTCTTGCTCCTATATAAAGACCACCTACGTTTATGAGTCTTACACATCTAACCACAGCTTCAAACCAGGAGTTGCTGTTAGATAACTAAGTGGAATTAAGGGGTTATCAGACCGGTGCCAATGCACCTATAACTTTACACTACATAAATTACTGGGCACATCAACTGACATGGAAACAGTATAGGTAGAAACAAAAATAACTCTAGTACTTTATTTGCAAAGTACTGTGAGTAAATAGAGCAAAGTAAATCACTGGACTATTACCTACTTCAGCTAAAAAAATAACAAAGACATCAGTATGAAAAGGAATATTTTGGAGGAAAAATAATAAAGATCTCACAGCCCAAAAAGAACTGCCCGAAAATGTATCCACAAGTGATGTAGATACAAGAAAGGTTGTTTGAACAATTAAAATTCAAGGAAAAAACCTCCAAAAGATAGAGTAGGTCTATCCAGGAATATGTTCCTAAGAAAGCTGCAAAGCCACTGAATGTAGAACAACTCTATTTCTCCTCTGATGACCTCAAAATAGGTATGCATCTTTTGTAACAGTGATTTTTAACTTTAGGGATATCATGAACAGCATTTCTTCTATCCTTTAACTCTCACCAGAAAGCATGGGAGGGGGAGCAGGTTTCGCAAGTATATTGCTACAACGAACACACCAACAACTCATTAAACAGAGCAATTTGTTACCCAAAGTAGGAATATTTTTGGTCCATTAAGCCAATGCAAAATTAGTGCAACTTCCAACAGACCAATGAAACATGAATAATATTACAAAGATAATTCAGTATTCTGCCCATCATATCATGTTCTAGTTGTACATACCTTCTGAAAAAAACACACAGTAAACCCATTAAGCGGGCATTTTCATAGTCTAGTCAAGAAAGGATCAGATCAGCTGTAATGACAGGATTGAGGGTAGCATAACTATCGTATAACGTGCAATATGCCTATATGCTGTTACCTGTGAATTTAATTTTGAAACATACATAAGTTACAAAACTTCGCAGTTAGATTGTAAATACAGAATATGGTTTAGGTCAGTCATCATGGAACAAAACGTGGACATTGGCACGACACCAGCCTATTTGAAAGGAAACTACGGTACAGATATATAATCCATTTAGGCTTCGTTTCAAGCTCCCTCATAGCACAAAAGAATACCCCAAGCTCAGGAGGGTGGTAAGATGTTACCCCATGGAGCATTTTCTTCGTTAAATATTTCCCTAGCTAAATGTGATACCCTTTTAGTTATTTTGTGAAAAGAGGCTGTGTCATACTGTGAATTGATGTTCTGAGTTTCAAACTAGTCTATTGCAACCTGTAGCATCAACTTGGAATCTGCTTTGAAGACCACAATGTTGCACAGCAATTGCTTGTGAAGGCGATTTAGAGGACCCATATGTGCATCACAGAGGAGGTGGAGAGTGATGAAAGGGAGAGCTTGAAGTGCATCCAGCTTTATGGAGAGAGGCAAGAGCAGCTGACGAGCAAAGGGAACCGAAAATGAAGGCAGTCAGTGACCCTTGCCACCATTTGGGCTTGTTAGAAATGGGGTCTCTAGTTGACAGCGGTATGTACCCTGTTCAAGTAGGGACCTCAATCCAAGTCAGGGTAAGACAGATACACGCCCAGAATTTCCTGTGCTCACCCTCTTGCAGCTTGGCGCACGGCAGGCCCACTTAACTTAAGAGGCAAGGTGTAAAGTATTTGTGCAAAACATAATACTAGTAAAACAGTGAAAACACCACACAAAAACAATCCATACCATATTAGAGACAAAGTGCTTAATTTAATGAACAAACATATACCAAAATGACAAAAATTCAAAAAGCAGAACCATAGTTTATCCTGAAATATAGTGGTTGCACTTGACCAGATCAAATCTGAAAATTCAGGTCAAACTCAATGGAGTGCAGGCTGAATATAGACGCCACACAGGGCCTGCTGCAAACATTATCCTCTATAAGTATGCCTCGATGACAAGAAGCAAGTTTTGATTGTTGTTCTGAGTAGCACTTTTGGCAGATATGTTGTTGTTGAGCCCCTTGAGATGAAAGTTCTGCATTGTTATAAAACCCATTGTGCTAACAGTGATGCATTATTGATGGAGCGGTAATTTCTTCTGGTAGTTTCTCAATGCAAAACCTTCATGCTACCTCTAATTTACCGCTCAAAAGGTGTTGGGCCCTTCACACCATGTATTACCTTCAGGAGATTTAAATAATCATGAACAGTCAAAAATGCAATTATTATTTTAAGTCAATAAAGAGAGTTGTTGAGTATTTAAAGGGTTTTATTTTCTACTCAAAAGTCAATTTTTCTCTGACCCTTTATTCATTAGTAAAATATCAATCAAGTTACAGAATTTGGAAAACAGGAAAAATAGCATTATTACAGAACATATTACAGTCTGCATATAAGCATTACATTTAGGAATCTGGCGCAAAATGTCATTCAAAACTCTTAAAGAGTTTCTAAGGAAAAAAATAGTCTTGCAAGGCTAATCAAAAATCAAATAGTTTGCAAAAATCTCCCATAAAGAGAAATAAATCCATAAGACAAATAAATCTTTTCAGACCTAATTAATTAGTCAAAGCATAAACTTGAAGTTTAGCATCTAATTCTATTTAATCAGCTGCACTCTCTGTCTGTCTGTGTCTAAAGAGCAAGCAGGGAGTGAGAAAGCCCACCCTTCACCAGACCTCAAAGGAATGTGGCCTGCAGTGCCAAGATATGACGTGGAAGCAAGAAACCTCGTCCTGACTCTCCTCGGACGCCCATGCACCTGTGACGATCTCGTACCTAACCCATAGGATGTCTGGCCTAATCTGTTCCTTCTCTCAAGAGCTCACACACCCCCCTAATGAGCCTAGAAGCCAGCTGATCTGAGAAAGCCAACCCCTCCTCCGGAGAGGTAGTATTTATACACTAAATTTTGGCAGACTATACAAAATGTGTCATCTTCAGGAAAACCTGTACGTGATTGGTCAGTCATGATGGCATGACGTCTCACTTTCCTGACTCATTCTAAAAACCTGACCATGCCAGTTTTTACCAAAAGAAGCATACATAATAAATACATTTTATAAGTTTGCAACAATTTCTAGGGAAAATGTTTCTATAGTTTTCCATCCTTCCTGTCACAGTGCAGTCAGATGGATACTTTTAACTAACTGGTACATTGGCACAGTCACAAGAATGTACAGTTCAAGATGTCCTTCACTTCTTGTCATGAGGAAAGCTGCCACAGTCTGCGCATGCTCCCTTCTCATTAATTTGCAAGCCATAGCCTTGATGGATTCACAGGCAGCTGTGGAATTTTAGTTTACGAACTGAACATCATCTGCGCCAGCTTGTCACCCATGAACAACGTGCACGACAACCATTTTAGGTATCATGGTCTCCCTGTCCACGATCGATCGCCAGCGCGCCCCTCTGACCCAGCAGGCATCCTCCGCGCACCCTGGCTCCCCCTCCCTCCCTCTCATGAGCATAACCCTTCTGCATGACCCTGTCCTTGGGAGTCACGCCTGCGCCTGACCAGCATCTCCTTTCCTCCCATGAATGCCCCACTGTTGATAAACCTTCCCTCCGCGCTCGATTGTCCACGCGGCATGAATACCACTCCTTTGATGACCCCTTCCCCCGTGTCCAGCTGTCCACACAGGTCCGAGGCCATCGCCTAAGCCGGGAGATATCTTTTACTGCCCCTTATTGTATGAAGTCACTCTTCTTCAAAGGACCCTCTATTGATCAAGACCTCCCCACCCCCCGGGATATGATCAGGCGCACACATCCTAAGAATCGGCAGAATACTCAGCTGCGTGATGACCCCCTCCTCTTAACAGCAGGTGGAGGATCTCTATTGTAGAGACATGTGGGGTGGGATTGACACGAGGATTACGGGGATGTCTTTTTCCTTGTTGTTCACAATATTCTGATTGTAATAAAGGAAGGTCACATGCCATAAACCAGTGTATAAGAGGCCAGGCCTCCGAGAGGCTGTTAGAGCACCTCGAGACGATACCTTGTTGTCTGATCTGATGTGTTCTGCTCCGTCGGAATAAAACTTCTGTTTCCTGCCTTCTGGTCTCCGGCGCCTACCTCATTGCTTGGTAATTTGAATGGTACAAAGGCGGTTAGCGCCGGGCAAATCTTGAAAAAGGTCATAGCCCAACCCTTTTTCCACAATTGGCGTCCCAAAGCGTGGGGCCCATCAGCGACACGTGGATCCAGTGGGAGAGGTCCCGACGACAGAATGAACGACTGCAACGATCGGGAGAGCTCGTGTCCGATAGACCCTCGTCTGACAGCCGATCATCCGACCTTCACTAGTTCCGAACAGACCTCTCTCGAGTGATCTACGGTCCTGACTGGGAACCATCAGGAGTGCCACGAACATCACGAAGAAGAGAGGACGATCGGGCGCTGGATTCAGAAGACAGGAAACCGTCCATGCGGTCTGGGTAAGGTCGTATAGACACGACAAACTGAGAAATGATTGTTTGGTTTGGATAATACTAGTATTACGCTTTGTTGAACCCTCTGGAGAATCACCATCTGCAAACGGAGAAAACAACAGGCTCTCTCTTTGCAAGCAGTGAAGGATAGGTAACGCAGACTTTTGTCCCCATTGTAATCCGTCGTGCCTATCTTCCTCCCCCACTGTTTTCCCGAACTGTCGTTCGTGGATTATTGTCTGGAGATTCTTTGTCTGCAAACAGGGAAGAACAAGGTCTCTCTTTGCAGGTAGAGAAAGAGTGGGTAACGCAAACTTTTCGTACCCACTTATTCTCCCCACTGATTGTTTGATTGACCGAACACTGATTGTTCGGTATTGGTTCTTTTGAGGTATTCACCGCCGGCAAACAACGGAGAATAGAAATATTCTGTCTAGTCTTTGCCCGCCGTGATAAGATAGGTAGTGCAGACCTTTGTCCCCGTTGTAACCCGTCATGCCTATCTTCTCCCCACTGATTGGTAGCCTGTACAGCCCGGACCGCTTATTAGAGATGAACCATCCGGCTCCACTGGAGGGCACCCCTAATAAGGACATGTTCACTAAGCATGGACTAGTCGCTATAGCTTATACTAAGCTATGGCATAAATATACAAAGAAGAACCCTGAAAGTCAGTGGCCACTGATAGGTTCCTTCGATGAAAACAAAATAAAAACATTGGAAATAGTGCTCCAGAAAAATAAGACCACGCCCACTATGCTCGATAGTATAGGCATGTGGCGCAAAGAAACGGAACAACAAAAGAAAAGAGAAGAAGCAAAAATAGGGAAAGAATTGCGAAAGGCAGCCCACCTAGCCGCTAAGCAACTAGAAGAAGAAATAAAAGAAAGAAAGGAAGCTACACAAAACCAAGAATCAGGGTCGACAGGTCAATGTCCTGTTAGGACCCCCTCTGCGCTCTACCCTGAATTGCCCTCCAAACAACGGGCGAACGATGAGTTACTGCTAGGTCCCCCAATCATCTACATGCCCCCTCCATATGCCCCCTGCCAACAAAACTTGCAAGCCCCGAGTGCGAGCGAAAGTGACCTTAGTGCTAGTGCACCAGCCCTCACGGCCTCCGCACCAGCCACATTAACAACATCGTCAGACGACCCTGAGGCTAGCAAACAACCACCAGCCAGACCAAATAGGTTGAGCAAAGATGAGCGGGATGGGATCGACAAAATAGCAAAGACCTTAGTAGAACGAAGGGAGAGCGAGGAGTACACAATGAGCATATATAATTCACATGCCGACAGCCACAGACGGCATTTCGTTTTGCGATTCAGCTACCACATCCTGAACGCATATGAAGATAGGTATCAAAGTAAGGGCCCCGCTAAACTAACAACGCTGAATAGGAAGATTGATGTTGGAGATGGGACTGAATGTGAGGCGACGGAGCTCTTCATGCAGATGCTTGAGGTCCTCCGCCACCTCACGGAACAAAAACCAGAAGCCAAGGTTACAGTCCCTGAAACGACCTCAGTAGAAGTAGCCAATACTATGATGCCCATCAGAGAGGCGGCCCCTTACTGGATCCCGCCACGTGGCCTGGGAACAAGCGACGATATTAATCACGCAGATGCAAAAGGGAGAGTCGTGTATAATTGGGTTTACCAACCATGGGACCGACAAGATATCCTAACCTTTAAACAAACTCTGCCCGATTTGAGAAAGAACCCGACAGCATTCTATACCGAATTAGGCACAGCCTTGGGTTCGACGATAATGACTTTAGCGGACATTGACTTGTTCTTCGGGTTATGCCTGCCAGCTGACGTGTGGAAGCAAATCCGGAAGGCTGACCACACGGATCTGTTTGGACATACCTGGGACCAACTCGGTAAACTAGATAGACAGCGAGAGCCAGGAAGGAAACCAGTAAAGGACATACTGGAACTCCCAGACAAACTAGTTCAGAAGTTAAAGACACTGATCCCAGAAAGAAAGGTAGACGGGTCGATAGTCACGGCCTGTCGACAGAAACCCCAGGAAGATGTGTCAGAATACTTCTCCCGATTCGAGACAGTGTTCTCCGACTACAGTGGCCAAGACATGACCACTGCAACCGGGCAGCACCTGTTTGTACAAAATTATGTAAAGGGCCTAACACAAGAGGTCTCCCAAAAACTGCAGACGAGTGAGAGTAGTTGGGGGGCCTCCAAACCCGCAGCTATCCTTCAGATGGCTCAGTATTACGAGCACCAAAAGAATGAGAATGATAGGGCGTCCGAGAAAAAGAAGAAAGATTTAAAGGAAAGGGTAATGATAGCCCAGATACAAGGTATAGCGGTAGGACGGGAACACCAAACGGGGAACTACCAATCGACCACTCCCAGAAATCTACCTCCTAAAGATCACTCCCCAACACCACACACTGGACGTAGAGACATTAGCAATGACCAATGCGCCTTCTGCAAAGGATTCAGCCACTGGAAATCCGAGTGTCCGGTTCTGCTAGAGATGAATAGAAATAGAGACCCCAGGGATGTGGCAGGTGGTCAGAGAAACAGAGGACAAGGACGAGGGCACACAAACGACACCAACAATGACAGATCAGGGAGATTGAACACATTTGACCGCCCCCGACAGAACCAATATCAACTATCCGATGGTGAGAATGCCCCTGATTTTGCATAGGACTGCCAGGGGCAAGGGAGGGATCCAGTCGAGCTCTGTGTTGACCAGCAAGGTCCTTATGTCACCGCTAAGGTCCTGGGTACAGAGTCTCCATTTTTGGTAGACACTGGGGCGACACGTAGTGTGTTATCGAAACGACTGATTCCAAGGGCACCCTTGTCTGGCTCACACATTACATCGATAGGTTTCGATGGGACGCCCTCCACTAACCCCCTGTCCGTACCTATCACCTTTGACCTAGAAAGCAACACCACTGACACAACATTTCTGCTCTCCTCCAACTCCCCTGACGCCATTATGGGCATTGACTTACTGAAACATTTTCGAGCTACCATTAGGTGTTCCCCAGATGGAATCCGAGTCATCCTGTACGACAACCCAGGCATGCCCAGATCCTGCCCCTCACGACACATGTGCTCCATAACTGACGCTGACCTGTCCTTGCTTGACACCCTGCCTCCGTACCTGTGGGCCAAAAATGACTCTGATGTGGGACGAATGATGATTGACCCTATTCATATAACTGTAAGACAGGACGCTATGCTCCCGAAACTCCCACAATATCGGATATCCCCAGAGGGCGAGAAGGCACTGGTAGCGATCATTCAGTCTCTGGTAGATGCAGGAGTGGTTGAAGAGGTGGTTAGCAACGTCTGCAACAGCCCAATCCTACCTATTGTTAAGAAGCAAGGCGAAGGAGATGAGAAAGCATACCGCTTCATCATCGACTTGCGAGAAATTAACAAAGTGGTTGTACCCCAATACCCTGTAGTCTCCGATATCACCACCATTCTGACCCTCATCCCGTCCACTGCCACCACCTTCACTGTTATCCACCTTAAGAATGCGTTTTTCTCTATCCCCATCCATCCAGACAGCCGTTATCTCTTTGGCTTCACTTCAAAATCCTGCTCGTACCGATTTTGTAGAGCTCCCCAGGGGTACACTGAAAGCCCCAGCATTTACAGCCAGGCCCTCAAAAGACAGCTGGATGCCTTCCAGCTACCAGATGGAGTGGTGTTGATCCAATATGTCGATGATATCCTTTTGGCGGCCGACACCACCCCACTTGCAATCACAGCCGCTATCCAACTCCTACACTTTCTTGCAGAGAATGGCCATAAAGTTTCCAAAAAGAAATTACAGTTCTGCCAGCCACAAGTGACATACCTAGGCCATCTCCTGTCCAAAGAAGGGAGGAAACTCACGCCCGACCGAATCCAAACCATCCTAGACACCCCCGTCCCAAAAACACAAAAGCAAGTCCGCTCTTTGGTTGGCCTAACCTCTTTTTGCAGACAGTGGTTACCTAATTTCAGCCTCATTGTAAAGCCCCTACTTGCCCTGTTGGCCAAAGATGTCCCCTCCCCGCTCCCTCGGACCCCTGAGTGTCAAACATCCTTTTGTGAATTACGAAATGCACTCTGTTCAGCACCCGTCCTAGGAACCCCGGATTACTCCAAACCCTTCTCCCTCTTCACCCACGAAAGGGAGGGGTGTGCATTGTCTGTCCTGACTCAATCAATTGGCCCTAAGCAGCGCCCTTGTGCCTACTTCTCCGCCACTCTTGATCCTGTAGCCAGAGCTTTGCCTGCCTGCCTTCGAGCAGTAGCTGCCGCTGCTGTCTCTATCCGTCAGAGCGAGGGAATCGTACTTTCCAACTCCCTCACTGTGCTAGTACCCCATGCTGTCGACACCCTTCTGAACCAAACCAAGACTCAACATCTGACTAGCGCACGACTGACAGGGTACGAACTGACGCTACTTGCACCCCACATCACACTAAAGAGATGCACGACTTTGAATCCTGCCACATTGTTGCCCCTACCTGAAAATGACCCCGACGTCCCTCCCATACACGACTGTGTGACCCTCACGGACGAACAAACTAGGAGTAGAGTTGACCTCCGAGATACTGCTTTCACTGACCCCGATGGAGAGCTATGGGTAGACGGTTCATGCATCAAACTCCCAGATGGCACCACTTCAGCTGCCTATGCAGTCACAACAGCCCGAACAGTAGTTGAGACAGCCTGCATCACACAACGATCTGCCCAGGCAGCAGAGCTGATAGCCCTCACACGAGCATGCATCATAGCCACGGGGACCACTGCGAACGCATATACAGACAGCCAGTATGCCTTCGGGGTGGTTCACCATTTTGGGCTACTGTGGAGGGAGAGGGGATTCCTGACGTCCCACGGCACCCCTATCCTCCACGGAGATCTACGCTCCGCCCTGATTGATGCAGTTCTCCTCCCCAAACGACTAGCAGTGATCAAATGTCAGGCACACAAAAGGGTGACAGACATAGTCGGACAAGGGAATGCACTGGCCGACATCACTGCCTGAACCACAGCTGAGAATAGGACGGTGACACGCATATATGTGACCAGGTCACAAGCAGAGAAATGGACTGACACAAGGGAAATGATCAGAGACATCCAGTCGGCCAGCACCCCTCACGAACTGATTAAATGGGCGGGGGTGGGTTTGAAGGATGATGAGGGCTGCTGGCGAACAAAGGATGCCAACAGATGGTTGCTACCTGACTCATATCTGATCCCCATACTGACGATGGCACATTCCCCTGCACACATAGGATCCGCACCCATGATCGAACTCATTTCCAAAGTCTGGCACAACGACAAAATCCCCGACTCAGCCAGACGCCTAGTCCAACAGTGCCTTATCTGTCTGCAACACAACCCCGGGAAAGGAACTGTGGTACCCCGGGGAGGATTTGGGACCCCCAATCACCCCTTTGAGGTCCTGCAGATGGACTACATCCAACTAGAGAGATGCCAAAGCTTGAAGTATGTACTAGTCATCGTATGTGCCTTCAGCAAATGGGTAGAGGCCTATCCAACCCGTGACAACACCGCCATGACTACTGCCAAAGTACTACTGAAAGAATTCTTCCCTCGCTATGGCCTTTGTCGAATTTTATGGAGCGACAATGGCCCCCACTTCATAGCTGAGGTTATCCAATTAATCTTAAAGGGGTTGGGGGTGAGGCAAAGGTTTCATGCGGTCTTCCACCCCCAATCCGCCGGCCTGGTGGAACGCCATAATGCCACACTGAAGCTGAAATTGTCAAAAATAGTGGCCACCACTGGACTTAAATGGCCGGATGCCCTCCCACTGGCATTGTTATCGATGCGCTCCACTCCCACCAAACATCATTTGACCCCCTACGAGGTTGTATTCGGGCGACCGATGAACCTCTGGACTGCTCCCAAACCAACCTCCATTCATGACGTCCCGGACGTCCTACTGTCTGATTATTTGTGCAAATTAACTAAAACGTTGTCTGTCATTCATCAACAGGTGCAGCAGGCCATCCCCGATGCTTCCAGGGGCCCCGGCCACGACATCCAGCCGGGAGATTTCGTGCTAATACGAAATTTCCAACGGACCAAGAGTCTGGAACCCCGGTGGACGGGCCCCTGGCAAGTGCTGATTACCACACGGACGGCGCTTCGAGTGGAGGGGAAGAGGCACTGGCTGCACGCGCATCACTGCCGGAAGGTCTCTGCAAACCTGGCCACGACAGAAAACGTCAACACCCAAGAAGAGCTCCTGAACAAAGACCGACCGACATTGAACTGTTATCCCGATACTGAGGCACTCGAACTTGCAAAATTCTCTGATCCCACTGTGCCATCCAGAGAAGGGTATTTCCTGCGTCGAAAGGAGGGAGCTTCGGCTAAGTAGGCCTCGGACTAAGTTGAATCTCAGAACGGTGACCTAAGCACAACCAAGGGTTGCCGGGAGAGAAGCTAAGCGAAGTCTGTGGTTCTGCCCGCTACCGAGCCCCTTGAAGGTGATGGAAGCGCCAGATAAGAAGATGATGGAAGCGCCAGATAAGAAGATGATGGAAGCAACAGGAAATACCCACTATAGAAACCCAAAGACTGACAACTTGCACAAATCAAAGACAATCGCCCTCTTTATTGTCTTCCTCTTCTGCCTCCTCCTCATGACCTCCTTCTGGATTCTGGAGGAAAGCACACCGGCTCATGAGGCATTGCTACCTACTGCACAACCAACATCCCTAAAAGAGCATCACCTAATCTCTCTGTCGCCTCAGCTCCGAGAAAGGCGCAGGGAGTTCTGGAACAATTCCTTCGTGCAACTGTTGCACCAACACAACATTGCTGCAAATGCTACGAACTGCTGGATCTGCGGGTTGCTCCCGCATGCCACTGGACACTCCATCCCCTTCATCCCTTCTCCTTTCTCAGTTCACGGCTCTTGCCTCGCCTGGTTGATCCTCATGCAAGAGAGCCACAAGGACAACGCCACCTCCAGCCAGACAGTGTTGCACTTCTACTCTGGTTTCTGGCTGAACAAAACCGGAAAGACCTCTGCTGCCCTGTGTCCTGCGCTCACGGGCGCCACCTTCCTTAAAGACATTCCAGCCAAAGAACGGGTCGAAGTACAGGTGCTCCACAATCCAGCCAGAACCACCTTCTCTCATCTGCAAAAACAAACTACCGCCACTCTGACTGTGGCTCTGTCTGTTCTCAATGCCACAGGTCTTGTGTGTCTCGAAGGCCAGGGAACACAGCCGGTGGGTTGCAGTTCCTGCCGAATCATCAGAACCTTGGACTCAGCCAACCCCCCTTCCTTTGTTGCTTCTCCAAACATATACTTTGTGTGTGGCACCAAAGCTTACACCTGGCTCCCGAAAGGTTGGAAGGGTATCTGTTACATTGCCTTCGTTCTCCCCCCCACGTATGTAGCCCCTGCCAACCATCACCGGCAGAGGCGTGCAGATGACATTGGACAAGCCGACTCCACTGGAGCACAGTTCCTAGATGCAGCAAAGGGACTTGTTCCTCTGTGGGGCCCAATGGCAAATAGCCGCGCTATCCGACACCTGACCCAGGCAGTAGAAACAACGATCAACATCACGGCTGGCATCCTCGCTAACAACACGGCTGAGCTTCAGGCGGTCCGCCTTGTGACCCTACAAAACCGCCTTGTCCTAGACGTGGTCCTAGCCGACCGAGGAGGAGCATGCCGCATCATCGGATCTAGCTGCTGCACCTACGTGCCTGACAACTCGCCTTCAGTCTACAAGGCAATTGAGCACCTCCACAGACTTTCCTCTGAGGTTCACCAAGAACAAGAAGGATGGTCGCTTGGGAGCTGGTTTTGGAACACTTTGAAGGGCTGGGGTTGGAAGTTGTTTTCCTTCATACTGATACCTGTTGTGATATTATGTGGGTGTTGCTTGGGTATTCAATGTCTACCCTCCTTGTGCAGCTTCATTTCTAACTGTATGTGCCCAAAGACTTTGGACTTCCGAACTGAGCACATGAGTCCCCTCTATGAAGTAGAAATACGTGGCCTTATGGGGATAAATCCGAACTGACAAGTTGGCGAGACATGTTAAAAGGAAGGACTGTGGAATTTTAGTTTACGAACTGAACATCATCTGCGCCAGCTTGTCACCCATGTACAACGTGCACGACAACCATTTTAGGTATCATGGTCTCCCTGTCCACGATCGATCGCCAGCGCGCCCCTCTGACCCAGCAGGCATCCTCCGCGCACCCTGGCTCCCCCTCCCTCCCTCTCATGAGCATAACCCTTCTGCATGACCCTGTCCTTGGGAGTCACGCCTGCACCTGACTAGCATCTCCTTTCCTCCCATGAATGCCCCTCTGTTGATAAACCTTCCCTCCGTGCTCGATTGTCCACGCGGCATGAATACCACTCCTTTGATGACCCCTTCCCCCCCCGTGTCCAGCTGTCCACACAGGTCCGAGGCCATCGCCTAAGCCGGGAGATATCTTTTACTGCCCCTTATTGTATGAAGTCACTCTTCTTCAAAGGACCCTCTATTGATCAAGACCTCCCCACCCCCCGGGATATGATCAGGCGCACACATCCTAGGAATCGGCAGAATACTCAGCTGCGTGATGACCCCCTCCTCTTATCAGCAGGTCGAGGATCTCTATTGTAGAGACATGTGGGGTGGGATTGACACGAGGATTACGGGGATGTCTTTTTCCTTGTTGTTCACAATGTTCTGATTGTAATAAAGGAAGGTCACATGCCATAAACCAGTGTATAAGAGGCCAGGCCTCCGAGAGGCTGTTAGAGCACCTCGAGACGATACCTTGTTGTCTGATCTGATGTGTTCTGCTCCGTCGGAATAAAACTTCTGTTTCCTGCCTTCTGGTCTCCGGCCCCTGCCTCATTGCTTGGTAATTTGAATGGTACAAAGGCGGTTAGCGCCGGGCAAATCTTGAAAAAGGTCATAGCCCTACCCTTTTTCCACACAGCCATGTTTTGTGTAGGCCCCAAAAATAAAACAAACACAAAGATAATATTAATTTCATGTAAATCTTCAAAGCTAAAAAGGCCACTTTTCTCTACATTGCAAAAACATATGTTAATTCAGCAAAAGCATTTGAGACTTTCATGTTTTTCATGTGCCATGTTTTTAACTTGCACCAAAATGTGCGTGGCAATTTAAATGCAGTCTGTCTGAAGCACAAAAAATAAAACAATGCCTGACTGCAGATGAAATATGCTCCATCAATATCATCAAGCTGCGCAGTGGATGCTGTGCAGTCCTTTCAGCGGTCGATGCATTGATGTCAAAGGAGATGCTTCAGTTCCAACCAGTGCAAAGATGGTTCATTGATTTTTTTTGTTGAAATTATTATTTTTATTTTACTTCTTTTTATTAAGTTCAGGGCAAAATAGAGTCACACAAATTAAGAAATTATTGCTGTTAATTGGTACAGGTTCCATTGACTTATGCACATCATCATTACAGGTAATACAAGAAATAACTCATCTTCTAATCCATACTTTCGGTTCCCCCCACCACCCCCTTCAGTCTGAAATCTCCTCTATCGTCGACTTAGGTGGTTCACAAATATATCCCCTATACTTATTCCATGCTCCCCAGATTCTCCCCCATTTTTTGGGACATCCTCGGTTGACATATGCAGCTTTTTCTGGCACCCTGGCCCCATCCATGTTGTTGCACCAGTCATTGAGCGTTGGCGAATAACCTGAACCGCACAATCTGGCTATATTGCGCTTGGCACACATCATCCCAAGGGTTGCCCATTCCTGTGCTTGATGGTTAAGATCAGTGCGTTCCCATATGTTTAATAAGCATCTTTTTGGGTTCAGGTACCACTGATAATTCCTCTACTTGAGATTCAGTTCTCATTAGTGCTATCCAATATGGTACAATCTTTGGACATTGCCATATGGTGTGGTAGAACATACCCTCCTCCCCACACTACCGCAAGCAAACAGATGTGGAGAATTCCCTATTTTGTGGAGGGTCAACCTGGTTTAATATGTGCAATGTAGTATCTTTAGTTGCACCAGTCTCAATCATGATGGTATTGCTACTTCGCGTGGTGAGGAAAGTGCCGCCTGCCAATCTGTGTCATCGAGGTCCCCAGGTCTAATGACCATTTTTGCATTAGTGCTTGCGTTGGGTCAGGTAAATTATTAACTAGTTTGCGGTTTTGTTGAAAAAAAAAAAGAAAACCCACCCTTAAGGGTCTGCGACTGGATTGGCACTAATTGGCTGTAGCAGGGTTGTTGGAAGTCTTTGATGTCCCTGAGATTTCACAAAAAGGAGGCTAGCAAGCCCATGAAATCACTTAAGTTCTTGAGGTGTGAGGATGCAAATCGTGTCCATCTAATTCCCAGGCAAGAAGTTAGCAGAACTACACTGCAAAGCAGTTCAGCAAAGTGTCAGTCTACCCTGGCAGCACAGGAGTCCTTCTTCCTGGCAGAGTATCCTCAGACCCAGAAGTTTACTGAGTTAGTGGTGTCAGCGATCCAGTACTTATACCTTGGTGTGCCTTTGAATTGGGGGGATTTTCAAAGAGAGGCCAATAAAGTGCACAAAGTGCCAGCCCTTCCTGCCCTGGCTTCAGACTCAGTACAGGGGATTATGCAGCTCTTTGTGTAGGAAGAAGCAGAGCCCATTCAGTTGCAAGTGTCAGCCGCCTCCTCCCATTCTGCCCAGGATAGGCTATCAAAATGTTAATGGCCCATCAGGCACACCTAATTTCCCTTTGTGTGTGGCTGCTTAGAGAAAATGCATAAAGTCCAGATGTCCCCCACCACAGGTGTATATTCGGAGACATTGCAGAAACAAATAATGGCTAAAGTAATAAAAAGGCAACTTTCTAAAAATGGCATTTTAAGACTTGCAACTCAAAATACACCTTTACTTTAGGTTGGGATTTTCAATTGTGAGTCCAGAGACACCAAACTTATAATGTCCCAATTGGATGTTTCATTTATTAGGGTAACCACAATGTTAAACTATGAGAGAGATAAGCCTTGCAGTACAGAAAAATAAAGTAATTGTTTTTCACTACCAGAACATGTAAAACTTAAAAGTACATGTCCTACATTTTAAATACACTGCACCCTGCCCACAGGGCTGTCTAGGGCCTATTTTAGGGGTGATATGTATGTACTAGAAAGGAAGGTTTAGGCATGGCAAGAGGGTTAACTTGTCAGATCGAGATGGTGTTAGGAAACTGCACACACAGCTCTGCAATGGCTGACCAGAGACATGTGCAAAAGGGCTATATAAGCAGGTGACACAATCTGTGTTGCAGGCCCACTAGTAGAATTTAATTTGCAGGTCCTGGGTACATGTAAAACTACTTTACTAAATACTTACAAGTAATTTAACTATCGCAGTTGAGTGTAAGCCAATGTTTCCACATTTAAAGCAGGCCTGGGTACAGTTTGCGTAGATTTGCTCTGCAGAACTCCACAAAGTTTATGGAGTTCTGCAAGTGGTGGAGTGCAGTGCAAACTTCCATTCACACTGGTCTGCCTGCCGCTTGGGTAGAATTTCCACCCAAGTGGCAACTTGTGCTTGCAAACTTACAGTTCGCTAGCAGTAGCAGGAGTGGGGAAAAACTCTGCTGCACTACACGGAGCGTAGTTTTCTTCACTCCGCAGAGCATGGAGTGCCAAAAACTCTGCAAACGGATCGGAGTTCCTCACCTAAGCCTAGTTTACAGGACAGAGCACCCTAAGTCGTGTTAATTTGCGAAATTGTTTCAAAAAGCACAAAAATGCATTTTGAAAAGTGTCATGTTACAGACACACATGTCATTAGGACATGTGTGTGTGAAACATGCACTTTAAAATACATTTCAGGGGTGCAGGGGGGGTCCTTTGGACCCCCCTCTGCACCCTTGCAATGCATCACCAAACTGTGATTTCCTAAAAAAAGAAATGCAAAACAGCATTGATTCCTATGGGCCTCTAGGCCCATAGGAATCAATGTAATGCCATTCCTTAATTGCGATTCGCAATTAAGGAATCGCAAATTCCGAAATTTAAGAAATCCAAAAAATGTTTAGGATTTCTTGATGCATAGGATTTTGCAATTCCTAAATAGCGATTCCTTAATTTTCGCTATTTAGGAAATGCAAAATCCTAGATTGATGCATGTGCCCCATAACTCTTGAATGGGCCTTAGTGAGGCTTGAATTGCAAGTCCTGATCAGGTCATTCGAAAACCAGGAGCTGGCAGTTGAAGTGTCAGTGATCCTCATAGGTCAGGTGGAAACAAAAGCAGTCACGGGATCATCAAATGTCTGCCGGTACCCAGTCTCTACAGTGACATCGATGTTTGGTGAGAGATGAGCCACATGTCTAAAGTGAGAAGAATCTCTAGTAAGGGACCTTTCAGAACATTGGGTAGTCACCAGTTGCCCTTTGGTGGCTGTAACAAAAAAGGGCTCAGCCTCAAAGGGACCATCAGATTTTAATTTTCTAGATCACTTCTCCTAAAAGAGGTATTTTTCAGATATATATGTATTTTTTGTTTGTGACCAGAGTCTTGTGTTCAAATGTGTTTCTAAGGCATTGAACTGAGGTTTGTCCACTGAGGTAACTTTGGTCCTCATGGCTCTCCCAAACATTAAGGTTCCAGAGCTTTCCCCTGTAGTTAAGTGAGGGGTTGATCGGTTAACTTGAAGAGTGGTATTCAAACAAACCTTGAGATCAAGCTTCTCTAATGTGGCACGCTGCACAGCTTTCTTCAGCACGTAATGTAGTTGCTACTATTACATAGGATCTGCCAGTTTAGAGAACATAAACCAAAGGCATGGTGTCCAGATTGATTCCAGAAGCCTCAATAAATAAGGAGCATAAGAGAGATACTGAAACCAGGCTGCCCTCTACTCACACAGTTACTCAACAAAAGGGCCTGATTCCAAATGATACACAACAGCCTATTATATTCACCACGTCCATGGTTGGCTATGATTATACTATTTGCGTCATACCCCCATATGTGTATGTTTATTTAAATTAATAAGCCATTACCCAATATTGCTAAACGTTATCGACAATATTGGCACACTAGTCATAAGAAGTATGAAATAATAGAAAAAATGTGTGAGGTGGGTCAGAAAGTGCATCATGTAAGCAACCACGATAGAGCTGCTGGAAGGTACACACCAGTATGATCACCTTATCATGATCAACACTTTCATGACAAAAGGATAAGTGGCCTAACTCAAATAAATGTGAATAATGATAAAGTATAAAAAATATTTGTGCTGACTACCATTTTACCCCATATACATCTAAAACACAGAGTCATCTTAGCTCCCCATTAAAATAGGTTGTAAACACCTATCATATGTATTTAATATTTGTCTAGTGTTTACATCTAGTTAAAACAACGCACCATTTTTATGTTGAACAGCCAACATGTTTAATTGCCTTACAATTTAGCTGCAATTTCATCAGGGCACGGGGATATATATCCACCTCAATGATACTGGACATGCACTGGTTGAAAAAGCAACAGAGAGAAGGAAAAGTAATGCCAAGGAATTAACCATTCAACAAAAACAAAATATGAGGGTTCCCATTAGGTCCCCAAATCTTGAAAATCGTTCCTTCTTGTGTCATAAGAAGACAATCATAATCACCGGGTTGACACCAAGGTGGATGCCAACTAGCAGTTCACCAGAGATGGCTTTCCCTACATATGACTTAAGGAGGCAGGGAAACACCTGTACCTGTGAGTAGACATGGGCATATCAATGTGATCAAATTGATCTAACTGGGCTTTAAACATTTTAAGCGTAGAAATTGCACATTCATCCTTTCCTTTCAAAGATTATAGGGTCCCATGAGGCCGACCCACTCATAGCAACCAACCAATACTGTACATACGGGTGTCTTATCACATTTGCACCATGGCGTACAATAGCGCGTGGCCGGCCATCACCCATTGTCACATCTGTGTCAGGAAAGTCGTATGGTTCAGAAACCGTCATAAAGAAAACCATGCTTAATTGGGTCCTAAGCAGACACAACCACTCGCTCATTTGTTCTAAAGCTCCCCGATGGGACCGGGCGTATGTCCTTCACTCCTCTCACCATTGGGTGTCTTTAGTTTTGCGACTCAAGTAGTTTTCATTTCCAAAAGACCCAGAAAGGCTTCAAAAGTTATATCTGGAATGGTGCTCGGCCAGTGGTATGCTCATAAACTCCCTGGCACCACCTCCGGAGATTCATAGGCACCATCTTTGAGTGGCACACTGAGGAAGTTGCACAATGGACACAGATCAACCCCACTACCAAAGTGAAATCATTATTTATTTATTTATGTGACTTTTAAAGCGCTACAATTACCCGTGGGTGTCTCGGCGCTAAGAGCTATGTATAGTACCAGTATCTTAAGGACAAGTAAGTTCTGAGTCTAAAAAGCTGAGGGCTCATTGAGAAAACAACCAAGTCTTAAGTTGCTTTCGGAAAGTGAGCAATGTGGGGCTAGATTTTATGATGAGAGGAAGGGAGTTCCATAATCTTGCTGCTGCAACACTGAAGCGTCTGTCCCCCCAGTTTACTTTCCTTGTTCTGGGGATTTGAAGCAGGTGGGCCGTGTTGGAACGAAGCGTTCTGCGAGTTGGGAGGGGCTTTAAGGAGTTTCTGAGAAATTTGGGTCCCATGTTGTTTATTGCCTTGTACACAATGCACAAGGACTTAAACTTAGTACAGCTTCTGACGGGGAGCCAGTGTAGTTGGGCCAAATGTTCTGTAACAGAGGCAAATTTTGGAATGCCAAGTAGAACTCTGGCAGAAGCGTTCTGAATCATTTGTAATTTGGAAATGACTTTTTCCTGCGCGTTGAGGAAAAGGGCGTTACAGTAATCGGTGCGAGAAAACACCAAAGTTGAGATGAGCGTTTTGCCTGTTGTGATGGGGAGGTATGGCAAAAGCTTCTTAATTTTTCGCAGGATGTTAAATGACGATGAAACAACAGAATTCACATGGTGATGAAAAAGGAGTTTGTCATCGAATGTAACTCCCAAGTTCCTCACTTTGCTAACCGGTTCAGGTGGAGTGCCCATCTCTTCCGGCCACCACAGAGGGGACCAGGCAGGCTGGACCTTGCCGAACAGCATTACCTCGGTCTTAGCAGAGTTCAGTTTTAAGCAGTTGGAGGCCATCCAACTGCTAATGGCTCGCATACCGTCCTTAAAGTTGGCCGCTATCGTGGATCCGTTTTTGTGAATAGATAATACCAGCTGGGTATCATCGGCGTATGTAGTCAGGTTGATGTTATACGCTTTTATTACCCTTGCCAAGTCCGACACATAAATGTTAAAAAGGGTCGGACTTAGCGAGGAGCCCTGAGGGACACCGCAAGGGAGTTTGAATGTTGGTGAGGTGAATGGACCCATCTTCACTGCCTGTTTGCGGTCGGCCAGGAAGGAAGCTATGAGGTCCTTGGCCTTGTGTTTGATACCGATGGCCTCGACACGGCCGATCAGAGTAGAGTGATCGACCGTGTCGAAAGCCGCTGATAGGTCTAACAGAATCAAAATAGCCTGACCATCGTTGTCCATTGTAGTTCTGATTTCATCAGCGGCCTTGATCAGAGCCGTTTCTGTCCCATGACCTTGTCGGAAACCGAACTGGGTGTCATCTAGTAGGTCATTGGCTTGAATGTAGTCAGATAGTTGTTCATTCATGACAGATTCAAAGATCTTAGCTGGAAAAGGCAATGAAGCGATGGGACGGTAGCTGGAGGACTCAGATGGATCAAGTGAGGGCTTTTTGAGTAACGGTTTTATTATAGTATTTCTCCAGATGTTCGGGTATATACCAGATGAGAACATGGTGTTACAGATGTGAGTCAATGGTGAAACAATAGTGTCTGGAATGGAATGAAGTACAGAGGGATGACAAGGATCCAGAGGGGAGCCTGATTTAGTTGACAAGATAAGTTTGTGAATACGGAGTGAGTGTACCTGGGTGAATTCCATGAAAGTATCTGAGTTCAGCTCTGGTTGAGTGTTCGTAGGCACCATAATGTTTGGATTGGGAATGAAGTCCTTAAATATAGAGGTGACCTTATCTGAGAAATAGTCAGCTAATTTATTACATAGGCTTTGTGAAGTTTCGGTAGGAGGGTGAGCTGGTTCTGCGAGGTGGTTCACTACATCAAAAAGCTTTTTCATGCTGCATTTCGCCTGGTCTATTTGGGTGGTGTAGTAGAGGGATCCAAATGTATAAAAAGTGTCAAGGAGATGTAAAAGAGGGGATGAGGAATAATGTTCCTGTCATCCTCAACTTTAGAGTATTTTTAATTAAGGTGAACATATCTGGACAAACATCTAAATTTTCAAGGAAGCCGTCTTAAAATGGTGCATGCTGAGCACTGCAACATCATTAAGCGGGCTTCGATATGTCAGAACACATGAACCTGACATACTCTACTTGGCAGATCAAGGTAAAACTCTGGAAAATGTAAGGGCATCTATATAATTATTAACCAATTTAGCCAGAAAACCTACCCCTAACTAGACCAGGTCAAACAAGAATGGTGCTCAAAATATGTACCAAATTTTTTGGTGGTTTCTTTCTTTGTGCCACTCGTACTGTCCTATTGCACATTGCTACTTCAACTTCATCTACATGCACCTAGTTGAAGATGTAAACTCCAGGCATGCGTTAACCCAAAAATGTGATTACTCTTCCTGCTCAGGAATTGTCATTTGAGTATAAACATGGTCACATGTATTTCATACTAGGGTTACTAACCAGTGTATCTGCATCTACCGTTTCAACATAATCCTACAATGGTCCACCAAAGAGCCAAGGCTCAAAGGGGCTTTTTATATATAAGAAAGACCCTTCACTGGACACCTTACTAAAAGGTGGACACCGGACATTGTGTTTAGTAGAAGATGGCCTCACCTACCCACTCTGTTGCACTCATTAGAATTATTCAAGCCATGTTGATCTGGCTTCTCTGAAAAGATCCAGCAAGCCTTTTTCTGAACAAGTACGTTTTGGATGGCATGAGTTCCTCAAAGCACTTTTACAGCACCATCCATTTTAAGTCCCTACAGTTGTGCCCCTCTTCTACAAGGCGTTTAGTTAACTTTCCTGCCTGAAAAGTACTGATATGCGGCTTCAAGACCATGTTCACATGATGTACTGCGGAGTGTTCTGAGAGATAATAACCATTCAGTATCATCAAGTATCATCAAGTCCCTTAAAAGGTTTTTTGACTTCCTCCCTATGGACTCTAGAAAGTCGGTTGCAGTGGCCTCAATACTATCGCGATTGGACTATTGCAACGGTCTAATGGCCGGAGTCAAAAAAGCTACGCTAAAAAAATTACAGAGCGTTCAACATGCGGCAGCAAGATTAGTCCTCAAATCATCAAGAGGATCTTCTGCCTCTGCTGCACTTTCGACCCTTCATTGGTTACCCCTACATAAAAGGATTCTGTTCAAGATATTGCTAACCGCCTTCAGGTCTCTCAATAAGACAGGCCCGAGATATCTCATGAGACGTTTTACTCGCTATGACCCCCCAAGATGCTTGAGGTCGTCAGGAGGTAATCTAATTAGCATCCCAAGCTTAAAACTAAAGGCGGTAAGTCTCTTACAGTATTGGCTTCTAAAGCCTGGAATACCATGCCCATTGCCCTTAGATCCCTTGTAGAGGAAAATGCCTTTAGGAAGCATTTAAAAACGTGGATTTTTGGTTTGACAAACAATTTTGTAATGGCTGCTATTTAGACCCTAATATTTGGTTTGTACACGTGTTCAGCGCCAGGATGCTCCTTTCGGAGCGACAGTTAGCGCTTTATAAATCATCTATACAAATACAAATACAAAATACAAATTCAGGAGCAGGAAAAAGACAGTTACAAGACCTATCCAAAGGGCTCGAAATAGTAGACAAATTGCAATCCAGATCTGTAGCCAGGGAGTAACAAAGTAAGTCTTTTTCAGCCAAATGTAGAAATCAGAAAGTTGTTATTTGTGGTAAACAGGAGCTGGTAATGACTCAGGTTCACTTGGATCCAATAAGAAAGTATCAAAATCGATAAAGTAGCATGATGCAGTTTGATCTATCTTTGGTAGCTCAGCAGGATTTGTAGAACTGGCAGATGACTCATTTTCGAAACATATTCACATAGATGTCAGTATTAAGCCGAATTGAGATCTGTGACTCATTTCTAGTTTGTTGTTGTTCAATTTCAATAGACATGAGTTCCATTCCATTGTTGGTAACTAGTCACTTCGTAGAAATGGATCTTCGAAGGTTATTAATCTTTCTGTCTGAACTTGCTGTATTTTAATGAGAGGAGATCGGCGGGTACCCAGGAGCTCAAATGGCCTACTATTTAGAATCGGCCACATAGTGTGGTTTGATGAGATCAATGAAGACCAATCTCTTTTCCTTCTTAGTACTGTTCTCGTTCCTTCAACAGCCAGGACAGTTACAGGTGCTTTATAGGATGGTCCAAAATATTTTTGTCCACATTTTTTTCTCTGACAAGGTCCCCAATATTAGGGATCCCGGCAGGTCTTGCCGGAACAGTTTTCACTTCCCCAATGAGGGTGCATCTGCCAATGCGCTGCCTTAATTGAGATCGGGTACGCATATTCTAGTCCCAAACAAGACTTTGTATAAAGTATGGCCCCCAAGGGAACTTCCTGGCATGTTATTAAGTGCTCTCCGGACCGCAGATAGGTGACTGCCACAACTGCCACAGAAGCCTAATACCATTGCTGTTAAGGTTTGCTTTAAGTCCTTTCCAGAATCAAATTTCCCTCAGGATGATATGGAGAGGAGTACTGCAAGACAACACCCAAACTTCCCATATCTTCTTTGTAAACCAAAGAGCTAAACGCAAGGCCATGGTCAGAATGAGATGTGCCAATTGCGTATTTCCCCATACCGACTCGGAAATGCTTTATAACGTTTTGAGCGTCGGCTGTGGCCAAACGCACAGGAATCTATAGCATGAATCCATTGCCACCAGGATGTACCTGTAAGTCCTGTCAGATTGTAGGGGGTGGCAGTGAACCAAATAGACACATGTGTGGGGTCTGTTTGAAATCGGTAGTGATGTTTGCTGCCGATGTGCTACGGTGGAACACTTCATCTGCTGACAGATGTCGCACTTAAGGACAAAACCCCAGGTCTATTTGCGAAGACCTGGCCACCAATAGCGTTGTTTTGGTAGTGAATCAATTGCAGTAATACCTGTGTGTGCTAAACCCACAACCTCATTTGGAGCTGGAATGAATCCTAATCTGTGATCCATATTTGGTATTGCTCTATTCCTCATTACTGGATTCTGAGGATGCAGAGTGTTTTGCCGCCCGGCATACATCTCCTCACAATTGAACAAACTGCACTGTATTGCTGTAGCTATTACTTCCTACAGCAGGCTGGGCAGAACCTTCAGTATAAATGATATATTCATTCAGGACAGGATATTCTTGTTTGTACTGCAGGAATTTTTGTGTTTTTAATATAGAATCTGTTGCAATGAGAGAATTAACCCATAGCATTCATTGTGTATGCAGTTGTTTTACATTTGGAATGTTTGCTTCTGAAACAGCCTTTATGGTTGGTACTAGAGTTATGATAATTATGTTTCCCTATAACTAGTGCTCCTTCTCTCACTACAGCAGTCTGTACTGCTGTCAGTATTCTTATTGTGGATGCAAAACGCAATTCATTGTTTGTATACAAATGAGTTTGCATGCAATATGTGCCGTTTTGCCTTCACAGAAGGTGTGGTAGGTGTAACCAGATTGACCCACGACTACGCGGATCACAACATTGGTAGTGCTTACTCGTTTGTGTAAGTGCTTGGAAGCTATCATGTCAGCTTGTATGGATAAGGGAATTTCTGTGTGTTCCTGCGTCCAATGCCGAACTGAAAAATTAGACCTGATTAGGTCATTGAAAGGTTTTACTTTTTCTGCCTAACTTAAAATGTATGTTCTGCCAAAATATAGAAATCCTAAAATAGATTGTAAGTTCTTCAGACTCCATTCACTTGATAACTCAAAATTTCTCAAGTTACATTTGTGGTCCGCTCTCGCGAACAGCAAGTTTATGTTGTTCACCCTGTGCAAGTGATCCAATAATTCATCGTCCATCAAAAAAATATCATCTACATCGGGCAATTCTTCCTCATCACAATTTTGAAGTAGTTCTGTTTTCCCTGCTGAGAACAACCTGGGACGATTCTTATCCCCTTGTGACAGTATACAGATTTGGGGCTGAGAGCAGAGCACTGAAAATGCTGTCAAATTTCTGCTTTCAGGGAAGAATTCATTTGATATCTCTAATATTGTTTTGTCTTTCTTCCCCACAATGTTATTTATTAATGCTGCACTGTGTGTATTCTGCACTGCAATTTTTTTACGCATGAGTTCAAATGCCTAAAAGTAGACCATATGAATTGTTGGGTTTCATTACGTGAAACAAAGGATTATTCATGGTGGAAGTGCAATTGTCATTTACTCCCTGGTATTCAAGTTGATCTAAGTTCTCCCTGACCTGTTTCTTTGTGTCATGTTTTATTGGATGCTGCCTCTGTTGTGTAGGAGCAATATTAACTGGAATTTTCATGGTGTGGTGACTCAGCCTTCAACCCTGTAGATCCGTATTTGTAAAGCACAAACTACTCACCCTTACGGGTCGCAAGGCGCTGGGAGCTGTTGTGGAGATTAAGTGAACTATTGCCCAGAGTCACATGGTGCTGAGCTGAGCTGCAGCTGGAGCCGGGATTAAACCGTGAACCCTGTGCTCCAAAGTCAGATGCCCTGGCCACTGCACCACACCTCTCCACTGTGTAATGCTGGAGCTAGTGCTACTGAGCACTCCTGCACGTATGTGTGTTTTAGTGATCCTGGAATGAGTCTAGAGAAAACCGGTGAAATTACCTCTTCCTCCTTTGAGCAATCCATGACGAACTCAAGTGGCCAATCTCTTTCAGCCAAAAGGATATCGTAACCAGAAGTGATGATCTCCCGAAAGAGACCTTTGACTTTCTAGGGTATCTCCGCCTCCATTCACAGCGTTACTTCGTCAAACTGATGTGGTACACTTACCCTTGTATCAAGTGTTTCTACCGTAATATGTTCATTCAACGCTGCTGTCACCAGAAATTCCATCAGGTTATTTCTATTGTTAAATCTGCTGCACTGTCTAGCATTGTCAGAGCCCATTCCACATTCAATAGTTGAGTCCTAAATAGCCTGTGCATTTCTTATTTTAAAGCCAGCTATGTTGTTCTTTTAAAATTGAGGTTTACTTTTGGGTTTATTTTCGCTTTTGATAATGTAATTAGTAGTGTGATGTGTGTCTCTTGGCTTGATTCGCTCTTCTGATCTGTGTTCTGACTGCCCTTCCCTCTCAGAGTTTTTTGATAAACCCTGAAAGGAATGAGAAGAACTTGTATCAGTATCCTGATACCTGTCATGTTTATTAATATTGTCATGTTTTCTAATGTTATATTTCCTATCAGAAGGCTCCTGTTGAGGAGACCCACCCTGTGATAGTGATGCATTTTTTAAATTGTTTATAATCCCATATATTTTCAGAAGAATCGGGGGCTTGCTTTGAGTTGTCCTTTTCAAGATTACTTGTAATTGTAGATTCATAGGTATAGATTGCAAATTAGCTCTACCCAGTGACACATAGGTATCTTTGATAATTTTTGGTAAGTCTTACTCCTGTTGTACAGGAGTGCATTCTCTCAGGCTGATGCCTCCCCTTTTATTTCAGTCAACCCAATGGTTGATACTGGGGCGAAATTGCCTATCAATTTCAACCATAAATCCAGGGCACAGTCTGCTTTGTACTCATTCTGTGTTTGTTTTAACCCCTTTGTTGCTCATGACAGAATGGTTCCATTTTGAGCATCGATGCCCCAGTGCTCATGACGGAACCATTCCGTCATGAGGCCAGGAGCACGAAATCCCTCTGTTGCAGACAGCAGCAGGATTTCCTTATCTCCCCCAAAACATCGGGAGCTGGGAAAGAGCTTCCCCAGGTCATGAGGCAACCTCCCTGGTTTCTGTGCAATGACGATCAGCACGCACGTTGTGCTGTCATCATTGCATAGAAACTGAAACTGAAATGAGACTTTAGGCTCATGTCAGTTTCACTTTCTACATGCTCACTTTCTACATGCTCAGAGGGCTATCACAGCCCTCTGAGCACGTAGAAACACGGGAGAGGTATCATTGGAAAGGGAAGAATCTCCCTTTTCCAATCGCTTGCAGTGGATCCCTGCTTGGGATCGCAGCAGGAGGGCGATCCCAAGCAGGGATCCACCCACTAAACACCAGGGAGGGGCCAGAAATGGGCATATTTCAGTCTTTCTTTCCCACCGGTGGGGCAGAAAGCCCACTAAACACCAAGGATTGTTTTTGTGTACTTTATTAGGATGGGAGCTGCCCGAAACGGGCATGCCAATGCACCCATTCCCCTACCACCATTACAGCCTTTCTGCCCCCTGTGAGGCAGAAAGCCCACTAAACACCAAGGATTTTTTTTGCACGATTTATTTAGGGTGGGGGCTGCCCAAAACGGGCACACCGATAACCCGCCTCCTTTACAGCCTTTCTGCCCCCCCCCCCGGGGGGCAGAAAGCCCACTTGACGCCAGATATATTTTTTGCAAGTTTTTTAGGGTGGGGGCTGCACAAAATGGGCATTCCATTGCCCCCTCACCCTGCCACTATTACAGCATTTCTGCCCCCCGGGCGTCAAAAAGCCCACTAGATTTCAGGGATATTTTGGGGGCAAATCTGAATTAGGCTGGGGGCTGCCCAAAATGGGCATGCCATGTCCCCCACCACTCCCCCACAAAAATTACAGCCTTTCTGCCCCCATGGGGGGCATATGGGGGCATTAGGCCCTAATCCTAATCTTCCCCCGGGTGACAATAAGCCCAGTAGACGCCAGGGATTTTTCGGGTAAATTTTAATTAGGGTTGGGCATTGGCATGCCTGTTTAGTGCAGCCCCCACCATATACAAAAGGACCAATAAACGCCAGGGATTTGTTTCGGGCAACATTTAATTAGGGTGGAGGCTAACCAAAATGCCCCCACTTCCTCCCCTGCAAAAATGACAGTCTTCCTGCCCCCCCGGGGGGCAGATGGGGCAGTAGCCCCCAATCTGCCCCCGGGAAGGCAAATAACCCACTAGACGCCAGGAATTTTTTTGGACAAATTTTAATTAGGTTGTGGGCTGCCCAAAACAGGCATGCCAATGTCCCCAACCCCCACCCGCAACGATTACAGCCTTTCTGCCACCCTGGGGGAAGATGGGGCAGTAGAGAGCTACAATGTTTTGGCCTTTGCCTGTCGTGGGTACTTGACCCACCCACGCGAGCGAGGCATCATTTTTATCGGGAGATCTGGGGGAATGCTGGATGGGAGGAAATTTGTGGATACACGCAGATTCTAGAACATTCCACTACAGAAATGTGAGGAAAATGTGTTTTTTTGGACACATTTTTAGGTTTGCAAGGGATTCTGGGTAACAGAAGCTGGTGAGAGCCAGTCAAGTCACCCCATCCTGCATTCCCCTGGGTGTCTAGTTTATAAAAATGTATCGGTTTGCTAGGTTTCCATCAGTGGTGGCAGAGCTAGGCTTCAAAATCAACAGCTAGGCACTTTGCAAAAAAACGGTCAGTTTTCACTATGAAAATGTGGTGTGTCCACGTTGCGCTTTGGGCCATTTCCTGTTGTGAGTACCAGGCCTACCCATGCAAGTGGTTTACCATTTTTCTTGAAAGACAGGGTAAGCGAAAATTGGCAGATCCACGCAGATTCCAGAACATCCCACATAAATTTGAGGAAAATTTGTTTTTTGGGACAATTGTTTAGGTTTGTAAGGGATTCTGGGTAACAGAACCTGGTGAGAGGCAGTCAAGTCACACCACCCTGTATTCCCCTGAGTGTCTATTTTCCAAAAATGTATATGTTTTCTAGGTTTCCCCAGTTGCTGACAGAGCTATTGTTCCAAAACTACAGCTAGGCACTTTGCCAAAAAAGGGTAATTTTTCACTGTGAAATTATAGTGTGTCCATGTTGCGTTTTGCGCCGTTTCCCGTAGCGGGCACTAGGCCTACCCACACAAGGGAGGTACCATTTTTTTGATGACTTTGAGGAACACGGGGTGGGTGGAAATTTGTGGGCCCTAGGACTACCCACACCAGTGAGGTACCGTTGTTCTTGGAAAACTTTGGGGAACACGAGGTGGGTGGAAATTTGTGGATCCACTCAGATTCCAGAACTTTCCTCCACAGAAATATGAGGAAAATGTGATTTTTTAGATAATTTGTTAGTTTTGCAAGGGATTCTGGGTAACAGAACCTGGTGAGTGGCAGTCAAGTCACCCCATCCTGGATTTCCCTGGGTGTCTAGTTTTAGAAAATATAGAGGTTTGCTATGTTTCCCCACAGAAAACTAGATCATCCTTGAATCACGAAGGAGCCTCTGCCAAGGAGAGAGCGGAAACTGAAGAAGGAAGACTGTCCTGCTGTTGCTTTGCTGGACTGACCTGCTGTGCATTGCTGCTAAGGACAGGGGAAGGACTTTGCTTGTGCTGAGTCCCCTTGCTTGAAGGAATCTCCAAGGGCCTGAGAAGAGCTGGCTCCCTGTTATGAAGTCCCAGGAACAAAAGGACTTCACCCCCAGCTTTCCTGAACTCTATTGAGAGTTCTGTCCTTCCTGGTGTGCTTGGCCCATGTGTGGTGCCTCTTGAAGTTGTACCTGTGTTTGGAAGCTGTAAACCAAGATTTCAAACACTTTGCTACAAAAAATTTATCGCAAACCCGGCAGAGCGAGGAAATTCCTGCCGCTACGAAGTCCGAGATCGTCGCAGCGCCTGTCGCAGCTGCCTGAAGACGTTGCATCCCTTTGTTAGCGGGAAGATTTCTGCCGCTGCAAACATCGTCGAAGAGCCTGTCACTAGTGGGTGAGATCACGCATCATGTCACTGCGAGAATCGCCGCAGAGCCATCGCATCGACGAACTGCGAAAGGAAGATCGCCGCTGGACCGCGCATCATCGCCCCGGAGATCGTCACAGCCCCCGAGAATCATCGCACCATGCCTTTTTGGGAGAACACTTCCTACGGAACCTATGCACCGGATACCATGCAAGTCATCGCCTTCCTCCCCATAAAGACCGGATTTGTCGCAACACGCTCGCTACTGCAGCGGGGCTGTCGCTAACGCCTCCCCAGGGTCTCAGGAGCAACGTATCGCTTGTTTTCCACTGCTACAGCTACTGTGCTTGGATCTTTTTATTGCTAACAAGGGGACTGTGGCTAAACGTGACACAACTGTGATCTTTTCACGCAACTGTGGATTATTTTATCGCTAAAGCTAAGAACTCTTTTGCAACCATATTCTTGAACTGTGTATGCTGGATTTTTTTGTCATTTTGGTCATGTGTAGTTTATATTAAATACCTTTATTTTTCTAAACTGTTGTGGAGTCCGTTTGTGTTGTTTTCACTGTGTTACTGTGAGTTTTGGTACAAATACTTTAAACATTGCCTTTGATAAGCCTGACTGCTTCTGCCAAGCTACCAAGGGGGTGAGCAGGGGTTATCTCAGAGGGTTTCCTCCTTACCCTGACTAGAAGCAAGGGTCCCTATTTGGACAGGGGTACCTACCTCTGCCAACTAGAGACCCCCAGTTCTAACATTGGTGGCAGCGGTGGGATTTGAACTTGTATTTGTACTAAAGCCACAGTGGTTGGTGTACATCACTATTGAGTGCAGTCCACTACGCCACCGCACACTACTGTTTTTTTTTGGTTGGTTCTATTTTTGATCGTAACCCTGAAAGAATCCAAGCATCATGTCTCTGTATGGTAAACCAGCAAGTGATGTGAACTGGAGTTTGATATTGAAATGTTAAGTGATTACAATGTAGGTCAACTCAGGCAGTTCTGCAGGAGCTTTGGATGTCCCATGAAGCGCTGCGACAAGAAGGAGGAGCTACAGGAGGCCTTATGGTCCTGGTGGGAGACCAAAGAGGCTGGGGAGATAGCTGGTGCAGAAGTGGATGAGGATGCACAAAGGGATGGTTTCGGGTCACAGGATCTGCCTGTGTCCAGAGCCGCCTCCAGGGCTGGCAGCAACCATTCAGCTGAAAGTTTTTCGCCTAGAGGAGTTGGACGAAAACCAAAGGGCTAGATATCATAAGTTAGAAAAGTGGAGGCTTGAATTGAAGCAATTGGAAGTAGAGAGGGCGGAGGAGGAGAGCAAAAATGCCCGTGCCCTGGAGGAATTGAAATTGACCTTGGCTCGAGAGGCTTGAGGCCATGAGTGTCTCAGCTGAAAAAGAAACATGGGTAGCTCAAGAGGTGAGCTTTGCTGAGTTGGAGGTGGAGTCCAGCTCAGATGGTGGCAGCAAGATTATAGTTTACAGTGCTGAGAGAAAGGTACAAATACCCAGAGATGTGGTCCCGTACTTGAGGGAGGGGGTTGACATACACCAGGGGGTTCAGGTTTATGATGTAGTTCCAGTGGTGTGCGGTGTCCCTGAAGTAGATTGGGGGACTGGCACATGGGACCATATTCCTAGTGGTGGGAGGGACACTCTACTGACTCTAGATGACAGTTACAGGGAGAGGGGTTCCCCATAAATGAAACCTTGGTGTGTGTGTGTGAAGACAAGCCAGAAGAGTCTGGGTTGTGTGACAGAGACAGTAGTACACTGTCTTGCCAATCTCAGGAGGGTGGTGTGGGGTACTTGTGTGAGGCACTGGAGGGTGAGGCAAAGGATAGCTTGGTTAACAACTGTGGGGGGCTGTGTGATTCATTTTGTTAGAGAGCCTATTTTAAGTCCCTGTTTTCCAGAGCTATACCAACACCCGGTAGAGTGTGAGGTCTCTGACCCCAGAGAGCTTGCATTGGAGGCAGACCTCTTGGTGGATTCCAGAGAGTTTGAGGAGGCATTGGGGAGTGATCCAAAAAAGGAGTGGCACAGATATCTTTCAGACCTGTGAGGTGGAAGACGTTCAGTGTAGCCCAGTTAGGTCCCCGTGTAGTGGGAGGGGTGGAGGGGCTCATGTTTAGGTGTCAGTGGAGAAGGAGTGAGTGTGGGACGGTGTGTCTCACGGTGCCCGAAACCCAGTCTCAGGGCCTGGATGATTACTTAAGAGAACACCAGGTTGGGGGCCTAGAAGGTGCTAGTAGGCCATTTGAGGAGGATCTCCTAGTGTCTGTTGAATGGGGAGTGCCTGTAACCAGGCCTCCATCAGTTCTGGTGTCTGGCAGTACCACTCCAGTTGGGAGGGTGCAGAAGTCCAGACTGAGGGGTGAGAGGGGAAAGGAGTCCCCAGTGGGAGAACCAGTGGGTCAGGGACCAGTCAAAAGGGCTGAGTCTCCCAGGAGTGACCATGGTGACACCACTTCTGTCCTGGGGGATCTTCGCGCACTGTCAAGTCGACAGGGGTCGGGAGATCTGTGCTAGGCAGACTGTCACGGGACACATGAGTCATGTGTCACCCTCAAGGGGGTACTGTGTGAGTTGCCAGAAGTCCTGGCGTGCCAGGCAAGTGCACAACCGCAGGTATTGGTCCCTGGGTTGGGAGACCAGGTTCAGGATCTGCCTGACCTGTGAGGAAGGACATCTGTAACCAGTGTCCTGACCGGTTTGGCTTCCAGGGGTACCCCTCCAGTAGGGAGGGTACAGCACTCTGGAAAGGGCTACAGAGGAATGGAGCCCTCGCCCGACCCCGGTGCAACCTGAGGGGTTAAACCCGGGGTTGGGAGACCAGTTGCGGGTGGAAGGTCTTGAACTGGTAGGAGAGTTGTGCTCTCAGGCCGCCTCTCCTGGGAGGATAGTGCGGGAACCCGGAAGACGGGGGAGGAGAGGAGAGCCTCACCCGTGACCTCTGGTCAGCCTGAGGGTACAGACCCCAGACTAGTGGGCCAGTGTCAGGATGCCCTACCTGACTTGGCAAGAGGGAGAGTGGAGGAGAGGTACCAGGCATGTGGCCTGGCTCTCATCACTGACACCGCAGTGCCTGTATGCAGTCTGTGAACTGTCATTGCCTCCTGGTCGGTGTCCCCACTAATCAAGCCTAACCCTTACCTTTCTGTACACATTGGTCACCCCTATGAAAGGCCCAAGGTACCACCCCCTGGGCAGGGTGCAGTGTATCTAAAAGGTAGAGCATGTACTTGTGCAGGTGACATGCTTAGGTAGTGAATTACAGCCATTTTTATTTTTCACTATTGTAAGGCTATCTTGCCCATAGGCTATCATGGGGAATGCTGGCTATAGTGGCTACCAACATACCTTTCCATAGGAGCAAGATAGGACATAAAAGTATTGTATCCCTGAACTCAGAATTTAATACCTACAAGTGAACCTACAAGTCCTATATATCCCCACAACCAGTAAGATCCAGCGGATGTAATAGTATATTGCTTTCAAAGCACTGACATAATTAGAAGAAGTTAAAACGTTGACACAAAAGGCTGTTTTTTTCAACTTATTTTCAGTTTTTCCTATATTTAACTGTTAGTTTCTATAACGAAATCTTGAAGAATCTATACAAATGATCCCTTGCTGAATTTAGAATTGTGTCTACTTTTCAGAAATGTATAGCTTTATTGCTTTCATACCCATTTCTTTCTTTTTTTTGTTGACTCATCTCATATGACCTCAGTGCCTATAGAACTCATTTGACCTGTACAACATCTGATGCGTATTAGCTTGGTGGTTACACTCTCAGCTGATGTTCTTTACAGGGAATGCCCATAACATGCAACCCGAGCTGACCATAGGGTTTAATCATTGGGTCATCGTCCTGTCCCTAAACTCAACCAGATTCCGTATCATCCAAAAGATTCCAAAACAGCCCCTTATCTGGCTTTTCTCTCTAAACATTTACTCTTTGATCTAGCGTTCTGAAGTATTCAACAGAATCCCACCAAGCATACCCATTTACCATTAGCTGGAAGGAGGTTGAAAGCACAAAAATAACAAAAATAGGCTATGTCCCAAAAAAAGAACCCACAAACGTTTTTTTGATAATGTCATGTAGATAGGTGTGGCCATCACACTGTGTTATGTTAGCATGAGCTTATTAGAAGTTTAAACGCCATTTTACTTTTCTGCAGCCTCTGCACACAACACATTTTGTTAATAAAGCTTTTTGCCTAGTAGAATATTTTGCTTCACACGAGAATAATATGTTTGCTTATAAAATCAGCTTTGCTTGGTAAGGTATGTCTGAACAGTGATTGCCGATGCCTTCAAGGGTATTTCAACACAGTGCTTGTTGTTCAGTTTGATCAGCGCACGGTCTAGACATAATACATATGCAGCTGTGGGCAACTCTGAGTTTTAGGCGCGATTAATAATGCACTGCACAGAGGATGATACACACTTGAATATTCGCATGCAGAGAGTTGGTGCAGGAGATCATGTGATCCCTTACTGCTAAGACCAGAGGTATGGGCCCGCCCTTCTAAACCCAAAGAGACCTTCATTAGATATAATATAATATACTAGCAAGGGAGGTTAAACTGAGGTTCTATTTAGACCTTTTCCCTTTAGCATTTTAACATGCTTTCACCCTTTGTATTTTATGGAATAGTAACTATGCTGCTAACCTTGCTCCTTATAATATGTTGCTTGTATTAGCTAAGATACTGCGCTTGAGAACACTGCATTAGAAATAAACATTTCAAACTTGCACGTGTCATCATTTACTCCTCGTTCTGGACTGATATGTTAGTATAACGAAAGAGTGTTCATGTATTCCACGTTACCTGAGGTGTTCTAAGTCCATGTTCTTGGTTGTCTAATCATTGGGGGTGTGCAAGAACCAATGAGACACTGATTGCTAGTCTGGTAGGGGATTTTGGATACTAAGGTGAGTTTTGGCACACCCTAATTCACTAAAGTTCCAAGTCTCTGTGCACAGGGTAGACAGTCAAAATATCGAGTTGTTAATGTCGATGTGACATAATATCGAGTCCAAAATATCGATGGTAAGAAATTTCGAAAACAAAAATATCGTCGTTGAAAATATCGATTTATGTGTGTGTCAAAAATATCGATGACATGAATTTCGAAATCAGTAATATCGATGCTGAAAATATCGATTGTCAAAAATATCGATATGTAAAAGTGATGTTTTAAAGTATGTTAAGTAATTATTTATTTAAATGTTGTTTATATATAAGATAATTTTTATATTAAATTTTATTATTTTTAGTTAGAAGTCTAGGAGCGGGATGTAGAGTTTATAGGGGATGAGGGTGGGTAGTGTATTAAAAAAGTATAGTGCAAATATGGAATAATAAATTTCGCATTTGAAGTAAATTTATAAATTAGCGAAATTTTAATCCAAAAATTTATAAATGCGAAATTTTATATAAAATTATTGATTATTGTTAAATGATTAGTTCTTTGATTTTGGATAATTATTATTAAATAGTGTCAATATATCAAAATAATAATATTTTAAATAAATTATTGTATATTAATGTTTGGAGCGGGATGTAGAGTTTATAGGGGATAAGGGACGGTAGTGTTTTAAAAAAGTATATTGAAATTCTAAAATTTTACATTTCGCATTTCCTTCAGATTTCAAAATTTCAAAATGTATAAAAAAAATTTGGGAGTAGTCGAAATTAGATTGAACTTTAGGGAGTACATTAAACATTAACATTACTTTTTTGTATGTACAAAAAAATATTATAAATATTAAAATATTAAAATACATTTTTATAATATCTGAACTATAAATTTAGGAGCGGGATGTAGAGTTTATAGGGGATAAGGGTGGGTAGTGTTTCAAAATTTTATAGGTAATTATAAAAATTAAATTTTCGCAATTTAATCAAAATTTGCGAAATTTATAAAATTAAAATTAATATTTCGATTTTAGCGAAATGATATCGATTTATTCGAATATAGTACTTATTTTTTAAGTTTGCAGTTGTTAATGTACTAAAATATATTTGTAATTATACTATTTTCATATAATTTCAAAACATATTTGACTATTTATGATATGAGTGGGATGTATATTTTCAAGGGGATAAGGGTGGGTAGTGTATAAACAAAGTATACTCTAATCATACAAGTACAAATTCCGCCTTTTATTTCATTTTATTTTTTAACCCAAATTTTAGAAAAATATTATTAAAATACGAAATTATGAACAATATTAGGTTGTTGTTATACATTGAGGTATTTTGTGTATGTAGTAAAATGATTCACAAATATATAATGTAGTAGATATTAAATAAAATAATGTATCATATTTTTAGGAGTGGGATGTAGAGTTTATAGTAGATCAGGGTGGGTAGTTTTATCAAAGGTACATTTTGTGCGTTCAGGGTCAGTTTTTCGTTTGTGGGTAAAGGTGTTTTGTGAGGTTTCAGAGTCAGTTTTCAGTTTGTGGGTAAAGGGGTATTTGTAGGTTTCTGGGTCAGTTTTTAGTTTGTGGGTAAAGGAGTTTTGTGAGGTTTCAGAGTCAGTTTTCAGTTTGTGAGTAAAGGGGTATTTTTAGGTTTCTGGGTCAGTTTTTAGTTTGTTGGTGAAGGGGTTTTGTCAGGTTTCAGGGTCAGTTTTTAGTTTGTGGGTAAAGGGGTATTTTTAGGTTTCAGGGTAAGTTTTTAGTTTGTGGGTAAAGGTGTTTTGTTAGGTTTCAGGGTCAGTTTTTAGTTTGTCGGTAAAGGGGTATTTTTAGGTTTCAGGGTCAGTTTTTAGTTTGTGGGTAAAGGTGTTTTGTAAGGTTTCAGGGTCAGTTTTTAGTTTGTGGGTAAAGGGGTATTTTTAGGTTTCTGGGTCAGTTTTTAGTTTGTTGGTGAAGGGGTTTTGTCAGGTTTCAGGGTCAGTTTTTAGTTTGTGGGTAAAGGAGTTTTGTGAGGTTTCAGAGTCAGTTTTCAGTTTGTGGGTAAAGGGGTATTTGTAGGTTTCTGGGTCAGTTTTTAGTTTGTGGGTAAAGGAGTTTTGTGAGGTTTCAGAGTCAGTTTTCAGTTTGTGAGTAAAGGGGTATTTTTAGGTTTCTGGGTCAGTTTTTAGTTTGTTGGTGAAGGGGTTTTGTCAGGTTTCAGGGTCAGTTTTTAGTTTGTTGGTGAAGGGGTTTTGTCAGGTTTCAGGGTCAGTTTTTAGTTTGTCGGTAAAGGTGTTTTGTTAGGTTTCAGGGTCAGTTTTTAGTTTGTCGGTAAAGGGGTATTTTTAGGTTTCAGGGTCAGTTTTTAGTTTGTGGGTAAAGGTGTTTTGTAAGGTTTCAGGGTCAGTTTTTAGTTTGTGGGTAAAGGGGTATTTTTAGGTTTCTGGGTCAGTTTTTAGTTTGTTGGTGAAGGGGTTTTGTCAGGTTTCAGGGTCAGTTTTTAGTTTGTGGGTAAAGGAGTTTTGTGAGGTTTCAGAGTCAGTTTTCAGTTTGTGGGTTAAGGGGTATTTTTAGGTTTCAGGGTTAGTTTTTTATTATAGGGGTACAGGGAAAACATAAATTAAGATTCTATTTACATTACAATTATTATAATAAATTAAATTTAATGAGATTACATTATTCATTTTTTGACATTTGATTTTTTATAGTAATTTATTATTATTTTATGTCCTGCAGTTATTTAAATTAATTGTTAATTGGAGTTGGAAGAGTAAATTTAATATGTTCTGTGTACTGCACTTACTCTAATTAAATTAAATTTCGATTTGTAAATTAATCACGGTTTTTGAGAAGCAATTACCTAAAGTAAATGGTTATTGGAGTCGGAATATTTAAATAATTCATTATGTGTTTTTCAAATATTGATATTATATGTATATGGGTGTATGAATAATAATTTTTATAACTTCAGTGTATAGTATGTTATTTATTTACATGTGGTATATAGAAATAAATAGAACATTACAGTTATAATATATTTGCAAAAAAACATAAACATGATTTTGTTATAGGTAATACAAAATAATCACACCAGTTTTATTTCATGTTAATTTTTTTATTCAACACTTGAAATATACGAACAGATATACATTTTATTACGCTATCTTTGGTATACATATAAACACAAATGGAGGATAATGTCCTTTTTATAATCACATTTTACAAGAAATTTCGTGACAAGTACTTTTAATTTGTAGAGAAAAAATGGTTAGTTCACATAATGCAATGTATGATATTATACATACATTATACTATTATTGTTTCTTAATAAAACATCAAAATGTGTAATGAAAAACATAATTCACAAATTTTTAATACATATAGTGATATACTGATGATGATATTAACATATGAACACTTTTAAAATTATAATATAATATAAATATCCTAATTAGAACATGTACATCATCATCAATGATTCTTTTAACATTACAATATTGTTATGTATGATTATTATTATTAATAAATATGTTTTAATAATAACAATTTTCACATATTAGTCATATTGTAAACAATTAAATCTGATAAACAAATACAATATTACACATTTTGTTATATAATAATTTTAATAAATATTACATTAAATATTTTTATATTTTCATACTTAATGTAATAAATATTAAAAGTATGTAATATATAATTAATATACAGGCAAAAACAATTTCTATTCACAATATAATATACAATTTTTTTAACATTACACATAATTTCGAGCAATATATATAACAATAATCGACATTTATAGTAGTACTTTTCACAGTTGCATATAATTTGGATCGTTAATTTTGTAACCACTCTTTGTCTTTTTGCGTTATTTTGGTACAGGGAAAGTCGCGGTTGGAAGCAGATTCACTTTTGAGTAGGTACCAATCTACTTTCATATTGTTAAAGTATTGTAAATTATAATTAAAGGTTATATTTTGTTATTTTGGGGTTGGAAATTAAAGTATGACTATTTACATATAATGGAGTAGAATTAATACGTATTTTCGGTCATGAATTTTTGAGCCATTTAAAATCGTTGGAGTTAATGAGTATGTCATATAATGTAATTAAATTATAAATAAATAGGAATGTTATGTTTATATATTCTGGAATACTCGTTAGTGTTATGTCGGTGGGATTGTTTAGCTGTTTTTTTTTCTCGTATTTTGAAACAGCTATTTCCGTTTCCGATATTTTTTTTTTAAGGGAAAGGAAGTGTGTTTCAGTTGTTAGAACGGAGATGATTTACATTCTTCCTTTATATTTTGAGTTCTGTGAAATATTTATCACACTTTAAGATAACAGTCGTTATTTTAAATGGCATTTACATAGTCGTTTACTTTGGATGATGGATAGTGTTTGCAGAGTTAAAGAAAACATAATTAATGATTTGTTGGATTCAGTCTTTGATATTTACACATTGTATTGTCGGTAAAGGATTATTTTTATGATGTTCTATTTAAAGGTAAGTTAGAAATTTTTTTATTTTATTTGGATGGAAGCAGTTTTAAAAAAAAAATATTGTGATATAATATTATATTTATTTAGTCTTTTTAGAATAGTGTTAAAAAATAAATTAGACTAAATAAATATTTTTTTATTATACTAAAATATGTGTTTTTTTACATTAAGGATATTGTTTGATCTCTATCAATTAATTTAGTTATAGCAATTAGTTCAATGTTTTGGCTATCATTTTTAAATATTCCAGTCCTCTTGTTGTAGGATATAGTTGGACTTGCTGTTGAAGATATATATACATTTGAGCAGTTTGTCTAGAGAGTTTTGGTTTCAGTTGTATGACTGATTGCTGCATACGTAGTTCCTGAAAGCTTTGCTCTTTTTGTATAGCTGAGACTAGCTTGTGTAATGTGGGTTTGTACGTCCAGTAGAAGAGAGGAAGGCATTGTGCCAACCTTCAACAGCATTGTTCGTTTTTGCTTCTTGGTTGAGTGTTGGTAGATAGACATTCCACCAGGGAATTGCAAATTTTGGCTGGCGTCTGTGGCCTGACCTATGTAGTCTTCCTACCCAGTTGTCCTCAAAGTAATCTAAAAGTGGGGCGAGTCTTTGCTCATTTTGGGTGTAGAAAGGACTTTCAATTAACAAATTGTAATGTTCGGCCACATCAGTTACTGGTACATATGCCAGAGCAATGAGATGTTTAATTTGGTATGCAAAATTTATATTTGTTGCATACTCAACACTAAGGGCAGATTTTTGTAAATGTCTCCAGAGACATTGATTGAAATGAAAATAACATCCTTGAATGGATGTGTGTGGGTAAGTTTTCAAAATAGAATTAATCATAGCTTGCTCGAAGTCTATGATGATTTTCATTGGGAAGTAGTCAGAACTTTGTTCCTTTATTTTTTGTAAGATTTCTGAGTAAGTAGTGGCTTGTTTGTTTGGTAATAAACAATATATGAAGGGGATACAGGTATTATGATATTGCCCATGAATTGTGTATAACTGGTAGAAAGGTTTTGGGCATATAGAAAAAGTACCATCCATCATCCAAATAGTACTTTCTGTTAATTTTGTAATATTGTTATTAGTTGCAAACATTATTATTCTTTTGTCCTTGCTATGATTATCATAAAATATAAATGGCTCGTCATTATGAGTAATTACAAGCTCGGGCGGTATTATGACTTCTTCAAAAGTTTTAGGCGTTGGTATATTGGGTCTACTTGCTTTTTTTGTTCTTGCTATTGTTCTTTTAATGGTAGCAATAGATGGTAGCTGACCTCTTGCTTCTTTGGGAACTTTAGGTAGTAATTCTTTCAGAATTACGTTGGTAGGTAGTTCTGATCTGGTACTTAATTCTTTGATATTTTCAAGAGTGGATCTCACTTCTATTTCCGAGATGTTTGGTGGGTGATTATGTTCAGTGGTATTTATAACACTAGTTTCCCTTGTTGTAGCACGGCCATAGCATTTATTGGAGTAATATTTTGTACACTTCCAATTCACTTTAAGGTCTTTTTGTTTCTCCTGAGTATAAATGTAGCCCATATAGCATAACAAAAATTTGCCTTTCTGAGATGTAATAAATCTTGCATTATCAGTCATTCTTGATTTCTGGTATCTAGAAAAGTTAATATACAAATATTATTATAATCTGACATGTATAAAAGATTTTAAATAAAGCTAGTATTCTTCTAGTAATTTACTTACCACCACTAATGTTCTATTTATCGAAAGTAGATGCTTGTTCAGTTAGATGTTGTTCTTCTATTGCCACGGTCTGTTGAGAAATAATTAAGTATGTTATAGGAAAAGTTACACATTTTTTCTTGGTAACTTTTGTTTTACGTTATAACGTCTCTAAAAATTGTTTTGTTTATTTGAATTTAAAAAGAGACATTTCCAATATTATACTAACAGATGCATAAAAAGAGTCATTTTCATTTCTAGTACATTCTATAGAGTTTATAAAGACTAGTTATGTTTTATTTATGATCTTACCAAGAGTATTATAGTAGTAGCATAATGTGTGTTCTTTGATGTGAATTATCTGTTTTCTGTACCTTTGAGTTCTGTGTAGAGAGAAAGTTGATGAAAATTACTAATGCGTTTATATGTAATGTAAATAATACACATTTGTTATAAAGCATTGTTACTTAATTGCTAAAAAGAACCGGGGATGATACATGTATTATGAGTAAAAGCACTAAAAAACATATTTAAGAACAGGAAGATTATAGTAACAGATGCATAACAAGAGGCATTTGATTTTTATTACTTTTCATAGAGGTTATAAAGGCTAGTTATGTTTTATTTATGATCTTACCAAGAGAATTATAGTAGTAGCAGAATGTTTGTTCTTTGATGTGAATTATGTCTTTTCTGTACCTTTGAGTTCTGTTTAGAGAGAAAGTTGATGAAAATTACTAATGCGTTTATATGTTATATAAAAAAATACATTTCTTATAAAGCATTGTTACTTAATTGCTAAAAAGTACTGAGGATGACACATGTATTATGAGTAAAAGCACATTAAAACATATTTAAGAACAGGAAGAATATATTTTTTACACAGCATTGTAACGTTTATTCGTTAAAAAAATTTAGGCTTCACACTATGTATTAAGATTTACAGGCTAAGAAAGAAAGTATAGAGTTTTAAATTAGGCCAATATTTGGCAAAGAACGTTAAGTAAATGTTAAACATATGTAGATACCTTTTTTAAATTTAAAGTATCCTGTATCTTGAAGTTGAAGTATAACTTGATTTGTTTGTAGAGTCTGTTTAAAGGTAAAGTACATAAAGAAACAACAAATTAGGTTACAAATCTTCGTCTATAATTAATAGACAAAAAAATTAGAGTTTATTAACAGGGCTATATGATTACTTACTTTTAGTTTTAGGATGAATTTTCTTGAAGAGAAGAATATAGATGGTGCTCCCAAAATTGGCAGTATGTGGTCACGAAGAATATTTCCTGCAACTTGTATGGCTGTTTGTGATTGGTTTATATAGTCTATGTGTAATTAAGTTTGCCATCTGATTGGTCAGATATGTAAAGACGAGTTACAATTGGTTAGTTTGAATTTTTTTAAAGTAAAACATTGAAGATATATCTTCTTAAATAGTTTATGTTGAGGAATTGAAATGATATATTTATGTAAAATAAAAGTCTTGTAATAAATAAAGATTATGTAAAATGAGTACTAAGTATTAAATAAGTATGTTTACAAAGAGTTTATATACAAATTTCGTTAGTTTGCGAAAACACAATATTGTACACTAAATGTGACTTAATAATTTCTAAAAACGTTAGTGAAGTAATTAGAAATGTGTGTATTACTTAGACAATAGATTTATTGGTGTTATATATAAAAAAAAGAGTATAATTTAGCTATCGATATTTTGATATTGACGAAAATAGTGCTATCGAAATTTTTGTATTCAATATTATTGTAGTGTGGTATATGTAGTATTGAGTGTCGATATTATGGTATTCGAAAATAATGCTAACGATATTTCTGTAGACGATATTTTTGTGCATCGATATAGATTGCTCGATATTATTTTAGTTTTCATGTTAAGTATAGGGTGTCGATATTAGTGCTATCGATATTAGAGACTCGATGTTATAGTAGGTCGATTTTTTAGAAATCGATAATCTGTCAGTGATTCGTGCACAGTTCTGTGTAGGAGCAGGATCCCTGCGACATGGCACCCAACCGTCAGTGGTCTTATTACATGACACTTGAGTAGTACTTATGTCAGTCCTTAGCACCCTTCACTGTTGTTTCCGGAAGAAAGTGGTGTCGGACAAACCGACCTATCTTTATATAGGTCTTTTCAAGCTTGAATCTTTAAAAACGGTTTCCTTGAATTACTACCCAGTTGTGCTACAGAGGTCCCAATTCACAGAACTAACTTAAGACAAAATACTAAACTTACTACCATTTTCGTATTCACAGAAGGCACTTACTCATTTTGGTATTCACAGAAGACACTTACTCATTACAGTACTCACAGAAGTTAGGAGTCCTAACTGTAGGACTCCTAAATGCCTTCTGTGAATACCGGAAGTCTTAAAGTTAGGATTTTTCTCAGTTTAGTAGTAGTAAAGTTAGGACTCCTAACTTTCAGACTCCTAAATGTCTTCTGTGAATACCGAAAGTCTTAAAATTAGGATTTTTCTCAGTTTATTAGTAGTAAAGTTGAGAAAAATCCTAATTTTAAGACTTTTCCCAACACCACGAGATATACCACAGATAGTGAGAATGTAGCTTCGGAATCAGACATGGGCTCTGACCTTGCTGGACAGCGTGGTGGAGATTACCATAGTGCGAGAGGCCCTGCATCCGCTACTGAAGTTGACAGCAACTGACCAACATGTTGTTGTGGAGACAGCTGATACTACAGTAGCTCCCCCTAATAGACTTTATAACAAACTCATTTTAATTGAAGGTGACATACAGCGTTCCATCAAAGGGGTATTTCGGGAAAATCTTATGACTACCTATGCCATTTTGTTAGCGGAGGCTGATTGGCCCCCACCTTTTGTGCTCGCAGTGCCGAGAGGGGAGGAGGTAATCCTTCCTAGTTTCGCACACAGAGTCTCAAAAGAACATGCTCTGGATTTTGCAGAAGAGTGGGCTAAGGCTCTCGTGCCGGCTTTGTACCATACACATTGGGGGTGGGATACATTTTCCCCACACCACGAGATTCCTTTGCGGTCTATGCCACAGCCTCAACCTCAATATTCCATCCGACGTGAAGCTAAGGCTTCTGTTGCGGAAACCCTTGAACAATTGGAATATCAAGGTGTGATTGGAACTTGTGTGTCACCGATGAATAACCCTCTTTTTACTGGAACCAAGCCTGATGGCTCGTACCGTTTGGTATTGGATTACCGGCATTTGAACTCGCATTGCCGTACCTGTGCAGTACAGAATACCCACAGCTCTGCTCTTGTGATGGTCTTGTGCATAAACGGTTTAAAACCACGCTTGACATATCCAAAGTTTTTTTTGCCCACAATTTGGACAGACTGAGTTCCCAGTGGACCAGTTTTACCTGATCCAGAACGCCAGTATAAATGTTTGCCTATGGGCTATAAATAGTGCAGGCATGTTTGCTGCCCGTATTGTCTCTCTCATAGCGAGGATAGACACAGATGCATGTTCGTATGTGGATAACATATATCTCACAGACGACGAACTTTGGGCGCATCTGTGCCACGTTGATCGCATTATTTGTAACTTTGCGGACTTTGGTTACAAGTTCAACTTTGCCAAGTCACACATTGCAGAGTACACTGTGTTGTTCTTGGGCTACGAGCTCAACAATGAAGGTCGAGGATTGGCTCCTCACTTCTTGGAGAACTGCGCACAACTGCGTGCTCCTACAACTCTGAAAAAATTACAGTCCTTGCTGGGATTTTTTTATTTCGGGCTTTCTTACATTCCCGAATATGACCAGCGTATCAAGCCTTTGTATGCTTTGATACAACCTACTTTTACCAAATCTTGCTGGCTGCCTGAACATTCAGCTATTTTGCCATCTTTAAAAGGCTGATCTTCTATAATCTAAATACTTACTGACTCGTGACAACCACACCAACCTGTTGATAAGAATCATCCCTGGGGCGGTGGGTTTTACGTACCTTACCTTTAACGAAGGAGAGACAGTACCTATTGCTTACGAAACACACTTGTACACTTTGGCTGAAATGCGGTTTTCCTCTGTGGAAAAAGTTTTGACAGCAGTGCAAATGGTGATTCTTAAAGAACGGGCATTGTCGCAGGGAAAACGCATTTTGGATGTTACCCCGTATCCTGCACTAGAGGCAGTGACGAAGGCCAGTGTACCTAATTCCAAAGCTTTGTACATACGGTGGATACAATGGGCAGCATCGTTGACATCTCCAGATGTCATTTTTGTTTTTGATGCCTCCTTACAGTTGCAGGAGTTTTTGCAGTATGAGTTTGTTCATCCTGCACCTTTGGTTACGCGGCCTTTGGAGGATTTCCAGTGCATCATATACACTGATGGTTCAGCGCAAGTTGCGCATGGGTCTAAACACGCATATGTTTCCGCTTCCACCATTGTGGTAGGTGACATGGTGAATGATGAGTTCAAGTCCAGAGTCGTGCACACGCAGACTCTAGGGGACTGCACTGCACAATTGGCAGAGCTTCGTGCACTGATGCTTGCATTGGAGTATGCCGATCCTAGTGTGACAACTCTTATTGTGAGTGATTCTTACTACTGTGTCCAATCTTACAATGAAAATCTCTTCTTTTGGATTCAGAATGATTTTTGTGATTCGAAGGGTAGCACAATAAAACAAAACATAAAATGATCTGGGTCCAAGTGGCTGTGCTTAAAGAGCAGTTGCCACTCGTGTTTGTGATTCACACTCTCAGTCATCAGTGCGTGGGAGTCCATACTGTTGGCATTTCGTTGGCTGATGAGGCCGCGAAATCAGCAGTATCGACATATTTGGTTGCTGCAGTTACACGTTCCAAAAGTAAGATCGATGATGATATCTTGGCAACTGTTGCTGCAACTGAGAAGGGAAGTAAATATCCTGAAGGATTCCCTTTGAAGTATTCATATCACTTAAGTACTGATAAGGTTCCTTATGTGAAAATACCTGAGGTTGGTGAGAGGTTAATTTCCAACGCGGCCCGCAGGCCCACACTGATTACTGCAGCCCATGAAGCTGTTGCGTCTGCGCATGCGGGCGTTGCGGCTACTGTAGCTCAGTTACAACAACGTTTCTGGTGGCGGGGAATGTACAAACAGACGCGTGATTACGTCCTTCAATGTGACATTTACCAGCAGATTAAGCCTTCAACTGCTGAGCGTCCACCCCAGACACAGTTGTACATATCTAATAAACCGCTCTGGTGTGTTTAGATCACTGCAGTCCTTTTTCTTCTGATACTGCTTATAAGTACATCTTAGTAGCAGTTGATTCATGCACATGCTTTGTGTGGGTCTGGCCACACTGCAGCGCTGATAGACGGACTGTCATAAGAGACTTGCGTGTCTTTGTAGGGATTTTTGCCTGTGGTACCTTCCATTCGGATCAGGGTCCGGCTTTCGCCTCTAAGGCGTATAAGGATGCCATGACTTCATTGGGGGTTCAAGTTAAGTTTTTGTCTCCATACAGACCTGAGGGTAATAGTGTTGTGGAACGAGTTATAGGCACTGGCAGGACAGGCTGGCCCAACTCAATGGCATGCAGTGTGCTCCTAATAATCTCCCTAGAAGGTCTCTGGGTGGGAGGACCCCATACGAAATGCTCTTTGGCATCAATATGTTTGTCCTGGACCTTGACGGTCTAGACTCGGTGGCTATTGCTGCCTCCTTTGACGTAGATGAACATTGCAATGTTTTACAGGATCTACAGAAGACAAGAAACAGTCTTGCAAAGGAACATTTGCCCTCCACCTTGGATGATGCGTTGCAGATCCCGGTAGTTGGCTGGCTACCCCAAGTTGGAGAACCTGTTCATGAGAAGATCGAAAACGAGAAAGAATTTGGTCCCTCTTATCGAGCTCCGGGTCCAGTGCTTGGTGTGAAGGGCACAAGAACAGTCATTTTACCACCACTTCCTGGTTGTAAGGAGAACAGGTATATCTCCATTGACAATGGCAAGATACACAGAGTGGCCGATTATTCTTAGTATGACACCGGCGGTTTCATCTCCTTCGATTTTGAGAAATTCTGTTTTGGCCCCGGTTTCCAATCCTGTGCCTAATGTTGCTCTCGAGATGCCTGGTGTTTCCAGTCCTTTATTGGTTACACTGCCTGGTATTCAACATGATGAAACTGACTACACTTACCCAACTGACTTATCGATTTGCAAACTCGCTTAGCTACAGAATCCAGATTTTCATTTGACACTGATTCCCACACATCAAAAAACCCTTCAAAGATTACTGTTCTAGACTGTTTAAAAAATATTTTTTGATTCCCCCTTGGACCTATATTTTGGTGGTGCTTTTTTCGATCTACCTTTTTATGTCCATTGGTTTTGTGTTTTATTTTTTCCCTCTCGTCAATGGGCACTATGTCGAGGAGAGAACATGCATTCGCCATATCAATGGAACATTGGCCCCCCATTCCTCATCACACAGACTGAAGAAAGACTTGGCTTTTGTTAATATCACTTCTTGGCCTGTCATAGATGGGATTGGATGAGATGCTGTTCGATTTCAAATCCATGGGCCCACTGAGGTTATAATTGTCCCTAATGTGCTTAGAGTGTCTATGGGCGGTGTGTTAAACAAAATATACGTTCTGATGATTGGGATGTTCAGGCCGTAGAATCATTGTTTTCTGATTTGAAATATTATGCTGCCTTTGATGCTGAAGATTTGTATTTGGAGTCTGCTAATTACGGTGATTTGTATTGTTATCACTATTTTGGCAATCACTACCTGCAGAAAACTAATACCAGCAGACTCACTGTAAATTAAACCCAGTGGGAACACTGTCCAGCTCCTATATCAGGCAGTTCTGCTTCCTTTTTGAAGACGTTCACTTACTTTACAGATTTTAATCAGTCAAATCCCAATGCATTTTATTTTAAAATGACTGAAAAGTCCACATCCAAAGTTAGACTTACCAATACTAAATTATTGTACTCGAAGTCCTTTCTAGACCAGTTAGCTGTTGGGGGCTTTGAGTTGTGGAAGGATACCATTGACCTTAAATCAGTTTGGGGTTCTAAAAGCTGGCAAGTGCAAGGCACTGAGGCTTTGCACTGTGCATGCCTCATCCCGAACCATATGTTATTTTTGAATTCTACAATTTGACAGACAACATGCTTTGGATTGGCTACTGCTAAAAGATTAAATGCTCCTTCTTTTCCTGATTTAGAGGAATATCCCGGTTGGAGTAATATTACAATGAGAGATTTACAAACTCTGTAATTGAATTTCTCCTTTAACATATCCAGTTTGGATCATGAAGGCTCGCTGCTCAGGCAAAGAAGTGCTGACTCATGCCAGCATCATTTTCTGGATTTAGCTCATGGCTTTACACAGGTCAGGGTGGATCCCCGTGTTGAGAGTGGCCATTCTGTGACAACCTATTCTGTAGGCAAATTATGTCAGGATTGGCTCAGACATTCTACCTTGGCATCAGTTAAATTGCATTTATCTAAACTGACTGACTATGTTGATCTGAATGATTTTATAAAACGCCCGGCTAAAGGTAGATCTATAACAAATTCTGGAAAACATCCCAGATTGAGGTGGCTACCTTAGAGCTATAGAACAACCTAATTTAGAAGAAGTGCTAGCAGTTGTAGATAATAGCATAAACACACTTTCTTCCCACATTTACACGTTAAATAATATTGTGTCATCTGTTGTAGATATTGTGCAAGATGAAGTGTCTGTTTTGTACCACGGCCAAAATTAATTGCGTTCTATTATGCAGTTTGCATGGACATTGCAGACCCTTAAGGCCGGAAAAGTGCCATGGCATTACATGAATACATCATCATTGTTTGCCCCGTTTAATTTGACTGACAAGCAGCGCTTACTGTGGCAGAGACCAATACTGCAACGTGGCTTATTTAAAGTTTAATAACTCTCCTGTTCCCACTGTTGGAGTTCAAGGGCTGTATGAAGTACTTTGCCATTGGTAGATACGAGCCTCTTGGAAGTTCTTATCTCCATGAAGCTTGGTTGCTTCCCTTTACATATAGATGCCTTAGGGAGGGAAAAGAAGTTTATTTGAATGGTGAAGAATGCACTGAAACACTGGATCACTCATTAATGCTTAGACATATCCAATTACACGGCTCTTGTCATCAGAACGAGCCAAATTTAGCCTGTATTTTAAATGGTACCCCCGTGCCTGCAATCGTTCGCACATTCACAATACTGGCAAATGGGAGTAGTTTACTTTTAAACAAGATTGCTGTGGGTTAATAAAAGGTATTGCTTATGTCGTTACCATCAGTGAGCGTGTGGTTTGCTGCAAGAATGTAATGTATCCACCACCACATGGGAAACTTGATGTTTCCATCTGGCCTAAGATTCCGGCCTTGAAAACAGAGTTCAATAAGATGAGTCGCATAAGAGCTCTATTGTCCCAAAAAGAAGTTGCCCTCACATCAGCTCGTGAAACATTTATCCTTCATGTGGCTATCACCAGCACAGAGGTGTATGGTTTATTAAATACTGATTTGCCCTTGCATTTTGGTGAATTAATTCACACAATCTTCAATGCGTCCTCCACATCGGGATTGGCTAATTTTTTTTAAGTTGTAAGCAGTGGCCTAGTGACTTCCTTTCAAACGATTTTCGGGGTCTTTCCGCTTTCTTCCATTCTATTTTTTCGAGCCTCTTCTGTGGATTTCCCTTACTACTGGCTCTTGCAGCTGGCGTGCTTTGCTGTTTTGCTTTCTTCAAAATGGATGCACATCCTGTGTTACAAGATGTGCTGTCTCGGCTGGGGCTGCTTCGCGCCCGTATGCTTGAGTACTATGGAGGGCTGCTCCTTGCTACATTGAGTGCAGTTTATGGATTATCGTTTAGATTTTCCTACTTTACATGCGTCCAGCCTGTTTTTCATTGCCTGAGTTGCGACTTCCAATGGGCCCTGGATTTGTGTCTCTGCAATACGGTGTCTCCCGATGCGGATTATAATCAACGTATGAGCGCCTTAGTTGCTCATGAATTGCTATGTTCTGATGGAGGGATTATGGACTTTGCAGCAATGCATGGAATACTGGGTTGTTGGAATATGTTTGCAGCGGCGCATGATTTCTTGGCACGCAGTTTCATTGAAAACCCACCGAGTTGGCCTCTGATGGTGCTAGAGGCTCCGGTAATTGAAGAACATGTATGTTCTTTCCCTTTGTTAAATTGGATGGCCGAATTATTTTCGGATGAGAACAATGACTTCCTGTTGAAGGCTGTTGCTGCATATTTTGCATTTTCATTATTAGGATGAGTTGTGTTTGCAGTCTCGCTTCCTTGATCGACACCTTTCATTCGATAATCGTATTTGTTTTTTCACAATTTTTATTTTTTGAGACCTAACCTATTGACTTTATCAATGTCCGAAGGCTGGATTTTTTTTTTCGTTTCAGAATTTTGTTTATTTTATCTCTTATCTTGAGGCACCAAAATGGAGACTTGTGTTTGGACTATCGATCTTGAACTCTGTATTACTAAATTAGCCCCTTTGCTTGTCCTATCCGTGCTTGGATCAAAGGGAGGGTGTCATGTAGATAGGTTTTGCCTTCACACTGTGTTATGTTAGCATGAGCTTATTAGACGCTTAAACGCCCTTTTCTTTTTCTGCAGCCTCTGCACACGACGCATTTTGTTATTAAAGCTTTTCGCCTAGTAGAACATTTACTTCACACAAAAATAATTTGTTTGCTTATAATATCAGCCTTGCTTGGTAAGCTATGTCTAAACAGTGAGTGCCGAGGCCTTCAAGGTTATTTCAACACAGCACTTGTTGTTTGGTTTGATCAGCGCACGGTTAGACATAATACATATGCAGCTGTGGCCAACTCTGGGTTTTAGGCGCGATTAATAATGCACTGCACAGAGCATGAATACACACTTGATGAATAATCGCATGCAGAGAGTTGGTGAAGGAGATGATGTGATCTCTTTCTGCTAAGACCAGGGGTATGGGCCCGCCCTTCTAAACCCAAAGAGACCTTCTGCAGATATAAAATAATATACTAGCAAGGGAGGGTAAACTGAGGTTCTATTTAGACCTTTTCCCTTTAGCATTTTAAAATGCTTTCACCCTTTGTATTTTATGGAATAGTAACTATGCTGCTAACCTTGTTCCTCATAATATGTTTGCTTGTATTAGCTAAGATACTGCGCTTGAGAACACTGCATTAGAAATAAACATTTCAAACTTGCACGTGTCATCATTTACTCCTCGTTCTGGACTGATATTTTAGTATAACGAAAGAGTGTTCATGTGTTCCATGTTACCTGAGGTGTTCTAAGTCCATGTTCTGGGTTGTCTAATCATTGGGGGTGTGTAAGAACCAATGATACACTGATTTCTAGTCTGGTAGGGGATTTTGGATACTAATGTGAGTTTTGGCACACCCTAATTTACTGAGGTTCAATATACCCCCCTTGCATACATTATACCTGGCGCAGGTATAATGTGGCGCAGGGGTTTACATAGTGACGCATCCACCTAGATGCGTCACTTTGTAAATATGGCGCAACAATGCACATTTTTTACACCACTGGTGATTCATAAAAAGTGACGCACCAGCGGCGTAAAAGTTATGCATAGCCTCATAAATGAGGCCCAAATATTTAATCCAGAGTATAAGAATTAACCTTATGTGTGCAGGAATCTGCAGGAAGGACTATAACCCAAGAATAGCACATCTCTGTTATGAATGCCTTGTGTGCCTCAATCATGAATGTTGCGGTCCCACCCAATGTTGAGACCCCATATTCTGCTCATTTCATATTGAGTGCCTTTCTGCGATTCTCTGAAATGTTAAGAGCTCATTCAAGGTCTGCTTCCTCCACACCAGTATCACTCATACCAGTGTCTCCATTCAGGGACATTATGAAAGGAAGTCATTTATGAAAAGTGATAAGGTTTATGCACAATGTAGGGAACTTCAAGCTTAAATAAACCTGCAGCTGATACGAAGGATATATCAACTCAGCTGCGGCGGATTTTCCCTTCCCACCCCAGACGTCTCAGGAAATATGTGAGTAGGGGTCTCTGAGAAAGCATGACAGAACTACTCAGATTTTACCATTAAATAATAACCTAAAAAACGTTGGTGGCGCCATGTCATGTACTTGGTCATAATACATAGGATTTGTGCGTTTAGATAAACTAAAGGATTAGTGTCCAGAGTGATTCAAGACACCACCAGAAGATATGTTATCCTTTAGACCAGCTAGCTCACAGTGCTACTATAAGCCCCCTAACCTTACCAAAGGGTGAATAGCTTCTGGCAACTTTCGAACATGACAACCCTTGATCCTTATAGGATCGTGGAAACAGTACAGTGCCTTTCGCTCAGTCACTTGTACTCACTTCTCAGAGAGACATAAGGAATAAATGATGGTGACACTTTCAATAAGCATTTATTTGACCATCGTCCTTCTAGAATAAAATACGTGTGCAAGCAATCAATCAAGCATTTGTAGAGGGCACAACATACCGTTAGGAGTGCAAGGTGCTAGGGGGGGGGGGCGCTACTGATCAAACAGCTAGGTCTTGAGTAGCCTCCTAAAGGTCAGCAGGTCTTCGGTCTGTCGTAGGCTCAGTGGGAGGGTGTTCCAGGTCTTGGCATCGATGTGGGAGAAGGACCTCCCGCCTGTAGTTGTTCTTTGGATGCGTGGGGCGATGGCGAGAGCGAGGTCGTCAGAGAGAAGATGGCGGTTGGGAATGTAGAAGGAAAGTCATTTGTTGAGGTAGCCTGGGCCGGTCTTGTGGAGTGCCTTGTGTGTGTGGATGAGGAGCTTGAAGCATATCCTCTTGTTGATGGGCAGCCAGTGCAGGATTCTCAGGTGGAGGGGTGATGTGGATGAGGCATCAATCAGTCAATCAATACATTTATAGAGAGCTCTACTCACCCGCGAGGGTATCAAGGCGTTGAGGGAGGGGGGGTACTGCTGCTCGAATAGCCAGGTCTTGAGGTGTTTTCTGAAGGTGAGATGGTCCTGGGTCTGTCGTAGGTGAACGGGGAGGGAGTTCCATGTTTTGGCGGCCAGGTAGGAGAACGATCGTCCTCCGGTGGTGGCTCTGCGGATCCGTGGGACGGGTGCTAGTGCGAGGCTGGTGGAGCAGAGCTGGCGGGAGGGAGAGTAGAACGAGCGGCGGTTGTTGAGGTATTCGGGGCCCATGCCATGGAGTGCTTTGTGTGCGTGGGTGATGAGCCTGAACGTGATCCTCTTGCTGACAGGGAGCCAGTGCAGGTTTTTCAGGTGGGCCGATATGTGGCTGTGGCGAGGGACGTCGAGGATGAGTCGTGCGGAGGCGTTCGGTATTCGCAGCAGTCGTTTCCGAAGTTTGCCTGTGGTTCCTGCGTAAAGGGCGTTCCCGTAGTCCAGTCGGCTGGTGACGAGGGCCTGCGTGACCGTCTTTCTGGTTTCTGTGGGGATCCACCGGATGATCTTTCGGAGCATGTGCAGGGTGTTGAAGCAGGAGGATGAGATGGCGTTGACTTGTTTGGTCATCATGAGTGAGGAGTCCAGGATGAATCCCAGGTTGCGTGCGTGGTCCGTGGGTGACGGTGTGGTGCTCAGCGCAGTGGGCCACCAGGAGTCATCCCAGGCGGATGGGGATTGACCGAGGATGAGGACCTCCGTTTTCTCTGAGTTCAGTTTCAACCGACTGAGCTTCATCCATTCCGCAACTTCCTTCATTCCTTCCTGGAGGTTGGTTTTGGCGGTGGTTGGGTCTTTGGTGAGGGAGAGTATCAGCTGGGTGTCGTTGGCGTAGGAGATGATGTTGAGGTTGTGTTTGCGTGTGATGGCGGCGAGGGGGCTCATGTAGATATTGAAGAGGGTTGGGCAGAGCGAGGAGCCTTGGGGTACACCGCAGATGATCTTGGTGGCCGCGGAGCAGAACGGCGGGAGGCGGACTCTCTGGGTTCTGTTGGAGAGGAACGAGGTGATCCAGTCCAGTGCTTTTTCTTGGACCCCAGTGTTGTAGAGGTGGGTTGTTAGGGTGCGGTGGCAGACGGTATCAAAGGCGTCTGATAAGTATAGGAGGATGAGGGTGGTTGTCTCCCCGTTGCCCATCAGGGTCCTGATGTCGTTGGTGGCTGTGATGAGGGCTGTCTCGGTGCTGTGGTTGGCTCGAAATCTGGACTGGGATGGGTCGAGCGAGTTGTTTGCCTCGAGGAATGCATTCAGCTGTTTATACATGGTCTTCTTGATGACTTTAGCCAGAAAGGGAAGAAGAGAGATGGGGCAGAAGTTCTTGAGGTCTTTAGGGTCCACTGTGGGTTTCTTCAGAAGGGCGTTGATCTCTGCGTGCTTCCGGCTCTCTGGGAAGGTGGCTGATGCAAAGGAGTTGTTTATGATGTTCCGGAGGTGGGGTCGGATGATGGTGTCTGCTTTGTTGTAGATGTGGTGGGGGCGTGGGTCGGAGTGAGAGCTGGAGTGGATGGTGTTCATGACATGGCTGGTGTCTTCTGTGCTGATGGGGGTCCAGTCTCTTAGGGTGGTGGTGGGGGTCGTAGGTTTGGAGACTCGAGGCGGAGTCTGGGTGTCAAATCTGTTGTGTATGTCTGCGATCTTGCGGTAGAAGAACGTGGTGAGGGAGTTGCAGAGGTCTTGTGATGGTGTGATGTCGTTGTTGCTGGCGTTGGGGTTGGAGAGCTCTTTTATGATGCTGAAGAGTTCCTTGCTGTTGTGGGTGTTGTTGTTCAGCCGCTCTTTGAATGCTGTCTTTTTGGTGGTGCAGTTCAGCTGGTGGTGTTTGCGAGTGGCGTTGTTGAGGGCTGTCATGTTTTCTGTCCATACGAGGGGCTGCAGGAGGGAGGAGCAGCTGGGAGGTGGGAGCGGGTGGTGAATGGGGCAGCAGGGGAGGGCCGCAGGGACGCAGAAGCAGGAAGCGGAACGGGACACAGAAAGGAGGGGTAAAAGGGGCACAGGGGGGCTCAACAGTGGGGGGAAACAGCGAGGCAAAGATAAATTAAACAGTGACAAAATAACAGTGCAACAAAAAAACGGGCATAATTAGGTAACAGGTGAGGCAAGGACTCATGCAATCAATCCAGGCAGCGGCAAGAGCGAGGCGGGGGCAGGTGACACAGGAGGACCGTGTGGCGGCTGGGGGAGCGACCTGATTGAGGACAGGGTCAAAGGTTGTATGGTACGTCGAGGATCATTTGTGCCAAGGCATTTTGGATGCATTGCAGTCGTTTGATGAGCTTGGTCGGGGCTCCCGCATAGAGGGTGCTTCCGTAGTTGAGTCTGCTGCTGACGAGGGCCTGGGTGACTGTTTTTCTTGTATCTGTCGGGATCCACCTGTAGATCTAGCCGAGCATGCGAAGGGTGTTGAAGCAGGAAGAGGAGACGATGTTGACTTGCTTGGTCATGGAGAGCGTTAAGTCGAGGATGATTCCCAGGTTGCGTGCATGGTCGGTGGGTGTCGGGGCTGCCCCAGTGCCATCTGCCACCAGGAGTTGTCCCAGGCTGAAGGGTTGGAGCTGAGGATGAGGACCTCTTTTTTGTCTGTCAGTCGGATGATCTTCATCCAGTCAGCTACCGCCTTCATTCCTTCTTGGAGGTTGGCTTTGGCGGTGATGGGGTCCTTGGTAAGGGAGAGGATCAGTTGAGTGTCATCGGCGTAGCAGATTATGTTGAGGTCATGCTGTCGGCCGGGTGACATGTGCGAGCGGGGCGATGTAAATGTTGAACAGTGTCGGGCGGAGGGAGGAACCCTGGGAACGCCGCAGATGATCTCAGAGGCTTTGGTTCAGAATGGGGGTGGCAGACGCTCTTGGTTCTGCCCAAGAGGTAGGAGGTGGTCCATTTTAGGGCTCTGTCTCAGATCCCTACGGCGTGGAAGCATGCGCATAGTGTGCGGTGGCAGACGGTGTCGAAGGCCAAGGAGAGGTCCAAGAGGACGAAGGCTGTGGTCTCACCGTTGTCCAGCAGTGTCATGATGTCGGTGGTGGCGGTGATGAGGGCGGTCCTGGTGCTGTGGTTGCTGCGGAACCCTCACTGGGAAGGGTCCAGGATTCTGTTTTCTTTGAGGTATCGGGTTAGCTGTCTGTTGACGATCTTCTCGGTGACCTTGGCCGGGAATGGGAGCAGTGAGATGGGCCGGACGTTCTTGAGGTCTCTAAGGTCTGCCTTGGGTTTTTTGAGTAGGGCGTTGATCTCGGCATGTTTCCAGCTTACTGGGAAGGTTGGGGTCTCGAGGGAGAGATTGATGATGTTGCGCAGGTGTAGTGCGATGGAGCTGCTGGCTTTGTTGAAGATCTGGTGCCGGAATGGGTCTGATGGGGAACCAGAGTGGAATGTGCTCATGGTCTTGATGGTGTGATTGATGCTCACGCTGGTCCAGGCTAGCAGGGGGTCGTGGTCGATGTTGTGCAGAGAGTCTGTTGTGTTGCTGTCTGTTGGGGCTGTCTGAGTGATGAAGCTGTCGTTGATGTCTTCAATCTTGCGGTGGAAGAAGGTGGCGGTGGAGATGCACTGGGCTTGCAACGGCAGGATGTCATTGGTGTTGGAGTTGGGTTGGATATATCCTTAACGATGTTGAAGAGCTCCTTGCTCTTTTGTGCGTTGTTGTCGAGGCGGTCTTTGAAGGAGGTCCTCTTGGCGGTCCTGATGAGGTGATGGTGGTTGTGGGTGGCGTCCTTGTGGACTGCTTGGCTGTCTGGAGTTTGTTTGCTTTGCCATTTTTTCTCTTGTTTCGGGCAGGATCACTTGGAGACTAGGAGTTCTGGGGTGAACCAGCTGGCCCTCCTGCTGGTATCTCTGTGTGGGGGTTTCCTCAGTGGGGCGAGGGTTTTGGCGCAGTCTTCGATCTAGCGTCTTAGGCTGTGGGCAGCGTTGCCGATGTTGGATGGTTCGGTGGGTGGGCTGAGAGCGAGGTTTGCGTGTAGTTGGTCTTCGGTGATTTTTCTCCAGCAGAGGCGAGGGATCTGTTGGGTGCAGTTGTGTGTGCTGGGTTTCTGGAAGGAGAAGTGGATGCAGCGGTGGTCAGTCCAGAGGAATTCGGTGGTGTGGGTGAAGTCGACAAAGGGGCTTGCGGAGAAGATGGAGTCAAGCGTGTGGCCGGCAGAGTGGATAGGCGGTGTGACGAGTTTCCTCAGTCCGAGGTTGGTGATGTTATTGATCAGGTTTATCGAGTTGCTGTTGTTGTTGTTCTCCAGATGAAAGTTCAGGTCTCCAAGGAGGATGTAGTTGGTGGAGGTCAGGGCGTCAGGGCGTGCGTGCGTGCTGATGTAGCCGGCGATTAAGTCGCTGAACTGGGAAAAATATGTATATATGATTGCAAGCACCAACAGAGTAAATAAAAGGTACAATACTACTATGGGGCTAAAACAATGCATATATGCAGGCATATAGATTCATAGTAATAATCAAGCATACTCCTAAGCTGCAAGCCCTAGCTAAGTGTACCTAGCATGTCTGTAGGTATAAAACCAAGAATCCCCATAGGAAAGAGCCAACTCCATTACCAGATGAGAGAGAATAAATGACCCCATCTTGGCCTTCAGTTGAACACTCCGCACATGATGTCAAACCACTGCGTGAAGGGACTCCAGTGTCTTGTGTCAGCATGGAAGCTTCCACTTTGGCTTGCCCAGTTAACATATGGGGCTTAAATACCCAAATGGCACCTTTATGGGGTCTACCTAAATATATGATGATACTGGTGGCGTGTCGTTCAAGGATGACAATAGTGGTGACTCCTGTTCAGAGTTATTATACAGAAGATGGTAATCTTGCTACCTGATACTAAGAATCCTCATGCGTAATAAATGAGGCTAGTTTTTAATCTGGACATAACTAGGTGAAAGGTCAGCACCAGATCCATTATGTAGAGCAAGGTATTACAAATGTATGTAAAAGGTTGTGCAGCTACCAAGGCCTATATTGAGGTACATTGGGGCTCATCACAAGGCCAAAGAGGAGAGATTTTCTAATGCTTTACATTAATATGCCTAAGAAAGTCTCTGAACTCTTTATTATTGAAGGGTGGGCCATTGTCAGATTTGAAGATCACAGGGACACCTCATTTTGCAAAGATGCCATCTAATCTTCTCATGAAAGATCTTCTACCAAATGGAAAACTGGAGTATTCATCAATAATGACCATTTGATTATGTCCATTCACAAGAGGAACAAGGAAGCCAATGGCAATTCTCTCCTAAGCATGGTTAGGAAATGTTGACATTGATAAAGGGAGCTGGATAACATAGACTAAGTGACAGTTGCATAAATGACAAGCCTTTAACGCTCTTTTAAGCTTTTTATCAAAATAAGGACACCAGATTCTGTCTCAAAGAACTTTTTTTGGGGCCAACTATTCCTCGCTGTCCCTCATGGGTCACTTCAATTATTTGCTACTATAGACTCTCTCGGCAAGTCATGTACCTCGCAAGATGAAGCCTTTCTTGGTTACAGACAGTTTATCTCTGATAATTCTGAATTTTAAGTACTCGCTGTAACATGTTAGCAGTCGAGAGTGCTGGTTCTAATATTGAAGAGCAATAATGTCTTTCAATTTCAGCATGTCTTTATCTTGGCTCGTGGCTGTGACTATTTCCTGTAATGACATGGAAGCCAGTGGGCTCGATTTTACAATCAAATGTATGTATTCTTCAGCTGTCTTAGATAGGGTACCAGGACATTGTATTGGTACCCTTGATGAATAATAAGCAGAATTTTGATCTCTCTGTGGATGCTAAATGGTTGTGTAATTGAGTTCTTGCAATTTCAGACCCCAACTTTAATGTGATGAGACCTCATGGCTTTTGGATTGCCAAATATTTTCAATAGTACTTGATGATTGGTGACTATTGTGAAAGGCTCTTCATATAAGATCATATAAAAATATTTACAAGCCCACAACACTGCCAAGCTCTCTTTCTAATGTTGTGAATAAACATGTTCAGTTTGTGACAAGCTTTTACTGGTGTAATCCACAATATGCTTCAGGCATTTGCCTGTCTATTGTGCTGTGCAAGGATTGTGCCTAACCCAACATGGTTAGCATGAACAACAACATCTATATGAAGCTTTGGTTCAAAGTAGGCCTTTCAGAGGCATTCTCAATGGATTGCTTGATTCTTTTGAAACTTTCTGTGCACTTACGTGACCAATGAAACACAACGTTCTTTTCTTGTAATGGTACACTGACCTTGCGAATGCATTTACTATAAATAGTGATTGGACTTTAGTTGGATCAGGTGTCATACCTCCTCAGAAAAGATATGGCCAAATAATTATTTAAATTTTGTCTTATGGAATTCACATTTGTCAGCATTCAAAGTCAAACCACATCATTTTGCAAATTACATACCTGCATGAGAGCTTTGTCATGCTCTTTCCAAGTAGAACCGAACACTAATAGGTTATAGCTATAGTTGAAGACATTTAGAGCATGCTGAATGATGAGGAAAATAAAGTGTTGTAAACGTCCTGCTGCAGAGGATTCATCAAAACTCCGTCATTCATAGCAAAACAGACTAATGTGTGTAGAGTAGGTTGTAATGAACCTGCAATTCCCTTCAACTTCGAACTGGCGATATAATTTGCTTAATTAAGTCGAGAAAACAAGTTTACACAATTCAGTTGAGTTATCATATCAGCATTGTGTGTATCTGAATGTCTGTTAGACCTGGATTGAGCAGCAGGCTTATCCCTAGACTTTTTGCTTTTTTGGCCGTCTGTTTCTGGCCTATTTTTGTTGGTTTTATGACTCTAGGCACGTTTCCCCTGCTGATCAGTGCTAAAGTGCACATGCTTTCCCTGTACATTTTTGTTATGGATTAGTGATTCCATGATTAGCATATTTGATTTACTAGTCAGTCCCTAGTACAGTGCACTGTGTGTGCCTGGTAGAATGGAAATTATTTATACTGACGCATGCGCCATGTAAATTAGCATTCGCTGCACCATTTTCTATTTGAGCACCATTTTAGGCTATTCAAAACTGATCTAGTTTAATTCCGAGAAATGCTCCTCTTTGAGTTTTGTTTCTTCCCTTGGGTTTTGTTTCAGTAATGAGCACACTGTTCATTTCAGCGCATAGCTTTCTCACCAGAAATTTGGGTAAGTTAGGAGCGCTGAACCGTTTCTTTTTGTATTTCACTATTTCACTGCACCTGCATGGGAAATTCCACTGTGAGTGTGTATTCGTCTGGGTTACGAAGCGTACATAATGTATCTTTAAGCTTGTTGATTTGTTGACTTGTTGTAGCCTGGCAGACCAGGCTCCACTCTGAGTGTATATTAATTAATGATTATTGGTTTGTATTCTCCACTGTCTGACCGACTCTTCATTTAGTACAGAAGGATGAGAGGTGCCCAGGGCCTGTAAATCAAATGCTAGAAACACCAATTTACAGTTCACATTGGAACACAACACTGATATTTGATATTTATGTGTATTTGTAAAGCGCGGACGTTCGCTCCCAGCGGAGCATCATGGCGCTGAGCAAGCTGCAGAGGATAACTGAAAAAGTGGAGTGTGATGAAGGAATGAGACTAAATGGCAGCCAAAACAGAGGAGTCTGGTTGTTGGTAGACCCATGTCTTGAGAAGTTTTCTGAAATTGTTCTCATTTTCTGTAAGTCTAAGGTTGGCAGGCAGGTTGTTCCAGGCTTTGGCTGCCAGAACAGTGAAGGATTTCCCACCTTCGGTCTTGTATTTGAATCTGGGGATTGAGACAAGATTTGTCCCGGAGGATCTCAAACAACGCGGGGGATTATAGCGCGTGAAAAGATTTGCAAAGTAGTGGGGCCCTGAGGAGATGCCATTCCTTGATATTAACATCAAAATAGACACTGATCACCAGTTATATACCACCTTGTTTACTAAAAAAACAGCCAGGAATACTCTCTTGTGTTACACAAGCCATCACCCTCAGGCATTGAAGGATGGATTACCCTTTGGGCAATTTCTTCATCTACGACAAAATTGTACTTTCAAGGATGACTACTTTTGTGAGGCAAGAAAACTCAAGGATAAATTACAAATTCGAGGTTACCCATCTAGACTCCTAAGAAAATCAATGAAAAGGGCCTGGTATAACAACCGCAAGGCTCTTTTAACTGTTAATGAATGACAAAATAAACTGAACATTGTCTGTGTGTCTACTTTTGGCACTCACTCCAATGCAATTAAGAGAAATGTATCCAGACAATGGAATTTACTTCAATCCATCCCCGAATTTACACAAAAACCTCTATTTGCATTCAAAAGAGGTACTAACCTACAGGATAGGCTTATTCATGCCTATGAAGATACCTCTCGAGAAAACACTATGGACAACATGAGGCAAATAGTTCCACTAGTGGGTCACCATAAATGTAACAATTGTGCGGCATGTGCCACTACCAAGATGGTAAAAACCTGCAAAATTAATGAGATCAATTTTACAGCTAAGACCTTTTCGAACTGTAATACCACAAATGTGGTTTATTGCATTCAATGCCCTTGTTTGCTACACTATTTAGGTAAAACCATTCAACCAATCAAAAAACGGATCCTGCAACACCAGTTGCGGATCAGGTGCAAAAAAGAGAATGCACCTCTAGTTGAACATTACCTACAACTGGGTCACAAGGAAACTGATATGTTGTGGTGGGTTGTAGAAGTCATCAAACCCAACAAAAGACAAAACAACATTGATAGAGTGCTCTCATTGAGAGAAGGTAAACTTATTTGCCTTACTGATACTGTCAGACGTGGCTTACACTCAGCAACTGAATGGCAGGCTTTGGCATGCTTACTTTAATCAGTTTCTGCTAATAAACTGCCCAAATATGTTTTCCCTTCATTCTAGTTAATACGGTCGTATTTGAACTAGAAACATGTTTGTATGATGTTACACAGGTTATCTATACCATTTGATGTATCAATTTTGTTCTTTAGTCATTTACTAGAACTGTAATTGTATGTTTATAAAAATATTGTTGATGTACTGCAGATGTTTTATTAAGAAAGGAATTTTCCCCAAGCCTCCACAATATATTCGGTCCGTAATATCATGTAGTAAATATTCTATACATATTGTTGGCACAAAGGTTACCACTAGAACCTTGTTCTGTCTTCTTTACACTCCTCGGTTTCCACATTTGTCGATTATAACACATTGCTATACTAGCATCCTTTCAAAGATGGCAGCCACCATATACTTTCCCAATAGATGGCCTCGGCGACTTATGTTTTCATCGCTTTCTACATTTTATGGGAACTATCTTGTTTGTCATTAGCATGTTTTTCCCAGTGATCTTTGACTAATTGATTGGTGCATTTTTGTGACGAACCTCTGGGTTTTCTAAAATTACCGTTTACTTCGGGATTCACTACTCGATCCCTTCCCAACATGGCGGCCAGTGTTCAGTCCTATTTCGCACTCCAAACGGCGCTTTAAATTTGGGTGCATCTGGCAACAGTTGCTTTCGCCTTCTGCTTGCTGCCTGTTTCGTTGCTATCGATTTACACGGAGACAATAGGTAAGCTTTTTAGCTCAGGCTCTCCTAGCGATAGTTTCTTGGGCTCAGACCTGTAAAACTGACATTTCCCTTGTCCTTTCTCTAGAGTATTCGCATTTATCATAGGAAACTCCACACAACTTCAACTGACTCTGTTGTTGTGTTCAGGTAAATAGTTCTGTTTATTTCAGGAATAACCTCATCAGTTTGCGCACAAACTAGTACGTGACACGATATTGTTTACGTTTATAGATTCACCTCTATGTCCGTACAACTCTTGTGACCCTTGACGATAACGCAACCCATAGCCATCTCACGGTTATCCAACACGGAGTGATAGGTATGTTCCTCTCCTCCTCTCAACATTAACGTTGTGGTGCATTGACTTACATGATTGTCTGGTCACTAATTCGATAGATTAGTGGTTCTTCTTAACTCGGGTCTTGTTTTGCAGATTACCAATGCTTGGCATCGACTTTTATGACACTTTTGACCTCAATTAAAATGGGTGTTGGCTCTACATAATACTAGGTATTATATTCTATACTATTATTTATGGTTACATATTATATGCCCGACCCTTGATTAATTCTATAACTCATATTTAGGAGCAGCTCCATTGTTTCTGCCCTACACAAAAGGTTGTGCACATGAGATGACCAATGATAAGCGGCATTCAAATTGAGGTAATTTGCCCCTCCATACCAAGCTAAATTCCCTTTGTTATTAAAACATCTGCATAAAAACGTGGTCCTCATCTATTGTTGCCATTGGCTTTCTGAAAATTGTGCTTTGCGTCGAGTAAATCGACCAAACAGGAATTTGCCATATGAATGTTTCTCGAAGTGCACATAAACAAGTCATTAAGAACAATAACTGTGTTATTCTTGGACCTTTTCGGTTGAGAGTATTTGACTAATGATACATGTGACGAATTTCCAGTTTCCTTATATAAAATTGGAAAATGTGATCCTAGTCTAATTGAACAATGCTATTGTGCTTCTAAACATAATGTTTCCTTAAGCAAATTGATCCAAACAGCATGTCTTCACTGAAATGTATTCGTATTCACATAAATGAGCTGCAATGAACAATAGCCAGGTTCTTTATGATTGTTTAAATGTTTCTGTAAGCATCCAACTATTGATATATGTGATGAAATAAGAATCTCTCTTAATTTTCAAGTAACCCTCCGAGTTGATAAGAGATGTTTTAAAATAATTTGTTGAGCAACCCTCAATGTCTTTGACATCACTACAGGTACTAAGTGATTTGTGACACTACCCTTATAATTTTAATATGTAATAGTGTTATTATGTAATTCTCCTATGTTTTCATTATAAATATAGTGTATAACTAATCAACAATGTTGATAGAATGATATCCTTATCAGGCAAATTAAGGTTGAACAATATGTCATTTATGTTTGCATAGTAATGTTTTTGTTATTGTCAGTGTTTTTTTTGTCACAAAGGTGTAGCAAATTTGTAAATGGAAATGATGGACTGTAAATATTTGTATTTCAGATTACGCTGTTTTTCATACAGTATACAATTGACAACTGTCCTGCAGATGGTCTCAGAAAGTTGTATCTAGGAGACCGAAACGTCGACCTCCACCTCATCCACGCTTTGTCCCATTTACTTTGATTTTGGATAGGTGTTTTTAGGTTCTGTTGAGTTATTTGTTAATATATCTTTTTTGCACCTGCAGACCTAATCATTTTTGAATTAACTATATCTGTATATGAAATCATCGACCTTTTTATAATTTGATAAACTCTATTTTTCAAATACACCTTTGTGTTTGTTATTCATGTTTTGTATATGTGTTTTTGATCAAACAGTGACTACATATAACTAATTATTTATTTTTGATGAATTGATTTCACATAAGGATTATTAACTTATCCTATAAAGTCAGTTTAAACTACTAATTGCCATTTAAACAAACTCCCTTGAAGGCACTTCTACCTTTCCATTTAATCACCCAAGCCCTCAAGGGTTTTTTGGGTTGCTCACTGTTTCTTAATCACTAGAGGGCCTGCAACACTAATTTTGCCACCCACATAAGCAGCCTGTAAATGTTGCCAAGGCCTGCCAATGCAGAGCCTGTCTGCAGTATAGTACTGCCATGTCGAACTGGCAAGGGCACAAACTTGCCAGACCCTAACCTTCACTTTTCTTACATGTTAGTCACCCTAAGTTAGGCCCATTGTATCACTGCGGAAAGGGTGCACTCTATGTGAAAGGCAGGACATGCCCTGATGTGTGTAGCATGTCCTGATAGTGAAATACTGCCAATTTAGTTTTTCACTATTGCAAGGCTATATGTTCCCATTGGACAGAATTGGGAGGTTGCTTAAAAAACCTCATAAGGATAACTGCCCAAGGGAATAAGATAGGAAAATAAAGTCTGAATGTTAAAATGTATCTTTTAGTGGGGTGATTTTCATATTCTGTGTTTGAAACTAGCACTTTTAGAAATTAGGTATTTTCTTGCTTTGCCATCCAGTGTGCCTTTGTTAGGATGTGTATTGACTGTCTGGCTTTGGATTGACAGGAGCTTGGGATGTGCAGTGGCTCCAGAGAGTCTAGATGAGTCAGTGATGGCAGAGGCCAGTGGCAGGTATGCCAATGTCATCATGTTTTTAGGAGTGAGCAATCACACCTAAGCACTTATCAGCAGTGGTAAAGTGCCAAAGTCCTAAGTCCAACAAAAATGTACAGTCAATGGGGGAGGCAAAAGGACAAAAAGGTAGGGGGAGACCTCCCTAAGGCCAACTGGTCCAACAGAGGGCATACTAACGAACAGGTGGCAAACAACATCACAAAAGCGGCTCCAGCTCCAAACCCAGTTACCCTAAACAATACCCAGTGTTCTTGAAGCATTCAAAATCTAATACAGAGGCAACATTAGTATTAAACGATTTAAAGGATAAGGATTAAAGTTAGACCAGCTCTTTGGATGAGCAAGGCGATATACAGGCAAGGCTCCAAGCTGCAGAAAGCAGTTAACAGCAGCTTGCCTTTTCCTAGCAGGAGGCATCATCATACACTATAGGTCAAAACATGGTGACCTGGAAAGCACAGATGTACTTCAGGGGGGACATGGAGATACGCTGAGGGATCAAAATCTTAAACAGGAACTGGAGGGGCAGTGGAGTCAATCAGGCTATTAAAATTATGCTTGAAATTATTCTATCCGCAATAGGATCATTGAAGGCTTCACAGTCATCTATTTTGCAGCAATCTGCTAGATATTGTCTAACAGATATTTTGAGACCCATCCTTGACTTTGAGAATACATGTGAGGTAAACAATGAAGACACGCTTAAATACCTTCAGGAAGTTTTTGACCAACTAGAATTTCAAATGATGCAATAATTAAACAGCATAGAATTACAAGAAGCCTTGGATAGAATACTTTCAGAAGGAGAACATTCAACTAGGGAATATTTCACCCCATTAACAATTGTGATATTTTATCCGCATAAAAGCAAAGAGTGAGGACAGTCATCAGGGGGTGGTTAGTCTAAACAACGCTGTGTAGCAAAAGTGTGCCACTGCAGCATTAGGTAGATGAACTAATCCAAGAGGTATTTGCAATTTCTCCTGTCACTCCAAGTGCATGCGCCACTGCAGCAATAAGTTGATGAACTTATCAAGGAGGTATTTGCAAGTTCTCCTGTCACTGTGAGCACCCATGCTGCTGCAGCATCCAGCAAACAACTTTTCCCAGGTGGTCAAGAATGCCAATTGTAAAGGACTACCTTTGCGTTGAGGTGCAGTGTACACTTCTGCAAAATAAGTGTGGTTGCCCTAGTGGTTGACATCCATGACCAAAGGGTTGTCCCTTACAGAAGTTTCATGAATATCTTTGGGAGGCGAAAAGCAGTACCAAGGGGTCCTCAAAGGCCCTCTGATACATTTTAAAAAATACTGCTCACAGTACATTCTGTTTTATAGTTTCACCTTATATGTGTTTATGCTTTTAGTTTGTTTATTTTATATTAGTGTGTGGATTTACAGTGATAATTCACAACATAGGTCCAGATTTCAACATTGAACGGACCAGAGTGTGTCCGACATTGATTTGCAACTGTAACCGAACGACATCCTGTCATCAGTTACAGCCATTAAATTAGGGTGCGACTGAACCCTGTTCGGTCGCATTCCTATACTATGCTATAAGAGCATGCATTCCAAATGGAATGCATGCTCTCATAGCAAAATGCTAAGGTGCAGTTCATCCCTGCACCTTGAGTGCAGGGATCAGCGGGGGACAAAAAGGCAGTGGGAACTGCCATCATAATCCCACGGCCAAAAATAGCAGGCCGGGGGATTACTGCAGGGTTTCTGGATGGCTGACGGGCTTTCCAAGCCCATTGGAAGCCATCCGGAAAACCAATATGGTTTCCCTTCCTACTGACCCTATCATAATGGGATGGTTGATAGGGAAACCAAATTGGTGATTACGTTGCGATAAGGACAGCTCCGACCAAGGTTCTGAGCCATTCCTTACCGCATCGTAATCAGGCCTACAGTATCATTAATAGTACTACATCTAATGGAATAAAAGGAAAGAAAGGTTATATAGATATGCATAGGGAATATACAACTATGAAAATAAAAAAGATCAAATGTCATCAGCCTAAAATGTGGTTATATGGGGTACTATTCTACTTATTGTTGCTCGCATTAGTAACTGTATATCTATTGGATGTGTTATACCCAATGGGACAGATAGTCCCAATACCCCCTGCTATAGTACCTGTGTACACTTTATCACCAAATGAAATAGCCCATAGGGAGGAAATGTATCACAATAATGTTCTGACAAAGGGAGATTGCTAGATATGCTTGCAATTCCCAGCTTACGTGGACCAATTCTTGCCCTTGATGAAGTTCCCTTACGTTTTGAAGCATCCTGTTATGCTCCATATATATCAAGAGTGAGAATTTAGCTGATAACTGTCTTGCAGGATCCTCTAGTGTAGGAACACCTACAGGAAGGCCTTTCAGGGGCATTATATGAGAAATGTATGCCAGACATTCTAACAGGGGGAAAGTGCACAGAAGTAACTGAACAAAATGCAACATTTCCTGTTTCTGATATCTTCACATCCCCCTCCCTTTCCCAAACAAAAATATGAGCATAGGGATTGAAGGTCCATCAAAAGAGGTGAATGAGAAAATGCAATTTTTAAATTAAAAAACACAGCACAGTAGGTAGGTAATATTTGCATTAGAAGCAGTGGTACCCATCAAGTGGGACAAACTATAAATTGCAATATGACGTTCGGTATAACAACTGATACAGGCAAAATTCCACTTTATATAGGTGACTCAATTTTTTTATTTGTGGAGAAAAAGCTTATACCTGCCTTTCAATAGACCTGGCCAACAGATGGTCAAAGGCATGCTAAATGTTGGTGAGTAGTATGAGTGGAAGCTGTGTTATGTACATGTAATATACTGTGATGGAGTGTCCTGTTGAGTCTGTGTATGTGGCTTCAGTAACTGCTTTAGTTATACCACAGGTATCCCCTCAAACCAGAAGTGGCCCCGGGCCTGGAACATCATCCTTTCCTTTAGAATATGGCAACGCATTCCTATACTATGCTATAAGAGCATGCATTCCAAATGGAATGCATGCTCTCATAGCAAAATGCTAAGGTGCAGTTCATCCCTGCACCTTGAGTGCAGGGATCAGCGGGGGACAAAAAGGCAGTGGGAACTGCCATCATAATCCCACGGCCAAAAATAGCAGGCCGGGGGATTACTGCAGGGTTTCTGGATGGCTGACGGGCTTTCCAAGCCCATTGGAAGCCATCCGGAAAACCAATATGGTTTCCCTTCCTACCGACCCTATCATAATGGGATGGTTGATAGGGAAACCAAATTGGTGATTACGTTGCGATAAGGACAGCTCCGACCAAGGTTCTGAGCCATTCCTTACCGCATCGTAATCAGGCCTATAGTATCATTAATAGTACTACATCTAATGGAATAAAAGGATAGAAAGGTTATATAGATATGCATAGGGAATATACAACTATGAAAATAAAAAAGATCAAATGTCATCAGCCTAAAATGTGGTTATATGGGGTACTATTCTACTTATTGTTGCTCGCATTAGTAACTGTATATCTATTGTATGTGTTATACCCAATGGGACAGATAGTCCCAATACCCCCTGCTATAGTACCTGTGTACACTTTATCACCAAATGAAATAGCCCATAGGGAGGAAATGTATCACAATAATGTTCTGACAAAGGGAGATTGCTAGATATGCTTGCAATTCCCAGCTTACGTGGACCAATTCTTGCCCTTGATTGAAGTTCCCTTACGTTTTGAAGCATCCTGTTACGCTCCATATATATCAAGAGTGAGAATTTAGCTGATAACTGTCTTGCAGGATCCTCTAGTGTAGGAACACCTACAGGAAGGCCTTTCAGGGGCATTATATGAGAAATGTATGCCAGACATTCTAACAGGGGGAAAGTGCACAGAAGTAACGGAACAAAATGCAACATTTCCTGTTTCTGATATCTTCACATCCCCCTCCCTTTCCCAAACAAAAATATGAGCATAGGGATTGAAGGTCCATCAAAAGAGGTGAATGAGAAAATGCAATTTTTAAATTAAAAAACACAGCACAGTAGGTAGGTAATATTTGCATTAGAAGCAGTGGTACCCATCAAGTGGGACAAACTATAAATTGCAATATGACGTTCGGTATAACAACTGATACAGGCAAAATTCCACTTTATATAGGTGACTCAATTTTTTTATTTGTGGAGAAAAAGCTTATACCTGCCTTTCAATAGACCTGGCCAACAGATGGTCAAAGGCATGCTAAATGTTGGTGAGTAGTATGAGTGGAAGCTGTGTTATGTACATGTAATATACTGTGATGGAGTGTCCTGTTGAGTCTGTGTATGTGGCTTCAGTAACTGCTTTAGTTATACCACAGGTATCCCCTCAAACCAGAAGTGGCCCCGGGCCTGGAACATCATCCTTTCCTTTAGAATATGGCAACGCATGTTCTGCCTGACTCTCAGAGGAGGACACTGGTATGATGATAGTTTAGCATGAGGCATCTGTAAAGCAGCCTTGGGCTGAAAGGCTTCCTATTGGAAGTGCTGTACTCTAGGTTACCTCCTCCCTCCATACATATTGCAGCCTGGGATGCCTGGCTTTACTGGTGTCAGAGGGTGTATGTAGAGTGAATACTGAAAACATTTTGCTATAAACTTCTTTCTGTTGTTTATGGAGGATATGTTTTTGGATGGGATTGTTGACCAGACTAATTTGTATGCTGAACCGTATTTGAGGGACAACATTAATTGATGTAAGCCTCACTTTAGAGCTAGCTGGTGGACTCCAACATGTCTGGATAGTTGAAGAAGTTTTCAGGTTTAACTGTTTTGATGGGCTTGAAAATTAAGTCCCTTAATGGCAACAGCTATGTTTCCTGCAACCATGCGTTGTGAACTACATTTTCTTCTGATTTGAATACTGCATTTTGCTGTTAATGACTCAACCTTATCACAAGATCATACTGATTGTGACTGTCTTTTTAAGGATTGACCTGTCCTTTATCCCTTTGTAGATCTATTTTCAGAGTTCTATGCGCCAGAGAAAGAAAAAGCTCTGGATGAGTCTTTGGTATTTTACAAGGGTTGTTTGGTGTTAAGGCAGTACATACAATGCAACAGGGCACATTTTGGAATAAGGATGTATATGCTGTCTGAAATTGTTATTGGATACAGCTATAATGTTGAGGTGTGCACACGGGTAGAGATTACACTATGTACCCCCCCAGTTGTCTGTCCACTTTCAGAGTTAGTGAGAAAATTGTGTGGGAACTTGATAGAGGACTTTTTAAAAAAGGTCACCATTTATACATAGTTAACTTCTACACTGGTGTGCAATTGTTCGGGATATTGTTCAAAGTGGACACTGTTGCTGTTGTAGTACAATCCTGTAGTACAATCCGCTCTAACTGTAAAGGTTGCCCACAAGGGCTTGTTTACAAAAAGCAGTGTAGTGCCTAGCATGGTGATGAAATTCTAGCTGTGAATAAGAGATGTCTACACGCTGACTACCTATTCATGAAGAAAGTACTTCACCTAGGTCAGGTTGCTATACTTTGCAAACCTGTGTGTAATTTAGACTACAATAAGCACATGGGTGCTTTAGATAGAGTAGGTCCTAGGTTGGAACCTTACACTGGTGTTCGTAAGGCTTACATTTGGTATAAGAAGTTGGCTGTCTATTTATTCCATTTAGCAATCTTGAATGCTTTTGTTGTATTCAAGGATTGCTCTATAGATTTGAAATGGCATTTGTTAAGATTCAGCAATCTGTGATAGGAAGCCTTGTTGTTCCTGGAGTTAGAGTGAGAAGGGTGTGGCTAGACTGAAAGATCCCCACTTTGCTGATCACATTCCTCCCATCCCCAAAAAAGACTTTCCCAGTCTGTATAGGAAGATGTATGCAGAAGTAGAATTGTATGTACTACCCCAAGGGTGCTTCTTACCAGGGCTGTGTGTGCTCACTTGTTTTAAATTGTAATAAACGTAATAGACTTATTGGGAGCAAACATGAGTGTCAAAATAAACTGACTGGTGTCTATCATTTTATAAATTTTGTTCTGATTAACAGTTAGTATAATTGTGATGTATTTAGTTAGAGCTATTGTTTTTGTAGGTATAGTTTTGTATCTACTTCCAATTGGTTAGTGCATTCTTTTTTGTTAAAAACAATTGATGGCAGTGTGCATGGACTGGTGCTTAACTGGCAGTGTGCATGGACCTGCGCTTGACTGGCAGTGTGTGTCGACTAGCTTTTGGCTGACGGTGTGTGTGTACTGATGCTTGGCTGGTGGTGTGTGTGAGTTCCTATTTGGCTGGCAGTGTGTGAGTAATGACTTGCTACTGGTCACGACACACATAGCTAGAGTAATGCCAGTTAACACATGCCCTCAGCCGCCCTCCAATGTGACTGCTGTGTCACTCATATGTGGGTATGAAATTGATGGGCCCTTGAATGGTCCTGTGTTTTGATGTGAGTGTTGCAATGTGCTGGACCCACAGATGGCAGTGTGAATGGTGTTCTGTGTGTCACATGAAATGTGTGTGAATGGCCTGTAAATTGGTTGGTGCCTTGTCCCGGCCTTACAGCTCACAAGCTGTGAGTCATTGATTCAATGTTTTGACCTTTCAATTATTAACCGTGTCTTTCACTTTTGTGAAATATCTTGTTAGTAAAATATATATTTAGAACTTTTCACTCACCCTCATGCCAAATCCAACCTGAATATGAGTGTACTTGAGGAATGGATGGTTGTGCAGAAACATTTGTCTAGGGAAAATATACTTACTCTAAATATTTGTGTAGACTAGACTCCCAGGGTGGTATGCCTCTCATGGATCCTTACATGTGTTCATACCCACAATGCACTGCAAACCTCAAAATGTGGTTGAAATCACACATTTTCCTTGCATTTCGCTGCCATATATTTCCAGAATCTGGAAGAAACAAGAAATGTCCTACCTCCCAGTGTTCCCCCAGCTCCCCTTATAAAAAATGCTACATCACTTGTGTGGGTTGGTCAAGTGCCCTGCCAGGCAAGGGCCAAAAATATTTTGTGGATGCATCAACATTATCTATCACAAAAAGACCTGGTTTTGCACTGGGGGAACCTGCTTTTTTGATCCTGGGCTCGTTAGCCATCTAGGGAAACCTACCAAACCCAGATATTTCTGATAACTAGACACCTGGGGGAGTCCAAAGAGTTGTGGCTTAAGTGGATCCCTAAACATTTCCTTACCCAGAATCCCTTGCAAACCTCAAAGTTATTGTAGGAGAGTAGGGTCTGCTATCCTATGGTCACCCCAAATTTTTGCTTTTTGCTTCACTGGTTTATGACTTAATGTGGCTGTGGGCTTGCTAATCAGACCCACAGCCTGCTGTTTTCTCTCTAGAAATAATAATGCCAATGAACTCTAGGTGCATTATGAATTGGATACTGGTTCACCTTATAGCCCCCTGTAACAGTCTACCATAGGTACCCAGGGCATAGGTGCATCCAAGGCCTACCAGGGGCTGCAGCATGTATTGTGCGACCCCTGGCCTGGCCTCCATATTTGACACAACTGGCTGATCACTCAGCTGGGGTAAGTTGGTGTAATCACCTCTTGCTTAGATATAGTATCCCTATATCTAACCTTAACTGGACACATGTTAACCTATAAGCCATTCCTATGGAAGGCCCCTGAAATCCTGGGGGATGAGTGCGTGGTTTCTTGTGAGATGGTGCTCTAGCATGAGCTGAGCCTGTCTGCAGCTGTCGGGAACAACTCCCTTAGCTGTTCCGGGATATTGCCATATCATATACTTTTAAGTGCATTATAATCCTCGCGGTTATATGCTAACTTTGGTTTGGCTTTATCAAAACATGTTGAGTAAGGTGTCATACGATTTGGAATACTATCCCCTCGACAGTTCTGTCGACGGGGATAGCATTCCACCCTTCTAGAGGGACACGACATGTACATAGCCTTAACCCTGGTTAAAGTTAACGAGAGCCTCAGCATCACAAAATGGATGCTGCCACCACAGACACAAGTCTGACCTGCTGCTGCTGGGAGTCCTTCCAGCGAGGGAGGCTTGGACAAATTGTTTCCTGCCTTGGGAGGTGCGAGCACTACCCCAGACAGGATTTTGTGTATTGGGTAGGACAGGACTGAATAGAATCAGACATGCCCGGGGCACACAAGGTGTCCCCGTGCATAAGCCAGTCCAAACCGGTCCTGGGATTTTCCAGACCCAGGCCTGGTGAGGAGCTGGACAAAGGAAAACGGGTGTAACTGCCCCCCTTCCTGGTCCCACCCAGAGGAGGGACCTAGCAGGTGATCCACTCCTCAGATTGGGAATAAGAGTGGGAGCAGTGCCATAGCACCTCAGATCATCCTGAATCAACTTGAAACTAAGAAGATGACTGGACTTCGACATTCTGCTGCACAGAAGACTGAAGAGCATCTCCCTTGTGGCCTAGGAGTGGCCACCCTGTGAACACAGGCACTATCCAGCAACTCGACGTCTGCTTTGCAGCCGCCTCCCGCCGGAGCCCGAGCCCAGAGCCTGACAAGACCCAGACTCCCAGACTTCTCACAGCCTGATCCACAGTCCCTGCAAAGAAGGGGCCCGTGGAGGCACCGAGAGACGTAGGACCAGACCTCTTGAAAGACCCCCTCGACGCTGACTGCGCAGCACCCGAGGCACCCTCGACGCTGTGCTTTGGGGTTTGAGAAGCCCCACAACCGAGCAGCCCTTGCACCGAAGATCAGCCCCCAGCATCTCCACGATCTGCTTGGTGCCCTTTTGCATTGTGCCACTCGACGCGCCATCCCGGTCACTTGCCACGTGGTCAGCGGCCATCTTGGCGACGAAACTTACAATCTTCACTGCGAGTCTGGTTGCTCCAGACTTTCCCTCGCTCCTGTGAAAAGAAGCACCCGCTCTGACCTTGTTGGTCCGAGTGGTAAGCCTTTTTTGATTTCTGCGTGGCTTGCAGTAGCCATGGCCTGTTTGCTCTGATCAAGTTGCCGACACCGCCATCAGCTAGAGCCTTTGTGGGACAGCTCGTGACCGACGCCTGGACGTCCTCGACCTCTTCGTGTCCACGTGGCTGCAGAGAGAAGCTACACCTCATCGCCTGTTTGCACCCAACATCGCCTGGTTCCAATCTGGTTCCACGGTAGTCACTGGCTAGTGACTTTGAACATTGTCCCCTCTGCTTTCAGGTCTTCACCACTTCAGATCCACCCTTGGATCCACCGGAACTCTTCACATCGAGCCGCCTGCAGCATCTTCAGCTCCAAGCACCATCGACCTGCGTGACAAAACCCGACACTACTTCGCACCTGTGCACCCGCTTCCTGTGGGTGAGGTAACTCAGCAACGCTGGTGTTCCTACACTGGTACACACCTCTAGTGTCTGTGTCTAAAGTTTCACTCCTCTAGGTCACTTGGAAGGTTGCTAAAACACTAACTTTGTAACTTTTACGCACCATAGACAATGCATTGGTGAATGCGTGCACTTTAAACACTGCACCCGAGTCCCGCGAGCCTTTCCCGACTTAGTCACTGCTAGTCCCGATCCGGTCCAGGGATTCCCAAGGCCCTAGGCCTATTTCCTTTTTGATTGGTATATCTTATACCACTTTCTTAGTATATGGTTTAGGTGGCCCCTAGGGCTCATCCATATTGTGCAACTTTTGTGTATTTCAACTGTGTTTTGTTTTAACGCTTGTGCTTCTGTGCTCATAAAGAGTATAGGGGATATTTGTAGTTAATAAATATATATATATATATATTTTCAATATATATCTGTGTGGTGCCCTTTCATTTGGTATTCAAGGGGGTTGTATATGGTAAAACAGCTTGTTTCACATGCCTTTCAGAGTTTAGCCTAAGACTGCTTTGCCCACGCTACCACTAGGATAGCTGGTCTATAAGGTTGACTTGCAACCAATCATCAAAAGGGTTACTTGGCATGGTACAAGGTGATCACTACAACTAGTGAGCATCATATACCAGGCCAACTTCTCACAGTTATCCTAAAAATCTAATTGTTAAATCACCAGGCCAGCACCATTTTCCTACTACTCAGTGTTCCTCAAGGTCTCCCCAAAAAAATTCAACCTCACTTGGTGGTTGAGCCAAATGTTTGCGACAGGGAAGGGACCAAAATGATCTATCACAAACCAAACTGGTGTTGCATGGGGGCACCTGCATTTTTGGTCCTGGCATCAGCAGCAATCTAAGAAAACCTACCAAACCTAGACATTCCTGAAAACTAGACACCCAGGAGAGTTGAGGGATGTGTGGCTTTCGTGGATCCCCCAATTATTTCTTTACCAGAATGACTCGCAAAACTCTAATTTAGCTTAAAAAGTCACAAATTCCTCACAGCTTTGTGAGGGAAAGTTGTGGGATCACTGGGCCAGCAAAAATTATTACCATCCAGCATTCCTCTCTGTCTCCTAATTAAAAATTACGAATTGGTTTTCACTGCATTTGTGCCTTCCAAACTAAAGCCAGTGTGTAATAAGAAGTCTTTATGAGAAAAGCCCTCTAATTCTCATGCTATTTTGGGTACCCAGAAAATCAGAGAGGTTTAAATAACCACTGCTTCTAAACTCCACATCTTGTGTCCATTTAAAAAATTGACAGGTTTCCGCGATATCTATCTTCACTGTTTATATTTTATCAAATTAATTGCTGTATACATGGTCCACAATAAAAAACATTGCAAGGTGCAGCTCAGTTAATAGCTCTGGGTTCCTCAGGTTCTTGGTGAACTTACAAGCACTATGTATCCCCTCGACCATGAGAGTCAAGTGGACTTAACAGTACATTGCTTTTGAAAATCTGCCATAATTAGAAAAAGTTACATATGAAAATGTAGACACAAATGGCATTTATTCAACTCCATTTCAATAGGTTTTTAATTCATTCTATAGGAAAACCACGAAAATGACCCTCTTGCTGAATTCAGAATGTTGTCTACTTTTTCCAGATGTATAGATTCCTGGGATCCACAATTCACACCAATTTTTACCAATAACTGGAAGGAGAATGAAAGGATAAAAATATGAAAAATCGACCATTTCCCAGTAAAATGCCAAAACTATGTTGAAAAATGTTATTTCCTAATTCAAACATGCCTGTTTTTGAAGACTGGGTGGATTGTGATTTTAGCACCACAAGCCCTTTTGTTGATGGCATTTGCATTAAGAAACACACACTTTCTGCTGCAGGACTTTTTTCCCACTTTTCCCCAAAAACCCAAACTTTAGCTATATTTTAACTAATGTCTCAGTCCCCTTCCGGGGAATCCACAAACCCAGGGTACCTCTAGAATCCCCATAAAAATGGGAAAAAATAATATGGTATACTAATTTTGTAAAAAACTTTTTGCGCGACAACAATATTGGGCGTCATAAAAATATTGCTTTTTTAAATTTGTTAAACATATATGCACTTTTAACAGACTTGATTGTATAGAGTTTCTTCCAGGTTTATACCTCAATGATAACTGTGTATCATATTAAATATTTTTGATTTTGATGTATATATTTATATTTTGTAAGCTTTGTGACCACTCTCACAGGCATCTTTCTGAATAAGTAGGTGCCATTTAAACCATTTCAAGGCTTTTACTCCTCTACCAAAAGGGTGAACACAGATCTGAGTAATATTTCATGATCTTCAATAGGCTGCTGACAAATCCAACAAGATTTGAAAACTTCATTATTATCCAGTATCTTTACAGAATCATCAATAATTTGGAGCAAGCAGTTTTGGTGCTATGACCTGCTATGAAGCCTGAGTGGAGATTTGTGAGAAGACGCTTTAGTTATTTACTTTGCTATGCATTTTCCAGAATTTCTGCAGGAATATCTATGAAGGTTCCATAACTGTCATTGCTGTAGATCTCAGCATTGGAGTTTTTGAAACTAAGGGGGTCATTAGGATGGCGGGTGGAAAATCACCCCGACCGCCATGGAGGCGGGAAACAACCGCCCGCCAAGACTGCGGATAAACCGGCGGCTGAATTAGGATCAACTGCCACAAAAGACCAACCGCAGCGGTAGCAGGCCTACCAAAACCGCCCGACGCGGGCAGTGATGGCAAAAAACCGACAGCGGGGGTTGGAAAAGCAGCGGAAAACACCGCACAGGAAATTAGGATATCCCCGAGGGTCCAGCGGTCGGAACCGCTGTTTCCGAATGCCGTGGTCGCACACAGGTGTGAATGGGAGAGATAGTGGAAGAGCTGCAGAATAGCCACCGCAGCGGAAGGTACATGAAAAAAATGGCGGACGATGCAAAAACACCTCAGTGATGCCAAACATTGCTCAAACTAAAGTAGCTATGCCCCCCAAACACATAAAAACATACAAATTAAATAAATAAATACAAAACCAAAAATAAAAGCACAGGACAACTCCCACAACACACCTTACAGCCAGATTCCACTTTGACACACCCACATAGCTGAGTATAAACCCAACCCCTTCACTGACCACAATCCTTTGCAACACTCCAGAAGAGAAAGCCCTACACCACATCTGACAGGAGAGGCAAAAGAGCACAGCACACACACAACCACCACCACCATCACACCAGCACCAACAATCCCCCAGCACACAAAGCACCTCACACATCAACACCACACCCGCCACCCACACACCTGCACCTACAAACACTTCAACCACCACACACCATGACCTCACAGAAGATGCCCAAATTTACAGAGGGTGAGTTGACAGTCATGGTCAACGAGATTGTCAGAGTAGAGCCACAACTGTTTGGTAGCCTTGTCCAACAGACACCGTTGGTCACAAGGACACAAATGTGGGAAAGGATAGTACAAAGGGTCAATGCAGTAGGGACCACCCCAAGATCCAAGAAGGAGATCATGAAGCGGTGGCATGATCTCAAGAGGGTTGTCAAGGAGAAGAGGGGCAAGAACTGGGAGCTGGCGAACGTGACTGGCAGTGGCCCTCCATCCCACCAAAAACATTCACACCATGGGAGGAGAAGGAGCTTGCCATACTGCACCCTGAGAGTCTCACAGGAGTACCCGGAGGAACGGAGGTTGGTAAGTACAAACAAAAGCCAAACATCTCACTGATAAGTACTTCCTTTCACAACCCAAACACCATTGCACTGTTCACCCTCACCCAACAGGTAGCCAGCCATCTTCACTGTGAGGCCTGTTTGGGGGAGGGAGGCCTGCACTACCACTCCCAGCATGCCCCTAATTCACACTCCAGCAGCATGGAGGCCTCACCCACCCAGGAGCATGTGTCAGCCATTGCAGTGTTCTCCCTCAACTAACAGGTAGGTAGCCATCTCTTATTGGAGGCCTGTTTGGGGTGGGAGGCCTGTATCACTACTCCCAGCATGCCCCCTGGCCCACAATCCAGCAGCATGGAGCACTCCCTCCCACCCATGAGCATGTGTCAGCCATTGCACTTTTCTGCCTCACCTAACAGGTAGGTATCCATCTTGTATTGGAGGACTGTTTGGGGGTAGGAGGCCTGTATCACTACTTCCAGCATGACCCCTGGCCCACACCCCAGCTGTATGGAACACTCCCTTCCACCCAGGAGCATGTGTCAGCCATTGCAATGTTCTCCCTCACCTAACAGGTAGGTAGCCATCTTGCTTGTGATGTTTGTCCAACTTGTTTGGGAGGCCTGTTTGGGGGTAGGAGGCCTGTATCACTACTCCCAGCATGCCCCATGGCCCACACTCCAGCAGCATGTAGGCCTCACCCACCCAGGAGCGTGTGTCAGCCATTGCACTGTCCACCCTCACCTAACAGGTAGGTAGCCATCTTCACTGTGAGGTCTGTTTGGGGAGGGATTTTGTCCCACAACTCCCACCATGCCCCCTGGCCCACACCCCAGCCGCATGGAGCACTCCCTCTAACCCAGGAGCATGTGTCAGCCATTGCAATTTTCTCCCTCACCTAACAGGTAGGTAGCCATCTTGCTTGTGATGTTTATCCAACTTGATTGGGAGGCCTGTTTGGGGGTGGGAGGCCTGTATCACTACTCCCAGCATGCCCGCTGACCCACACTCCAGCAGCATGGAGGCCTCACCCACCCAGGCCCAAAAAGGATAAAAAAGAAGGAATTTAGTTTGGAAGAAAGTTATACCAATATGAATTATGTGTCAGACATTGCACTGTTTTCACTCACCTAACAGGTAGGTGTTTTGGACCCACCCAGGACCAAAAAGGATAAAAAAGAAGGAATTCAGTTTGGAAGAAATGTATACCAATAAGAATTATGTGTCAGACATTGCACTGTTCTCCCTCACCTAACAGGTAGGTAGCCATCTTGTATTAGAGGCCTGTTTGGGGGGCCTCTATCACTACTCCCAGCATACCCCCTGGCCCACACTACAGCAGCATGGAGGCCTCACCCACCCGGGAGCATGTGCCATCTTCACTGCAATGTCTGTTTGGGGAGGGAGGTTTGTCCCACAACTCCCACCATGCCCCCTGGCCCACAACCCAGCCGCATGGAGCACTCCCTCCCACCCAGGAGCATGTGTCAGCCATTGCACTGTTCTCCCTCACCTAATAGGTAGGTAGCCGTCTTGTATTGGAGGACTGTTTGGGGGTGGGAGGCCTGTATCACTACTCCCAGCATGCCCCCTGGCCCACACTCCAGCAGCATGGAGGCCTCGCCCACCCAGGAGCATGTGTCAGCCATTGCACTGCCCACCCTCACCTAACAGATATGTAGCCATCTTCACTCTTCCTGATGGGTGTGTGTGAGACCTGCATCCCTACACACAGCAACAATTGCATGCAATGCATTGACATCTGACATGTATGAGTACATGATGTTCCTCTGCACCATGAAATTACACAGTGTTACAATGAATAATACTAGTTGTGACTTCACAATTGTGTAGTGTACAGACAGTTGATGACACGCAGATGACACAATACTTGCACAGTGCCCAACACTGACCATTACCTATCTAATCCACAGGTGATGAAGAACTCACTGCTGAGGACCATAACAATGAACAGCAGAGACAGTCTCCATCCCCGGTACATGGACTCTCGGATGTTGACTCCAAGGACAGTTTGGACGATGAGCTTCATGCTGGCCCATCTGGTGTGCCACAGACCCAGAGGTCCCAAGACCCCATCTTTCCCACCCCCATGTCTGCTGCAACAACAACAGCACAGCAGACCCCTGCAGTCATGGCCTCTACCTCCACCGCTGCCATCACCGCCACCACCACCACCAGTACCACCAGTACCACCTGCAGCACCCTCCCTGTCCCAGGGGATGACCAGGCCACACCAACAACTGTGGAGGGCAGGGAGAGTGTGCGTGGACCCAGAGTGGTGAGGCAACAGGTCTGTGGCAGCAGGGGAGGTGGGAGTGCCAGGGTCACCACCAGACCTCAGGAGGAGTGGACACCATCCCTGGATCACTTCACCAGAGTTGTGGAGGCATACCAACAGGTCCAGGGACAAAGTGGCCGGTCTAATGAACTATTACGGGAGCTCATCCTGCTGATGAGGTCCATCGACAACCGCCTTGGACAGACGGTGGACCTCATGGGCCAGCTAGTGGCATTACTGAGGGACAGGCCAGCATCCCAAATAACACCTCTGCCCCCCTCTGTTGTGCCACAGGATGACAGAGCTCCTATTCCCCCATGCGGCCACAGAGAGGGGTGAGTCCTCAGACGCCACTGGCCAAGCAGCCGCCCCCTCAAGAGATCAAGTGGGCGTCCAAAGAAGGGCCTGGGAGTCTCTGGAGGCAAAGCACCAGCCACACGCCAGTCACGGAGCCAGCCCCGATGGCAACCCTCTTCCCCACTGCATTGACTCTTTGAACTGTCCTTTCCCGCACTGCCTGGTGAATGGCACATGTCTGTTGGACTGGGTCACCACATCCATGTGGTCCCTACTCTTGCATCTCATCTACTATGACTGTCAACTCACTGCTCCATCACCACCAACATGTGAAAATGCACGCACCCCTCACATGTCAACTCTGTAAATAAAACTCCTTATAATTTGTACAGTCTTGTGTGCTATTTTGATGGTGTCCAAAATGTCCAGTTGCTTCACAGTGAATAGTAGATAAGGCCCATCTGTGTCTGGTATAATTGCACACTTTCACACTTCTGTCAATGCATATTGTGTTGATGCATCCTGCATTTGTGAGATGGTCATGGACCCTCAATGCCCCAATGTGTGCATGCAATCACATCTGTTTGGGCCATGCAGAGTGCCCTTGTGAGGGGTGCCCCAGTTTTAGAGGGAGGGAGGTTACAATTTTCCTGAGTCTGTGTCTTGCTACTGTACTGATAGATGTTGGTACCTGACACTGGTCATTTATCCTTCTTTTCTCTCAAACCTGCAGCTCAAAGTACACCAGCGTAAGGCCGTGTGGAGGGCCATTGCAGCAAAGGTGCGAGCCCTGGGGGTATCGAACAGACGACGCAGCCACTGTCACAAGAGGTGGGACAACATCAGCCGGCTGGCAAAGCAAGTGCCAGAGATGACCTTGGGGATGCTACCACGCACCGGGCGTTTGGCATGACTCCACTGATGGGCCACATCCTGGCAGTGACTTATCCAAACATGGATGCACGTCTGAAGGAGCTTCGCCAGCAAGGCAGGGGTGGTGAGTATCTGGGGAGGGTACCTTTTGGTGGGAGTGGATGCATGTGCACAGGGCCTGTGGCAGTGGTGACCCATGTGATATACGTTTGTTGCTGTGCTGTGTAATGTGAGCGGCTGCTATGATGTGTGCTTGTGTGAGGCATTGGGCCACTCTGGCCTTACTAAGCTGATCCTCCCTGCTGTACTTTCGCATTGCCAGATGTGTTAGGCTCCACATGGGATAGTGTGGGGAATCTAATATGGGGTGAAGAGCAGTGTCCACTTTTTGAGTTTGACTTTATACATGCCAACTTTGCATGCACCATCATCGTTGAGGCCCACACCTCGGAAAACAATGTGCCTCTGATTACCACATGGTGCTTTCTATGGCCTACTTGGCATTGTGGACTGTAATGTCACAGGTGGATTCAGGACATAGCACCTTACTAGTTTTACTTGATCTTACCACAGTGTTCGATACACTGTCCCCTTTAAGACTTGTGGAACGTCTCAGGGAGATGGGGGTTAGGCCTTGGATCTCCTCGCCTCTTTTCTTAGGGATTGATCTCAAACGGTAAAACTGGGAAGCTTCTACTCGGATTCAGTCGCCCCTTGTTGGCGGAGTGCCTCAGGGCTCTTCCTTGAGCCCTACATTATTTAAAATCTATGTGGCCCTGCTTGCAAGGGTAGTGAAATCGTTTGGGTTGGAGGTGTTGTCTTATGCGGACGGCACTCAATTTATGGTGTCCATCACTCACAATGTCAGTGACTCAGCTCAAAATTTTAAAAATTGCATGCAAGCAGTCTCGTCATGGATGGTACAAAACTATCTAAAATTGAATGGCGAGAAGACAGAGGCTCTGATCTTTGGTGATAAGATGGACACTTGATCAGGGGAGTGGTGGCCCGACTCCCTGGGTACATGTCCTACTCCCGTCCCTCATGGTAAAAACCTGGGAGTGGTGGACGACAACTCCCATTATTTGAACCTGCGGGTCTCCAGGACAGTGACTGTGTGCATTGGGCTAATCAGGCTCATTAGGAAAATCTCACGGTTCCTCTCTTTTGCAGCTCGAAAACAAGTCTCAGTTGCATTAATACTGTCCAAATTGGATTATTGCAATGCCCTGCATTTGGGGATTAACAAAGGACAGTTGCGGTGCCTGCAGCTGGTGCAAAATGCAGCTGCAAGGCCCTAACTTTAGGACTCCTAAACTGAGAAAAATCCTAATTTTAAGACTTTCGGTATTCACAGAAGGCATTTAGGAGTCCTAAAGTTAGGACTACTAACTTCTGTGAATACAAAAAGTAGTAAGTTCATTTTGTGAATGCCAAAAGTAGTAAGTGCATTCTGTGAATACCAAAATAGTAGTAAGTTTAGGATTGAGTCTTAAGTTCATTCTGTGAATCGGGCCCATTATGCAGAGAAGAGCACCTTTACACAACGACAATTCCAAGGATAATTCCAAGGACAGCATACTACCACAAATGCCTCTTACAAAGAGAAACCTAACTAATTTAGTTCAACTCAATCAATGTGGTTTCATGTAAAACAAACACAAAGTACAGGTGTGTGTACCTGTGTTTTCATGAGTTAGCACATTAAAGCCAGACCTAAGGGCGACGCTGCTGGTTATATTAACATGTGAAGGGCACAATAACATCTGGAAACTCTTTTACATCTTGTCTGATGCAAAAATGTTGTACATATTAATAGACTTGTGCATGTGCTAGATTGCAGTAAAGTAGCAGAACACTGCTTTTCATTCCTGTTTTACATTTTGTAGCAAACGCCTTGAAGTTAGAATGGTCTGACAGGTTGATGTCTACTTTTTTGTACAGTGAGAACATTTTTTGTGCTCAATAATGTTGCCAATATGTGTCGCCAGATACAAACGAAACTCACCAAAAATAAGTGAGAGACCCAAATGGAAGCTTCACAATGGAGGTACCTGAGTAAAATTCTCGTTGAAATCGGATGTAAAAGAGCACAAGAACATGTTGATGCTTTTTCTCTATTTCGAGGCACTGGTCTTTCCTAACCCTTTCCTCAGGGCTTGCTTTATCTCCTGGTTTCTAAAGCTGTAAATTAGTGGGTTAAGCATAGGAATTATTACCATATAGAAGATGGATGCCACATTGTCATTTGCCATTGAGTGGCTTGCAGTGGGCTTGGCGTACATATAAACAAGTGTGCCATAAAATAACGTGACACAGACAAAATGAGAGGAACAAGGGGAGACAGTCTTCTTCCTCCCCTCTGAGGAACTTATCCCTAGAATGGCAGACACTATATAGACGTATGATATAAGTACGATGATTAGAGATGTCAATATGACTCCACCTGCCATTGAAATTAGCACCACTTCATTGATGGTTGTATCGGAGCAGGCGAGCTTCAAGAGCGCAGGGACATCACAGAAGAAATGACTGATCTTATTGTCCTTGCAAAAGGGCAGCGTAAAGGTAAAAATAGCATGTGTTAGTGAATTGATGATCGCAATTACACCTATGCTAACAAGAAGATAGAGGCAGGTTCTATTGTTCATTATGACAGGATAGAGCAAGGGATTACAGATAGCTGTGTACCGATCATAGGCCATCAATGCTATCACACAAACATCTGCAGTTCCAACTACATATGATAAAAACATCTGTATTGCACACCCTGTAAAAGAAATTTTCTTCCCCATCCATAGGAAGTTGACCAACATGTTGGGGACAGCGACAGAGGAAAAAGAGATGTCTACGAAGGCCAAACTGCAGAGCAAGAAGTACATGGGGCTGTGAAGGTTATGGTTCATTGTGATCAATGCCATGATTCCAACATTACAAAGAAGGGTAATGCTATAGATAAGGAGGAAGAAATAGAACAGAGGAACTTGTAGTGCCGGGTCTTCTGTGAGTCCTAAAAGAATGAACTCCATCACACGGGTGTTGTTGACTGTTGGCATGGTTGCCAACAATAGAGCCTAAAAGAAAATAAGAAGGTATATAGAGATGTGAAATTCTAGAAACACTGCTGAGCACCAATAGTCATGTTAGTTATTGATATAAATATTAAAGGTTGTAAGCAAAGCATGCTATGGTTGAGAGACTTTGTACCATGCCCATTACCCCAGGGGGTCTCTTTGTATTAGTTTTGCACCACTATGCTCAGGTATATGTGATGAAACAGCATGACAACAGCATCATTTTTACAAGTTTATGGATGCAAATAGTAAGAGCCTGATCTAGAGTTTGACGGGCAGGGTAAAGTCTGTCAGGGTGGCGTAAGATAATACGAATCACTGACAGATTATCGATTTCTAAAAAATCGACCTACTATAACATCGAGTCTCTAATATCGATAGCACTAATATCGACACCCTATACTTAACATGAAAACTACAATAATATCGAGCAAACTATATCGATGCACAACAATATCGTCTACATAAATATCGTTAGCATTATTTTCGAATACCATAATATCGACACTCAATACTACATATAACACACTACAATAATATCGAATGCAAAAATTTCGATAGCACTATTTTCGTCTATATCAAAATATCGATAGCTAAATTATACTCCATTTTTTATATATAACACCAATAAATCTATTCTCTAAATAATACACACATTTCTAATGACTTCACTAATGTATTTACAAATTATTAAGTAACATTTAGTGTACTAAATTGTGTTTTCGCAAACTGACGAAATTTGTATATAAACTCTTTGTAAACATACTTATTTAATACTTAGTACTCATTTTACATAAACTTTATTTATTACAAGAGTTTTTTTTACATAAATATATCATTTCAATTCCTCAACATAAACTATATAAGAAAATATATCTTAAATGTTTTACTTAAAAAAAATTCAAACTAACCAATAGTAACTCGTCTTTACACATCTGACCAATCAGATGGCAAACTTAATTACACATAGACTATATAAACCAATCACAAACAGCCATACAAGTTGCAGGAAATATTCTTCGTGACCACATACTGCCAATTTTGGGAGCACCATCTATATTCTTCTCTTCAAGAAAATTCGCCCTGAAACTACAAGTAAGTAATCATATAGCTCTGTTAATAAATTCTAATGTTTTTTGTCTATTAATTATAGACCAAGATTTGTAACCTAATTTGTTATTTCTTTACGTACTTTACCTTTAAACAGACTCTACAAACAAATCAAGTTATACTTCAACTTCAAGATACAGGACACTTTAAATTTAAAAAAGGTATCTACATATGTTTAACATTTACTTAACGTTCTTTGCCAATTATTGGCCTAATTTAAAACTCTATACTTTGTTTCTTAGCCTCTAAATCTAAATACATAGTGTGAAGCCAGAATTTTTTGAGGAAAAAACTTTACAATGCTGTGTAAAAAATGTTTTCTTCCTGTTCTTAAATATGTTTTTATGTGCTTATACTCATAATACATGTATCATCCTCGATTCTTTTTAGCAATTAAGTAACAATGCTTTATAACAAATGTGTATTATTTATATAACATATAAACGCATTAGTAATTTTCATCAACTTTCTCTCTAAACAGAACTGAAAGGTACAGAAAAGAGATAATTCACATCAAAGAACAAACATTCTGCTACTACTATAATTCTCTTGGTAAGATCATAAATAAAACATAACTAGTCTTTATAAACTCTATGGAATGTACTAGAAATAAAATGCCTCTTTTTATGCATCTGTTAGTATAATCTTCCTGTTCTTAAATATGTTTTTTGTGCTTTTACTCATAATACATGTATCACCCCCGGTTCTTTTTAGCAATTAAGTAACAATGCTTTATAACAAATGTGTATTATTTATATCACATATAAACGCATTAGTAATTTTCATCAACTTTCTCTCTAAACAGAACTCAAAGGTACAGAAAACAGATAATTCACATCAAAGAACAAACATTCTGCTACTACTATAATTCTCTTGGTAAGTTCATAAATAAAACATAACTACTCTTTATAAACTCTATAGAATGTACTAGAAATAAAAATGACTCTTTTTATGCATCTGATAGTATAATCTTGGAAATTTCTCTTTTTAAATTCAAATAAACAAAACTATTTTTAGAGACGTTATAACGTAAAACAAAAGTTACCAAAAAACAAATTGACACTTTTCCTATAACATACTTAATTATTTCTCAACAGACCGTGGCAATAGAAGAACAACATCTAACTGAACAAGCATCTACTTTCGATAAATAGAACATTACTGGTGGTAAGTACATTACTAGAAGAATACTAGCTTTATTTAAAATCTTTTATACATTTCAGATTGTATTAATATTTGTATATTAACTTTTCTAGATACCAGAAGTCAAGAATGACTGATGATGCAAGATTTATTACATCTCAGAAAGGCAAATTTTTGTTATGCTATATGGGCTACATTTATACTCAGGAGAAACAAAAAGACCTTAAAGTGAATTGGAAGTGTACAAAATATTACTCCAATAAATGCTATGGCCGTGCTACAACAAGGGAAACTAGTGTTATAAATACCACTGAACATAATCACCCACCAAACATGTCGGAAATAGAAGTGAGATCCACTCTTGAAAATATCAAGGAATTAAGTACCAGATCAGAACTACCTACCAACGTAATTCTGAAAGAATTACTACCTAAAGTTCCCAAAGAAGCAAGAGGTCAGCTACCATCTATTGCTACCATTAAAAGAACAATAGCAAGAACAAAAAAAGCAAGTAGACCCAATATACCAACTCCTAAAACTTTTGAAGAAGTCATAATTCCGCCAGAGCTTGTAATTACTCATAATGACGAGCCATTTATATTTTATGATAATCATAGCAAGGACAAAAGAATAATCATGTTTGCAACTAATAACAATATAAAAAAATTAACTGAAAGTACTACTTGGATGATGGATGGTACTTTTTCTATATGCCCAAAACCTTTCTACCAGTTATACACAATTCATGGGCAATATCATAATACCTGTATCCCCTTCATATATTGTTTATTACCAAACAAACAAGCCACAACTTACTCAGAAATCTTACAAAAAATAAAGGAACAAAGTTCTGACTACTTCCCAATGAAAATCATCATAGACTTCGAGCAAGCTATGATTAATTCTATTTTGAAAACTTACCCACACACATCCATTCAAGGATGTTATTTTCATTTCAATCAATGTCTCTGGAGACATTTACAAAAATCTGCCCTTAGTGTTGAGTATGCAACAAATATAACTTTTGCATGCCAAATCAAACATCTCATTGCTCTGGCATATGTACCAGTAACTGATGTGGCCGAACATTACAATTTGTTAATTGAAAGTCCTTTCTACACCCAAAATGAGCAAAGACTCACCCCACTTTTAGATTACTTTGAGGACAACTGGGTAGGAAGACTACATAGGTCAGGCCACAGACGCCAGCCAAAATTTGCAATTCCCTGGTGGAATGTCTATCTACCAACACTCAACCAAGAGACAAAAACGAACAATGCTGTTGAAGGTTGGCACAATGCCTTCCTCTCTTTTACTGGACGTACAACACCCACATTACACAAGCTAGTCACAGCTATACAAAAAGAGCAAAGCTTTCAGGAACTACGTATGCAGCAATCAGTCATACAACTGAAACCAAAACTCTCTAGACAAACTGCTCAAATGTATTTATATCTTCAACAGCAAGTCCAACTATATCCTACAACAAGAGGACTGGAATATTTAAAAATGATAGCCAAAACATTGAACTAATTGCAATAACTAAATTAATTGATAGAGATCACACAATATCCTTAATCTAAAAAAACACATATTTTAATATAATAAAAAAATATTTATTTAGTCTAATTTATTTTTTAACACTATTCTAAAAAGACTAAATAAATATATTATTATATCACAATATTTGTTTTTAAAAACTGCTTCCATCCAAATAAAATAACATAAATTTATAACTTACCTTTAAATAGAACATCATAAAGATAATCCTTTACCGACAATACAATGTGTAAATATCAAAGACTTAATCCAACAAATCATTAATTATGTTTTCTTTAACTCTGCAAAAACTATCCATCATCCAAATTAAACGACTAGTCAAGTCAAGTCAAAGATTTATTGCATAATTAATTAAAATTATTACAAATGCACATGATAAAATAACAGAGCAGATTGCTAACGTTTCTTAAATTACTACTTCTTCAGATTAAAATAACCTTAAAAGTGATGCGAGTTTGAAAACAATAGGAGGGGCTTCCTCTGACATTAATCAGTCTATCTCCGGGTCTCTTTTTCTTTACCCAGTATGAGACCCTGGAGTTAGGGTTTCCCTGATAGGCTTTTGTCACGGTGTTCCCCCTGCTCACATTCTCTTAAGCGTTTACTAGCCTCTGCCATAAATTTAACTCCCCGGCAAATCAAAATTGAGGAGGAACCTCCCAACCAGCTTGTAACTGCCTGTCTGCATGAGCAAATGTTCATCTCTTTAAAAATGGATTTCAAATATTGTCGTCTCTGTCCTATCAGTGCCGGACATACACAAAAAAGATGGGCTAAAGTTTCGTATTTATACCCACAGAGTCGACATCGCTCCGACTGATAGGAATGTTTCCAAGAGGGTAATAAATCTTTTGAGACATGCATGCCCATCCTATGGTTTGTGAAAGCTTTTTTTAAATGGCCGTTGAAGTGGGATGTAAGATATGCATGAGGTTTTAGTATTGTAAAAGAGTTAATAATGGTCCAGCCATGACGACGATTTACGAGGGAATATTTATCCTCCAAAAAGGATTTCTTTTTCGCTGCCCCGTTGGCTAGTCTGCTTAGGGTTGATTTGTCTGTCCCAGCTTTCCAGGCTGGTTCCAGGTTCAGCTTTTCAACGCACAGTTTCAGGTACTTCCCCCAAGTATTTCCAGAGTCGGTCTCCGCCCGTTGTTTGATTTCTTCCCAGCTCATCCAGTCCATTGTATCTGGGTCTGCAGATCGAAGTTTGTTACAGAATTTTACAAAGCCGCTCATGCTCCGGAAATACTGATTTTGCAAACCAAATTCCAGCCTGACTTGAGAAACCGAGGCGGATTTTGGGAGATTGAAAACCGCTTTATAGATTTTAATCTGTAGGTCTTTCAGAAAATCGGCCTCCTTACCACACCAGGTAACTAGACCATAGGATAAGCTGGGCAAAATTTGAGCTGTCATGACTTTTAATAGGTGCTTGTGGTTTGGGCAGTCCATATTTCCTTTTAAAGATCGATAGGCAAAGATCAAAGATTGGGCTTTTGCTTGAAGTACTGCTTTGTGCTCCTTGTGATTTCCACCTTTTGATATTATTATTCCCAGGTATTTGTATGAATTTTGTTCTTCCACTATGTCCCCCTTCGCCGTCCATTTGTACTTAAGTTTTTGCGGATCTACTAGGCGTACCACTTTTGTTTTGTCTTTATTTAATTCCAGCCGTTCCCGATCCAAGTAAGATGACAATTTATTAATGGCTCGTTGTAGACCGATAGGTGTTTTACTCAACAGAACTATATCATCTGCATATTGCAAAAAATATATTGGATTGTTAGCCAATAATGGGGGGTGATTTTCAGCCGATTCCAACACACTCGAGAGGTCAGAGAGAAAAAGGTTAAACAGGGTGGGGGCTAGTACACATCCTTGTTTTAAACCTTGATGCGTAGGAATGCTCATGGTTGTACTGCCCCCATTGCCCAGTTTCACTCTTGCCCAGGTGTTCCGGTATAAGGCTATTATCGCTTGCAAGAGTTGATTTGGGAGGCCCCAGCATTTTAATTTGTCCCACAAGCGCTCTCTGTTCACCCTGTCAAACGCAGACTTGATGTCAATAAAGCAGGCATACAGCCGGGTTCCCTTGGCTACTGCATTGTCCATTAGGAGTGACAGGCAAGTTAAGTTTGTTATTGTCCCCATTCCTTGCCTGAAGCCAGTTTGGTATTTGGGAATTTTCTTGGTTACTCCTGCCCAGGCCTGTAGCTCAAGTAGTAAGCAGGAGGCGTAGAGCTTAGCCTCCACATCAATTAAAGATATCAGTCTATAATTTGTTGGTTTACGATGATCTCCATGCTTGAATATCGGGTGAATAATATTTCCTTTCCAGGACGTGGGAACGTCTGCTTGTTTGTATATGTGGTTAAATAAACGAGTTAAAGTCTCTAGCCACATATCTGGATCCTGTTTAAAAATAGCATTTGGCAGCCCGTTCGGGCCTGCAGCTCCTTCTGACTTCAATTTTGATATGATCGATTTTAATTCTTTTTTGTTGATTAAATCGGCCAGCTCAATTTCCCCCTTTGAGACTTCCTTGGACTCCGGTCTTTCCTTATAATTAGTTCCATTTTGTTTATCCTCGACTTCCTGTATGGCCCGTAAACTTTTCTCAGGGACTTGCTCTGTTTCTTTGTATAAAGATTGCACATGGCGGACCCAAATGTCCGCTCCGACTCCTGCTTCCTGATGGAGATTAGTTCTTTGATTTAGATCATTTATGATTCCCCAGAAGTCACGACTATTAGGATGTTTTCCCGCAATTAGGAGTTTGTTCCAAATGTTTTCTTTGTACTCGGCCTTCCATCCGCTGAGCTTATTGTTTTGTGTATTGGACCTGCATTTATTGACTTTATTAGATCTGTGTGTGCCGTCCTTTGTTGAAGTGAGCATTTGCGTTCCTTTTCGAGTACTGTAACTTGCAAGGGGGTTATTACAATTTTGGGACCTGGATCTGCTGATTCCCCAGATGCTTCGTATGGATTTCCTTCGACTGTTGGACTTGTAGCCTGCTCTTTTCTGACTGTCGTGCCCTGATGAGGGCTCATCTTAGGTGTACAATTCTTATCCTTACTTTTATTTGACGGAACTGGTGCAAGATCAACTTGATTGCCACCACCAAATCCCGCCGGTTGTAAGGGTTTTGATTTTACTTGCCACTGCTCCTGCCCTTCCTGTTGCTGGTCCAAACTTATTTCTCTGTGAGAGTTGAGACCTGTGTTAGGCGCTGAGCCCGTCTTTCCTGTTGACTGGGTGGGAAGATTTTTAATTCCTTGGATGGTGCCACCATTCCTTGGTGAATTTGGTGTGATTGATTTGTCAACTGAATTGGAATAACTCTTCTCTCCCTCTAATAAGTCAATTGGAGGTTTTGATTTGTTAACCTGGAGACTTTCAGTTTTGAATATGGGAAAGAGGTTACCCAGGTCTGTATTCGGTTGCCTTTTATACTTAAGCCTGGCCTTTCTTGCTTTTTTCCTTTGCCTCCTTGTGGGCTTGTCCTCAATAAAGGAATTTTGGGAGGGCAGGGTGTCATGAATGACTAAGACTGTGTTCCCTGAACCCGCTTTCTTTGATGATCGGTCTTGATCTGTTGTTTTTATGGCGCCTTTTTCGTGCTTACTCAAGACCATTAATGAGTTGTCCTGGTTAAGATTATTTTCTTTCTCTTGGGTATTGCTGCGGGATTGTTTTACCTCTCCTAGGATATCCATCAGGATGGCCGGTAGGCTTGCTAGTTTTTCAAGTATTGTTCCACATCCACAACTGCATTGTTGTTTACATAAGCTGGTGGTAGCCTCTGATTTTCCCCCATTTGTTAGCAGCGAGGCCAGGGAATCCAGTTTTGCGTTTATCCCCGAAATGTGACCCGCCACTAATGAAATAAGGTCAATCTGAACCTCCATTTTATTTGATTGATAATTTAGCACCCTTATGGCTTGGTCTAGAGTGCTCAACAAGGCTTGAAACCATGGTGTGGATGCCTGGTCTTTTTCGAACTTGCTTGGGTCCTTAGGTTCTACATCCGAAGTGCATCCCGATGAAATTGAGATTGGAGCATCCTGATTATTGTGGAATTGGTTTGGTGACGTGATGATACGGTTATCAACAGAGGGTTGTACATGGTCATTTTTCCCTACATAGCAACGGGGGGTTGACACCATCATGCCTGGGCTTGCGTGGCAATCCTCGAACCCCTGTTCTGATCGTGGGGCTCTCCCTTGAGAGTCAATGTACTTTGTTATTCTCTCGGTAAGATCCTCGAGTTGGGAATCGTTTGATAAAAACAAGGGTTTTAACCATGGATCCCCTTCATGACCAGATGAGTTGAAAAAGTTTCCGTGACCAGTGATTCTCTCCTGGCAGCCTTTGAGTGCCTTTGTATGGTCATTAGCTTCAACCAACTCCGTGATTGGGGCACATTTGCTCTGAATCAGACGAATATCCTTTGGAGGGGAGCCATCAATGGCGGCCTTGTTAACTCCGCCTCCCTTGTTCTCGTTTATCATTATCGAGGTGGTGGAGTGATGCACCTGGGCAGTTACTAGTTCCTGTTTACCCTTAGCTGGATGAGCCACACACGCTGTAGGCGACGAATGCCCAGTAGGGTCATTTGTCCGGTTCTGCGGACTTTTGGCCCGTGGGGAATTGGCGTTCTGAGGCGCAATAGGGCTTGGGAGCTTGCAGGCCTCAACTGTTGGTGCATAAATCTCTGCCATTGGATCCTTTAAATAAAAGAATTTTAAAAGCCCGGTTTTCCATCTGCAGGGTAATAATTGTTCTGGAGTTGGTGCTGAAACCAACCTATCCCTTGAGTTTTGCCGGATCCCTACTTCCGATTGCGGTGTTACATCCACAATTTGCTTCCTTGATTTTTTCCTCGCTTTTTTGTTTTCCACAGGTTGGCGCGTTTTCCCTGATCTCATTTCCCCCCAAAAAAAACAGCACTTTGCGATCCTTTTTTTTTTTGGCCTGCTCTGGGGTCAGGCTGGCTGCTTAATCAAAGGTATTCCTTGTGGCTCGATTGATGAAGTAGAGACCTGCCCCTTTTCCAGTATGACTGTGCTGGCGTGGGAGCCGGATTGAATTGCTTCCTCCCTTATTTGCTGGCTCTTAAAAGGGGGCAAGAACCCCGGCAACTGCTACTTTTATTGGGTTTTTATGGGGTTTTTGCCTCTTTTAATGTTGTATTGGTGCTCCCATGGCGGGAAGACCGTCCGGGGCCCGGATACAGACTGCGGAGTGGTGAAACCCGAGGTTTGCTTGGAGCACTTCGACCTCAAGTATCCCGACACGCCCAGGTGGTACTGATCACAATTTCCAACTCCTGGGGGTCAACCGACTCTCAGGTTTTGGGCAGGTTCCGTGCAGGTTCTGGGCCGTTTTCACCTACTTAACATAGCATGCTGTGAAGCTGGCTAGCTGTCGAGGACTGTTCTGGAATGTGGGGTGGACGTTTAAGTGCAGAGCTGTGCTGTGGGGTAGGCAGAAGGAGCTGCAGAGGCTAGAGTGGGCTTGTGTGGGCTGATGTAGCGCCCAAGGTTGCTGGGACGATCACCTGACCTCCACCCTCTCGCAACCGTCTGCCACTCGACTCACCCTGTCACTTGCAGCTCCGGACTCCCCCTGCTGCCTTTGACCGCGATGTCTGGCTGCCGAGCCTAGTACAGGAGCGGGTGCGGATGAGGCTGCTGGACACTCACGGCTCTCTCGATTTTCTCACGGCGCTGCTCCGTGGTGCTCCGTGGTGCTCCGTGGTGCAGCTCCGTGCTGCACTTCCAATTACCGGGTGCCGGGGGCCGGGGGCCGAGGGCCGGGGACCTGAGGCTCCCCCGTGAACCCACCGCGAGTCTGGCCCGGTGCAGGTCACTCGCGGGTCACTTGCTCACTTTCGGCTTTCGGCTCTCACACAGCTCGCGGCTCTCACGCGGCTCTGCCTGCTCGCTCTGCTCTGCCTGCTTGCTCTGCTCACAACTCTGTGCTCGATTCTCCGTCCTGCGGCTATTAAACGACTATTAAAATGCCATTTAAAATAACGACTGTTATCTTAAAGTGTGAAAAATATTTCACAGAACTCAAAATATAAAGGAAGAATGTAAATCATCTCCGTTCTAACAACTGAAACACACTTCCTTTCCCCAAAAAAAAATTTTTCGGAAACGGAAATAGCTGTTTCAAAATACGAGAAAAAAAAACAGCTAAACAATCCCACCGACATAACACTAACGAGTATCCCAGAATATATAAACATAACATTCCTATGTATTTTTCATTTAATTAAATTATACCACATACTCATTAACTCCAACTATTTTAAATGGCTCAAAAAGTCGTGAACGAAAATACGTATTGATTCCACTCCATTATATGTAAATAGTCATACTTTAATTACCAACCCCAAAATAACAAAATATAACCTTTAATTTTAATTTACAATACTTTAAAAATATAAAAGTAGATTCGTACCTACTCAAAAGTGAACCTGCTTCCAACCGCGACTTTCCCTTTACCAAAATAACGCAAAAAGACAAAGAGTGGTTACAAAATAAACGATCCAAATTATATGTAACTGTGAAAAGTACTACTATAAATGTCCATTATTGTTATATATATAGCTCGAAATTATGTGTAATGTTAAAAAAATTGTATAGTATATTGTGAATAGAAAATGTTTTTGCCTGTATAATAATTATATATTACATACTTTTAATATTTATTACATTAAGTATGAAAAAATAAAAATATTTAATGTAATATTAATTAAAATTATATAACTAAATGTGTAATATTGTATTTGTTTATCAGATTTAATTCTTTACAATATGACTAATATGTAAAAATTGTTATTATTAAAACGTATTTATTAATAATAAGAATCATACATAAGAATATTGTAATGTTAAAAGAATCATTGATGATGATGTACATGTTCAAATTAGGATATTTATATTATATTATAAATATAAAAGTGTTCATATGTTAATATCATCATCAGTATATCACTATATGTATTAAAAATTTGTGACTTATGTTTTTCATTACACATGTTTGATGTTTTATTAAGAAACAATAATAGTATTATGTATGTATAATATCATACATTGCATTATGTGAACTAACCATTTTTTCTCTACAAATTAAAAGTACTTATCAAGAAAATTACTGTAAAATGTGATTATTAAAAGAACATTGTCCTCCATTTTTGTTTATATGTATACCAAAGATAGCTTAATAAAATGTATATATGTTCGTATATTTCCAGTGTTGAATAAAAAAATGTACAGGAAAGAAAACTGGTGTCATTATTTTGTATTACCTATGACAAAATCATTTTTATGTATTTTTGCAAATGTATTATAACTGTAATGTTCTATCTATTTCTATATACCACATGTAAATAAATAACATACTATACACTGAAGTTATAACAATTATTATTCATACACCCATATACATATAATATCAATATTTGAAAGACACATAATTAAATTTTTAAATATTCCAACTCCAATAACCATTTACTTAAGTTAATTGCTTCTCAAAAACCGTGATTAATTTACAATTCGAAATGCAATCACCATTTAATTAGAGTAAGTGCAGGACACAGAACATATTAAATTTACTCTTCCAACTCCAATTAACAATTAATTTAATTAACTGCAGGACATTAAATAATAACTAATTACTATAAAATATCAAATGTTAAAACAAGAATAATGTAATATCATTAAATTTAATTTAATATAATAAATTTAATTTAAATAGAATCTTAATTTATGTTTTCCCTGTACCCCTATAACTAAAAACTGACCCTGAAACCTAAAAATACCCCTTCACCCACAAACTAAAAACTGACCCTGAAACATTACAAAACTCCTTCACCCACAAACTAAAAACTGACCCTGAAACCTAAAAATACCCCTTTACCCACAAACTAAAAACTGACCCTGAAATCTTACAAAACTCCTTCACCCACAAACCAAAAACTGACCCTGAACACTTAAAATACCCCTTCGCACATACACAAAAAATAGACCCTAAACGCACCAAATGTACCTTTGATAAAACTACCCACCCTGATCCACTATAAAGTCTACATCCCACTCCTAAAAATATGATACATTTATTTATTTCATATCTACTACATTATATATTTTTATTTCTTTTTACTACATACACAAATGGAAAGGGGCGACCATTCGGTCCCCCCGAACGTATGGCCGAGTACCCCGAGCCCCCGGGAAGCCATTTTGGGGCGGGAGGCGAGCCTCGGCTGGTATGCCCGAAGCGGCGTAGCCGGGGCGCGCTGTTTCCCGCCCTCGAGTGGGCTGGCCTAGACACTGACGCGGCTGGCCACGCCCTAAGGGCAGGCAGGGGCGGGTTTACGCCCGCCCTGAAGACGGATAAAAGGAGCAACAAGCCAAGAACGCATCCTCTTGTTCCTGTGCTCTGAAGCTGCACCCCCTCGCTGCACGTGAGCTCGAGACGGAACGAAGAGCCAATTTTGAACGTTTTAATCTTTCTTGTTTGTTTTACAGAGAATGCCTAAGAAAGTTGGAAAGCGAATGACTACCGACCAGATGCTGCGTGTTCTGATGAAAGAGGTGACCAACTTAAAGAAGAGAATGGCGGAGAAAGACGGGGAAGAGGGACCGAAACGTCCGTTAGCTGGAGCAGCTCCGGGAGGAAAAGGCAAGAGGCCCAGAAGGGGAGCAGCTGGAGGGGACATCCCGGTTCCCTCTGCCCCACTCGAAGAGCCAACTCCGGTGCCGACGGAGGGGAATCCGATTCCCGTGGTGGTCACCCCCGTGTCCGGGGAGGATATGCCGCCCGAGCTGGCAGCACAATTAGCAGCGTGGTTGGGTAAAAATAACGAGGGCGCCACGGCTGACGACGCACGGGTCTTGATGAGGCAACTGCGTGAAACAAGGGAGGCGGCTAAGGCAGCATCGCCAGTTATCACGCCGGCCGCGGCAGGAGGAAAGCCACCTGGGATAGGCTCAGCCGCAGATACAGCTTCCGGTTCAGGTAAGCGGCCAGTGCCGATTGCGAGGGATGAGTCTGCCCCGTCAAGAAGGGAAAAGTTGGGTCAACATGTCCCTCTAGCTATTAAGGAGAAGATATGGGCAGATGAGTATGTAAACATCTTCTCGTTACTTACCGATCATTATGAGATGGAATATGTTAAGAGCCAAAAGGAGCTCATGCATCCGAGTGTTTGGCGCGCAAAGATGGCCGCCTTCAAGGTAAATGAGAACATTGGCAATTGGGGCAAGGCGTGGGGGATTTTTACATCCATCCTGGGCGAACGTAGGCCCGAGTTACTGTCTGAATTGCCGATTTATCAGTCACGTATCATGGGGTATTCCGTGTCACATGGGGGCAATCAATGGTTCTGTTACGATAATATTTTCAGGAAAGCGAAAAAACATGATAAAACTTAACTTGGGATTGTTACGATTCTGTGTCATGGTCAAAAATGGCGGATACTGGTATGTTGAATTTGCCATTAGTAGGGAGTAGTGTGGGAGAGTCCTCCCGCCAATATTCGGGGACCTCCTTTCAATCAGGCGCGAGTAACGAATACCAGTCCAGGCCGAACGGCACCACAGGTAAAAAAGGGAGTTGTTGGAACTTTAACAGGGGTAAATGTACGAGGCCCCAGGGGTCATGCAAATTCAGGCACGAATGTAGCGGGTGTGGGCAAGCGTCCCATCCTGAGTCCATGTGCAGAGCCAAAACGGGTGATAACGGGGGTAGAGGAGGCGCCAAACAGGTCTGAAATAGTCCGAGGGGCGCCTTTACCTACTCCGATTGATACCATGGCAATGATTCCTTGGCTCAGCGAATACCCGGACCACGCTTCCGCTGGGGTGTTGCGGAACGGGTTTTCATATGGTTTCCGCATCCCAGTGGGGGAGTTTCAGGGTTTAGCGGAATGTAAAAACTAAATATCAGTCTTGCAGCACACGACCGTGGTACAGGAGAAGATTGGGAAAGAGGTGGCTCGAGGTCGAGTCGCCGGTCCATTTAGTGTGCCACCGGTTGCTAACTTTGTTTGTTCCCCCTTAGGGGTGGTCCCCAAGAAGGACCCGGGTGAGTTTCGGATGATACATAATTTATCAGCCCCACGTGGTCTTTCCGTAAACGATGCGATAGACCCGGCAGTGTGTTCAGTACGGTATGCATCTTTCGATGAGGCCGTAGCCATTTTGAATCGCCTAGGGCCCGGTGCGCTGATGGCGAAATCTGATATCGAGTCAGCGTTCCGGTTGCTCCCGGTACATCCAGACGATCAGCGTCTTCTTGGTTTCATGTTTCAGGGACACTATTACATGGATAGATGTATGCCAATGGGTTGCTCTATATCTTGTTCCTATTTCGAGCAGTTCAGTTGTTTCCTGCAATGGGTCTTCACAAGGAAGACGGGGTTTCATCGGGTTATGCATTATCTCGATGACTTTTTGTTTCTAGGGGCAGCCGGGGATCCGGAATGTGGTCAGGCTTTGAATGAATTTTGTGTCTTAATGAACCACTTTGGTGTGCCATTGGCACCCGGTAAGACGGTGGGTCCTTCGACTTGCCTCGAGTTTCTGGGGATCGAGCTCGACTCGGAGGAGGGTTGTTTTCGTTTACCAAGAGAAAAAGTGCTTAGGTTCAGGGCATCCCTGGAGACGTGTATTAGTCAGTCCAAGGTTAAGTTGCAGCAATTACAACAATTGGTGGGACAGCTGAATTTTGCCCTGAGGGTAATACCGATGGCCCGCCCCTTTTCCCGCTCGATCGCTCAGGCCATGATTGGCCTGAAGGAGGGTCACCATCGCACGAGGCTCTCGGCCGAGGTTCGCCAGGACATGCGCATTTGGTTGGCATTTCTGGCGGATTTCAATGGTCGAGTTGTCTGGAACAAACCAGCAGTGTCCTCCGAGGAGCTGGGGCTGTGGACAGATTCGGCAGGGAGCATTGGTTTTGGTGCCATCTTTGGCACACAATGGTCGGCTCAAAAATGGCCGTCATGGTGGCATGAGGATGGGTTGACGAGTAACATTGCTTTTCTTGAACTGTTCCCCATTCTGGTGGCCCTGAAAACTTGGCCTGAGGGGTTTAGAGATCACTCTGTGGTATTCTGGTCTGATAACATGACCGTGGTTGAGTGTATCAATAGCCAGGCGGCACGATGCAAATGGATCCTGAGGCTGCTGAAAGAAATTGTCTTGTTATGTATGCAATTGAATGTCCTATTTAAGGCAAGACATGTGCCGGGGGTGATGAACCAAGCGGCTGATGCGCTTTCTCGTTTCCGTATGCAGGCCTTCTGGGGTTTTCTGCCCACAGCGGACCCGATGGCGGCACCCTTTCCCGAAGCTCTCTGGTCTCTCGGTGCCCCGAACTACGAAACCTCGTGGGAGAGAGTTTAGCACCCAGGACAAGGAAGGCATATGAAGGGGCGTTCAGTTCCTATTTGGCCTTTTTGGGGACTGCTGGAGGGGAGCTTTGGGGCCAGGAGGAGTGGGTAGTAAATTTCCTGCTGTCTTTACATCAGGCAGGCAAATCTGTGGCTACTGCCCAGAGGCATCGGGCAGCCATATCCTTCGTGGCTAGGGCTTATGGGATCCAGGACCCGACAGCGTCTTTCGTGGTACAAAAAGCGCTACGTGGGTGGCAACGCCTTGAGGGTCGCAGAATAGATGTAAGGCGCCCAATAGGTCTGGATAGGCTGGCCCTGTTATTATCTGTACTCCCTTCAACGTGTTCATCCCAGTATGAAACAGTGTTATTCCGAGCCGCTTTTGCGCTGGCATTCCATGGGGCTATGCGGGTAAGCGAACTAGTGGCGAGGAACAAGCGGGATGTGACGGGGGGACTGTGCCAAGAGCACGTTCAGGTCAGAGGGGAGACAATGTCCATCTCGTTTGTCAGGTCCAAGACCGACCAGGGTGCGATGGGGGACTGCATAATCATACAAAGGATTCCCGGGTCCTCCATGTGCCCGGTAAGTTGCGTAGAAGAATATTTAGCGCAAAGGGTGGCATCATGGGGGGGGACATTGTTGCGACACGCTGACACCACCCCACTGACGAGGTTTCAGTTTCAGCGGGTGCTTGCGATGTCAATCTCCGCTGCGGGCTTGAACCCCGGCGAGTTTGGGACCCATTCCTTTCGGATAGGGGCTGCTACAGAGGCTACAGCCAGGGGTCTGAATGTCGAACAAGTTAAACGTGTGGGGCGTTGGTCCTCGAACTGTTATAAAAGGTATGTGCGGTTGCACATGTTGTGAAGCTGTAATGATGTACTCACGCTTCTTGTCTTTCTTTGGTTTTCAGTTGCGCAAGCCTACGAGGCGGGGCGGACTGGGCAGTCGACCCAACACCGGGTTAGCGGTCAGACATCACCGGCTGTGAAAAAGGAGGTGTGGGTCGTGGGCCACTCATACGTGAGGCGGGCCGCGGACGTATTCAAAGCAGGTGACATGATTCACGTGGCTGGGGAATACGGGTACAGTGTGTCCTTCTACGGAAAGGGCGGGCTCTGTATTGACCAGTTTCAATCATTTTTTGAGGGTTTGTTAGGGCGGACAAGGTCACCGCCGTCTGTAGTCATAGTACATCTTGGGGGCAACGATTTGGTGTCCACTGGTAGACGACTACTTCTTGAGGCAATGCTTTCCACTGTAAGTTGGTTAGCGAGAAGAGTTCCAGGGTGCACAATCGCATGGTCCCATATGATACCGCGAAAAGCGTGGCGGGGGGCTCTTTCAGTTTCTGCTCTGAATCATTCAGTAAGGAAGATTAATAATAAAGTGAGTCGATTGTTCCGTTCAAGTACACTGCATTCTATTTCGCATGGTTGTATTAAAGGGGACAGTATGTATTTGGGTGATGGTATTCATTTGTCCCGGGTGGGGAACGAGTTACTCATAGGAGACCTGATAGCTTGGCTGGGGACTTTAAGACATGACCTTTAGGTAGGAGTGTGTGGGGGGTCCGGATAGCCGGTCAACTATCCGGCCTGTGGCGGTAAGGTCATGATCGGTGAGCACTAATTAGTAGATCCCTATGAGTGGGCGTCACCCATTACGGATGGGAGCGCTCGAGGGAGGCGGTCCCTTCTAAGGATGGGACGCCGAAAGGAAAGGAAAGGCGGTCAAGGCCCCTTCCTGGGTAGGAGGGGCTACAGCCCCCTCCTGGGGAATTTCCCGGGGCCAGGATATCTGCGACGGCAGATGTGGTAAGTTGTGTGGGGTTTGGGAGGGGGTCTACGCTACCTTCTAGATACCTCACACGAGTCCTCGAACGACCTTTAAGTGGCGTCGAGTTTATTGGGGCCCCCGTCAAGTCAAGGGAAATTGGTAGTTGCACTTGAGGTACACCTCTGTGCGGTCGCCCCTCACAAGTGAGGGGGATTTTCGGGTTTAGGGATCTTGACACCGGTTACGACCTTGCCGTTGGCCCTTAAACGTTAGGATGTACAATTTCAAAATTTCAAGTTAATGTTTTGTAGGATGTTAGTTCGGCTAGGAGAACCTTTGTATTAGAAAATATGTTAAGGTTAGCCAAACATCGCAATGTGGTAATGAAATTGTACATAATATGAAACTGTTATTTTAATGTTTTAATTTTGTTTCATATTTTAATAAATACGGCCGGGAAGGGTAACTCCCTTCCCGCCTTCCAAAAGTTCAAGAACTGTTTCCGGTTTCCCATCCTTGGGGAGTGTGTTGAGAGGGGGTGGCGGGTATCGCGGCCATAATACCTCAATTTAGAACAACAACATAATAGTGTTCATAATTTCGCATTTACATAATATTTATATAAATTTTCGAATCGAAACTAAAATTAAATACAAGGCGAAATTTTTACTTCTATGATTAGAATATACTTTGTTTATACACTACCCACCCTTATCCCCTTGAAAGTATACATCCCACTCATAAAATAATTAGACCAATATTTTTTGGAAATATATAAAAATATTATAATTACAAATCTATTTTAGTACATACACAACAGCAAACTTAAAAAATAAGTACTATATTCGAATAAAATCGATATCATTTCGCATAAATCGAAAATTTTAATTTAAATTTTAGAAATTTCGCTAATTTAAATGAAATTGCGAAATTTTAATTTATATAATTACCCTATATATTTTTAAAACAATACCCACCCTTATCCCCTATAAACTCTACATCCCGCTCCTAAATTTATTGTACAAATATTATAAAAATATAATGTAATATTTTAATATTTATAATTCTTTTTTGCACACACACAAAAATTTATCATAATGTTTAATGTACTCCCTAAATGTCGAGCAAATTTCGACTACTACAAAAATTTTTTTTAAAATATCGAAATTTAGAAATCTAAAGGAAATGCGAAATTTAAAATTTTACAATTTCACTATACTTTTTTAAAACACTACCACCCTTATCCCCCATAAACTCTACATCCCGCTCCTAACATTAATATACAATTATTTAGTAAAAAATGAAATATTTAGATATATTTACACAATTTAATAATATATATCCAAAAGCAAAGAACAAATAATTTAACAATACTCAATAAATGTATATAAAATTTCGCTTTTTTAAATAATTTGAATAAAATTTCGCAAATTTACATTTTTAATTCAAATGCGAAATTTATTATTCCATATTTACACTATACTTTTTTAATACACTACCCACCCTTATCCCCTATAAACTCTACATCCCGCTCCTAGACTTCTAACTAAAAATAATAAAATTAAATGTAAAAATTACCTTATATATAAACAACATTTAACTAGATCATTACTTAACATACTTTAAAACATCACTTTTACATATCGATATTTTTGACAATCGATATTTTCTGCATCGATATTACTGATTTCGAAATTCATGTCTTCGATATTTTTGACACACACATAAATCGATATTTTCTACGACAATATTTTTGTTTTCGAAATTTCTTACCATCGATATTTTGGACTCGATATTATGGTACATCGACATTAACAACTCGATATTTTGACTGTCTACCAGATAATACATATGCAGATGGACTACTGTCACCCATATTTAGGGATCAGAATCGACTCAAGCAAAAATCCCTGTACCTTTGCAGGTTCAGCTGTCAAGGTAGTTTCTATCATGGTACACATGCTTTAGTGGATGGCAACCACTGGTTGTTATAGCTGTCAACCAAACTAAAACTTTTTGATTTTTCAAAACAAAGTCCCAAAGTGGGACGCTGTTATTGAAAAAATAATAACTAATGTCTCCCACACCAAGGGTTATTTTTCCGCTGGGTGTGGGAGGTCAATAGTTATTTGTTTCTGTCCCCAGCCATCAGGTCGTACCTGGTAGTTATAGACAGAAAAAAAGGACATTACACTATCCACTGTACATAATGCATGCACGGTAATGCCTTTCCTCTTATGTCACCTCCTCAAATAGGCTATATGCTGGGATTCCATTGACGGAAAGAGAATGGACTTGCAGGGCAACCTTCCCTTGCGCTGTTTCGTAAAGCATTAAAATCATGTTTTTTTACTGAGGCATATCCGTAATGTTACACAGGGACAATTGCAGATTGGATGACCTGTTTGGCGCCTTGATGCCCTTGGGCTAAGTTGCGCAGTATAAGATTCCCTTCATTCATTCATTCAATGGGCGAACCATCACTTTTGCGTACAGGGCACTCCATCAAGTTTGTGCCCTGTCCACCAACCTCTAAATATATACCAAATTCTGCACACAGAAGGTGAATGTGCACTTCATTATCACGGATGAATGTTGAATGTAGGGGCAAAGGCATACATGACCCCTGATTGCAGAGAAAATGCACGAAGGTGAACATTTGGGAACAAACAACAGACTCCTTGTTGAGAAACGGTTGACTTCTTTATTAAATGAGTTTAATTGCTTTTTGCACCAGTATTAACAACTAGGGCTACATTATTTGTTTTAGTTTTTTGTTCCTCTTGGAAAATGGCAGCTTGTTTATTGTGGCTTGTGAGTGATTTGAGGTCCTCTCGATTTAAATACATCCTTTATCATAAGGACATCATCATCATACCAGAGCCAAAATGCATTAGATCAGTTTAAAGTGAAGATGCAAGCTTCTGTTGAAACTAGAATACGTGACGATATAAAAATAAGTCACACTGGTAAATTGCTTTAGTAAGAAAGGTGTAACAATTGGGTTAATAGTTAGGCAGGATGCGAGCCCTTTACACGTAATATATCATCACATGTCTTTTTACTGGAAACTAGCTGCTACATTGTAGCACTTAACTTTCTCAGGGTATCGAAGCAGAGCAGATTCATGGGAAGTGGTGTGGGCTAATAACTCCAGCTCGCTGCTACACAACAGCACTCAATATATTATATTCAATCAGTGCTTTTAATTTAAAAAAGAAAACACTTTTATTATGCATCTGTACTAAATACTACAAATTACAAATATACACAACCAAGTAAGTGGACATACCTATGCTATCATCCACACATATACTACGTGTAACATAACAATATGAGAGGGTGCTGTTAACAATATGGGAGGGCTACTAACTTTGCCAGGGTGTCACCATATGAGTATAAGCAGAGAACATGTCATATTTCAACAGTGTCCTACCAATGACCTTAAAACTAAAATATCCATTTGCAATCAAGGTATACCTGAAGGAAAATGCCTCTTTTTGCGTAGTAACCCACATTTTTGGGGACGGATATTTCTCTGTATTTTTTTATCTGTGTTCTGGAACTCTGCTAACCAGGCCACACTGTATTACCTCTGACCCCTAAACATGCCAACATTGGTTATACTACTTTAAAAAAAAAAAAAATTATGTTATTTTATTGGAGTTCAAGGTGCAATGAGAAAATACATAATTAACCACAAGCAAGTTATAAGAACGTATAATACACTTACATAATAACTCAGATATAAACAGCTAAAAACACATTATTTGACGTAGGGATAAAAAATACTACAGAGGATCTATCAATAAATATAACAATATAGTACATTTCAAGTTCTTATTCTGTCCTCCAGCCATTTCTTAACCGGGGCCCATAATCGTCTTCCCATCTCTCGTTTTTTAACACCTTTAAATTCATAGAGACAGGACTCAATATTATAAATACCCAAAAATCTGGAGATCCACATTTGAAAAGAGGGGGCTGAAACATCCTTCCATACGGCCAAGATTAAGATTCTAAGCACAGTGACCGACATAAAAACCAGAGCAGCCTCATCCTCTGTTAAAACCAATTTAGAATCTGAGCCAAATAACATCCGTGTTGGGGATAGATCGATCTTATGACCTAGCAGCCCCTCCCAAAATGTTGTTATTCCATCCAGGACAGGGGCCAATCGCTCACAAGTAGCAAACATATGTAATAAGTCTGCCTGCCCCTTATTGCATCTCAGGCAGCAATCATCATTCCTAACACCCCAGGCAAATAGTTTGGCCGGTGTGTGATACAGATTAAAAACTGTTTTAAAATGTTGTGCCCGTAGGTTGGACGCCCGAAAGATCTTTTTATTTAGCCATAATGCTAGGTCCAAATCTACATCCGGGTTTCCCAGTTTGTTTGCCCAGTCACTTTCTACTTTTCCTACGTCATCCTGTAATCTGGACACCAGCATGTTATAAACCTCTTTTATCTTCCTACATCCTCTTTCAATGCCCTCAACCACAGGGAAATCTACCAGGGGTTTAAGTTTGGGCCTGCAAGCCTGTATGATGCCCGAAATTTGGTTATATATAAGCCACTGATTTTCAGGGAGGCATATCTTCTTTGCAAGTCCTCAAACCCACTGATCTTGTATCCTACCATTAGGTCTCTTATAGTCTTAACCCCTAAGCCCTTCCAAATTTGTAGGTTCCCATCATTACTCAGCTGAGGAAAAAGACTCGAATTTTCCAAAAGAAGAGAGGGGTTAATTTTCGGGACATGAAAGAATTTTAAGATTGATTTCCATACTTGCCATGCCCCCAGTAGGGTCTTAAATTGTGCCTTCCTATAGAACCTATATTCTAGTTCAGTCAGCAATAGGCCCATTGCTTTCCCCCCCATCAGCATTTTAAAGATTGGAGGGGGACCCTCACTGTCTACAATTGTCGCGCCTGTATCGCATTTAAACAGAATTGACATCTGGATCAGGAGACAAGCCCAATGGTACAGTCTCAAGTTCGGGAGTGCCATCCCACTCCTTTCCCACGGAAGGGACATAAGGGTCGTTGATCATCTAACCTTACCATACTGCCATATGAACCCAATAAAGGCAGACTCTAATTTCTTCAGAATTTTCTTCTCAATATATAGGGGAATGGCTCTAAATAGATATAGTACCCTAGGAAACATCACCTTTTTTAAGACGTTTACCCTCCCAACCAGAGAGAGATGAAGGACATCCATCCTTTTCAGTTCCAGCTCTATGGATTTAATAAGGGGGAGTAGTTCTCTTCCACTATCTTACCCACTAAAGCATTAATCTTTACCCCTAAATATATAGCTGAATCGACAAACCTTAAATCGGGTCTTGGTATATTCCTGGAGCAGATTATTTGGGTTTTGGATTCATTCAAAAGATATCCAGAGCCTTGACTGAAAACTTTAGCCATCTGTACCAATTCCGGGAGTGCCTGCTGCGGGTTTGTTGTGATTACCGCCAGGTCATCAGCGTAGGCTAAAATCTTGTTTTCATAGCCATTATAGATCACTGGAGCTATTCTAGGGGACTCTATGATTTTCTGAATAAGAGGGTTAATGTACAGAGCGAATAGTATGGGGGAGCAGGGACAACCCTGCCGTGTCCCTCTACTTATCTTAAACTTATCTGATTTCTCTCCCATAACCGTAATAGTAGCCGGAGAAGTGTGGCTCACTGGTTAGAGGAGGCATACCCTGAAGCTGAGGTCAGACCCGGGACCAGGGTTCGATTCCCGACGCGGCAGGTTCCTGAACCCAATTGTCCATGGACTCGATAATTCTCGCTTTGGTGCCCACTCTAAGCACGAGTTCACACCATGCAGCTCTGGGCAACAAGCTTTCTTAATCTCCACAACGGCCACCCCGCGGCGGGATGCCTGGCTTTCACCTTGGGGATGCCCAGCATGGGTGATCTCACAGGGAAAAACCAGGACGGGTTCCCAAGGCAAGCACCGAGATGCCCAAGGGTAACATCGAGCGCTATATAAGAACACACATACATACATACATACATACATACAATAGTTGCCACTTGATCTATATACATAGCTTTAATAGCCCTGATGAAATTCGGACAAAAACCTCTCCCAGCCAAAATGCTCCAGAGAAAGCTCGACCCCACCCGATCAAAAGCTTTTTCTGCCTCGAGCAGGATCATGGCTATCCCTCTCCCCACGGCTTCCTGGGCATCAAACAAAGTTATCGCTCTACTGGTATGATCTGTCGTACCACGCCCAGGAACAAAACCATGTTGCCACGGGGAGACTAGACCTCCTATGATCCTGCCCAACCTCTTTGCCCAGATCTTTGAGTATAATTTAGTGTCGGCATTTATTAAGGATATAGGCCGATATGACCCTGGTTTCTCGACTGGTTTACCTTTCTTATGAAATACTATAACATTAGTTTCTTTCCACGAGTCCGGGACCACCCCCGAATACAGTATCCCATTAAATAGATCTTATAAAATAGGAACGATCACTTTTTCTATTGCTTTATATACCTCCAAGGGGAGACCATCAGGGCCTGAAGCTTTCCCTGGCGCTAACTCTCACAGGGCAGATAACACTTCATCAAACGTTATATCCTTATCAAGGGCGGTTCTTGATGAATCATCCAAACAAGGTCCATTGTCAATACATCCCTCCTCTTGATCATTATTGAAGGGATCCTCCTCATATATTTTCTGATAATATTTTTTAAACACCAACAGAATATCCTTTATCTATGTATATGTTATCCCTTCCTCTTCTATACACACAATCACATTCTTTGATCTTTCCTGTCTAATCCGAAGAGCAAGTGCTCTACCAGCTTGCTCTCCCATTTCGTATCTCTTTGCCCTTGAGGATTGATATTCCCCGATTGCTTTCTGTGTAACCTCTTTCTGCAATGCCGCTTTTACTGCCTGCAGAACCCCCTGACTAGCCTCACTATTACTGCCTGAAGCAATATCCTTTATACATCTTTTAGTTCCGTAACTTTCTTTATGTATAAATCGCTTGGGGCAGATGAAACCGTAGCAAAGATAGAGGCCGTGATACATTGGGGTCCTGGATGTCCTACATCGTCGGATCTTTATACATAAAGAAAGTTACGGAACTAAAAGATGCCCACCCAAACTTGATCGCTAACTATCAATTAGACAGCGATTGCCTGATGTACAGTATTGTCTATACCCTGGATCGTCACTGTGTCATTGTGCCCCCTTATCCACTCTCATTGAAGATATAGCGAACAGCCCATAAGTGTTGCATACCTATGCACAGTACTCCTAAACCTCTGCAAGTGCTATAAGTACGGCCTCTATAAGGAATATACGGACACTATCAAGTGAGAAAAAGAGTTCGGTCTAATCCAGTTGACTGACCCTCAAGAGATCCACCCAAACTAATATATTCTTTCTTCCTATTGTCAATGTTTTTCTTGTCCTAATGCAAATGACGGACTCCTGAAGAAGGCAATAGCCGAAATGCGTGTAGAGTCTCCATCCACTGCTTTGCTTACTCCATTAGCCCAATTTGTCACCAGAGTCATTTGTTCTGATTTTTGTCTCCCCTTTCTTCTTATTTGTGTTTTTGAAATATGTACAGATAACCTTTTGAAATCTCAATATGTATGTTATTGACTTTTTAATGATTTATGTGTATCTTTTATAAATGAAATTCTCAACAAAAATGAAGAAAATATTTAAATAAATCACAAACTAATTTAGAATATACAAAAAATATGGTCTTTTTTCATCAATATTGCCGACATGTCACTATAATTATCTAATTTGGTTTGCTGTTCCCTTGGGTTTTTTGGCTTAACTATTAAGCTCACTACTGTTTGTTCTTCTAACAATAGATTGACACCATTACTTGTGGTGGAGTTTCATGTACCCCAGCTAATTTTTCACTTTCTCATAATAACTTACTATTGAAGTCAAAGGTGGAATTACCAACATTCACTTTTTATGGCAGTTTCTATACCCTCTGTCCTATTTGATTTAGGCATGCCATGGTTCACCAGGGGGCACCCACAGGTATATTTTCCTTGATGGTGGCTGAGTATGGCCCCATTGCCCCCAGGGCATCTAACAGCTATATTCAAGCCTTTCTGGTCCAGCACAAAAATTCACAGCACTCACTTCAGCCTCATCCATGGTACGAGACAGCCATCCTCCTTTGGACTCTCGCCTTGAGGCAGAGCTCAGCTGTTTGGCTCTGGCTCCTGGTCAGACACTGAAAAAGCATAGTTCAATGTATGTACCCTGTCACTACAGACCCAGCATTCGTTTTCTCCTTTGTATCCTGGAGGATGGAGTCTCTGGCACACTTAAACATGCGTGGATCCCCAGGGGAGTCCTGCAGCCACAGGGTGGCTTGGGGAAGGAACACCACAACCACCATTTCCCATCAGAAGAAAAGAGATATTGCACTAAGCCCTAAGCCCTGGCTCAACCCTTGGAATCCTTAGGAAATTTTGGTAGGGTGTCATGGCCTTTGTTCTCCATTTGGTCCACCTATTGGACCAAGCTCAAAAATGCTAGATTCCCAGGCCCTGAGGGCTCAATTTACAGACTTTGGGGCTAGCTTCCAGGAGCTTATTCTTCAGACCTTTTGGTCTCCAAAGGTCACATTTTATTGGAAGATGGGTCCTCTGCCTGGGCTCCTGGTACTTTATCCTGATTTTTGAAATACGATTCTTCAGTCCCACTAGAGCCAACCAGCAAAACTCTGTCCCTGCTATATTTACCAGGTCCTGGATACTTTCAGGGCACCTAAGTGTCAGAGCATTTGGGAAGTACACTGAAATTGCAGAGGAACCCTCCAGGAACCCCCAGCATGTCGAATGCCCAATTGAGTCTCAGTGGCATGTAAGGGTCTGCACCAGTGGCCATGGAGAAATTATCCTAGTGATCAGCTGAATCTCCCTCTTTGCAGTAGCTTCAGATGGTAGCTCCCGCATTTTACACTATTGTCACTCCCAGTTCTAGTGTCTTCTCATCTGTCTCTCACTTCAGCAATGAATTTTGAGTGGAAATGGAAAGTAATCAAAGCCTGACCTTTCCAGAGTGCCGTATGGGCACTCTACAACATTCTGGGACTTTCGAATATGAGTACTTAGTTTGGTCTGTGGATAAAAGTCACCTGCCAGTAGCAGCTCTGGCCATAGTTCACACAACTGATTCCAGTGTTGATTGCCCAAAATGCAGACCGCTCACCCTCCCAGACAAACACCTCAATGCTTAGGGATAGATAACATGTGGGCATTGTTGCAACTGCCGAGCAGGAGACTAATTAGTGCATTTTCATCTTAAGTTAAAGGGGTCAGGGAGTGGTAAGCTTTACCATATTGTACATAGCCTTTACAAGGGATCCTCTTGGAGATGGGCAAACAATTTTGCATTTTCAAACAGGCAGATGCAGAGGCAGTAAGTGGGGCACCAAAGACCAACCTAGCATTATCATGATTTATATTATTATTAAGTAATTTAGAAATGTAAGGAAAGTTGTTGAGAGAGCAGAAGCAGGTAAGGACCATTGGATCTAATGTGGCAAATGTCTTCAATAGTGTTTTGAGGATAGACCGCTAAGTTGTCTTGGGACCAATCCTTCTAGTAGAAAAGCCTTCATCACAAATATGATTGAGGGTTTAAAGAAGTAAAATTCCAAACGTTCTTCCCCGACTGCCTCACTACAGTCCTAGGGCTTTTGTATGACTTTCGCAATGTTTCTGCAGAACCGTGATATTCATATTGCTTGATATGTATCTGTCTGTTATATGCATGTACTCCTGCCATTACCTACTATGTATAACACCATTTTCACGAGAGCCTATTTTCTGAATAAAAATAGTTTTAAAAAAATCCAAACGTTCTTTCCAGAAAGATGATATTTTAAAACAAGATTCTTGCCCTACATTTCCGCTCCTGCGATTAGTGCCCACCAAAGGGAGGACGATCTGCAGTGAGATGTGCTCTACTTTGGCCATACTACCTGCGCTCACTTGACTGGTCAAATGCAAAGCAAGACTCTAAACTATTTGTAGTCTACTACTATGATGACTGGGGCAGATAAGGTCTAAGCCAGATCATCCTACTGTGCTTTTCTGAGTCTTAGCTACCACTGGTGTGGCAGGTCCTGAACATTTTACAACATCAACAGCTGTGTATGGTGTCCTTTTCTTTTCTTGCACCATTGACAATGGCATCCTTGCAACATTACTGGTACTTCTTCCTAACACACAATTGTCTATCAACTCATCCAAAACTTTAATGTAAGTCCCAGAGGCACATTCAGGGTTTGCAGGGTCCATCGAAAAAATGTTGGCGTTTCTCCGAGGAATTTGAATTTAGTATTCTGTTGAGTATATTATTGTATAGAAGACAAACAAGCATTTTGAACTCATGAGAAGCACTGATCTAGTGAGGAGATGTGACAGAATTGTTTAGCTCAGTAAATTATTAAAATGGTGCATCTTACAAAAAATATTTTTTTAGTGATATAATAGAACCTGTCTCGCTTTTGTCATCAGAGAAAGTGATGTAATAAGATCATTAATCCTGGTTTCTTTACAGAAAATGATATTTTGAGATGAAAATACATGCAGTAAGTAATGCTGAGAAAACAAGAGAAAGGGATCAAGTAGATAGAAGTGTATTTCAGTTACCAATCATAAAAATAACTATGCTTCTGCCTTGACGTAATTGGTCTGAAACCACAGAAAACCCGGATGAAGTCATCACATAGCTTCAAGCTTAGGCATAGATTTGGATGCCAAGGCAACACATGAAGGGCTAGCCATAACTATCATATCATTGTGAACAGTCATACCAGCAATACACATAGGCTCAAAAGTTTAAATACATATGCCAAAGCATAACCCAATATGCTCATGTTATGGTCATGAAATAGAGGCCAATCCTGCATGCGCGGGTTCGCCTTATCAGTCAACTAGGCTGAATAGACTGAGTCTCAGGGACTCTTGTCCACCCAAATGAGAAGATAATCGTATCACAAAGAATTTTCTCTAATTTGCCCCTCTCCTGTCACAAGAGACTGCATGAAATGGAAACCAGGAAAACATGTCTCATGATAACGCATATCTGTATCTCTAGGTGTTACCTCACACACTGTATTTTATTGACTTTAGAAGGATGAAGGGTGAATTCACACAGTCATGAATTCTAACCTGTCTGGACAAATTAAAAAAACAAATAAACAAAATGCTTATCATCGATCATAAATGTGTTTTTACGAAGAAGTGGCCAGGTGAGAAATTCAATGATGTTTTCACACTCACTGGACACCTGCACAAAACTGTATTTGTCTCTAGTCTGCGATGGAAATGTTTGGAAAATCAAACCTACACTTCCAGAATGAGCTGCAAGACTATACAAATGGTAGATTATGTGCTATTGAACTCCAAGCCAACACTAATAATATCAATTATGAAGATCATTGTGCTAGTGCATTGTTGCTGCATGTGAGAAATTAGGTTCTTGGTTGACTGGGGTATGAGCCCTGGTCAAACAACAGCCACAATCCTTTGCAGAGGTAACCACAAAAAGTCACTAACTGATCCCATGTTTAACCATTGGTAGTTGTAGTGAACGAATATTTTGTCCTATTTCTGAGTGATGGTGACTTTGGTCTACTACCATCCTAGTATATTGGTTAGATCCCTATTTTTAGCCTATTTGTAGGGCTTGCCTATTGGCTTTGGCATGATTCTATGTCTCTTTAGCCTCTTTTTGGGCTTAGAGGTCTAAACTAGAGGGTAGCGATCTTTCCTTTGCAGTATTTATCTATTTTCAGTGTTTGCCTATTGGCTTTGGCATATTTCTATGTCTCTTTTGCCTCTTTTCGGGCCTAAAGGCCTAAACCAGAGAGCAGCCATCTTGTCTTCCTGCCTCAGTTGTCTGAGGCGCTTGTAGGTCAGAAGTGATGTTTAGAGTTGAGCCTGTTATTCTCTAGTTAGAAACCTGTGAAGACCGGCCCTTATCGAAGGAATGTGCTTACTTCCCCGGGCTCTAGATGCAACTACAGCTGGCCACTATGGGAGCGCAGGGAGCTCGGGGCTTGGTGCAGGAATCCGGTGGGAGGCGGGGTGCTTGCTGGAAATTTCCATGAGCAGAGAGCTTCCCATATTATCAGAGAACAGAAGAGCAGAGAGTTCAGATGGTTTTTTTAATTGAAGGAGTCAGATGGTTTTTGGAATTGAAGGAGTCAGATGGTTTTTTGGAGTTGATGCAGTCGCTTGGATCAGTTTGATCAGATGGAGTCAGTTGGTTTGCAGAGCTGGAGCTGAGAGCTGAAGCTGTGAGCTGGAGCTGTGAGTTGGACAGCTGATCTGTGGAGCAGTTACCAGGCAGATGGAAGAGTTGAAATTGTTAGCAGACGATGAAGTTACAGTTGGAGTGCAGTTGGAGTGAAGCTATTATGTTGGTGATGGGAAGGAGAGAGAGTCATGATTCCACCAGAGAGAGGAACAGACAGTTGGACCCTTCTTAACAGGGTGATGTATTCTCAGCTAGTTTGCACTATATACAATCATTCATCCCCTTTTGTTTTCTAGATTATATTTAGGTTCCTGTTTGCATCAATAATTCTCTACTGTATTATTGCAATGTTTTCTTTGTCTTGTTCACTTTCTAATAAAGACCCCGATACCTGCCTGTACAACATGATTAATCACTTTTCTTTCAGCCATGTGTGAATTGTCATTTTAGTAATAAAGCATCCTTCTTGTCATTCTAATAAAGAGACCCCAATGTGCATTATTATCATTTGTGTGTTTTCTTTTGGGAGGGAGTAAGTGGGCTTTTCATAGCCAAGTGCTGACGTACAGAAGGCTGGTGATCCCCTTCTTACAGGCAACTGAAGACAGTGAAGTGTACTGCTTCTGATCAGAAAATAACTGCAAATGCAGTAGTTAGATCTGTGTATCGTTTAGGTGTGTATGTGTGCATTATCATGCATCTATATTGCTGTTCCTCCTTGTCATCCTATTAGTGTGTAAAGAGGCCCCAATACGTAGTAATTGCACTTGGTAGTTGTTTACTAAGAAAGAATTAACATTTCTTTTTAGCCAGGTGTTGTCGTATAGAAGGATGGGCAATTTCCTTCTTACAGGTAACTGAGAAATGGAAGACAGGGCAGTAATTATTAGGTACTTAGGAACTTCCCAATAGAGAGAGAGAGAGCAGAAGGTACTAATAGGACAGTGAGACCGCACTTTCTGCGACAGACTCGACTACAATAGAAGCGGAATTTGATGAAAGTACTCGGCATCGAGATAATTGCTTGTCAACCGGCCACCCACAAGAACACAGATGTGAAATATGAATCTGTCTGCATTTTAAAATAATTTATTTCAACCCCTTTCACTGAAGATAAAGTCTGATAGTAAGAATACCATCTATCAGACAAAACCATCACCTGAAAAAAGTTGGAAGCCCTGATGAGAGCCCCTGTACTTATTGCCTGGGACTCGAAACGCGTTGGGAAAATATAATACATTGAGGGATTGTGAATTGAATTTTTTTTCTGAACAGGAGTTTTTTTTTACCTACCCTTGTCATAGAAATTCAAATGTTCCCCTTTATTTGTTATCGAAGACCATAATTATACTTCTAAAGAGTGTTTAGGCTCTAGTAAAAGGTATTATACCCTTTGAATTGGGGCTAGAAATTGATGTTGTTGCTTTGTTGAATGTTATCTATCCCCCTTTTTTCGTTGTAGCAATGTTGCACTGACTATGTGATTTGTCAATATGTAGTAATGAATGTAATGATTATATTGTATCTATGTAGGAAAACTGGATATGATCACATCGTGTTCTTTTTCAAATACATTTTAAAATGGAATAAAAAATTGGTTGAAGAATGAGGTAAATTGAAATACCTGATCAAACTATGGAAGGAATTTGTTTGGTCTTCATGTTAAATCAGTAACGTGTATAAATTGTTAAGGTCCAGGTCATTCCCGTTTTTGCTTTCACTTTCTAAAAGTGGCATTTTCAAACTAACAATTTAAAAACCATCTTTACTGAAAGATGGGTTATTACATTCTGAGTTTAAAGAGCCCAAAATCCATTTCTCTATCTTGTCCCAATGGAAAGTTATGATTCACTAACAGGGCATGTCACAAACATCCGTTCATGTCCTTCCTTGACCCTCACACAGCACCCTGCCCAGAGGCATACCTTGGGCCTACCTGAGGGGTGTCTTACATGGAAGAAAAGGGAAGGTTATAGCCTGGCATGTGGGGGCAGTTGCCACTTTGACTTGGCAGTAAAAACTGTCTGCATACGTTGCAGTGGCAGGTCTGAGACACCTTTGAAAGGCTGCCTGTGTGGGTGGCACAATCAGTCCTGCAGGACCAGTAGCGGCATCTGATTTACAGGCTCTAGGCACACACAGTGTACTGTACTAGGGACTTATTAGTATATCAAATAGGCCAAGCATGGAAACATTAATCCATAAACACAATTTACATGGAAAGCATAAGCACTTTAACACTGAATAGCAGTAGGAAAGTGCCCAAAGTCCTAAAACCAACAAAAACAAGGTCAAAAACAGGAGGCCTAAAAGCAAAAAGCCTGTGGGTGAACCCACTGAAAATTCCAAGTCTAACATATATGCTTCCCCCCATCTGGCTAAAATTGCATTATCAAGCAAAGAGGCAAGTCAAATGTCATGTATACCCTAAAGGTAGCCCGATTCTTTTCATGCATTGAGTAACAAGTCTAAAAAATCCAACATATAGTTGTTTATGAACAACACACACCCTGATCTCGGTTCGGTTCAAAAACTTTATTCGATTCGGAAAAGAATCATAAAAGTCAAACATTTTACAAACATGATTTAAAAATGTTTTTTTTTAAAAGACAGTCTTAAAATTAAACATTGAACTGGTAAAGCACATTAATTAATATATTCACAAGTAGAAAAACATTGGAAGCGCGTACTGAAAGTAGGGCCCATACCGTTTACTTTCAATCAACTTATGTAAATTCAAAAATTATTCGTACTAGGGTATACATCAGGGGGGGCAAAGGAAAAAATTCACAATACAACATTATACATGGGCAATGACAGAGGTTCTTAAGGCCAAATTAACCATACCGTTTTCTAATCAAGAGTGACACTCCTATGAAGTTTAACATCGCACAACAAACACCAGAGGATGACAAAGATAACAAGTAGTCATAACCCTCATTATAATTACATGGTTGCTTCTCCTTCAGAATAGGCTTAATAAACCTAATTCTCGGGTCCATATATAAGGGACAAAAGAGAACAACATGCACATAGTGCTTTGACTAGCTTTGTTGTTACAAGGACAAGGGGGCAGCCTCTCACACCAACCCCCTTGTTTAGGAAACGCAAAAAGAAAGTGCAAGATGTTTAGTCTAAACCTTGTCAGATAGAATCGCCATTGCACATGAGTTTTGAAGGTTAAATAAAACTGATGCTGTCATTTAACCATAGGACCAAATTGCCTAGCCAGGGAATGTACATGTGAGGATTTCCAATAACTTGATTTAATGACAGTTTTAATGTCTCCCTGTATTTTTTCAGGGTTATCAAAGATGTCACCCAAACCTATTTTATGGAGCATTTCATTGACATATGATTACCAGGGAATCTGTTTCCCATTTTCCAGTTTTAGACAGTCCTGGAGAATGTCTCTAGAGAGCTGTAGGTCCTCTGATAGCCATATTTTGCCCTATAATAGTAAGGGTGAAAGACGAATGGTACCACTCACATAACTCAAACCTATTTAATCATGGGCAAATTTATTTGATGAACCTGATGGAATAGCCAATACACGCTTTATAAATTTGTTCTCCATGATTTGTATCGTGGCAGGGCTTTCAGTCCCCCAAACCCCAGCCCTATAGGTGGCTAACGACAAACATTTTGATTTGTACAGAGTTTTTAGATGTGTAACAGGTTTTTGACCTAGTTTGCCACAGAAGCGAAACAGACCTTTTATAGAGCGACTAGCACTCTGGACTCGAATCTTCATTAACGGGGCCCAACTTAATTTATTATTAAAAAGGTTTCCCAGATAGGTAAAGTTTTCTACCTTTTCAATGGTAGAATTGTTTACTACAAACTTTCTGGATTTGGCCCCCTTTGGGCCACAGACCATAGCAAAGGATTTGGTGAAATTTACCTTCAGATCTAGGTCCAACATGAAGTTGTTAAAGGCATCAAGACAGATCTGCATGCTATTTCCTGTGAGTGTCATAAGTACCGTGTCGTCGGCATAAGAGAGCATTGGTATGCTCTTGCCGTTGACCTTTGGGAAGTCGTGACAATGGTCCAACAGGTACTTTTCCAGGCCATTTGTGTACACAAGGAACAAAAAGGGGCTAATATGCATCCTTGTCGATAGATTTAGTTTTTTCCCCCCCTGGCCCAAACCTTATGGCTACAGTTCTTGATTCATGCAGTCTACGGAGCAAGGTAACCAAGGGTTCCTCAAAGCCCATATCCCCCATCATTTGCCAGAGCTTGCTCCGACACACAGTATCGAATGCGCTTGAAAGGTCCATGAAGGCAAGGTGGATGAAGGAATTACTTGCCTTCATGTACTTTCCTATAATTAGAGCCAAAGTCAGGCATTGTTTGACCGTCCCTTTACCCTTTCTGAACCCATATTGGGAATTCACAATAAGGCCCACCGAATCTGCCCATGTTTCCAGTCTGGCTAAAATGACCCTACCCAATAACTTACAAGATGCATCAATGAATGAAATTGGGCGATAGCATTGGGGGTCAGATCTATCGCCCTTCTTAAAAATCGGCACCACTACTGCCTCCTTCCATGTCGCCGGGATGCGGCCAATAACAACTGCTCTAAACACGTTTAACAGTAAAGGGGCCCAAACCTTGACATTATGCCTGAAGAAATCCAAAGGTACTAAATCGGGGCCGGGGGCTTTTAATAATATGCCTTTCCTCAAGGCATCTTCCACCTCTTGCAAAGTAAGCGATGAGCTCAGGGACAAAGATGTCTGTGAGACCACCTGCTCCCTAGCGTCTCCTGATGATGATTCCTGAATTAAAATTCCATTTGGGTTAAACATTTTCACAAAGTGTGATTCCCATGTTTCACCTGTAATCTGCATCACAATGTTATCCTTGCCATTACTCGTGAAAAGGGGACGATTAATGACTTCCCAGAAAAGCCTGCTATCTTTTAATTCCGAGTCCTTCTCTAGATCTTCTCAGGCTAGGTTTCCTGAAAGGTTGGTATCGGAGCCGAATTTGGACCAACCCAGGGCTCCACTATACATAGATAGATCATTTAGGATGATGATATTATTTAAAGCATCCCCCTGGAGTGTGTGTTTGAAGTGTGCCAGAGGATGTTCATGAGAGTCTTTCAAACCACACACATTCGAGTCCCCATGGCTGCATAATGAGCAATTGAAATCTCCCATCCAGATGATAAAAAGTAGGGGTTGTTCGCAACCTGCCCTGGCTATAGCCTCCTCCAGTTTCGACATTACAGTTGTCTCATTATCATCAAAGATATTATAATACCAATTAATCAATAACAGTGGTTCAGGGAACAAATTGTCCAACATTAGCAATTGAAACCATGGGGTATCAGCTATCTTAGATGTTACAAGTTTACATAGTTTTAGAGAAATCGCTGTCATTATTCCACCTTTTGCCCTACCCGCTTGTGAAGGCACCGCTAGGACATTAAATGATTGAAAACCATCAATATTCTGAGGAGTTCGGCTCCATGTCTCCTGGAGACACAGAATATCACGATCACCCACAAATTCTAACCAGGCCTCATCCTCTAATCTAGTAGCAAGCCCAGCGATGTTCCAAGAAATTAGACACAACCTTAATTCACCTTGATTGTTTCTGTCTGGTTCAGGTATTACTGCCAAATTTTGCTTTAACGTAGTTAGATTTGATTCACTTTCTTGGGTAAAGCCAACCTCAGGGTCTCGAGGGTTAGTAGTACGATCGTCACCTACGGAAACATCCTCCAGCAAGTTATCGTTACAACTTTCCCCCTTCTCCCTCTGACTAGGCTCTCCTATTAACAAAGCATCACCAGGAAAATTTTGTGATGGTCAATCCAGCTCCTCCATACCCACAAGTGGATCAAAACGATTTCTTAGGGGGATGTTACTAGGGAACCACCCTAGGTAATCATCTTCCTGAAATCTTGGTCTTGGGTCATTGTACGGGGGTTGCAAAAAATTGTTGTTGTTACATGTTGATCCCCTGAAGAAGCCATCACCCTGGTGCCATATTCCCCAGTTGTTTTGATTCGGCCATGCTGCCATATTTCTCCGAGTCCACCCAGGGTATGTATCACTATGAAAGCTCAGCCTGGGATTCTTATGAAACAAAGTCGGAGGGACAAAATTCAAATTTGGATAAAAATATTCCAAACCTATACATTGGATATCCCCAACTCTAGCAAACCTTGGTTTACGGCAGATCATATCTTTTACCCAGGTGTCACTGAAGTTAATCAGAATACAGTCCCCCTCTAAATCCTTCTCACTTGGGCCCACCCAGGGGACTCTACGCACACTGAGTATTTTTGTTTTAGAATCAGGAGGAAGTGGCCTATTATTATTAAGCCAATATGTTACTTTATTTTTTAGCTCCTGGTTTGATTCCATTTTATTAGGCAAAACTGGGGGTATTCCTGTAAGAATTACCATAAAAGGGACAGAGTCTGGGGGCAAATTTACGGGTGGTAGTTTCTTTTTATGTAGTCTGTCACTATCGGCTACAGGTCCCTGCGATGGTATTAGTTTGGGCCCAGAAGTAGCTCCCTGCTTAGAGATAGTTGCTTCAGATGTTAACGCTGTGCTGGCCACGTTTTGGCTTGTGGACCCCACATTGACCGCTACTGCAGGTTTGGTACGTGCTAATGGTACAGGTTTGGTCCGTACTAGAGGGACTGGTGCTACCTTAGGGTCAGCAGTTGCGGGTGTTTGGGGTGCTTTGCTTAAATTTTTCTTCTCTCCCCCTTTTCTTGAAATACTATTGGTGGGGTTATTATTATTGTTATTGTTAGTGCCCCCCGTCTCAGGCGGTTTACTCTTGTTTACTAGTTTTTCAAGAGAATGGGTATTAAGTGAGATAAGATGTTCTAATTGGTCTAACTTTAGGTTAACAATTTGGGTTCTCTCTAGGAGGGGCAACAAAAGCATCTCAACCAGTTTCTCAATTTTCCCCAAAAGATCGTCATTATTATTAGTGTTAAAGGAAAAGATTTTCTGTCCCACATCACCTAAATGGGTGCCCTTTTGCTTAGGGACATTTGCCGAAACTCTAGGTGCAACTATCTTCGCTAGCTTGGTTCTACTTCCTTTTCTGTGATGTTTGTTAGGATGGTTAGGTTCACATTCAGAGTCTACGGCTCGGGTTTGTGTAGGGATGGACCCATTATTGCTCAAATTACAGTGTTGGGTAGTATCCCCCGTGATGCCTGATGGTATAGGTATAGGAGTGGGTGTAGGTACTTCATCTTGGGAGCCCCCTAAGTCTGCAACCATGATTGTCTGGGAGTCAGAAATTACGACTTAATTTGGGCTAGCTTCCAGGTTGCTATCTGGACTCTTGTCAGGGGTAGGTGTTGACTTATTGGGGGTAATTGTTGAACCAATGCGACCCAAGGAGGAACGTTTTCCTGTTATTAAGTCTAAAGACAAATGCTTTTCAGTAAGGGCAATTTCTTTTTCTAAAATCCCAGTTGCCCGGGTTATAAAATCATCTAAAGTTCCAGTAGCTTTCCCATTGTTCGTCTTTACAGTTACCTGTCTACCCTTCCCTGATCGCAAGGACATCATGTGAATTTAGTATATCGTTTTTTATCTATAAACAAGTAAAATTTAATACAAAGTCTTAATACCAGTTAATGAAGGAATGTTCTGTAATCACCAATGAAAGAGAGTGGGCCCAACCCGACCTTGATCGTCCTTGGACGGCCTTAGACGGTCCCGCCCTTGTCCCGGTCTTCTCCCGGCGCGCTCCCGCGAAGCGGTGGCTCTGTTCACCTTTATACACTGCTACAACCACCTCGTGGACAGATAGGCGGGTGGGCGTGGCCAGCGGGGAGAGCAGCCCAGGTGTGACCGATTGGGCGCGCAGGGACTCCTGACGCTGGAGTCCCTGCCTCTATGCTCGCAGCCCCGCCGACACACTCGCCTGCCCCGCGCTCCCCACAAGAGTGTACACAACAGCCAGCAGCTTCCAGAGTCAGTAAAGAGCTGCGGGACCCTGATCTCATAATCTTTGTAGGGTGCTCTCAAATGTGGTGATAAAGACAAATGGAGGCTCAGATAAATAACATATATACTTAGGATCACAAACTTACAAGCATGGTAGTGGAGATTAATCAGTGTTTTATGTTGCACATTGAACAATTTAGTACACAGAGGGGTATCTTATTTCTTTCACTATTAGTTGAAGCTTTGCCTTCAGTTCTTACAGCACTAGGTTGGAGGATGGTGGTAGCCTGAAGCCACATGAACGCTTGGCTCGTTTTGAGCTGAAAGGCCCAGAAGACCTAAACTGAGTCAGTGCCAGGTAATCTGCCTTGAGCCTGACTTCGGGTTTAAGTGGCTCACCCACTTCAGGAGTATCAATGAAACTTACCTTCACAACATATATAGCATGTACAACAGCAGTGCAAATGTCACTCATACAAAAGAGCAATATGTACAGCAGCAGAGCATGTCGACCTTACAAAAACGATGCAAGACAGGAGGTGATTAACACTTCAAGCGTTCCTTATAGAGCATGCACACACCGCTATCAGTGGTGAGCGGGCAGGTGCGCAACATACATCAAATGCTCACAGGTGTTCTTTTTGGAGTAGAACAAAATGCTAATTCCTATGACACAAAACGTTTAGGATGGTTAAAAATGTTACACGTAATGGGGCCCCCATGGTAACAGGTATACATGTGCATGTGACAATTCTGAGGTAAATATATTAGAACCCTAAGCAGAAGGATCCTGACAGTGCAGTCAATTACTGCTATTAAAATGACATTAGAGATCTTAGCCATAACATATAAGGATTTTAGGGATTTTGCACAGCAGGACTAACATATATATATATTTTTTTTTGTGAAATGGATCCGACTCAGGAAAGTTGTTTAGCTTCCTTCCTGCATAGGTGAAAGAAATGCAAATCTAACCCCTGGTCCTGGGGTAAGCTACCTTCAGTCGCACTCCAAACCAGCTCCATTCCTCATGGCTACATACACAGTGAGACTTTCTCTATGCCTGTGGAATCGTCCGCACATTTTCTCCAGTGGGGCAACACAAGCTTGGCACACACACTTGCCAAGCTCTGAAGAGGCAATGCTGGGGAAAGTTTACACTTCATGCAGTGGGACATTGTGCACCTACATGCGAGGTCATGTTTCTACTGGTAAAGCTGAACATGGAGGTACCTCATCTCAGAATAGCCAGTCTCAACACCCTCTGGCTGGTCCTTCCATCACGTCTTGTTCATGGCACTCTTGGACTGGTGTGCTGTGCAGGCATTTTATACTGTCTCAAGTACCATGGGGTTTTATTTCCTGACACCTTGATGCCATGGCGCGTTTGAAACTGAAAAACCACATGGGGTGGATGAGTTCCTCCCAAGGGCGTCATTACACTAATGTTTTAATTGAGTGCTTTGAGTAAAAAGTGTTATTAACTTAATGAGACAAGTTTCTTAATGAATAGCACATTGACCAAACATTTGCTGCGTGTTTTTGAATATTATGTGCATACAACCACATTTCATGTGTTCTTGTATAATTCTTGTAGGAAACTTGAATCGTTGGGCACAGCAGTGGTTGAAATGTGGGGCACCCTTCTACAGCCATTCTGTTTACAAATAGCAAATATTTCAAGTTGGAGCTAGATGCTAATGGACTCTTCTCCAGTGAGGCACACTTGTAGGGGCATATTATAAGCAAACAGTGATGATTATCGCTAAGTGTGTTTAGCACAGTTTTTCCTAGGATGTATGACATTACCACGCATACCATTACCACACATACCGTTACAACGCGGTATTTACAACGCATACCATTACAATGCATAGCGCTTTGAGGTGCTGGATAGTGGTAAGTATAATTTTATATTCCAACTCCAGTCCCCGTGGATACTAGGGAAGGTGTTGGATATAAAATTAAACTTATTCCCTATCCTAGAGCGCCCCCAGCGCAATGCGTTGTAATGGTATGCGTTGTAATGCCTGCGTTGTAAGTGTAGTGCGTGGTAAAAAATGCATGGTAACAGTTGTACACCTTTTCCTATCGCCGGCCATCGCTGGATTTTATTGCCGAAATAGCGCATTATTATCAATGCTTATCTCCAAGGCGATAATAAATCCAGTGATAGCATGGAAATGTTGGAAAATCGCATGAAATCCATCAATAAAAACTCAGCGGTAGGTAAATCTTTCATGATAGGACATTGTGCACTTAGCCTGACAATCCACCTCCTATAGGATAATATAGCTAAGTAAGGAATTTTGTAGACGTTTGATTCCAGCGTTAATGGGGCCTACGTTTATGAGTCTTAAACATCTAACCACAGCTTCAAAATAGGAGTTGCTGTTAGATAACTAAGTGGAATTAAGGGGTTATCTGATAGGAATCATTGCACTTATGACTTTACACTACATAAATTACTGGGCACATTAACTGACCTGGAAACAGTATAGGTAGAAACAAAAATAACTCTAATACTTTGTTTGTAAAGACCTGTGAGCAAACAGAGCAAAGTAATTCACTGGAATATTACCTACTTCAGCTAAAATATAACAAAGACATCAGTATGAAAAGGAATATTTTGGAGGAAAAATAATAAAGATCTCACAGCCATAAAACAACTGCCAGAAAATGTACCAAACAAATGATGTAGATCCCAGAAACGTTGCCTGAACAATTAAAACTCAAGGAAAAAACACCAAAAGATAGAGTAGGTGTAGCCCAAAATATATTCCTGAGATAGCTGCAAAACCACTGAATGTAGAACAACTCTATAACACCTCAGATGCCCTTAAAATAGGGATGCATCCTTTGTAACAGTGATCTTTGGCTCCAGGGATACAACGAACAGCATTTCTTCTATCCTTTAACTCTCACCAGTAAGCATGGGATGGGGAGCAAATTTCGTAAGTATATTGCTACAATGAACAAAACCAACAACTCATTAAACCTAGCAATTTGTGACCCAAAGTAGGAATAATTTGGTCCATTTAACCAATGCAAAACTAGTGCAACTTCCAACAGAACAATAAAACATGAATAATATTTCAAAGATAATTCAGTATTTTGCCCATCATATCATGTTCTAGTTGTACACGCCTTCTAAAAAAACACACAGAGACCCATTAAGCGGGCATTGTCATAGTCTAGTCAAGAAAGGATCAGATCAGCTGTAATTGAAGGGTTGATGTTAGCATAACTATTGTGTAGTGTGCTATATGCTGTTACTTGTGAATCTAATTTTGAAACATACATAAGTTACAGAACTTTGCAGGTAGGTTGGGAATACAGAATATGGTTTAGGTCAGTCATCATGGGACAAAACATGGACATTGGCACGACACAAGCCTATTTGAAAGGAAAATACGTTAAAGATATATCATCCAATAAGGTTTTGTGGCAAGCTCTCTCATAGCACAAAAGAAAACTGCAAGCTCAGGTGGGTGGTAAGATGTTACCCCATGGAGCCTTTTCTCTGTTAAATATGTCCCTAGATACATGTAATACTGTTATAGTTATTTTGTGAAAAGAGACTGTGTCATACTGTGAATTGATCTTCTGGGTTTCAACCTAGTCTATTGAAACCTGTAGCATCAACTTGGAAACTGCTGTGAAGGCCACAATTTAGGACAGAGGAGGTGGAGAGTGATGATCGGGAGAGCTTGCAGTGCATCCAGCTTTATGGAGAGAGGCAAGAGCAGCTGACGAGCAAAGGGATTCAAAAATTAAGCCAGTCATTGACCTTTGCCACAGTCTGGGCTTGTATGAAATGGGGTCTTAGTTGACAGCGGTATGCACCCTGTTCAAGTAGGGACCACGATCTGAATCTAGACACCTCATTAAAAAAGGAGCATAAGAGAGATACTGATACCAGGCCGCCCTCCACTCACACAGTTATTCAACAAAAGGGCCAGATTCCAAATGATACAAAACAGCCTATTATATTCTTGGTTCACTGGATACCACCTATGTCCTTGCTGGGATATGCTTATACTATATCAGTCATACACCCATATGTGTATGTGTATTTAAATTAATAAAAAAACTCAACCACAGCCATTACCCAATATTCCTAAGAAGTTACAGACAATGATGGCACACTAGTCATAAGAAGTATTAAATAGTAGGTAAAATGTGTAAGGTGGGTCAGAAAGTGCATCACGTAGGCAACTATGATAGAGCTGCTGGTAGGTACTCAACTGTGTGCTCACCTAATAATGATCAACACTTTCATGACAAAAAGATAAGTGGTCTAACTCAAATAACGTGAATAATGATAAAGTGTAAAAAATATTGGTGCTAACTACCATTTCGCCCCAGTTTATGTAAAAGAGTCATTCTAATTCCCCATTAAAATAGATAGTAAACACCTATCATATGTATTTAATATTTTTCTAGTGTTAACACTTAGTTAAAATAACACCATGTTTTGACTACTTTAAGTTAAGCAGCCAACATGTTTCATTGCCTCAATGATCCTGGACATGCACTGGTTGAAAAAGCAAAAGAGAGAACAAAAAGTAATCCCAAGGAATTAACCATTCAAAATAAAAAATATTATTAAGGTTCCCATTAGGTACCCACATGTTGAAAATCATTGCTTCATGTGTCATATTAAAAAGAAGATCATAATTACCGGGTGGACGCCAACTAGCAGTTCACCAGGGATGGCTTTCCCTATATATGACTTAAGGAGGCAGAGAAACGCCTGTACCTGTGACTAAACATGGGTACATCAATGTAGGCCCAAATTGATCTAACTGGGATTTAAAAAATGTAAATGTAGAGATTGCACATTCATCCTTTCTTTTCAAAGAATATAGGTTCCCGTAAAGCCGACCCACTCATATCAACCAACCGATTCTACTGTACAGATGGGCGTCTTATCACATTTGCGCCATGGCACACTATAGCGCATTACCATCACCCATTGTCACATCTGTGTCGGAATAGTCATATGGTTCAGCAACCATGCTTAAACAGGCCTAAGCAACACAACCACTTGCTCATTTGTTTTAAAACTCACCGCCGGTACCGGGTATACGCTCTTATCTGCTCTCACCATTGTGTGTCTGAACTTTTGCGACTCAAGTAGTCTCCATTTCTGAAAGACATAGAAAGGATTCAAAGGTTATATCTGGAATGAGTCTCCGCCGGTGGAATGCACAAAGACTCCCAGGCATCCCCTCAGGGGATTCATAGGCACCATCTTTGAATGGCACACAGAGGAAGGTGGACAATGGACACAGATCGACCCCACTACCATAGTAAAATCATTGAGGGATCCAAATGTATAAAAAGTGTCAAGGAGATAAGCGGGTGGGGAGGAAAAATTGTCCTGTCATCCTCAACTTTAGAGTATTTTTAATCAAGGTGAACATATCTGGCCAAACATCTCGATTTTCAAGGGAGCCATCCTAAAATGGTGCTTGCTGAGCACTGCAACATCATTAAGAGGTCCTAGATATTTCAGAACATATGGACCTGACATATTCTACCTGGCAAATCAAGGTAAAACTACGGACAATGTAATGACATCTACTTAATTATTAGTAACCAATTTGTCCAGAAAACCTACCCCTAACTAGACCAGGTCAAACAAGAATGGTGCTCAATATATTTACTACATTTCCTGGTGATTTCTTTCTTTGTGCCATTTTTACTGTCCTATTGCACACTGGTACTTCAACTTCTTCTACATGCATCTAATTCAAGATATAAACTCTAGGCATGCCTTAACCCAAAATTGTGATTACTCTTCCTGCTCAGGAACTGTCATTTGAGTTTAAACATGGTCCCAGGTATTCCATACTAGGGGTTACTAACCAGTGTATCTGCAACTACCATTTCAACATAATCCTATAATGGTCCACCAAGGAGCCAAGAGTAAATGGAGGACACTGGATACTGTGTTTAGTAGATGACGGCCGCACCTACTCACTGTGTGCCACTCAGTAGAATCGTTCAAACCATGCCGATCTGCCTTCTCTGAAAAGATCCAGCAAGCCTTTTTCTGAACAAGAAAGTTTTCGATGGCATGAGTTTATCAAACCACTTTTTCTAGCACCGTCCATTTTAAAACCCTACAATTGTGCCCCACTTCTTGGACGTGGCATACAAAGCGTGCCGTTAACTTTCCTGCCTTTAAAGTACTGGTATGTGGTTTCGAGACCAAGTTCACATGATGTACTGCAGAGTGCTCTGGGAGATAATAACCATTCAGGAACAGGAAAAAGACAATTACAAGACCTACCCAAAGGACTAGGAAAAGTAGACAAATTGCAATCCAGAGCTGTAGCCAGGAAGTAACAAAGTGAGGGGCATATTATCAAGACAGGCGTTAAAATTATCACCAGTTTAGCGGCAGAAAACTGCTGCTAAAGCGGTGATAATGGGCTTGATAATATGCCCTGGAGAATTCCAATTGAAGCCCATGTTTACACCAGAACATGGACTTCGATTGGAATTCTCAAGGGCATATTATCAAGCCCATTATCGCTGCTTTAGCAGCAGTTTTCTGCTGCTAAACCGGCGATGATTTTTAACTCTGTTCTTGATAATATGGGCCTAAGTCTATTTCAGCCAAAGGTAGAATTCACATAGTTGTTGTTTATGGGAAACAGGAGCTGGTAGTGACTCAGGTTCACTTGGATCCAATAAGAAAGTATCCAAATCGATGAAGTAGCCAGACAGAGTTTGATCTATCTTTCACTTTCTCATAATAACTTACTATTGAAGTCAAAGGTGGCATTACCAACATTCACTTTTTATGGCAGCTTCTATACCCTCTGTCCTATTTGATTTAGGCATGCCATGGTTCACCAGGGGGCACCCAAAGGTATATTTTCCTTGATGGTGGCTGAGTATGGCCCCATTGCCCCCAGGGCATCTAACAGCTATATTCAAGCCTTTCTGGTCCAGCACAAAAATTCACAGCTCTCACTTCAGCCTCATCCATGGTAGGAGACAGCCATCCTCCTTTGGACTCTCGCCTTGAGGCAGAGCTCAGCTGTTTGGCTTTGGCTCCTGGTCAGACACTGAAAAAGCATAGTTTAATGTATGTACCCTGCCACTACAGACCCAGCATTAGTTTTCTCTTTTGTATCCTGGAGGATGGAGTCTCTGGCACACTTAAACATGCGTGGATCCCCAGGGGAGTCCTGCAGCCACAGGGTGGCTTGGGGAAGGAACCCCACAACCACCATTTCCCATCAGAAGAGATAGAGATATTGAACTGAGCCCTAAGCCCTGGCTCAACCCTTGGAATCCTTAGGAAATTTTGGTAGGGTGTCATGGCCTTTGTTCTCCATTTGGTCCACCTATTGGACCAAGCTTAAAAATGCTAGATTCCCAGGCCCTGAGGGGTCAATTTAAATACTTTGGGGCTAGCTTCCAGGAGCTTATTCTTCAGACCTTTTGGTCTCCAAAGGTCACATTTTATTGGAAGATGGGTCCTCTGCCTGGGCTCCTGGTACTTTATCCTGATTTTTGAAATAGGATTCTTCAGTCCCACTAGAGCCAACCAGCAAAACTGTGTCCCTGCTATATTTACCAGGTCCTGGATACTTTCAGGGCACCTAAGTGTCAGAGCACTCGGGCAGTACACTGAAATTGCAGAGGAACCCTCCAGGAACCCCCAGCATGTCGAATGCCCAATTGAGTCTCAGTGGCATGTAAGGGTCTACACCAGTGGCCATGGAGAAATGATCCTAGTGATCAGCTGAATCTCCCTCTTTGCAGTAGCTTCAGATGGTAGCTCCCGCATTTTACACTATTGTCACTCCCAGTTCTAGTGTCTTCTCATCTGTCTCTCACTTCAGCAAAGAATTTTGAGTGGAAATGGAAAGTAATCAAAGCCTGACCTTTCTAGAGTGCCGTATGGGCACTCTACAACATTCTGGGACTTTCGAATATGAGTACTTAGTTTGGTCTGTGGATAAAAGTCACCTGCCAGTGGCAGCTATGGCCATAGTTCACACAACTGATCCCAGTGTTGATTGCCCAAAATGCAGACAGCTCACCCTCCCAGACAAACACCTCAATGCTTAGGGATAGATAACATGTGGGCATTGTTGCAACTGCCGAGCAGGAGACTAATTAGTGCATTTTCATCTTAAGTTAAAGGGGTCAGGGAGTGGTAAGCTTTACCATATTGTACATAGCCTCTACAAGGGATCCTCTTGGAGATGGGCAAACAATTTTGCATTTTCAAACAGGCAGATGCAGAGGCAGTACGTGGGGCACCTAAGACCAACCTAGCATTATCATGATTTATATTATTATTAAGTAATTTAGCAATGTAAGGAAAGTTGTTGAGAGAGCAGAAGCAGGTAAGGACCATTGGATCTAATGTGGCAAATGTCTTCAATAGTGTTTTGAGGATAGACCACTAAGTTGTCTTGGGACCAATCCTTCTAGTAGAAAAGCCTTCATCACAAATATGATTGAGGGTTTGAAGAAGTAAAATTCCAAACGTTCTTCCCAGACTGCCTCACTACAGTCCTAGGGCTTTTGTATGACTTTCGCAATGTTTCTGCAGAACCGTGATATTAATATTGCTTGATATGTATCTGTCTGTTATATGCTTGTACTCCTGGCATTACCTACTATGTATAACACCATTTTCACGAGAGCCTATTTTCTGAATAAAAAGAGTTTTAAAAAAATCCAAACGTTCTTTCCAGAAAGATGATATTTTAAAACAAGATTCTTGCCCTACATTTCCGCTCCTGCGATCAGTGCCCACCAAAGGGAGGACGATCTGCAGTGAGATGTGCTCTACTTTGGCCATACTACCTGCGCTCACTTGACTGGTCAAATGCAAAGCAAGACTCTAAACTATTTGTAGTCTACTACTATGATGACTGGGGCAGATAAGGTCTAAGCCAGATCATCCTACTGTGCTTTTCTGAGTCTTAGCTACCACTGGTGTGGCAGGTCCTGATCATTTTACAACATCAACAGCTGTGTATGGTGTCCTTTTTTTTTCTTGCACCATTGACGATGGCATCCTTGAAGCATTACTGGTACTTCTTCCTAACACACAATTGTCTATCAACTCATCCAAAACTTTAATGTAAGTCCCAGAGGCACATTCAGGGTTTGCAGGGTCCATCGAAAAAATGTTGGCGTTTCTCCGAGAAATTTGAATTTAGTATTCTGTTGAGTACATTATTGTATAGAAGACAAACAAGCATTTTGAACTCATGAGAAGCACTGCTCTAGTGAGGAGATGTGACAGAATTGTTTAGCTCAGTAAATTATTAAAATGGTGCATCTTACAAAAAATTGTTTTTTTTGTGATATAGTGATATAATAGAACCTGTCTCGCTTGTGTCATCAGAGAAAGCGATGTAATAAGATCATTAATCCTGGTTTCTTTACAGAAAATGATATTTTGAGATGAAAATGCATGCAGTAAGTAATGCTGAGAAAACAAGAGAAAGGGATCAAGTAGATAGAAGTGTATTTCAGTTACCAATCATAAAAATAACTATGCTTCTGCCTTGACGTAATTAGTCTGAAACCACAGAAAACCCGTAATGAAGTCATCACATAGCTTCAAGCTTAGGCATAGATTTGGATACCAAGGCAAAATATGAAGGGCTAGCCATAACTATCATATCATTGTGAACAGCCATACCAGCAATACACATAGGCTCAAAAGTTTAAATACATATGCCAAATCATAACCCAATATGCTCATGTTATGGTCATTAAATAGAGGCCAATCCTGCATGCGCGGGTTCGCCTTATCAGTCAACTAGGCTGAATAGACTGAGTCTCAGGGACTCTTGTCCACCCAAATGAGAAGATAATCGTATCACAAAGTATTTTCTCTAATTTGCCCCTCTCCTGTCACAAGAGACTGCATGAAATGGAAACCAGGAAAACTTGTCTCATGATAACGCATATTTGTATCTCTAGGTGTTACCTCACACACTATATTTTATTGACTTTAGAAGGATGAAGGGTGAATTCACACAGTCATGAATTCTAACCTGTCTGGACAAATTAAAAAAACAAATAAACAAAATGCTTATCATCGATCATAAATGTGTTTTTACGAAGAAGTGGCCAGGTGAGAAGATCAATGATGTTTTCACACTCACTGGACACCTGCACAAAACTGTATTTGTCTCTAGTCTGCAATGGAAATGTTTGGAAAATCAAACCTACACTACCAGAATGAGCTGCAAGACTATACAAATGGTAGATTATGTGCTATTGAACTCCAAGCCAACACTAATAATATCAATTATGAAGATCATTGTGCTAGTGCATTGTTGCTGCATGTGAGAAATTAGGTTCTTGGTTGACTGGGGTATGAGCCCTGGTCAAACAACAGCCACAATCCTTTGCAGAGTGAACCACAAAAAGTCACTAAATGATCCCATGTTTAACCATTGGTAGGTGTAGTGAACGGATATTTTGTCCTATTTCTGAGTGATGGTGACTTTGGTCTACTACCATCCTAGTATACTGGTTAGATCCCTTATTTTTTAGCCTATTTGTAAGGCTTGCCTATTGGCTTTGGCATGATTCTATATCTCTTTTGCCTCTTTTTGGGCCTAGAGGTCTAAACTAGAGGGTAGCCATCTTTTCTTTGCAGTATTTATCTATTTGCAGTGTTTGCCTATTGGCTTTGGCATATTTCTATGTCTCTTTTGCCTCTTTTCGGGCCTAAAGGCCTAAACCAGAGAGCAGCCATCTTGTCTTCCTGCCTCAGTTGTCTGAGGCGCTTGTAGGTCAGAAGTGATGTTTAGAGTTGAGCCTGTTATTCTCTAGTTGGAAACCCGTGAAGACCGGCCCTTATCGAAGGAATGTGCTTACTTCCCCGGGCTCTAGACGCAACTACAGCTGGCCACTATGGGAGCGCAGGGAGCTCGGGGCTTGGTGCTGGAATTCGGTGGGAGGCGGGGTGCTTGCTGGAAATTTCCATGAGCAGAGAGCTTCCCATATTATCAGAGAACAGAAGAGCAGAGAGTTTTTTTAATTGAAGGAGTCAGATGGTTTTTGGAATTGAAGGAATCAGATGGTTTTTTGGAGTTGATGCAGTCGCTTGGATCAGTTTAATCAGATGGAGTCAGTTGGTTTGCAGAGCTGGAGCTGAGAGCTGAAGCTGTGAGCTGGAGCTGTGAGTTGGACAGCTGATCTGTGGAGCAGTTACCAGGCAGATGGGAGAGTTGAAATTGTTAGCAGACGATGAAGTTACAGTTGGAGTGCAGTTGGAGTGAAGCTATTATGTTGGTGATGGGAAGGAGAGAGAGTCATGATTCCACCAGAGAGAGGAACAGACAGTTGGACCCTTCTTAACAGGGTGAGGTATTCTCAGCTAGTTTGCACTATACACAATCATTCATCCCCTTTTGTTTTCTAGATTATATTTAGGTTCCTGTTTGCATCAATAATTCTCTACTGTATTATTGCAATGTTTACTTTTTCTTGTTCACTTTCTAATAAAGACCCCGATACCTGCCTGTACATCATGATTAATCACTTTTCTTTCAGCCATGTGTGAATTGTTATTTTAGTAATAAAGCATCCTTTTTGTCATTCTAATGAAGAGACCCCAATGTGCATTAGTATCATTTGTATGTTTTCTTTTGGGAGGGAGTAAGTGGGCTTTTCATAGCCAAGTGCTGACGTACCGAAGGCTGGTGATCCCCTTCTTACAGGTAACTGAAGACAGTGAAGTGTACTGCTTCTGATCAGAAAATAACTGCAAATGCATTAGTTAGATCTGTGTATCGTTTAGGTGTGTATGTATGCATTATCATGCATCTATATTGCTGTTCCTCCTTGTCATCCTATTAGTGTGTAAAGAGGCCCCAATACGTAATAATTGCACTTGAGAGTTGTTTACTAAGACAGAATTAACCTTTCTTTTTAGCCAGGTGCTGTCGTATAGAAGGATGGGCAATTCCCTTCTTACAGGTAACTGAGAAATGGAAGACAGGGCAGTAAATATTAGGCACTTAGGAACTTCCCAATAGAGAGAGAGAGAGCAGAAGGTACTAATAGGACAGTGAGACCGCACTTTCTGCGACAGACTCGACTACAATAGAAGCGGAATTTGATGAAAGTACTCGGCATCGAGATAATTGCATGAAACCCGAAATGCAGAGAAGAGCCCCTTTACACAACGACAATTCCAAGGATAATTCCAAGGACAGCATACTACCACAAATGCCTCTTACAAAGAGAGAGCTAACTAATTTAGTTCAACTCAATCAATGTGGTTTCATGTGAAACAAACACAAAGTACAGGTGTGTGTACCTGTGTTTTCATGAGTTAGCACATTATAGCCAGACCTAAGGGCGACGCTGCTGGTTATATTACCATGTGAAGGGCACAATAACATGTGGAAACTCTTTTACATCTTGTCTGATCAAATACAGAGATATAGACATGTTGGCAACCATGCAAAAATGTTGTACATATTAATAGGCTTGTGCATATGCTAGGTTGCAGTACAGTAGCAGAACACTGCTTTTCATTCCTGTTTTACATTTGGAAGCAAACACCTTGAAGTCAGAAGGGAATGACAGGTTGATGTCTACTTATTTGTACAGTGAGAACATTTTTGTGCTCAATAATGATGCCAATATGTGGAGCCAGATACAAACGAAACTCACAAAAAATAAGTGAGAGGCCCAAATGGAAGTCTCAGAATGGAGGTACCTGAGTAAAATTCTCGTTGAAATTGGATGTAAAAGAACACAAGAACATGTTGATACTTTTTCTCTATTTAGAGGCACTGGTCTTTCCTAACCCTTTCCTCATGGCTTGCTTTATCTCCTGGTTTCTAAAGCTGTAAATTAGTGGGTTAAGCATAGGAATTATTACCATATAGAAGACGGATGCCACATTGTCATTGGCCATGGAGTGGCTTGCAGTGGGTTTGGCGTACATATAAACAAGTGTGCCATAAAATAACGTGACACAGACAAAATGAGAGGAACAAGTGGAGACGGTCTTCTTCCTTCCCTCTGAGGAACTTATCCCTAGAATGGCAGATACTATATAGACGTATGATATAAGTACGATGATTAGAGATATCAATATGAGTCCACCGGCCATTGAAATTAGCACCACTTCATTGATGGTGGTATCGGAGCAGGCGAGCTTCAAGAGTGCAGGTACATCACAGAAGAAATGACTGATCTTATTGTTCTTGCAAAAGGGCAGCGTAAAGGTGAAAACAGAATGTGTTAGTGAATTGATGAGCGCAATTGCACCTATGCCAACAAGAAGATAGAGACAGGTTCTTTTGTTCATTATGACAGGATAGAGCAAGGGATTACAGATAGCTGTGTACCGATCATAGGCCATCAATGCCATCACAAAAACATCTGCAGTTCCAACTACAATTGATAAAAACATTTGTATTGCACACTCTGAAAAAGAAATTGTCTTCCCCATCCATAGGAAGTTCACCAACATGTTGGGGACAGCGACAGAGGAAAAAGAGATGTCTACAAAAGCCAAACTGCACAGCAAGAAGTACATGGGGCTGTGAAGGTTATGGTTCATTGTGATCAATACCATGATTCCAATATTACAGAGAAGGGTAATGCTATAGATAAGGAGGAAGAAATAGAACAGAGGAACTTGTAGTGCCGGGTCTTCTGTGAGTCCTAAAAGAATGAACTCCATCACACGGGTGTTGTTGACTGTTGGCATGGTTGCCAACAATAGAGCCTAAAGGGAAAGCAGAAGATATATAGAGATGTGAAATTCTAGAAACACTGATGAGCACCAATAGTCATGTTATTTATTGATATAAATATTGTAAGGTTGTAAGCAAAGCATGTTATGGTTTAGAGACTTTGTACCATGTCTATTATCCCAGGTGGTCTCTTTGTGTTAGTTTTGCACCACTATGCTCAGGTATATGTGATGAAACAGCATGACAACAGCATCATTTTTACAAGTTTATGGATGCAAATAGTAAGAGCCTGATCTAGAGTTTGACGGGCAGGGTAAAGTCTGTCAGGGTGGCGTAAGATAATACATATGCAGATGGGCTACTGTCACCCATATTTAGGGATCAGAATCGACTCGAGCAAAAATCCCTGTACCTTTGCAGGTTCAGCTGTCAAGGTAGTTTCTATCATGGTACACATGCTTTAGTGGATGGCAACCACTGGTTGTTATAGCTGTCAACCAAACTAAAACTTTTTGATTTTTCAAAACAAAGTCCCAAAGTGGGACATTGTTATTGAAAAACTAATAACTAATGTCTCCCAAACCAAGGGTAAGTTGTTCCGCTGGGTGTGGGGGGTCAATACGTATTTGTTTCTGTCCTCAGCCATCAGGTCGTACCTGGTAGATATAGACAGAAAGAAAGGACATTACACTATCCACTCTACATAATGCATGCACTGTAATGCCCTTCCTCATATATCACCTCCTCACATAGGCTATAGACTCGGACTCCATTGACGGAAAGAGAATGGACGGACCATCACTTTTGCAGACAGGGTACTCCATCAAGTTTGTGCCCTGTCCACCAACCTCTAAATATATCCCAAATTCTGCACACAGAAGGTGAAAGTGCACTTCATTATCACGGATGAATGTTGAATGTAAGGGAAAAGGCATACATGAATACTGAACGCAGAGAAAATGCACGAAGGTGAACATTTGGGAACAAACAACAGACTCCATGTTGAGAAATGGTAGACTTCTTTATTAAGTGAGTTTAATTGCTTTTTGTACCAGTATTAACAACTGGGGCTACAATATTTGTTTTCGTTTTTTGTTCATCTTGGAAAATCACAGCTTGTTCATTGTGGCTTGTGAGTGATTTGAGGTCCTCTCGATTTAAATACATCATTTATCATAAGGACAACACCATCATGTTAGAAATTATACCAATTAATAGAGAGCACCAGAGCCAGAATGAATAAGATCACTTTAAAGTGAAGATGCTAGCTTCTGTTGAAACTAGAATCCCTGACGATATAAAAACAAGCCACACTGCTACATTGCTTTAGTAAGAAAAGTGTAACAATTGGGTTAATAGTTAGGCAGGATACGAGTCCTTCACAAGTGATATATCATCACATTTCTTTTTACTGGAAGCTAGCTGCTACATTGTAGCACTTGACTTGTATCAGGGTAGCGAAGCAGAGCAGACTTAGGGGAAGTGGTGTGGGCTAATAACCCCAGATCTCTGCTACACAACAGCACTCAATATATTATGTTCAGTCAGTGCTTTTCATTTAAAAAAGAAAACACGTTTATTATGCATTTGTACTAAATACTACACATTACAAATATACACAATCAAGTAAGTGGACATACCTATGCTGTCATCCACACATATACTACGCATAACATAACAATATGAGAGGGTGCTGTTAACAATATGGGAGGGCTACTAACTTTGCCAGGGTGTCACCATATCAGTATAAGCAGAGAACATGTCATATTTCAACAGTGTACTACCACTGACCTTAAAAATAAAGTATCAATTCACAATCAAGGTATACCTGAAGGAAGAATGTGGCTCTTTTTGTGTAGTAACCAACATTTTTTGGGACAGATGTTTCTCTGTATTTTTTACTCTTTGTTCTGGAACTCTGCTAACCAGGCCACACTGCATTTCCTCTGACCCCTGAAACATGCCAACATTGGTTATACTCCTTACTGACATAATCAACTTACTGATAAGTAACCAGCATATAGAAAAGGTGTAACAAAGGCATGTAAGATAAATGTCACTAGTACACCTACTGTAAGCCCAAGTTGCTTATTTAATATATACTAAGAAAAAGGTACCTATTTACAGAGACCAGTTTAACTGAATTTTTTATTTTTTTCTTAAAAAATCAAGTTTATTTGGACCATTGTCCTTAAACAGATAAAACATTAAAAAACAGTTCATTGTTACATAAAAACTTAAAAACAGTATATAACTTATAACTCATTAAAAATGGATCAAACGCGACTCGAACTACTCACAATTCAAAATTTGTTTTACTTTTTGCATAAATCTCCCCAATGCACAGGTAATATCTAGATTTATCATTTCTATTAGGAGGACACTTGCAGCAAGTCTATTGTGTATACCATATTTTTTAAAAATGGGACATAAAATCTCTTTTCGTGATTCTAAAAGCTTTGTACAATCCAATAAAATATGCATCATATCGCATGTAGTTCCCAATATGCACTTACAGTTTCCAATGGACTCCTTTAGCCCACGATCGTTCACTCGTCAAGGCTTCCCTCATACACCATTGCGAGATTTTTAACTGAATTGGAAATAAATGATTTTTAGGCAGTGTTTCTATTTTTTCAAATTACAAAAATTCATATTGTTGTTTCCTCTTTTTGGATATTTGTTTTATTGTCAAGTTGTTCATGGAATTCATCTCTATTTTTACAAATAGGAGTGGGCTTGTTGTTGTGTGGTGTTGGTCAGTTTTTAACTGTTTTAGTACTTCTAAATGCTTTACATATTTTCTTAAGTTAAGCCTGCCTGCTGTGTGCCATAACTATCAGGTATTGAGCTCGGATTTAAATTACTAAATAATGTTTACGGCCTAACAATAGATTGATGGCATTACTTGTGGTGGAGTTCCATGTACCCCAGCTAATTTTCCACTTTCTCATAATAACTTACCATTGAAGTCAAAGGTGGTATTACCAACATTCAGCAGCATTCTTTGTACTGTTTCATTTTCAACCACCAATATTATCAGTGAATCAATGGTTTGAAAATCAACATCACTTTTTATGGCAGTTTCTATACCTTCTGTCCTATTTGATTTAGCCATCCCATGGTTCACCAGGGGGCACCCAAAAGTATGTTTTCCTTGATGGTGGCTGAGTATGGCCCCATTGCCCCCAGGGCATCTAACAGCTATATATTTAAGCCTTTCTGGTCCAGCACAAAAATTCACAGCATTCACTTCAGCCTCATCCATGGTAGGAGAACGCCATCCTCCTTTTGACTCTCGCCTTGAGCCAGAGCTCAGCTGTTTGGCTTTGGCTCCTGGTCATACACTGAAAAAGCATAGTTCAATGTATGTATCCTGCCACTACAGACCTAGCATTAGTTTTTCTCTTTAGTATCCTGGAGGATGGAGTCTCTGGCACACTTAAACATGCATGGAGCCCCAGGGGAGTCATGCAGCCCCAGGGTGGCTTGGGGAAGGAACCCCACAACCACCATTTCCCATCACAAGGGATAGAGATATTGCACTGATCCCTAAGCCCTGGCTCAACCCTTGGAATCCTTAGGAAATTGTGGTAGGGTGTCATGGCCTTTGTTCTCCATTTGGTCCCCCTATTGGACCAAGCTTAAAAATGCTAGATTCCCAGGCCCTGAGGGGTCAATTTACAGACTTTGGGCCTAGCTTCCAGGAGCTTAATCTTCAGGCCATTTGGTCTCCAAAGGTCACATTGTATTGGAAGATGGGTCCTCTGCCTGGGCTCCTGGTACTTTGTCCTGATTTTTGAAATAGGATTCTTCAGTCCCACTAGAGCCAACCAGCAAAACTCTGTCCCTGCTATATTTACCAGGTCCTTGATACTTTCAGGGCACCTAAGTGTCAGAGCACTCGGGCAGTACACTGAAATTGCAGAGGAACCCTCCAGGAACCCCCCAGCATGTCCCATGCCCAATTGAGTCGCAGTGGCATGTAAGGGTCTGCACCAGTGGCCATGGAGAAACCATCCTAGCGATCACCCGAATCTCCCTCTTTGCAGTAGCTTCAGATGGTAGCTCCCGCATTTTACACTATTGTCACTCCCAGTTCTAGTATCGTCTCATCTGTCTCTCACTTCAGCAATGAATTTTGAGTGGACATGGAAAGTAATCAAAGCCTGACCTTTCTAGAGTGCCGTATGGGGCACTCTACAACATTCTAGGACTTTCGAATATGAGTACTTACTTTGGTCTGTGGATAAAAGTCACCTGCCAGTCGCAGCTCTGGCCATAGTTCACACAACTGATTCCAGTGTTGATTGCCCAAAATACAGACAGCTCACCCTCCCAGACAAACACCTCAATGCTTAGGGATAGATAACATGTGGGCATTGTTGCAACTGCCAAGCAGGAGACTAATTAGTGCATTTTCATCTTAAGTTAAAGGGGTCAGGGAGTGGTAAGCTTTACCATATTGTACATAGCCTTTACAAGGGATCCTCTTGGAGATGGGCAAACAATTTTGAATTTTCAAACAGGCAGACGCAGAGGCAGTAAGTGCGGCACCAAAGACCAACCTAGCATTATCATTATTTATATTATTATTAAGTAATTTAGCAATGTAAGGAAAGTTGTTGAGAGAGCAGAGGCAGGCAAGGACCTTTGGATCTAATGTGGCAAATGTCTTCAATAGTGTTTTGAGGATAGACCACTAAGTTGTCTTGGGACCAATCCTTCTAGTAGAAAAGCCTTCATCACAAATATGATTGAGGGTTTAAAGAAGTAAAATTCCAAACGTTCTTCCCAGACTGCCTCACTACAGTCCTAGGGCTTTTGTATGACTTTCGCAATGTTTCTGCAGAACCGTGATATTCATATTGCTTGATATGTATCTGTCTGTTATATGCATGTACTCCTGCCATTACCTACTATGTATAACACCATTTTCACAAGAGCCTATTTTCTGAATAAAAAGAGTTTTTAAAAAATCCAAACGTTCTTTCTAGAAAGATGATATTTTAAAACAAGATTTTTGCCCTACATTTCCGCTCCTGCGATCAGTGCCCACCAAAGGGAGGAAGATCTCCAGTGAGATGTGCTCTACTTTGGATCACTACCTGCGCTCACTTGACTGGTCCTATGCAAAGCAAGACTCTAAACTATTTGTAGTCTACTAGTATGATGACTGGGGCAGATAAGGTCTAAGCCAGATCACCCTACTGTGCCTAGTCTTAGCTACCACTGGTGTGGCAGGTCCTGAACATTTTACAACATCAACAGCTGTGTATGGTGTCCTTTTCTTTTCTTGCACCATTGACGATGGCATTCTTGCAACATTACTGGTACTTCTTCCTAACACACAATTGTCTATAAACTCATCCAAAACTTTAATGTAGGTCCCAGAGGCACATTCAAGGTTTGCAGGGTCCATCGAAAAAATGTTGGTATTTGTTGGAGGAATTTGAATTTAGTATTCTGTTGAGTATATTATTGTATAGAAGACAAACAAGCATTTTGAACTCATGAGAAGCACTGCTCTAGTGAGGTGATGTGACAGAATTGTTTAGCTCAGTAAATTATTAAAATGGTGCATCTTACAATAAATATTTTTTTAGTGATATAATAGAACCTGTCTCGCTTGTGTCATCAGAGAAAGCGATGTAATAAGATCATTAATCCTGGTTTCTTTACAGAAAATGATATTTTGAGATGAAAATACATGCAGTAAGTAATAATGAGAAAACAAGAGAAAGGGATCAAGTAGATAGAAGTGTATTTCAGTTACCAATCATAAAAATAACTATTTTTCTGCCTTGACGTAATTGGTCTGAAACCACAGAAAACCCGGAATGAAGTCATCACATAGCTTCAAGCTGAGGCATAGATTTGGATGCCAAGGCAACACATGAAGGGCTAGCCATAACTATCATGTCATTGTGAACAGCCATACCAGCAATACACATAGGCTCAAAAGTTTAAATACATATGCCAAAGCATAACCCAATATGCTCATGTTATGGTCATTAAATAGAGGCCAATCCAGCATGCGCGGGTTCCCCTTATCAGTCAACTAGGCTGAATAGACTGAGTCTCAGGGACTCTTGTCCACCCAAATGAGTAGATAATCGTATCACAAAGAATTTTCTCTAATTTGCCCCTCTCCTGTCACAGGAGACTGCATGAAATGGAAACCAGGAAAACATGTCTCATGATAACTCATATTTGTAGCTCTAGGTGTTACCTCACACACTATATTTTATTGTCTTTAGAAGGATGAAGGGTGAATTCACACAGTCATGAATTCTAACCTGTCTGGAAAAATTAAACAAACAAATAAACAAAATGCTTATCATCGATCATAAATGTGTTTTTACAAAGAAGTGGCCAGGTGAGAAGATCAATGATGTGTTCACACTCACTGGACACCTGCACAAAACTGTATTTGTCTCTAGTCTGCGATGGAAATGTTTGGAAAATCAAACCTACACTACCAGAATGAGCTGCAAGACTATACAAATGATAGATTATGTGCTATTGAACTCCAAGCCAACACTAATAATGTCAATTATGAAGATCATTGTGCTAGTGCATTGTTGCTGCATGTGAGAAATTAGGTTCTTGGTTGACTGGGGTATGAGCCCTGGTCAAACAACAGCCACAATATTTCCGTACTGTATTATTGCAATGTTTTCTTTGTCTTGTTCACTTTCTAATAAAGACCCCGATACCTGCCTGTACATCATGATTAATCACTTTTCTTTCAGCCATGTGTGAATTGTTATTTTAGTAATAAAGCATCCTTCTTGTTTTCTTTTGGGAGGGAGTAAGTGGGCCTTTCATAGCCAAGTGCTGACGTACAGAAGGTTGGTGATCCCCTTCTTACAGGTAACTGAAGACAGTGAAGTGTACTGCTTCTGATCAGAAAATAACTGCAAATGCATTAGTTAGATCTGTGTATTGTTTACGTGTGTATGTGTGGATTATCATGCATCTATATTGCTGTTCCTCCTTGTCATCCTATTAGTGTGTAAAGAGGCCCCAATACGTAGTAATTGCACTTGAGAGTTGTTTACTAAGACAGAATTAACCTTCTTTTTAGCCAGGTGCTGTCGTATAGAAGGATGGGCAATTCTCTTCTTACAGGTAAATATTAGGTACTTAGGAACTTCCCAATAGAGAGAGAGAGAGCAGAAGGTACTAATAGGACAGTGAGACTGCACTTTCTGCGACAGACTCGACTACAATAGAAGCGGAATTTGATGAAAGTACTCGGCATCGAGATAATTGCATGACAACCGGCCACCCACAAGAACACAGATGTGAAATATGAATCTGTCTGCATTTTAAAAGAATTTATTTCACCCCCTTTCACTGAAGATAAAGTCTGATAGTAAGAATACCATCTATCAGACAAAACCATCATCTGAAAAAAATTGGAAGCCCTGATGAGAGCCCCTGTACTTATTGCCTGGGATTCGAAACGCGTTAGGAAAATATAATACATTGAGGGATTGTGAATTGAATTTTTTTTCTGAACAGGAGTTTTCTTTCACCTACCCTTGTCATAGAAATTCAAATGTTCCCCTTCTATTTGTTATTGGAGACCATATTTATACTTCTAAAGAGTGTTTAGGCTCTTGTAAAAGGTATTATACCCTTTGAATTGGGGCTAGAAATTGATGTTGTTGCTTTGTTGAATGTTATCTATCCCTCTTTTTTCGTTCTAGCAATGTTGCACTGACTATGTGATTTGTAAATATGTAGTAATGAATGTAATGATTATATTGTATCTATGTAGGAAAACTGGATATGATCACATCATGTTCTTTTTCAAATACATTTTAAAATGGAATAAAAAAATTGGTTGAAGAATGAGCTAAAATGAAATACCTGATCAAACTATGGAAGTAATTTGTTTGGTCTTCCTGTTAAATCAGTAACTTGTATAAATTGTTAAGGTCCAGGTCATTCCCGTTTTTGCTTTCACTTTCTAAAAGTGGCATTTTCAAACTAACAATTTAAAAACCATCTTTACTAAAAGATGGGTTATTACATTCTGAGTTTAGAGAGCCCAAAATCCATTTCTCTATCTTGTCCCAATGGAAAGTTATGATTCACTAACAGGGCATGTCACAAACACCAGTTCATGTCCTTCCTTGACCCCCACACAGCACCCTGCCCAGAGGCATACCTTGGGCCTACCTGAGGGGTGTCTTACATGGAAGAAAAGGGAAGGTTATAGCCTGGCAGGTGGGGGCAGTTGCCACTTTGACTTGCCAGTAAAAACTGTCTGCATACGTTTGAAAGGCTGCCTGTGTGGGTGGCACAATCAGTGCTGCAGGACCAGTAGCAGCATCTGATTTACAGGCTCTAGGCACACACAGTGTACTGTACTAGGGGCTTATTAGTATATCAAATAGGCCCAGCATGGAAAAATTAATCCATAAACACAATTTGCATGGAAAGCATAAGCACTTTAACACTGAATAGCAGTAGGAAAGTGCCCAAAGTCCTAAAACCAACAAAACCAAGGTCAAAAACAGGAGGCCTAAAAGCAAAAAGCCTGAGGGTGAACCCACTATAAATCCCAAGTCTAACATATATGCTTCCCCCATCTGGCTAAAATTGCATCATCAAACAAAGAGTCAGGTCAAATGTCATGTATACCCTAAAGGTAGCCCGATTCTTTTCATGCATTGAGTAACAAATCTAAAAAATCCAACACATAGTTGTTTATGAACAACACACACCCTGATCTCATAATCTTTGTAGGGTGCTCTCAAATGTGGTGATAAAGACAAACGGAGGCTCAGATAAATAACATATATACTTAGGATCACAAACTTACAAGCATAGTAGTGGTGATTAATCAGTGTTTTATGTTGCAAATTGAACAATTTAGTGCCCAGAGGGGTATCGTATTTCTTTCACTATTAGTTAAAGCTTTGACTTCAGTTCTTACAGCACTAGGTTGGAGGATGGTGGTAGCCTGAAGCCACATGAACGCTTGACTCGTTTTGAGCTCAAAGGCCCAGAAGACCTCAACTGAGTCAGTGCCAGGTAATCTGCCTTGAGCCTGAATTCGGGTTTAAGTGGCTCACCCACTTCAGGAGTATCAATGAAACTTACCTTCACAACATATATAGCATGTACAACAGCTGTGCAAATGTCACTCATACAAAAGAGCAATATGTACAGCAGCAGAGCATGTTGACCTTACAAAACAGATGCAAGACAGGAGGTGATTAACACTTCAAGCATTCCTTATTGAGCATGCACACACCGCTATCAGTGGTGAGCGGGCAGGTGCGCAACAGTACAATAAATGCTCACAGGTGTGCTTTTTGGAGTAGAACAAAATGCTAATTCCTATGACACAAAAGTTTAGGATGGTTAAAATTGTTACACATAATGGGACCCCCGTGGTAACAGGTATACATGTGCATGTGACAATTCTGAGGTAAATATATTAGAACCCTAAGAAGAAGGATCCTGACAGTGCAGTCAATTACTCCTATTAAAATGACATTAGAGATCTTAGCCATAACATATAAGGATTTTAGGGATTTTGCACAGCAGGACTAACATATATATTTTTCTTTTTTTGTGGGAAATGTATCCAACTCAGGAAAGTTGTTTAGCTTCCTTCCTGCATAGGTGAAAGAAATGCAAATCTAACCCCTGGTCCTGGGGTAAGCTACATTCAGTCGCACTCCAAGCTAGTTCCATTCCTCATGGCTACATACACAGTGAGACTTTCTCTACGCCTGTGGAATCGTCCGCACATTTTCTCCAGTGGGGCAACACAAGCTTGGCACACACACTTGCCAAGCTCTGAAGAGGCAATGCTGGGAAAAGTTTACACTTCATGCAGTGGGACATTGTGCACCTACATGCGAGGTCATGTTTCTACTGGTAAAGCTGAACATGGAGGTACTTCATCTGAGAATAGCCAGTCTAAACACCATCTGGCTGGTCCTTCCACCACGTCTTGTTCATGGCACTCTTGGACAGGTGTGCTGTGCAGGCATTTTATACTGGCTCAGGTACCATGGGGTTGTAATTCCTTACACCTTGATGCCATGGAACGTTTGAAACTGAAAAACCACATGGGGAGGATGAGTTCCTCCCAAGGGCGTCATTACACTAAGGTTTTAATTGAGTGCTTTGAGTAAAATGTGTTATTAACTTAATGAGACAAGCTTCTTAATGAATAGCACATTGACAAAACATTTGCTGTGTGTTTTGAATATTATTGCATACTACCACATTTCATGTGTTCTTGTATAATTCTTGTAGGAAACTTGAATTGTTGGGCACAGCCGTGGTTGAAATGTGGGGCACCCTTCTAGGGCCATTCTGTTTACAAATAGCAAATAATTCAAGTTGGAGCTGGATGCTAATGGACTCTTCTCCAGTGAGGCACACTTGTAGGGGCATATTATAAGCAAACAGCGATGATTATCGCTAAGTGTGTTTAGCCTGGTTTTTCCTATCGCCGGCCATCACTGGATTTTATTGCCGAAATAGCGTGTTATTATCAATGCTTATCTCCAAGGCGATATTATATCCAGTGATAGCATGGAAATGTTGGAAAATCGCATGAAATCCATCAATAAAAACTCAGCGGTAGGTAAATCTTTCATGATAGGACATTGTGCACTTAGCCTGAAAACCCCCCTCCTATAGGATAATATAGCTAAGTAAGGAATTTTGTAAACGTTAGATTCCAGCGTTAATGGGGCCTACGTTTATGAGTCTTAAACATCTAACCACAGCTTCAAAATAGGAGTTGCTGTTAGATAACTAAATGGAATTAAGGGGTTAGCTGACAGGTACCAATGCATTTATGACTTTACACTACATAAATTACTGGGCACATTAACTGACCAGGAAACAGAATAGGTAGAAACAAAAATAACTCTAATACTTTGTTTGCAAATACCTGTGAGCAAACTTAGCAAAGTAATTCACAGGAATATTACCTACTTCAGCTAAAATATAACAAAGACATCAGTATGAAAAGGAATATTTTGGAGGAAAAATAATAAAGATCTCACAGCCAAAAAACAACTGCCAGAAAATGTACCAAACAAATGATGTAGATCCCAGAAACGTTGCCTGAACAATTAAAACTCAAGGAAAAAAACACCAAAAGATAGAGTCGGTCTTATCAGGAATATGTTCCTAAGATAGCCGCAGAGCCACTGAATGTAGAACAACTCTATTGCACCTCTGATGACCTCAAAATAGGGATGCATCATTTGTAACAGTAATCTTTGGCTCCAGGGATACAACGAACAGCATTTCTTCTATCCTTTAACTCTCACCAGTAAGCATGGGATGGGGAGCAGGTTTCGCAAGTATATTGCTACAATGAACAAAACCAACAACTCATTAAACAGAGCAATTTGTTACCCAAAGTAGGAATAATTTAGTCCATTTAGCCAATGCAAAACTAGTGCAACTTCCAACAGAACAATAAAACATGAATAATATTTCAAAGATAATTCAATATTCTGTTCATCATGTCATGTTCTAGCTGTACACGCCTTCTAAAAAAACACACAGAGATCCATTAAGTGGGCATTGTCATAGTCCAGTCAAGAAAGGATCAGATCAGCTGTAATTGAAGGGTTGAGGGTAGCATAACTATTGTGTAATGTGCTAAATGCCGTTACCTGTGAATCTAATTTTGAAACATACATAAGTTACAGAACTTTGCAGGTAGGTTGGGAATACAGAATATGGTTTAGGTCAGTCATCATGGGACAAAACATGGACATTGGCATGACACCAGCCTATTTGAAAGGAAAATACGTTAAAGATATAGCATCCAATAAGATTTTGTGGCAAGCTCCCTCATAGCACAAAAGAAAACTGCAAGCTCAGGAGGGTGGTAAGATGTTACCCCATGGAGCATTTTCTCTGTTAAATATGTCCCTAGATACATGTGATACTCTTATAGTTATTTTGTGAAAAGAGACTGTGTCATACTGTGAATTGATCTTCTGGGTTTCAACCTAGTCTATTGCAACCTGTAGCATCAACTTGGAATCTGCTGTGAAGACCACAATTTAGGACAAGAAATGCCTGTGGAGGCGTTTTAGAGGACCCAAATGTGCATCACAGAGGAGGTGGAGAGTGATAATAGGGAGCACTTGCAGTGCATCCAGGTTTATGGAGAGAGGCAAGAGCAGCTGACGAGAAAATGGAACAGAATATTAAGCCAGTCATTGACCTTTGCCACAGTCTGGGCTTGTTAGAAATGGGGTCTTAGTTGACAGCGGTATGCACCCTGTTCAAAGTAGGGACCATGATCTGAATCTAGACACCTCAATAAAAAAAGGAGCATAAGAGAGATACTGATACCAGGCCGCCCTCCACTCACACAGTTATTTAACAAAAGGGCCAGATTCCAAATAATACACAACAGCCTATTATATTCTTGGTTCACTGGGTACCACCTATGTCCTTGCTAGGATATGCTTATACTATATCAGTCATACCCCCATATGTGTATGTTTATTTAAATTAATAAAAAACCTCAACCACAGCCATCACCCAATATTCCTAAAAAGTTACGGACAATACTGGCACACTAGTCATAAGAAGTATGAAATAGTAGGAAAAATGTGTAAGGTGGGTCAGAATGTGCATCACGTAAGCAACTATGATAGAGCTGCTGGTAGGTACTCACCCGTGTTCTCACCTAATAATGATCAACACTTTCATGACAAAAGGATAAGTGGTCTAACTCAGATAACATGAATAATGATAAAGTGTAAAAAATATTAGTGCCAACTACCATTTCGCCCCAGTTTATATAAAAGAGTCATTGTAATTCCCCCTTAAAATAGATAGTAAACACCTGTCATATGTATTTATTATTTGTCTAGTGTTAACACCTTGTTAAAATAACAGCATGTTTTGACCACTTTAAGTTAAACGGCCAACATGTTTCATTGCCTCAATGATCCTGAACATGCACTGGGTGAAATAGCAAAAGAGAGAACAAAAAGTAATACCAAGAAATTAACCATTCAAAATAAAAAATATTATTAAGGTTCCCATTAGGTACCCACATGTTGAAAATCATTGCTTCATGTGTCATATTAAAAAGAAGATCATAATTACCGGGTGGACGCCAACTAGCAGTTCATCAGGGATGGCTTTCCCTATATATGACTTAAGGAGGCAGAGAAACGCCTGTACCTGTGAGTAAACATGGACACATCAATGTAGGACCAAATTGATCTAACTGGGATTTAAAAAATTTAAATGTAGAGATTGCACATTCATCCTTTCTTTTCAAACAATATAGGTTCCCGTAAAGCCGACCCACTCATAGCAACCAACCGATTCTACTGTACATATGGGCGTCTTATCACATTTGCGCCATGGCACACAATAGCGCATTACCATCACCTATTGTCACATCTGTGTCGGAATAGTCGTATGGTTCAGCAACCATGCTTAAATGGGGCCTAAGCGCTATTGTGCATACTATTGCTTAATAATAACTATTGCTTAGCGTTCATTTAACTATTCAGCGCCGCTCCGCTGCTTGCCCTGGCCGCTGCTGCCTGCCTGGCATCACATTTCCTTTGCCGCTTTGCGCTGTGTGTCACTGAGGATACATTATCGATTTCAGCAGGTACACTGCAGCTGATCGATCCTGTAAGGCCGCCGGCCATTTTGTTGTTGTTGTTGTTGGTCGCCCTGCCCTAGCCTCCACCCCGCTCCCGCCTTCCCAGCTGACCCACCCTCCCACTAAGCACTACCTCCGCACTCTGACCGCACTGTGACCGTCCTGCTCCCTGCAGACACGGCCGCTCCCCACGCTGCTCCCTGACCCGCCTTGCCTCTCAGCTGGGTATCGTTACGCAGCTCCGCTGCTTGCTCTGGCCGCTACTGCATTGCTGCGTGACATGGCCTTGACTTGACTGCATCGCGCTATTGTGCATACTATTGCTTAATAATAACTATTGCTTAGCGTTCATTTAACTATTCAGCGCCGCTCCGCTGCTTGCCTTGGCCGCTGCTTGCCTTGGCCGCTGCTGCCTGGCATCACATTTCCTTTGCCGCTTTGCGCTGTGTGTCACTGAGGATACATTATCGATTTCAGCAGGTACAGTGCAGCTGATCGATCCTGTAAGGCCGCCGGCCATTTTGTTGTTGTTGTTGTTGGTCACCCTGCCCTAGTCTCCACCCCACTCCCGCCTTCCCAGCTGACCCGCCCTCGCCCCTCCCCCCCTCACCACCATATATGACAGGAGTATTTGCGCGCATCGTTCACGCGCAGCGACCGCGCCCCATTTGCGCCGAAGGTGTGCCAAAGGTAAGCCCGTCTACGCCCGTCCGCGCCTGGACCGCGCCCAGTGCCAGACCCCCTGTCCCCCGTACCACCCACCCCTCCCGCATTACATACGACGCCACCACCCTCTTAGCCCTAAACCCCGGCCGACTCCACAACTGCGTCCAAGCCGCTCCCGGACACTTCCATGGACCCTTCTCCTGCTACTTCTGCCAGTTCGACGGCACCAAGATCGACTTCTCATCCACGATCACAAAACATACACCTGACACCAACCACCTACAATGCATCCTGCTCAACACCCGCTCAGTCCACAGGCAAGCCATCGACCTCTGGAATCTACTAGACACCATCTCTCCTGATGTCGCCTACCTTACAGAAACATGGATGAACACCTCTTCTGCCCCAGACATCACCATTGCCATCCCGGAAGGCTACAAGATCATCCGTAAGGACCGTACCGACCAAACAGGAGGAGGCATCGCTATCGTCCATAAGAAATCCATCCGCATCTCAACCAGCTCAGACGTCAATCTCGCCAACACTGAACACCTTCACTTCCAGATCCACATCGACCCCAAGACCACACTCAGAGGCACCCTCCTCTACAGGCCACCAGGACCCCGTGCACAATTCAGTGAGGACATCACGGACTTCATCACCCCACACGCCCTCCCCTCCGAAGACTACATTCTATTGGGAGACCTCAACTTTCACCTTGAAAAGAACAACAACCGCAACGCCACCACCCTTCTGGACAATCTAGCCAACCTCGGACTTAAACAACTTGTCACTACCCCCACCAACATCGCAGGTCACACACTGGACCCTATCTTCACCTCCAGCAAACATGTCTCCTTCAGCCACACCACAACTCTCCATTGGACGGACCACAGCTGTGTTCACTTTACCTACAACAAGACCCCAACCAACAACCATCCTCAACCCACTCTGCGGAGAAACTGGAACAAAATCACCATCAACCAGATCTCCTCATCGCTTCTTCAAAACCCCCCTGCCCACTCCTCAAACCCCGACCAAGCAGCCATTAACCTCACCCAATGGCTATCCAACTGCGCAGACATCCTAGCACCATTGAAAAAACGTCAAATCAAACTGGGCAGCAAGAAAGCCTCCTGGTTCAACGATGACCTTAAGAAATCTAAGAAACTCTGTCGATCCCTTGAGAAGGCCTGGAAAAAAGACCCAAACACCAGCACCAAGGACGCCTTCAAAAACGCCTCCCGTACCCACCACCAACTGATCAGGAATGCCCAGAAAGCCGCTTTCAAGGACCGACTAGATAGCAACGCCCACAACAGCAAGGAATTATTCAACATCGTCAAGGAACTTACCAACCCCTCAGCCAACTCCAACGACATCACCCCCTCTCAAGCCCTCTGCGACTCCCTAGCCTCATTCTTCCACAACAAGATTGCAGACATCCACAACAGCTTCGACAACCGACCCAAAAACCACCCCACCCAACCCTCTGCAGGACCTCCACCCCCCTTGAACATCCTCAATGACTGAACCCAATCTCCACTGAGGACACCATCCGCCTGATGAACTCTATCCACTCAGGATCCCCCACAGACCCATGCCCTCACCACATCTTTAACAAAGCAGACTCCATTATAGCACTGCACCTCCGAGACGTCATCAACCGCTCCCTCAACTCCGCCACCTTCCCGGAAAGTTGGAAACATGCTGAACTCAGCGCCTTGCTGAAGAAACCCACAGCCGACCCCACCAAACTCAAAAACTACCGCCCCATCTCGCTCCTTCCATTCCCGGCCAAAGTCATCGAGAAAGCTGTCAACAACCAGCTCGCCGCCTTCCTCGAAACCAACAAATCCCTCGACTCTTCACAGTCCGGCTTCCGAGCCAAACACAGCACTGAGACCGCACTCATCGCAGCAACAGACGACACTCGAACTCTGCTAGACAACGGAGACACAGTCGCCCTCCTCCTCCTCGACCTCTCCGCAGCCTTTGACACAGTTTGTCATAGCACCTTAATACAACGCCTCAGAAACATCGGAATCCAAGGAAAAGCACTGGAATGGATCACCTCGTTCCTTGCCGGAAGAACTCAGAGAGTCCACCTTCCACCATTCAAATCAGAAGCTACCAAAGTCATCTGCGGCGTGCCGCAAGGATCTTCACTCAGTCCCACCCTCTTCAACGTATACATGAGCCCCCTCGCGGCTATCGCACGCCAACACAACCTCAACATCATCTCCTACGCCGATGACACTCAACTGATACTATCACTCACCAAAGACCCCAACACCACCAAAACCAACCTACATGAAGGAATGAAAGAAGTAGCCGAATGGATGAAGCACAGCCGTCTGAAACTGAACTCAGACAAAACAGAAGTCCTTATCCTTGGTACCTCCCCCTCCGCCTAGGATGACTCTTGGTGGCCAGAGGCCCTTGGAAAAGCACCCATCCCGACGGACCACGCACGGAACTTAGGTGTCATCCAGGACCCCTCACTCTCTATGAACAGACAAGTCAACGCCGTCTCATCTTCTTGCTTCAACATTCTTCGCATGCTCAAAAAAACATTTCGCTGGATCCCCACCGAAACTAGAAAAACGGTCACCCACGCACTGGTCACGAGCCGCCTGGACTACGGAAACACCCTATACGCTGGTACCACCGCAAAACTCCAGAAAAAACTCCAACGCATCCAGAACGCCTCAGCCAGACTCATACTAGACATCCCGCGTAAAGACCACATCTCCGGACACCTGAAAGACCTCCACTGGCTCCCCGTTAGCAAGAGGATTACTTTCCGCCTCCTGACCCACGCACACAAAGCACTCTACGAACTTAGTCCAGACTGCCTCAACTCACGACTTTCCTTCTACACCCCCTCCTGCAACCTACGATCCTCCAACCAAGCCCTTGCAACTGTACCCCGTATCAACAAAACCACCATGGGAGGCAGATCCTTCTCCTACCTGGCAGCTAAAACCTGGAACTCACTTCCCACTCACCTTCGCCTCACTCAGAACCACCTTACATTCAGAAAGCAACTGGATATTCGACAAGTAATTCCCCACCCTTCCTCAAGCGCCTTGAGACCTTCTGGGTATGTAGCGCGCTATATAAATGACTTGACTTGACTTGACTTGACCGCTGGTACCTGGCATACCCTCTTCGCTGCTCTCACCATTGTGTGTCTGAACTTTTGCGACTCAAGTAGTCTCCATTTCTGAAAGACATAGAAAGGCTTCAAAGGTTATATCTGGAATGAGTCTCCGCCGGTGGAATGCACAAAGACTCCCAGGCACCCCCTCAGGGTATTCATAGGCACCATCTTTGAATGGCACACGGAGGAAGGTGCACAATTGACACAGATCGACCCCACTACCATAGTATTTGAGGGATCCAAATGTATAAAAAGTGTCAAGGAGATGTAAAAGCGAGTGGGGAGGAACATTTTTCCTGTCATCCTCAACTTTAGAGTATTTTTAATCAAGATGAACATATCTGACCAAACATCTCTATTTTCAAGGAAGCCATCCTAAAATGGTGCTTGCTGAGCACCGCAACACCATTAAGAGGTCTTAGATATTTCAGAACCTATGGACCTGACATATTATACCTGGCAGATCAAGGTAAAACTCCGGACAATGTAATGACATCTACTTAATTATTAACCAATTTATCCAGAAAAACTACCCCTAACTAGACCAGGTCAAACAAGAATGGTGCTCAATATATTTACTACATTTCCTGGTGGTTTCTTTCTTTGTGCCATTTTTACCGTCCTATTGCACACTGGTACTTCAACTTATTCTACATGCATCTAGTTCAAGATATAAACTCTAGGCATGCCTTAACCCAAAAATGTGATTACTCTTCCTGCTCAGGAACTGTCATTTGAGTTTAAACATGGTCCCAGGTATTCCATACTAGGGGTTACTAACCAGTGTATCTGCGACTACCATTTCAACATAATCCTATAATGGTCCACCAAGGAGCCAAGAGTAAATGGAGGACACTGGACACTGTGTTTAGTAGATGACGGCCTCACCTACTCACTCTGTGCCACTCAATAGAATTGTTCAAGCCATGCAGATCTGCCTTCTCTGAAAATATTCAGCAAGCCTTTTTCTGAACAAGAAAGTTTTCGATGGCATGAGTTTAGCAAACCACTTTTTCTAGCACCGTCCATTTTAAGACCCTACAATTGTAACCCACTTCTTGGACGTGGCATACAAAGCGTGCCGTTAACTTTCCTGCCTTTAAAGTAATGGTATGTGGTTTTGAGACCAAGTTCACATGCTGTACTGCGGAGTGCTCTGGGAGATAATAACCATTCAGGAACAGGAAAAAGACAGTTACAAGACCTACACAAAGGACTAGGAAAAGTAGACAAATTGCAATCCAGAGCTGTAGACAGGGAGTAACAAAGTGAGGGGCAGAGTATCAAGATCGGCGTTAAAATTATCACCAGTTTAGCGGCAGAAAACTGCTGCTAAAGCAGTGATAATGGGCTTTATAATATGCACTGGAGAATTCCAATTGAAGCCCATGTTCACACCAGAACATGGACTTTGATTGGAATTCTCAAGAGCATATTATCAAGCCCATTATCGCTGCTTTAGCAGCAGTTTTCTGCTGCTAAACCGGCAATGATTTTTAACTCTGTTCTTGATAATATGCCCCTAAGTCTATTTCAGCCAAAGGTAGAATTCACATAGTTGTTGTTTATGGGAAACAGGAGCTGGTAGTGACTCAGGTTCACTTGGATCCAATAAGAAAGTATCCAAATTGATGAAGTAGCCAGACAGAGTTTAATCTATCTTTGGAAGCTCATCAGGTTTTGTAGAGCTGACAGATGACCCGTTTCGAAACATATTCTCATAGATGTCAGTATTAAGCCGAATTAAGATATGTGTCTCATGTCTAGTTTGTTGCTGTTCAATTTCAATAGGCATGAGTTCCATTCCCTTGTTGGTAACTCGTCACTTTGCAGAAATGGATCTTCAAAGGTTATTCATCTTTCTGTCTGAACTTGCTGTATTTTATTGAGAGGAGGCTACCCAGGAGCCCACATGGCCTAATATTTATAAGCGGGCACATAGTGTGCTTTCATCAGATCAATAGAGACTAATCTCTTTTCCTTCTTACTTGCAAGAGGCAAAAACAGTAATATTTTTGTTCCTTCGACAGCCAGGACAGGTTCAGGTGCTCTGTAAGATGGTCCAAATAATTTTTTGTCCACATTTTTTTCTCTGACCAGGTCCCCAATCTTTGGGATCCCGGCAGGTCTTACCTGAACAGCTTTCACATCCCCAGTAAGGGTGTGTTTTTCTTGGCTGTTACTTTGTAATGCCCAGAATTCATTGAGTTCATGTTAAACGGCCAAACGATCATTGATGTTAAGGGCTTTTTCATCCGCCACTGCGCTGCCTTAATCGAGATCGGGTTCTCACATTCTAGTCCCAAACAGGACTTTGTATGAAGTACGCACCCCACCCAAGGAAACTTCCTGGCATGTTATTAATTGCTCTCTTGATCCCATATAGGTGATTGACATAACTGCCACGCGAGCCTAATTACATTGCTGTTAAGGATTGCTTTAAGTCCTGGTTTTTCCTCTCAAGAATCGAATTTCCCTCAAGATGAAACAGAGATGAGTACCGCAAGATAAACACTCAAAGTTCCCATAGCTTTTTTGCAAGTCAAATAGGTAAATGCAGGTCCATGGTCAGAATGTGATGTGCCAATTGCGTATGTCCCTATACAGACTCAGAAATCCTTTATAACAGATTGAGCGTCAGCTGTGGCTAAACACACAGGATTCTAGAGCATGAATCCACTACCACCAGGATGTACCTGTAAGCCCCTTCATATTGCAGGGGGTGGCAGTGGTCCAAATAGACTCATGTGTGAGGTCTGTTTGATATCAGTAGTGGTGTTTGCGGCTGACGTGCTACGGAGGAACACTTCATCTGCTGACAGATGTCGCATTTAAGGACAAATCCCCTGGTCTATTTGCTAAGACCTGGCCCGCAATAGCATTGTTTTGGTAGTAAAAATGTTGCAGTAATACCTACGTGTGCTGGACTCAGACCCGCATTTGCAGCTAGAATGAAACCTATCTGTGATCCATGCTTGGTATTGCTCTATCCCCCACTACTGGAATCTGGGCATACAGAGTGTTTTGTGCATCTAACTTGTAGGTGTACTTGAGTGGAAAACCTTTCGGCAAGGCTGAGCTGTTGTTTCGCATAGCTATCATTATCTGCCTGTCTATTTTTGTACTAGAACAACTGATTGCAGCAATGGCAGCAGTTCTCACTGTCACCTTTGCGGCTTCACCAGCCAATGAATTCCCTTCAATGTGTATCCCAACCTTTTCAATCTCTAAACTCATTCTGTCCCCATTAGTAAATATATTCATTGTATGACTGAACACAGTAAAATGAATCACACAGAATAAGTGGAAAGGAGTTCCTGATCTATATTTTTTGTGCCAGAATCAGGGATTTTAGTTCTGCCTGCGGCGCCGTGCAATCTCCTAGTGATTGCGTCTGAGAATTGCTAGTGTGGCACTTGCTGCCCCTCATACATCGGTTCTCAATTGCAAAAAACTGCACTGTATTGCTGTAGCTATTACGTTCTACAGCAGGCTGGGCAGAACCGTCGGTGTAAATGATGTATCCATACTGATATAGGGGCATTATTTCATTCGGGACAGTATATTCTTGTTTGTACTTCAGGAATGTTTGTGCTTTTAATGTAGAATCAAACTTGTAGTCTACATCTGTTGCACTGAGAGAATTAGCCCATTGCATTCATCGCATATGAAGTTGTTTTGCATTTGGAACGTTTGCTTCTGTAACAGCCTTTAAGGTTGGTACTAGAGTCATGATAATTATGTTTCCCTATAGCTAGTGCTCTTTCTCTCACAACAGCAGTCTGTACTACTGTCAGTATTTATACGGTGGATGCAAAATACAATTCAGCGTTTTGTATGCAAATGTGATTTACATGCCATGGGTACCATTTCACCATCACAGAAGGTGAGGTAGGCTTAACCAGATTGACCGATGACTACACGGGTCCCCAAATTCATAGTGCTTACTCAGGTGTGTGAGTGCTTGGAAGCTATCATGTCAGCTTGTATGGAACGGAGAATTTTTGTGTGTTCCTGTGTCCAATGCCGAACTTAATAATTAGATCTGATGACGACTTTGAAAAGTGTGACCTTTTCTGCGTAACTTAAAAATGTATGTTCTGCCAAAATATAGGAATCCTAAAAGAGATTTTACGTTTTTCAGAGACTTTCAAAGTTGGAGCAGTGCACATTTTTCTAAAAGATCAACTGCCAGGCTTCTCTATTCACTTGATAACTCATATCCCAAAAATAGTATATCGAGGTAGCAATCTTCAAATTTTTCACGTTACATTTGTAGTCCGCTCTCGCGAAAGGCAAGTTTATGTTGTTTACCCTGTGCAAGTGATCCAATAATTAATCGTCCGTCAAACAAATATCATCTACATAGGACAATGATTCCTCATCACAATTTTGAAGTAGCTCTGTTTTTCCTGATGAGAACAACCCATGATGATTCTTATATCCTTGGGACAGTATACAAATTTGGGGCAGAGAGCAGAGCACTGAAAATGTTTTCAAATGTCTGCTTTCAGGGGAAATATTTTAGCAAAATGATCCATTTCGTATCTCTAATGTTGTTTTGTATTTCTTCCACACAATGTTATTTATTAATGCTGCACTGTGTTCATTCTGCACTGCAAATATTTTACGCATTAGTTCATATGCCTAAAACTAGACAGTATGAATTGTTGGGTTTCATTACAGGAAACAAAGGATTATTCATTGAGGAGGTGCAATTCTCATTCACACCCTGGTATTCAAGTTCATCTAAGATCTTCCTGACCTGTTTCTTTGTGTCATGTTTTATTGGATGCTGCCTCTGTGGTGTAATATTAACTGGGATTTGATGATGTGGTGACTCAGCCTCCAACCCTACATGATTGCCATGTAATGCTGGAGCTAGTGCTGCTGGTCACCACTTCACGTATGTGTTTTTTAGTGATTCTGGAATGAGGCTAGAGCAATCCATGACAAACTCAGGTGGTCAATCTCTTTCAGCAAAAAAGATATTGTAACCAAAAAGTGATGTTCTCCCAAAAGAGACCTTTGACTTTCCTGGGTATGTCCTGCATTTGGAGCGTTATTTTGTATAACTGATGTGGGACACTTACCCTTGTTTCAAGTGTTTCCACCGTAATATGTTAATTCAACCCTGCTGTCACCAGTAATTCCATCAGGTTCTGTCTATTGTTACCTCTGCTGCACTGTCTAGCATTGTCAGAGCCGATTCCCCGTTCAATACTTGAATCCTCAGTACCCTGCTATCTTTTTAAATTGAAGTTTACTTTTGGGTTTATCTTCTTTTTTGATAAGTACGATGTGTGTCTCTTGGCTTGATGCACTCTTCTGATCTATGTTCTGACTGCCCATCCCGCTCAGAGTTTTTGACAAACCCTGAAATTAATGAGAGCAATTTGTATCAGTATCCTGATACCTGTCATGTTTCTTAATATTGTCATGGTTTCTAAGGTTATATTCCCTATCAGAAGGCTCCTGTTGAGGAGACCCACCTTGTGATAGTGATGCATTTTGCTTATATTTTGATTGTTTATAATGCTATTTATTTTTAGAAGAATCAGGGGCTAGCTTTCAGTTGTCCTTTTCAGGATTACTTGTTAATTGTGGATTCATAGGAATAGATTGCAAATTAGCTCTACCCAGTGACAAATAGGTATCTTTGATACTGTTTGGTAAGTCTTAATCCTGTGTGCCCAAGTGCATTTCCTCAGGTTGCTCCCTCCCCTTTAATTTTAGTCAACCTAATGGTTGATACTGGGGAAATATTGCCTATCAATTTCAACCTTAAGTCCAAGGCAGGGTCTGCTTGATACTCATTCTGTGTTTGTTTTAATACTTCTTGTATGACTGCTATTGAGGGGGTAGAATGAGTTCTGGTGTATACGGCACTGAAAACTGTACCCTAAGTGCAACATTCCTCTCTAGGGGGGGCTATCCTCTTTGGCAAGACATTGTCAGTATTCTGCGCTTTTCTTGTGGGCCAGTGTGTGGAAAAACTGCCTCAAGCTGTGCTTTTTTCTGAGCTATCCAGAATGGCATTTGCTTACATTTAGAGGGCATTCTTCCCATAATTGCGTTCACTGTCTGTGGGGTGATTCTTGTTGCAGTGCCTGTGGTTGACCAGCTTGAGTGACCCTTGAAGGTTGAATTTTATGTGTTTGAATTATGAACTGTGTAAGATTTCTGTAGAGTTGTATTATCTCTTGTGAAGTGGACGCAATTCTAATGCTCTTTATGTATCTATCTATGGATGCTGTGTGTAAGCAGCCAAGACCAGCCAAGTTGCCCTGTCTCGGCTGAGTTGACCGAATCTCACTTTAACTGTGGTGTGAGGTAGGGTGCCTTTAAACTAACTGATATGTTCTTGGTAAGCTAATAGGACATCTAAGTCCTGTATGGACAGTTTTAATCTGGTATTCCATACTGAGTATAAGAATGAAACTAATATGTTCAGGAATATGCAGGAAGGAATTTAACCCAAGAATAGCACACCTCTGTTATGAATGCCTTTTGAGCCTTAACCATGAAGGTTATGGTCCTACCTAATGATAGGACCCCATGTTCTGCTCTTCATAGTGAGTGCATTTCTGCAATTCTCTCCTAATTCAAGCTCTGCTTCCTCCTCACCAGTATCACCCATACTAGTGTCTCCATTCAGAGACATTATGAGAGGAAGTAATTTATGAAAAGTGATAAGGTTTATGCACAATGTAGGGAACTCTAATCCTTCAAGCTTAAATAAACCTACAGCTCAAGCAAAGGATTTATCTACTCAGCTGCAACAGTGTTTCCCTTCCCACCCCTGACGTCTCAGGATATATGTGAGTAGGGGTCTCTGAAAAAGCATGACTGAACTACTCAGATTTGACCATTGAAAAAGAACCTAATCAACATTGTTGCCACCATGTTGTGTACTTGGTAATAATACATATAATTTGTGTGTTTAGACAACATACACTAAAGGATTAGTGTCCAGTCTGATTCCAGACACCCCTAGAAGATATGTTGGCCTTTAGACCAGCTTGCCCACAGTGCTCCTGTAAGCCCCTTAACCTTACCGAAGAGTGAATAGTTTCTGGTAACTATGGAACATGACAACCCTTGATCCTTCAGGGATCATGGAAACAGTGATGTACCTTTTGCTCATTCATTGTGCTCACTTCTCAGAGAGACATAAAGAATAAACAATGGTGATGTTTTCAATAAGCATTTATTTGACCAGCGTCATTCTAGAATACAATACGTGTGCTGCGACCACCATTAGACAGAAATATATATATATATATATATATATATATATATATATATATATATATATATATATATTCACTGAAAAAACCATAGGTTTCACACCAGTTATAGTTATATAGTTAGCTGGAAATTTTACTGACATAAAACCATTGAGTGATGTCACTGACAATGTCATGAGTGATGTAATATGTGACGTCATTAGCAGTGCATTGCAGGCGCGCAATTTATAGTGAGTCCAACTAAGTATAACGTGGGAATTTCAATGGTTTTATGTCTAATGCCTAACTATAAATGGTGTGAAACCTATGGTTTTTTCAGTGAATTTCAAAGGTTTTTGAAATGCTAATTCCTAACTATAACTGGTGTGAAACCTTTGGTTTTTTCTGTGAATTTCATAGGTTTTTTAAATGCTAATTCCTAACTATATATAGGACCTCAAACCTATGTTTTTTTCAGTGAATTTCAAAGGTTTTTTAATAGCAAATTACAATAACTATGAAATGTAATCTTTTTTATAATGAATCCTATATTGTATATTTCTGTAATACTATTTTCTTTATGTATATTGTTCCTGGTTTTATTTTTTTTTGCCCTGGAGCGCAGTCTTGCGGCGCGCCCCGGTGCGCGTACCGGTGAGCGGCCCATTAGCGCTAATGCCACGAACGAAAACATCATTGTGACGTATCGCGTAGCCGCATCCGCGTGATACGCACGGCGTAAGCGCACCCAGAAGCACTCGAGCGCATACGATCGTGCTACGTAAGAGCCCTGGGGCGCGCCCCGTGGCGCGTAGCGTAAGCGCGTCGGGGCGCACCCCTGGGCGCATAGCGTTAGCGCATCGGGTCATGTGACCTAAAAATAACACTTTTCATTGGTTCAAGACAGTTTTGGTTTCCAAATGATGAAAGCCCGGGTCATGTGACCTGAAAATAACACTTTTCATTGGTTCAGGACAGTTTTGTTTTCCTTATTCTCACTTTGTCCTTTGACTGAGGAAGACCTGTTTGGAAATCTATTAGTACCAATTTGTACTGAAAAATGGCTACAGTAGCAGCAGCAGCAGGAGCATCTCAGCCATCACCACCACCACAAGGACCACCACAACACCACAGTGGTGGAGATGAAGAAGAGGAGGAGGAGGAGGAGGTTCTTGCCTGAAGATACTACCCCATATAAGCCGAAGGGAGTTTTTTTCAATCCCATAGGATTCGCCACATGCAACGCCGGCACCCTAACAACTATGCAGTGGCAGAGGTCCGAGAAATGACCAGAAACCCTCACCAATCTTCTCCCAGCACCTCCCAAAGTAAGCAACCCACTCCATCGGGTCCAGAGACAAGGGAGATGGTCCCAAAAATACAAACCCAGTTTGGACAATACAAAATCGTTTGTATATTTTGTGGAAAACAATTACCTATGGTGAGCAAAGGATTAAACTCATCAACCGTGCTGGTGACAACCACAAATGCCCCAAAAAACCTTAATTTTTTTGTGATTTTTTTTGCTCCAGTTGAGCCGTTTACAAATCCCTGTTTTTTGTTTGTCCCCATAAAAATAACAAAAAAAATATAAAATTGTTCATAAAAGCCAAAAAAAGTACAAAATGTTCCAAAAAACAATATAAAAAATATAAAACAACAAAAAGAATAAAAAAAATGTTATTTTTAGAACTACCTCCAATTTAGAAAAAAATGCTAAATTTTTTTAAAAATCTGTCATTCTTTTTTTCCCCATGGTACGCTCCCCGGTTCGCTCCCCGGTGCGCGTACCGGGCGCTCCCCCTGCGCAAATTGAAAAAAAACCCAAATGTTTGCCCCGCGGGGTACTTTTATGGCCGCCACATCAAACCTAGGCGGTCAGGGGGGTCTACCCTGCCCCCTTTTGGTCATTTCCCCCTTTGTTTTTGCCACCTCTTGTGTCTCGATCCTACCGAGACACATGATGGTGGCTGCTCCGGACTGTTTGGAATGTTGACAGACACCCAAGAGCCAATCAGCTTTCCGCTCGCTAACTCACGTAGTGCGCTGGTACGCGCCCCGGTGCGGGTACCGGGGCGCGCTTATAGATATATATATTTTTTTGAACCTAAATTACTCAAAATCCACTGGAGCACATATCTTGAGACATAGCAAAGGCACATCGGGCTACCAATCCCTACAATTTTGCCAAGTTTGGTGGAAATCCATTCAGCCGTTCGGGCTAAAAGTGAGTCCAACCGCCCTATGGAAATTAACATGGGGAAAACACGTTATGGGACCCCCTCCTTTTATCTCGGCCCCGCTTGACGAATCCGCCCTAAACTTTCAGGGAAGGAGCAGAGCGCCGCGAGGCAAATTTGAGGAAAATTTGAGGCAGATCCCTCAACCGGCGCCAAAGTTATTCTCAATAGAATGTTGCGGATTCCCTATACAAAATAATCCTAACTATAACTACCTACTGGCGACCGCCAGTAGGTCATATATATATATATATATATATATATATATATATATATATATATATATATATATATATATATATATATATATATATATATGACCTACTGGCGGTCGCCAGTAGGTATATATAGTTAGGATTTTTTCCCTATGGGATTTCTGAAAATTCTGTGTCTAATAACTTTGGCGTTTGTGGACGGAATCAGCTGAAATTTTCAGGAAAATGGCACATTTTGTTTCTGGGCAGCTCCTGGAAATTTGGGGGGGGTCGTCAAGGGGGGGCCGAGAAAAAAGGGGGGTCCCAAAACGCGTTTTTCCCATGTTAATTTCCATAGGGCGGTTGGACTCACTTTTAGCCCGAACGGCTGAATGGATTTCCACGAAACTTGGCAAAATTGTAGGGACTGTTAGCCCGATGTGCCTTTGCTAGGTCTCAATATATGTGCTTTAGTGGATTTTGAGAAATTAACGTTTAAATCAAGATATATATCTGTAACAGCGCTCCGGGCAGCGATCCGGTTAGCGAACTTTTCGCGTATCGGAACTTTGCGATGCGAAGCTGATTGGCCCTCCGGTGTCTGTCAACATTCTAAACAGTCCGGAGCGGACGCCATCTTGTCTCTCGGTAGGATCGAGAGACAAGAGGAGGCCAAAACAAAGGGGGAAATTACCATAAGGGGGCATAGTAGATCCTCGTTGACCCCCTAGGTTTTATGTGGAGGTTTTAAAAGGGCCCAGGAGGGTCAAAAAAAAAATTTTTTTTTTTTTTTGCGTGATAAGCGCCAAGTTCGCGAACCGGAAAGCGTTCTGGGCAGCGTACTATAAGGATAAAAGAATGATAGACTTTTCTAATACTGTATGTTAATTATATGTTGTTTTTGTTCGTTTTTTTTTATTTATTTATTTATTTTGATTATAAAAAAATTTATGGGTCAGAATTTTCATAGTTCATTAAAACTTCCAGCATTACATCATCTGGAATCTCCTCAAACATGCATGTTTCTATGTCTTGTAAGCTTTCAATAAATTGTTCATCAAAAGATTCATCCATAAAATCTTCATCCAAATTTTCTTCAGTTAAAATCTCTTCTGTTGTAATGTCGAAGGAAACATTGACTTTTTCGTGCCCCCCCTCCATTTTTTTGCTGTAAATTGCATAAAAAAATAAGTATATTACAAGAGTTAGGGCACTGTTGGGTTTAAGTTCAGACATGTAGTTCTGTTTTTTTAACAGTGAAGTTAAAGTAAGTAAATTCATAATTATAGCAGAGAAGTGTAAGTCAATCAATAAATATAACAGAGGAGCTTATCTGTATCTATAACTATAGCAGGGGGACAGTTAATAATTATAAAAAACGTTTTTACAAATTAATTTAAAGTGCCACTTACAAATTATCAATTTACTTTACAGGGAGGTGAAAAGGCTCTTGAAATGTAGTTCAGGAAGTAGCAGTGAAAATGGCTGTGTTTCCTTCTCTTCCTTTATATATATTCAGGTATATAACCAATCAAATGTCAGGTAATAAAAATTGAAAATGAAAGTAAAATTTTCATTGGTTGTCAATTCCAATACTTTAGATGTGTTTTGTGAAGTAATTTACCTCAAGGTATTTAGATAGGTCTACAGGCTAAATGGCTAAATGAAATTTCAATCAAATTTGTGAGAATGAAAGGGATTGTTATGTAGTATGAGCTAATCTATATTTGGTGAGAGTGTCTCTAGTCGTTTTTCTGTAAATTACTTTCCCACCTTTTTTTAGGACCGCTTTCTGGAAAGCGGCCCGGTTAGCGAACCTTAAGCGTCACGGGAGTCCACCATTTTGTGTTTCGGTCGGTTTAAGATACAAGATGGAGGGCAAATAATGTTTAGAATGGGTAGAAGGGGTCATGGTAGACTTATCTTGACCCCCTAGGTTTTCCGAGGGTGGCTGAGGAGGCTTATATGTGCAAAAAAAAACATTTTTAAAAAAAATTCCGCGAGGTTAGCTTTCGGTTAGCGAACCGGGTAGCGCCCCGGGGAGCGTAATTTGTGGAAAATTAGTGAAAAAAGTTAGAAAAAAATAATAATTGTGAGTGATCAGATGAAGGGTAGCTCTGAGAAGAGCTTTTGGGTTTATGGTACATTTAGGTACTTATAAGTAGGTACCAATGCACAGTCTTAAATTCAGAATGAAAATTCTGTTGCCCTCATCTGAGAAGTGAACTCCATCTCCTCTGTAGATATCTTGCATGTAGTAACGCAAGTTATTGTTGTATAGGGAGCCCATTCCATGGTCTCTCATGAAAGCTGAAACAGATTTGTTTACATGCTTCCTCGCTTTCTCAATTTGTGGAGAAAATTGGTTGGACCACCTCCATTTCTGTCTTTGGCATATATTGGAATATACCAAGGCAGTTTGAGGAAAAAGTGCCATTAATTGCTCAAAGGTGTCCTTTAAAAGCATTTCCAGACCTACCCCTGTCAAAGTGCCCAAATCATTACCTCCACGGTGCACTATTAACAGGTCAGGTTTTGGCAAATGCATAAAGGTTTTCACCATTGGTATCAATTGGTGACATTTTAATCCTCTTTGGCCCAACCACTTAATTTCCACATCTTGTAAATTGAGGTTGTGTAAATTTCTGTTCTCAGCATACCTTTGAGCCCAGTGGATGTAACTATGTCCAACAATCCAGGCCTTAAACATGGTGGGAGAAGGTTGGGCTGCAGTCAGATGAAGTGTGGTAATGAAAGGGCAGTTGAAACAGTAGGAGTTTGTAAAGAAAAAAAACTGTGGATTTCCAATGCTAATGATTCATTAGCAGTGATTGGTGCATTTCCATTTCTGAAAACAGAAAGTTAGGGTGCATGGATGTGTTCTTTGAAAGATGTAATTTGAATGGTCAAGGAAGAAACTTTTAATGAAAGATTGCACTGGATACGCAGGTGCACTGAGAGTTCAGAGTTCAATTGAAACATTGTTGTGTGAATTTGCAAACATGAGAGGTCTTCCAGGAGGTCGTTGCTATGGAAAAAAGGCAGAGAGGGCAGAGGGGGGAAGGGTTTTGATTTGAAAAAAGTGAGGGAAGAGTTATGATTGGCTAATATGAGAGATATGTGAAATGAATATCTGTATTTCTGTGCTTTCAATAGCTGCAGACTCTGGAGTGCATCCTTTTTCTTCTGCTGAAGACAATTTGGTGTATTTCTGAGACTGTTTTCAAAACTCAAAAAGTATTTGCTAAGGTGAGAAAAGATTTATTTATTTTAGATAGAGAATAGTATGAATTAAGGAGAAAATGATGAAGAAAGCTGTGTTTTTAAACTGTGGCTTTGTCTGTAGTGATATAGAAATAGATTTTGTTACTTTGAGAAATTGTAATTGCATATTCGGTGTAGCATTCTGGAATGCAGTAATACAAGTTATTGTTGTATATGAAGCCCATTCCATGGTCTTTTATGTAAGCTGAAACAGATATGTTGTTTTCAAAAACCATTTTTGAAATCAATTACATTTCTGGATATGTACTGCTAGAGCTTCATAGGTTGTTTTGGGTCATATTTATAAGGCATTTGAGTGTCTTTGATGTTATTTTTTCCTTTTTAAATGGAAAGCATTCCTCATGGGGCAAGTGTCTTGTAAATACGCTCCCACCTGCGCTTGGCAAATTTAGATTTTGATTATGGGAGTTACATAGCCATGTTAATAATGTCGAAAAAATGGTGCTAGGGCATTCCAGAAAACGTTTTCATGTGTCTCAAGGACATTTTCAGTCATTTCCTCTTGAATGCAGGTATACAATTGATTTATATGCTGTGTTTAAAAACGATTCTTTTCTATGATGTTATTTTTTCCTTTTTAAATGGAAAGCGTTCCTCATGGGGCCCTGAGCAGTTCTTAGCCATGTTATCCAATGGGAGGTGGATAACATGGCTAAGAGCATTTGCTGGATAATGCATGAATATCGCTGACTTTTCAGCGATATTGATGCATTGCGGCCGTTTTTTATCGCATTTGCGAGCAGTTCTTAGCCATGTTATCCAATGGGAGGTGGATAACATGGCTAAGAGCATTTGCTGGATAATGCATGAATATCGCTGACTTTTCAGCAATATTCATGCATTGCGGCCGTTTTTTATCGCATTTGCGATAAACCTTGCTAATAGCAAGGTTTATCTGCGATAAAAATCGCCGATGTGCGGCGATAATTTTTGTCTCTAAACAAGTTATCGCTAGTTGTTGGTAATATGCCCCCGGGTTTTTGTTTGCAGGAATCGGGAGGCGGGAGAGTAGCACTGAAATCAGTAGTCTGACGCCTGAATCGGGAGGGTTGGCATGTCTGGATTCTCTATAGCTGGGGCCATAAACTACATCCGCAGGGCTAGGTGATAGTCTGGGACCGGCCTGGCATGTAAAATGGCTGCCGTGCACGACAAAATTGTGGCATTGTAAAAAAGGCAAGATGGCGCAGACAATGTTTATCAATAAGGATTCATTTATAACAAAATATTTTATCGCACTGACAAATTGGTGGTCAACACTTCCTGATTTCCTTCGAATCGAACGTTAACAGACGTCACGCAGCAAAAAAAAAAAAAAAGCTCACGCACAGCCGCTGGAACACATGTATCAACATATATGAGCCTCCTCAGCCACCCTCAGAAAATATAAGGGATTAGGATACGTCTCCCGCACCCCCTTATACCTAGTAATTTATTAAAACGAAGCACAAAATGGCGAATTCCCGTTTCGCCAGCAGTTTGCGGCCCAGTTCGGTGTTTGGGAAGCGCTTCTACCGTGAAAAATATATTTTTTTTATTTTCCCCACGGGACCCTTTAAAAACCCCAACAACATTCCTAGGGGGTCAAGAGGGGTATACCTTGCCCCCTTTCATTAAATTCCCCCTTCGTTTTTCACCTCTTCTTCTCTCTCGATCCTACCGAGAGATAAGATGGCGGCCGCTCCGGACTGTTTAGAATGTTGACAGCAGGGCCGGACTGACTACCGGGCAGTTTGGAATGCTGCCGAGCTGGGGGCTCATTTCACAGCGGTGGGGGCTGATTTCGTTCATGGAAACCTGCGTGTGCTTTCGAAATAATGAAAGCAAAACGAATTTTGTTTAGTACACGCAGGCCCCCATCAGCGAAATCAGTCCCCAGCTCAGCAGCATTCCAAACTGCCCGGTAGCCAGTCCGGCCCTGGAGACACCGGGGAGCCAATCAGCTTCGCATCGCAAAGTTCCGTTTCGCAGGTGGGAGCGTATTTACAAGAAACTTGCACCATGAAGAACGCTTTCCATTTAAAAAGGAAAAATAACATCATATACACTCATATGCCTTATAAATAGGACCCAAAACAACCTAAGAAGCTTTAGCAGTACATATCCAGAAATGTAATTGATTTCAAATAATGACTTACTTCATTGGTAGGCCTTCACATGTATTATCTCCTTTGTTTTCTTAAGTGAAAATCTTATCTGCAACCATGTGTAGGCCTCACCTCAAATAAACAAAACAGGCGATGGACTGAATGAGGATCAATGACACACATTCACCCCAGTCCAAAGATCTGGGCCTAAACAAACCTTTAGATAGGCCACACCTTATCGTCATCCTGAAATAATCATTTAAAATATTAGGGAGAGATTTATGATTGTTGTATGCCTGTTTTGTAGCACTGTGTGTAATTTTTGTGATGCAGTGCTGGTGCAAAAGATTTGCTATGTTAAATAATAAGTAGGGCATTAAGTTTTTGATGACTGTTATTCATTTACTGTTTGGTAATAGTGGTTATTAACATTTTTTATTATATTTTTCCACAGATTCAACTGCAGATTTTTTCATATTTTGAAAAATGCCTACGAAAAATAGAATTAGAAAGGCTAGAAAACGTCAAAGACAGCAGGATGATGTTTTATTGCAGCAGTCCTCTTCCCCAAATACTTATCAAAACACCAAGAAAGCTCCGGGTAAGAGCACAAAATCAATTTAAAAAAATATTTTTAGTAAAAAAAGTATTTATCGCAAAAATGTTTCAGTTCAGAAAAAGAAGAGTAATTTAAATGGAAAGGAAAGACCCATCAAAAATGTTACTGGTAGAGGAAGAGATAACTCTGTGCATGATAGTAGAAGGAAAGAACAGTTTAGGGACATTCGAAAACGAATGTTCCGTAACAGGATAATAGTTAATTTATTAAAAAATATTAAGAAATGCAAACAGAAAGTGGCATTTTATAAGAAGAAGAAAAATGTAGAGAAAATTATTGATCATGCTTTTGAAATTAAGCGAAAGTTGTTTATTTTGGTAATCAATAGAATTAGGAAACTAAGCAAGGTAATTTCTAATTTCAAAACAAACAGTAGATGGAAGAGAGTAGTAAATCGTAGTAACTTTTGTGAAGTTTTTTCCGGAGAATAGATGCATAGTTCAAGTTGTGAGGCATTTTTTAATGAGGAGAGTTATTTTCAGGATAATGATTTGGTGTTTGCAGTTGACACCAGTGGTCGAGCTTATGAAGTGAAGGATGGTTGTCCAGTTGAAAAAGAAAAACTTGTGACAACAGAGACAGAATAGGCGCTAAGTGATGAGGTTTTAGGAAGACGTCCTAAGGGTCCTGTGTATATTTGGAAGTGTAGTTCTATTTGCAGTGTGCGACAGGTTTCCATCAATTTGCTTTGTGATTTTATACGGACATTTAATAAGAAAAGTTTGAAGCAGAAAATGAAGTTGTTGCAAGATTTAGATCCTTGCAGAGTGAGACAAATGACAGGTTTGCGTGGTCATTCACTGGCTTGTCTTTCCAGGAGAGTATGCCAGAGTGTTTTTCATCATTTCAGGATGCTAGCAGTGCATCATAATAAAGTGAGAAAATTAGTGAGAATGTTGTATTATGCTAAGAGTCCAGCAATTATGCTTAAACAATTATGTGCTGCTCTTTTGCATGGTTCTGAAATAGATGTGAAGAATATTTGTGAAGAAATTGAGTTTTGTTACTTTAGTAGTAAAGATGAGAATGTTCAAATTGACCCTGAAGTAGAGGGTAATGTTGAAGATAATGTACAGGTTTCCAGTACAGATAATTTTCAGAAGGAAATTGCCACGTTTCAGATCAAATCAAGTGAGAGGCCTAATTTCACTTGTGTATGTTGTCGACGCACTTATTATAAGAATCAGACTAAGATAGTGGATTTATATGCAAAAAGTGAAAGGGAAAATAATAGTGAATGGAAGGATTTTGCCACATACTTGATGGTAGAAAATTATTTTGATTTGGGATCGGATCAACGTGTGTGTACTTATTGTTGTAATAAATTAAACCAAAACCAGATGCCTGCTAGGGCAGTTCATAATAATCTGGAATTGGTTGAGATTCCTTCTGAATTGAAGGATTTAAATACTTATGAATCTATTTTGATTCAAAGTATCCATCCCTTTCAGGCTATTGTAAGAATGGAGCCAAAGACAGGGAAGTTGCCTCCAGCAGATTTACAGAGAGGATTAAAGGGAAGAGTTGTTTATTTACCTCTAGATTTGAACAAAAACATTAACACAATTGGAGTAGAAAAAGTGGAAGAGGAACCTCTGGTTATCTTGGTTAATGGTGTTCCGACAAAGAATAAGAAAATATGGCAAGATTTAGTGGATGTTAGGAAAGTCAAAAAGGCAACAGTGTATTTGAAGAAAAATAATAAGTACTATAAGAATGTATATGTTGCAGAAGAGGAAGTAAGTGATGAAGAGGATAGCGATTTGTGTGCTGGCCAAATTGAGAAAGTAGAGGCCTCTAAAAGTGAAGAAATATATGAACATTATAGTGTTCATCCTTTGCATTCCAAGGAAGTCATGGGGAATGCTATTGAGTTGTTTCAAATGAAACAAGCCAAAGGGAGTCCCATTAGTGTTTGGGAGGAAAGTTTGGAAGCTCGGTGTTTCCCACAGCTATTTCCCACAGGTCGAGGAGGAAGATATGATGAGCGATCTCATCAGATTCCTGCGTCTGAATACCGGACTTTACGATTGTATGCAGAAGATCCTAGGTTTCGTCAATGCATTCCCTATTTGTTTCATCTCCTGTTTGAAAGCGATCTGTCTGGACTGTCATATGCAGTGAACCACATCTTAAAAAGTGGTATACAGATGCGAAATATCTCGGCAAGGGACTTTATGCATAAAGTCAATGTCCAAGACAGTATTTTGGATTTTCACTTAATTAATCTCATGGCGTGTCAGCGTGGTACTAATGAGTACTGGTACCATCGTCATGGTGATTTAAAATGTATGCTGAGGAACTTAGGAACTCCGACATGGTTCCTCACTCTGAGCTGTGCCGAGTATGGCTGGGAAGACTTACTTGAATTTCTACGAGAGGCAAATGGAAATATTGAAAACATTGAATTCAAGACACCTGGAGAACTGTGTTCTTTGGATCCTGTGAATGTATGCAGGTACTTCAATCATAGATTTGAAGCTATGATGTCTTTCATCACAAATAAGAAGAATCCACCTCTTGGAGAGGTGTTGGATTTCTTCTGGAGAGAGGAGTACCAAGCAAGAGGTGCTCCTCATATACATATGTTGTTGTGGATCAAGGATGCACCTAAATTTGGAACAGATCTGGATGACTTAGTGATACATTTCATAGAACAGTATTCTACGTGTGCTGTTCCAAACGCAACGGAGAAGAAAAGCCTAAGAGAACAAGTTCTACATTTCCAAAGCCATCGTTGTGGAAAGTACTGTCGTCGTAAATTCAGAAACAAGGACAAGTTCTACACCAAATGTCGTTTCAACTTTCCACGACCGGTGATTTCTAAAGGAAAAGTGAACAGTTTGATGTCTTCACTGCGACATAATGTGACGAGGAAATCACCCAAAAATACATACAATTTGAAAAGGAACGAAGAGTCCAAGTACATCAACGACTACAACCCAGTGATTTTGTCCATGTGGAATGCTAACATGGATATACAGTTTGTGGGTAACAACTGTATGGCTGTGGCTCGGTATGTGACATCTTACATCACCAAAAAAGAAAAGACAGAACTGAAGGATATGTGGGAGGACATTTCCCATGAAAAGAGCCTCAGCAAGAAGTTGTACAGTTTCAGTCTGAAGATGTTGTCGCATCGAGAAATCGGAGCTTACGAATGTTCAGATCGATTGTCTTCAGCAAGTCTCTATGCCAAATCCAGGAGTATTGTTTGGGCGAGTCTTGGTCTTGCTGCAACGCAAAATCGGGTTCTAAAACCTGTCCGGGAAATTGAATATTTGGCAGAAAAGGAACCAAACAGTACCGACATTTTGAAGACCAACATGTTGGATACATATTATCCAAATCGAAGCAGTCACCTTGAGAATGTTTGTCTATATGAGGTTCTACAAAATTATATATTCAAGAGGAACATCAAAGAAGATATTGAGAAAGGAGTGTATGCTGTAATTGGAAGTGAGGGATGCCTGGTCAAGCAAAGAAAATGCCAATTAGTAAACCATCGAAAATTGAGTGGCGAATCTCCAGAAAAAAAGGAGTTTTTCTATTTAGCACTTTTGCAACTTTTCAAGCCTTGGCATGCAGAAGAGGAACTGCTTGGAGGTTTCCTCTGTTACGAAGACTCTTTCACTGCTGCTAAGGAGACCATAGAATGTCCTGCTTTTCCCAAATATCAAGAAATGCTAACTTTGGAAATTGAGCAGGAAGCAACGATTGCAGCCGAGATTGCCAGAGACAGTTCTCAGGACAGTCAGAGTTCTGTTTCATTGAGTCAAGATCCACTTGGAGGACCTATTATCAAAAATGAAGCTGCCACTGCTATGAATGAAGTGGAAAGAGCCATGGCACATGCTCAGGAGGATTCAGTTAACTTAGAAGACTTGGAAAAACAACTCAACGTTGAGCAGAGGAAAATATATGATGAAGTTACCAAGCAAATTGAGCATGGATTAAGTCATGAGAAGAAAGAGTGCTCATGTACATCGTTGAAGCCTGTCCGACTGTATGTGAGTGGAGAAGCGGGAACTGGAAAAAGTTTCCTCATTAAAGCAATTTCATGCAATCTGCAGGAAAGAACTGAGTCATCGCTGTCTTGTGTTGTCACCGCTCCTACTGGACTTGCAGCACATAACATTAAAGGTATTACTTTGCATCGTCTACTGATGCTGCCGGTGGAGCATGACAACAAATTACAATACCACAAGTTATCTGGGGATGCTTGCTGTGAAGTTTCAAGAGTCTTGAGGAAAATGAAACTACTTATCATTGACGAAGTAAGCATGGTTTCCAATGTCATGCTTGCCTTTGTGCATTTGAGAATGCAAGAAGTACTTAAAACTGAATATGATGTGTTATTTGGTGGCAAACACATCATTGTTTTCGGAGATCTTCTGCAGCTGACACCAGTAAAAGGACAACCTGTGTTCAAAATACTCACGCATGAAGATACCAGGAAGTGCCTAGGGAGCATTGGCAACGTCAATATATGGTTAAACTTCAATTATGCTGAACTGCATGAAAATATGCGTCAGGCAAAAGATGAAGATTACAAGAATATTCTACAAGATATTAGAATTGGAAAAGTGACCGAGCATGGAAAAGAAGCTTTAAATGCACGATTACTTTCAAATTTATATCCCGAACAAGAGATTGTGGCTGAGAATATTTTTCAGAAAATTACTGAGAAGAAATCCGGAATATGTTTGATGCCAACTCTTGCAGAATGTGCCATCTTCAACAACAAAATGTTGAATTTAGAAAAGCAAGAGATTGTGAAACTTGAAGCTATTGACAAAATAGAGCATATGGGATCAACAATTATTTTGTCAGAGAATTTGAAATCAAAATTGGATTCATTAGAGAAGACTATATCTAAAACAGCGGGTTTTGAAAAGACTTTGAATGTGTGTTTAAATTGCCGAATCATTTTGAGAAGGAATTTACATGTTGAAAGAGGTCTGGTAAATGGATCAATGGGTAATGTTGTTGATTTTGAGAAGTACAGAAATAGAGATGGAATAGAATTTTTAAAAATTAAATTTGATGGCATTGAGGAAGTACAGGTAATTGGTCGTTGTTCTGCTAGGTTTTTGCTTGTTAAAGACTTATATGTTCGCCGTAAACAGTTTCCTATTTGCTTGGCATATGCAGTAACAATCCATAAATCGCAAGGTTTAAGTGTAGACAGTGCATTGGTGAATATTGGCAGTTCTGTGTTCAAGGAGGGTATGGCATATGTGGCATTGTCACGAGTTAGAACTTTATCAGGATTGTACTTGATTGACTGTGATGTCACAAACATTTGTGCGGATCTAGATTGTGTTAAGGAATACAATAGGTTAAGAAGAGAGTATGCGCCACATTTGCCTCAATATCCTTTGTTTGAGAAACGTGTGGTAGGCCGGAAACGTAGAAATATCAGTAATAGTAGGGAGGTTGTTGCAAAAAGACTAAAAGTCAATGAACCGAAAATTGTTAGCAGAAAGAAAGTGGATTCTGTTGAAGATGTTGTCGGTTTTCAATTTGAAAACAGTTCTGGTGTCAACTGCTATGCAAATGTAGTGGTTAATGTTCTCTTTTCACTAGAGAGTTTAAAAGAACAGATTCTGTTGAATTCAGAACAAATTTTATGCTGTTTGTTGAATTCTGTTTTCGAGAAATGTAGCACTGATCGAACAAAAGTAGAAAGTGTGTTGAAGTTCGTTATCTGTTAGATGAATGTTCAGGTCAAACAGACTTCTCTGAAAATAATCAGCAAGATTGTCAGGAGTTTTTAATGTATATGATTGATGTATTGCAAGATGAGGGTGTAGATGTAGATCACCTGTTTGGGCTTTCTTATCAATGGCAGCATGACTGCGAGAATTGTAGGGTATCAAGTACTACTAGTGTAGACTCAGAAATATTTATATATTTAACTTTGCCAGACAGTAAATCAGTCTCCTTTAATAAGCTAGTAAATGCAGCGGATCACAACATGGAGTGTAGCCAATGTAAATCTGAAATGATGTCAACATTATTTATACGTAGATATGGACAGTATGTCATTTTAATGATCCAACGATGTAGGCCTGATGGATCAAAATTGTCAACTTTAATAAAAAATTTTGTGGCTTCTCAGCTTTCAATATCAGGAAGGACTTTTGTAACTGTAGCAATTATCTATCACGATGGTCCTTCAACAACATCAGGACATTATACAGCTTATTTAAAGTCTCGAAACGGCTGGTCATTCTGCAATGATTCCGTTGTAACTTTCAAAAAAAAATTGCCGTTTGACCTTAAAAATTCTTACCTGGTGTTTTTAAAACCAAAATTTTAATGAAAGAATCTCGGGATTTCCTGTGAAGAATTGCAAAAGGTTCATGAAGTAGAGGGAATGTAAGTCTGCAATGCTGTCTAGATTATTGGTCCAAAACTTTTAATTATAATGTCAATTTAAAAATCCAACTATATAAACCTGATGCAAGTAAGTCTGCTTCATAGTAAGCAGTATCAGTGTCATAGGAAAAGGAGAACATGAGTGACAAAGAAGGGTAAGATATTAGTAGTCCAGGATTGTGAAAATAATCTTAAATGTATTCTTTTTGAAAGTTGCGAAAATAGAAAATGTCGGGATTTGATTGGAAGAATTACAAGAGTTGCGAATTGCGACAACATGATTTGGCCTAGTGGAAACATGTGATAGAATGAGAGAAGTATTTTCTTGTATGTAACATATTTTTCGAATCGATGGAGGTTTTCTTTCAGAAAGTGGCGGGCTGAAAATATTTATAGCACAACAGAGTGGACGCTGTTCATAGGAGATCCTTCGACGTCATTGAAAGTAAGTTAATTTTAAGGAGTTTTGAATTCAGATTTCTTAGGTTGTATGGGTTTTTTAAACACAATCATTTTGATTGTGGTTTTTTTTCCCCGCTGTTACATGATGAATGCCTTCAAGTCACTGATTTAAGTGAAATTTGATACATTCTGAGAACAGCAAAAATAAACCATTTAACATGTATAATTAATGTTCTGCTTTTTGTACTTATGATATACATTTAGAAATGTGAGGTAGATATGGAGAAACTGAGTCTTCTGTAAGTGTCAATTTTAATGCTTACAGTGCTGTACTTCTGGGTACTGTTTTTTTTAAAAAAAGGAATAGGCCTCACCTCAAAGAAAGCTCTTGAAAGCACACATCTTATTTGCATCCTGAAACAATCATTTAAAATATTAGACACAATTTTATGATGGCTTTACATCTTTTTTGCGCTGCTATTGCATCACTATTGTGAGACATCAGCAGTGCAAAAGAAGTACCATGTTCCAAAATAGGTCTCAGTTCATCAGCATGAAGATACTGTTTGTTTAAAATATATATCTTTAGGATTGTGTAGGGGACGTAGAGAAGCAGAGGCTTCTGTAAATGTCAAAGTTGTTGCAAAACTGTTTCTTCTTGAACCTTTTCCCTTTTCCTTTCTAATTTTTAAATACATGTTGTAATATTTTTGGAAATGTTTGTTCTCTCTTTTACAGATTGAAAGTATGAAAAAATATTTAAAAAAGGTAACAAGAATTATAAGGTAAATGTTTTCTACTCTTTTTACCCGCAATGCACTGCTGATGATGTCACTGACCATGTCATGAATGATGTAATAAGAGGACATGACTTACTTCATTGGTAGGCCTTCACATGCTTTATCTGCTCTGTATTCTTCAACAAGTGTAAAATTGATCTGTAACCCTGAGTAGGTCTCACCTTAAACAAACCTCAGGAGACATCACACCTTATCATCATCCTGAATTAATAAATAGATCTATTAAACATTATCTCTGGTTTACTCCCTATAGCTGTCTTTCTTTTTACATTACTCTCTGTTTACTTCCCTTATACTAACTCTTCTTTTTTTTTTAAAAATATTTTTTTGGTTCGCTTCAAGTTCGCGAACCGGGCAGCGAACTGGAAAGCGAACCAAAAGAAATAGAGCTTGCCAGAGTGCTAAACATTCTAGCAATTTTATTTGAAAGAGGAGGTAGTTCTGAAAAGAACTTTTTTTTAATGTTTTTGTTGTTTTATTTATTTATTTTTTTTTCTGAACATTTTTTGTTTTTTTTGTATTTTTACACAGTTTTATATTTTTTTTGTTTTTGATGGAGGGGAAACAACAAAAAACAGGCATTGAAAAAGGCTCAACAGGAGCAAAAAAAAAATTACTGTTTGGGTGGGTTAGGGCAATTGTGATTCTCGTAAGCAATGTTCATTAAGTTTACGCTCATGTTCCCACATGAAAGCAATGCCCCACAATACAAGCAGGTTAGCTTCATGTGTTTGAAGTTCTTGTGAATGTTTGGCACGGTTTCCTGTGCCTCTCCTCCAGTCAGAGAGATATGCAAGGTTGACCTGGCCACAGGAGTTGTTGAGGGATTATCCTGCAGGTCACGCAACTCTGCACGGCTGTAGTTGAGTGGATGCCACCTGGTCATATGGCGATGCATGGTATAGTTTCCCATGCTATATTTTTTTTCAGTGCCTCTTGATAGCCTTTTTTTACAGATAAGACAGGTGGCATATTTTGCATTGACTTTCTTCTCCCCTCGAGGGATTGAAAAAAACTGCCAGATAAAACTAGTTTTCCGACGGGAAACACGGGGCAACTCCTGTATGAACTCTTGTTCTTCTCTCTCCTCTTCTTCAAGTTCATCCTCTTCCTCCTCCTCTGTGTTGGCAATGAACCGAGATGATGGTCCTCTCTTCTCATGAGGAGGTGAAGGTGGTGGTGGGGGTGCACCAGCTGAAGCAAGTACAGAAGCCATTGCTCAATTATAGGTAAATGGTCTTTCTCTCACCAAGATGAAAGTCAGAGTGAGGAAAGAAGGAGGGGTTTTCATCATTTGGAAAAAGCAAAAGTTCTGAACCAATGAAAAGTGTTTTTTTTAGGTCACATGACCTAGTCATACATCATTTGGAAACCAAAAGTGAAATGAACCAATGAAAAGTTTCATAAACAAGTCACATGACCTGTTCCGCTTACGTTACGCGGTGCGCGCCGCGTCCCGCATCGTTTCCGGTTCGCGGTCCGGAGCACTTTCGGGAGCGCTAACACGGCGCGTCATAAGACGCATTACGCGTCAACGTGATACGTCGCGCTTCCGCGACGCGTCACAGTTCCGCTAACGAAACGTTTACCGGTTCGCGTACTAGATCGCGGCATCAAGATGAGCTAACGGAAAGCTTCCCGGTTCGCTTACCGGAAGCGAAGAAAAAAAATATTTAAAAAAAAATTATTAATAAACATCTAAAATATATTTTGGGTTTTAAAGAAGAATACATTTTACAGCTACAGATGTTAGCTTTTAAAAAACCAATGAAATTCACAGAAAAAAACATAGGTTATAGACCATATATAGTTAGGAATTTGCATTTACAAAACCTTGAAAATTCAATGAAAAAACCATTGGTTATAGAACATATATAGTTAGGAATTTGCATTTACAAAACCTTATTTTACTCGCATAAAACCATTGAAATTCCATATATAGTTAGATGTGCTAACTATATATCGCGCACCCGCAATCCACTGCTGATGATGTCACATATTACATCATTCATGACATGGTTAGTGACATCACTGATGACATCACTGATGACATCTCAAATGACATCACTGATAAAATCACTGATAACATCTCATTTGACATGACTGATCACATCACTGATGATATCATTCATGTGATAATACCATGAACCTCTTCAGACTCTAATATAACCTTAGATACAATCAGTGTAAACAGACAGTCACAGACTGTCACTCATCCATGGAGTTACTCACACACCTAGTCAGTTATGCCAAAAATCAATCACACCTCCATTTTCTCAACTATACAGTTATACACACCTTACTTATTCAAACATATACTAACACATATTTACTTTACTCTCTTATACAATCCCTGATACATGTTCACAATGATCCATACAGCCACTCACACATTCACTGGCTCTTATGCACAGTTATTTATAGATGTCAACTCTCACATGTACTGTGTTTTACATATGTACTTACTTTGACATGTAGCACTGAGATATCCATTCACTCACTAATACACTCATGCACAGTCAACCGCCCATAAAGCTGTTTCCACATACACTTTTGAACCCATACATATAGTGAATCAACTACTCACACATCTATGTACAGAGTCACACACCTCCCAGCCACCCATACACACACACTCAGTTTCCCATACAAATACTTGGACAACCAATGAATAACCCATACAGTTACTCATATAGCTACTGATCAACATATGCAGCAGTTTGTAGAACAACAGATATAATGATGCACAAATTAAAACAGTTTAGTCACTAACCCATGCACTCAGTGAGACACATTTAATCACTCACTCATACAGTCAGTCATGCACCTACTAAATCCTTCATCCAGACACTTATACATCGACTCATTCTTCAATATGTAAGACATATTTTAACTTTACAGAAACATACAGTCACTGGATGTTGTCATCAGTGATGTCATCAGTGATGTCATTTGAGATGTCATCAGTGATGTCATCAGTGATGTCACTTACCATGTCATGAATGATGTAATATGTGACATCATCAGCAGTGGATTGCGGGTGCGCGATATATAGTTAGCACATCTAACTATATATGGAATTTCAATGGTTTTATGCGAGTAAAATAAGGTTTTGTAAATGCAAATTCCTAACTATATATGTTCTATAACCAATGTTTTTTTCATTGAATTTTCAAGGTTTTGTAAATGCAAATTCCTAACTATATATGGTCTATAACCTATGGTTTTTTCTGCGAATATATATATATATATATCCTGTGCACCGTCTGTCTCCCAGCTCGCACGCTCGCGCAACACAGCAAGCAGACTCCGGACACGGACCTCGAGGTGTGTAAAGATTTATTTTACGCAGAAAGAGTCACCAACGTTTCGGCTCAAACGGAGCCTTGATCACATGATTCAAGGTTTTGTAAATGCAAATTCCTAACTATATATGGTCTATAACCTATGGTTTTTTCTGTGAATATATATATATATATATATATATATATATATATATATATATATATATATATTCACTGAAAAAACCATGGGTTATAGACCATATATAGTTAGGAATTAGCATTTACAAAACGTTATTTTACTCACACAAAACCATTGAAGTTCCATATATAGTTAGTTGCACTAACTATATATCGCACACCCGCAATCCACTGCTGATGATGTCTCATATTACATCATTCATGACATGGTCAGTGACATCAATGGGATCTCTTTTTGACCTTGCTAAAATAGAAACATTAGGAACAACCCCTCATGAGAAATATGAAACAAGTGAGAGGAACTGAGCTCGACGCCATGATGGCTGCAAGACAGCTCGGATCCGCCGCCCACCCCGCCCAAAACAACGACAAACCCTATGCAAATATTATAAATATATACAACACACCAGCAAAGTAACAGGGTAAAACGTTTTATTAAATAACTATTTACATGGCAGCCTGCTGCAACATCGATCCAAATGCATGCCGCCATTCCCGGGATTTCTCCCCGACTACTCTGCGGCCTATGAGATGGAGAGGCCGGGGGGTTGACTAGGCGGGGCCTCCGGCCGCAACCACAGTGCCAACGATCGTTGCTGACGGAAGGGAGCCTTGCCGGTGAGAGCCACTGATCTGAAGAACCGCTGCCTGCGGTGCCTCCCTGAGCCGCTTGACGGAGGCCCCGAGGGGCGGTGTGGTGGCGCGGACTCGGAGGGGGCGCTTGGCTCCTGCCCCCTCCCCAAGTCTTGTTGCCCTGGTGTGGCCTGAGCTCGCCCCCGACATAGGCGGCCGGCTCCCGGGGTCAGGCGGAACTTGTTGCCTTTTTGTGACTCTTCCATTCTGGACCTTGTCCCACAATCCGTTTGACCTGAAGACACGTCCTGCGGTGCCCTGGTCCAACCATCACATATACCTGCGCCAGGAGACGGCGTAGGGTGCACTGGAAGGGAGAGGAGGCCCGAACGAGCCTCCCCCACCTCCCCAGGTGGAGGTTTCTCAGCTACACCCCAGCGCCTCACTCGGCCAGTTGAGTTGCGCCCGCTCCTGCGGCACAGTGCCTCGCTCGGCCAGCTGAATTGCGCCTGCTCTTGCTATTACAGCGTCTCACCCGCCATCCGGCTGAATTGCACCCACTCTTGCGGTACAGCGACAGGCGGCTGCCACGGAGCTCAGGAAATGGCAGGCGGCTCCACAGACTTGGGCCTGGCCTGCAAGGATGGCTCTGGGCAACCCTGGAACTCGTACACTTGACTGCTAGGGCATGGGCCCCATTCACAAAAGCGTCCCCTCAGCCTTGAAGATTCTACAAGAGTCACCGGGGCCCCCGACTCCCGCAGACTTCCGGTGGGAAGCGACTGCCATGATTGCTCGCGGAATGGCCACGACGTAGCCACGGAATGCTCTCATGCTGACGCCAGCTTCAGTCTGAAACATCCAGAAACACTGTAGACTACCAATTCGATCAGTTCCGGTGGAGCCCCAACGTGACCCGGTAGAGAAGAACTTGCCCTCCCCTCTTTGACTGATGGTTCTTGTTGCCTGTCCCTTCTGTTGTCATTTAACAGAACTTTTTGGACTGCTGAAAGGGGTTCTGTTCTGACCCCTGGTTGGTGGAGACATTTTGACTATATTCAGGACCTGCCCGGCCTGGCCCAAAATGGCGTAGGTATAAATGAGACTCGCAACTCCTTGATGTGTACTGGTTGCTCAGCCTTGATATCACGAGATATGTATGCAGTTTTGGAGCACATGGCGGGCGGGGACGGGTACTGATTGAACATTTGGACATCCCTATTGATATTAAGTTCTGATGTATTATTCATTACTGTACTATTGAAAGTTCGAATTAACGTTACTCATGGTACTTGCCCGCAAATGTATAGCTAGATAATTTCATTGTAACTGTTAGACACCTTAATTCCTGCAACCTAATAGCTGGCCTGTTACGTTTTTCTACAGTGTAAAGGTCCCCTCATCATATACGATTCCAGTTTGCTCCGTGGCCGGCCCACGTGGTTGTAGGCCCGTATTTGTATACTGACATTTTTGCAAAAAAGAGTTTTCGAAGGAAGTATGGAATCAGCGTCATAAAAATCGTCTAGGTTGGTAAGGTTTTAGAATAATGGCTGTTATTCCCAAACAATAGAAGACAGATAATGCAGACCCTTTGCCTGAATTTTGGATTGATTGAAATTTGTATCCGTCACACCAGCCCTTTTTCCAGAATTGTTAGAAAATGGTCGACCGTAGCTTAAGGTATCTGCTAAATGTAAGGTGTGGTATTTTGTCCCATAAAATAAGACTAATTGAGAAACAAATACACAAAGAGGGAACTCGAATTTAGAGACAAACAAAATGAAACATTTTTTGGCATCATAAGAAGGGGAGGATATGTTACGCAGAAAAATAATGCGAAAGGGATAGCCAAGATCTGTTGTATCACACGTTCCTGCAGCTAGTCTGATACATGGTAAGTAGAAGCTTTTTCCTGTTTGCGCGCGCTGACATCCTCTGAATGCTGTATCCCCCCCTTTCTTTTCTCCTCTGTAGGTTACTTCGGAGTTCCGACTGAAGAATGGAGTGGACATGGACCGCTCCGTGCTCCATGTAAGGAAAGACATAGACAAGCGCTGTGAGATATTGCATGGAGTGCAGACCATCACTGGGAACGTGAAAAATTGTATGGTGTGACTGTGCGTACATGCCCTGATTGTATGGTATGAATGTGTATGTATTCCATATGCCCGGCCGATCAACGTTCTGTTACGCAACTGCCGCGTTAGAAAACAACATCGTGACGCGTCGCGTAACCGCAACGTATCGCGTTGTCGCGTAATGCGTCATATGACGCGCCGCGTTAGCGCACCCGGAAGTGCTCCGGTGCGTGAGGCCCGAAGCGCAGCTTCCCGGAAGCGATCCGGGGCGCGGCGCGGAGCTCGTAACGTAAGCATAACAGGTCATGTGACTTGTTAATAAAACTTTTCATTGGTTCATTTCACTTTTGGGTTCCTAATGATGTAAGGCTAGGTCATGTGACCTAAAAATAACATTATTCATTGGTTGAGAACAATTTTTTATCCCAAATGATGAAAACCCCTCCTTGTTTCCTCACTCTGACTTTCATCTTTGTGAGAGGAAGACCTTTTTTCATCAATTAGCAATAGCAAGTGTTGTAGCTTCAGCTAGTGCATCCCCACCACCACCAGCACCTCCTACGAAGAGAGTACCACCTCCTCAGGTGGTGGTTGAGCAAGAGGTGCCCCCCCCACACCTTCTTGTTGCCTAATTCGGCCAGCTCAATCGATCGAGCATGAGACTCTGTTGTGATCTGAAGAACCGCTGCCTGCGGTGCCTCCCTGAGCCGCTTGATGGAGGCCCCCGAGGGGCGGTGTGGTGGCGTGGACTGGGAGGGGTGCTTGGCTCCTGCCCCCTCCCCAAGTCTCGCTCGGCCAACTGAGTTGCGACCACTCTTGCAGCCTACAATATGGAGAGGCCGGGGCGTTGACTAGGCGGGGCCTCCGGCCGCAACCACAGCGCCAACGATTGCTGCTGACGGAGGGGAGCCTTGCCGATGAGAGCCACTGATCTGAAGAACGGCTGCCTGCGGTGCTTCCCTGAACCGTTTGACAGAGGCCCCCCAGGGGCGGTGTGGTGGCGCAGACTGGGAGGGGCGCTTAGCTCCTGCCCCCTCCCCAAGTCTCGCTCGGCCAGCTGAGTTGCGCCCACTCTTGCGGCCTACGACATGGAGATCCCGGGGCATTGACTAGGCGGGGCCTCTGGCCGCAACCACAGCGCCAACGATCGCTGCTGACAGAGGGGAGCCTTGCCGGTGAGAGCCACTGATCTGAAGAACCGCTGCCTGCGGAGCCTCCCTGAACCGGTTGACGGAGGCCCCCGAGGGGCGGTGTGGTGGTGCGGATTGGGAGGGGGCACTTGGCTCCTGCCCCCTCCCCAAGTCTTGTTGCCCTGGTGTGGCCTAAGATCGCCCCCGACATAGGCGGCCGGCTCCCGGGGTCCAGCGGAACCTTTTGCTTTTTGGTGACTCTTCCATTCTGCACCTTGTCCAACAATCCGTTTGACCTGAAGACACGTCCTGTGGTGCCCTCGCAATGCGGCCTAGTCCCTGAATGTGTGCAGGGGGACGGTATTCCTCGCTCGGCCAGCAGAGTTGCGCCCACGCTTGCGGCCTATGACATGGAGAGGCCGGGGCGTTGACTAGGCGGGGCCTCCGGCCGCAACCACAGCGCCAACGATCGTTGCTAACGGAGGGGAGCCTTGCCGGTGAGAGCCACTGATCTGAAGAACCGCTGCCTGCGTTGCCTCCCTGAACCGCTTGACGGAGGCCCCCGAGGGGCGGTGTGGTAGCGCGGACTGGGAGGGGGAGCTTGGCTCCTGCCCCCTCCCCAAGTCTTGTTGCCCTGTTGTGGCCTGAGATCGCCCCCGACATAGGCGGCCGGCTCCCGGGGTCCAGCGGAACTTTTTGCCTTTTGGTGACTCTTCCATTCTGGACCTTGTCCCACAATCCGTTTGACCTGAAGACACGTCCTGCGGCCTGGTCCCTGAATGTGTGCAAGGGGACGGTATTGATTGGATCAAGATGGCGGCTTCACACAAAGCTGACTCAAGTGTTGCTGCTGATGCTATGCAGACAAAAACTGGTTTTCAGTTTGTACATTCTTCAGGATTTTTCCATCCAAGGCTGGTTGAGAGTTTGTAGAACGATGGCTTCAGATTTTCAACATACTACTCTTCAACATTCTTTATAAATGTAACAATGTGAGACTCACTAGGAGAACAGCCGTTTATCTTTCCTTTCAAAATGCTGCCAACAATATTTTCTGAATGGAAGACACCATCTTGTAACATAAAGGGCTGCGTCAAGGGTGGTATTGCCCAGAATGTCTTGTTTTCTAGTGCTCGTAATGACGAAACCAGAACTGCCGAAAGGGATTCTGGTCCTGCCGCTACTTATTGGAGACATTGAACTATACTCTGGACCTGCCTGGCCTCGACCAAAATGGCGCCAGTATGGGAGCGACTTGCAACTCCTTATGACGTTCTAGTTACTTAGCCTTGACGTTATGGGGGATGTATGCGGTCTTTGTGCACATGGCGGGCGGGGAAGGGTACTGACTGGGAATACGGACAACCCTATTGATGTCGATTTTTCATTATTGATTATTGTATTAATAAAGCTTCGAAGTAATGTTACCCATGATACTCGCCCATGGTGTGCGTATGGATGATTTTATTGTAACTGATCCTGTTATACTTTCAATTTAAAAATCAACCTTCACTGATCCTGCAACCGTTTGTCACGTTTAGTTTTTTCAATTAAATGGCTCGCTTGTTACATACTCCTATACCCCTGGCTTTTGAAATACACCATCTTGAGGAATAAAGGGCTGCCTCAAGGGTGGTATTGCCCAGAATGTCTTGTTTTCTAGTGCTCGTAATGACGAAGCCAGAACTGCCGAAAGGGATTCTGGTCCTGCTGCTACTTATTGGAGACATTGAACTATACTCTGAACCTGCCTGGCCTCGACCAAAATGGCGCCAGTATGGGAGCGACTTGCAACTCCTTATGACGTTCTAGTTACTTAGCCTTGACGTTATGGGGGATGTATGCGGTCTTTGTGCACATGGCGGGCGGGGAAGGGTACTGACTGGGAATACGGACAACCCTATTGATGTCGATTTTTCATTATTGATTATTGTATTAATAAAGCTTCGAAGTAATGTTACCCATGATACTCGCCCATGGTGTGCGTATGGACGATTTTATTGTAACTGATCCTGTTATACTTTCAATTAAAAAATCAACCTTCACTGATCCTGCAACCGTTTGTCACGTTTAGTTTTTTCAATTAAATGGCTCGCTTGTTACATACTCCTATACCCCTGGCTTTTGAAAGACACCATCTTGAGGAATAAAGGGCTGCGTCAAGGGTGGTATTGCCCAGAATGTCTTGTTTTCTAGTGCTCGTAATGACGAAGCCAGAACTGCCGAAAGGGATTCTGGTCCTGCTGCTACTTATTGGAGACATTGAACTATACTCTGAACCTGCCTGGCCTCGACCAAAATGGCGCCAGTATGGGAGCGACTTGCAACTCCTTATGACGTTCTAGTTACTTAGCCTTGACTTTATGGGGGATGTATGCGGTCTTTGTGCACATGGCGGGCGGGGAAGGGTGCTGACTGGGAATACGGACAACCCTATTGATGTCGATTTTTCATTATTAATTATTGTATTAATAAAGCTTCGAAATAATGTTACCCATGATACTCGCCCATGGTGTGCGTATGGACGATTTTATTATAACTGATCCTGTTATACTTTCAATTATAAAATCAACCTTCACTGATCCTGCAACCGTTTGTCACGTTTAGTTTTTTCAATTAAATGGCTCGCTTGTTACATACTCCGATACCCCTGGCTTTTGACCCTTTCCTACGCGCGATCTGTAATACCGCCCTCGGGCGATCTATGTAATGAACAGACTACCATTGCCGAAACACAAGGGAATGCATCTCAGAGAGATAAGTCAAGTACGTGGTAGATAAAAACATTTTTGTGTTTATGCACGCTGATGTGCTTTGAACGATGCCCCTCCCCCCTCCTCATCATTTAGATTACCACCGCCCATTGCACAAAAGCGTACCGGGCGCTCCCCACGCAAAAAAAAAACCGATTTTATTTTTTTGCCCCGCGGGGCACTTTTAAAGCCTCCACATCAAACCTAGGGGGTCATGGAGGATCTACTATGCCCCCTTATGGTCATTTCCAACTTCGTTTTGGCCTCCTCTTGTCTCTCGATCCTACCGAGAGACAAGATGGCGGCCGCTCCGGACTGTTTAGAATGTTGACAGACACCGGAGAGCCAATCGGCTTCGCTTCGCGAAGTTCCGTTACGCGTCAAGTACGCGAACCAGAGCGCTACCCGGAGGGCTGTCACAGATATATGTATATTTTTGAACGTTAATTTATCAAAATCCACTGGAGCACATATATTGAGACCTAGCAAAGGCACATCGGGCTAACAGTTCCTACAATTTTGCCAAGTTTCATGCAAATCCATTCAGCCGTTCGAGCTAAAAGTGAGGCCAACCGCCCTATGGACATTAACATGGAAAAACGTGTTTTGGGACCCCCCTTTTTTTTTTAGCCCCCCCTTGACGAACCCCCCCCAAATGTTCAGGGACTGCTCAGAAACAAAATGTGATATTTTCCTGAAAATTTCAGCCATTTCTGTCCACAAACGCCAAAGTTATTAGACATAGAATTTTCAAAAATCCCATAGAGAAAAAATCCTAACTTTATATACCTACTGGCGACTGCCAGTAGGTAATATATATATATACCGCCAGTAGGTGTTATATATATATATCTATATATATATATATATATATATATATATATATATATATATATATATATATATATAGATATATTACCTACTGGCGGTCGCCAGTAGGTATATATAGTTAGGATTTTTTCTCTATGGAACTTTTGAAAATTCTATGTCTAATAACTTTGGTGTTTGTGGACGGAATCGGCTGAAATTTTCAGGAAAATGGCACAATTTGTTTCTGAGCAGCTCCTAAAAATTTGGGGGGGTTCCGTCAAGGGGGGGTTGAGAAAAAAGGGGGGTCCCAAAACGCGTTTTTCCCATTCATTTTTCCATAGGGCCTTTGGCCTCACTTTTAGCTCGAACGGCTGAATGGATTTACACGAAACTTGGCAAAATTATAGGGACTGTTAGCCCGATGTGCCTTTGCTGGGTCTCAATATATGTGCTCAAGTGGATTTTGAGAAATTAACGTTTAAAAAAACAGATATATCTGTGACAGCGTCCCAGATAGCGCACCAGATCGCGTACTTTTCGTGTAACAGAGCTTTGCGTAGCAAAGCTGATTGGCTCTCCGGTGTCTGTCAACATTCTAAACAGTCCGGTGCGGCTGCCATCTTGTCTCTCGGTAGGATCGAGAGACAAGAGGAGGAGAAAAACGAAGGGGGAATTTAATGAAAGGGGGCAAGGTAGATCCTTCTTGACCCCCTAGGAATGATGTTGGGGTTATTAAAGGGTCATGTGGGGCAAATAATAAAAATTTGATTTTTCCCGGTAGAAGCGCTTCTCGGTTCAGAAACCGGGTCGCAAACTGGTAGCGAAACGTGAATTCGCCATTTTGTGTTTCGATTTAATTAAGTTACTATGTATAAGGGGGTACGAGAGACGTATCCTGACACCTTATGTTTTCTGAGGGTGGCTGAGGAGGCTCATATATGTTGATACATGTCTTCCAGCGGCTGTGCGTGAGCGTTTTTTTTTTTTTGCTGCGTGACGTCTGTTAACGTTCGATTCGATGGAAATCAGGAACTGTTGACCGCCATTTTGTCACTGCGAGTAAATATTTTGTTAAAAATAATTGTTATAAATTATTCCTTATTGATAAACATTGTCTGCGCCATCTTGCCTTTTTTGCAATGCCACACTTTTGTTGAGCACGGCAGCCATTTTAGATGCCTTGACCAGACCCACTCTCTGCACGCCGCTGATCCTCAGCATGGCTTCCCACCCTCACAAGCATCTCCCCCACGCACTGGTCACCCCCGCTCTCTCTCTCATGCATGGGCCAGAAACCTCCTCCCATCTGCGCTGTTCTTCTCTGAGAATCAGACCCTGTGCCCGCCCGACACCTCCCTTTCACCCTATTCACTACCGCACCCTCTGACACTCCTCTTCCTCTGTGTCCGATTGTCCAGGCCGGTCCCAGGAAACATGGCTGACTCCCCACTCCGAAGCCGACATTGTCAACATGCTACCTACAGGCTACCTTACACTGTATCAAAACAGAACAAAAGGAAAAGGAGGGGGGGTAGCGATCGTTTATAAAAATACTCTCACTTGCAGGATACAAGAGGGAGGAATCGAGGACTGTGAAAGTATCTACTTTTCACTCCAAATAAACTCCAATAAATCCCTTTCGGGATTTCTTATTTACCGTCCCCCCGCCAGAGTAGGAAACTTTGTCAGCTCACTGTTGGAGGCCACAATCTCCACCGGCATATCGACCTCCAGCTTTCTCCTTCTAGGAGACCTAAATCTCCATTTTGAGGATAATAAAGATAAAGCTGCCGCAGACATAACTTCAGAATTAAAAGCATGTGACGTCCTACTCAAAAATTCTGAAGCAACTCACACCAAAGGACACCTCTTAGATCCCCTTTTTACTAATCTTCATAATCTAGAAGTCTCTCTCCCACTCCCCCTTCCATGGTCTGACCATTTTCTTATCCCTTTTATATGGCAAACCACTCTGGACACTCCCCAGATCCCAACCTCCAGACAACAGGAAAGAATCTGGTCCAAATTATCGTTCGAAAACTGGACGCAAAACTTAATTCTCGCTGCCCCCTCCGCAGATCCCGACTCAGAAAAAGCAGACAAAAATTTTAACAGCTGGCTCACCTCCACTCTAGACCAAGTCGCTCCCAAGAAAAATCTTAGGAAAAAAGGCCCTTCCTTTAAATCTCCCTGGTATTCCCAAGAACTTAGGAACCTACGAAAAATTTGCAAAGTTCAGGAACGCAAATGGAGAAAAAACTGGGACCCACTTATCAAAGAAGAATATAAAAAATCAATGAAAGTCTATAAACTAGCCAGGAAATCAGCACAGTCCTCCTTTTACGAGGAAAAAATTAAATCCGCCTCAAACTCTTCCCGTGAGACCTACAAAATATTCAAAGACCTATTAAAAGTTCCCAATCCCCCCCCCACTCAGGTACCTTCAGCTGCCAGATGCAATCAAATAGCAACTTTTTTCCAGAATAAAATCACAACCATTTTACAAACCCTCCCCCCCAAATCCGATAAAAACCCCGCAGAAACCTCTTCATTTCCAACGGCTGGTCCTATCCTTGACAGTTTCAATCAGTTGACTATTGAAGAATTTCAAAAAACCCTTTCATGTATGAAAAGTGGCTCTCCAAACGATCCAGCCCCAATTCACATCCTTAAACAAGTGGGACCTACCATCTCACACCTGGCCACCAACCTTATTAACGCTTCTCTTAGCCAAGGAGTAGTCCCCCATAGCTGGAAGCATGCAGTGGTCAAGGCCCTGCAGAAAAAACCAGGCCTTGACCCACATGACTTCTCCAATCTTCGGCCAATTTCCCTCCTGCCAGGGATAAGCAAGATCACAGAGAAGGTTGTTAACCAGCAGTTATCAGCTTTTCTCGAAGCCAACAACCTTCTTCGCCCTTCCCAAACTGGGTTTCGCCCTGGTCAGGGGACCGAGACCGCCCTTTTACAAGTGGTGGAGGAAACCAGATGCATCTTGGATTCAGGGGGATCAGTGTTACTGATCCTCCTGGATCTAAGCGCTGCATTTGATACGGTTGACCATGAGATCCTGATCCAGCGATTGTCCAACTTAGGAGTAAGAAACATGGCGCTTTGTTGGCTCGCCTCCTTCCTCAGAGACAGAACCTTTCAGGTTTGCGAAGGTAACGAGCGATCTGATTTTTTCCCCCTCCCGTGTGGGGTCCCTCAGGGCTCTTCATTGAGCCCTACACTATTTAACACCTATATGGCCCCCCTGGAGGAAGTGGTTACCCCCTTTGGGATAAAAACCATCACATACGCTGATGATACCCAAATGGTGGTCTCATTCTCGCTAGAAAGTACCCAACTCAAAAACCATCACGACTGTCTCGAAGGGATCTTCCAGTGGATGTGTGACTCAAGGCTGAAATTAAATGGCTCTAAAACCGAGCTTATGCTACTGGGACATCAAACATCACCTCTCCCTAGCGCTATGTGGCCATCCTGCCTGGGTACCCTTCCGCAACCCAAGACTGAGCTTAAAAGTCTGGGTTTTTGGCTGGAACGGGACCTTTCACTGAAAACCCAGGCCAAAAAAACATCGGGTACTTGCGTAGGCCTACTCCGTTCGGCCAGGCAAATCCTCCCGCTGCTCCCAGCACCTTCTCAAAAACTTCTCATACAAGGTCTGATATTATCGCGGCTAGACTACGGCAATGCCCTCTTTCTGTCAGCCCCTGAAGCAACAATGAACATTCTGCAGAGAACTCAAAATGCCGCCGCAAGGCTCCTGACAGTCACCCCCCGTAGAACATCAGCCAAACCTGCCTTGAGGGCACTTCACTGGCTGCCGATCCGTCAAAGGGTCAAGTTTAAGGCCTTGTGCATAACACACAAGGCTCTACAAGACCAAGGTCCCTCGTTGCTTAAAATCATGCTCTTCCCATACAAACCAAATAGGTCTCTGCGATCCTCCCATTGCAACCTGGCCACGGTTCACAGAATCAAGAAAGCTCGAACTGGAGGATGCCGTTTCTCAGTTGCAGCTGCAATATCTTGGAACACCCTACCAATCCATCTACGCGCGGAACTTAACCACAATAAATTCCGCAAGCTACTCAAAACTCACCTTTTCCCACAATAATTGTGCACACCTTTCCTTTTTAGGTCTCGCTAGACCTATTGCTGCCAATATCCTTGTCAAGCGACCTAGATCTGGCCACGAGCGCCGATTACACCTCGTGGACGCGCCCCCTGGCCCCGCCCCCCCAGCCGTGCACATCTCTTGCTCCAACTGTGCAAGGCAGCCTCTCGCCTCTCAATCACACACACACACACAGGAGTGCACAGAACCCCCACCCCACACAACTAAGCGGCACACTCAGACACATACAAACATTCCCCCACCAATACCACACACCCCCACTCACCTGGCTCTTTCAGTCTCGGCATCGGCATCAGGCTCCATGTCTTCTCCGGCGATCCTCCCCTGCTTACGTGCACGTTCACGGCGGCGTCTCGAGCTCTCCAACCTCGTGCACCACTCACGCCTGAACCTGGTGCGCGTGCAGCAGTTCGTTTCAATCTTGTTTTGTACTGCATATTCTTTTAGCCTTAAAAAACGGGCTAACTTTTGTTTGCTAGAGAAATAGTTCGAGTTATTCAAGCGGCTATGTAAGGAAAAGTCAGGAATCTTCACGAGTATCTGTTTCTCCTCATGTATCAGTTCTGTCCCTACTGTGAAGCTCTCTGACACCTTCGGGTAAAGTCCGCGCTATATAAAAACGCTTAAAATAAATAAATAAACTATGTGTCGCAGCTGATGTGCTCATCAACAGAGCACACTGCATTCGTTACCGTGGGAGCAATGGGCAGGTGCTGGTAAGGCTGCGGCACGTGCCACGCATTCTGTGTCATGCCGCGGCGCGTGCCCCGTGACGCGCCGAGATCCTGCTGCTCCCAGCCTCCACCAGGAAGTGTCCCAGCGACGGAGCGCAGGCAGCAGCAGCGGCTGGGGCTCCTGTGGGGACCAGGGGCTCTCCATCCCACCGGCAACGTCTGGGCCCGGTAAGTCTCCCTCCCCAACCCCCGGGTGTGTCTGACTGACAGCGTGTTCGAGCCCCTCGCCTGCTGTCCATGTCCAAGGAGGAACGCCCCCTCCGACCTGACAGGTGTCCGGTCCTGGAGAGGTGTGCTGGGGCCTCGCGGTGCAGCAACAGCCCCAGCAAGGCGCTACTGTCCCCTAAGGCCCCCCCCCCTCCGTCACCCCCCGCCCGGCCCTTGGATAATCGCACATTGTGTCTGGTACTGTGCCAGTATTTTGAAAGTGAAAGTGAAGTGTTCTGAGCCTCTTCTCACAGGGGCGGAGAATATACCTTGTAAAGGCATAGCTGCAGCCTGTCAGCCTTGTAACGAGTGTCTCACACCCCTGGCTCAACTTTACTTGGACCTCCATGGGGCTGGATAAGTGAGCACTCCCCCCCCCCCCCCATGTGGCTCTTTTATCCCTGATTCAAGTCGTGTTTTTTCCCATCTAAACATAGCAGTGCCTTCTGGGGACTGTAGTCTTGTATTTGTTAACCTAAAACCTATCCGCATATTTGAGGAATGTGAGCCCCTCTTTGGGAAGAGCATTTGTCTTATAAGAACGGGAGCACTAAATATGGTTTGTGCAAAATGCATTCATCTGGTGAGTTTGGGACTTATGTTGCTTTTGGACCAGAAATGTCACCCGTTTTCCATTTTCTAATATTGACGGTTCTGAGAAAAGATCTTTGTTTTAGTTTAATTAAGCTTAGCTACTTTTAGGAGTTTCCGTGTTTTCGTGCCAGGGTTGTAATTTTTTTGTTTTTTACAATGAATGCACATTTTCAGAGGATGTGCTGATGGATATTTTGGAACAAAATGATCATACTTTGCCAGCGTTCAGAGCATGAGCGTCAATTCACCAAAATGCCTGGGGTAGGGGAAGTGACAATACATGGCAATTTAACTTTACTTTGACTCATATCACATGCTTACGCATACACACACATTCACATAAACACTCTCACCCGCAAGCACAGATACAACATACATTTAAAAGCATTTTTACTTACCTTAGATGCCAGATAGGGTCATATTCCAGCTAAGTGTAGTTCATTTTTTTTATCACTCGAATATTGAATAACATTATTCACTATTAGTGTACTAAAAAAAGTGACCGAACATAAACAAGTAGAGCCCCAACTGGCGTCCATTAATCAGTGCCCCAAGCACTGATTTGCCACCTGTGAGGCCAGGGGTCCCAAAGGCAGTGCCAGGGGTCACAAGGGGCAAGCCACGGGTCGCAGTGGCGACCCTTAAATGACACCCATGGTCCCGAGTTCATTGAACTCGGGCTCAGCTGGCGGTGGTGCAGCTCTGCTTGATGCTGTATTTTCTTAGATGCCACATGCAACCCTCATCCGAACGAGGGTTAGAGGCTGGTCCCTAAAGTGAACAGTTTTGAATGTGCATTGTTTACTTTTCAAATATTATGTTGTACTACATTGAATGTATTTGGTCTCTTAAGAATTTGTAAACGAACTGCCGCACAGGAAACATGGTCTAAAACAGTGGTTCCCAAGCATTTTAGAACCATGACAAAATGACAAACGTTCGCGACCCACTAGCTTTATTGGAGATGATACGGGCTTACTTTAATGTAGCTAAAGCATACTGTGCAGTGCACTGTCAGTTACAGACAGCACATTTTCCATTGAAATGGCCACTAAATTTGCACAGGCATACAGTTTTACTGTTAAAACTATATTGCACACAAATTATATTGTGTGGAAATCAGGTTTCAGTTAATATTAGTGTATGCCCCACCAAGTAAAGTGGCTTGATTTGTTTAAATCCTATTAAAATCTTTGTTTCATCACACTTCAGAATTACAACAAAAACAGTGCTTCATTTTTGCTTTCCTAACTACTAATTGTGTACAGTTTTTTAGGTCTCGCTAGACCTATTGCTGCCAATATCCTTGTCAAGCGACCTAGATCTGGCCACGAGCGCCGATTACACCTCGTGGACGCGCCCCCTGGCCCCGCCCCCCCAGCCGTGCACATCTCTTGCTCCAACTGTGCAAGGCAGCCTCTCGCCTCTCAATCACACACACACACACACACACACAGGAGTGCACAGAACCCCCACCCCACACAACTAAGCGGCACACTCAGACACATACACACATTCCCCCACCAATACCACACACCCCCACTCACCTGGCTCTTTCAGTCTCGGCATCGGCATCAGGCTCCATGTCTTCTCCGGCGATCCTCCCCTGCTTACGTGCACGCTCACGGCGGCGTCTCGAGCTCTCCAACCTCGTGCACTACTCACGCCTGAACCTGGTGCGCGTGCAGCAGTTCGTTTCAATCTTGTTTTGTACTACATATTCTTTTAGCCTTAAAAAACGGGCTAACTTTTGTTCGCTAGAGAAATAGTTCGAGTTATTCAAGCGGCTATGTAAGGAAAAGTCAGGAATCTTCACGAGTATCTGCTTTAATATGGAACGGAATAACTTTACCCAATGTAAAATATATTTCCTACACAAAAAGAAAAATGCAAGCATTAGTAGAGTTATTTATTTTTACTTATGCCCGTACAGTAAATTAAAATTTCTACAGTCGTGGCATATACGGTACATGTTTGCTAAATAAAACGTAATTCGAATGTTCCAAAACTGCACGAATTAGGCTATGAATACAGTTGCGTCTGTTCTGTCCTCTTTCTACTTCGCATAGAGTGTAAACACGCAACTAAAACAGTCTAGTATGATTAATGCCACAATTAGTGACTCGATCCAAAAACTATATTTCCCGGCTTTCTCTAGTTTCGTTGTCCATGCAGGCTTCCCAGGTTTACAGGGAGGGCGGGACGGCGGAATGTATGCGAGTTGTGATTGGTCCACTCCTGTTTACGCCTCGCTTCCATTGGCTGCAGCTGCCTGACGCCCCCTCGGTAGGCTGCACCGTAAGATCCGGCCGTGGGAGTGGAAGAGACCCGTGTGTGTCAGGCTGGGCTCTTGTACCCATGGAGGACGCCGAGGGGGCTGTGGCAGGGGCGCAGGTCGGAGACTTTCATGGTGACAAGGAGATCATCGAGGTGTTGGAGCTGAATGACGACGACCCGGACCCTGGTACTGAGGGGGTGCAGTGGGGTCAGGGGTGATTCCTGGACATAGGGGCCCTTTCTAGCACTGAGACCAGTCACTTTTAATGATGTCTGATGTTGATATTCTGGTCTATGTTGTTCTTTTTATTGTATGCTGTGGGTCCATACTGTGGGGTTGTCACAATTTCAAAGGATGGCTTTTTCGAAAGTAGGCATGAAGTAAAATAACGGGAGGCCCCCAGCCACTATTTCGAGAACTGCTGTGGTGTAGGGTCGTTGCTACGTGTTGTAGGGGGAACAGTGCCATAGGTGGGTACAACACGAGTAGCAGGGAAGGGCTCGCAGGTCCTTTATCATTAGTAAGTTCATTGTATAGTCCTCTGATTAATAACAAGCCCTTGTTCATGAGGGACGCTCTGAGTCCCGGCTGGACCTCGTAGGTGCTACAACCTGCACCTGCCTCAGTGCAACGATGAAAGCGTGTGCTAGTCTGCCTTGCCGAATCTGTTGTGAAGGGAAAATAAATGATACTTGATGCTTTCTTTGAAAAACAGTAGCTTGCTTTCCTGCTGCCAAGCTGTACATGCTCCTCAAGGAAGCAAAGCTTGCGCTATTGCTGCTCAATATGTGATACATGACTCCATGTCGTGTATAATACCTCTTCCAAATCATGACTTTTTGGCCAACTGCACTTTGCATGTCTTTTAACTCATAATGCAGCGTTAAAAGCAAACCCATAAGTCCCACAGTGCAATATTCTGTTGGCTGAATTGCCAGTATTGGCTGTAGGTATTGTGTTATAGTGCCACTGGTAGACTTGTAAAAGTGCTAATTAAAATGAAGCACTGGACTTCCGGCTATTTTTCCAGAAGGCAGTCAAAAAGTAAACAGATCAGTGTGCGAGAGGATATCGGGAGCCATTCAAATGCAGATGACAGCATATTCTTGCTAATTCGATAACATTAACACTCCTTCAAAAAATTAAATCTGAAGGCAAAAAAGAATGTATTTACCCAATGAATGCAAGTTAGGGCTCCTCAGCCAGGTGTAGCTTGGTTCCAGTGGGCGTAAGTGTCACTGAGCAAATAAAAACAATTTAATGATATGAAGCAAGGAGGAAAGTCTTACTTTAGCATGTTCCTCAGCAGCGTGGCACCATTAACACGTGTTTGCACAGGATCTGGCCTCGTCATGCACCATTTTGGCCACTGATCACTAGTGTAATGATTTTAGTACTGATCATATGTGATTGTATCTGTTGGCTTACACATTTAGGTGTGAAAGCACATATCAGCACCCTCAAATATTTACATAATCATGAGGAAAAGGGTTCATGATTAAATATGCAAGGTTCGATGGGGAACTAAAAAGGCAATTATTGTAAAACTGATTTTTGAATGTAACATTAATGCACTGGCATGCGTAGTTAGTGACTTGGACAAGTTGATGGGAGAACTCCTGTTCTTATTTATTCCTACTGGGCTGAGACACCAGTTTTTCCAAAAGTGGATTTCTTGATCAGTCCAACCTGGACACACATTCTCTTCCCAGGATTAATCTGTGGCCAGTTGACAAATGTTTTTTGAAGAATTAATTTAAGAAAGTTGGAGATGTCTCCTGATTGTTATTGGATCTGCACTTTTGTTGGATGTTTAAAAGATTTGGTTGTCATCAGCATGTGTAAAGTGTAGGGGAATCCATTTTAATGGCTGTTTAAACATGCAGAAGAGCTTACACTGGATGTTCCTTTTCATCGTAGAGTACCCTTGCTCATACGTTTGCAGAGGGATGCACAGCTAGGGATATTCAGGGAGAACTTTTCTGGATCAACCAAATACTTTCAAAATATTGAACTTGATGGACTCGAGAATTATAAGACGAGAGAATAGGTGGAAGATGGTGGAGAGTTTTGTGAAGATAGTTGTTGATTTTACCCGGCACGGAATTACAACCTGGATTAAGGACTGAGTTCATTAAGGAAACTTCATAGAACATACGGCCCAGAGGAAGTTGTGGAGCACACCCCATCATGACGAAACGCGTGTTGGCTCTAAGGGGAACAAGCATTGGCAAAGCCAATAGGTCTCACCCCTTCTGGCCTGCTGGATCTGCCAATGCTTTTTACCAATGCTCAAAGACAGGAAAAGGCGCACTGAGGTTGCCGCTGTTGCAGGCTGCTTCTTATTTCTGGCATGCAAGTTGTTAAGAATGCACATGCATTAACATGCAGGGTTGCACTTCCAGAAGGATGTGGGCTCCCTTTTCTTTTGTTTTTATTTAAGGGCGGGAAATACTTACGTTGGCATATGAAAAAACTAACTTGGATTAGGGTGACATCGCTTTTCATATAGCGTAGTAGTGACTGATGCAAATAATGTGTGGTCCCCCAGGGTTCTCAAACAGCTGTAGGTAACCTGCCTTACGTAGACTAGATTCTACATACACCTTCCATCGAATGTACCTGCCTTTATCGCACAGGAGCAAAAACAACAGTTGATGGACAGAATGCAGAACAATTCACCCCAGTACAGAGATCTGGGCCCAAATCCATCGTTTTTTGCTCACCAGGTCATTCCATTTTGAACCCAGCCATATGCAAATCAGTCTTGACCCTGTGCCCCATGGGAACAGTCCAGCCCGAACTGTCAAGCCAGGTCCTCCCTGGACTGGAAACCAGCATCCTAGGACCGGTTTCTGGCTTTCAGCGCTCATCAGCCAGGATAGCTTGATTCCAGTGGCATGGAGAGCATGGGACTCACGTCGGAGCATACCCGTCCCACTCTGGGTGATAAATGCAAAAACAGTTGGTGGACAGAATGCAGAAGAATGTAATACATTCACCCCAATACAGAGATCTGGGCCTAAATCCATTGTTTTTTTGCTCACCATGCCATTCCAGTTTGAACCCAACCATATGCAAATCTGTCTTGACCCTGTGCCCCATGAGAACAGTCCAGCCCGAACTGCCAAGCCAGGTCCTCCCTGGACTGGAAACAAGCATCCTAGAAAGGGTTTCGGGCTTTCAGCCCTCATCAGCCAGAATAGCTTGATTCCAGTGGCATGGAGAGCACGGGACTCACGTCGGGTGGCAAATGCAAAAACAGTCCAGCCCGAACTGCTTGTTTCCGGTCCAGGGAAGACCTGGCTTGGCAGTTCGGGCTGGACTGTTCCCATGAGGCACAGGGTCAGACTGATTTGCATATGGCCATGTCTGAACTGGGGTGGCAGAGCGAGCTAAAGAATGATGATGGATTAAACCCAGATCAGTTGACTGGGGGTGAGTGCTTGCAATTTTCAACACTCCGTCCATCATCTCCTTTGGTTTTGCTTTTTAGCGCACAGGAGGCAATCCGCAATAATGTCTCTATTGAGACCTGCGACTGTGTTTCTCCACACAGCAAGCCACAACAGAGGATGGGCGCTAATGTAATCTTCGACAAAAGGGGTATTCAGAATCTGTCTTCTTCAGCTTGGATTAAATTACACTTATTAATGCCCCAGACTTAAGCCCCATAAGTAGCAATTGGGAGACTTAGTATTTTAAAAATCTTCAGTAGAGGGACAGATGTTTCCCCTATCCTCGGTTGCAGTAAACTGAGCAATGAGCTAATCACTCTAGAGAATTTGTCCCCGCTATCTCATGGGAACTCACAAACATTTTCCCAGGGGCCGCAAAGTTTGGTCTTTGGTGTGGGCCACGCTGATGCCACTGTGGGGGCGAGGTGGGTCGTTTGTGAAGTGGGTGTAGGAGAAGGGGAGCTTTTATATCTACCTGCTAAAATCAATTGACCAATGTCAAACCATAAAAAATGCGATGCTTCTCCACTTGCACAGGGTCACACAATTTGGTCAATTGTTTTATTTCAATTTCCCTCCTTTTTAGGTCGAGCCTGGCGTACACAGCGCGAAGCTGTCACCAGCGAGGCTTATTGTTGTGGACTTGCCTCGGAAGTAGGACAGGAGATGGGCACGCGCAGAGCTTTTGGCGATTTGAGCAGGTGTACATGCACGTGGTTTGCACATCTCCTGTCCCGCTTCCCAGGCAAGTCAGCCTGCAGTTTCACTTTCCATTCCCCCGTCTGCTCCACGTTCACATCTTTGGGGCCGGGATTAGAAGCGGTAGTTTGAGAGGCGGCAATTTCGAGCGTGGCTTAAATAATAAACGCTGACTCAACATAGGAGAGCTGCCGGCTGGGGTTGTTGTTCAGTCCCAGCAGTTTGCGCGTCCGCACATAAACACACCTCCCAGTAATTTATAACAAAATGCACACTCACTCCATTCCCTCGCGGCTGGTTCGCTGCACATTCTTTCAATGCACACCATGCCCAGTTAGGCTTTAACTGCCACGACTCATACTTTTTGACGCCTTTTTTTAAAGTTTCTTGATTTGGTCATTGCAATATAAATTAAAGTGCCAAGAAGTGTCTGCTGCTGAGCCAACGTTCTACGCTTTGCTGTAACTGGTGCCTATCTCCACTACTGCATTGTGTACGCAAGTTTATATTCTCCATTTATAAATTCTGGTGGAACACTCTCCAGTAAACAGCCCAGTGCCCCAGAAGTGCTTATGTTAATTCCAGTCACACGAGGCAAATGCCGAAGCTGTTCGCGCGCAGATCCCCTTACCGCGCTCTCCCGCCGGCCGCCACTGCACCCAGACGTGCACCCAGGCTGCGCGCCCATCCAGGAGGGCGCGTATCCCTTGCACTTCAGGTGCCCGGAGCGCTGTGTCCCCGCCCGCAGCTGGGGCCTCCCAACAACAACAACCTGTCGTCCTCTCTGAGCCCCCGTGAAAGCAGGCATAGCAACATTGCTGGGAGCAGCGCATGCTCTGCCACGCGAGCCCTAAACATGCATGATCATTGTTTTTTGGGACAATTACACTATTTAGTCTGTAAACCATCAGTAACAAAGTGTGTACTAGATAAATGTAATGTTTACTGTTGTGGCTTTACATCTCCAAGGCAAACTGAAATTATGCTGCACTAGTGGATCAAATTATTAATCAGGGTTGGCAAACGTGTGCAGCAAGAAAATGCAGTCTGTAAACATCAGTATTTTTTTGATATTCTAACAACTAATAATGCGGTATACATTTCTCTGCCCCCCCCCCGCCCCCACCATCCCCCCAACACACACACTTCGTAGCTGTTTGGCACTCGAATACACTAAAGTTAAAGTAAGAGCGAACGGTGGTAAATTAATCTTTGCCAAAGGTCTCGCCTTTAACTACGCAGGACTACGGAGAACTGAACATCCACTATTAGCAATGGGAAGGAATGTTTCACAAACTGGTTGTAGCATGCTGCATGCTTTGACTTTTTCACACATGTATTTACAGTCCTCATTGCTTACATGCTGTGTACTTGCGCACTTTTTGGAATATCCGCCACCCCATGTGTTAAGGTGATGTCATGTGCAGCCTTTGAGTACTGTTCTCGCGGTATTCAGGGTTCTGGTGTGTGCATCAACTTGTGGTTCCGTTTGTAGAATATTGAGTTTGTGTGTATTTTCTAAGGTCACATATTCGCAGTATTTTGTGGTCTGCGTGCAAGCTTTGGGGCTAGTGTGTTAAGTGTACTCTGTATGGGGTGGGGACTATTAAGGCCTCTGGAAATTCCAGGGGTTTTATGGCCACGGTATTTGGGGCTGCTTTGCAAAACATTCAGGGCTCCATGTACATAACATTTAGGGTGTCTATGTAGGAGGTTTTTCGGGTTTAATATGTGTGTAATATTTAAAGTTCTGTGAAATAGTGTTTCCTTTGTGCCGCATGTGTCGAATTGTGTATGCACTCTTTTAGCTTCAGTGTAGTCCGTTCTTTAGGCCTTCTGTGTGTAGCACGGGAATGGTTCTTCATGCGCAATATGTGGTTGGACGGATAAGTAAGTAGACGTGTGGGAGGGAAAGGATGGATGGATGGGTCGCAGTGCTTAATTTGTGCCGGATGATGCGTGTGGTAGGCATCAGCACTCGTCCATGTGTTCCAAATTGCATTTAGTCTTTGGGGTTTCGCCTGTGGCATCCTATTTTTTGCATATGTAGGTTTATGTAGTGCAAACTTGACCCAAAGGTATCCGAGCGTTTTAAATGAGCACTAGATGCATTACAGATGGACACATTCATTTTTCTCTAACTTGGTCCCCCTGCTTCAGTCGTCCTCCGTAGCCGTTAAGCCACAGCGCACCTTTGGGTGCCAACTGCAGCTTTAAAGATAACCGAGAGGAAGGAAGAAAAAAACGAGTAAAGGTTAGCACAGAAGTCTCTGAAAAGGGAGCAGAAATATTTTAAGATCATGGATTCACAAGTACCTTCAGCAAACAGTTGTTTTACTTGATGCCAAACGGATATCCTGACATTTCACTTGTGCACCCCATAACTGTGTAATAACAGCTGTTCTCTTCTGTGCTTTGAAAGGTCGAAATATCCAGAAAATGAATCTGTCTCCAATGATGTAAAATGCCGTGCAGTAGTGTTTTGTGTGCACAGGGTTCTGGAGCTTACAATCAATAGTGCTTGTTTTGCTCTGAAGGAGCACGAAGGAGCCTTGCACCTCCCGCAATAATTTCTGCCCCGTAGCATCATTCATCCATCATCTGTAACTTCATTTAGTGTAACCCAATGTCAGAGCTGGGTCCTTCCTGGAAAATGCATTCTTAAACAAACCACGTAGCAAACCACGTAGCGAGTGCAAATTCCGTACTACAAATTTAAGTAAATAACACAGATTACCTATTTGGATGTACTTTACCCATAATAAAGTTCTTGCTTTCTGACATGGAATAAATTGCATGTGTAAAACATCCAGGTGCAACTTTTTAACCAAATTTTAAAGTTGCCACTGCTAACAAGGACTATAAATTATAAGATACACAGTGCTTCATATATTAGTATTAGAATTGATGTTACCTCTGCTTACTGTTGTTATGATTAGAACTTATAAATATTACATCAACTTTAAAGCAAAAACTTTGACACTGTGCTATCGATAGACCTACATAACCATGCTGAGATTTTCAATGCAAAAAAATTAATACTGTTTTACCTGTGATAATAAAATGAGCCATCTTATGCCTGTGCAGTGTCTTCTTTGTATGTAAATTAAAACAAGCATTTACAATGCAATAGGTCTCGCATTTGCGAGAGTTTGAGCTATTGGCTTTGCAAATAACTGCATTTAATTTGTGTGTTTTGAAAATATGCGAGAGCGCACTTTGTACATATAGTTCTTGCTTACGAGATTCAAGACTGGGAATAACTGCGCCTCTTTTCTGCCAGCCTTGCTTCTCGTAAGCAGGACTAGAAATACAAAGTGCGTGTTTACGAACCGCTTGCAGCTTTTCAAAACACATAAATAAAAGGCATTGGCATTTACAATGCCAATAGCTCAAACTCTCACAAATGCGAGACCTATTGCATTGTAAATGCTTGTTTTCTTTGTTTTGTTTCCTTTTCCGTTTCCCCCCTCAGTTGTTAGTACAATCCCAGCGCTGGGACGCCCCCGGGCAGCCATGCGCTTTATAAATCCCGTTTTCATTTCATTTCATTTCATTTCATTTCCCAGGCTATCACCTAGTCTTGCAGGTGTAGTTTATGGCCCCAGCTGTAGAGAATCACCCCTCTTCAAAGGAGTTACAGTAGATCAAGGCCCCCACCGATGAGATCCGTCACACCACACGCGTTCCTACTATCTGATAACCATCCTGTATTGTGTTTGGGTAGGGGATTCTCACTGTGAGGGTGTGTGGGTCCGAGCCTGAAGCAGAAGATTCCAGGGATGCCTCTTTGTACATCAAAGTTTTTACAATTATGTGTCACATTAAAAATATATAGCACTCCAACAAAGTAGTAGCATTATAACATTTTAATAACTTATAAATATATACAACGCAACAAAAACAGTAAATACATTTAAACATTTTTTTAAAAAAGAAGCAACAATGGTCAGTTGCTGTGTTTTGTGCGAATTGTCCCAAGGCAGCACAACGTGCTGAGTTCTGGACGGCACCCAGGTGATGTTATCTGGGTGCCGCACTGGTTTTTGGTATCCTACAATGCAGCTCCGAAAAATGGCGTGGGGCGTCCCGGGTGGTGCGGGGGGAGGCCTCGTCAGTAGCGGTCTGTTGTGCGAATAGTCCCAAGGCAGCAGAACGCGCTGAGATGTGGATGGCAACCAGGTGATGTCCAGTAAGTTGCCGCACTGGTTTTGGCATCCTACAATGCTGTTCCGAAAAACAGCGTGGGGCGCCCCGGGGGGGTTGGGGGGGGGGGAGGCGGCGTGAACTGGCCTCCCCAGGTGGAGGCTCGTCTGCTGTACTGGGGCGCCCCTTTACCGTTTCAGTTGCCATTCCTCCCGCTTTTGCTACACTGTGCCTCATCCTCCATTCAGCTGGTTATCGCCCGCTCCTGCGGCTACAGCGTCTCGCTCACCATGTAGTTGAGTTGCGCCCACTCTTGCGGTGCAGCGATAGGCGGCTGCTACAGGACTCCTAAAATGGCCGATGGCTCTTCGGATTTGGGCCTGGTCCAGTAAAATGGCCCTGGGACACCTTGGAACTCGGATGTCCCCTGAGCCTTGAAGATTTTACAAAAGTCTTGAAGGCCCCCGACTCCTGCAGGTTTCCGGTGGGGAGCGGCTGCCATGATTGCTCGCGGAATGACCACGACGGAGCCACGAGATGGTGGTGCTCTCATGCTGACGCCAGCTTCAGTCTGAAACATCCAGAAACAAGGTGGGGCTTTCATCATTTGGGAAAAAAAAATGTTTTAATCCAATGAAAAGTGTTATTTTTAGGTCATATGATCAAGCCTTCTATCATTAGGAAACCAAAAGTAAAATGAACCAATGAAAAGTTTTATAAACAAGTCACATGACCTGTTATGCTTACGTTACGCGCTGGTATAAAAAGCGTAGAAAATCCGTTGGCACGTGAGGCGGCATCAGTAGCGGACCGATGTGCGAATAGGCCGAAGGCAGCACAACGCGCCAAGATCCGGATGGCAAGTCCTGGATGTTGGGTGCCATAGTTGAGAGTTCTGAGCAGTGCTTGTAACACTGTCTGAAGCTTATTTGCACCTGCTGCAGCTTCACTATTGCCCTGGTGTGGCCAAAGATCGCCCATGACATAGGCGGCCGGCTCCCGGGGTCTGGCGGAACATTTTTCCTTTTCCTTTCTGCTTCTTGTCCCACAATCCGTTTGACCTGAAGACACGACCAGGTCCCTGAATGTGTGCAGGGGGACGCTATTGATTGAATCAAAATGGCGGCTTCACACAAAGCTGACTCAAGCATTGCTGGTGATGCTATACAGACAAAAAATGGTTTTCAGTTTGTACATTCTTCAGGATTTTTCCATCCAAGGCTGGTTGAGAGTTTGTAGAACAATGGCTTTAGATCTTGCCCTCCCCTCTTTTGACTGTTGGTTCTTGTTGCCTATCTCTTCTGTTGTCATTTAACTGAACCTTTTTTGACTGCCGAAAGGGGTTCTGGTCCGACCGCTGGTTGGTGGAGACATTTTGACTATATCCTGGACCTGCCCGGCCTCGCCCAAAATGGCGCTGGTATAAATGGGACTCGTAACTCCTTGTTGTGTACTGGTTGCACAACCTTGATATCACGAGATACGTATGCAGTTTTGAAGCACATGGCGGGCGGGGACGAGAATTGATTGAATATTTCGACATCCTTATTGATATAAAGTTCTGATGTGTTATTGATTACTGTACTATTGTAAGTTCGAATTAACGTCACCCATGGTACTTCCCCCCAAATGTATATCTCGAAAATTTTATTGTAAGTGGCCCTGTCGTATTTTAATTACAAAATGTACGTCCACCGATTCCGCAACTGTTAGACACCTTAGTTCTTGCAAACTAATGGCCCGCTCGTTACGTTCCTCTACAGTGTAAATGTTTCCTCATCATATACGATTCCAGTTTGCTCCGTGGCCGGCCCACGTGGTTATAGGCCCGTATTTGTATACTGACATTTTCACAATAAAGGTTTTTAAAACAAAACATGGTAGTAGTATTTACATTGGTAAAGTTTTTAATTTTAGTCACTGTTTTCGAATCAGTAAAAGGCAAGTGAAATAAAGCAGTCCAATTATATGACGGATAAAAGGTATAATACGCAGGAACGCAGTTAAGATAAATGGTCAAGGGCTGTTGTGTTTTTTACTCCTGCAACATAAAGTGATCGATAAGAATCTGATATTCAGGCGTATCGGCGACTAAGACAGCAGGCCGAGCATCTTTTGCTCAACGGCTCCGTCATGGGACGAAGAAACGCCCTTTTGCTAGAAAAAGGAATATATTTTACTTGCAGGACAGTTGTAAATTTTCCGGGAAAGTACATTAGCCTGGAACATTATAACATATATGTTTAAGAAAAAATAATGTTCGAAAGCAATAAAAAGCGTAATATTTAGGTCATATGACCAAGCCTTTCATCATTAGAATAACAAAAGTAAAATGAACCAATGAAAAGTTTTATAAACAAGTCACATGACCTGTTATGCTTACGTTACGCGCCGCGCCCCGGATCGCTTCTGGGAAGCGTCACTACGCGCACCGGAGCACTTCCAGGTGCGCTAACGCGGCGTGTCATATAACGCATTACGCGACAACGTAGGTCCAGAATATAGTCAAAATGTCTCCACCAACCAGCGGTCGGAACACAACCCCTTTCAGTAGTCTAAAAAGTTCTGTTAAATGACAACAGAAGGGACAGGCAACAAGAACCATCAGTCAAAGAGGGGAGGGCAAGTTCTTCCCTACCGGGTCACGTTGGGGCGCTACCGGAACTGATCGAATTGGTAGTCTACAGTGTTTCTGGATGTTTCAGACTGAAGCTGGCGTCAGCATGAGAGCACCACCATCTCGTAGCTCAGTCGTGGCCATTCCACGAGCAATCATGGCAGCCGCTCCCCACCAGAAGCCTGCGGGAGTCGGGGGCCCCCAAGACTTTTGTAGAATCTTCAAGGCTCAGGGGACGCTTTCGAGAATGGGGCCAAGCCCTAGCAGACAAGCGTCCGAGTTCCAAGGTGTCCCAGGGCCATTTTAGTGGATCACCCCAAATCTGAAGAGCCGGCCGCCATTTTGAGAGTCTTGTGGCAGCCGCCTATCGCTGCATCGCAAGAGCGGGAGCAACTCAACTTATGGTGAGCGAGACGCTGTAGTCGCAAGAGCGGGCGGTAAACAGTTGAATGGCGGAAGAGGCACAGTGTAGCAAAAGCGGGCGGAATGGCAACTGAAACGGTAAAGGGGCGCCCCACTACAGCGTGTCTTCAGGTCAAACGGATTGTGGGACAAGGTCCAGAATGGAAGAGTCATCAAAAGGCAAAAAGTTCCGCCGGACCCCGGGAGCCGGCCGCCTATGTCGGGGGCGATCTTAGGCCACGCTAGGGCAACACGACTTGGGGAGGGGGCAAGAGCCAAGCGCCCCCTCCCAGTCCGCGCCACCACACCGTATGTTGAAAATCTGAAGCCATCGTTCTACAAACTCTCAACCAGCCTTGGATGGAAAAATCTTGATGAATGTACAAACTGAAAACCAGTTTTTGTCTGCATAGCATCAGCAGCAACGCTTGCTATCAGAGTTTATGAGTTTCATGCTCGATCGATTGAGCTAGCCGGATCAGGCAACAAAAAGTATAAAATAGTTATGTAAATAGTTATTTAATAAAATGTTTTACCCTGTTACTTTGCTGGTGTGTTGTATATATTTATAATATTTGCATGGAGTTTATCGTTATTTTGGGCGGGGTGGGTGGCGGAGCCGAGCTGTCTTGCAGCCCTCATGGTGTGGAGCTCAGTTCATCTCACTATTTTCGTATTTCTCATGAAGGGTTGTTCCCAATGTTTCTATTTTAGCGAGGTCAAAAAGAGATCCCATTAGTGGCCTACTGATTTTGCTCGATTACTTTTGTTTTTTTACACGATTTTTCACTATCTGCAAAGACTAAACAGAGTATTGTGACTTTGTGCTTGTTTGTAAATAGAGAATGAACCAAAGAGAATCAATTGTAAAACAGTAAATGCTTGGATAACAATCAATCAAATGGAGAGACAAGCAGGCACGACGGATTACAACGGGGGCAAAGGCCTGCGTTAACTACCCTTCACTATCTGCAAAGAGAGAGTACTACTAAGAGAAAAGAGGGGGGGGGCAGCGTTCAAAGCACATCAGCGTGCATAAACACGAAAAAGTTTTTACCTATCACGTACTTGACATTTGACAGCTTTTGATATTTGCTATTAAAAAACCATTGAAATTCACTGAAAAAAACATAGGTTTTAGCCCATATATAGTTAGGGATTAGCATTTACAAAACCTTAATTTACTCGCACGAAACCATAGAAATTCGCATATATAGTTAGATGCAATAACTATTTATCGCGCACCCGCAACCCACTGCTGATGATGTCACATATTACATCATTCATGACATGGTCAGTGACATCACTGATGACATCACTGATGATATTTCCATCAGGGGTGCTCCCTGTCTCACTTGACCTGGCTTCTGGCTGTCTGCAATGACAATGGAGGGTTGATAAGCATCTTGTGGGATCAGCAGGGTCCAGCCTATTCAAATATAAGTGCTAATTACCACTCCCTACTCTTAGTCCAAGAAGGTCCTCAGCATGCAAATGAAGTCAGTCCTTCTTTTTTTGGGAGAGTCTGCAAGTGTGAGGCTGCTGCTCTGGGCCAGACGCAGATTGGGGTACACAGAACTAAATGAAGGTCAGAGAATGTCATCATGATTTTTAGAAGTGAGAACCCAAACCTTAACACTGATCAGCAGTGGTAAACTGTCTAAAGTCCTAAGTACAACACAAATGTACAGTTAATGGGGAAGGCAAAATGCCAAAAAGGTAGGGGGAGACTTACCAAAGGCCAACTGGTCCAACAGAGGGCATAATAACAAACAGAGGACAAGTAACATCACATAACCCAAGTTAAACCTAAACAATACCCCACTGTTCTTGAAGCATCCAAATCTAATACTGAGGCAGCATTAGTATTAAACGAATTAAGGGATGAGGAGCAAAGTTTGACCAGCTCCTTGGATGAGCAAGAGGATATACAAGCAAGGCTCCAAGCCGCAGAAAGCAGCTGAAAACTGCCTGCTTTTTCCTAGCAGGAGGCATCATCATATACTATAGGTCAAAACACGGAGATATGGAATGCATAGATGTACTTCAGGGGGGACATGGAGATACTTTGAGGGATTACAATCCTAACAAGCATTTACAATGCAACGGTTTCGCCTTTGTATTGGCATTGTAAATGACACATTTTTTATTTATGTGTTGGTTTTGAAAACAGATATATAAATGGCATTGTCATTTACAATGCCAATAGCTTAATCTCTCGCAAATGCGAGACCTATTGCATTTGCACCCACACGCACACACACAGAGAGCCACCCACACACACACACAGCCACCCACACATAGAGCCACCTTCAAAAAAAAGCTAGCCACACAGACAGAGCCACAACACACAGAGCTCTGTAATGAGTATACATTTGCAGGCAGCTGCACACTGTAAAGAATGCATGCTTATTTTGTACATATATATTCAACCTAGCTCGTTCACATATTGCAAGCACTCTGCTATGTGACCTATACTGAGCAGACCTATGTCACCAAAATACACTGCAAGCACCCACCTATGTAGCCTATGATGTGCAGTTCAACGACCACACCCTACACATGAAGCTTTATACCAAAACACACTGCATGCCCAGGCCCGTCACCCACGATACACAGTGCAAAATCAGCTCCACTAGCTGAACAGGGGAGCAGCAATAAGAGAAACCACAGGAAAGCACATGCAGCAGGTATTATCCATGACCAATGCAATACAAAGAGGAATCAAATGCTTTCTTAAAAAGAACCCGGAGCTCACACTTTACATGACGTCTACCTCGTGTGTATCGTTAAGAAGAGATGCTAACAACAATATGATGTTTGGATAGTCAAGTCCAAGGATGACTAGCCTCCACCAGGGCTTTATAATTTAGGCTCCATGTGATCGCCCTCCACAAACTATTAATGGGTCTGCATCCTATGGAGAAGTGTCTTTGCAATTGCTTACTGTATACAGGTCTCAGCAAGAGCAAGACACAAGCATACCCTTCATGCTCAAAGTCTGCCTTGGGACCAGCAATGATGAAAACTATGCGTTTAATCCCATGGCACCTGGTCATCAGGAGGTTCGGGCTCTCTCTCTCAAGCAGCAGCACATTTTGTTAGTTCTTCTTATTGTCCGGGCATCTGGTGTATATGTTGCACTTTATAAAATCACTAACATAAGAGAAAAGATCATGAGTTCTTGAGTTCTAAGTAAATGTTAGGGCCTAGTCATATTCCTACAATATGGCCTGCAGGATGACTGTGCAAATGTAAATGCCCAAGTCTTATGTTAAAGAGTTGAAAAGAAAAAACTTTTGACGCCTACAGCTGTGTCATTTGGTAGACATGTGTGCATAACAATTGCAAGCGCACCCTTACAAATTACATAGGCTTTTTTTTTGTTACACACCGAGTTGGATCAGGAACTACAAAAAAAATGCAAGGGTTGAGAGCAGAAGCAAAACAGAGAACGGGGGATACGGACGGAGAAGGAAAATGAAGGATGCGGACAGGGGGTAGCAACATGGGTGAAGGAAAGACGAGCAATGGAGGGGCAGAGAAGGACACGGCAAGTCAAAGCAGCACAAGTGAACACAAAACGACGAGACAAAGCAACATGGAGACAGGGAGGAAGCAACACAGGTGAAGGAAAGAATACCAGAGGGCAGAGACGCACATGGCGAGGCAGAGAAGCACATGGCGAGACAGTGCAACACAGAGCACGGGTGGGGGAAGAGAAGCACATGAGATACAGACGAAAATGGAGACGGGGGAGCACAGAAAGGGCACACTAATGCGTCCATGCTCCAGACGAGGGACAAACTCACAATGGGTAAACAAAGCCCTCACAAACCATCAAATAACAAGCTTGACCCTGACATCTTTCCTCTGAGGCCGAAACGTGAAGCGAGATCAAACAAGCAACGGAGAGTGAAAGAGGAGGGGGGCGGGAACGGGCACACGGGGAGGGGGAAGGAATGGACACACGGGGAGGGGGGCGGAACGGACACACGGACAGCGGGAGGGGGGCGGGAACGGGCACAGGACAGCGGGAGGGGGGCGGGAACGGCGCACGGACAGCGGGAGGGGGGGTGGGAATGGCGCACGGACAGCGGGAGGGGGCGGGAACGGGCACAGGACAGCGGGAGGGGGGCGGGAACGGCACACGGACAGCGTGAGGGGGGGTGGGAACAGCGCACGGTCAGCGGGAGGGGGGGGCGGGAACGGGCACAGGACAAAATACAAATGCTTACAAAGTGAAAACACATTTATAAAAAAATGCTCCTTACCTGATTGCCTCGTGGGAACTCGAATCTTGCAGCCAACTCCAACAACAAACACTTGTAAAAAGAAGAATAACACACCCACTGCAGCGATGACGATCAGAAGTGGGTGGAGAGGGAAAAAATCGCGGGAACGCCCCCGAATCTGGTCCGGCCTTGACGGATAGATCCAGCTCCCAATGGCTAGCCTCCATTTATGGAGCTATCCAATGGGAGCCGGGGGACGTTCCTGAAGCCCATATTGTAAACAAAAGATTTCACCTGCGCCGAAAAGCTTCAGTTTCCTCTTAACGATGTGCAACGTCAACAAGGAAGATCATGGAGAAGAGACGACGACGTGGAGAGGTAAGTGGAAATTTAGATTTTAAAAAAAACAACGCAGGGTCGGATTTTAGGGTTAAGGGCAGGGAAGGGGTATTTGTAAGAAGGGTTTAGGGGTGGGGGAATAAACTTTACCAAGACTATGCCCTTACCATGCATGAATTTACAACGAAAATCGTTGTAAAAATATGCGTGGTAAAGGTTATGCGTGGGAATGGCATTTGCGTTGTAACGCATGCGTGGGAAAGGCATGCGTTACAACGGAATGCGTTGTAACATCATACTACCTCTTTAATAATTCCACTTTTCGATTTAGGTCAGCCTTGTCATTACTCGGTTTACATTTCCTCTCCTTGCCTCCGTCTACTCTTCGTGCCCTCGCCAGGTCGAAACCTAAAATGGAACTGAGGCGGCAGTGGAGTCAATCAGGCTATAGAAATGATGCTAGAAATTATTCCATCTGAAATAAGATCATTGAAGGCTTCACAGTCATCTATTTTGCAGCCATCTGAGGTTAACCCTTTTGCTGCTAGGCCTTTTCTCTCCCTGTGCTGAAACTTTTTTTGGGCTATTTGTGGTAGTTTGCAATTAGGCCCTTGCAACTTTTTGTCCAGTTAAGATATCCATGTCAAATTTGCGTCCTAGCTCAACAGGCACCTAGGGGAACCTATAAAACCTATATATTTCTGAAAACTAGATACCCTGGGGAATCCAGGATGGGTTAACTTGTATGACTCTCACTAGGTTCTGTTACCCAGAATCCTTGCAAACCTCAAACTTTGTAAAAACAAAACACATTTTCCTCACATTTCTGTGATGGAAAGTTTTGTAATTTGCATGTTTCCACAACATTTAACACACCCCACATTCCCTAGAGCCTCTTGATAACAATGGTACCTCACTTGTGTGGGTAGGGCTAGTGCCTGTGACAGGAAACGGGCCAAAATGAAACATGGACAGACCACATTTTTTACAGTGAAAACTGAAACTTTTTTGCAAAGTGCATAGCTGTGAATTTTGAACCCTATCTCTGCCGGCACCAAAATATTAATAAGAATAACAAATAATAAAGTTTACATACAAAGCTCTGGGAATACATCAGAAACTGTACTGTGCCTATCATCCAGAGGCAGCTAGGACAGTGGAAAGAAAAAACAGAATACTGAAGAATAAAATAGCAAAGGTGCGTCCTGATACAAAACTGAGCTGGAAGGATGCCTTTTCAATTACGCTAATGAGCATGAGGAGCACACCAGATGCTAAGACAAAACACGTGCACATGAAATTGTCACTGGGCTATCAATGGTTGCATGGGGAAAGCCAGTGTTAGGGGTAGGGTTTTTGGGCCTCTTAACTTGAGCCGGGTGCTCGGGGATGCCCAAACTAAAATGAAGGAAACAAATGTGTGAGTCACAGAAACCAAGCCAAAAGTTTATTTGAAGGCACAGCTTCAAAGAAAAGGTGATTAGATACAGAATAAAATCACTTTGTTTTCACAGATAATCACATTATCAGACAGCATTGTTTTATATGACTTTCAATGGAATTCAGAAAGCATTGAATTGTTAGAAGAGAAATGTTTCAGAAAAATGCAATATGAAGTGAGCAGTTTAAAACCTCAAAGACATATTTGTGAATACAGTATGAAATACACAGCTTTTATCAAGAAAGAATTCTCTCAACATGCAAACCAGATTTTGGCTGAGATGCTAAAAAGACACACATTTAAACATGAGAAAAGCTGCTTTGCAATTGCAATATAAGTGTTAAATTCCAGATAAGAAAACACCAGTTTAAAGGCAAAATATGGCAGAAACAGCAAATATATGGCAAGCTCAATTGTATTTTTGAAAAAAACAAACCGAGAACTCTTGGGAGTACCCACACGATCTGTGACCTACAACACAAGACAAGGTGGTAGTCCAAAGAGTGACCAGTGGGTTTCATTCTTATACCCCTAAAAGCAGAAATTAAGTGCAGAACGAGTCAGTTGTACTGACGTCACTAATACCCACAGGGCGTACATTTATAAGAAATAAGATAAAAATGTACAAGAAAGCAGAACTTCACCAGGTCACGGGTCAGTATCTCACGCTAAGTGCACATCTTATGTTACCTAGGGCTAGCGAGAAAATGGTGATAATATAATATTTAAAAAATAGCTAGAACAACACCCTGCTTGCCACAGCACCCAGTTCTCTGTTCCCTATGGTGAGAAGTTCTCTACTCTTATGAACAGATGTTCTCTTGTGGGCCGAACTTCTGTGTTCTCGCGGTGTGGAAAAGGTGTCAGAAAGAGGAACGATCACTGGGCTCACAGAGAAAGTTGACCACATGAAGAGAGCAGGCGTGGGTTAGTGTGCCTCGCTGAGAGAAGAGCTGTCTGGGACAAAAGCTTATACCTGGCCTTCAACAAATTGGAGTGGTTCTTGTCATATGGATTTTGTATTACCTGCTATAGCAATAAAAGACATAGAAGAAGGACAAAGGTACTACAAAGACATGCAATACATAAAGGTAAAAAAAGTGTGGATCAAAGAGATACAGCATTGAAACAACAAGTGATATATTTCAATAGTTGTTACCATGGATTTTTCCACCTATTAAGTTCAAGAATATACATAGATTATGCCGACTACTGGAAGCAACAATAAATGAAAAAGCAGGTATACTAGAAAACATTACAGTTGAACTTCAGGCTGTGAGATGAGGTTCCCTGCAAAATAGGATTGTTCTTGATATGATGCTTGCAGAGAAAGGAGGATTCTGTATGATGATAGGTGTGTCCTGTTGCACCTATATCTCAGACTCCTCTGTTACCATTAGGGAAGCTGTAAAAAGACTATATTATATTGGTATAGAGACACACAAGGATTCCAGCACATGGATATATGTGGTTTACAATAAGATTTCTTTAGCTATGGGGTTGGAAAATAGGAATGGTGTTTATAATTCTATTCCTTTTAATAATAGGCTGGTGTCTGTTAATAAATTGAACACCCACATGTTACCAACTATTAGGACAACTGACAAAATGCCCAGCAATGGCAAAAAAACATACAGATCAAATACCAATGCAAATAAAAACTACAGAATTCATTCTGATAGTCATTTCTGACAATGAAAGGAACAGAAAATATAATTATTAAATACTGACATCAAAGGGTTGCCTGTGAAAGATTACAAACATTAATTAGCTCCTTTGGTGAATGGATAAATTAAAGTGAACCATAGTTTTGCATACATGTTAGTGTATCACCTGCTTGAGAAATAAAATTACTTTCAGGTACAACTCTATATTCCACAAATCTTACACAAAGAGAAACAAATGGATTGAAAATGTACTCTGTATGTGTTAGTTGCCGGTGCTTGCTAAATTCTGGGAAATGTGTCAAAAAAGGGGGGGGGGGGCTCTTCTCACCTTATTTGAAATCTATCTTTGAAAGCGACTGAATAAACACATTCATTAAATCCAGTCTAGTATATTTATGTATACCTTTTACTTATTTGTTTTTTTAGAAAAGAATTTTCAATTGACAAAGAGGAATACACATGTCAAACCGTGATTACATTCTTATTTAGCAAAATACATTTACAAAAACATACAAGAAATTATATTCACAAACGACTCAAAAACGTAAATACATCCAACAAAACATAACAATTCATCATTTTATAAATTATGCAGTTCAATAAATCAGTTATTCAATTCCAATTACTAAACAGAATTAGATTTTGAAGCAAGAGCGACAAATGACCATTTCAATCAATCAGAGACCGGCATAAAATGCGATATTTTGCTCTTGATGGATATGCCTATGCCGACGCATTTCAGGTTCGGGTCGTGAATCCCCAAACCCTCTTCAGGGCTCTGTTAGTTATCTGTCGAGGATGCAGAAAAACATAAAGTTTTAATGACCCTTCACCATATCTCATTTCTCTATTATACCCTCTGGCCATACTGTATATGTACCTGTATTTTCCAGTAGTTCACCGTTAAATGACTGCTGCTGATTACTGAGCTTCATTCATCAATATTAAGGGGGTGTCTAGGGATTAACAACAACATGTTGTCTTTGTTAACACTCTTTTCTCAAAGTTATAGACACTTTTTTTGAAAAGGAAGAGAAAGAGCATCAATGCTTTAAGAAGTTCGTACCTCTGTGCAGGCTGGCTTGGCCAAAAGAGTGGAAGAATTCCTATCCTGTAGTCGTCCTAATAATGAAAGGACACATACTGTTTGTAGCCACATTCTATTTATGCAGTTAATCGCTATTAGTGTACCTATACACTGAACGTCGCCTACCTTTTTAAATCCTCCAATGTGACACTGTAGGAGTGCTTGCCTCTTCTATTCTACGTTGTGAGTCACTTGCACCTAATTCGGACAAAACAGCCGTTAAGTCCAGTGCACACAACCGTGGACCTGCTCAATAGTGCCTAAATATAACTTCAGTGCATGTTTGAATAAATCACCCCCTACCTTTCTTCTCTCTATAACTGCGGAGAAAGCGGTAGGTGCATTTCCATGTCCTGGAGCTCCCAGCCAGGGCTTTGTGTGTCAATCTGAAAAAAAACGGGAGAGCGATAGAATATTACTCGCGTTCTGGCCCGTTAGTCCTCCATAAAGGATTGACATATCTTGCTAAGCGTGATGTGCTTACCTGATTCTTTTTCCGCTGCACTCGACCCAATACGACCAGCGCTGCTGGCTCCTTAGCTGATCCTTTGCTAATGGCTCCTTTACCGATCGCGTCTTGTTGCAATTGCCATATTGGAATGGTTGGGAAATTAGGAATGAAGCATTATGGGGACTGTAGTTTGGAAATAACCAAATTGGATTCTTTCAGGGAAATAATTGATGTGGGCTTGTGGCGTTTTAACGCTGACTGAAGAGATGAATTACCACACTGTCATTTTGAAGTGGGTGTGTGGCATAACAAGGTTGTTGTTTATGTAGGCGGTAACGATTCCACAGTATGACGCCAAGGTTCATATTCTTGGCAGCTCCAACATGCTGTTCAAGCCGGACATTGTACAGTTAAATTTTAGGATGAAGTAGGCTTCCTTTTCCAGGAGCATTTTTTCAATATCAACAGAGCGCTGTACATTATTCAGTGTATACAAAACATACCATTTAAAATCGTTCTCATTGTGGGACATTTCGACAAAGTGCTCAACCATTGGGGCAGTCAATACCTTTTTCTTAATTCTAGACCTGTGCTGGGAAATGCGGAGGTTGACCTGCTGATTTGTCGTACCGATATAGATACTGTTACAGGGGCAGATTATTACATAAATGGCATTCTTTGTTCTACAATTTGAGAAACCGAGGTGTTTCCATGTCACTCCCTGGTGTTCAAATTCACTTCCTTCGATGGTGTTACCACATGAAACACAATTGCCACATTTATGATGTCCTTCAATTGGTTTCAAATTCCACAGGGGAAGAAGATCATGCTTCTGCTTTGGTTTGGGCAGATCAGCTCTCTCACTATCTGCTGTCCCACGTTCTTGTTCTTTTTGTACGCGAAAATGGGACGCGGAAAAGGGCATTCGATTTTTTTAACACGGCTTGCCTCAATTTATGCGTATCTGGACCAAAAGTGGTCACGCACACTATTCGATCTAATTCTTTCCTGTCTTTGGTTTGCAGAAGTGATTCACGTGGGGTGTATCTGGCTCTTTTATATGAATGCTTCAACATCTTCTTTGGGTACCCTCGATGGAGCATTTCATTGCAAAATGACTGGGCATGTTGGTCATAATCCCCTAATTTGGTGCAATTTCTACGAATGCGTAGCATTTGCCCATACGGTAAGTTTGCCTTCAGGCTTCTTGGATGGTAACTCTTGTGGTGCAAGATTGTGTTTTTGTCCGTAGGCTTTTTGTATAAAGATGTTTGAAGGACACCATCAGCGCAGGGCAATTCGACATCTAGAAATGTCATTTTGTTGGTACTTGTCTCGATAGAAAACTGAATGTCTCTATGCCTGGAATTAATCCATTCATGAAACGCCAATAGTTCGGTGTGGCTCCCCTGCCACAGGAGCCACACGTCATCTATATAGCGCCACCATTGTACAATGTTAGCAGTGTATGGATTATTATTTTCCACAAACATGGACTCGTATTGTGCAAATTCTGGGAAATGGCTCACTAATCTTCACTTGTGTACAAAAGCCAGTTCAGCAAGTTGGTTCTTAGAAATAACTCTTTAATTCGAACATGCCAATCTACTCTGCTCCTGCTTGAATCAAGTGTTTGTTCATTGCAAATCATGAGAGGAAATTGTGCTTAGAAAGCAGAAGGAACGGGCATCTGCTGACAAGATCACCAATACTTGTTTGACTAAAACAAGATAACAGGCTCAAACTGTACGTCAGGAGGCAGTACCATAGAAAATTGTCTAGTATTAGCCTGAACATGTGCTTCACTGTGATCACATATAACGCAAATGTATAGATATATTTGTGAAATGCTCATGCTACAATGATGATGTTAATGATTAACATGTCTGAAGGTTCCACAAAATATAAAGACTGAGTCTTCTTTGTGTAATAAGATCTCTCTGCAGTCTTTACTTCGAGCTGTCTCAACTGCAGTTTGTTGGCTAATAAACCTGCAACTCTTAAAACTCTTGTATGTCCATTAAATAGTCTGCTTAAATGTTATAAGAAAATGTACTATATTGTCTCCTCTTCTTTCTGGAATATTAAAAAGCCTTGTATGTAGTTATCTAAATTGAAGCACCCTAAATCAGAGGAAGGAATATATTTACCAGTTTTTGCTAAGTATCATTAAGCATTTATAGTCAAACAATCTCTATATTGGATTTTGTGTTCATCCTCATTCATTTAATTATGGTTAGACTTATAACAAGAGTGTCTTTCTAGTTCTCAGTTCATGAATTTATTACCTTTATGCAAAAACATCAAAGTATATCCACCCGATGTTTAGATACACCTATAAATTCCTGCTTTTTGTTGCTCCTTGCTACTTTTTGGGATTTTACAATTTGGCATAATCATTTTATACAAATAAATGATAGGCCTATTTACTGGCTAGCTTGGAGATCTAAGGGGTTATTTTGGGTCAAGCATCTGTATAATAATGACACTTTTATATCTTTTTCACAAGCTGTAATAATCTTTGGACTATCATCTACTTCTCGTCATGAATTCATGGCCCCGCAAAATTTCATTTATCAATTATATATCCATTTTCAGTCTATTTCTCGTATGAATACATTAGTTTCCATTAACCCTAACTAATCTTTTATTTACAAATCCAAAAACCTCTTTGATTTATTAAATTCTTCAATATACCACTAATTATCACCCTAAATTAGGAAATCCTATTGAGCAGCAAATACAACACAAACAATTCTCTTTATACATTACACTTTGTTCAAAACCTGTTCTTCACAAGATTAATCCATAATTCCCAGACACTTGCTGGACATGCTCTGCACAACAGGCTGACCTCAAACACTTAGAGCCTTATTTATGATCCCCTGCAACACTTTTGCGCTGCCCTTGCATCATTTTTTATAACTCAGCAGCAGCGTAAATTATGTGCCACGTTGCTTCATACTTATGCCACTGCAAACGGGTTACACAGTGCGATAATCATAGCCCTCCCCCTGCATTGCTGGAGTTGTGTCACGCTTCTGAGACAACTCCAGCAATGCATCAATTTTGCGCAGACAGATACATTAGTAATACTGAAGTATCTGTTATTCCTTGCGACATGATGCATCATACATTTAATATGATGCACCCATCATATCATAAAGATGGTGCAGTGAAAACTGTTGCATTGCTGTATTTACACAGCGATGCAACAGTTTTCATAAATAAGGCCCTTAATATTTACTTGTCTCCATGTTTCCACTTTCTGGCTCAAAGTTTGGACTCAAATCAATTCCGCATTCTGTTTAAATAATCCTTATTCTATTTTTTAGGAAGCATTTCTAGTGTGTGGGCTAATGTTCCATTTAACATACAAATAGTAGAACTTCAATTAGCTATTGCTTTTCAATAAATTACTTAGCATTGGTAGGACTCTAAACAATTGTTGTCTAAATCATGGTGGTATGCAGTCTGTTATAATCCTAGATTAGATACTGCTTATATGCAACCTAAGTCTCTTGTTTTAATACCACAAGAACTATGGACTACAGAGTTTTTCGATGATTTTGCCAACAGATATTTTGCAACTTTGCCTGCAGCCCATGAGTACATAAATCTCCCTGACTTCCATCTTTTATTGCATGATTTTTCTTATCTATTATTTGTCTGTGGAGTTATGTTTATTTATTTATTTATTTATTTAACGATTTGTAAAGCGCCTGTTGACCCGGAGGCATCCCCGTGCTGTAAAGCACTTGAATTGGCCGAGGGAGGGGAAGAGCTTATTTGGGAAACAGCAGAGTTTTAAGCTGTTTGCGGAAGCGTAAGTAGACAGGTTCCAACCGCAGACAGCGAGGGAGCGAATTCCAGCATGTGGATGCTTTTACTGAAAAGTGATGGCCTCCAGTGCGTACCCTCCTGAACTTAGGGACATTAGCCAGTCGCTCATTGTCCGAGCGCAGGGATCTCAAGGCATTGTACGGGGTAACCATATTTCCCAGAATGGAAGGGCCTTGTCCATTGAGGAGTTTGTGAGCGATGCACATTGCCTTAAACTTGATCCTCTCTCGCACTGGCAACCAGTGGAGAGCCTTAAGCGCTGGTCTGGCAGAGGCTCTAGAGGGAAGATTCATTAGCATCCGGGCCGCTGCACTTTGGGTTCGTTGTAGCTTGCCCAGAGTAGTTTCGGGGGCTCCTAAATAGACAGCATTGCTGTAGTCCAGTCGTGCAAGGATCAGTCCTTGAACCAGGAGTTTCCTTGATTGGGGAGGGAGCAGCGAAAGGATCTTGCGGACTGATCGCATAAGTCCAAAGCAAGTTCCCGCTGTTTTAGTTGCCTGGGTTTTCATAGACAAGTCTGGTTCGAGCCAGACCCCCAGACTCTTGATTTGCGTGTCGTCTGCATAGCTCACAATCTTGATGCCCAAGGGGGCAACTACGTCCTCTAGAGGAGCCATATAGGCGTTAAAAAGAGTAGGAATAAGTGAGGTACCCTGGGGCACCCCACTAGTCAAAAGCAGAGAATCAGAGCGGGAGTTGCCATCCCAGACCTGGAACGAACGGCCCGACAGAAATGACTCTATCCAGGCCAATGCTGTGCCCCCAAGTCCTGCCCTGGCCAGCCGGTGGAGCAAGACACGGTGATTCACCATGTCAAAGGCTGCACTAAGGTCCAGGAGGATCACTGCCACTGACCCCCCTGAATCTAAGATGCACCTTGCCTCCTCGATGACGGCGAGGAGGGCAGTGTCCGTGCCTTGGCCAGGACCAAACCCAGTTTGTGACCGACGCAGCAGGTTATTAGATTCCAGGAACTGGGACAGCTGGACGTTTTGCTGATGCCCGGGAGGAACGAGATCGGTCTATAGTTGGCCAGATCAGTGGGGTCCAATTGGGTTTTTTTTATGAAGGGCTTTAACTACCGCCCCCTTCCAACTAGGAGTGACGGAGCCTTGGGACAACGAGGTATTGATCAACTCCAGGATTGGGGGCATGATCGCAGGGGCGACTGCTTTCAGAAACCTCATGGGAGCAGGGTCATGCGGAGAGCCACTTTTCATCTTAGCCAGAGTCTTTCCAACCTCGTCCAGTGAGACCGCCCTAAAAGCGGTCAGCTGTGGGCGAGGGGCGCCTCCTGGGCAAGTGTCAGGCGCAGCGTTGTCCCAGTAAGGTAGCTGGCTAGGCTGCGGAAGTGAGGCTAGGATGTGGGAGACTTTAGAGTCAAAGTACTTTGCAAGTTCATTGCTCCTGTCCGGTAGGGTCCTGGTTAGTGAAGGGGGTTGTGGTATTTTTAGGAGTTCTTTGGCAATGAGATAGAATTCTCTTGCAGAGTTAGTGGCATTATTTATCCTGTCATCATAATAGGCGGCCTTAGAAAGTTTCAGAGCAGATTTGTATGCTCTCACCGACCTCCGGTAGGAATCCTTACTAGAGTGGAGCCAATCCTTCCTCCACAGTCGCTCCGCTTTTTTACATTCCTTGCGGAGGGTTCTTAGTTCCAGGCTGAACCAGGGGGCTGACTCTGTCTTTCCGTTTTTATCTTCGCGGGTTTTTATCGGTAGGATAGAATTGAGTGAGTTGGAGATCCACTTCCTGAAATTGCTATCCGCTATGACGGGATCCCCTGAGGGAGCGGGGGTCGTTGATTCCAGGGCTCTGGCCCAGTCCTCTATTGAGAGTCTGGACCATGCCCTGTCCCGGGTATACGTGACAGGCTTATGAGGCTTCCTAAATTCTCCTGGCCAGAAGAGAGAAACTAAAAAGTGGTCCGTCCAGGGGAGGGGGCAGGAAGGTTTGGCCTGGAGGGTGTGGACATTTGTAAAAACTGGGTCTAACAGGTGGCCCTTGATATGGGTGGCTCCAGTATTGACCAGTTGGAGACCATAGGCAGCCAGGTCTAGAATCAAATCAGCAGCCCCTGTGTCTAGGGGATCGTCAAAGTGAATATTGAGGTCCCCTAGCACAGTGAAGTTAGGTGTAGAGTGGGCCAGTGCTGATATAGATTCTAGAAGGGTGCTAGCAAAGGGACCAAAATGTCCGGGGGGCGATACACCAGGAGGCCTGCCAGTGAGGTAGTCTGGGCCAGCTGGATGGTAAAATGGCCGCTCTCTGAGTCCATGATGTGAGCATCGCTAATTCTGCATGAGAGGTTATTTCTATGCAGAATGGCCAGTCCGCCCCCTCTGCCAGAGGGACGTAATTGGGACTGGATGAGAAAACCCGGGGCTAGGGCCAAAACCACATCCAAGTCCGAGTGTGTTGTGAGCCAAGTTTCCGTGAGGAACAGGATGTCTGGCTCGTGGTCCACGAGCAGGTGGTTGATAAGCAGGGCGTGCATGGGGAGCGACCTACAGTTCAATACTGCTAGTTTCAGGCCAGAGTGTGAAATAGGTGCCTGGGTGAGTTGTAAGTGGACTGGGTGGCAGAGTATGCAATTTGTAAAAAGTCCATCTGAGTCGTGTACGTAATTACACTGTATGTTCTTTGTAGGTCTGAGACTTAGTAGGGCGCGACACGAATAACTCACCCTCTTGGTGTCTGAGCCCGGCATGGGTTCTGGCCCAGAGCCCGTTTGTGCGCGAACGGGCGCAGACGGGCTTGACTTAGGTGCGCCTTCGGCACGCAAACGGCGCTCCTGCTGCGCTCGTACGCTGCGCTTCCTGGCCAGGCACATTTTATAGCTGGTTGCTGGTGGGAACGTCCAGGGGGCGTGGCCTAAAGGGGGCGTGGCCACCGTCCTCGCGTGCCAAGTTCGTTAGGGGCGTGGGAGAGGATCAAGGCAGCGTGGTAGCGCTAGGGTCTGCTGCCCGTGCCGAGTGCCGCTCTGAAGTGCCCAGGTAAAAATACAAAAGTGATTTTTAAAACAATTTAGAACAACAAGTTAGTCAGCTGATAAGTCTGTATAGTGAATCCCGGGCACTGGCAAGCTCAAAAGAATAGTGTCTGTGCAAGGGCAGCCCCGCCTACAACTGCAAGGTCTTTAATCATTTAGAGGTTGGGTGGGGCAGGAAAACACTTGGGGTTTTCCTGGGTGGCGTGTTTTGGGGGTAAGGATATTCTCGAGCGGATATATCCTTTCTCTCTGGGGGGTGGGGGGTAGGTGAATGAGGGAAAGAAAAGTTGGAAGGAAAACTTTGGTTGGTATTTAAACAGTTTTAGGGTTTTGGCAAAATAATGAAATCATTGGGGAATGGTGATGGGAAAACCATTGGGGGAAAGGTTTGGGAAATGTAAAAAGTTTTGGGTCTTAATAAACGTAAAGTGCGGAGTCTGTCTTTGGCTGTCCTAATAATAAAAGTGACCTTTTATGCTATGAGCAGAATTGTGTGGAGTGTCTTTATTGCACAATAAGATGCGACTTACTCTAATGCCTAGTGGCATTAACATATATGCAATTCAAATCACGTGTAACTTCACTCTGCAGCACTAAGCATGATTGTGTTGAGAATGACCAAAAGGGCATGTAAATGATCCGGGCCAACATTATGAATGAAATTGTAATACAATGGGAAACTCAGCATTTTTTGTTGCATGTAAATTTAAGGACAGATAATACAAATGTTGAGAAAAAGCATGTTTTATGTTAATCAATTTGTCTTGGTAATAGTATATCACATTGTTTCATTTACAGTGTCCCCCTGAGGAAGGGACGCTGGCACCCGAAATGCATCGGGCCAAACAATCAGCAATCACCGTTTAGGTTGCATTGAAATTCATGAACAATATGTAATGTTGTAGAAATGATTTATCTTAGATGTTGTTATGAATTAATAACAATATGTGTATGAAGATTAATTTTTGAAAAAAGTGTAAATGAACATTCATGAATAACATAACCAGCAGTTAAATAAAAGAAAATTATGAAAAGTCTATATTTAAAAGTTTATTAGTAGGAAATAGTGTAACAAGAAGGCAAGAAATCAATAAAGCTGTGCGCTTGGTTAGGTTGTGATAGACCATCACGTAGCCCCATTTTCAGAAGTTGATAGCATATGGATAGGCCACCCTATGACACCAAGCTGCACAGCACAGTAAGAAAAAACATAAAATAAAATATTGGGCAAAAAAGCAGACAAACATTTCAGATTATGGTGTGCCAGTGACCACCTACATTCTAGTTAATGATGTTGAATCTGCCAGGTAGTATGACAGGGTGGTAGTTGATTAAAAAAATGTGTTAATAAGATGTTAACATGATTTAAAGTATGATAGGATGAGGTGTTGGTGATAAAGGAGCAGAAGTGCAGTTCTTTTTTTGCTGGGAGTTTGAATTGAGCCCACAATAAAGATTCATCCCACACCCCTTGGTATGTAATTTATTTTTCCAATGTTTTGTAGTGAGATTGTTTAAACAGGTTACAGATGATTTTCTCATCCTATAAGCCAGATCTCAGTGAACACTTTTGAACCCTCTTGAAAATATGACGTCCTGACACCTAAATAAGCTGATTAGTTAGATTAAATCCCAGCCTCATTGGTGCTATAGCATTAGATGTGGATAAAGAAAATATGTGTTGTCTCTTCAGAGAAGTAGGAAACACTTCACATTTGTAGCTTTGCAGTGACATAAACCTGCCTTTAATTACATTGAACTGAAACTTTGATAAAGGACCTGTTAGATTGCTGGCCATATTTTGGGAAGCCATAATGCAGCCCACTGCTTTCTTTTGAATTAATTGTTTATTTGAAAAGAACTTTTACTGTTGAACCAAATGACTCTGTACTTGTAGGATTCTGCTTGCCTGAATATATCTTTGTTGATGTTCCTACGGACATTATTTTCAATGTATGGAAAAAAAATGTTTTATTGTAATTTATAGCAAGATGATTCTTCATGTCCGTGTGGAGCCTTAATGGACCTCAGAAGCATTTTGTTGATTCGAGGCCTAAACGTTTGAGCCATACTTTATTTATTGTGTCAAAGGGCATGCAAAAATCAATGAATTTAATATTATTAAGTGCCAAACTCAATGGTGAAGGTAGACTTCTAATACATGTTAAGGAACAGTAAATTTTAGAAACTTACATGTTCTCTTTCTGAATTTAGGCAGGCTGATTTACATGAGCCTTCCAACTGTCACCTATCTGATAATGTCCCAGGAATGTGAAAACAACACCAATATTAAAGAGAGAGGCATAGAGTCTGGGGAAACATTTGTGTTCTTCTGGCCGGATGGCCAATTGGGCTGTGCCCTGAAACTAAATTAAATTAAAAAGGGCCTCCTCTGTCACAGGCACTTGTCAACTTGTCACGTGACTCATAAACAGTCCCCCTTTATGTCCTCCTTCACAGAGGGCATATATTTTGCCTATTGATATGAGCTCTGACAAAGAATAGCTCCAGACATCTATACAAAGGTTTGCTGTGGAAGTCATCCTAAAAAACTCTAAAATTGAAAAGGCAGGATTTGTTACTTAATGGTTTCGCTAATCATTATCATAGGTCTTAAGAAAAGCGGTAAGGTGTTAGGGTGTTTGAAACTTGCAAATATTGTTAGAAATGCACATCTTGTTGTCACTGAGCGCTGCATGTCTAACTGCTATTCATTTTGCAATATGTGTGTTTATCATTTATGTAGTACACACTAGACCGGGGATATTAAAAACATTTATGTCATTAAAAATGCTCCCTGCATTTTTAATGACATAAACGTTTTTTGGGCCCCTGTCTTGCAATATATTCGGAGACTTTTGGGTGGCAAGATTACTGACCGGTGGAGGGGCGGTGATGCTATACCAGATGTATATGAGTTACTTTTAAACGGTGAGGCCCATAACTGGCTCCTACGGTTAAATGAGGCAAGTTATTACAAAAAAGTTAAATTTAAGACTCTGGGAGCTGCAATCACGGTCTGGTCTACTATCCGGAAGAAGCTGGGATTGGGTAGAATGAACTATTACACACCTTTATTCAGGAACCCATCCATACCTGAGGTTTTTCACGACGGAGTAATGAGGCGATGGGATGAGCTGGGAGTAAAAACAATTTGGGATATTACAGGTCCTGAAAGAGCACAAAGTTAGTTTAATTTGGAGCACAGAAATGTTTTAAAATATTTGCAGATCAGGTCAGCTTTGGCAATGAAAGGAGGGAGGTTAAGAGCATTTGGGAGAGATGCTGTTATGGAACGGTTGCAAGATCCGGAGAGGTGTTCAATCACACAGATCTATGGTGAATTTACCCAATCCCAGAATGATGATCTGGAAAGGTATTCTGAAAAGTGTCGGGGGAAGTTGAACATCGTAGGGAACAAGTTTAAAGCTTCGCTTAAGCTGGGGTGCACATTTTAAAACTATTTTTGAACTATATTTCACTCCAGCAAGAATAGCTCAATGGGGCAGGACTAGGTTTATTTGCTGCCCGCACTGCCACAGTACAGAAGATGATACGATACATATGTTTGCCTCGTGTCCTATGCTGAACCCTTTGAAAAAGGCGATAGAGCTTTTTATGGGACAGACTCTGGGGGTCCAAATAAGTTTAACCAATGAATTAGTGGCTTTAGGGGGGGCCAGGGACGGAGCCCAAGTAGCCCATCTCAAGTTTATATTTCTTGCCATGGCTGTTGCTAGGATTTGTGTGGCATCCACATGGTAGGATTCTAATCCTCCCACTTTTCAACAATGGGTGTCACGACTTTCAGCTATATATAGTTTGGAAAAGGTCCTATATGAGAAAACAGGGTGGAAACGTACTGGGCCCCAGTAACAGATTGGAAGATTGGATTGGAGGGACCACAGCTATAATTATTTGTCTTGAATTTATCAATCCCCAGCATCTCCACCACAAAAAAAACAGAAATCAAATATTGCTCCCTGATATGATGATTAATATGTTAACTATTATTTATTGCAAACCTGTGGTGCCTTGTTTAGAGTACGGCATTTTTTTCCTTTTGTCCGACAAACTTCAGAGCCTAATAATGATAGCACAATTGATCTTGTTGATGCTTGGTTAATGCTCCATTCAAACCTTCCGATCTTGCAGTTTTCCACTGCCAGTGTGTAAATTATAGTCACGCCCTCAGCTGTTTCATGAGCTGTTTCTCAACCACGGCATTGCTTCGGCACTCCTTTGGCTTCTCTCTACCATATCCAGATGTTTTGCATTGTCTTACTGTTTATTTTTCCACCTATATTACACTTGTTGTTTACATATTTATCTTAAGCTAATTTTCCTTTTGACACATCATTGGTATTACAAGCAAGATACTGGTGAGCTCTATTTAAAAGATATACTCAGAATGAATTAATTGTCTTTCATCATGACAATTTTCTAAGTTCTTAAATATAAAATAATTCTAACCTTATTCAATGAATGAACTGTTCTTTTTTTGCAGCTGGCTGCAAAGTTTTTTTTGATATAATACATCAATAGTCATAAATAATAAATGAGGTGACAGCATTAAAGCACCAAAGAGGAGTCCAGTATTGATTTATGAAATTTATTTTATCATAAATACATGACATTTCAGGAAAACTGAATCACTTTACAGCAAATCTATAATTTACGCTATATTTTATATTAAAAATGCATCAATTTCAAACGTGAGGATTCATTTTGTGCTGAAAAGGTAACAGCTCATGTTTTGGTCCTTCCACACTCCTGCGCGATAATTTTTCTGTGATATGGCAGAATCGTGTAATTTACGTAATATAACTTCATGAGTTTAAGGTGTAGCCTAGAGTTGTGTATCATAGTGTAACATCGACTGTGAGCTGCTGGTCAAAATTTCAAATCATGACATGGCAGATCCTGCAAATGCAGTCCCACAAAATTGATTTATAGTGTAATCTATTATTTATAGTTGGTAATATTGACTGCGGGCCATAAGGACAAACACATTACTATTAACATTTACTATTCAAAGGTCAAGCAATCTCTACTCAGTAGCAACCTATTGCAACCCTGCAATAATCCCAGATTCAATGCTGAGGAACTAGCACTGCTCTGTATCCTTCTAAAGAGACTTTTTCTGCTTATACATTTCTTTTCAGAAAACAATAATATAATGGCATATTTGTCTTTCTTAAGGAGAGCTACCTGGCACAGCAAACCCAGAGAAGAGTGCAGTCCAACACTAATACTTCCTGACACTACATACGCACCCTAATTAACCTACGTCTCTAGATAGACCACTGAGATAAGCATTGCCTACCACAAAGAAAGCTCTGAGACCAGCCCCACCTCAAACAAGAACATCTACATACCTACTAAAAGGGACACACTCTCAAATAAACCGTAAATGCAGAGAAGGGCACCTTTACACAACGACAATTCCAAGGATAATCCCAAGGACAGCATACTGCCACAAATGCCTCTTACAAATGCACCCTACCACAGGGAAAGCTAACTAACATAGTTAAACTCAATCAATGTGGTTTCATGTAAAACAAACACAAAGTACAGGTGTGTGAACCTGTGTTTTCATGAGTTAGCACATTATAGCCAGACCTAAGGGCGACGCTGATGGATATATTACCATGTAAAGAGCACAATAACATGTGGAAACTCTTTTATATCTTGTGTGATCAAATTCAGAGGGATAGACAAGTAGGCAACCATGCGACAATGTTGTACATATTAATAGGCTTGTGCATATGCTAGGTTGCAGTAAAGTAGCAGAACACTGCTTTTTTTATTCCTGTTTTACATTTCGAAGCAAAAGTCTTGAAGTCAGAAGGGACTGACAGGTTGATGTCTACTTTCTTCGATAGTGAGAACATTTTTGTGCTCAATAATGTTGCCAATATGTGGAGCCAGATGCAACTGAAGTGAGAGGCCCAAATGGAAGTCTCAGAATAGAGGTACCTGATTAAAACATGTTGCTAGTTTTCTCTATTTAGAGGCACTGATCTTTCCTAACCCTTTCCTCAGGGCTTGCTTTATCTCCTGGTTTCGAAAGCTGTAAATTAGTGGGTTAAGCATAGGAATTATTATCATATAGAAGACGGATGCCACATTGTCATTGGCCATTGAGTGGCTTGCAGTGGGCTTGGCGTACATATAAACAAGTGTGCCAAAAAACAATGTGACACAGACAAAATGAGAGGAACAAGTGGAGACCGTCTTCTTCCTCCCTTCTGAGGAACTTATCCCTAGAATGGCGAACACTATACAGATATATGATACAAGGATGATGATTAGAGATATCACTATGAGTCCACCTGCCAAGGAAATCAGCACCACTTCATTGATGGTGGTATCTGAGCAGGCGAGCTTCAAGAGTGCAGGTATATCACAGAAGAAATGACTGATCTTATTGTTCTTGCAAAAGGGCAGCATAAAGGTGAAAATAGAATGTGTTAGTGAATTAATGAGCGCAATTACACCTATGCTAACAAGAAGATAGAGGCAGGTTCTATTGTTCATAATGACAGAATAAAGCAAGGGGTTGCAGATAGCTGTGTGCCGATCATAGGCCATCAATGCCATTATAAAAACATCTGCAGTTCCTACTACAGTTGATAAAAACATTTGTATTGCACACCCTAAAAAAGAAATTGTCTTCCTCAACCATAAGAAGTTGACCAACATGTTGGGGACAGTTACAGAGGACAGAGAGATGTCTACAATGGCCAAACTGCAGAGCAAGAAGTACATGGGGCTGTGAAGGTTGTGGTTCATTGTGATCAATACCATGATTCCAATATTGCAAAGAAGGGTAATGCTATAGACCAGGAGGAAGAAACAGAACAGAGGAACTTGTAGTGCCGGTTCTTCTGTGAGCCCTAAAAGAATGAACTCCATCACACGGGTGTTGTTGACTGTTGACATGGTTGCCAACAATAGAGCCTAAAAGAAAAGAAGAAGATATATAGAGATGTGAAATTCTATAAACACTGATGAGCACCAATAGTTATGTTATTTATTGCTATAAATATTGTAAGTTTGCAAGTAAAGCATGTTATGGTTGAGAGACTTTGTACCATGCCCATTACCCCAGGTGGTCTCTTTGTGTTAGTTTAGCACCACTATGCTCAAGTATGTGCGCTGAAACAGCATTAAAACTGCATCATTTTAACAAGTTTATGAATGCAAATAGTAAGGGATTGATCTAGCATAGGACAGACAGAGTACAGTCTGTCAGGGTGGCGTAAAAATATTACATCTGCAGATCGACTACTGTCACTTATAATTAGGGTTCACAATCGCCTCAGCAAAATTCCCTATACCTTTCAAGGAACAGCTGTCAAGGTAGTTGCTATCATGGTAGAAGTTCTTTAGTGGATGGCGACCATTGGTTCTTATAGCCGTCAACCAAACAACAACTTTTGATTTTTCAAAACAAAGTTACAAAGTGGGACGTTGTTATTGAAAAATTAATAATTAATGTCTCTAACACCAACTGAATTTTTCCCCTGGGTATGGGAGTTCAATAGTTATTTGTTTCCGTCCCCTACCATCAGGTCGTACCTGGTAGTGATAGACAGAAAAAAAAGACATTACACTATCCACTCTATGTAATGAATAGATTGTAATGCCCTGCCTCCTATGTCACCTCGTCACACTGGCTATAGACTGGGACTCCATTGACGGAAAGAGAATGGGTGGACCATCACTTTTGCGGACAGGGTACTCCATCAAGTTTGTGCCCTGTCCACCAAACTCTAAATATATCCCAAATTCTGCACACAGAAGGTGAATGTACACTTAATTATCATGGATGAATGTTGAATGTAGGGGAAAAGGCATACATGAATGCTGAACGTAGAGAAAATGCACTAGGTGAACATTTTGGAAAAAAAACTCCTTGTTGAGACACGGTTGACTTCTTTATTAAATTAGTTTAATTGATGTTTGCACAAGTATTAACAAGTGGTGCTACAATATTTGATTTAGTTTTTTGTTCACCTTGGAAAATGACTTTGTGTTTATTGTGGCTTGTGAGTGATTTGAGGCCCTCTTGATTTATTTACATCCTTTATAATAAGGACAACACCATCATGTTAGAAATGTTACCAATTAATAGAGAGTACCAGAGCCAAAAAGAATTAGATCAGTTTAAAGTAAAGATGCTAGCTTCTGTTGAAACTCGAATGCTTGATGACATAAAAACAAGCCACACTGCTACAATGCCTTAGTAAGAAAGGTGTAATAATTGGGATAATAGTTAGGCAGGATGCTAGTCCTTCACAAGAAATACATCATCAAATGTCTTTTTACTGGGAACTAACTGCTACATTGTAGCACTTGACTTTCTCAGGGTACCGAAGTAGAGCAGACTTAGGGGAAGTGGTGTGGGCTAATAAGCCTAGCTCACTACTACACAACAACACTCAATATTCCAAGTTCAGTCAGTGTTTTACATTAAAAAAAAACACTTTTAATATGCACCTGTACTAAATACTACAAATTACAAATATACATAATCAAGTAGGCTGACATACGTATTCTGGCTTCCACACCTATAGTAGGTGTAAAATAACAATATGAGTGGGTGTTGTTTACAATATTGTAGGCCTACTGACTTTGTCAGGGTGTCCAAAACATGCACATGGAGATGATGGACGGAGCACTGAATCTTTTCAGACACTCACGCCAGTCACAGGTCTGGGTTGAATCCATCATCATTCTTTAGCTCACTTTGCTGCCCCAGTTCAGAAACAGCTATATCCAAATCAGTCTTGACCCTGTGCCTCATGGGAACAGTCCAGCCAGAACTGCCAAGCCATGTCTTCCCTGGACTGGAAACAAGCATCCTGGGACCGGTTTCAGGGCATCATCCTTCATAAGCCAGGCTAGCTTAGGGTGACATATGCAAAAGCAACAATTGATAAACGGAAAGCTCAACAATGCAAACATTTACCTCCAGTCACAAAGATCTGGGTTTAATCCATCATTCTTTTGCTCATCACACCACCCCAGTTTGGACCCAGCCATATGCAAATCAGTTTTGACCCTCTTCTTTATGAGAACAATCCATCCCGAACTGCCAAGCCAGGTCCTCCCTGGACCGGAAACAAGCATCCTGGGACCGGTTTCAGGGCATCACCCTGCATCTTCACCTTCAGAAGTGGTGTGTCAGTTTCTTACTGTGTGGGGAGGTGATGTGTTGGTTTCCTACTGTCGCCCTGGCATTGTGGTAGATTTGGCCCCCAGGTACGATGTGTTGCACACCAGAGTTGAGACATCACTCTGCGATGCTTTGCATCATCTGGTGTCGGTGCTTGAGTTTTACAGAGAGGCTTTGTGTTTTTCATCCAGTGTTGGTTTCGGAAAGCGTGGAGTTGTGTGGCAGGACTCAGTGAGGCTTCACGTTGTCCAGCGTTGATTTCAAATGGTGTGCCCCTGTGCGGCGGGACTTGGTGAGACTTTGCGTTGCTTCACTCCTGTTGTTACAGAGATTAACTGCAAACCCCACTTCTGTGGCCCTTTGACTGGAGGGAGGCACCTCCGGCAAGGACACAATCCAGCAGCACCAGCAGAGTTGCAGGAAGTCTTTTATGTCCCTGAGGCTTCTTAACAGGAGACAAGCAGACGTAAGCCTTGGAGAAATCTCACAGGCAGGATACACAGCAAAGTACAGTCCTTTGTCCAATCCTTGGAAGAAGCAGCCACTGCAGGCTAACCCAGCAAAGCATTTACACAGCAATACGGCAGCACTCCTCCTTCAGCTTCTACAGCTCTTCTCTTTAGCAGAGGCTCATCTTGAGTTCAAAAGTATTCTAAAGGTCTGGGGTTTGGACCCTAATATTTATATCACACTTTCCTTTGTACTCTTGTGGCAAAAAGTCTCTCAGCTCAGTCCAAAGCAGTAATGTTGTCGCTGGTCCAGCCTCTTGGCAGGAGGTGGAGACAGCATTGTGCACAGGTGCAAGGAAAACTGCTCCCACTACTCTAAATGTAGCCCATGCCTTTCTCAGCTCCATTCTGGGTCATCCATGAAAGTCAGGACACACCTTACCCCCCAATGGCCGTCTGCATTGAATGCAAATCCCCAGCTCTTGCCACTCTGAAATCAGACTATAAATACACAACCACGCAGAGCCACTTAGGATGGCTTAGCAAGAAAAGCATTTTCAAACACACAATTTCAAAAACATCCTTACTAAAAGGTGTGTTATTAAATACTGAGTTCAGAGAGTCCATTCCTCTATCTGGTCCCAATGGAAAGATATAAACTCCCATGTTATCGATTGGGACAGAGAGTTTTTCAAAATTTTTCAAAATGCTCAGTATTTAACTAACAGGGTATGTGACAAACACCTTTCATGTCCTTCCTTGACCCCCACACGGCACCCTGCCCACAGGTATACCTTGTGCCTAACTGAGGGTGTGTTACAAGGACGAAAAGGGAAGGTTGGAGCCTGGCATGTGGGGGCAGTTGCCATTTTGTTGTGGTAGTAAAAAATGTCTGCATATGCTGCAGTGGCAGGTGTGATACGCCTTTGAAAGGTTGCCTGTGTGGGTGGCACAATCAGTGCTGCAGGCCCACTAGCTGCATCTGATTTATTGGCCCTGGGCACACACAGTGCACTGTACTAGGGACTTAGTAGTATATCAAATAGGCCATGCATGGAAACACCAATTCATAAACACAATTTACATGGAAAGCCTATGCACTTTAGCACTAAATAGCAGTAGGAAAGTGCCCAGTGTCCTAAAACGATCACAAACAAGGTCAAAATCAGGTGAGCTCAGAGTAAAAAGCCTAGGAGTGAACACACTGAAAACTCAAGTCTAACACATATGCTTCCCCCATCTGGCAAATATTGCATTGTCAAGCTAAGAGGCAAGTCACTGTTAAGAGTATTTATTTGTTTATTTAATTAAAATCTTACAAAATGGATATAATATTTTTTATACAATACTTAAATATTGATGCATCGCTTATATTCAAATACTTCTCATAAAACAATAAAAGTACTCTGTACCATTAAAAGTATTCTATTAATCATCTTGAGAGTAGTTACACAAAATTCAAACACAAGCGTCCAACTTTTTCTTGGCCAATATAAGAAATTTCACAAATGCTGAATTAATTCCTAGGTCTTCGGGATCTAAGCTTGCCATAAGAGCCTGCCTACAGTTCCTTATACAACGTTTAATAAATAGTTTCTTAAGTACAGCTTTTGTTTCGACTTCCAGGTTCGGGCAAAGGCACATTAGGTGTATGATGTTTTCTTGACCCGATTTACAAAGCGTACACGCCTCGAATTCTTCAGGTCTTTTCCATGGTGCCAAATGCCATGAGCCTGGAAAGATACCAAACCTAGCATTCATAAAGATTTGTTTATTTTTTTGGTCCATGATGTTACCAAATAGGTTTGGATCTTCTTTTTCTTAAAACCATTTACTATTGGCGTCTTTTAGTGAAATTATCATTGTCCTTTATCAAAGAAAGATAGTCCGTGATTTTGTTTACTGTCTTTTTGAAGCTCTCCTGTTTGACCGTGTTGTTCCAAATAGAAGCTAAACCATAGTCCTTGATTGCAGATTTTAAATAGGCGAAAATAGTTTGGGAACGGTTGGTGCTTACTTCTTGCCAAAGAAGGCGGGACATTTCGTTGTCATAATCATTTTTTATTCTGTTCCACACTTTCATTATGTTTCCTTTTCTTGCACAAGATTGGTTGTTCAGACAAAATTCCAACCTTACTTGTGATTGTGAGGCATTCTTAGGGAGTGAAAATAAATGACGATAGGTTTTTGCTACCGAAGTATTTATAATCTCTGCATCGCTCCCATTGAGCACCTCACTCCCATATGTCAGGGAAGGCAATAGTTTAGCTGATATTGATTTTAATAATGGGCGATAAGACAAATCTCCAATGGATATCTGGATAGATCTAAATGTGGCTTTCCTTGTAATTTCACTTTTCTGATGAACACATTTTCCATTATCACAGTAAGTTACTCCCAAGTATTAGTAATCATTTACTTGTTCCAGTTTTTTACCTTCCAAAAACCAGGTATGCGCATGCTTTAATCGAACATATTTGGTGATTACCATCATTTTAGTCTTTGCGTCATTAATATGCATACCGTTTTCTTTGGAGTATTTAGACATGCCGTCGATCAGTCGTTGCATCCCCACCTTTGTATAACTCAGTAGAACAACATCATCCGCATATAGCAGGTTTGATATCGGAGTTTGAGCCAGCCTTGGTGGGTGGGCGTTGATATCATTAAGGTCAGAAGTGAGATCGGATAAAAATAAGTTAAAAAGTAGGGGAGCTAACACACAGCCCTGTTTAAGCCCATTCGATGTTGGCATAATTTTAGTTACCGTTGAGCCATTATCCATCCTTACTCTAACCCAGCTATCAGAATGCAAAAGTTTAATCATTTTTAAAAGCTTGACTGGAATTCCTTGTTTTGCAAGCTTGGTCCAAAGAAGCTAGCGACCAACACAGTCGAAGGCAGATTTAAAATCTCAAAACACAATTATAAAGGTAGATTTTCAATTATTGCCTTTTCAATTGATATTGCTAAGATTAAAAGATGTGTTGTTGTACCAAGGCCTTTGACAAAGCCTGTTTGATTTGGGGGTATTACCTGCACTTCTTTTGCCCACTCAGTTAAGTTCATTAAAAGGATATTGGCAAACAACTTTGCATCTGAATCCTGTAAGGTAATTAGAAAGTAATTTTCTGGCTGTTGCCAGTTGCCTTTTTTAAATATTGGAATTATAAGTGAACCTTTCCACGAGGTTGGTATTTCCCCTCTCTGGACCACATCATTAAAAACAGTCAAGTCAAAGTCAAGTCAAAGAATTTATATAGCGCACTACATACCCAGAGGGTCTCAAGGCGCTAAGGGAGGGGAGGAGGATTACTTGTCAAATATCCAGGTTTTAAGTTGTTTTCTGAATGCTAGGTGGTTTTGGGTAAGGCGAAGGTAAGTGGGGAGTGAGTTCCAAGTTTTCGCTGCCAGGTATGAGAAGGATCTGCCTCCCATGGTGGTCTTGTTGATGCGAGGTACGGTGGCGAGGGCTTGGCTGGAAGAACGTAGTTGGCGGGAGGGGGTGTAGAAGGACAGACGTGAGTTGAGGCATTCTGGTCCAATGTCGTAGAGTGATTTGTGTGCGTGGGTTAGCAGTCGGAAAGTGATCCTCTTATTGACGGGTAGCCAGTGGAGGTCTTTCAGGTGACCAGAGATGTGTTCGTTACGCGGGATGTCTAATATGATCCTGGCTGAGGCGTTTTGGATTCGTTGGAGTTTCTTCTGGAGTTTAGCGGTAGTACCTGCGTAGAGGGTGTTTCCGTAGTCCAGTCGGCTCGTGACCAGAGCATGGGTGACTGTTTTTCTGGTTTCGGTGGGGATCCAGCGAAATGTTTTTTTGAGCATGCGAAGAATGTTGAAGCAGGATGAGGATACGGCGCTGACTTGTCTGTTCATTGAAAGTGAAGAATCCAGGATAACGCCTAGGTTCCGTGCGTGGTCTGTCGGGATGGGTGCTTTTCCAAGGGCTTCTGGCCACCAAGAGTCGTCCCATGCAGAGGGGGATGTACCTAAGATGAGGACTTCTGTTTTATCTGAGTTCAGTTTCAGACGGCTGTGTTTCATCCATTCGGCAACTTCTTTCATTCCTTCATGTAGGTTAGTTTTGGCGGTGCTGGGGTCATTGGTGAGAGAAAGGATCAGTTGAGTGTCATCCGCGTAAGAGATGATGTTGAGGTTGTGTTGGCGAGCGATGGCCGCGAGGGGGCTCATGTATACGTTGAAGAGGGTGGGGCTGAGTGAGGATCCTTGTGGTACGCCGCAGATGACTTCAGTGGCCTCGGACTTGAATGGTAAATAATGCAAAGAGAATGCCATTCGGCCCAGGGGCGCCATCATTTTGTTTTTTTATCAATCGTGCCACTTGGCTGGGAGTTATAGTCACATCTTTCACTCCTTCTTTGCAATTCTTTGTTAGAGAATTTTCGACTTTAGGTTGTATCAAAGACCGTTGGTTTGGATTGAGATGAGTTTGTAGAAAAGTTACCCATTTTTCTTCGGATAATTTTGATCCAATTCCCAGATTCTTTGGTCTAGATAAGCCATTAATAAGTCTCCAGAACTCCCTTGAATTTTCCATTGAGCTTGCATTAAATATCTTTGTCCATAGGTCCTGTCTTGCTTTGTTCTTTTCATTTCATATCAGTTTCCTTAGTTTACAATTGATATTCGCCAATGAGGCTTGTATATCTTTGTTAGACGGAGTCCACTTTAGGTGTCTTCTCAGTCTGTTTCGTTGACTTCTAAGTTTCCTTATAGCATAAAGTAAAAAGATAATATTTACTGCATCTTCCACTTTTTTGCAATATGAACTTTTCCTTTCTTGGATGATTACAGATGGTATGTTATTAGTGACTACTTTGTGTGTAAAGTTTTCCCATTGTTCAATGGGATTTAAACTTTTTTCGACCATGCATTCCATCACCAGCTTTTTTGCCCTTGCAGTGATCTTGTCCGTGTCTGTAGGTTTCCATGTTGGTTTCGTATAATTAACAGAACAGATTTCTCCAGGTATTATCAGGAAAGATTTAGATTTTGGACATATTATGTTGATGTCGATAATTTGCTGGCTATGGTCGCTTTCCATCACCTTGATTAAGGAATAGGATCTCACCCTATGAAATATAGATTAAGACATCAGGGTGTAATCAATTCGGGAAGAGCAATTTTTTGAATGAAATGAGCAGGCCAGTGGAGAATCAGTAGGAAATCTGCAGTTCAATATTCTTAGACCTAACGCTTCCATATCCCTTACCAACTTTATCCCGGTTTTATTAGATCGACTAATGTGATTATGGTCCATTATTGGTTCAGGGATTGCCCATTGTTGATTTTGAGATTGCACAAATTCGCTCCGTGCTAGGGGTGTTAGCAAATTGGCATTAACATTCTCTGTAACAATATAGTTGGCTAGAGGCTCATCCAATTTTTGCTCTAGTAATAGGTTATTTAAGGCACTGATCAGTGTATTCTTTAAAGACCTGTTCGGAGGTGAATATACATTTACTAGTGTCAAAACTATATACGAAATATTTATACCAGGTTTATAATGGATTTTTTAATGCCAGAAGGTTAGGATTGTTCGTGAAAATTAGCTCATGTTTTGCATTAAGGTCATTTGAAACGAAAATTGCTAATCCTCCACAGGGCCGGCCACATTTCTGAAGTTTTATAGCAGGTTCAAAGTAACCTGTATGATGTTTTAACATAAAGGGGTCTATTGCCCATGTTTCCTGCAATAGTATTATGTGGGTTTCCGTTGGGATACTTTGAATTTTAGCTTCCTTCCACTGACCGGAAATACCATTAATATTCCATGAGCATAACTTCAAGTTAGACACTACCCCGTAGTATTCTTGTGATTGGATTTGGGGTAAGTTTTGTCAGTGGTATTCAGAGCCATGTAGGGATACCTTAATCCAGGAGTTATTTACTTCATTTTTGTCTGCTTTCTACGTTATTACTGAAGAAGATTCAACTTCACGCTATATTGACCCCTGGGGGTTTTTTAATACAGAAAACACCGCTTTAGGTTCATCGGACAGAGATTTTTTTGAATTACTTTCAGTATGTAGGAGAAGTGTTGGATAAACCTTTGGAACGACTTGACCTATTATTATGCCCCAATCACAGAAACAACCATGCTCCTTCATTATGGAGTCTGCAATTGGGCCTATGGGCAATGTTATCAGAGTTATTGGCAAAGGACCTTCAGATTTTGATTGAAAGCCTACTGTTTCAATATCTTCAGTTGATATATTATTTTGACTTGGTAAATTTTTCATAAGCCGGAGGATATTTCCTCGATTTAGAACATCATGGGGACCTCTGGATTCATATACTGGTTTGCGGGCTATTTGTGTGGTCCTGTTAGTAGTAATTGTTACCTCCGTATTTTTTCCTCGTTCTGCTGTTTTCCATGCAGGTGATCTGTCGATTCTTACCTCTTTTTACAATAACTACGTTTTTTTGTTCTTTAATATAATTCAGATCTTTAAGCGTTTCGTCTTGTTTGGTGTGGTTTATCATTAGACCTTTATTTCCCATTTCCTTATCTACTTAGTCAGGTCAAATGTCATGTATACCCTTAAGGTAGCCCAGATTCTTATGGTGCATTGAGTAACATTGAAGTCTAATAAATCTGACATATAGTTGTTTATGAACAACGCACACCCTGATCTCACATTCTCTGAAGATGCTCTCAAATGTGGAGAAAAAGACAAATGGTGGGTCAGAAAATTAACATATTTACTTAGGATAACACACTTTACAAGCATGGTAGTGGAGTTTAATCAGTGTTTTATGTTGCACATTGAACAGTATAGTGCCTAGATGGGTATCTTCTTTCTTTCTCCAACAGTTACAGCTTTTCCTTCAGTTCTTAGAGCACTAGGTTGGAGGATGGTGGTAGCCTGAAGCCAAATGAAAGCTTGACTCATTTTGAGTTCAAAGTCCGAGAAGACCTCAAGCTGAGGCAATAGCAGGTAATCTGCCTCGAGGCTGACTGTGGATTTAAATGGCTCACCCTCTTCAGGAAAGTAAGTATCAATGAAAATTACTACCACAACATGTAGAGCATGTACAGCAGCTATGCAAATATCACTCACACAAAAGAGCAATATGTACAGCAGCAGAGCATGTCGACCTTACTAAACAGATGCAGGACAGAGGCTGATTAACACGTTAAAAGTTCCTTATAGAACATGTACCCACCGCTAGCAGTGGTGAGCGTGCAGGTGCGCATCGGTACATCACATGCTCACAGGCGTGCTGTTTGCAGTATATCAAAATGCTAATTCCTACTACATAAAACTTTTAGAATGGTTAACAATGTTACACATAATGGAGTCCCATGGTAACAGGTATGCATGTGCGTGCACCAATTCTGAGGTAAATAAATTAGAACCCTAAGCAGAGTGATCCTAACAGTGCAGTCAATTACTGCTATCAAAATTAAATTTGAGATCCGACCTATACCATCCAAGGATTCCGGGGATCTGCCCTGCAGGACTAACCTTGCATTTGAAACATTTATTGTGTTGTCTTTTTCTATGAAATGTATCTGACCCCGGACAGTTGTCGATGGCTCTCTTCCTGCTAGGCTGCAGAGGTGAAAGAAATACAAATCTTACCTCTGGTCTGGGAGTAAGCTAACTTCAGTTGCACTCTAAGCCATTTCCAATCTTCATGACTACAGACAGAGTAAGACTTTATCTATGCCTGTATAATTGCCCACTCATTTTCCCTAGTGGGGTGTCACAAGCCCGTCACACACTCTTGCAAAGATCTGAAGAGACAAGGCTGAGGGAAGTGTACTCATCATGCAGTGGTACATTATGCACCAACATTCAAGGTCATGTTTCTGCTGGTAAAGCTGAACATGGAGGGACCTCATTTGAGAATAGCCGGTCTCATCACCCTCTGGCTGGTCCTTACACCACGTCTTGTTCATGGCACTCTTGGACAGGTGTGCTGTGCAGGCATTTTATACTGTCTCAGGCACCATTGGGCTGTAATTCCTGACACCTTGATACCATGGCACATTTGAAACAGAAAAACATCATGAGGTGGATGTGTTCCTCCCAAGGGTTTTATTACACTAAGGTGTTAATTGAGTGCTTTGCGTAACATGTGTTATTAATTTAATGAGACAGGTTTCTTAATGAATAGCAATTGACTAAACATTTGCTGCATGTTTTTGAATAATTATGTGAATACTCTCACATTTCATGTGTTCTTGTATAATTCTCTTAGGAAACTTGAATCGTTGGGCACAGCAGTGGTATAAAAGTGGGACACCCTTCTAGGGTATTCTATTTACATTTACACATATACCAAGTCTTGCTCCTTTATAAGGTGCGCCCATGTTTATTAATCCTAAACATCCGACCACTGCTTCAACACAAGAGTTGCTGTTAGATAACTAATTGGAATTAAGGTGTTATCTGACAGAAACCAATGAACCTATAACTTTACACTACATACATTACTCGGCACATTAGCTCACTTGGAAACAGTAGAGTTTGACAGAAAAACAATCTCTAATACTTTGTTTGCAAAGACCTGTGAGCAAACAGAACAAAGTAATTTAGTGGACTATTACCTAAAAAAATAACAAAGACATCAGTATTGAAAGGGATATTTTGGAGGGAAAATAATAAAGACCTTACAGCCCAAAAAGAACTACCTGAAAATGTATGTTATGTTATGTTATTGGAGATTTTATTGAGCACTCAGCTACTCTAACAGAGTGTCCCGGCGCTATCAGAACATACACAGCAAGACACCAACAGGGAAAGGGTTAATGAGAAAACAGCCACGTCTTGAGCTCTTTCCTAAAGGACAATAGATTTACATTCTTTCTTAACGAGAGTGGCAGGGCATTCCAGGCCCGCGGCGCAAGATATTTAAAAGACCGACCCCCAATCCGGGCACGCCTAATTACTGGGATCGTGGCCAGGAACAATGAAGCCGACCTTAAGGCTATGAATGGGTGGTAAGAGCCAATTCCCTTCCTCAAATAGAGTGCACCGGTGCAGTGGAGAGCCTTAAATTCGATGGTAAGGGCCTTGAACATAATGCGTTTCCGGATTGGCAGCCAATTAAGAGACTTCAACAGTCCTGTGGCATGAGATCTACAGCCGAGGCCAAAGATTGCCCGGGCAGCCGAATTCTGCACTACCTGTAAGCGTGATAGCAGGTACTCAGGCAGGCCAAGGTAGAGTACATTAGCGTGGTCCAGCCTTGAACCGGTCAACGCTTGCACCGTAATTTTCCTGTGGGCAATATAGAGGAGAGGAAGGAATTTTCTTAGCATTTTTAGTATCCCAAAACACTGTCCAACCAGGCCCAGAATCTGGGGTTTGAATGAGAGACAATTGTCTTACTTAACTCCGAGATTCTTAGCCGCCATAGTGTCAGCAGTAGGGGGATACATACCTGCTGGCCACCAGGACTTCCAACCGGGGTCCGGAGGGCAACCAAAGAAAAGGACCTCAGATTTGTCTGAGTTACATTTCAGCTGGTTAAGTTGGAACCATACAAAGACCACACCCAGGCAGCACTTAATGCTCTCACTATCAAAGTTCGAGCTCCCTCCACAGGTGAAGAGAAGCTGGGTGTCGTCGACGTAAGAGACAATCTGGGTGCCAAATGACTCTGCCAGTGGCGCAAGAGGGGACATATAGATGTTAAAGAGAGTGGGGCTCAAAATCGACCCCTGGGGAACTCCCACCTCCAAAGGCGGCACTACGGCAGAGTACGGAGGAGCCCAGACTGCCTGTTGTCAGTTGGAGAGAAAGGACTCAAACCATCTGAACACCGTTCCCCGGACCCCAATCTCCAAGAGTCTTGCCAGGAGGCGGTCATGGGGAACGGTGTCAAGCGCTGCCGAAAGTTCTAACAATACCAGCAGTGCTTTCCCTCCGTTGTCCTGGACTTCCGTGATGGCCTCTGACACCTCCAACAGTGCCGTTTCAGTGCTCAAATTCGCCCGGAAACCGGACTGGGTGTAGTGCAGGATCCCATGTCACTCAACAAAGTCCGAAAGAACGGACTGCACATGCTTTTCCGCCACCTTTGCAAGGACTGGGAGCAACGAAATAGGTCGATAGTTAGCATGGCAACTAGGGTCCAGAGACGGCTTTTTTAAAAGAGGCAGGTCCGATGCCTGTTTCCATGCTTGCGGCACAACCCCTGATTCTAAAGACCAGTTTAAGATCGAATTTATAATGGGGTTGACAACATATGCCATGCTAGCTAGAAACTTGGCGGGACAAGGGTCCAATGGAGAGCCAGATCTCATTTTAGATAGAATTTCAAGTGAGGTTTGAGGCTCAATGGGAGGAAAATTCGACAAGTTGGGCTGTCCGGCATCCGGCACAGATGAAAGTGGCCCTGGGTTAAACACTCCTCCTGTCACTACAGATGGAAAACTAGCCTGGATGCTTTTGATCTTATTAGCAAAAAAGCTTGCCAGTTGGGTAACCCAGGGTTCCAAGAAGGAACACTTAGGAGTGATGGAGGCCGGCGATGTGAATTCCTTCACCACCAAGAAGATTTCTTTACTGACATTAGTGGCCTCCTCAATCCTCCTGGCAAAGTATGCTTCTTTTCCAAGTAGATTTCCTTGTGATAGGCCTTAGTACAAAGCCTATAGGCCTCCTTCAGTGAATCCAGGTCGTTTGATCTCCATGCTCATTCAGCCATCTTACAGAGCCTACAACTGGTATTAAGTGCGGGCATAGACCACGGTGCCGAGGCACGAGAAGAGTTCTTAAGGGTCCGCTCAGGTGGCGCCAACTCCCTCAGGCAGTGCTTAAGCCATGTTTGGAAGAGAGCCAGATTCTCCTCTAAATTGCCAATCAACAAGCAGGGGTGGTTCTACAGATACTGTTCAATCATGTCCGGAGACACTCTATGGAGGGCGCAGGATGTCTGAAGCTGACGCCCATTGACTCTGGTGGTAGAGCCGCTTTTGTCCTGAATATCAAAGGTAACCAGCATATTGTCAGACCACAGTACTGGTTGAGGGGGGCAACTACAATATGGGTGGTAGAAAAAATGTGGTCCAGTGTATGCCCCTTATTGTGGGTGGGGGACACCAGATAGGGAAATAAGCCCAAGGGTTTGGTGGAGTCTGAAAACGTCATGGTGTCTACAGCATTGGCTACATCGAAGTGGATGTTAAAATCGCCAAGGAGTACGCAGTGTTTAAACTGCACACTGAATGTCGAAATCACTGAGTAAAGTCCCTCATGAAAGGATCCAATGGGACCCGGGGGTCTGTAGACCAACAGTCCAGCCAAAGATTGGGCGGGTGACAATGCCAGACAGAAGCCAAGTGCTTCAGCCCCATGAATGTCCTCCGTTGGTAGAATGGAACCTACAAATATGTTGACAATTAAATATGAAGGGAAAAAGATCCACATCATAGAGCAGGTCTATCCAAGAATATGTTCCTAGAATAGCAGCAAAGCCACTAGATGTAGAACAACTCATTAAACAGAGCAAATTGTAAACATAACAAAGTAGTATACATTTAGTTCATTAAGCCAAAGCAAAACTAGTGCAACTTCCAATTGACACCCTTAAACATGAATAACATTTCAAGGATAATTCATTATTCTGCCCATAATGTCATGTTCTAGTTGTACATACCTTCTGAAACAAGCCTTTGCAATGCAATAGTTCTCGCATTTGCAGGAGTTTAAACTCATGGCATTGTAAATGACAATGCCTTATATTTATCTGTTTTGCTAATTAACATATAAGTAAATATAGCTCAAACTCTTGTAAATGCGAGAACTATTAAAAAAAGCAACCGCCATTGTTCTGGGCTGATCGGAAAGTGAAAGCACACATGGAGGGCTAAATGTTGGAGTTAAGCATGTCGTGCCTGCAGTAGGAGAAACTCAATAAAGAAAATAGTTCTTACAGACTAAACAGGCATTTGCAATGCATTTGGTCTCGCCTTTGGGACCTTGTATGTATTTAATGCTGCACATTAGCCTGTGTGCTGAAACATCTACTGTTCTTTACCATGGAGGTAAAGTAAGCACCAAACTGCGTGACATGCCAGGTATGGGAACACATGGAGCGAAATATTGCCTTTCAGCGAGAAATGGTGTAATCCAAAGATCTGTTTTCAATACAAAAACAGGGTCTTCGGTGGTCATATCACTGAAAATACAAGATTTGAAAAAAATATTGTCTAAGGGTGCTCGTTGAAGACAATTTCTATGGACTAGAATCAAGAGAATGCTAAAGTGATTCTGGTATTTTACTGACCCCTGCTGGTCATTTTTTATCAAGACAGTGAAATAGAAGCATTTCAACTGAAAAAAAGTCCCTAAGCGGAAGCAGACAAGTCCTAGGACTGATCTCCAGAGCCCACAAAGTACATACACATAAAAGTATATACTAAAGTATATACTATAGTATATACTAAAGTATATACAAGTGGTCTCAAATCCTCAACCTAATGAGCCTGCAAAGTTGAGGAGGAATTGCTGATCTCGATGGACCGTCGGAGTTGTCTTGCTCACCGGATAGTTCTTCCTGAAAGGTTCTATATTGTGCACCTGTATATCCCACGCTGCTTTGGTTACACTTTTTTTAATATGCTTTTGACATACTTCTATTTTGTTAAGGGTTATTGCATAGTGGTTCTAATGTAAATTGCATGTTATGCTCCCTCAGCCTCCTCTCCTGCTTCTCACGACTAACCCAGATTGTGTTCTAATTCTTTCCAGTCTAGTCCAACCTTTTATTACCTAGCAATCTAAGCTGCCTGTACTCATGTGACAACATTCTTAGTCAGCTGGCGAGGAGTGACATTGATGGGGTCTGCTTATGTTCTAATAAATCCATGCACCTGGCAAATTTTGAGACAAGCAGACTGGTCAGGTAATGTCGCAGGACAGCTTTTATATATATATATATATATATATATTTTTAATTTGACCAAATACTAGCATGATGTTGTGTTTGAACATTGAGTCATTCACAGTTGTAGAATGTGCCTGCGTTTAAGATAATTTATCTTAGTAATGAAACAGTTTGCATAGTGGAATATAAATGATCATCTTCCCTTTTTATTATTTTCAGTGTAGATAACATTTTTGTACTGCACTCTTTATCAACAGTCTTAACTAGACTGCTGTTATTGTGGATAAGAACTAGTTCACTGCAGTGAAATGTAGGTGAGCATGCAGTGGAACTTGATTTGATTCTGCACGGGGAAATCATTGATGAGAGTAAACTCTGGATAGGTAAGCCAGAATCATGAAGGGGAACACAATAATATAGGTGTAGTTGATGCCATTGTGTGCAAGTCCTCATTCAGGTGGTGAAGCCACAGATGAGGAATCCCCTAAAGGGGATAAGCCATTAAGGTGCATGAAGCCCTTCAATGTGATCAATCAATCAATCAGGAGTTTGTTCAAGCACGACTACTCACCCGTAAGGGTCTCTAGGTGCTAGGGGTAGGGGGAAAAGTATGTTCCATTCCATCAAGGAGGGGGTCTGTCGAAGAGCCAGGTTTTGAGGTTTCTTGCCAAGATAGGGAGCGATGTTGTCTGTCTGAGGTGGAGCGGAAGGGCGTTCCAGGCTGTGGCTGCCTGGAAGGAGAAGGAGTGGCCTCCTGATATTTATTTATTTATTTATTTTTGACACTTGTAAAGCGCTACTTATACCCTTAGGCGTCAAGGCGCTAAAAACCATTATTGAAGAAGTGGGAGAGAAGAATAAACAGGATGACAGTTGAGCATGGTTAATGAGAGAACAGCCAGGTTTTCAGGAGTTTACGAAACTGAAACAGCGTAGCACTTCGTCTGATGTTGAGAGGCAAGGTGTTCCAAAGTCTGGGGGCCGCCACCAGAAAGCGACGGTCTCCCCAGGACACTGTTTTGGTGCGTGGAACAGACAGTTGATTAAGAGTGGCTGAGCGTAAAGCTCTTGTCGGTGTGTAAAGTTGAAGTTTGTCTCTCAAAAAATATGGTCCTCGATTATTAACTGATTTGAAGACTATACAGAGAGCCTTGAAGTGGATCCTTTTTTGTACAGTCAGCCAGTGAAGGTCTTTTATGTTTTGGGCAATAGGTTCGAACTTTGTTTTGCCGGTAATGAGACGGGCTGCTGCATTCTGTATAGTTTGAAGTTTTGTGGTGACTCGAGATTGCGCATTGAGAAATAAACCGTTACAATAATCCAGGGATGAGAGGACAAGAGCCGAGACCAGTGTCTTGATCGCAGATTCGGGTAGAAAAGGACGAATTTTGCGAATCATTTTAAGTTTTAGGTGCGCTGTGGATGCTGTCTTATTGGCGTGATCCATGAAATTCAGTCCATCATCGAAGATAACCCCCAGATTCCTGACCTTCGAGGTCGGTGTGGGAGGGGTACCAAAGGTCTCTGGCCACCAACTGGTGGACCAGGCTGGGGACAATGGACCGAAAATAAGCACCTCAGTTTTCTCTGAGTTTAGCTTTAAGCAGTTGGTTTCCATCCAGTCTCCTATGTCTAGGAGCCCTTTCTTAAATTTTTCAGCTACTTGCTCTCCGTCACCCTTGATCGCCAACACTAGTTGGGTGTCGTCGGCGTAAGAGGTAAGGCTCATCCCATGAGCTTTGATGGTCTTAGCTAGGTCCGACACATAGATGTTAAAAAGTGTCGGACTAAGGGATGAGCCTTGAGGGACACCACAGGGGGCGGAGAGTTGTGCTGATTGAAAGGGTCCTAGGATGACCGCCTGCGTTCTATTGGCAAGGAAGGAGGCTATTAAGTTTTTGGCAGAGTGACAGATGCCAAATCCTTGGACACGGTCGACCAAGATGTTGTGGTCGACCGTGTCAAAAGCCGCTGATAGGTCTAGCAGCACCAATATGGCAGTGCCACCTTGGTCCCTAATCTCCCTGATGTCATCCGCGGCTTTAATCAGGGCGGTCTCGGTCCCGTGAAATTTTCGGAACCCAAACTGCGTATCGTCCAGGAGCTGGTGAACCTCGATGAACTCAGAGATCTGAGTGTTCATGATCTTTTCAATGGTCTTAGCAATGAACGGTAAGCTGGCAATTGGTCGGTAATTTTTCAGCTCATTTTTATCGAGCGAAGGTTTTTTTAACAGCGGCTTTAGTAGCGTGTTTTTGAGCGAATTAGGATATTGGCCTGACCGCAGTATCAGATTGCAAACCTGTGTGAGAGCCGGTAGGATAACTTCTAAAGCTGGTCTGAGGACAGATAGGGGGCAAGGGTCGAGGGGTGAACCTGATTTAATGGTCAGAAGTGTGTTTTTTATTTGCTCCTGGGTAACTGGTTGAAAGCACGGAAAGACATTAGCTAAAGAGGAGGTGACGGAAGATGTGGCGACCGGAAGTGATTTAGAAGAAAATGCTTGGTAGATGTCATCTACTTTGGTGTAGAAAAAAGATGCAAGAGCGTCACACAGAGATTGTGATGGGGGAGGCGTGAGGTCCGGGGAGTTGCCTGATAATGCTTTAGTAATGGAGAATAGTTGTTTACTAGAATTCCTGGCCTGCTCGATTTGGTCCGTATAATATTCTCTTTTGGCTTGCGCTATCATATTTTTATATAGGGCAACAGCTTCCCTGTAGGCAGACTTACTGACAGCGTCATAGTCTTTCCTCCAGGTTCTCTCCTTGCTGCGGTTTATCTGTTTTTGTGTTCTAAGTTTGTCATTGTACCAAGGAGCGGAGGGTTTAGCTCGGTTGCTAGAATGTTCCTTGGAAGGGGCTGATTGGTGGGATGCCTGACCAATCCAGTCATATAATTGCTGGAGAGCTATATTGGGGTCGGCAACAAACTCTGGACAAGTTTGTATGAGTGTAGACTTGAAATTTTCTAGATTTATATTTTTCCAGTCTTTAAACGGTAGTTTAGGAACCGATTGGGAATTGTTATTGTAATCATTGCGAGTAGCAATGTTCGCAAAGATTGCAAAGTGATCTGTCCACTGCATGGGCAGAATGTTGGTGATTTGGAGTCCTTCTAAATTGGAAAAAATAGGGTCCAGAATGTGGCCCGCTTGGTATGTGGAAGACATGACAAGCTGTTTTAACCCTAGATTGCCTAGGTCAGAGGTGAGGGCAACGGAATCAGCTAGGTGATCAAGATCTAAGTGAAAATTCAGGTCACCGAGAACTGTGAAAGTGGTTTCTGTAGCTACAGATTCCATTATAGAGTTTAAGCTGGACAGAAAAGTGGTTTTTGATCCCGGGGGCCGATATATTAACATTCCCTTAAAGTTGAATGAGGGGGAGATGTTGATAGAAAATTGCATGGCCTCACAGGCGGTGGAAGGAATGACGGTTGTTTTAACAGGGTATGTGTCTCTGGCGATTATGGCCAGCCCACCCCCTCTTTGTTTGGGCCTATCCTGACAGTAGGCCTTAAATCCTGGTGGCACAGCGATGACCAGATCTGGCTGTGAGGATTCATCAGTCCACGTTTCCGTGATGAACAAAATGTCGAGAGAATAGTCAGTAATAAGATCAAATATTTCCTGCCTGTGCTTGCCAAGAGAACGGGCATTTATAAGAGCTATAGAAGTAGTATCACCTGCATCATAGTTGATTGGAGTGCCCATGGTTTGAAGGGGAGGAAGAAGGGGGATGGAGTAGAGGCAGTGAGGACAAGCGATGGTCGTGTCTTTATGAATATCTGAGAGGTTCCTTTTTAGACATTTGGATGTGTCAAGTGGACATGAGGCAAGTAGATCATGTCTGGAGTAAGTTATGATACTTGCCGATAAATTTTTGGCAGGATTTGTGGCCCTGGGCCCGGTCCCGGCGCGGACGGGCGCAGACGGGCTTGCCTCTGGCGCGCCTCCGGCGCGCCGCCGGCGCGCCCGCTGCGCCCGCCCGCTGCGCGGACGGGAAGTACCTTTCTTTTTGTACATGAAAGGGGCGGGAAGGGAGGGAGCGTTCGATCGACTGGAGCGCAGCCCTTCCCTGCTCAAGATGGCGGGTGTCACGAGTGGTCACGTGACCGCGACCGAAAGGGCAGCGCTGATGAAAATAAGCTGCAAACGCGCAATGCAGCGCGCAGTGAATATCCAGAAGGTGATGTGAGTATTTAGCCGCCAATCATGTATTTAAAAATACATGTATAAGGTTATCGCCCAATGAGCAGACAGTAACCACAACAATTGCAAAATGCGCTATTAAAATAACTGCAACAGGGATAGAAAAGAGATCCCCCGGCTTCCGCCTCAGGGGAGAGCAGGTTTAAAAATAAGGTTTACCGAGGTTCAGGCAGGACGCTCCTTAAATACGTACAGGGGGCGGGAGCGCTCGATCGACTGGAGCGCAGCCCTTCCCTGCTTAAGATGGCGGGTGTCACGAGTGGTCACGTGACCGCGACCGAAAGGGCAGCGCTGATGAAAATAAGCTGCAAACGCGCAATGCAGCGCGCAGTGAATATCCAGAAGGTGATGTGAGTATTTAGCCGCCAATCATGTATTTAAAAATACATGTATAAGGTTATCGCCCAATGAGCAGACAGTAACCACAACAATTGCAAAATGCGCTATTAAAATAACTGCAACAGGGATAGAAAAGAGATCCCCCGGCTTCCGCCTCAGGGGAGAGCAGGTTTAAAAATAATATGAATAATATGAATATAAAAAAAAAAAAATATGGACTTTCTGGTGTGGAGGACCACGCCATAGGAGAGCTGGGCTGATCGTAGGGGCCTTTGGAGTGCTGGAATTTGAGTCAGCTGTTCAGGTATGCTGGTCCAGTGCTGTGGAGGGCCTTATGTTTGTGGGTGAGTATCTTGAAGGTGATTCTTGCCTCAAAGGGGAGCCAGTGGAGTGTGCACAGGTGCTGGGAGATTTGGCAGTGTTTTAGCGGGTTGAGGACCAATCTTGCGGCGGTGTTCTGGATGTGAAAGGAATGCAAAGAGGGACTGATTGGACTTGCTTCATTCAAAAGAAAAGACATTAAAATCTGTATGAAATATGTTGTTTTCCAATTGCTAGTTATGGTTTGCTTGACATCTTTGTAAATTCCAAAAAGATACCATAAAATTCCCTCATTGGAAATACTGGCTTAACTACGTTAGTAGTCAGTTGAAAATTGGCAAACTCGCAGTATGCACTATTTGAATGAATTTATTTACAAGCTAGTAGTAGCAGAAGCCAGTTCTGGCTTAACGCCTGAAGTGAAGTTAATAGGATTTTATTTGGTGTTGGATCTCTTGCTCTGGCTTCCAAGATGAAGGTGCAGGGGTGTTATAGATTTCCACCTCGCCCTGTGGGTGATGGAACAGATTTCTGTGAAGTAAGGCTTTTATTACAGCTTCAGTAGCTGGGCTCAATGTTTACTCTTAACATATAAAATTGTGTAGTGTAGTTCCTATATTCCCAATAGGCTCTGCGCATTGGAATAATATATCCTATAGATGTGATGTAGGACTTAGGTCGACTAGGTCTCTATTGAATATATTAGACTTAATTGTGAGTGCCAGCTAGCTCAGAGGTCAATAGAAACTTTCTTGAATAAAGAAGAAGGGATTAGTTTCTGACATTCGCATAAACATGACAACTTTGGGCCCGATTTACAGAACTTACTTAAGACAAAATCCTAAACTTACTACTTGTGGTTTTCACAGAAGTTAGGATTTTGTCTTAAGTTTGTCTTAAGACAGACTTAAGTTAGAATTTTGTCTTAAGTCTGTCTTAAGACAAACTTAAGACAAAATCCTAACTTCTGTGAATATCAAAAGTAGTAAGTTTAGGATTTTGTCTTAAGTTAGTTCTGTGAATCGGGCCCTTTGTTTCCCAAGAATAAGAAATGTATCTCTAGAGTTGTGGAAACAATAGATAGTTATTTCACCTAGTCAATTGTGCATGCTTCGTTTCACCAGAAGCGTAGAGACATAGAAAGATGGATGTTTTCAAAAAAAGGTATTTATTGATCAGTCTTGTTTCTCATACAGAAAAAAATGAACTGCTACAATCGTAATACTGGTTGCAAAGTACAATGCGCACAGTATGAAGAGTATTATAAAATAATACTGTAAAAGCATGATATGGTTTCTAAGCAATAAAATACATAGAATACATACATAAATAATAAATACTAAAAGTACTCAACTGATGCTTCTAAAATACGCCTACCCCGATCTACCTAGCCTCAGTCTAGTACGAGGGATGAAGTAAGTGAGGTGTGGCTTAAGTTTAGTATTCTTTGCCAAGAATCTAACCAAGATTTCTCTTAGGGTCTAATCAGCTCTGTACCTTGGTTCTAGAGGTCTGTTATCTCTCTCTCAGGACTTGATTTTCCAACAACCCGCAAGGGTAGCTTGGAAACACTGGATGTGGATTTCTCGGCAAGAGAAAAAACAGCGTCTCTCTCAGTGCGTCTGCTGGAGGGTCGGCTTCTTTGGCACTTGCTGCTGCGAGCTGCGTCAGGCAAGTAGATAGTCGATCTGCTCCAAACCACTGTGTGTTTGCTTGGGCAATTGTGAGCGTATTTAAACCTTTAAGGTGCCGAGTTTGATGTAAGTTTGGACATAATAACGTCATCAAAGTGTCTCAGTTCTTTGAAAACTCCATGAGTTCTTGGACAAATCAATATTCAAGCAGGGGGAAGTCCCTGACTGCTGAAGTCGGGTTTTTCCAAGAAATCGTTGTAGATTTTCGGAACTAGTGGAAGTAGCCATGCCATATTAGGACTGCATGAGCTATGTCTTAATATGGGTATGATTTCTATGCCTATATAAGTTTACAGTACTTTATACCTATACAAGGGCATGTATCGGGAAAATTACACTAGGGACCTAAAATGCTATACAACAATTGCTTGCCCACTTTGTGCAGTTCACATTGACACCAATTGTACTGCAGACCCTAACCTCTTCGCTCAGTGTTCTACGGGCTTCTTAAAATTTTAGCAGCTACCTGACCGGTAAGATAGAATTTTAAATATTCTTGAAAGCAGTCAATGGTATCTTGCAATACACTTTTGAGTTTTGGGATTTTACTATTCATGAGTCTGGTGTGGCAGTGTAGCGATAATTCCTAATGCTACCACACAAAAAAGAACCTTAAGGTTGAGTTCCGAGATGGCTTATTTGGCTTCACCTAAATGTTCATACTCATGTATACATATTGTTAAGTGCGGAACTTGTGCACTTCTGCTGAAAGAGTATATGTATTGCATTTTGTCTTGTAGGGAAGCCTTTGCATGATATAACAGGACTCAGTTGGTTATGGTGACAAGTCATTGAACAAGGCTACAGGGCTGATCTGTTTATTATGAAAAGTTACAAGAAAGACTGTAGGCTCCTTTTTTGGTGAAAAGATAGCGTTCATGCCTAAGAACCTTTACGGGTGGGTGCAAAACAATATTTGAAAGACAGTGGACCTACTAAAAGCCAGAACTGTAAAATTGATACTTATGCATTAAAGTACCCCAAACTCCTTTTTTTCACATGCACAAAAGGGTGTGTTAATAATAAACTAATAAGGACTAGAGGAAGTGTTGCTGCACACAATCTGACGTTTTCCCCCCTGGGCAAGTTTTTGTAACAAGCTCCCTTGTCCTTCTTCAGCACGCTGATTGGAGAGAGGAGCTTGGAAAACGGAGATGTTTGCTGCACTTGCAGCGCTGCGGACGGTAGGCGGTGCAGTGGGCATGAGCTGGGAATTGCTGCCAGTTAATGGTGCCTACTTGGCTGGATAGAGGCGGGGTGAAGCCTGGGAAAAGAAGCCTTGAGCCACAGGCTGCACCGATTGCGTTTATCCGTGCTATAGTCGCTGTTCCAAGTATCTAAAAAAAACAAAAGGTTTGGCGGGGGCTACTATCGTGGGTGGTCTACCTGAGGAGAACTTACTGGCAGTTACGCAGTTCCCGCCCACACCGAAACCTTCATTCAATTTTATTTAAATAGTTGAATGTTGGTCGCATTAACACATTCTAGAAAGTCAGCGCACCTGTAGCATGTTCACATGTACATTTAATCATGGAAACACATAAGATGTTCTACCTCTGTAAAAGGTAACTTACCATTATCACCCCCACTAAAAAATAAATGCATGCTCTTCTGTTTTTGTATATTCTGATCTCATAAAATATAAAAATTAAATATGCTGCCCTGACAATCATTTAAATTTGCCGACTTGTATGAATACTGGTGCCTAGGCTCACAAAATAAAAAAAATGGAAGTTATAAGAAGCAGCATTTTCTGCAGGGAGTTCGGAGGGCAAGCCCCATTTCCCGGCCGCCTTCCCTGGCTCCTCCCCGAGGAAGGAGCACCTCCTTCCGCTGAAAGGGAGGGACCTGCACCAACCGGCACTGAGCAGGAAAAGCTGCCAGTCTCTCCCTCCAGCACCTCAAAACACAGAATGACCGATTCTCTCCCCTCAGCGTGACCACATGCCCAGGAAAGGAAAAATGAACGAGAAAGCACGAACACACGCGGAGTGCGCAGGAGGGGTCGGGGTGCCCCAATAAGTCACGGACTGCGGGAGGGGTAAGGGAGGGATGGGGAGAAAATAGTCTCTGCAGTAAAGGGGCCAGTAGCCATGGAAGGGACTAATAAGCTTAACACCAATCAGAAGGCAGCATTTATAATCTAAGCCAATGAAGAAGATGGGCCGGAGAGTGGGCAGAGCTTCCACGAAGCTTACACTCTATAGTGTATACTGCATGCCTTGCAAAGCGATGGCAGTACATTCGCTCTGCATCACTAGGCGAGACTAACAAAGACATACCCGCGGTAAAAGGGTCAGTTCTCATGGGAGGTAACAAATGGAGACAAGGAGGGACTAGCAAGCCCATTAATGAATCAGAAGCCAGCATTTACGAAGGTATGAAAGGGTAATTGTGCAGTCAAGGGTTTTGTTAAACTGTAAAGTATTCAAAATTATATATTATTTTGTGGTCCTAAACATTTGACACCGCTGATGCACAATTTGTGTCAGACAAAGTTTTTAAACAAATAGAGCTAATACCAAACGGTAATAAAAAGAGAGAGCAATAGCAGGGTGTATGGAAAAGTTCTGTTCGTTTTAATTATTCACAAAACAAAAATAAAATATACATGGGTATACCATTTGTTGCAAAAACTACAATAGGGAAAATATCAATAAAAAAGCCTATTTGCAGCAATTGTTGTAGCTTATCCACCTATTTACAAGTTATATCATTAAAAGCAGTGGAATAAGCGCAGTCGACGTTTCGGTCTCTAGACTTGCGTTATGGAGACCATCCTCAGGACAGACAAATCAAATCATGAATACCCTAAAAAACAGTAAAAACGATAATTAAAAAACTGTTTATTCCCATTCAAGGGATTTGCATATATTATCCAAAAAACCCTAAGCTCTCTACATGATTTAATAACAAACTATATTGCTTTTTGATTTTTTCATAATATTTCATTCAATGACACCTTAATACTCAGAAGAAAGGAAATTGTCAACATAATTCAAGATATATTGCAGCATCATTATCTTTTGTACATATTTCATTATTATTTTTTCATTCTTGATGGTATTGGCAGTTAACCAAAAACATTGTTCGGTTATACATTGTAACACTCGATTCATCATATAGTGGATACGGTCTGTATGGAAACACAAAACAATCCAATTGCAATTAAGAAATACAATTCTAATCCATTTAACCTGGTCACAATTAGTAGATTCAGCGGAGACTTTTACCTTTCTTATAGAAAAATGAAGCTCATGGAGTTTTAATGGGCCTCAAATTCAAGTAGATGGTAGCGATGAGTGCAATCATCTGTTTTCAGAAAAGCAAAAATAAACCATAAGTTGTTTATAGAGCATATATTATATGTAACCCTCGTTCATGGTAGAACAAAAATCAGGGTAGACTAGTTCATGCATTCATATCGATCCTTTAATTAAAATGTAACTTGAATGCATTGTTTGAAGGTTAGAGCCAAATTATTGCTGAAAAAAGGTATTTTATTTTTATTAAAGTTGAATGAAGGAATCAACACATTAGATTCTCAAAAAAATCAAATTCTTGGCCTTATTTTCTATTTACTACCACAAGTGTATGACTACCTCTCGACATTGTCATGTGTGTTTAATCGACCATATATTGCATTCTGGTCCAAAGGATCTTCAATATTTGTCACACCTGTGTGTTATGGTGGGCAAACTGATTATATATCTGTATACATATATGAAACAACGGTGTTGTTGCTGTAAGAGATGCAGGGATTCTCAACTGACACACACTTCTCACATTAAAAATTATCATGTCAGCCATTAATTATATCAGCCATGACATGGGGAACAAAGGTTTACCTGTACAGACAGGAATCGACTGATTTTATATCTCCCTGTGTGACTTTGGAAGTGGCGCTGCTGATGAAAACGCACAGATAGTCTATACTTCAGTTTTCTAATGGAGATAAATCAAGGAGAACTTGTCACATATCATTTCAACTAAGACTTTTGTTAAAGTTATCTCATACGGAAAACTAGCCTAGTAGGATATCGATGTTAAAGGACTAACATACCTGTGTGTTTAAGCGATTTGCAGGCCCTCGATCACTTTTAAATGAAAATTCACTTAAAACGGCGGTCCTACAAATGGTAATAAGGAGATCACCATTAATATTAGGTGCCCAGGTTTAAACTAGCTTAGAGGACATTAAACTAGTTTCTCAACTAAAGATCCTAAGTTGTAAAGATATACCATTTACCTGATTAAACAAAGGTCGAAGGCGATCCTCGCAGTTCAACAGGCAGCAGCAATACGGCAGAGAACATGTAATTCTCTCGCCTCATGGTTTTTATACCCTGTTTGTTTGGTAATGGAAATAGGACTAGCGAGATGTGTCCTTTCTTTATCTCCTCTAAAAGGAGAGTAGCGGCCATCTTGTAATATGCAATTTACCAACCTTAATAGTTGTGAATGGAAATGATGCAGAATATATCATTACTCTGTTTCATTTAAAAAGGGGGGGGCGTAACCAAATCAAATTGTATATTAAACATAGTGAAAAAGACTAGTTTTGTTTGTTTTTATTTTCTAAAGAATCAACTTAAATGACGACCAATAAATGATTAATAAACGGGCGCTTGTATTATGTTTGTTCCAGGATTGTTTAGTATACTACTATTTCACGGTTAAAGTATACACTCAAGAATACTTATTCCTACTATTCTTTACTTATTCTAAAAAACTCGTAAATGTGTAGGTTTACAAACGGAGTTACCTACAATTTATGGAATAATATCAGCATCTAATAAAAGCATTGATCATGAAATTACAATGTCAGATAGAACAAATTGGTTGGTGATGATACATGTTTGTATATAGTTTGTTGAACTTATTTAAATGCTATGTATTCCAATTGCCAGTCAATATAAGACATTAATGTTCTTTATCATTTGCCCTACCGGCCAGTCACCAGTTCACAACTTATGATTCATTGCTTTACATATTGATGTATAGTCCCTCCTGGTTTATGCCAGTTTACATCTAATCCTAATGTGATGTCCCTCCTGGTGATCTGCCAGTTTACAGCTAATTATCAAAAATACATATATTTTATCCTTCAGAGACATGCAAGCGAATGCCATTCAGTAGCACTATTCAGTCCTTGCTCAATGGTATTGGCATTGCATATTAGCTTTCCCTCCCTAAGTGTCAAAATGCGGTCTACATTTTGTTGTCTTTTGGTGGGTTTGATCACATCAACTACCCACCAGGACATTTGATTGAACTTGTGTCCTGATCTGAGATAATGCTCCACAAGGGGCGCATTTTCTACACAGCACCTGATGCGGGATTGATGTTGAAGTATCCTTTTTTTGATTGGTTGTATTGTCTTGCCAATATAGAATAACTGGCATGGACACCTAATGCAGTACAACACATTAGTGGTGTTGCAGTTTGAGAACGATTTCAGTTGTATATTTAGACCATTGATGTTACATGACTTCACTGATTGTGTAGTATGGCATGCCTGACAATTGCCGCATTTATGATGACCAACAACCGGGACCAGTTGTCTCATGTTGTCCACAATATTCTTTTCTCTGGTGTTTTCATAGGCATGGACCAGCCGGTCCTGCACATTGGTACCCCTCTTAAATGCAAAAAGAGGTTTTTGGATGAGTTCTGGTATTATTTGGAGTAAACTCCAGTGTTTTAACACAATCTTTTTAATGGCATTAGCATGGGTGCCAAAGGTGGACACACAGATTAGATTTTCTTTCTTTGAACGATTTTTTACCTTGAGAAGCTCCTCTCTGGGATTATACCAGGCTCTCTCTAAAGATTTCTTTAGTAGCTTAGATGGATACCCCCTTGCTTTAAGTTTGTCCTTCAGCTTTTTTGCTTCAAGGAAATAGTCTGCCCTGAGAGTACAATTTCGTCGCAAGCGCAGAAACTGCCCAAATGGCAGCCCATCCTTGAGGGCTTGTGGGTGATGGCTTTGATACTTTAGGAGCGTATTGCGGGAGGTGGGTTTCGTGTATAAGCTTGTGTATAGACGATTATTCAGGTCACATTTAATGTATATATCAAGAAAATTCATTTCAGTGACATTATATTCCAAAGTGAATTTAAGATAGCTACTCTGGTTGTTGAGCCATACATGAAAATCTTGCAGTTCTACATCAGTGCCGTGCCATACTATAAATATATCGTCGATGTATCTCAACCACTTTCGGATATTTCCTAGGAAAGGGTTGGATACATCATAGATGAATAAAGTTTCAAAATGAGCTACATAAATATTAGCTATGTCCGGGGCGTATACAGCCCCCATAGCTACCCCATTGAGCTGTTGGTAATAGGTGTTTTCGAATAGAAAGAAGTTTTCGCATAGTGATATGCAAACACATTCTACTATAAAGTCCGTAGGGACCTCATGTGGACGGGGCCTACCATCTAGCAGATTGTTTAGGATGGTTAGTACTTCAGCTTGTGGTATGTTCGTATACAAGCTTTCAATATCCATGGTGACTAAAATGTCACTCATGGAATTAAACTCAACATTTTCAACTTCATTTATTACTGCCAATGTTACATTGCTTTCCTAAATTGAAATTCTTTCTAAAGTAACAAATCTGCTCTGTAGAAACGGAGTCAATGACACCACATTCTAGCCTGCGCTGGCCTCTGAGGTGGATGCCCCACTTATGCTGGGAGTGAGAGCAGGCGATAATTTCCGGTGCTCTACTGTTTCCAAAAGAGGGGAGCTGATGTGGAGAGAAAACAGGAAAGGGATTAAAGTAGACAAACTGGGCTACAGGATAGGGCTGGATGTGTGGAGGAGAGTTAATTCAGGAAGGAAATGAAACCACAATTGTTCAATTAGCTTTTGGTCTTCGTTCTCCAGAAACAGGATCTACTTGGTGAATGATAAACCCTCCACTTCTTCTTTTAAACCGGCCCCTGTCCCAAACGGCCCCAGACTATGTTAAACTCTATAAAATATAATACAATTAATTACTCTGATTACGCCTGGAATTAAAATGTCGCCCACGCCTAATTTACACCTGTATGCAGGACTACATGTACGTGTATAAATGTATGACTTTTTTGTGAAATCGGCTGAGGGGGTTTTGCTTAGCGCACTCAGCACTCTATCATGAGGTAAGTATGCTGTAGACGCAACAAACGCACACCCCTAAATGCTTACACACACACACACACCAGGGGTAGAGACCAGTGAAAGGTTTTCTTGGACTCCACTCCAGCAAGTCATTCTGGGTCTCCCAGGAGAAACCCATGGAAGGACGCCCTGCGGGACACCCGAAGGAAGGGCAGCACACCTCGTCTTCTTCAGGTTGTGTCGCTGATCCTGTGTCATATAAATCACGGAGATAAGCGCTGATACACTGCTGCATAAACAGACATGCGTAACCTCTGTTCTAGCAGAAGGAGTGAGTCATTATGCAGTGAGAAAAGTGCATTCAGTTTGAAGTCACTCACTTGGCCTTGTTCTTGTGCACCAGCACCCTATGCTTTCTGTCACATTCTTATGCTCCTTGTCACATTCTTATGCTCCTTCCAAGCCCTCATTAAGCTTTAGGCATTTTCGAGAAAGCTCCAAACACAACTGGTATGAGTGCTTGACATTTGCTTGCACGTCATTTACTTACAAGTTCCGCTAGCTGATGCCTTCCTGAGCCTGTCATGTAGAAACAGGGCCCTGGGGCCCTGACACTAAACACACTAAGAATACTTTACATCTGTTTATGTGCTGAAAAGCAAGAGTCCTGTCCAATCAAATTCCAAATTGTCTTTCTAAATATGTTTTTATGATCTATAAATATATGTTGAAAAGTAAAATAGTTATTGTTTCCTATATAGTCTCATAAAAATAATTACCTGAATAAACCAAGTTTTTCAACTCTGCCCAAGTGCCCGAAGCAACCAAAAAAAACCAGGCATGAACATAGAAAGAGGACACCTTCATATAGGGGTGGGTGGTATTTATGTAGTCACATTAGGCAAAGTTCTGCGAAACAGTAAAAAATTTCTGCGAGCTATGCAGAATTTCGCAAGCACAAAAAATTACTTGTTTTGCCTGCTCTGCGATGCGTTTTTCCTGTTTGGGGATGCTGTTTGTGTGCTCGCGGGGAAATGTCTTGCGAACTTGCCCATGGGGTCGCCAATTGGCACGACCATCTAGTTTCACTTGTCCCGCCAGATCGCGAGGCATGTTTCCGGTTCGCGGATGTCCGATGGCGGGTCCGAATAACATGTCCACGATTGCAAACTCCCGCGGGATTGTGCGGCCGGCTACCAAAAACTCATGGCGCACGCGAACGGATGGGAAAACTCATGGGCTAAAGCAGGGATCCTGGTAAGTCTCTGCTGCACATTCAAACACGCATTTTGAAAGCACGAACAAGGAAAAAATTCAGCTACGCCGCAGAATTTTCTGCAATTCTGCGTTCTCTGCGGAATTCCCGAAATTTCGCACATTCCTCAAACGGAACTGAATTTACCACCCCGGCCTATCCTCATACCCAATTGAAGGAATCAATTAAAGAAAGCAGCATGCTCCGGATGAATCAAAGCCTGCTTCCAGCCTCACAGCTGCCACCGTGTGCATATTAAAACATGCATAGGTCACAGAACTTTGCAGTTAGGTAGGGAATACAGAATATGGTTTAGGTCAGTCGTCATGGGACAAGACGTGGACATTTGCATGACATCAGCCTGTTTCAAAGGCAACTAAGTTACAGATATGACAGCCAATAAGGTTTTGTTGCAAGCTCCTTCATCACACAAAAGAATACTGCAAGCTGGAATGCCAGAAACTGGTCTTCGGAAGCTTGTTTCTGGTCCAAGGAAGACATGGCTTGGCAGTTCGGGCTGGACTGTTCCCATGAGGCACAGGGTCAGACTGATTTGCATATAGCCATGTCTGAACTGAGGTGGCAGAGTGGGCTAAAGAACGGTGATGGATTAAACCCAGATATTTTGACTGGGTGTGAGTGTTTGATTGATTCAGATGCTCCATCCATCACCACCCCCTTTTGTACCGCTTTTGGCCGCCATAAGTGTGGTAGGGTATGCTCAGACGTGAGTCCCTTGCTCCCTTTGCCACTGGATTCAAGCAAGCCGGGCTGAAGACGGCTGGAATGCCAGAAACCGGTCCTCGGAAGCTTGTTTCCGGTCCAGGGAAGACATGGCTTGGCAGTTCGGGCTGGACTGTTCCTATGAGGCACAGGGTCAGACTGATTTTCTTATAGCCATGTCTTAACTGGGGTTGCAGAGTGGGCTAACGAACGGTGATTGATTAAACCCAGATCTTTTGACTGGGTGTGATTGTTTGATTGATTCAGATGCTCCGTCCATCACTACTCCCTTTTGTACCGCTTTTGGCCGCCATAAGTGTGGCAGGGTATGCTCAGACGTGAGTCCCTTGCTCACTTTGCCACTGGATTCAAGCAAGCCGGGCTGAAGACGGCTGGAATGCCAGAAACCGGTCCTCGGAAGCTTGTTTCCGGTCCAGGAAAGACATGGCTTGGCAGTTCGAGCTGGACTGTTCCCATGATGCACAGGGTCAGACTGATTTGCTTATAGCCATGTCTTAACTGGGGTTGCAGAGTGGGCTAAAGAACGGTGATGGATGAAACCCAGATCTTTTGACTGGGTGTGAGAGTTTGATTGATTCAGATGCCCCGTCCATCATCACTCCATTTTGTACCGCTTTTGGCCGCCATAAGTGTGGCAGGGTATGCTCAGACGTGAGTGCCTTGCTCACTTTGCCACTGGATTCAAGCAAGCCGGGCTAAAGGCGGCTGGAATGCCAGAAACCGGTCCTCGGAAGCTTGTTTACGGTCCAGGGAAGACATGGCTTGGCAGTTCGGGCTGGACTGTTCCCATGAGGCACAGGGTCAGACTGATTTGCATATAGCCATGTCTGAACTGGGGTGGCAGAGTGGGCTAAAGAACGGTGATGGATTAAACCCAGATCTTTTAACTGGGTTTGAGTGTTTGATTGATTCAGATGCTCCGTTCATCACCACCCTCTTTTGTACCGAGGTTCTTCTGAAGCACAGTGATGCAACATATGTGCATAAATATGTTGCAAGTCTGTGCTTTCCTCTACACTGCTGCTTAAACTGCAGCCATGTGGTGACACAGGCACCCTTTCCCAATGGTGCAAGAAAATCTGTGTCATGTGGAGTTTATTTTTTTACAAAAAGGCACACCTTCCTGTTCAAAAACAATTAGTGAACACATTTTCTCTTTTAATGTATTATATGCATTGTAGCATATATTGTAAGAGAACAAATTTAAAGAAATAAAAAGAATTCTCCTTGTTGTGCCTTGCTACATCAATTGGAGGATGGTGCAGAATTCACATACATGTCCAGATTTATCATTTCTAATAAAGCTGGTGATGTGTCTTGTGCAGTGAATGTTCTATGAAATATGCACAGCACACCTATAGAATGCCCTTTCAATGTAAAGTGGTGTGTATGATAAAATCGTATGTACTTGGAAAAGAAAAGGAACAAAGAGGGGCATATTATCAACTACTAGCGATAATTATCGCAAAATGAGTTTAAAAATATTTTTTTATCGCTGCGCATCGCCGGATTTTATCCCTGAGATAACGTGCTATTAGCAACGTTTGTCTCCAAAGCAATAAAATATCCGGCGACATTGGTGAAATGCGTGAATATCGCTGGAAATCCAGCGATATTCAGGCATTATCGCTATTAGGGACTTAACCTGAATATCCACCTTCTATTGGATATACAGGCTAAGAAGTGGTCTGAACAGGCGTTAGGTTTTGGCAATATTCACGCTTAGCGCAAGGTTTTTCATCACTACGCCTGCGTTGATAATAGGTGATAGCAATGTCAGCGACTGCTTTCAGTCGCTAACAGGTTGGGTACGCCCACTTTGCATATCATTAGTGATAAATATCGTTGACATGCAAAGCGGGCCCAAAACCGCTCCCTATCACCTACAATCTGTCGCTAACTGCTGTTAGCGACAGCTTGCTATTAGGGTGATAAAATTATCGCCGCTTTGCAGATGAAAATGGACGCTAAAGCTGCGATAATCTCATATCACCCGCCTTGATATTATGCACCATAGTCCCTTTTCCTCTCCTTGTAAATAGGAAAGATTTTTTTGTGTTATCACTATGTTTCAAAAAGTGACATATTGTTGCCACAAGAAGCTTTCTACACATATCTCCTGGGTTACTAGTACCCCAGTGACACAGAGGGCCCGATTAACAGAATGAACTTAACCCCTTAAGTGCTGCCGTCAGCCAACGGTCGTCGCAAGCACTACCTTGCCAGTGCTGTGCAGGACCGTTGGCCGACGGGCCAGCATTCGTTCTTCGAACATTCAGCACTGGTAGCTGAACATTCGATGCTCCTATGAGGTTAAGACTCAATCCTAAACTTACTACTATTTTGGTATTCACAGAATGCACTTACTACTTTTGGCATTCACAGAATGCACTTACTACTTTTGGTATTCGCAGAATGAACTTACCACTTTTGGTATTCACAGAAGTTAGGATTTTGTGTTAAGTTTGTCTTAAGACAAACTTAAGACAGACTTTAGACAAACTTAAGACAGACTTAAGTTAGGATTTTGTCTTAAGTCTGTCTTAAGTTTGTCTTAAGCCTGTCTTAAGCCTAACTTAAGACAAAATCCTAACTTCTGTGAATACCAAAAGTAATAAGTTCATTCTGTGAATGCCAAAAGTAGTAAGTTCATTCTGTGAATGTCAAGTCAAGTCAAGAAATACTTTATTCGGTTCAATTTACAAAAACCATAAAAGTACAAGACACATAAAAATGGTCCACGAGTCACCAGGCAGCATGACAGTAGGAAAGTACAGCATGGAAAAAGGGGGAGAATACCCATTAAAACATGCAGCACTTGGTGTTAAGGATAAAAAACAATGATATATACAACATTCTATAATTAAAAGAAGCATCAATAAGAATTTACAAAGTAAAAAACTTGATTCAAGTTACAATGGGCAATATTTATGGTAGATGTTCTAAGACCAATTGATCTTTTTGCCCAATCTCACCGCAATGGTTAGAAACTTAGCCACATTATAAATTTCCCATATTTCTGCTAACAATTGGAGGTACAATAAAGCTGGTTTGACCTGCCTAAACCCTTTCCCCTTTAACAAGGGTATAATGAATTTTTTCCTAATGTCTTTGAAGTGATCACATAAAAACAAGAAGTGGACAGTATCCATGATTGAACACCCGTCACAGTTACATAGATTCAAATCCAAATCCCTGGTCCAGCCGGGACGGCCTGAGATTAATAGGTGGACTTTGTTCAGTCGGAACTTGGTTAAAAGATACCTATGGTTTGTGTTGTTCACAACCTTCAGGTAAAGTTCCAGATCGTGGTCAGAAGAGGCAATCAGTTGATAAGTCCTGACAGAGGGCTTTAACAGCTCCCTGCCTTCTCTGTCCATTCCACTATGCAGCAAAAAAGTGTTCTTTGTCCACTTCAAATCGGCTTTCACCAGGGCGGATGGTTTGTGAAACAGTTCGGACCGTCCCAACTTTACACACATTTGTTCTACATATTTCAGCCAGGGAATCTTGTTCCAGTGATCTAACATTAGGCAGTCCTTCAAGATTTCGTGGTTAACTTCAAGCTCTAAATTGAGCCATACTGATATCCATTTTAAAAGGGGGGGCATGGCGATTCGATCCTCCAGATAATCCACGCCGCATTCCTGATGGACTATGAAGCTGGCCGTGGATCTTGGCAAGGAAAGAATTGATTTTAAAAAGTTATCTTCCATAACTTGGAGCGATCTAATTGGCCTAAAGCCCCACAGGTCTGCACCATACATAGCGATGGCAGTACATTTAGCAGCATACACTTTTAAAACTGCCTCAATGGGCTTCACCCCCAATTTTCATGAAAAGCCCAGCACCGCTGAGATAGAGCGTGCCAAAACGTTTTTTTTCTCCAGCATTTGGGGGTGCCATGTGGAACGGTCATCGAAAACAACCCCCAGATAAGGAAATCTGGAAACTCTTGTCAGCTTATGGCCGTTACAATGCAGCATCATCACATTTTTTTTGGCCTTTACTTTGTGGCCTACCACTATAACATGAGACTTACCAAAGTTAATACTTAAATAAAGGTTTGACATAAAAACATAAAAAGAAACTTGGATCTGTTAACTCGGTTGAATGCCGAGGACAGATCCATGAAGGCAATGTACAGAAATCCTTGCTTCACTTGTGTGTATTTCCCTATGAGCAGTTGTAGGTTTAAACTTTGATCAATGGTACTACGCCCCTTTCTGAAGCCATACTGTAGAGGGGAGAGGGTGTTAGTCTCCTCTAACCATTCAGTAAGTTTAGATAGGACCACTCTCCCTAGGACCTTAACTGCGGAATCGATAAGGGATATGGGGGGGTAATTACCAGGGTCACCCCTATCCCCTTTTTTGTAAATAGGGACAATCACTGATTGGGTCCATGATTCTGCAATACCTGCTTTGAAAATTCTATTAAAAACTCTAGCTAAGATTTTGGACCAAAATAAAATGTCAACTTTAAAAAGGTCAGCGGGAACCCCATCCGGCCCGGGTGCTTTGTTACTGGTCATTTTTCCAATGGCCACGGCCACCTCTTCCTCGTCCACCGTTAAACTATAAGGGAATTGGAAAGAGCTGGTCGTGCCCTCAGCCCCCAAAGTTTCCTGCTCATAAACAGATTTAAAGTGCAAGTGCCATTTATGTGCTTGGATTCCACAATCCAGTTCATTATTACTTGAATCTGAGAAAAAGGGTTGATTGACCACGGCCCAAAACTTGGCGCTGCTTTTCAATACATCGATTGAGGTCAAATCAGCCCAGGCATCCTCTCTGATCTCACGCTGCCTTTTTTCAATGGTAATCTTGTATTCTTTCCTGAGGGTAGCCACGACCATTCTATCTACTGGTTTAGATTTAAGTGCTACTTTAAGTTTATGGTTAGCAGCAGAACATGTCTTATCAAACCAGCCTTCCTTCCCTTGTGTTTTACTTTTGCCCTGTCGCGTCAGGTTGGACAAAATGTCGGCACAAACCCTTTTATACGCCTCTATTACCTCATTGTCCCCCGCCTGATCATCCATACAGAGCTTTAGAGCCTCCTGGCTACTGTTACAAAGATTACAAAAGAAATCCTCAGGAATTATCCTACACAACTTAATTCTGAGTGCCTGGTCAGTCAATCGCATATCACATTTATCTACTAGATTCAGGCTACATTCTTAACTTTTAATACAAGTACATTCTTAACTTTTAATACAACCAGATTGTGGTCACTAAAATGAGACTGTACAACTGAATAACTAATGATTTGGCTTCCACAACTGCTACTCAAAAAGATGTAATCAATTATAGACCCGCTGCCATGACCTGTGAAGGTAGGGATGTCCTCATCACACCCAGTTGGTAACATTAACCGATTTTTAGCCAACAGGGATTCCAAGAACATACCCTGTTCTGAGTGTTCAAATTGGATATTCTCCTCTTCCGGAGGACCGAATAGAACATTGGGGGGACATTTATCCTGGCAGCCATGGACATTAAAGTCTCCCATTAAAATAATAATGCATTCAGACTCTATGGACTCCTTGAAGTTGGCCAAGAGAGAGTTTAACCTCATCAGATTGCCAAATGGCTGGTCCCTATCGAAGGAATTATAGAAGTTTACTACCAATACGGTATGGGAACCCCTATGGGTAATTAGAACTGCAAGACAGTAGGGGCTACCAGTTGCTATTTCTTTATAAGTGCCCGGGATTTTGGCAGATATCAAAGTGACCAGACCGCCTCTGGCCCTCCCCCTAGTTGAGCTGACTGCTGGTAGAAAAAAGGTGGTAAAGCTATCAACTGTAAGCATATTTTTGGTGGCCCAAGTCTCCTGTATAGCTATTATGTCCATGGTGCCTATAAGATCCCTCAAGAAGGGGTCATCCATTTTACTCCTAAGACCCGCGATGTTCCATGTGGCCAAGGTTATCTCCCGCCCTCCCATTGCATTATCCATTTTCCCACAGAATGATGCCCCACCCTCAGCACCCTGAACTGTAGTTAGAATTAGATCAGTGTTTAACTCAGTATTTAACTCCTGCACGACCTGACTGCTTTGTGAGGCAATGGGAAGGGAGTTTTGCGTCTGTTTAATAGGTGAGCCCAGTTTTTGTCAATCAACCCAATCCATGAATGACGGGCACTGATAATGATTAAACGTTGGGATGTTAAAGTAGTTATCTTGCCCATTCGCGATATGGTGGTCATAATATGGGTGACTATTTCGAGGCCCTGCAGCGAACCCTCCCTGAAAAGGTCTACCTCTTCTTCTCCTGACCATATTCCATCCGTCCTCCCCGCCCTCATCCCAACCATGAGCTTGCACCTCCCATGGGGGATTAAACCTCTGTCTAGTTTTATGTTCCTGTGGGCCCCTTAACCAGCTCCATCTTTTGTCCACTTGATTCCCTGGTGAATAAAAATAAGAAAGGGGCCTGGCAGTGACCGTGCTTGCGTGATAGCGCGGAGTTCCTCCACAGATGTATTTTACCACCTGTGGGTTCTCAAAGGTGACCACGATACAGTCTCCTTGTAAATTTTTTCTATTTCCACCAACCCAAGGAGTTCTCTCCACCATTAGAATGTTACTAGGCATGTTGGCTGGTAGAGGATGGTTTTTAGACAGCCAGTGGCATACTTTATTTTTCAAGGCCTGGTAAGATTCTGCTTCAGTTGGTGAAATTTCAGTAACCCCAGTCAAGATCACTACATATGGACATGCATCAGGAGGGAGATGGATGTTTCTCCGGGCCTCTCTCTTATCTATTGGGGCCTGGTCCAGATTTGGGATCAAGGGTGTTGAATCTTTAGATTTGACTTGAGATGTGGAATCTGTAAATTGGACTTGAGGAGTTGTCTTAGGTTTGGCTGGGTTCGATGTTTGCTTAGGGTCAGGGGTCTTCGTTGTAGCACCTCCTGGATTAGTGGTATTACCAGGATTTCTAGGCACATTATTTTTAGCGATAGGGACACTTTTATCAGCTAGAGGTGGTTTGTTCACTGTGGTTTTCGCATGAGGTGCTTTATTATTCGAGTTAAAGCTAGGGGCATTTATGTCTTTGTGAATATTTCTTAGTATTGTTTCTAAGCAACGTAACCTGACCTCAATAGGTTTGAGGAGGATTTTTAGCATTTCAAAGATGTTATTATTAGCCATGCTTAGCCCGCTTCTGTCCTCACTGCTTCTGACTGGATTCTTTACCTCGCCACTTAGTTCCAAAATTTCCTCCAAACTACTGTCTACAACGGTATCATCCGGGAGGCTTAAAGGTAGGCCAACATTAGCCGGGTGCACTCCCCCAGTGTCATTAGTACGAGCAACCAGGTTGCTGCTCGCAGTCGCAATCACCAGATCTGAGTGGGTTAGGTCTCGGTTATGGGTAGTATGTGCTTTTTTCCCTTTACGAATGGTGGATTTGTTGGCCTTTTGTTTAGGAATTGCCCCCTCATTCAAACCCCTTTGATTTGAAGCACTAGCCGTGGATAGGTTATCTGGCTCATTACTCTCTGGGCCACTATCTGCTAGCAGATTGAGATTAGGGGTTGCCTCCAAACCCTCTTGGGAACTTGGAACATCATAGTCCCCATCGTTATGTACCATTACAAGAGTGTTCGGACAGGTTACAGTGTTGGGGGTACAAGGCCTAAGGAGGATCGCTTAGCCAAGGCTAAGTCTTGAGACACCCTTCTATCCATTAGGATAATCCCTTCATCAATTAGAGCATGGGTGCGAACAATAAAGTCATCAAGGGTACCAGTCAACTTTTTTGCTCCTGCGGCTGCCATGCTTCTGGTCTCTCGACAGTTCATAACAGACCCTATAAATACCCACCAATAAAGCAGTAGGAAATATCGACAATTTTGTTAACCGATCCCGAAAAGTGCATGGATGGCTCCCAGTGGAGAATAACATATAAGGTCAACAAACTTACAGTTTAGATGTCCAAATGTCCGTAAGCTGGTGGCAGTCGGGCAGGGTGTGTGGGCCAGGCTCATCAGGCCTCTGAGGGCCACAGAGGGCCCGCCCTTTGCCCGGGCTTAGCCCCGCGCTTGGTCCCGCACGCGTCCCGCTACGCGGAGGGGGCGTTGCTGTCTTATGCACTTCCGGACGCCGGTATCGCGTCATTGCTGGCGCCCCCGCAAAGGCTCCTGGGGGTTGTAGTCCCCCCGCTCGGCGGCCGCTCTGGGTGAAATAAGCGGTGGCGGGGGGGACTCTGCTCCAGTTGCTGCTTTCCTGTTCTCCTCCGCTATGCCCTTATTGCAGCGTTTTCAGGGTCTGGCAAGGTGTGGCAAGGTCCTCCGCTGTGTGGCGTTCTCCCACAGTGCTCCGAGAGCGCTGCTGTCTTATGCGCCTCCGGACGCCGGTATCGCGTCACTGCTGGCGCCCCCGCAAAGGCTCCTGGGGGTTGTAGTCCCCCCGTTCGGCGGCCGCTCTGGGTGAAATAAGCGGCGGCGGGGGGGACTCTGCTCCAGTTGCTGCTTTCCTGTATGGCCGGGATGCCCGTCACCCCCTCCCAACACAATCCCCAAGGATGGGAAGTCGGACGCAGGTTTGAACTTTTGGAAGGCGGGAGGGAGTCACCCTCCCGGCCGTATTTATTAAAATATGAAACAAAATTTAAAACATTAAATAAAAGTTTCATAATCATGTACAATTTTACATTTATTACATTTCGATGAAGACATGTTCTTTGGCTAACCTTAACAGATCTCTAATACAAAGGTTTCCTAGCCGAGTCTAACATCCTGCAAATGCATACATTCTAAATTAAAATTGTACATCCTAGCATTAAGGGCCAACGGCAAGGTCTTAACCGGTGTCAGATCCCTACTACCAAAACTCTCGCCCTCAAGGTGTGAGTGGCGCATGCGCAGAGGACTTTACCCTCATTGCCAACTGTAACTTCCCTTGTCGTGGGGGCCCCCCTTTCACTCGACGCCATCTTAAAGGTCGTCCGAGTTCCCGTGTGAGGTATCTGTAGGAAGGACAGCGTGGACTCCCCCCCATCCCCACACTCTCTATCCGCCGTCGCGGATATCCGGCCCCCGGGAAGTAGGAGGGGCATATAGCCGCCTCCTCCCCTTGGAGGGGCCTATGGCCGTCTCCCCTTAGGCGACCCATCCTTAGTGGGTGCCCCCTCCCCGTGGGAGGGGCCAATGGCCGCCTCCCCCCGGGCGCTCCCATCCATACTGGGTGGCGCCCCCCTCAAGGGACCTTGAAATTACTTCTCACCGATAATGACCTTACCGCCCGACCAAAATAAATACGACAGTTAGTTACCTACTAAGGAAGGAAAAATTCTGACATTTCCTCGATGTTATCGACTGCTCACTCCTACCAAGAAAAACATTATCCTATAGGCAGAAGTCACATCTTTATCTTAAACATTCCTTTACTTTTCTACAAGGGAAAAAAGGCCTACTCAGAAAAACTTTATTTTTTAAAACAAACATTGCCATAAGGGGCTGGTGGGTGGGTCAAAATTGCTGCTTGTTCCGTCGAGGGCTCACGAGCAACGAGTGGGTGCAGCCTTCAGAGCACAGGAACAAGAGGACGCTTCTTCGGATTCCCGCTCATTTATTCTTCTGCGGGAGGGCGTGTACCCTCCTCCGGTACGCCTACTGGGCGTGGTCTTCGGTGTAGGTGTCTAGGACAACCCCTCTTGGGCGGGAAGAAGGCGCGCCCCGGCTACGCCGCTTCGGGCATACCAGCCGAGACACGCCCCCCGCCCAAAATGGTTTCCCGGGAGGATCGGGGCACCCAACCATACGTTCGGGGGGACCGAGTGGTCGCCCCTTTCCATATGGCCGGGATGCCCGTCACCCCCTCCCAACACAATCCCCAAGGATGGGAAGTCGGACGCAGGTTTGAACTTTTGGAAGGTGGGAGGGAGTCACCCTCCCGGCCATATTTATTAAAATATGAAACAAAATTTAAAACATTAAATAAAAGTTTCATAATCATGTACAATTTTACATTTATTACATTTCGATGAAGACATGTTCTTTGGCTAACCTTAACAGATCTCTAATACAAAGGTTTCCTAGCCGAGTCTAACATCCTGCAAAAGCATACATTCTAAATTAAAATTGTACATCCTAGCATTAAGGGCCAACGGCAAGGTCTTAACCGGTGTCAGATCCCTACTACCAAAACTCTCGCCCTCACGGTGTGAGTGGCCCATGCGCAGAGGACTTTACCCTCATTGCCAACTGTAACTTCCCTTGTCGTGGGGGCCCCCCTTTCACTCGACGCCATCTTAAAGGTCGTCCGAGTTCCCGTGTGAGGTATCTGTAGGAAGGACAGCGTGGACTCCCCCCCCCATCCCCACACTCTCTATCCGCCGTCGCGGATATCCGGCCCCCGGGAAATTAGTAGGAGGGGCATATAGCCGCCTCCTCCCCAGGGAGGGGCCTATTGCCGTCTCCCCTTAGGCGACCCATCCTTAGTGGGTGCCGCCTCCCCGTGGGAGGGGCCAATGGCCGCCTCCCCCCGGGCGCTCCCATCCATACTGGGTGGCGCCCCCCTCTAGGGACCTTGAAATTACTGCTCACCGATCATGACCTTACCGCCACAGGCCGGATAGTTTACTGACTATCCGGCCCCCCCAAACTCCTCCTAAAGATCATGTGTTTTCAAACCCCTTAGCCATTTATGAAGTCTCCTATGAGTAAATCATTCCCCTCCCGGGACAGGTGAACCCCATCATTCAGATACATGTGATCACCCCGAATACACCCATGAGGAATGCTATGCAACTGTGCAGAACAAAACAATCTACCAATTTTATTGTTTACCCTCTTCACCGAATGGTTCAGTGCTGACACCGAAAGGTCCCCCCGCCATACCTTCCTGGGAATCATGTGGGACCAGGCAATCCTGCACCCCGGGATTCTCTTTGACAACCAGCTAACAGCAGACAAAACTTGTTCAAACAACACTCGTCTACCCAGTGTCACCAAGTCATTGCCCCCCAGGTGTACTATAACTACAGACGGCGGTGACCTTTGCCGCCCTAAGAGACCCTCAACAAATGACTCGAATTGGTCAAAACAGAGCCCGCCCTTCCCATGGAAGGCCACTCTGTACCCGTATTCCACAGCTGCGCGAGTCGCGTCACCTGCCTTGAATACGTCCCCGGCGCGCCTCACGTATGAGTGGCCCATGACCCATACCACTCTCTCTCCAGGCGGTGGTCCATGACCGCTGGTCTCCTGGTGCTGGGTCAACTGCAAATTCCGCCCCGCGTGACAGGCTCGCGAAACTGTAATTCAAACAAAAGACAAGAAGCGTGAGTGCATGACATGTCAATTGATCTTTACAACATGTGCATTCGCACATACCTTTTGAAGCAATTCGAGGATAATCGCCCCAACTGTTTTACTTCGTCCGCACTCTGACCCCTGGCTGTCGCCTCAGTAGCAGCCCCTATCCTAAAGGAGTGGGTCCCAAAATCGCACGGGTCCATGCCCGCCGCAGCGATTGTCAGCGCTAGCACCCTCTGGAACTGAAACCTCGTCATTGGGGTGCCATCCTTGTGCCTCAGCAAACTCCCCCCCCATGTAGCCGCCCTCAGTGCCAAGTATTCCTCTATACACATTATCGGGCACGTGGGGGACCCTCGCGCGCGCTGCAACACAACACTATTTCCCATAGCCCCTTGGTCGGTCTTTGACCTGGCTATCGTGACCACCATCGAATCACCCCTAATTTGGACGTGATCCCTGCACAAGCCTCCCTCCACATCTTTCTTGTTCCTTGCGACCAGTTCGCTCACCCGCATAGCCCCGTGGAACGCTAATGCGAAAGCTGCCCGGAACAGAACTGCTTCGAATTGGGAGGAGCATGTCTCGTCTAGTTTCGCTATGAATAAGGACAACCTATGTAAGCCAATCGGGCGCCTTTCATCTTGCTTGTGACCCTCTAGGCGCTGCCAGCCACGAAGGGCTTTCTTCACCAAAAAGGAACCCGTTGGGTCTTTTATACCATGCACCTGCGCCATGAATGAAATGGCCGCCCTATGCCTATTGGCCGTTGCCGCTGATCGGCCTTCTCTGTGCAATGCTACCAGGAACCCAAGGAAGGATTCCTCCTGACCCCAGCTCTGATTCCCTGCCGGACCCAAAAATGTGCAATAGGAACGAAACGCTCCTTCATATGCCTTTCTTGTCCTGGGGGCTAAACTTGCTGCCATGAGGTCTTGTAATCCGGGGCACCGATTAGCCAAAGTGCTTCGGGGAATGGTGCCGCCACTAGGTCCGCTGTAGGTAGATAACCCCTGAATGCCTGCATATGTGAACGAGAGAATGCATCAGCCGCATGATTCAGTACACCCGGCACATGTTTCGCCCTGAACTGTACATTCAGTCTCATGCAAAGCAGCACAACCTCTTTCAACAATCTCAAGATCCATTTGCAGCGTGCTGCCTGTCGGTTAATGCATTCAACAACAGTCATATTATCGGACCAAAACACCACTGAGCGGTCTCTGAAATCGTCTGGCCATGCCATCAGAGCAACCCAAATGGGGAATAGCTCCAGGAACCCAATGTTACTTGTGAGACCGCTGGAGTGCCACCACGCCGGCCATGTTTGTGCCGACCATCGATTACCAAAAATGGCGCCAAATCCCACGCTCCCCGCCGAGTCGGTCCACAGACCTAGCTCATCTGAAGACGCTGGCGGCTTGTTCCACACTACTCGATCATTGAAGTCCGCCAGAAATGCCAACCAAATGCGCATATCCTGGCAAATCTCTGCAGACAGTCTCGTACGGTGGTGTCCTTCTTTGAGACCAACCATAGCTTGTGCAATAGAGCGTGAGAAGGGGCGGGCCATTGGTATCACCCTCAAGGCAAAGTTAAGCTGCCCCACTGTTTGCTGCAACTGGTGCACGGTCACTTTCTCCTTACTGAGGCATAGCTTCAAGGAGGCCCTACATTTGGCCACCTTTCCCAATGGCAAACGGAAACATCCCTCCACAGAATCGAGCTCAATTCCAAGAAACTCCAGTGAAGTAGATGGTCCAACCGTCTTACCTGGAGCCAATGGGACTCCAAACTCCCTCATGAGGATGCAGAAGTCGTGCAGCGCCTACGCACATTTCGAATCGCCGGCTGCCCCTAAAAACAGGAAGTCATCGAGATAATGCATAACATGCCTATGCCCTGTGGCCTCGGTGAATGCCCACTCCAAAAAACAACAGAACATTTCGAAATAAGCACAAGAAATGGAGCAACCCATAGGCATACATTTATCCATGTAATAACTCCCCTGGAATGCAAAACCCAACAAACGCTGATCCTGCGGGTGTACCGGGAGCAACCGGAACGCCGACTCGATATCTGATTTTGCCATCAGCGCCCCGGGGCCCAGGCGATTCAACATGACCACGGCCTCATCGAATGATGCGTACCGCACCGAACAGATTTCTGGGTCAATGGCCTCGTTCACTGAGGAACCCCTTGGAGCAGACAGGTTATGAATAAGTCTGAACTCCCCCTGGTCTTTCTTTGGGACAACTCCTAATGGGGAACAGATGAAATTCGCCACCGGTGGGCGATGAAAAGGCCCTGCCACTCGCCCTAAGCTAACTTCCTTTGCAATTTTCCTCTCTACCACGCTTGGATTATGTTGCGCCGATAACTGTTTTTTACAAAAGAAGTCTCCTCGAAAATCCCCCGCCGGGATGCGAAAGCCGTACAAGAATCCCTTCCTCAACACCCCACCGGAGACATGATCAGGGTATTTGTTTAACCAAGGAGTCATAGCCATGAGATCAACGGGTGTAGGCAGTTGGTCACAACGTTCTATCTTACTCCTGCTTGGACCCTCCTTTTCCTCCCGCCCCGTTATTTTTTGATCTGCATGAACTCTCCGGGTGTGAGGAATTCCCACAGCCCGCACACACATGCTTGAACCTACATGTTCCTTGTGGTCTGTTACAGTTGCCTCGATTGAAGCCCCAACAGACCCTCGCTTGCCGCCTTTCCCGCCGGTTTTCGGCTGATTGATACCGGCGCCTGCTCGAAAGGGCACCACAGGCTTTTGCCGGGAGGCCCCCGACCCGCTCCCGCTCGGCGAGGATGTTCCTGCCGCCCCCGGCAGGAGCTGCTTATGCCATGAGACCGAGTCGAGGCAGTCCCATGTCAGAGAGGCATCATATTCTTTCGCTTTTCGGAATTTCATGTCATAACCTTTCCATTCCTCTCCCTCATACATTGCATAAAAATCCATAATACGAGTTTGATAGCAAGACAGTTCAGTTAAAACCTCGGGTTTACGTTCCCCCATAACTGCAGAAAACATTGCAAAGGCCTTCGCCCAATTCGTTATCGTTTCTTCAACCCTGAATTCCGCCATCTTGGCGCGCCACACGCTCGGGTGCCACAAATCTTTCTGGGTTTTAGCATATTCCATCTCGCGATGGTCAGTTAATAATGAAAACATATTGATATATTTGTCTCCCCATATTAACTCTTTTGTGGCCATAGGGATGTGCTGCGCCACCCTCTCCCGCCTTGAGGGTAATGAGCCCTCCCTAGCCACTGGCAAAGCAAGCTTACCCGGTTCGGTTGTTGTTCCCGCCGTTTTCTCGAGACCAACTGCAGGTCCTAGCAATGCCACCTGTGGGGAAACAAGAGGAAGACTCGCTTTTGCGGCATCTCGCGACTGCCGTAATTGCTGGATTAGTAACTTGGCCTCTCCGGCCATGTCTCCGGGTGCCTTGACACCCCCTGCCTTACTATTGAGCCATGCAGCCAACTGGGTGGCCAATTCAGGAGGCATATCTTCATCGTTAGCGGGGGTAATCACTACCGGGATCGGTTGACCCGCATCTGGGATTGGTGCCGGGTTGTCTGCCGGCGTGACAGGGGTGGCCGGGGGTACCTCTGGGACCAGAACCTCCGGGATCGGAACCTCCCCTGAAACCGCCCTCCTCTTGACCCGCTTCCCTCTACCCTCGGGGACAATTCCCGGCAAGGCCGGGCCTATTACCTTCTTAGGGTTACCAGGATTACTCAGCGCAGCCAGTTGTTGTTTGACCTCCGCCAAACCTCGACCGATAGATGGGACTTGACCGAGTTTCCGCTCCATGCCAGCCATCCGGTTCACCAACATGCGTAGCACCTTATCCGTCTCGGAACCCTTTCCTGCTTTCTTGCCAGCCATGGTTTCGATTATCCGCACCTAGACGATCGACAAGGACCCGGATCCTCACCTTCAAGTAACTGAAAGAGAAATACAAGAATTAAAAGTTCTCAAAATTGCTGCTTGTTCCGTCGAGGGCTCACTGGCAACGAGTGGGTGCAGCCTTCAGAGCACAGGAACAAGAGGACGCTTCTTCAGATTCCCGCTCATTTATTCTTCTGCGGGAGGGCGTGTACCCTCCTCCGGTACGCCTACTGGGCGTGGTCTTCGGTGTAGGTGTCTAGGACAATCCCTCTTGGGCGGGAAGAAGGCGCGCCCCGGCTGCGCCGCTTCGGGCATACCAGCCGAGACACGCCCCCCGCCCAAAATGGTTTCCCGGGAGGATCGGGGCACCCAACCATACGTTCGGGGGGACCGAGTGGTCGCCCCTTTCCATTCTCCTCCGCTATGCCCTTATTGCAGCGTTTTCAGGGTCTGGCAAGGTCTGGCAAGGTCCTCCGCTGTGTGGCGTTCTCCCACAGTGCTCCGGGAGCGCTGCTGTCTTATGCGCCTCCGGACGACGGTATCGCGTCACTGCTGGCGCCCCCGCAAAGGCTCCTGGGGGTTGTAGTCCCCCCGCTCGGCGGCCGCTCTGGGTGAAATAAGCGGCGGCGGGGGGGACTCTGCTCCAGTTGCTGCTTTCCTGTTCTCCTCCGCTATGCCCTTATTGCAGCGTTTTCAGGGTCTGGCAAGGTCTGGCAAGGTCCTCCGCTGTGTGGCGTTTGTGAATGTCAAAAGTAGTAAGTGTATTCCGTGAATACCAAAATAGTAGTAAGTTTAGGATTGAGTCTTAGTATTTATGTTAACTTTATCCTGTAACTTAAAACGCCCACAGAGCATCTTTCCACACATATCTACTCCATCCATCTCCACTTACTTCACCTGTGTGCAAAGACAGGCTATTGTGTATTTTAATACTTACATACACTTACCTTCACAGTAATAGAAATAAGAAATGCTAGACATGTTTTTTTCAGTTTTTTTTTATAATATATATTTGTGAAAATTTTATATTTTAGAATTAGAATCTGTAAAAGAGAAGAAAAATTACAGTTATAGTAGATAATATATTTTTTACAATGCAGAATTTTTTTTACATTTTACAAATTCTTTTCTTTGCCATTTTGTTGTTCACAGAATATTTAGAATTTCACAGAAACAGTGATTTCAATCATACTCATCACATAACAGCACGCAAAAAAACCCAAACACTTAAAATGTTGTTGCTTAAAATTATACGCTGAGAGAATGTGCAAGAAAAAGATCATGATTAAAAAAACACCTTTACTCAAGGCCAAATGGTATTATTGAAATCCTTTTTGTTGAAATTTAGCTATAGTAATTAAATTAATACATATTATTAAATTCTTCAAAGGCCGAATTATATTCCTAAAACTTTGGCTTTATTAATATTAGGTAGGAATTTGGTAATTCGCTAGGCAAACATGGTTTAAAAAACAACTCAGCATCATTACAAAATGTCTAGCCATTTTCACATTTTAGATAGGCAGTGTAATGTCCAGATATTGTGGAAGGACCATCATGGAAAATTATTGCTACTGCTCCAAAAGTCCTTCCTGATGTTGATAGTTGACTTGCTACAATTTTTTTTATTAAAGTTTCCAATTTTCTTCCATCAGTTATACAGCGTTGCATGATTAAAATTATACATTGTCCATATCTTTGTATAAATAATGTTGATAACATTTCTGATTTGCATTGGCTACACTTCATGTTCTGATTTGATGCTTTAACTAGTTTGTTGAAAGACACAGATTTACAGTCTGGTAATGTCAAATATATAAATCTTTCAGTGTCTATGTTAGTGCTACATGTAGACATACAATATTCACAATGATATTCCCATTTGTAACAAAGGCCAAAAAGATTTTCAATTTGTATGCCTTCATTGTCTAACATGATAAGCATATACATTAGAAATTCCTGAGCATTTTGTTGGATATTCTGTATAAATTGTGCAGACCCCGAACATACATCCAAAAGATTACGAATATCCTAAAAACTTTGTATTTTACTTTTATCAGTTTTTCATAAACGCAATGCAACAATGAACAAAATGTTTTTTCTCGATTCTCCATAATTTCCTGTTGTAAACCTCCTAGAAAAAAATCAACATTGACTACTACATTAGCATAGCAGTTGACACCGGAACTATTTTCAAACTAATAAACAACAATCTCTTCAACAGGGTCCTTTTTCTTTTTGCAAGCAATAACAACATTATCTTGTGTTTTTCCCTTCTGTATACCTTCACTACAGATGTTCTCATACTTTCTTTTACGACCTATCACACGCTTTTCAAATACTGGATATTGACCTAAATTGGGAGCATATACTCTTCTTAACCGATTGTACTCTTTTACACAGTTTGCATCTGCAGTTACCGTTGTATCATCAAAATCAATCAAAAACAAACCAGATAAAGTTCTGACTTGGGACAAAGCAACATATGCCATACCCTCTTTAAACACAGTACTTCCAAAGTTCACCAGGCACTATCTACACTTAAATCATGAGATTTATATATAGTCACTGGATATGCCAGACAAACTGGAAACTATTTTCTACGGACATATCAATCTTTAACATGAAAAAAACGAACTGAGCAACAACCAATTTGTTTTATTTCTTCAATCTGACAAATGTAATTTTTAAAAACTCAATTCCATCTTTATTGGGATAATTAACTAAATCCACAACTTTTCCCATTGCTCCATTAACTAAACCTTTTTCTACATTCAAATTACGCCTTAAAATTACCCGACAGTTCCTACATGCATATAGATTATTTTCTGAACCAGCAGTTTTAGATATTGATTTTTCTAAAGAATCCAATTTTGTTTTCAATGTTTCTGTCAAAATAATAGTGATTCTTTCATGCTCTATTTTATCAATGGCTTCCATTTTTATTATTTCTTAATTTTCCACCTTCAAAAGTGGTTAATTGAATATAGAACACTCACGCAGTGTTGGTATTAAGCAGATGACAGATTTGTTTTCTGCAATTTTCATATAAATTTTCTCAGGAACTATATTTTCATTTGGAAACAAATTGGAAAGTAATTGACTCTGCAAAGCTTGTCTGCCACATTCTGTCAAAACTCCAATTTTTATATCTTAAAGAATAGTTCCATAATCAACATCATTTGCCTGTTGCATATTTGTAATGAGTTCCTTGTATTTAAAATATGACAAAATGTTAACATTTCCAACACTACCCAGAGACTTTCTGGTCTCTTCATGCTCAAGTGTTTTAAATACTGATTGTTCTTTTTACGGGAGTAAGTTGCAGTAGATCTCCAAAAACTATATTATGTTTTCCTTCAAATAAAACATCTTACTCTGTTTTAAGAATTTGCTGCATTCTTAAATGCACAAAAGCAAGCTAAGTCCATTACATCTTCTTGAGCTTGATGCATTGCTGTTTCCACTTCATTCATTGCGATTGCCGCTTCATTTTTAAGAATTAGCTGTCCTAGTGGATCTTGACTCAGTGCAGCAAAACTTTGACTTTCTTGAGAACTGTCTGTAGTAATCTCAGCTGCAATAGTAGCTTCTTGATCAATTTAATCTTTCAACATTTTAACATAATTTGTAAAAGCAGTACATTCTATGGTATCTTTCCAAGCATTGAAGGAATCTTCATAGCTCTGAAAATCTCCAAGTAATTCCAATTCTGAATGCCACGGTTTGAACAGTTGCAAAAAGGGCTAAATAGTAAAATTCCCTTTTATTAGCAGTGTCACAACTCAGCTTCCTGTGATTAATCAAAATTCCTTTTGTTTGTTTCACCAAAAATCCTTCGGAACCAATAACTCCATATTTGTCATTATTGGTGTTCTCTGTAGTATTCCGTTTAAAAGTGTAGTTTTGCAGCACTTCCTAGAGACACATGTTCTCAAGGTGATGACATCTGTTTGGGTAATATGTGTCCAACATATTCGTTTTCAAAATATCTGTACTTTCTGGATCTTTTTCTGCTAAACATTCAATTTCTTGTACATATTTAAGTACTCTATTCCGCATTACAGCAAGACCTAGACTCACCCAAATGATTCTTCCAGATTTGTAGTATAGACTTGCAGATGATAACCAATCTGAGGATTCATACTCTCCGATTTCTCGATGGGATAAGATCTTCAAACTGAAACTGTATAATTTCTTACTTAGACTCTTCTAGTGAGAAATCTCTTCCCACATTTTTTTCAATTCCGTCTTTTCTGATTTTGTAATGTAGGCTGTTGCATATCGAGCAACAGCAATGGAATTGTCCACAACCTACTGAATATCCATGTTAGCATTCCACATGAACAGAATAACCGTATTGTAATCATTTCTGTATTTTGATTCTTCGCCTCTTCTCAAAGTGTAAGTATTTTTGGGAGACTTTCTTGTTATGGTAGGTCTCATAGCTGACATAAAACTGTTCTGTCTTCCTTTGGATATTACAGGACGTGGAAATGCAAAACGACATTTGGTATAGAACTTTTCCTCAGACTTGTACTTTAGTCAACAGTATTTTCCACAACGATGGCTTTGGAATCGTAAGACTTGTTGTCTTAAGTTTTTTTCTTCGTGCTTTTCGGTACAGCACATGCAGCATATTCTTCAATAAAAGACATAACAGTATCATCTGAATCTGTTCCGAATTTTGGGGGATCCTTGATCCTTAATAGCATATGTATGTGAGGAGCACCTCTTGCTTGATACTCCTTTCTCCAAAAGAAATCCACAACTTCTCAAAAGAGGAGGATTTTTTATTGCAGATAAAATACATCATAGCTTCAAATCTATGATAAAAATACCTGAATACATTAACAGGATCCAAAGAGCACAATTCTCCAGGTGTCCTGGATTCAATATTTTTTATATTGGAATTTGCCTCTCGAAGAAACTCAAGTAAATCATCCCAAGCGTACTCAGCACAGCTTAGGGTAAGGAATCATGTAGGAGCACCTAGGTTACTTAGCATACATTTCAGTTCTCCATGACAACGGTACCAATATTAATTAGTGCCACGCTGATATGCCATCAGATTAATCAGCTGAGATTCTAAGTGATTATCCCTCTGATGCACTTTATCCATAAAATCCTTTGCAGAAATATTTTGTAGATTTACTCCTGTTTTCAATATGTGATTGACTGCATATGAAAGTCCAGACAAGGCACTTAAAAAAAAAAGATGAAATATATAAGGGATACATTGTCAAAATCTTGGATCTTCTGCATATAATCTTGTTGTCCAATATTCAGATGCAGGAATCTGCACATGTCGTTCATCATATCATCCTCCTTTTCCTGTTGGAAACAACTGCGGAAAACAACGAGCTTCCAAGCTCTATTCCCATACACGCATGGGACTTCCCTTTGCCTTTTTCATCTGCAACAACTCAATAGTGTTCCCCATCATTTCTTTTGAATGAATTGGATGTAAACTGTAATGTTCATAGATTTCTTCACTTCTTGACATGTCCACTTTTTCAATTTGTCCACTTGATGTTTCAGTATCTTCTGCTAAAACTATTTATTTTTCTCCCATATAAACATTTTTATAGTACTCATTGTTTTTATCAGATACAATGATGCCTTTTGCACTTTCCTAAACATCCACTACTCCTGACAGACTTTCTTACTCCTAGTAGGCACACCATTAACTAGAATAACTAGTAGTTCACTTTCTACACCCTCTACACCAATAGTTTCAATATTTTTCTTTACATCTAATGTTAAATGCACAACTCTCCCTTTTAATCCTTTTTAGAAACCTGTTTTAGGTTCCATACGAACAATAGCCTGAAACGGGTACACACATTGAATGAGAATAGACTCATAGATATTTAAATCTATCAGTTCTGGAGGAATAGCAACTGACTCTAGATTATTATGGACAGCTCTAGCAGGCATTTTATTCTCATCTAATTTGCTATAATAATATTTACAAATACGCTAATCAGAATCTAAATCAAAACAATTTTCTATCAACAAATAAGTTGCAAATTCCTTCCACTTATCATTATTATGTCTTTCCCTTTTTAAATACAAATCACCAGACAACAGTCCAAGTCTGATTTTTATAGTTAGTTCGCAGACAACAAATACAAGAACAATTTGGCCTCTCACCTGAAATCACCTTAAACTTTGTAATTTCTTCAATATTAGTATGTTCCACATTCTCTTCAACATTTTCTACTAATAATGTATCAGTATCTGCAATCTCTTTTTGAGGACCAAAGTAACAACATTCAATTTCATCACAAATGTTTTTCACATCTGATACTGATCCACACAAAAGAGTATTGTTCAACTCACTTAACATTAGTGCTGGACTTTTTGCATAATACAATTTTCCTTCTAACTTCCGCATTTGAGTATGATGTACCGCTAACATCCTGAAATGGTAAACAATGGTTTGACATACTTTTCTAGAAAGACAAGTCAGAGAATGACCTTGCAAACCAGTATTTTTTCTAACCCTGCAAGGGTCTAGCCTTTGCAACATCTTAATCTTTTGTTTAACTATGAAAAAGATCAATAGATTCTTGTTGTGCACTACAAATACTACTGCAATCCCAAGTGTACACTGGGGCTTTAGGACATCTGCCTAGAACTTCATCAGCTATCACTTCTTCTCCATTTCTGGGGAAAAAAAAATCTTTGTCAATTGGACAACGATTTCTAACCTCATAAGCTCGACCACTTGTGTCAACTGCATGCAACAAATCATTGGTCTGAAAATAACTCTCTTCATTAAAGAAAGGCTCTGAACTTGAACTGTGTTTCCATTCCCCCCTAAAAAATCACAAAAATGAGTTCTGTTAATTAATCTTTTTCTCTTACTTTTGGCCTTCATTACATGCATTGGTTTATCTAGTGATCGAATTCTGTTTAAACTAAAATAAATAGTTACCTTTTTATTTCAAAAGCCTTTTCAACAATGGATTCAATATGCTGCTTTTTTTTATAAAATAATGTTCTCTTTTTATATTTCTTCATATCTTGAAGCAAATTATGCACTATTCTATTATAACATTTTTTTCATATCTCTTTATACTGATTTTCTCTTCTTTTACCACATTTTGAATTTTGTTATTGTACATTTGCTTTTTTTCCTTTCCTAATTTTTTTTTTGTCAGTGGTTTCAACATTATGAACATTCTTTTAGGGTCTAGAAAGATGTTTATTACATTTCTTAGTAGTCTTACCAGAACATTTCGTCTTTTTAGCGACATTATGTTGCTCATCCACTACTTGTTGTTGACTGTTCTTCAAGTAACTGTCCTTTAGCTATCTTTTTCTCTTTCTAAATTTTTCAGGCATGATAACTGTATTTTAATAACGTGAAAGAATATCTGTAAAAAATAAACAAAAATAAATGTATATTGATAACTTTATAAATTATACTTTTCTATTAATTTAAAAACACAAACTATATAGATACTGACAGAGGAATTTTACACCTTAAATTTGAGTGTAAAGGTGGTTAGACCACTACATGCATAGTGCATAAGAGTTTGAAACACTCCATGTCCTAACACCTGGTTTACTGTATGACTACATGAATACTAACTGAATAATTGGAGTAGTAAATGTATTGGCATTTATATAGCGCACTACTTACCCGTAGGGTCCCAAGGCGCTTCGACCTCTGCGAAACCCTTCCTGGCTTCCCTGAGAGATGGTCCCTTAATGGGTATCTCCAGGGTGAGACCAGGCATCCCCGGCGGTCTGGTGGGGCCGTTAGTGAAGATGAGGCAAGCTAATGCCCAGAGTTGCTGAGTGTGATCGCTGATCAGAGTGGGCACCGAGGCGAGAGAATTATCGAGTCCGCTGACACTGGTCCAGAAACCTGCCGCGCCGGGAATCGAACCCTGATCCCGGGCCGTCCTCTGCTCTCGGGTCTGCCGCCTTTAACCAGTGAGCCACACTACTACAAGAAAAGATACTGGGTGAATTTATATCTGGCTGAGTTTTACTTTACTGAATGGATTAAAACATAGTACTGAAAGATTCACTATGACATTGAAAGAGCAGTGACAGGGTATTTGCTGTAGTGTAGGTATACTGACTAGGGAATTGTAGGCCTAAAACACAACTGTAAAGGTGATTAGACCAGTACATGCATAGTGTATAGGAGTTTAAAACAGCCCATGTCCTTAAGCATGTTTTTTTTTTTAATGGAGAAATGTGCGCAGGGTGCATAGATCCACTGTAAATAAAATCAAAACAAAGTGCGGGCTCCTGTGCTTGTTTAAAAATTAGCTACCTGGGGAGGGCCAAATCCCGGGGTCAAAAAATATTATTGGGAACATCTACAAGAAAATGCCACCACGTGGCTCCACAAGCTCTTTGGCTGTGCCACTCTGCGGCACTTTCAGAGCACAGGAATGCCTGCACAAAAACAATCACTAAAGGCTTTTTCCTCTTCCAATGTGTGCTATAGAATGCAGCATGCATTGAAAGAGGAAAAAATCGGAGAAATGAAAACATTTCTCCTCATTGTGCCTCGCTACGCCACATCTAGGGTGGCGTAGCATTCAGACGCATCTCCAGATTGATGATTTCTCATAATCTGGAGATGTGTCTTGTTCCATGGGTGTTGCGTGGGAACACCCACAGCAACAACCATGAAACGCCCCTACACTGCAAAGTGCTGCGTGTGAAGGGGTCGTATTTACAACGAAAAGAAAAGTCTCGCAGAGTGACTTTTCCTCTCCTTGTAAATATGGAGGAGCCCCCTGCACCACCAGAAAGTCACACAAAGTGACGTAGTGGTGGTGCAGGAAGCTTGTAAATTTGCCCCAAAATTTGATGGGGGTCCAGAGGGGCCCTTTAACCCAAGGACCGACATCCCTCAGTGCTACAAAATAAACCAGTGGGAGAACTCATAGGTACTCCCCAGTAAAATACTTGGGTAAGGGGGCTAAAGGCCCCGTCCAGATCCAGGAACCGCTACTCTTCGAGGCTTTGAAAAATAATGGGTCGGAGGATTCAAAGGTCCCTCTAAGTCCCGGTGATCAGCACCCTCCGGGGCTTTTTATATTGTTGAGAGAGGCAGTGTGACCCCATTCTGGAGCAGTCAGGGTCCTTGGGGAACACCACTCCCCATGGCCGGCTCCTACTGTGTCTTGGGGTGCCGACACTGATCTATGCTATAGCAGGGTGGGAGTCAAGGTTCCAGGCCTGTCATAGCAAACTTGACGGCATATTAACAAGAGCCATTTCACCAATTTTTTTTCGCTACAATGCATTAACGCATGTTAGCAGCCGGTTTGGTAATGCCTAGCCTCGCATCTCTAATGAGTTGCAATGTAGGCGTTCCCAGAGGCAAGGTAGGCTTTCCTATGATAATAGAACATGGAAGAGGGGAGTACGACAATAGCGTTGTATTTACATGGTAACCCTAAACTTGATGAGCGATAGCAAAACTCTCGCTAATTGCGGTTTATGCACGATCCTAACATGTGCTGAAAAGACTTAAGCATGTTCAATATGGGAGGTGGATTGATACTTGATAACTTAACAACAATAAAAAGTTTTAAGCACTCATATGCCTGCAAACACATGAGGTACCCAAATGCTTCTCTCACAATTTTCGCAACTACACACTGACTCACAGTGTGATTTTAGACAAACAACAGAATCCTTTCACTTTACCAAAAAACATTTACTAGTCTGCAACAAGTGAGATGACTGCACACATCCCACGGAGCAGATCTACAAGAAAGTGCCCCAGCGCAACGCTGCAAACCCTTTAGATGCATCCTTGCATGGTGCAAGGATGCCTGCGCCATGGGAAGATTGCTTTTTATGAATGAATGGTCCCCTTCCTGCACAAAAGCAATCACTGCACGCATTTTCCTCTTTCAAAGCATGCTGTAAAATACATCACGCTTTGAAAGAGGAAAAAACGAGGACAAAGGAAAACATTTCTTCACGTTTCTCTTGCCTACGCCACCCCAATGGTGGCGCAGCAAACTGACGCATTTCCAGTTTTAAAATTTCTCGTAAATCTGGAAATGCATCAGTAGAAATGGGTGTTGCGTGGGAAAACACAAGGCGACACCCATGTTACGCTCTTAAAACGCAAAATGTTGTGTGAAGAAGGGCGTTATTTACAAGCACATGTTAAGTCATGCAGGGTGACTTTACCTGCGCTTGTGATGCATTAGCGGGGCAAGGGGCTTGTAAATCTCACAATGTGATTCTAGACAAGCAACACTAATACCTGGATTTTGTCAGGAAAGACACATTAATCGTATTAAGAACAAAAACCCCACATAAAACTCCTCACAAAGTACTAATTTACCTTTCAATTTGATTTGTATATTAAGAAGATTGTCAGTAACACACCAGATTTTCTTATATAGAATCTCTGTACTGCACTACTCAGCAAAATCAAAACAATTGCAAAGTTTCCCACTCACTCTGCAGACTTATACATGTAAATATCAAATCATATTGCTTCCCACATTAATTCAAAAGCTAACACGCATTTCTATTGGTTACACATTTCAACCCTTACCAATTGACATACGTTTGAACCCTACCCCCAATCTGCGTACAGCCTGTTACCCTGGTAACGTTACATGGAACACTCAACTGACCACACAGGTCACAAGTTCAGCACACAATGTTGCTAATCCAAACAGCAAGAGTGCTTGACTTTTCAAAATATCACCTTATCTAATGTAATGTACCGTTCAAACAGTTTTTCTTAACCAATAAGAAACTTGCTTTTAAAAAACAGAAACATGCACCCTACTTTTCAGACTAGAATGTTTTTAAACAGTCAATCATTTCTATTCATTTTCAAAACTGCACCTTATCCACCATTTTAGAAAAATCTTACTTTTCAAACTTTCATTTCATTTACAGAGACCATCTGAGTGCATCCATACATCCTTTAAAGATCCTTAGAGTGTGAATTGTGGGACACAGCTATATTTTCTGGAGCCAAAGGTAAGCAGAAAATGGAGCCATTGACAGAGACCTAGGTTTGCCAAATGCAGACATTAAATGGATTGGACAGAGAGGGTTAAAGTGGCACCAATTGATGCCATTGGTTAAATCCTTTTTACATCTCCAACACCCTGACCTCATAATTGTGCACTGTGGTGGCAATGACCTAGGCACTTTGACTGGGGTAGGTCTGGAAATGCTTATAAAGGACACCTTTACAGAACTGATGTCACTTTTCCCCCAAACTGCCTTTGTGTATTCTAACATATGTCAAAGGCAAAAATGAAACTGGTCCAATAAATGTTGTCCACAGATTGAGAAAGCTAGGAAACATGTCATTAATCTGTTTCTGCTTTTCTCCAAGATTATGGGGATAGGTAGAGGATAGAAGTTTTCTTTTCCCTAGACTCTTTGTTTTATTTTTTCTCTACTCTCAGTTTGGTCTGTTCCCTTCTATATTTCCCTCCTTTTTCTTTTTTCTGGGATTTAGTATGCCTGATTGATGATATGTCGTAAGGCCGCAAAACAGAGACCAGCTAATGACAGAGTATTACAAAACTATAAAAGTATTACAAAACTAATAAAACTGCATCCAGGAGAAGGAGCCTAGCCAAATAGGCTTAGCCTATTGGAAGGGAGGGTTCCTCATGGGGGGTAGGGCACAGGGGAGTCTGTGTGGGGTGGGGGAACAGGGGGAGGACAGGGGGGGAGCATAGGGATAACATCACCTTTCCCCACCTACTCACTGCCATTTGAACCTTGTTCTTTCCTGATTTTCAGAATTAAATTGTCAGCATCTTCCCCTGTTTTTACCAAGTGCTTGTGGTTGTTCCACATCACTCTTAAGTGTGCAGGAAACTTTAGTTGTGCCTTAACCCCCAAGCCATTCAATTCATCCAGTCTTTTCCCAAGCTCCCATTGTCTAGTAGCTGTCACATGAGAGATGTCAGACCTTATTTGAAGATTGAAGGGGTTAGAGCTGTTGAATGCAATTGTTTTTTTTTCAATGCTGACGAGAAAATCTGCTGCTTTACAGTATAAGTCAAAAAGTTTACCAAGATTTTCCTTGGGTTTTGCCTAGCAGGGTTTCTTCGAAAGGGGTCTCGATGTACCCTCTGGATTTCCTGTATTAGGTTCACCATCTCATCTCCCTTCAAAACAGTCCCCTTTATCAGCGATATCACAAAACCTTTCAGATCGGCTCCTTCCATTGCTTCTGGCACATTGAGTATTTTTAAACTGTTCCGTCGAGAATGATTCACTAACCTCTCAATGTCCTCTTTTAGTTCTCGGTTTTGTGCACTCAACTTTGCAACTACTCCATCTGTAGAGTGCACCGAATCCCTTATAAGTGGTAGTTGCTTCTCCAGTATTTCTGTCCTTAGTGTAACACCATCAAGTCTTTTTGCTAGAGCTTCGCACGAGGCCTGGATGGCTGCCTGATTGGCTTCAGAGGTTGAAAAACGGCTAGCCAACTCAGATTGATTGTTCTCTGAGACCGTAAAACTATTTGATAATTCCTCCTTCATGGTCAGAAGGATATCTGCCAGCATTGAAGAGGTCACATCCACTTTAGTAGTAACTAACTTACTAGTACAAATCTGTGCTAGATTCCCCTGCGGCTCAGGCATTTCAGACTTTTTCGAGGGCTGGTGGCTGGGGTGAAGTTTTTCCCCCTCTTCCGTATTACCATCTATCAGCACAGAATACTTGTTAGAGAGAGTCACATCTGGATGTATGGAGAGATTGGTTAAGTTGACTGTCTCAGCCCCCCCTGCATCTACTTGAATCACCTCAGCCCCATCTATCATAACCGCTTTGGCTGTCTCATTATTCACGGGGATTTCTGCTGGGGCTTTTGCAGTTTTCCTCTTGGGCTCGCCGCCCCCCTTCACTGGGGAAAGTTTCTTTTGCTCTACCCCTATGTCCTGCTTTATAGTGTTCTTTTGGGGGGTTGAGGCCAATAATGGTGGGGATGGGTGTGTTTTCGAGGGCTTTAATGATTTGAATGGAGTCTGAGAGGTACTGGTAGCCATTACTTTATAATACGTTTTCAGTGAAGGGGTGACCTTAGTATATGGTGGGACGCCTTTCTTAGTTCTAAACTTCTTTGTAGATGTTCTTGTTCTTGCCGCAGCGTCCTCTAGACTTTTATCCGGGCTATCAGCTTTGCCCCTATCTTGCCTATTGCTAGACCTTACAGTGGAGATAGGCGGGGACACTCGCATAGGATATCCTGAACTTTCTTGCAGGGGGTCTTGTGTTAACCTTGCCCTCAATGCATACCTGTTAACTCTTACAGTTCTGTTTTGTGTTGGGGCAACACCTCCCTTCTGCTCCACCATTTCCACTGCGTCTTCTACAACCTCAGGTTTTATTTGATCATACACCCCTCACTTTTTGGCCCCTTCAGAGCATACAATTTCATCATCCATCCATTCCCCTTTCTGCAATAATGCAGTGACAACCACCTTATCAGAGTCTTTCAGTTTATACAGCTCAAACAGCTAAAGTAGCCCATCTCAATCAGCCCCCCCCATTAGATACCTTAAAGTGTACCTCCGGTGATGCCCATCCACAGGGGTTACTTGCGCTTGATCTGCAGATTTTGCTTGCACTTGTAAACTTAGCGCTGTACTCACCCTGATAGCGCTAATCAGAGTACTTGTACCAGCTGCGCTAAACGTGCCCCCCTTGCTACTGCCACCTCTTCCTTTGTGGAACGCTTCGCTTCTAGCCAGACCGGCGTCCCCTCCTTTCAAAGGCACCTGGAGCACTCCAAGCGCCCCAAGCAAGCTGCAAGCAGAATCGCGCCTCCTTCATGCTAGAGCTGCCTCCTCCTGCCGCGTATGATGGGTCTTCCTGCTGACGCCGCTAACCCCTCTGCCTCCAAGCCATGAAGCTTCCTCTGCATCTCTCGCCGGGATTTGCTGTTCCGCTCCTGCGCCCATTCAATTCAACTCAATCCTCCCGCCACACGTCAAGAGAGGTCTGAAAAAAGGTAAGCCGCTACCGCTACATTCAATCCAGAGCGTCGATCACGCCTGCATCCTTGGAGCCAAGCCGTAGCCGCTTAGCTGACGGCCGCCATGTTCCTCCCACTCCACCATGAGACAGTTTCAAGTTTCTTTAAAAGGTCTGAAATTGTCTCATAGCTGCGAAATTACAAACTGATCACAATGGACGTTGTGTCATTGTACACTAACATAGAACATCAAGTAGGGACACAAGCATGCAAATTCTATCTTGCCAAACGCAACATCAAATACTTAGACCATAATGAGATGTTAAATGAAATGATCTCTTTATGCCTGAATCAAAACATCTTGTTCGACAAAAAAGTCTATAAACAAGTAAAAGGCTGTGCCATGGGCTTCTCTTTCTCGCCAAACTATGCCAACCTGACCATGGGATGGTTTGAACAACTTCTGGCATGGCACACAACCAACTATCAATGGCGTGAGAAAGTTATTCTATGGCTGAAATTCATCGATGATTTGCTAATAATCTGGGATGGCACCACGGAGGAATTCTCCTTGTACTTTGAAAAACTCAACAACACCAACACGAATTTAAAATTCACATGGAAAATAAGCTCAGAGAGGGTGACCTTTCTGGACACAGAGATCTACATTTCAAATGGAACCCTACAAACCACCCTGCATCGGAAAAAAATGGGCACAAACGCCATTCTTTATGGGGACCGCTTCCACAACAAAAAACTCAAATTGAGCATTCCATATGGAGAATTTTTGCGGTTTAAGCGAAACTGCTCGGACAATGATGAATTTCAACGACACAGCAGAAACGCAACCAAGCAATTCCTGACATGGGGCTACCCAAAAAAAGTGGTGGAACAAAGTTTGAATAGAGTACAAGTACAGGATCGTAAGAAAATCCTACACAAAGAAAAAGAAGAACAAGGAGACAAAGATGTAATCAGATTAATAATGACACACAGTGCTGAAAACAACAAACTATCTAAAATCATACAAAAGCACTGGCCAATCCTGAAAACAGATCTGACGCTAACGCAAATCATAGGTGATCATCCAAACATCACATACAGAAGAGCAAGGAACCTGGGTGACCAACTAGTAAATAGCCATTACAAGGAAACACCGAAAAATGGCTGGCTACAACGCAAAGGCTTCTTCCCATGCAGACACTGCAAAGTGTGCAAGATTGCTAAAACAACAAAAGAAATCGAAATCAGAAAAAGAACAATGTGGAAAATATACCAGCATCTGACCTGCAAAAGTTCATTTGTGGTGTATCTAATATAGTGTCTGTGCCACAAAAAATATGTAGGCAGTACAACCTTTGAAGCCAAAAAGAGAATTCAAGAGCATACGAGGGCAACGACCAACAAAGATCGCTCCAATGCTGTGGCGAAACACATGGAACAATTCCACTACAGCAATTGGGAAACACTCAAATACTGCGCCCTAGAACAGATACCACTCACAGAAAGGGGTGGTGACCGTCAAAAAAACCTAAGAAGAAAAGAGTCAAAACCCATCATTAATTTCAGGACCCTCGAACACAGAGGCCTGAATCTCACGGAAGAACTTTATGTACATCTTTAAAGACATAAAGATGCCACAAGAACATTGAACTGGTACCCCTAAGCTCTCTAGATAATTGCCCACTAGAGGGGGATAAACACACTACAGAGAATTTGTGGAGAACACCGGACTGCGCTAGAAGACAATATGGTTTATCTGACTAGAGAGATCCACTTTGAAAGTAACTCACCAAAGAGCAAACATTGTAAAGCAATCCAATAAAAATGCCCTCACCTTTCTTTTGCTTTTAAAGGACACAATTCTCGAGCATCCTGGTGAGGTCGATGTAGTGGTCACTACATTCACCAGCATGCACCTGATTGTAACACAGGAAGTCACCTGTGTCATAGTGTTAAAAGAGGGACTTAGAAAGTAGCTCAACATCGTGTGAGCAAGCTTCGTGAGAAGCAAAACGCATTGGGTTAAGGTTGGAATAAAGCCGCTTTAACTATCAATCAAGACGAGTGAGTGGCGTTTTCATTTTCCCTTGGGGAACCTGAAGCACACACATATATATATATATATATATATATATATATATATATATTAATATATATATATATATATATATATATATATATATAGAGAGAGAGAGAGAGAGAGAGAGAGAGAGAGAAGGAAAGAGGTGCCCCTAGTTGAGAAGCACTCACACAAGGCACACACAGCACGGAGAAGATCCTGCGGTAACCGTGTCACCTGACGCGTTTTGGGCCACGCCCTTTCTCAAAGGTAAGTGTTGCACCAATCACCAAGCACTTGAATTCCAGTATTTCCCCGCTTTTATTTCAAACTCAATTACATCAGTTCAGGCATTATGGGACTGGAAGTCTAAGCGAGTGCTTCTCAACTAGGGGCAACTCTTTCCTTCCATTTAATACGGCCTGCCCAGGTCGTGAAAGACGAAAGATGCAGCACTGAGGTATCTCCTGAAAACAGGTGAGTGAATCGGAATTCGTAGTTCGGATGATTTTTGAGGATTTTTTTTAAGTTCCAAAACTCCAAACTTAGAGAAATTTCCAAGTAAAACCAGTCAATTTTAGCCTATGGAAGGAAATTCAAGTTACTGTAAATACGATTAGAATCTTTTTTCAGGATCAGTAGTGGGCTGAAAGATACATCACTGAGGTCTCTGTTGATAAAAGGTGAGTAAATCAGAATTCGTAGTTCAGCTGATTTTAGAGGAATTTTTTAAATTTCCAAAACTCCACACTTGGAATAGGTTAGCCTATAGAAGGAAATTCAAGTTACTGTAAGTATTGTTACATTTACTTTTCAGTGTCCGTCCTGGGCTCAAAGATGCAGCACTGAGGTCTCTTGTGATAACACGTGAGTAAATCAGAATTCGTACTTCGGCTGATTTTAGAGGAATATTTTGCTCAATAGTGAAGGAAGGGGGCGGGCCTTAGGAGACATGTGTGCAAACACGCTCTGCGGCGCGTTTTAGGTTGGGGAATATATTCCTCTTCAATCCTGAAATCACCTATGAGCCAACTAGCCCATCAGGTACCTCCAGTTTGCGCCAGGGAGCAGTGTTGCAGAAAGGTGTTCAGAGGGCACGCCCCCTTTTTACAACACTCTGCAACGCAGCTCCGTGGCACTTACTTGAGGTACCCATTGGACTAGTTGGCCCCTAGGGGTCCTCTGGATTGAAGAGGAATATATTCCAAAAGCTAAAACACGCCACATTGCGTGTGTGCACACATGTCACCTCAAGCCCCGCCCCCTACCTTCACCACTGTGCAAACTTGCCCTCTAACGCATTCTAAGTTGGGTGATTAAGTCCCCTTGCATACTGGGGGTCCCTGGGGCCAACTAGCCCACCAGGAACCCCCAGTGTGCGGCAGGGGCCTACGTTGCAGAGAGGTATAAAGAGGCCATGCCCCTTTTTACATCTCTCTGCAATGCAGCCCCCTGGCGCTTTTTCAGAGGGGGAACTAATTCCCGTAGTATACTGGGGGTCCCTGGGGGGGGCAACTAGCCCACCAGGAGCCTCCAGTGTGCACCAGAGGGCTGCGTTGCAGTGAGGTGTAAAAAGGGGCATGGCCTCATTACTCCTCTCTGCAAAGGAGCCCCCTAGCCCATACTGGAGGTTCCTGGTGGGCTAGTTGGTCCCCGGGGACCCCAAGTATGCAAGTGGAAGTACTTCCACCTCTGCAAACGCGTTTGCAGAGAGGTGCAGGGAGGGGGCGTCACCTCCTCCCGATCCAAATATATATATTTTTTAACTTTTAAGAAGGGGGGCTGTGTAGCCCCCCTTCTTTTTCTTTTTTTTTTGCCCTGGGGACCCCATCCCCCAGGGCCTGCCCCCAAATTTTTTGTATTTTTTTTTAAATTGGGAAGGGGGCCGCGTGGCCCCCCTCCCGAGCCAATTCCAGCCCCAGGGACCCCATCCACCGGGGCATGGCCAACTTTCTTTTTTAACATGTCATGAGTGATGTAATATGTAATGTCATCAGCAGTGCATTGTGAGGGCGCGAGTTATAGTTAGCTGAATTAACTATAACGGTGGAATTTCTATGGTTTTGTACAAGTGAAATGTCCAGCTAACTATAACATCCCTGAAACCTGGGCAAACTTCAGTGTCCCATATGTGGGCCCCCTGGGACACTGCAGGAGCCGGCCCTAGGGGGTGGCGGTCCCCAGGGCCATCTCTGGCTCCAGAAGGGGGGGCTGCATTGCCACCCTCCCAACGTTGATAAAGCCCTGGGGGGGTGATGGTCCCTAGGGCACCGGGGTCCATTTCGGACCCCCACATTTAAATATTAGTGCCCTGGGGAGGTATTTATTTAAATCCCTGGGGGGGTGGTTCCCAGGGCAGTGGGGGCTGTGTGCCCTGCTAATTAATGAATAAAAGCCCTGAGGGGTGGTGGTCCCCGGGGTTGTGGTGGGGTATGTGCCCCCACAAATATCGTTGCAAACCCCGGGGGGGCAGTCCCAGGGGCATATTTTTTTACTGCCCCCAGGTCCTGGGGCGTTCAATTAAAGGAAGCGTGGGAGCCCACACTTCATCTTTTTTAAAATGTTCTCAGCCAGATTTGTGCACTCAGCGCGAATTCGGACAACAAAAAAAAGCTTTTCCTGGGCCCTGGGGGTCCTTTCCTCACACGAACTAACCCCTGGACAAGAGCGGGTTCTACAAAAGGGACTTGGATTTATCCCGACGCCAAAAACTGATAATTTCCTACAAACTGTGGAATTACAGAAATTCTTCAGAAAAATCAGATTGCACGCCTTCTTTGATGGGAAGCCGCAGGTAGCATGTGATGACTCCGGGCTACACAATCCATCTACTTTTACCCCTCATAGCAGCATGGTACCCAGTGAGGTCCTAACCTTCGAACAAGCTGTACTAAAAGATGTTAACAACCTAACTGGTACTTCTTCTTTCAGCAACATGTCCAAGGATGAAAGGGACATTCTCGATATACTGGCCAATGACCCCTCCCTGACCATCAAACAGGCTGACAAGGGGAGCGCGACAGTACTAATGAACACCAAAGACTACGTCATAGAGTGTCAAAGACAATTAGATGACAACCGATACAATAGGTCCATCGCACAAAACCCCACTGAACGCCTCACTGTGTCCATCACCAGTATGGTGGAATCAGCTGAATGTCAGGGTTGGTTAAGTAAAAAGGAGGCAGATTTCCTTGTAGAAAAGAATCCTAGGGTCCCGTATTTTTATACGTTGCTGAATATTCACAAAGGTGTTACACCAGTGCCTGGACGACCTATTGTTTCTGGGATTGACTCAGTGTTAGAACCTTTATCACAGTTCTGCGACCACTTTCTGCAGCCCCTGGTAAAACAAACTCCATCCTATATTCACGATACAACAGATTTGTTACGCCTGTTGCAGGACTATGAAGAGGCCCCATCAATTGACTTCCTCAAAAACCTTGACGTAGAGGCCCTCTACACGAACATCCCCCAGAGGGCCTCCCTAGGAGTTATCGAGGCAGTACTTAATAAGACCCGGTGGATGTCACAAACACCGATCACATTCATTATGGAATGCGCAGAAAAGGTCCTTACTGAGAACTACTTTGAGTTGAAAGGCAAGTACTATCATCAAACACAAGGTACTTGTATGGGGAGCACGGTAGCCCCTAGTGTAGCCTGTCTGTACATGGCTGACTTTGAAGAGAACCATATTTCACCAATGACAAATCCCTATCACGACAATATAAAACTATGGAAACGATACATAGAGGACATATTGATTTTTTGGGCAGGTAATGAAGAATCATACACAGAGTTTTTCGTGTGGATTAATAACCTAAACCCATACTTGAAGTTCACTATTACGGCTTCCGACAGAGACATAGCTTTCTTGGACCTCAAAATAAGTATCGACGGGGGATCCCTCTGCACCACTTTATTCAAAAAGAGCACAGACCGTAATAGTCTGCTACATTACACTAGCTACCATCCAATTGCCTTACGTACCAATCTACCGTTTGGGCAATTCCTCAGGATACAACGTAATTGCAGCAAAATGGCCAACTACAAGACTGAGTCGTCCATTTTCTCAAGGAACCTAAAAGAGAGAGGTTACCCTACTAGAGAGATCAAGAAATGTAAGAAAAGGGCACAGAATAACAACAGAGAGGGCCTTTTAGAACAAAAAGAAAGAGATCCCCTGGCCAATCAGCCCATTACCTGTGTTACAACCTTCACACCGGCATCAAACAAATTGAGAAAAATTGTGAGACGCCATTGGTCTACACTTAACACAGGGACACTCACATTGGACCAACCGAGATTTGCTTTTAAGAGGTCTAAAAATATCAAAAACATCTTGGTACACACTGGACCCAAGGAGGCAATCCAAACAATCCGACAAACCACACTGTGGAATCTACCAGCTGTGAGAGGCCATTATCCTTGTGGGGGGTGCGCAGCATGCCCCTTCACCAAAAAATATAAAAGCATTACCCTGACAGACTCATTCGAGTAGGAAATGAGAGGTCATACTAATTGTAACAGTTCAAACTATATTTACCTGATTATATGCCCATGTAATCTTTATTACATTGGCATGACGACCCGAAACTTGAGAACAAGAATTTCGGAGCACTGAAGTAACTTCAGGTGCAAGAAAAATAACACCAAAGTGTGCAGGCACTTTCTAGAAATGAACCATACCCCAGATTCCCTCCAATGGTTGACACTTGAAGCAAACCATAAGATATCCAAACAGAGCCTGTTTTACAAATATCAACGATGGATACACAGATTGTCATCAGACAGCCGTGGCCTGAATGAAGACATTCCCTGGAGCAGCCTCTGAGCAGTTCCGACCTGTAGACAACAACATTCAAGAAATAACTTGATATAGTCACATGTCTAGAAAACCCCTTGCAACACGGGTTACTTCCCCACAGCCTACTTAACTTTTTTTCTAAGTGGAAATGAGATGACTTATACATTGGCCCTTTAGGTTTCCTTTATGAATGTCTTCGCCACTCTACACCGGAACCCAATTGTTACCTGGCGTCAATGATCAATTGAGTTTAACAACTCAGAAAATGCCATAGTCACACAATTTATGATCAATTTCATATGTGGGATCACTTTTGTCTGGGTCTCTTCTATTTAATATAGCTTTATGACCCTATATACATCTGGCGGTCTCACAAGACCCCATTGACCAAGACATGCAACTCCGGGCTATACACTACAAAATGACCGCCATCAATTACGTGACTAGCTAGATACTACACAGAGCGCGACCATGGCTCTAACCTTTACAAACAATTCTTCTGAGGTCTCACTATACATACAAAGTCTACCGATACTACCTTTGGTTATCACTCCCATGAAACCCCTAGAATGGAAATGAACCCCCGGTTAGCGAGATACCACACTTTAGGTTAGACACTATAAGATGGCCGCCGCACTAACTCCACAATCACGTGTGGGCTCTAACCTTTATAATCGGCCCGACCCCGCCTTCCGCCTCCACCCGGATCCAGCGGCGAGGGGTAGGCACTAGCATCGCAGCTCAGGCACTCCCAAGTAAGTTCCTTAACATAAGCTGAATTACTGTCACCATCAGCTAATGTCTTAACTAACAGACCCGCCACTCCGTTTAAGCAGGTTTCCTGACATCTAATATGTTTTGTTTAGCGTTAGACCCTATGGCAGCTTCGCTCCTCCGAACTAGCATGCCAACGCCTATATTGAATTCCCGTTAGCTTTTACTCAACTCTGTCCCTCCAGAATATATGATGTTCTTATGGACACAGGTTTGTTCAATTCCTTTAACCATGCCTCGATCCTCCCCGGAACCGGAAAGACCGTAAACACGGCAACGGGTGAATTCACAAGGGTTTCACTCTGTTGATAAATAATGTAGCTGTACACCTTTTACCCTGGCCATACGCCAGTTCCAGTCTGCCTGAAACCCCAATGCAAGTGCCGGCTGGTACCTAGTTCTCCAAGGGCTTTTAACTATTGATGCCTCACGTACATTTATTTCAAATCCCTGGTATGAATTCTTTGTAATGTATGCCACAGCCACTTTTGTGACATGGAGTGTCCAGGCTATTCCGTTGATATAAAATGCAGATGTACACCTTTTACCCTGGCCATACGTCAGTTCCAGTCCGCCTGGGAACCCCAATACAAGTGCCGGCTGGTACCAAGTTCTACAAGGGCTTTTAACTATTGATACCAAACGTACATTTATTTCAATTCCTTGATATGAATTCATTCCAATGTATGCCACAGCCACTTTCGTGGCATGGAGTGTCCAGGCTATTCAGAACAATTATACAGACAGTGTGACCCACACACACATTGCAATACTAACACACCAATGAATGCTGATTAATAGTTAACCTAGATTCCTCCCTATCCATAGCCTTGCGGTTGAAGATCTAACCTGAAGCTTGACCCGCTGGATACTGTTGTTATCTGACCATTACACTTTTTAGGTGAGTTTGGATATGTTGCTGCAACCCATACCAATTAGGGATTGCTATTGTTCGTTGTATATATGTTTTTATATTCCTTCCACATTCAATTTTCAATTCAAAGAATCTTTATTCGGTGATTAAAAAACACCATAAAAGCACACACATATATACATAGTAAAAAGTCATTAAACATTTCCAAGATCCTTTGTACAGAGTATTAACAAAGCATAAAAAACAAACAGTGAAACAATATATGACGCTTAAAAAGGGTAACATTGGAAACATTTCATTCTTCTCCCCTGGTAAGCCTTAAACGGATCGCTACCTTAATAAAATTCATGATACTACACAATGTTAAGGGGTCCGAAGCTTTCTGTAAAAATACTAGTGCCTCCCTAGCGTGAACCAATTTGTTTTTTTTTAAGAGGTTTACAAGAAATCTGCGCCTGGGCATTGAATGAAAGGGGCAGAGTAAGACAAAGTGAAGGGAGTCCCGCGGAGACCTGTTGTCGCAGCCGCAGGGCCCCTTCTGTTCAATTGATGGAGCAAATCCTGATGGTGATGCCAACATAAATGGGAGTAGGTTCAGTCTAAAACGGCACATCAAGAACCTATCCTGTGCGTTATACATGAGGTACATGTATGGCTCCATACCTTCCACGCTCTTCACTAGGTTATGGGCCCTCGCTGTCTTTTTACACCCTTCAGCCTCAGCTCTGCATAGGCTTTTCCACTCTAGAAAAATTTTCCCTACTTGCAACTTATTCTGGGCTAGAATTGTTGCAGGGTTAGTAGAGAGGTTCCCAAAGCCTAGTTCATCTAGGGCGTTCTTCACATAATGGAGCCAGGGAATGCGCATACATTTGTCCCTCTCCAAACAATCCGATAAGAATTCTCTACTGAGTGACGCATCAGGATTGACCCAGATTTTTAACCAGGCTACAATGGGCCTCAGTTTTACCAGGTCTTCTATATATGGCCTCCCTAACTCCCTGTGGGCAATCAATCCAGCAGTACTTTGGGGTACCCTCAGGATTGATTTCAAATATTTGTTTTCTTCCCGTTGGATTCTTGTGGTATTGACAAAGCCTCATACTTCTGCCCCATAAATTACTTTGGAGCATGATACAGAGCTGTACAAGTTCATCACCTGTTCCGGGGACCATCTTCCTAGCCTCCTGCCATAGCTAGCTATTGCCCCATTAGATGCAATCATTTTACCACAACGCTCCTCCACCAAGGAATCAAACTGTAAGGCGCCTTCAAATGTTACACCAAGATAGGGAAACATTTTAACCTCTTCTACAGTGTGACTCCCTATTGTGTAAATGAATTTGGAGGTAGTTTTTTTCCCCGCCAGGAGCACATAGGATTTACCCAAATTAACAAAGAGGTCCAGTGCACCCATGAACTTAACGAATCCATCGATCAAGATTTGTAAGCTCCTGGGTGTACGTGCAATCAGCACCGCGTCATCTGCGTAGAGCAGAACAGGAATATGATGCGACCCGACCCTTGGGCAATCTACCTTTAGACCTAACAGAAACTGCTCCAGATTATTAATATAAAGGGAAAACAAAAAAAGGGGAAGAATGCAGCCTTGTCGGACTCCACTCATACAGGGAAAAGAGTTAGTCAGTCCCCCCTCCCTATTGAAACGGACCTTAGCCGTGGTGTCGCTGTGCAATTCCCTCAGTATATTAATTAGGCCACCCTCAATCCCCATACTAAACATCATGCCCCACAATTTCTCCCTATTGACGTGGTCAAATGCCGCTGCCGAATCCATGAAACCCATGTAAATTGATTCATCACTAGCCATGGTATATTTGGCAGTCATCATGTAAAGGTTCAGGCATTGGTCACTAGTGGACCTCCCTGTCCTAAATCCATATTGAGTGTCCGAGAAGATGTTATTTTCTTCGGTCCACTCGGACAGTCTGTTAAGAATTGCCCTTCCCAAGAGTTTTGCTGACACATCAATAAGGGAAATCGGGCGGTAGCACTTGGGGTCGTCCCTGTTGCCCTTCTTAAAAATCGGCAAAATTACCGCTTTGGACCAGGACGGAGGCAGGCCACAGGTGATAGCAGTATTGATGACCCTTGTCATTAGAGGGGCCCAAAGTTCAATGCTACTCAAAAACAAATCTGGGGGAATTCCGTCAGGCCCCGGGGCTTTATTTTTAGGCAGACCCTCTATCCCTGCAGTGATCTCCTTGATGGTAAATTCAACCGGTGGAGCCTGAGTTGGAATAGCCGATAACTCTACAGTAGTGCCAGGCTCACGGTTGTACAGACTCCTGTAGTGAGTAACCCACTGTTCTGGGAGGATATTAGCCCCTATCTCCGGGGTGTCTTTTTCCTGGAAGGTTGGGTTATTAATAATTTTCCAGAAACCCGCTAGATCCTTTCTTTCCCCTGCCCACGCTTCTGCCTGCAAGACAAGTTTCCTCCTCTTAATCTCTTTTTTATAATTTTATCTGCACGCATTAACTTTATGGGGGACCCTTGGTTTGGATTTAAGGCAGCTTTTCAGCTCCCTCAGAGCTTTGGAGCAGTCTTTATCGAACCATCGAGGATTCCCGTGGTTCTTTAAGGGCACACTAGTCTTTAGTAGACCGTCGATCAGATTAGCAATCTGATCGAATGCATCCAGTAGCCTCAATCCGTGAACTTCTGTGTCTAAACAGTCATTGATGGCAAGTTTTCCGGCGTCCACCAGGTCCTTATAAAACTTTTCCCCGTCAATTTTGGACCACTTTAGTCTCCTGCCTTGATCTGTTGCCCTCTCAGTGATTGTGCGTTGAACTCTATTTCTTGCGCCCACCGTGTACAACAACTCCAAGACAAGAGGGTTATGGTCACTGAAACCACTCCATTCAATCCCTGCACTAGTTATCTTATATATCAGTGATCTTGAGACCAGGATATAGTCTATGAAGGATGAGCATCCTCTACCCTTAAATGTGGGTGGGAGTGTACCATCCTCCTGCGTCCCCATCATGTTAATAGTATGCTCGAGGTCATACTTGAGCCGGAGCGTACTGAAAGCTAGCCCTGTCGGCGTATGGGAAAAGTGCGGCCCCTTCTCCATGGGGCATTGGGACCAGTCTGTATTTATTTGAACCAGTGCCGGGCACAGATGGCAATTATAGTCTCCCATAACCAACAGCGCATGTGGCTGCCCCTTTTTTTGGCCCGTTGTTTCCTGACCCAACCTATGATCTAATTCAGCGGCAAGAGGTGTGTGGGTTCCCGCTGTCTCATTGTTGTAGATATTAAAGGCTACAAATCTAAGCCCCTTCCCGGAGAACCTAACTGCCTGAATCCTATGGGAGTTCCAGTCTAGGCAAGAGCAACTGCCCGGAAGGGCCAGGTCTATGTAAATAGATAATCCTCCCATGGCTCTCCCTGATCTTGATTTTTGGGTGGGTACAAAGAAACACTTATACCCTTGCAAGTGGAAGTTATTCTCCGATGCCCAAGTCTCCTGCAGACAAATTACATGGAATTTCCTAATATAGTCGAGCCACTCTTTGTTATAAAATTTTCCAGCCAGACCAGCTATATTCCATGAGATAATTCTCAATGCCTCGCCCCCCTGCTCTACTCCCCCATGGTGCACCCTTTGCAACTCACACCCTAACTTTTCCGTGTCCGGCCCATGTTCCCCTCCTATACATCCAGTATATACAGCCCTAGGTTCATCCAGCATAGGCGTCATGCCACAACTCGATGGCATTTTCTTTGCCGCAGGACTGTGCACTTCCGACTCTTCTTCAATAGTGGTGTTAGTGCGGCACTATCTGTAGGCTGTGCTGGAGGAACAGAGTTTACAGGGGGGGGTAGGCCCAATGGGATTAGATGACTTCGTTGGAGCAGGGTTATTCCTCTGGGGTTGTGGTGGGGCAGCCGCAATCGCAACCTGCGTCGGGACTAAACTCATAACGCTTTTTGGGGGCTGTTTAGGGGCTGTTGGAGTGGCGATGAGCTCAGGGGGCCTTCCTTCAGAGTTATTTTTATTTATTTATTTAAAGGTTTTGTAGAGCGCTCAGTAACCCTGGAGCATCCCGGCGCTAAACCTGAGTCTCCTGTTGTTTCAGCAGAGGAGGAAATTATGGGTGAGGAAAGAGGAGAGTCTTTAGTGATTTCCTGAATTGGAAGAGATTTGGTTCTGTCCTCAGTTTTCTTGGGAGGTTGTTCCAGTGTTTGGCCGTGTGGACCGCGAAGCGGCGGCCACCGGCTCTGGCTTTTTTAGCTCTGGGGACTGTGATGAGGTTTTCTCCGCTGGACCGGAGGGTCCTTTCCGTTTTGTAGGGGATGATAAATTCCTTGAGTAGAGGGGGGCCGTTGTTGTTCAGGGTTTTGTGGGCAAGACAGAGAGCCTTGAAGGCAACCCTTTCTCTGATTGGGAGCCAGTGGAGAGCCTGGAGAGCTGGTTTAGCAGAGGATCTTGCGGGTGTGCCAGTCAGCAGGCGGGCTGCGGAGTTTTGGACTTTCTGCAAGGTGTTGAGGGTGGCTTCGGGAGCTCCCAGGTAGATTGCGTTGCAGTAGTCCAGTCTCGCCAAGATAAGGCCCTGAATCAGGAGTTTTTTGGCGTTCCCAGGGAGCAGGGGGAAGATCTTTCTACAGGCTCTGAGTAGTCCGAAGCATGTTCCTGCCATCTTATTTGCCTGTATTCTGAAGCTCAAGTCTTTGTCGATCCAAACGCCTAGGCTTTTGACCTCTTCCTTGGGAGCGGGGGGATCACCCAAGCAGCTGGGCCAGAGGTGCGGCGGCAAGGAGGTCTCTTTGTGGCCAAGCATCAGTATCTCGGTCTTTGAGCCGTTTAGCTTTAATGATGAGAGGTTCATCCAGCGATAAACTTCGGTGAGGCAACTGTGAAGGTCAGAGGGGGAGTGATAGGGGTGTGAGAGGGTTACCACCAGCTGGATGTCGTCGGCGTAGTTGACAATTGAAACGCCGAACGGACTGACCAGTTTCTCCAGTGGGGCCATGTATACGTTGAATAACGTAGGGCTCAAGGATGAGCCCTGCGGTACTCCACAGCGGAGGGGGATAATGGGTGAGTGGCTGTCGTTCTCCCAGACATGGAAGGAATGGCCTACTAGGAAGGATTTTAGCCACTTTAGGGCCGTAAACCTTACTCCGATTTCTCCTAGTCGTTGGATCAAGGTGAGGTGGTCCACAGTGTCGAAGGCCGCACTGAGGTCCAGGAGGACCACTGCCACTGATCCTCCCGTCTCCAGAATGCTTCTGGCCTTTTCCACTGCTGCCAGGAGGGCGATGTCAGTGCCCTGGCCTGGACGAAACCCTGTCTGGGAGACCCCTAGTAGGTTGTTGCTCTTGAGAAAAAGTGACAGTTGTTTGTTCACTAATTTTTCGGTGATCTTACTATTACCTGGGAGAAGGGAGATGGGTCTATAGTTAGAGAGGTCCTGTGGGTCCAACAAGGGTTTTTTTAGTAGTCCTTTGACTGCTGCCGCTTTCCAGCTGGGGGGAACTATGCCCTGCGAGAGGGAAGAGTTAATCAGTGCCGTAAGGGGGGGGATGATGGTGCTGGTCACTGTTTTCAGGAAGCGGAGGGGTGCGGGGTCTAGGGGGGACCCGCTTTTGATTGAGGCTAATGTTGCCACAACCTCTTCCGTGGTGACTGGCCCAAAGGCATCCAGGGAAGGAGAGGGGCTGGTAGGGTGCCGGTCCATGTGAGCCGGTTGGCCCGGTCCAGAGGGGGGAATGGCCGCAAGAATTTTTTTTATTTTCTCGTCAAAGAAGTTAGCAAGATTGGTACATTTGCTTTCCGCTTCTTTGGGGTCAAGAGGTTTGAGGGGGGGGTCAGGGGGGTGAAGGAGTTCTTTGAGGACGGCAAAGGTTTCGTGGGCCGAGCTTGCAGCTTTTTTGATTCTGCTTTCATAGAATACGATTTTGGTGTTACGTAGCTCCTTTTTATAGGCATTTACGGAGGTGCAGAATGAGTCTTTTTTCTCTGCTGTTTTGTCCTTCCTACATAGTCGTTCGTTCCTCTTGCAAGTCTTCCGCAGGAGCTTGAGTTCGGGGGTGTACCAGGGGGATGGGTTGACTCTCTTGGTGCGTTTCAGAGAGCTGGTTTTTGGCAGGAAGGCATCAAGAGATTGTGTGACCCAAGTGTTGAATTTGTTGTCCGCGGCTATGGGGTCTTGAGAGGGGACGGGAACGTTTTCCGATAGTTTGGCTGTCCATTCGTCTGGGTCCAATTTATGCCATCGTCTGGTACGGGTTCTGATTTGCGAGGGTTGCGGGGTTGGAATGTTGATAGCCCATACAAAGGGAACCAGGAAGTGGTCGGTCCAAGGGAGGGGGACGTGGTCTTGAGTTTTCAGGTCTGGGATGTTTGTAAATATGGGGTCGAGCAGTTGCCCTCTTTCATGAGTGGCCTGTGGATTTTTTAAGTCAAGGCCGGTAGAGGTGATGTCCTGAAGCAGTTCTGTCGCCTGCTTGTCGATCGGGTCCAACAAGTGGACATTAAGGTCCCCCAGTAGGAGGTAGTTGGAGGAGGACGTACACTCAATGGAGATCTGGTCGATGAGTTTGCTTGGAAATTCCGCCAGGTGTCCCGGGGGGCGGTATACCAGCATTCCAGTTAACGAGGTAACAGGGGAGATCTGTATGGCGAAGTGACAGCTTTCACATCCCTTGATGTTGCCATCTGATAATCTGCAAGAAAAGACGTCTTTGTAAATGATGGCTAGTCCACCTCCTCTGCCCTCTGGTCTGTTCAGTGAGCACATGAGGTACCCGGGAGGGAGTGCAAGGACTATGTCGGGGCCGTTGCTGGAAGTGAGCCAGGTTTCAGTTAAGAACAAGATATCTGTGGCATGGTTAGCGATTAAAAGGTTGATTTCGTCCGCGTGTTTCACGAGCGACCTGCAATTGAGTAGACCTAGTTGAAGTCCACTAGGAGCCGCATCCGAGCCGGCAGGGTTGCAGAGGTTGCATCTAGTGAATGGGTTGTCGCCCGTCAAGGTGCGTGAGCAGTCTGGGTGTTTCTGGGTTTTTAAAGCTAGAAGCTCGTCCCGGGAGTATGTCAGGTTTTTCCTGGCAAAAATGGGCATAGTGGTAGGGCCTGGGGCCGGCTAGGCCCGGACGGGCCCAGACGGGCTTGCCTTTGGCGCGCCTTCGGTGGATGCACATGATTTCTAGCCAGAGAGGGGCCGGGGGGCGTGGCCTCGGAGTGGGCGTGGCCTCTTGTCTCGCCGGCAATGGCGATCAAGATTTGTTTTGGTGCCTGGGCTCCGCTGACAGCGCTAGGATCCGCTGTGCGGTGCGCTCGAGTGCACACAGAGAGTCTTTGAGCTGCCAGGAAGCAGCATGAGTTTTAAAATACACAGAAATATACGTGACACAAGTGAAGTATTTTAAAAATGAGGATCAAGGTGCTCCCGGCTTCCGCCTCAGGAGGTAACAGGATTTTCATGCTACTTAGTGTAGCCTCCAGGATGGTTAATCTAATTTCCACCTTTTTAATGCTTTCACTAATTGGTAACAGTAGTGACCTGAGCAGAAATTCCAAGTTACCTAGCGGGGCGACAGAAGGGGGGCATTAGCAACGTTATTTGCTATATCTTTAATCAAAACGGGGGCCAAACCGTCCTGTGCAGCAGGTTTAGGATGTGAATCATCCACTGTTGTCACAGTCGGTATGGGGGGTTTAGATGACTTCCCAAACTCAGAATGAAGGGTTTTGGGTTTATTTTTTCCCTGGGCACACCTCGTCTTCCTCCTGCGTTTGTTAGGGGGGCCCAAATACTCCTTGTGCTGCAGCTGGCTTAGGTTTAGCTTTCCTAGGTTTCGGGGCTGGGGGAGGTTGAGAAATTAGATCAATAGTCACCCTGCTTGGGCTTATGCTGCTCACTGGGGTTGAACTCGTGGGTGACGCTAGGGGGGTTTTTGTACGATCCCTCAGCAGGATTGGGACATCATCTATTGGGGTCAACTCTTCGCTAGGCGTGGTGGGATATTCTCCAAGAGGTCTATTTTTCAGGTTGTCTATAGAGCGTCTCCGCTCAGCCCTCAGCCGGTTTAAAGTGCTCTCCTTGTCCCCATCCCCTCCAGCCCGAGGAAAGTAATTCTCTAAGGTCTTATTTTTAACTCCTCCCTGCTTCATGGGGGTGCTTTCCCTTGCCGGGGACGGCATGGCGTCTAGGGTTTAATAAACACTATGGGGCACTATATCAGTTAATTGGGCCAGAGGCCAGGAGACAAAACCAAGATAGTAAGCCCAGCCCAGCCTACTCCGGCCTAGGACGGCCTAAGACGGTCCCGCCCTTGTCCCGGGCTTCTCCCGGCGCCCTCCCGCGCAGCGGGGTCACAGTGCAGTAATAAGAGAGAAAGAGGTGGGGCGAGGGGCGGGGCAGTCAGGGAGAGCGACCCAGGTGTTGTGGTTTGACCTCACGCAGGGAATCCTGGAAGTTTGAGTCCCTGCCGGTCCGCTCGCAGCCCTGTACTTGCCTGCCAAAGTCCAAAGTCCGGTGTCCAGGAACAGAGCCCCTCTCTCCTCAGGGCGCCTCTCTCCACACCGCGAAGCGGGACCCGCGGAGCGGGTCCGGCGAGAAGCAGCGGCAGCAGAGAAACTCCACAGGTGCAGGCAACAGCCCACGGCGACAACCAGGCAAACAAGGAATCCCACGGCGATCAGGAAGGAGGCTGCTTTCAAGTGCTAGGGCGAGGGGCGGGGCAGTCAGGGAGAGTGACCCAGGTGTTGTGGGTTGACCTCACGCAGGGACTCCTGGAAGTTTGAGTCCCTGCGGGTCCGCTCGCAGCCCTGTACTTGCCTGCCAAAGTCCAAAGTCCGGTGTCCAGGAACAGAGCCCCTCTCTCCTCAGGGTGCCTCTCTCCACACCGCGAAGCGTAACCCGCGGAGCGGGTCCGGCGAGAAGCAGCGTCAGCAGAGAAACTCCACAGGTGCAGGCAACAGCCCACGGCGACAACCAGGCAAACAAGGAATCCCACGGCGATCAGGAAGGAGGCCGCTTTTAAGTGCTAGGGCGAGGGGCGGGGCAGTCAGGGAGAGCGACCCAGGTGTTGTGGGTTGACCTCACGCAGGGACTCCTGGAAGTTTGAGTCCCTGCGGGTCCGCTCGCACCCCTGTACTTGCCTGCCAAAGTCCGGTGTCCAGGAACAGAGCCCCTCTCTCCTCAGGGCGCCTCTCTCCACACCGCGAAGTGGGACCCGCGGAGCGGGTCCGGCGAGAAGCAGCGACAGCAGAGAAACTCCACAGGTGCAGGCAACAGCCCACGGCGACAACCAGGCAAACAAGGAATCCTTCCACATCACTCTCACTGAATGTTTCACATATGAGAGTGCATGTACACTACTGTTATGGTGTTGATACACGCTAGTGGAATATGACACTGACATGCAACCCACACAAGATATACAGTCATTGATGCGATTGTTACATACCCTGTTGCGATTTGCCTTTCCTCTTTCCTTAACAGGTAATGACAGCCTAACACAGGTTCCCTAGTTATTGGTGTTTTGTACCCACACTACTGTACACACTACACATTAGGGAATTAGAGTGGACAGTTTTCCTCTTTTTTAGATACTAGCTAAATAGTCCCATTGGTCCTGAAGAATCGCTTGTTTAAATAAAGCCAGCGAGAAACATGTTGACCGGACAATAGCAAAATCTCGAGGATCTCTGGAAGCATAATATTCCAGCCCTCTCCTCCAGAAATCCGTTTTTAATTAAAGCAGCGGACCACCCGAATAAATCATTCCCGGTACCCCTAGCTTTATTTTTAGTCACTCTTCAACGTCTACTAATCCATTCTGGCCCCACACCCGCACTTCATCCATACGGCTGTTGGAAAAAGATCTCCGCCAATGAGCCCCTCTTTGAGGTGTTGCCCGTTGGGTATTGCACCGCCGACCCAATGAGGAGCAGGCCCAAATGATGAAGCATGACACCTGAAAGGGTGTGTGAGGGCATTAAATCCAACAAAATGGATTCCCAGGGTTAACTTCTCTTTACCCTAACAACACCACTCGCATCACACACTGTATTGGTCTTTTCCTCCTCTCTCTCTCCAGGAACAGCATGGCAATTTTTGCATTAACTTATCCTTTAAGGGCATGCTGTAGCTGGACCTTCTACTCATGATTAAGTAGTAATAGCCCTTTACTCCTCTCTTTGATACCAGGTCCTTGTGAGATTCCATAAACAGGCCTAGGGGTTCAGGGTATTTCTACCCTGCCCCCTTTCCTTGTGTTGCACCTTTGATTTTTTGTTTTCTCATGCCTCGGTTCTACCGAGACACAAGTTGGCTGCCAACCCTTCCTGGTTTCAAGTGTTGACAGTCAATACGAATGCAGGTCGTGCTTGGCAGGGTGCGTGGATACACTGCGCCTCTGTATATCGATATTTGTATTTTTTAATTTTCTCAGCAACTTCTGAATGGATTTACACCATTTAGGAAAAAGAGTTCTTTCTGAGGCAAGGGTTACCTTTATGCCAAATTTGGTGTAATTCCATTTAGAAGTTCGAGCTGTAACCGTGTCTAAAGTTTGCTATGGGAAATGCATTTTTTGGCCTTTTTTGTTTATTTCTCAGGAACTACTGAACAGATTTACACCATTTATCAAAAAGGGCTGTTTCTGAAACAAGGGCAATCTTTTTGCCAAATTTGGTGCAATTCCGTTCAGCAGTTCAGGCTATGGCCATGTATAAAGTTTCCTATGGAAATTAACATGGAGAAAACACATTTTCGGACCCCACTTTTTTCTCAAACCCCGCTCGCTAAGATAGGAGATAGGAGGGGACCAGAGCGCCCCACTGGTTTTGAAAGTTTTGCGAAGATTCATCAACTGGTGCCAAAGTTATTGGGAAAAGAAAAAACACTTTTTTGAATAGAAACATGGTCCTAACTATAACTACCTACTGGCGAACGCCAGTACCTATCTATCATCTATATATAGATGATAGATAGATAGATAGATAGATAGATAGATAGATAGATAGATAGATAGATAGATAGATAGATAGATAGATAGATAGATAGATAGATAGATAGATAGATAGATAGATAGATTGATAGATAGATAGTTAATTTTTAAAATTTTATATTATTTAAAAACTTTAAAATACATTAAAATGATTACTTTAAGAATTGTTTAAAAGTAAATATATATATATATATATATATATATATATATATATATATATATATATATATATATATATATATATATATATATATATATATATATATATTTATTATTATGTATTTGTGTTTGTTTAACTTTTTTATTTTTATTTTTTATATTTCTTAAAATGTGTATTAAGTCTACTTTAGTTTTTTAAATATATATGTTATTATTTAATACGTTTAATATGTATTATTTTATTTTATATACACATAAACATCAATATTTTTTGCAACTATATTTTTAACATGGATATTTTTTCCCCATATGTTTAAGTATAGGGAGTCGATATTTCTGGATTCTATATTTTTCCATTTATATTTTTGACAACGATATTTAGTCAGTGAATCCGATTTAACGAAGAAATGTATGTAGACACAAGCCGTCTCCGGGGCCGATTATGATCTCGCTAGAAAATTTCACTGTACGACTCTGATTTGGAGGGCTTTTCCAGCGAATCATGTTGTGCGAGTCTGGCCGAATGAGTGATATGTAGCCGTATGCTGATGGACTTGGTTCACTCGGACTCACAATAAACTCTAAGGGAGTCTGTGTACTGATGTATGTACAGCAAAAAAGGGGTAGGTGGGGAAAAGCGTACACGCTGCGGCAGGAACCCCATGTTGCCTGCACACTGTGCATGCTTGGATCGGGGGTACCCATATGCACCCCCTCGCTACAGATTCAGAGGACTCCAGGTAAAGGGGGGCCTGCTACGGCTCCCTGAATTCCAATTCTGACAGCTGTTTCGACTCGCTGACTACAAGTCTATACATCTGTCCGAATCTTGTTTCGTAGTTGCTTGCTCTGAGTCCGGCTCCATTGCATTGAGTTTTTTGGTCCACCACAATTCACTGATGTCCTGGGTCTCTGTGCACAGTTCTGTGTATGAGCAGAATCCCTGCAACAGCGGAATGATTCAGCTCCAAATGAGTCGGACAGACAGGATCAGGTTCGGAAACCATTCTGTCAGTACTGACGAGATCTTTGTGTCATACTTTGTTGTTCGAAATGGGGAACGTCTCGGTTTGAAACATAGGCTCCAAATGTGATTTGCTTGTTCGGGAACTCGTCTGGAGGACTTCCTAGCGAGATTGTAATCAGCCCCTTAGATCGGATTCCAGGATATTGTGATTGTACTCTTGATATTCATAAGGATTTTCAACTTTCCCTAGATGATTAAAGGCACTGAAGTTGAGTTCTTGCAATCTCAGACCTCATAGTTTAATGGGAGGAGGCCTCTTGGCTTTTAGATTGCGAAATATTGTCAATAGTAATTGATGACCAGTCACTTTTGTGAAAGGCTTTCCATATAAGAACATATGGAATCGTCACGCTAAGCTCTCTTTCTCATGTTATGAATAAACTAGTCCAGTTTGTGGAGAAGTGTGGCTCAATGATTAGAGCGGCTGGCCCTGATGCAGAGGTCTAGCTTGGGACCAGGGTTCAATTCCCCGCCTCCGCGGGTCTTGGCCTTAAAATTCCATGGACCTGATCATTCTCGCCTCTGTGCCTATTCCAATCATGGAGTTCAACTCTGGGCAATAGCTTGCTTAATCTCCATATCGGCCCCCACAACGCTAAGGATGCCTGACCTCCACCTTGGGGGTGCCCAGGAGTGAACGCCTCATAGGAAAAGCCAGGATGGGTTCCACAGCGGTATTTGTACAAGTGCCTTGAGACCCTTGCGGGTGAGTAGTGCGCTATACAAGTGTCAATTTTTTTAGTTTGTGGCATGCATTTACTGGTTTAAGCCACAATATGCTATTGGCATGCAGCTGTCCATTTTTCTGTGCAAAGATTGCACTAAACGCAAAAGGGCTAGCATCAACTCCAACATCTATATGAAGCTCTGGATCAAAGTGGGCCATTTCAGTTGCATTCTCAATGGCTTGCTTGATTCTTTTGAAACCTTCTTTGCACTCACACGACCAATGAAGCACAACATTCTTTTTTCTCAGTTCTCTAACGGTGCACTGATCTGGCAAAGTCTTGTATGCATCTAAAACAATTACTGGTTATACCAACAAATGAACGTAACATAGAAATGTCTTGTTGGGGATATGCAACAGATAGCGCGTTCACTTTAGGTGGATCAGGTGTCATAACTCATCAGCATGCCTTTCTGACATAAACATTGACATTGCATAATTATTATTGTCACTTTCAATTGAAACCCACAATGAAGTATTCTTTGATGATGAATTTCATGATGATCATCTTCTTTTAGTGTATATTTGCCTCACTTGGTGTGACTGCTTGGCATTGTAGGAGCATGTCCAATATCATTGAGGCAGTCCTCTGTGTGCCATTTTGTCTCTACACTGTGATGCACTCAGTTTTCCTTTTGTCATACAATAGGTAACAACATCGTTTGCTTTGCTACAGCCATTGCCAATCTGTCCAATGGCACTACATCTACCATTGTGTTGAAATGACAAACCACATCTGAAACACATTTTTTGTGGCAACATCGCTGTGCATCCCTCACCTTTATGCTTTGGCTTATCTTTCATGTTCGTAAGTAATGCATTCTAGGTACCTTAGAAGTGACGACTTCCTCTAAGCTCAGACTTTCCTTCAGCATTCGTAGATGAAGGGAATCTGACATACATCCATCTATAGCTCTGCGGTATGTAGCTCCACATTATTAAATTAATTACACTTACAGTGCTTTATGAGGAGATGCAGTCTCTCAGCAAATTCATTGAGGTTTCACCTACTCTCTAGCATTCTTGACTGAAAATGTATCTTTCACATCTACATTTGGAACTGTATTGTACTTGACATTCAAAGCTGCTTTCATGTCACACACATCATTACATGTCCTACCTTTCACATACAATGCACTTGTACAGGGGTAGCTTGGGCCTACCTTAGGGGCGACTCACATGCCATAAAAGGGAAGGCTGGGGCATGGCAAGTGGGTGTACTTACCAGGTTGATATAGTAGTAGAGCCTGCATGCTGCACTGCAGTGGCAGATCGGAGATCCTGTTGCATGGGTGCTTGTATAGGTGGCACAATCAGTGCTGCAGTCTCTCTAGCACCATTTGACTTACAGGCCCTGGCACACTCAGTGCACTGTACTAGGGACTTAGTAGTAATTCAAACAAGCCAATCATGGAATCACTAATCAGTATTCACAAACTACAAATAAAGCACTTGCACTTTCTCACTGATCAGCAGTAGCAAAGTCCCCAAAGCATCCAGACCAGCATAAACAAAATTCAGCAAACAGAAAAATCACAGGAGGCAGGTGTAAACATACAGGGGAAAACCACGCCAAGGATGCCAGGTCTAACAATTGTGCAGTGGAAACCAACCCCATTACAAATGTTAGCAAGGTCTTGGTGTTGTTCAGCTGAGATATGATTTTTTGAAGATTTTTTTTAGGTTTTTGCAAATGTAGCTTTAGATCTTAGTCTAGTTCATTTATATAAAAAAAATTGTAGTTTGAGTTTTTAGGTCCAGGTTGTTATGGGTGGATTATATCCCTTTGGATTCATTATTAAGTATTATTTATGTGTCTTTCTTTTGCAGTTCCTCTTTTTATCAAATTTTACGATGATGCATGCACGTGTGTCATATCATTTAAAAGTAAGGAGGCATTGTAATGCTCAACAAGTGCATTGGTGAGGCAGACACAACCTTCAAGCTCTGCCTCCAACGTACACAGTTCCACAACCCGCCTTGGAAGCATGAATGTCAAGCAGAGTGTAGCGAGGAAGATACAGACTATATATTATTGCAAAGCGTGGTGCGGGGCTGCCTGTAAAGGCGGGCTGGGACAGCAAAAGTGAATACTGGAGTAAAGAGATTTCTTGACCGCCATTGTAAAGGCTCAATAAGCTTTACAGAGGACCAAAAACACAGCCCTGCTGGCATATGCAGACAGATGCAGGGAGTCGGGACAGGCTGGCCTTACAACCAGGGAGGTGTGTCGCAGGCGGAGTCAGAAGTGTAATCAATTTTAAATATCTCACTCAGGAGCACGAAGGAGCTGGGGAATAAGGGGTGGATACTAATCAAGGCTGGTCGGATGTTCTTGCTCTGCAGTGTTACACACATCTGTAGGAGTAGTAGGCTTAAATACGGGTTGTGTGATGTGCCAGGTCATGTGGTGATGGCTTGTCACATGAGATGTGAGGCCAACCCGGCTCCCCAAAAAAGGGTACATGCACACTGGGTCACTAGGACCAAGCGGTCGTAAGCCCCTTTATTTATCTCCTCTAGGCAAGCCCACCAGGAGGTGTGATACAGGGTGCAATATTGTTGTGCAAGGGCCGGGTGGTCCACTGAATCCCTCCTTTTCTTTAGCTGCTTATTCTCTACACAACTGTCACTCCTGTGGCATGACACATATAAAGACTTGGAGTCATTGGCTGGGAGCCGGATTTGGCTGGAGAGCATACGTCTGGATCTAGGAGCTAGAAATGGGTCCTGCTCCGGCTGGGCTGTTTGAGAGAGATGCACTTCCATGGGTAGAGCATGGCAGAACCTCAGTCAGAACCACTCTATCTGTTCTCATTTGCCCACGATATTCTCTGATGTCCGCAGGAGAGGACACAGAATTCTTTAAATGTCATGTTCCATTTCTGGATCTGCATCGCAATCCCGCCTAGACCGGGGTCCGATCACCTTTTGAACCAGGACACATTTCTGGTTTCCACTCGTGCACCCCTTCTATTTGGCAAAGATCAGGGTCCTCTGGGTGATGATGACCTCCCATACCTCAGGTTCATAGGGCTTCCGGAACTTCTTGATGACAGCTTAGTCGCCCACACACAAAGAAGAGAGCTGGGCCCTTCAAGCAAAGCTTGCTTTTCGGTTGGTGGGTGAACTCCTGGCTTGGATGGCCTTATCATCCGTTTCTGCTGGGCACCAGGTGGCATCCCCAGAGATATTGTCCCAAGGGGCGCGTCGGAAGAGCAGATGAAATGGGTCACAATGAGTGGTACTCTTTGGGGTCTGGCAGTATGCATTCAGAAACTGGTTGAGGTATGCCTCTGCGGCTTCTCCTTTGTCTACCTCAATCCTCAATGCCTGGTTAAGGGTCCACATGAAGCGCTCCAAGTCACGATTCGCCTGCTGCCATTGCGGATTGATTTTCCCATGTTGAATGAAGCGTGCCGCCAGACAGTCCTGAAACTCTTGACCCTCGAAGGGGGGTCAATTGTCAGACTTGATTCAATCGAGGAGGCCCATCATTGTAAATGTGCTGTTGAGGACACCCTTGACTTGAGGAAAGGCTATGGATAAGGCAACCTCCAAAATGGGAAACTTGCAGTGCGAGTCCCTCATGATCAAGGTGCTGTGGCCGTTGGGGAGACACCCAAAATCAATTCTGATCTTCGACCATGGTTCGCCACAGGGCTCTTCTGTGAGGACAGGTGCTGGTGCAGGTTCGCTCCTGTTGATCCTGCTGGAGTGGCAATGATGAGTCTCCTACTCTACCATGGTGTCCATGTCAGGTAACCACACTTTACTGCAGAGGTGGTCTTTCATCTTGGCTAATCCTTGGTGCCCAGCATGGGTGAGACCGATAACCTGATGCTGTAGCTTCCTCAGGATCATGACTGCTTGACCTTGTAGTACTACCCCATGGATGCCTTCACTGAGCTTGCTGCGAACTCTCCACAAATGTTGCCTCATACTCTGGTGTTCCATGTTCAGCGAGCGGGCGCCATCCAGAAAATGTTGCTAAATCCTGTGAGTCAGCGCCTCCTTGGTTCTTGCCAGATTTTTGTCTTGGGCAGTCGCTGCCTCAATAGCCTCCAGCACCAGTGTTTTTGGGCATGCCTCTTGGGTGACCATCTTCACAAACTCCTCAGCGTGCTCTTCGTCTGTGTGCAGAAACAGCATTTCTGCCGCAATAGGGTGGTGTGACAAATAGTCAGCAGGGTTACTGGAACCTGGACGAAACCCCACCTTCCTGGTATAAAGCAGCCACAGGACATTTCCATTTCCAGAAAACTGTGGACTTCTGTCGGGGTGGCGGGGATTTCCGCAGTCCGAAAGGTGGTGGCTTTCTTCTGGTCTACTTGGAGTCTATAGCAGGAGAAGATGTATCTGAAGAAGTCGACCGACTCTCGGTAGAACTAGCATTTTGCTTTGTTGAAGGTGAGGCCACTATTTCACAAAAGCTGGAGTTTATTTCACAGGTGTGCATGATGTTTCTCTGGGCTGTTTGAGAATATCAAGATTTCATCGCTGAGATGTATGACTTCAGCAAGCTCAACAGGGTCTCTCAGATCGTATTCCAAAAGATTTCTGCGGCCAATGACACCTCGAAGCTCAGCCGCTTGTATCTACTCAATCCCAGGTGAGTAGAGAAGATGGTGATGTACCTGCTCTCGGGTGCGGGTATCCTGTGTTTAGTTCGAGTTTGAAAAACCACTTCCCCGAGATAAGGTCCGCCATGATGTCATCCATGGGTGGCCTTAGATGGTGCTCCCTCCTCACTACCTGGTTGAGAAGGCACATGTTAACGCACAGCCAGATGGACCTTGGCTGCTTGGGCTTTGGGGCGATGACCAGTGGCAACACCCATGGGGTCCAGCCTGTGGCCCTCTGAATGGCACACAACTACTCCAGGTTCCTTAACTTCTCCTCCGCAAATGAAAGGGAACCCTTCTGTTCCTCAGCACTGTCGGCCAGATCGAGGAGTCATTATGCAGCTTGAATTGTTTGTCCTTGTGCTTCCTGAGACCCTCACACAGCTGCAAAAAATCACGTGAGGATTGCGTCTGGATTAGGTTGGCAAAGAATACTAGCTCCAGGTCTTCTACCATGTGGCAGCTGAGGAGCTTGCCTTTCATGTGGAAATTTGCTTGAGTAACATGTTTCTCACTGGCCACTTCTACCTTGATCACTTGGCTTGGCTCTTTCCTGCCGTAGGTGTAACTCTTTGCCTTGGTGGGGAAGAGGAGCGGTAGGCGTGAGAGGCTTGTATTGTTCAGAAACCATGACGTTCACAGACGCATCAGTGTCGATGAGCCCCTTCCCCATTGATCCCACCACTAGGATTTAACATATGGGAGGCGGTCACCAATGCCAATCAGTGCGGCTGGTGAAGACACCACAAACAAGTTGTCATTCTTCCCTTCTATGTTTATACCCCAGGCCTTGTTCAGTTTTCGAGTGACAGCTGCTTGATGATGGCTGGCATTCCACACGGCCTGCTGAAGATAGCCCTGGATCTTTGGCAAAATGTAGTGAAAAGGTTCAGTTTGCCATACCTTAAGCATGTTTTTCCTTTTGCGTAGCAGGGGCTGTTAGGTGGGTGCTTGGTGCCACTGTTTCTGCAGGGTCCACCCACAAGTACCTTCAGGACAGTTCTGGCACCACCTCTGGATGGTGTCTACACTTTCCTCCTTGATTTGAGTATGTTGAGGGGCCCCAGATGTGGACAGCTGCCTATTGAGGGTTGCTTCCATCTCATCCACTTGTGAGTTAGCTAGTTTGTGAAGGAGGTCACAAGCACAGGGTTTCACTGGGTATATGTGAGGATCCTGAGCAGTGGTATGGTTGTATACCCCTTTATTTATCTCCTCTGGGTGAGCCCGTCCGGTGGAGTGTCAGAGGGTGCAACATTGTAGTGCTGGGGGTTGAGAGTGCGGTGGGGTGCAGTGTCATGGCACCCCAGTTTTGGTGGTTTGAGAGGGAGGTAATGCGGGCAATTCCTCCCTCGGGTGGATGAAAAGGGTTGTCCTCAAGGTGTTCAGGTGATGATGTCTCTGTAGTTAAAGAAGAGTTCATATTTGGCTATGTAGAGAAGACTATTGGCTAATGGAAATCTAAATGGAGATGAGGTCCGACTTGCCCAGAGTTGTATAGGTGAGCAACATTCAACAATGTTTAACAGAGCTGAATGCATGTATGCACTTTAAAATCAAACCAGAGCAATGGAGAAGTGCGATGGGAACATGCATTAGGGAGATGAAATGTTCTGAAATGTTCATGAAGAAACAAATGTATCAGTATGTACTGCACTTTAGGATGTGGCACTTTATATTTTTAGGAATACTTTACTTTCTTGATAGAAATAGACATATATGCCTTTATTTTATTTTAAGCAATGTGCACTTTTTAATCGTGGTTTTGCTGCTTAGGCACTTAACATATGGAACACTGTAATAGGGTGATAAAATGCGGTGAAATGTTTAAGTACATATATATACTTACACCACATATTAGGGTTTGATACAGTTTATCTTTAAGAATGCTTCTTTCCGAAAGCTATGGATATCAATGTGTCTCCTTAATCCTATTTTTATCCTAGGTAAAATAGTGCACTTTAAATTTGTTGGGCAAACATAGATATATACATTTTCAGCACTTTACATATGCAAGGTGAAATAAGCAGAGGATGGGCTGAGGAATTCGTATACATAGAGATAAGCCTCCTTGGATACCATAGGCCAGTATGTTTTTATATGTTGAAACACCGAATATAGATGAGCATATATAAAGACTATTTGAAAATAGTTTTATTTAATGCCAGTTGTCTGAACAATAAGCATAAAGCCTGAGCAATTGATAATTGTGAAAGGGCATACGCCAGTCATTGCGCTTATTTAGGAGATGCATTATTAGGATAACAAGGAGCTGAATTATAATAAGAGTTACTGCAAGAGTAGAGGGTGGCAGCCTCTACCTTGTTTTTGTGGACCTGCGGGCCGCATTCCATGGTTCCGAGGGAGAGGCTCTGGACGGAGTTGAAGGAACTTGGTCTCCCTCCTTATTTACTAGACTCCATAACCCGGCTCCATACTGGGAATTACGCCCAGGTGAGGTGTGGGAAAAACGGGGAACTATCCGATCGTTTCCCTGTTACTCGAGGAGTACGCCAGGGTTGCGTACTAGCCCCTACCCTCTTTAGCTTATATGTCAATGGCCTGATAGACAGACTTAATTGTGTCAGAGATAATGATGCTCCACGCCTTGCCACTGGCAGGGTGCCCGCTCTGATGTTCGCGGACGACACTTTGTTGCTGTCTCGGACATCATCGGGCATCCAGCGGGTTCTGGATGGGTTTGTTTCTTTCTGTGCCTCGTGGGGTCTGGAGATCAACTTGGAGAAAAGCAAGTTTATGATCTTCAACCCCCCAAGGCACACCCGCCCCAACCCCACATTGAATGGAACCCCTCTTGAGCGAGTTAAGACCTTCATATACCTGGGAGTGACTTGGACCGAACACTTTACATGGGACCAGCAAGTCTCTAAATCATCCCTGAGACTTGCACAGATAATGGGTGGCATAGGCAGATTTCATAGCGCCTCATCCTTTAAACCGGCTACCCCTGCCCTAGAGATATACAAAACACAGGTCAGGTCTGCAGCCTTATACGCTGCCGAACTCTGGGGACACACCAACATATGTAATCTAATGAAAGTCGAACATTCTTTCATGCGTCATCTGTTCGGTCTTCCGCAAAGCACACCCCTGCTCCCATTACGCTTGGACCTGGGCCTGGAATCTATTATTGAGCTGGCGGCAGCCCGACCTCTGCTCTATTGGAGAAGGCTCTGGACTGTGCCGGAGCTGGAACCGTTTAGAGCAGAATTCAAAATTATTTGGGGGCAGTTAAAGAACAAGAACATACCATGGTTGGCACATGTTAAGTCTCTTTTCTACCAAATTGGTCTTCCCCAACTTTGGGATACACCGGAGGATAGCTGTATGAGGATGCAAAGGACTGTACTGGTGGCAGCTGTAAAATCGCATAACCTCAAATTGCTACACTGCTCTAATTCCCTGGGCAGATTGTCCAATGGGTTCCTCACAACAAAAATTGAATTCAGGATGGAGGCGTTCTTGGACCTGGTGCAGCCTCCACTGGCAAGAAAGTTATACATCCAACTGAGGCACGGCTCTTTACCGGTTGGGGCATTTACTTCCAGATGGGCCAAAGCATCGAAGGCTAACTGCCCTGCCTGTAATCACGCCAGGGAAGACATTATACATATCCTTTTTTTCTGCCCAGCATACAGTGAAATCTGGAAGTGCTGGATTATCCCACTATGCAAAAACTTGGGTTTTAGACACTGTGCTCATGCCGGTAGAGTCCTAACCTATGACACTGCCCCTTCCATTGTCTTTGCTGTTTCCCGGTTTCTTTTCGGCATGTGGAGGAGAAGAACTGCTATAATTCATAAGGACTAAGGGATCATTGTTTTTATCTTCTACTACTCCTTTGATATCCATTGTTTAATAACTTTTAATTTTGACGTATTTATGTTTTAATATTGTGCTTGTATATATTTTATTGCACTTTTATGGTCTTTGACCGAAATAAAGTTATCAAAGTGAAGTAAGTGAATAAGTTATAGATTCTGCAGGGTATGAGTATATTTCAAGTGCAAGCACTTCCTATAGGAGGGTTGCAATTTATATGAATAGACATCTCCTGTACCATGTTAACTCCTGCCAAACAGATAAAGAAGGGATTAGCAATTTAGTTAACGATTTTAGAGTACCTGTAGCTACAATCTATGCCCCGATTTTAGATGATCCAGCACCACTACCACTAGTAGTGCTGTATGTGACTTTGTTGACCATTCCAGGGAAACTGATTTAGGTGAGGATTATAACTTTCTTATGAATCCATAGGTAGATACTTAATTTAATACTCATAAGCAGAATAAGCCACAGGTGGCTAGAATCATGTCAACTTATGTGAAGATTCCAAACCTAGAAGATTTATGGTGAGAGAAATATTGGAACAGGTGTTAATATTCCTGTATTTCTCAAAGGCATAAACATGCCGCAATATTACATTATTTTAGTTTCTCATTTGATATGAAGTTAAAAATGTATAGTCATGTGGTAATGCATTTCAGATCACTCTCTGTTTTAGAAGGAAGTGACAAGGAATAAGAAATAAATATTTGTTGGGAGATGGTCTTTCAGCAAACTGAAACTGGAAAATGAAGAATTTGTGTAAGTAGATACAGAATGAGATTGTAAACTAATTTAAGGAGAGTACTAATGCGGCCAGTGTGGTAAATGTTTGTCAGGAATTTAAGACATCCATTCATGGTTGCATAACCTCTAAAGGATTTATGGAGAGAAAATGCCTGACAGAATTCAGAGTAGGACAAAAAAACTGGCATCACATGAGCAATACATGTGAATTAGTACATATGTTCAAGTCAAGTCAAGTCAAAACCACTTTTATTCGATTAATTAAAATCATAAAAGTGTACTAGACATTTATAAAACTATTTAAAAAATGTTTAAAAGTCAATTAACACAATTTCATTCATGACATTAAAACCTGTTATAAAAAGATAATTACTCAATTTCATTTCCATTCGAGCCCAACAATCCATTATTTAAATTCATGATACAAAAATAAAAGTCCAATCTTGATCTCCTGATTCTTACAGATGCAGCCAGAAAACTGGCGATACAGTACATAATTACCGGGGCCATCATTTCCAAGAATAGCAATGCGGGCTTATACTGCGTAAATCTCATCTCTTTCAGTATTGGTTTTACAAAACGATTCCGGGGTTCAGAATACAAGGGGCAAAAAAACAAAAAGTGCGCTGTGTCCTGAGCGGACTGGTTATCACATTTACATGGAGTCGAATCCTCAGGCCTACACCAACCTTTTTCATCCCAGAGAATCATATGGATTTGATTGAAACGGAATTTTGTCAGCAACCATCTGTGGAAAAAATTTGTCAACACTGACAAATAGGGAGCCAACTCAAGGGATGTAGTTACCATTACATGTGCCCTCACAGAGGGTTTACCTAGCTCATCCGCTTCGCGCTCGGCAACACAGAGCCTAGTGAAGTTAGTATTTACCCATACTAGATCTGCTTTACACAGGGATTCTGGTCTAGCAAAAATCTCAGGGCGTCCTAGTTTCACAGCCAAGGACTCTACATAGGACAACCACTGAATATCCCTCATGTGATCTAGTTTAAGACAATCTTTTATGATCGTATGATTAAGGCTAAGGTTCGGGTTTAGCCAGAGCTTAATCCATAACAGGATGGGAGCTAGTTTTATCATGTCTGTGATGTATCCCAGACCTAGCTCAAGGTGTAGGGAATAAGTTGCAGTTGACTGAGGTAGGCCCAACAATGACCGCAGGAATTTATTTTCCTCCGTTTGGATGCGGTCAGGTTTTACAGACCCCCAAATTGCAGCCCCATATCTTGCAATAGACACTGTCTTGGCTTTGTAAATAGCCAAGATCGCCTCTGTGGGTTTCCCCCCTAATCTTTTAGCGAACCCCAAAACTGCGGTGGCAGAACTTTTCACCGCATTCGCTTTGGATGTTAGCTGTGGTATCCAAGTACCCCTATGATCGAATACTACACCCAAGTAGGTGAAAACCTTTACGCTAGAGATAACCTCGCTGCCACAAAAAAAGGTTTTATCTTTACTTTTAGAACAACCTACTGCCATTGTATGGGATTTGCCACTGTTAATCACCAAGTCTAGACTGGACATAAAAGTTCCAAAAGAATCAAGCAGTTTTTGCAGGGCAATCGGGGTCCTGGCTATCAGCACTGCGTCATCGGCATAGAGGAGCACTGGAATTGGCGCACCCCCCATGCACGGAATATCCTGAGTGACAGCTGTTAGGTTAGCCTCCAATGAATTCACGTATAACGTGAATAACATGGGGGCCAAGATATAGCCTTGGCGCACCCCTCTGATGGACCTAAAAGTCGCTGTACATTTCCCCTCTATTGTCATCCTAATGGAGGCATTCAGATCTTTATGCAACTCCGCTAGGAAATGCACCAAGGAGCAGTCAAGGCCCATTTTCAAAAGCATAGTCCACAGCCTTGATCTATTAACTAGATCAAAGGCTGTGGATAGGTCCATGAAGGCTAGGAATATAGATCCCCTTTTTGCCCTCGTATATTTGGATATTATGAGGTGAAGATTGAGGCATTGGTCCTCCGTACTCCTCCCCGCTCTAAAGCCGTATTGTACATCTGCCAGAATATTATTCCCTTTGGCCCAAGATGTTATTCTAGCCAGGACAACCTTCCCTAAGATTTTAATAGAGGAGTCCAACGATGAAATAGGCCTATAACATCTTGGTTCTCCCCTCTGACCTTTTTTAAACACTGGGATTATAGTAGCTCTGGACCAAGATTTGGGAAATCCCACAATGGCTGAGGCATTAAAAACTTTAGTTAAAATATCAGCCCAATACAAAGAATTTGCCTTAAACATATCAGCGGGAACCCCATCAGGGCCCGGTGCCTTTCGGCCCGCAGTATCCTCGATTGCTTTAATGAATTCAACTGTATCAAATCTAACAGGGGCCAAGGGGAGATCGGACGCAGGAGCTTCAAAAGATTCCTGTTCCATGTTACTACCGTAGATTTTTTCAAAATGGCTAAGCCAATCTTCCTCAGAAATGTTAAGTTCCAACACCGCGTTTTGGTCACGAGAGAACAATAGGGTATTAATAATTGACCAGAACTTGGCGCTATTTTTTAGGGTAGCTTTATCCATGAGCTCGGCCCAAGCTTCACTCTTTAATTCATTTTTACGTGCTAGGATTGCCCTGGAATAATCCTTTCTGAGCTGCACCACTAAGACTTTGTCCCTCGGACGAGCATTAAGTGCTTTTTTAAGGAGGTTATGGGCTTTACTGCAATTTTTATCAAACCAGCCCATTACCGGTCTATTTTTAACTCCCTGGACTTTAGCTGATAAGTTCATGGCCACTGTCCGACAGATACCTTCAAAGGAAGTTAAAACCTCCTCGCCCTTAGAGAGAGGATTGACACAAATATTTAAATCTTCTGCAGCCATTGATGTTAAATTAAGGAAAAAATCATCAGGAACTACCTGTCCCCATTTAATCCTTCTCCCCTGATCTTTAACTTTGACAGGTATTACAGCCTGTGGGGTAACAGAAGAATTTAGGAGCGAAAAACCATTAGCTAACTCCATCCCAACAGGATTGTGATCACTCAATGGCATTGATAAAGCGTTATAACAAATCTCATTTTTAAGAAGACCTAATGATAGAAAAATGTAATCAATTATCGATTCACAGTCCCTTCCAGTATATGTGGCTACTCATGAACTTTTATCATAAAACTCTGCCTCATACAGATCATTACTGGTTAGTAGGTTTTCAAGAACCTGCCCCTTCTGGCTATGTTCAAAGTGCGGAGGGGAAATACTGTCAGGGCCATCTGAATCGATTAGGTCCCAATTTTAACACAAATGTACATTAAAATCACCCAACAAAATAAAATGACAATAAGTGGTTTGCTTTTCCTTATAGGCAGTTAAAAAATCTATTAGCCACACTAAATGGACATTTGCAGGGTAGCCATGTGGTGAATTATAACAGTTTACAAAAAGTATTTTGGAGCCATCAGCCAGGGTTACCTCTATAGCAAGGAAATTATGTGTGGCACAATCAACCTTTATAATTTTACCCTTTACATTCACCGAGACCAACATCAACAGGCCCCTCTATTCCGTCCCGCTGGGGAGGGCAAAGCGGGTACAAAAAATGAAGTGAAGCCATCCAACCAAAAATCGCAGTCCGTATCCCAAGTCTCTTGCATGGCGACAATGTCATATAGCTTTACAAAATTTAACCAGTTGGAGTCTCCTCTCTTGGACCGTAGACCGGCAATATTCCAACTTAACAGCCTGACCTTAACCCCCTTGTCAGGTGTACCCAATACCGGTTTATATCCATCATTAGCAGAAGAGGGTACAGGAGCCATAGGGGCAGGGGCCACTATAACTTCATCAACCATACCCTCTCCGGCCCCCCGTCAATCGCACATCTCAAGTCCTGAGAGTGCATCAAACCTGTTATGTGTTACGATGTGAGGTCCAAATCTAAAGAAATTCTCCCTACCCAGTCCCTGACTTTGACAAGTGGACCGAGGCCCAAACGGTGTAAAGGGACTCAATCCTCGGCTAGGGGTGGGGCTCCTGTAAGGTGATTATACAAATATCCCAAAGGGCGCACACAGATGCTGTTGTTATTATTGGTCATCGAGGCTGCCCTTAACAAGACCGTCGCCACGTGTTGAGGATATTTAAAATTTACTATCACGCAATCCCCACTACAGGTTTTGCGTGTGGGACCAATCCAATTTGCCCTCCTTGTTGTAATAATTTCTACTGCACATTTTGTAGGGAAACCACAATTTGAGCTCAACCAAGATACAACTTTATTTTTGAGGGAATCATGTGACTCCTCGGGTGACTCAACCGAAAGCGAGTTTTGAGGCGGGACATTTGTCAATACAATTACGTAGGGGGCACAATCCGGGGGTAAATTAATAAAATTGCTTCTCCTACTTGGGGCAGCAATCGGGTTGATAACAGGCCCTTGCTTTGGGTGAGCTACTGACCAAACTGGTGGAAGAGGGGGTGGAACTGAAGGACCGGGGGATTCTGAATCAACTCTGCTAGACTGTTGTAAGGCCTGAGTTTGTTTAACCGCCTTGGCTACCTTCTTCCCACCAATCTCTGGGGGATCTATTCTAGTTGAGGGAGGTGGGGAGTTAACCTTATCTATGTGGGCTAACTGTTTCGCTAACAATCCTCCTAATCTTTTTACCTCTGCGGTAACTGTATCCAGTTTACACACTAGAGGTTGGAGAGATTCCGCCAGTTTTGATTCAAATTTGGCTTTTAGGGTACGAATTAACAAGCCAAACTGGTCTGGGCTCAAGATTATATTTGCCTCGTTCTTACCCGCCTGGGTCTCAGTTGACTCAGGGGAAGTGTGGTTATCTGGCAAATGAGTATCTGCCCTTCTTTTATGAGTGTGCCTTCCCCCCTTTTGCTTTGCTGCTTCCTGCAGGTTCTAACTGGTCTAGTGTTTTTATGGGCAGGTACGACCTCCTCCTCCGAGTCTGAGAGAGACTTGTCAAGAACTTCTATATCCGGAGCCCGGTGAATCAGTGCTTCTACTGCATTGACTACCTCGGGCCCGATATCGCTGACATTTTCAGTCTCTGGAGAACCTCCATTGGGGAAGAACCCTCTATGGATTGATCATGATCTGATAGATTACCTCTACCCAAGGATGCCCTTCTGTCATTATTGATCTTATTTACCATTTTTACTAGAAAGTTGTCAATGGGGCCCGCCCCTACAGTAGCCTTGTCCTTCTTTGACCCCGACATGAGTACAGGTATACTTTAATGAGAGCTAACCTATTCACAAACAAAGCCTATGGGCTCAACACCCAATGTTAATGGCGCAGCAGTTACAGATAGACCTTCAGCACTTACAGTCACTTTACTGAGAAGATGATAGTTGACAAATAATTTGCACAGGGTCTCTGGCCCAGCCCAGCCTCTTCCTGCCCCTGACGGCCACAGACGGCCCGCCCTTTGCCCGGGCTTAGCCCGGCTGCTCCCGCGTGCGACTCGCGGGGCGAGAGGCGTTCCGCTGATTTCAAGCGCCTCCGGGCGCGTATGCGGCATCACAGGGTCTCCGGGGCAGCTGGGAACTGTGGTCCTCCCGCTGCTGCCGGCGGGTCTACAATGCGACTTGTGCCGTTCCCCTCACGGCGGTCCTGCGTGGCAAAATGAAGGCCGTTGCCCTCACGGCGTGGTGGCAGGTGAGTTCGCTTTTCCCCCCGAGCGCTTTGGCGCTCCGCTGATTTCAAGCGCCTCCGGGCGCGTACGCGGCGTCACAGGGTCCCCGGGTCAGCTGGCAACTGTGGTCCTCCCGCTGCTGCCGACGGGTCTACAACGCGACTTGTGCCGTTCCCCTCACGGCGGTCCTGTGTGGCAAAATGAAGGCCGTTGCCCTCACGGTGTGGTGGCAGGTGAGTTCGCTTTTCCCCCGAGCGCTTCGGTGCTCCGCTGATTTCAAGTGCCTCCGGACGCGTATGCGGCGTCACAGGGTCCCCGGGGCAGCTGGGAACTGTGGTCCTCCCGCTGCTGCCGGCGGGTCCACAACACGACTTGAGCCTTTCCCCTCACGGCAGTCCTGTGTGGCAAAATGAAGGCCGTTGCCCTCACAGCGTGGTGGCAGGTGAGTTTGCTTTTCCCCCGAGCGCTTCGGCGCTCCGCTGATTTCAAGCACCTCCGGGCGCATATGCGGCGTCACAGGGTCCCCGGGGCAGCTGGGAACTGTGGTCCTCCTGCTGCTGCCGGCGGGTCTACAACGCGACTTGTGCCGTTCCCCTCACTGCGGTCCTGTGTGGCAAAATGAAGGCCGTTGCCCTCACGGCGTGGTGGCAGGTGAGTTTGCTTTTCCTAGTACATATGTTAACAAGTTGGAGGTCAGAAAAGCTAGACTGTTCAGGCAAGACTACTATTATGAACAAGGGTTTATTGCCAATACTGCATACCTTTAAAAGACAAATGAAGAAAGTGAATATGCTGGGACATTTTTAGCCTCGCAGGTCCGAGAACAGCAAGCTCAGAATAGGATAAATTCACTCATCAAAGAAGAAACAAGAATTCATATTGTAAACCCTGTTCAAATTCATTAAAAAAGTTATAATGAACACATACAAGGTATAAATCAGATGGTAGATGTTTCCCAACTTGAGAATATTCTAAGTCAGCTCCTTGTTCCAAAGCCACGACAAAGACATGTCCAAGCATTGATAGCTAAATTCTTCTTAGAAGAAGTTCAGGAGGTAGTTAAATCTCTGGCTAAATGTAAGACCTGTGGCAAAGATGGCTTACCAGCTGAATAATATAAGAAATGTGGATCTGTTTTAAATCCTGAGATATTAAAACTTGCTATTCATATTATGGGAGGAGGTGAAGTGATGTTGAATTGGATTTGCCCCTTTCACAAAAGTAGTACACAATCATTTTAGGAAATAGAGCAAAGTGTAAAGCAGCTGCATCCAGCGATAGCACATTTTATTGATGTTGGATTAGAACAGGAGGTTGAGCTTCCTTCCAAGCAAGTAACTCTTCCTTCAGAATCATTAGCTCCAAGATCTCCAGCAATGAAGCATCGTCTCCAAGCACCACTTCTAATCAGGATAATAGGAAAATGGAGTGGCCCCCGGCAGAGTCAAATAGAAAACAGGAAAGGCAAGGGAAAAGAAAAGTTCCTGAAAGACTTTGACCTATGGGAGGATATGATAAGGAGGATGATGACAACCGGGCAGTAATTGAGGCAGGTGACATGGGGGAGTCTGTCATGCATCAAACCCTACCTGAGGAGAACCAGAGAGGCAATCAATGACACATCCACCTACCTCCACCAGATCTTCTTCAAGCATTTGAAGTGGCACAGAAAAAAAGTAATTATTTCTAGTTTGAGACTTTTTACCATTAGCAAAGAGGAGGAGCATATTGCAGTATGGAGCATTTTCAACTTAACTGTTTATTGAGGCAAGCCCGGTACAAATTATGGTACTGGCAGACAAATAACTAATATGAAAATACACCACAAAATCCAGTGGGAGGAGCACCTTAAAGAAATTACTCAACATGGTTGTGGTGGTGAAGGAAGCCGGGGAATAACAGCTGTAAGTCCAATCATGGTGAATGTGATGATGAGGAAGAAGAGGATGACATCTTCATGCAAAGGAGCAATGTCTCAGGCAGTGTAGCAGCAGACTCACCCACCGCAGTGACTGCACAATGGCATAAGATGCTGAGTGAGATGGAGACACATGGCATACAGTGAGTGCCCCACCACCCCAACGATTGAGTCTACCACCACCATCTACTCCTCAAAAGACGCCTGTGCCAGTGACCCCCATGTATGTAAATATATAATTTACAGTCGTAATTTCTATGCAGGTAAGTACTTAATCAATAATAACTCAATCGGAAAGAAAGAAGACAGAGTCCGTGGTGTTAGAGTTCTTAGGGGTTTTATTCCTTAAAAAGGAATGGTCAAGACCAGGATATCATGTTCTTCCCACCACAGGGGTGGAAGAAGGGATAGAGCAATGTTTTATTAACAATACATAGCTTATATACTTAATTTACATCGTAGGAAGTAATAGAGTAGGCGTAACAGCTGAGAGTAGACAAGATAACAGCATCCACGTGTTACTAGTGCGTAATCAGAAGGCGTGGACTAGGCGTAACTGGAGGTGTGTGCTAGAAACGTCACAGATAGGTGTCACAAAGGGGTGGCACTAAGCAGAAAATTGTAGTGTCAGCAGAAATCAGAGGCTTGGATGCGCGCGCAGCTGCATGACGTGTGATTGACGTGAAACTGGAGGGTACAGGGGGTTTGACATTTGCACTGACGGAAAGAGACAGAAGTCTGGCATGTCAGATCAACTTGTGCTTCTATCATATCTGATATCTGGTGTTTTAGGAACTGAGCTATCTGGGCAGAAAGGTCTCCGGGCAGAAGCTATTCTATACTGACTGTGAGTGCGTGTATAAGCGCCTGAGTGTCTGCATGAGAAGCGTGGGGGCATGGGCCTTCCATGGGAGCATGGTAACAGAGGCTATGAATTACTTGATTTACTTGCACGGAGACAGGCAGGTCCTTTGGATCTGCAGCTGAGGGGGATGTTTACTGGAGCTAGTAGGCAGGAATGTATTTTCGAGGAGCGGAACAGATAACTCGAAGGTTATAGTCAGTCTTGGCAGGCAGCAGGCTGAGCTAAGCGCGGTGGGCCGCGCTGGAAGTAAGTCAGAGTTCACGGGTACAGAGGCAGCCTGGGCTGAGGCTTTCAGAGTCAGGAGGAAGAAAAAGGCTCGATGGCAGAGATTCTGGGCCTACTTTGCCAGAGCTGAAAAACATGTAGAGTACACTACAAAAAGACATTGGCATAGTATACTTAGGAACGGACTATCCAACCCATTCAGGGTGGGTCTGAAAGAGGACATGTTAACGTTGGACGCAAATGTATTTGCGTCTTTATAGCTGGTACAGGAGGGAAGTTACATGCACTTTAACTCGTACATGGAGACGGTGGGGTACACGCTAGGGAACACAACTTGACCAAAAAATTATATTTCCTCATTCCCTCCTTGTTCCCTACGGACCCTTCATGATATATCGATCATCATAAATTGATCAGTTTGTTCTTGTAACATAATTTGTTCGTCTCTCTTCCGTTGTCTGTTTGAGAGAAAACTGGAATGTTTAATGCATGAAGTGGCACATAGTCCACATATCGCCGGCCCACACTGCAGGCACAGGCAGCAGCTGAATACTATGACAAGGCCAAAGCCTAGGAAGGATAGGATCTTCCATCCCCAAGCGGTTAACGTTGTCCAGAACCAACCGGACCAAGTCCAGGTGCCTGGATTCTGATGTATCTGATTTGCAATTTTATGCAAACGGGTAATAGCTTGATATACGGATGGCGCGTTTTGTGGAATGAAAACACAGCAACTTGACCCGATGACCTTACAGGCTCCACCTCTATCTGCCAAGATGACGTCAATAACAAGACGATTCTGAAGGACAACAACCCGCATGGCAGATTGCTCCTCTGTTAGGTTACCTAAAGCGGAGGCAGTTTCATGTACTACAGCTTCAAGGGTTCTAGTTAATCTACGTATTAATTTACTGTTTTGGACGGGGCCTAAAAAGAAAAAGAATCCTTTATTAAAATCGGTGTATTGTTCCCATGCCGTTTCTGTATAGTCGACAAGCGGGAGATCTCTTCGGAGTCTATTCTTTACTAGATTTGTGTTTCTGTGGTAATCAGGAGGGGCTAGAAAAACAGGTGGCAGAAGGAATGCAATATAACAGGTACCATCCCAATCTGGAGGCAGACGTATGTATGCGGTATGACCTTAAACAAAATAAGAATGACGGGTGACTTTAAAAGATGATTTACCATGATCACTGAATTCGACCACAGTGGTACATTTACTATGTCCTAAGTGTACTGAACCTTTCTTTCTGACACATAACTCACCAGTGACTGGTAGTACTGGCATAGCGGGCAGGACTGGTGCAGCTTCGGATTCAACAGTAAGAATCATAAGGTTAATTGTGTAATTACTCAATCCATATACTTCATTTTCTAGATCAGTTCCTATTCTAATGGGGAGTCCCTCCTTATCAGGGTAACAGACGTTGAGCAGGACTAAGTTCAGGTTTCCCCAAACCCAGCTCCCGTCGAGGACAGCAATATCAGAATCTAAGGAATTAATTATTTTGAACCATGCACCACAGGAGCCGTTGTGAGTGAACGGGTACGGAAAGAGGGGCAGAGCTCCCTTGTAATTCTGGTAGGGAGGGAGTCGGCCACATATCCAGCAGTTTGTAGCGTTATTAGTCTGATGGGAGTGGTGTAACATACTAATGAATGTGTTGTTGCGCAGCGCAAGTCTGTAAGAAAGTTCATGTGGAGGTAACTCGCTAAAAGAGTGTTCAGCAGAGACGTTGTAAGCAGATTGTTCACGCTTGAAAATAGGGCAATAGATTGGAAGAAGTACACTTGCAACGATGATCAGAATACTTAGAAAAAACATGATTAACAATGTCACTATACAGTGACTACGCAGTGATTTGCAGTATGTACGTTTCTTAAATTCTCTCTCTCTCTCTCTATCTCGATCTAGGGGATACATGTCAGAAACTATTTAACCGATTCACCTAGGGGAGGACTTAAACAATTAAACTGTCTGACTTGCTAGATCGAAGCTTGAGTCTGTACTCCTCTTGGGGAGTTTTCTCTCGTTTGGCAACTTCAAAGTCACTGGGCTCGATACAGTCTTTGGAAGGGGTGGACGAGCCTGGATCGGATTTCAGGTCATTGCATAATTTAACATGGCTCATGTGAATCCGCCCCTTTCGGCCCTCAACTTTCACCGCTGTCCTCATAGTAAGTAGAACGGTCTTCGGCGATTTCCAGCGGGGCTCCAGCGGACTTTTCCTGTCAAATTTCCTTATGAGGATCAGGTCACCTGGACGGACATCATGTGGCTTTACATCAGTGTTGTCAGGGAAGGCTGCGGCAACCTGTGAACGACATGATTGGAGTGCAGACATCAAGGAGGCAAGGTAATCTGTCAGCATATTGCAATCAACATCAGTAATTTTCTTAGGAATGGGCGTCCCCCACATATTCGGTGGTCTACCAAAGACCACTTCGTACGGGGATAGTCCTGATCTCGAATGGGCAACCATTCTCATATAGAACAGTGCCACTGGCAGGGCGACTATCCAGTCGACCCCTTTCTCTTGACATATTTTAGCAAGGCGTGTCTTTAGTGTCTGATTATGCCTTTCTACAAGGCCTGCGGCTTCGGGATGTCGGACACAATGGAATTTCCATTGATATCCTAGCAGCAAGGAAACCTGCTTCATTAATTCGGATGAGAATGGCTGACCGTTATCTGAGTACACGACACGAGGCATGCCGTACCGTGGGAAGAATTCACGAACCAGCTGCTTGGCAGTGGTCGGAGCAGTGTAATCTGGGACTGGGTAGGCTTCGGTCCAACGGGACAGTGCACAAACAATTACGAGGACATATTTAAATCCTCGACAGCGGTCCATCTGGATATAATCCATCTGGAGGACTTCAAAAGGATGATCGGGAGGATGAAATCCACCTTGCTCTACAGGGACGCTTTTTCCTGGATTGAACTGACAACAGATCATGCAAGTACGCACTTTCTGTTTTGCTGCTGCTCGTAAGTGTTTATTGCTCCAGAGATTCTGTAAACTGTCTAACATTGCTTTTTCTCCTAGATGTGCTGGACTATGTGCTGTATTAATTATGACTTGAACCATAGAGTCAGGGAGAAACCATGTAGATTTTCCCTTCGTCATCCAACCTTGATCTGTCTGGATCCCTCCTAGTTCAATCCATTTCTTTATTTCATCTGGGGTAGCATGTGTCTGAATATCGATAACATCTAGTGCGGGATCCCTAACTGTCATACAATTTGTCGGTCCTATTGTCTTTGTCATGTCAGTTGTCTGAGTGTGAGTCAATGCTGTATGTTTTGCTGTCTGGTCTGCCAGGTCGTTACCCTGGGAAACAGAATCTGTAACTTTAGTATGTGCCTTACACTTCATGACTGATATGCCTGAAGGCAGATGTATTGCCTCTAACAGTGCTTGAATGAGGGGACCGTGTTGTATCTTGGCACCATGAGAGGTCAAGAAACCTCGTTCTTGCCATAACATTCCGAAGTCGTGTACGACTCCGAACGCATAACGGGAATCAGTGAATATGTTAACATTTTTGTTCTTGGCTAGTATACAGGCTCGGGTCAGAGCAATAAGCTCTGCCGCTTGAGCAGACAGTGTGTCAATACGATGTGTTTCTTTGACTTCAGTTTCAGTGGTCACTGCATACGCGGCCACTAACTCTCCTGTACTCGTTCTCATGCATGAACCATCCACATAAAGTGTCAGGTCTGGATTTGTCAGTGGGACATCTGTTAAGTCTCGCCGGGGCTTTGTTACTGCATTAATGATTTCTATACAATCATGCGGGGCTGGATCTGTCATAATTGTAGGTAACAGTGTTGCGGGGTTCAGAATGCTGCAGCGTCTGATTTCTATGTGTGGCTGGAATAACGTTAACTCATAACCTGTCAGTCGTGCTATAGTCAAGTGTTGAGTCTGGGTTCTGTTTAAAAGAACCTCCACAGAATGTGGAACTTGTACGGTTAACTGATGGCCTAAAACAATTGAATCGCTCTGTCTGATTGCTAGCGCTGTTGCTGCTACTGACTTTAAGCACGCAGGGAGTGCCTGGGCTACTGAATCCAATGTACTTGAAAAATAAGCGCAAGGCTTATGTGAACCTGCTTGGTCTTGAGTGAGGACAGACAATGCTGTACCATCACGTTCTGTAACAAAAAGTGTAAACGGTTTGCTGTAACATGGTGTCGCTAAAACTGGTGCTTGACATAATGCTTTCTTTAATTCCTCAAAGGCTTGTGTATGTTCCTGAGTCCATGGAAGGACAGTCGAAGTCGCTGCCTCCTGCGTGGTTAACTGAATGAGTGGTTTAGCTAGAAATGCATACTGAGGAATCCATTGTCTACAGTACGAGGTGAGGCCAATGAAGGCCCGCACTTCCTTTTGTGTCTGGGGTTGTGGCATATTTGTAATTAACTGAATGCGATCGGGAGTGAGCTGTCTCCCCACTTTGGACAGCAAGTGACCCAAGTACACAACTTGCTGAACACAGAATTGTAGCTTCGAAGGAGACACCTTGTGTCCCTTGTCTGCCAGAAAATGTAAAACTGTCAGTGATGCTTGTTCACATTCGGGCTCACTTCGTGCGGTGATCAGCAGATCATCGACGTATTGCAGTAAAGCGGTGTTAACTGGCATTGTGATACAATCAAGTTGTCTTTTCAGTGCTTGGCTATAGATGCTGGGGCTCTCTGTGAATCCTTGAGGTGCGCGTGAAAATTTGAAACTGCGTCCATTTAAACTGAATCCGAAGAGATATTGGCTCTCTGGATCAATAGGTACGCTGAAGAAGGCGTTCTTGAGGTCAATTACAGTAAAGAACGTTGCTTCTGAATCAATAGCAGTTAATAAAGATGAGATGTCGGGAACCACAGGGTACTGTGGAATAATGCATTTGTTCAGTTCTCTTAGATCAATCACCAGCCGATATACTGGCGGTGCATTGGGATCAGTACGTTTAAGAATCGGAATGATGGGTGAATTACAGATATTGGAGTCGGTCTCTATGACCACTCCCTGAGTAATGAGCTCTTCAATGATTTCCAGTAAAGCCACTACAGCATCGGGCGGTAATTTGTATTGTCTGATTCGTGGTAGAACTACACCTTCCTTGAGTGTAACACGGTATGGGGTAATGTGCATACAACCTACATCAGTTGGGCCTTTTGCCCACAGGTGGTCTGGTACATTTTTCAATCTGACATCAAACTCACGCAACATATAATGACCCTTGAAATCCCGCAGAAAGAGTCTAACTCCCTCCGGAGAACAGCAAATTATGGCTCCTAGAGCCTTCAATGTTTTAATTCCTAACAGATTTTCTGGACATGATTTCGTAAGTAACAAGTCTGTAACATGTGATAGTGGACCCACAGCCAGGGGAACTGGTTCAGATACTTCATTTACAATGGGCTGTCCTGAAAAACCAAGGGAAACATTCTGTGAGCCTGAGAGGGGTGCCCCTGGGACTTCATTATGACTTATTGTTGTGCGGCTTGCCCCTGTGTCAATTAAAAACTTTCTGTTTTTTCCCAATACTTGACTGTGTACATAAGGACCCTCTTGATCTACAGGAATTTCAATAAGAGGCAAGCCAAACTCCCTCTCTAGGCTGTTTCATGTATATCGTGGATAATCGGGGTAAGCGGACTGGGCATACTGGTACATCTGCTGTGAAACTTGCTGAGACGCGGCAATGGGCTGCGGCTGTGATACCGCTACTGTCTGTGTTGTAGGTGAAGAAGCATGCGTAGGCTGTGTATTCTGCATGGGCTGCATATTCTGTGAAGACTGATGCTGGTTGTGGTCTTGTCTAGGCGGATGCAGTCTTTCTTTACTTTTACCTGTCGCTATGTTATGTTTCAGAACGGGGCATTCATGTACGTAGTGACCTGGCTGCTTGCAATAGTTGCATGTCCCTTTAACGGGAGCTGCGGCGTGACCTGTCTGGGTCATACCCTTTCTATTCCCGTCGGTATGGACCGACTGGGCTACTAACATTTTCATTTTCGTGTCTTTCATACGTTTTTGTTCCTGATCCTGTTCTTCTCTAATTCTGTTCTGATGGTATTGTAACATTTGTAACATCTGTGATGGCGTGTTTGCTTGCCATGTACTCTCAACCTTGTATACACGATTCTTAACGGCTAACAGGGAATTCTCAACTAACTTGGATACAAAAAGATGCGGGTACGACTCGCTACTTGGTTTAAGACCACTGTTAATAATGAAACATTTCTCGAATCTTGAATAGAAGTCACTGGTATCTTCGTCGGGTTTCTGTTTACATGCTGAGATTGCATCCCAGTCTTCTTTTCTAGTTGTCAATAATCTTGGCAGAACCTGTACTATCAGACCTGGCAGTGCTTTAGTTTTCTCCCCAAGGCCTACCCCTGGGACCCGTTTGTTCTCTTCATCTTCTATTTCTGCCCATGCAATCTTTGTGTCTCCCACCTCCCATTCTTTTTCCTTTAATTTCTCGTAGATGCCTGTGGGCAGTAATACTTTTAACATTTTCATGATATCGTCATACGTATAATCTCCCATCAGTAACATGTCTTTAAGCTCTCTGTGAAAACCTGCAGGGTCTTTATCATGGCAGGGTACTAGTTTCTTCATTTCTAACAGTTCTAACTTAGTCAGTGGCGTGTGTAAATACACGCGTTTCAAGGTACGATCTTCACCCATAACTGGATGTACTACTCGTAAGGGGTTCTGACTTTCAATGCCATGCCGACGTTCCATATGATACATTTTCCTTTCTGGAGGCGGGGCGGGAGCATATTCGGGGCTTATAAAAGTGTCATATCTATGGCGTTGTTCTAGAATTATTTGAATTAGCTTGGTACTTAAACCTCTCCATCTATCCATGAGTAGTGCTTCCAATAATTCGGGTAAGGGACCTGGGTCAGAATGCTGGTTTCTGTACTTTGTAAGGAGGTGCTGAATCATGTATACACCTGCTAATTTCTGTTCGTCTGGGGAGAGGTTCAGAAATGTCTGCGCTACGGTGTCATCATTATATATGTCTGGATTTTCGGCCCATGATATGGCTGACCGGGCTAGTTCTTGTTCATCCATAGAGTTGAGTACATGGTACCCTACTCGATCTCGAAGCCTTTTATCAGTTTCCTGGAACTGATGTTCAGCAGAATTCGGGTTTGTTAAGGCACAGAAAAGAACTCTCTTGCTTTCCGGATGGATGCCTTTCCTAAGGTAAGTTCCTTTACCTACATATGCTATAGTGTCTGCAGTTTCTTCTGGTACTTCATGTTCCTCTTCCCCCTCGGAAGAAGCCTTTTCTTTCTCTTTTAGGTGTATTTCTATCACTGCTTTTCTAATTTTCTTGTACATACTGGCTATGCAAGTCCCCTTGTCGTGTTTTCCTTCAGATATATTTTGACCCCACTTGTTTAGTGCATCTAATTCACTCTGATCGGTCCCAGGCCTATCTCGTTCTCTTATTAGGCAGTTTATGAAAAAACGTAGTATCTGTGCTTGAACGTCAACTTTCTGATGCTCCATGGCATCCTTAATACAGTCGGGGTCCTTCCCAGTCTGAACAAACTCATATATTCTATCTAGGCGCTCCTTCATTCCTACATAGCATAGCAGGAAATCAGTAGCAGATCTTAACCGTAGTGATGCCATCACCATTATATCGTCTTTTCCGGGTACTGGATCATATCTGCAAACTGAAAGGTTTTCTTTAAACATGTCAAGACGGGGTGATTTGAACGAAAAAGGATTTCGCAAGTCCCCGAGCGGTAACCTGCGTGTCGGTGGCGGGGTGTGAAGACCCCCGGTCGCACCCCCTGAGGTGGAAGCTTGAGCATTATTTCTTTGTGGAGTCTGTATCTGAACTTGAATTTGTCTTTTAGTAGGATCAGGTAGAAGTGGTTTCGGTGGATCAACTTTAGGTACGGGAAGTGGTGGAGCTGGTGGAACAGGGGAAACCTGTCGTGATACTGGCAGAATATGATTTTGGGGCGGGTTACCACCCCCGTCCCCGTCGGTAGGCAGGGCGCGAACAGGCAGGTTGGTGTAAGCGAGTGCTACATCCTCTAGATAGGAATTCAGGAATATGTCTCTAGTGGTCCTATGAGTTACTTTAGTTGGAACCAATGGTGGCGGTAGGTCTTTCGGTATTTCTGAAATGGCCTCAGGTGAACCCTCGGCCGCGAGATACATACCGTTTACGAGATTATTTCGTGCGCGGTCTATTTGTTCTGTTTTTACTCGGATCCCCTCGGTAACTAATTCGTTTTCTTGGGCTTTCTCTGATTCTTTAAGTCTGTCTTCTCTACGTAGTGCTCTTTCAGCACGCTTATGTGATTCCTTACGCCAAAACTCTATGGCGTCTTTCTGAGATTGTCTGGCTTTCTTTTTCCATAATGCTTCCTCTACCTTCATGATGCACTCGGCATCCCATGTTCCGGTAACGGGCCATCTGTGCCTTTCGTCTAGATGTTTAGTATAGTCAGCCCATAAATCTAGATATAATATGGCATCTATGCCATGCTTATGGTACATAAAGTTACCTGGGGTGTCCTTAGGGGGTATAGGAATTTCTTCCTCTAGTATCCCTTTCCTAGTTCCTATCTGTTTTAACTTGTTAAAAAACGGCATCTTGTTTACTCGGTACTGAACGCTTGATCCTCACTACTTAATACTGAATGCAGCTAGTTATACAAGAACACATTAATGCACATTAGGAAACAGTCACACTCATACCACGACATTAATCACATGAAAAGACATTTTGAAACATATATGACTACCCCCTATATCAGATGTACTGCTAAACAGCACAGATACACTGCTAAAGCGGTGCAGAAACTTGAAATAACGGATGTACTGCTAAACAGTACAGATACACTGTCTAAAAACAGTGCAGACCGGACTTGTGTACCCAAACCCGTCTAGATACGTCCCAGCAATGGTACTCACCGGGAAGCACGGAAACAGAAGGCCTCGGAAAACTCGACTGGACTCGACACTTCGGAAAACTTCGGAAAAACTTCGGAAAACCTCAGAAAACTTCGGAAAACTGGTGGGCCTCTTGACACCTCGGACCTTGCTTCTTTCGGCTAGGCTCTGGTCGGGATCCTCCGCACTCCTCACCGCCTCGTCTGGGTACTGATCGTAATCTTCGTCACCTCCGTGGGACAGAGGGAGATACAGGAAATCCTGCCGGTACACGTAGTTTCCTTCTAACTGATGGCAGGGGACAGAGCTTACAACGCACCAACCGGCGCGTGAGGTGGGGGAGGGGTCCCTATTCAGGCGCCAAAATGATGTAAATATATAATTTACCGTCGTGATTTCTATGCAGGTAAGTACTTAATCAATAATAACTCAATCTGAAAGAAAGAAGACAGAGTCCGTGGTGTTAGAGTTCTTAGGGGTTTTATTCCTTAAAAAGGAATGGTCAAGACCAGGATATCATGTTCTTCCCACCACAGGGGTGGAAGAAGGGATAGAGCAATGTTTTATTAACAATACATAGCTTATATACTTAATTTACATCGTAGGAAGTAATAGAGTAGGCGTAACAGCTGAGAGTAGACAAGATAACAGCATCCACGTGTTACTAGTGCGTAATCAGAAGGCGTGGACTAGGCGTAACTGGAGGTGTGTGCTAGAAACGTCACAGATAGGTGTCACAAAGGGGTGGCACTAAGCAGAAAATTGTAGTGTCAGCAGAAATCAGAGGCTTGGATGCGCGCGCAGCTGCATGACGTGTGATTGACGTGAAACTGGAGGGTGCAGGGGGTTTGACATTTGCACTGACGGAAAGAGACAGAAGTCTGGCATGTCAGATCAACTTGTGCTTCTATCATATCTGATATCTGGTGTTTTAGGAACTGAGCTATCTGGGCAGAAAGGTCTCTGGGGCAGAAGCTATTCTATACTGACTGTGAGTGCGTGTATAAGCGCCTGAGTGTCTGCATGAGAAGCGTGGGGGCATGGGCCTTCCATGGGAGCATGGTAACAGAGGCTATGAATTACTTGATTTACTTGCACGGAGACAGGCAGGTCCTTTGGATCTGCAGCTGAGGGGGATGTTTACTGGAGCTAGTAGGCAGGAATGTATTTTCGAGGAGCGGAACAGATAACTCGAAGGTTATAGTCAGTCTTGGCAGGCAGCAGGCTGAGCTAAGCGCGGTGGGCCGCGCTGGAAGTAAGTCAGAGTTCACGGGTACAGAGGCAGCCTGGGCTGAGGCTTTCAGAGTCAGGAGGAAGAAAAAGGCTCGATGGCAGAGATTCTGGGCCTACTTTGCCAGAGCTGAAAAACATGTAGAGTACACTACAAAAAGACATTGGCATAGTATACTTAGGAACAGACTATCCAACCCATTCAGGGTGGGTCTGAAAGAGGACATGTTAACGTTGGACGCAAATGTATTTGCGTCTTTATAGCTGGTACAGGAGGGAAGTTACATGCACTTTAACTCGTACATGGAGACGGTGGGGTACACGCTAGGGAACACAACTTGACCAAAAAATTATATTTACTTAGCAAGTAACTCTTCCTTCAGAATCATTAGCTCCAAGATCTCCAGCAATGAAGCATCGTCTCCAAGCACCACTTCTAATCAGGATAATAGGAAAATGGAGTGGCCCCCGGCAGAGTCAAATAGAAAACAGGAAAGGCAAGGGAAAAGAAAAGTTCCTGAAAGACTTTGACCTATGGGAGGATATGATAGGGAGGATGATGACAACCGGGCAGTAATTGAGGCAGGTGACATGGGGGAGTCTGTCATGCATCAAACCCTACCTGAGGAGAACCAGAGAGGCAATCAATGACACATCCACCTACCTCCACCAGATCTTCTTCAAGCATTTGAAGTGGCACAGAAAAAAAGTAATTATTTCTAGTTTGAGACTTTTTACCATTAGCAAAGAGGAGGAGCATATTGCAGTATGGAGCATTTTCAACTTAACTGTTTATTGAGGCAAGCCCGGTACAAATTATGGTACTGGCAGACAAATAACTAATATGAAAATACACCACAAAATCCAGTGGGAGGAGCACCTTAAAGAAATTACTCAACATGGTTGTGGTGGTGAAGGAAGCCGGGGAATAACAGCTGTAAGTCCAATCATGGTGAATGTGATGATGAGGAAGAAGAGGATGACATCTTCATGCAAAGGAGCAATGTCTCAGGCAGTGTAGCAGCAGACTCACCCACCGCAGTGACTGCACAATGGCATAAGATGCTGAGTGAGATGGAGACACATGGCATACAGTGAGTGCCCCACCACCCCAACGATTGAGTCTACCACCACCATCTACTCCTCAAAAGACGCCTGTGCCAGTGACCCCCAGAAAGGAAGAACATGCAGGCTACTCTTAAGGGATGTTAAGCAAGAGAGCCTGTACGAGCAGAAGCACCCAACTGCACATTTGTACAATAGGAAGCTGGCAAAATTATTAGCACTGGACCTCCATCCATTTTCTTTTGTGGAGTGGCAGGGTTTCTTAGAATATATGACAGCCATCTACACGAAATGGAAGGTACCAAGTTGGACCTAATTTCCAGAGTTGCTGTTCCAGTACTGCATTATGATGTGAACTACTTCTCAGGTGACTAATTATATGCAAATCACTGCATACTGGATCTCTTTTGCTGGGTAAAGCAAAAGATATCTGCAGGTCATTGCTCTGAAGAAAGTTTCAAGAGCGTTCAGTGCATGCAACAATGGCCATGTTCATCATGGAGAAATTAGATTCAGCTGTAAATATCTTGGACAAATTTAATAGCAAGGTGCATGAATGGCTGTGACCCAGAGGTCTCAGATTTGGATTTATTGCCATGGACCATGGCAGTAACATAGTCGAGGCCATTTTATACGAAAGCTATTTCAGGGTCCTGTGTTTGGCACATTGCATCAACCCGGTGGTGCGAGAGTTCCTCAAAAAAGAAGACATAGTGAGCAACATACTGATATCCTGCAGAAGAATGTGCACTCATTTCAGCCATTCTTTGAAAGTCCAGAATCATTTGCAGATTATTCAGCATAATAAAAGAGCACTAGTTAAAGTCCTGATACAGGAGGTACCAACACATTGAAACTTGACCTTTTAGATGTTGCAACTTATGTTTAAGCAGTACAAACAGATCAATGACTATGTCATTGTAGGAGGAGAGGACGTTGTTGGGAAAGTTATGACCATGAATGCGGACAAATGGGGCAAAGTCAAATGCCTGAAACATATACAACTTCCTATTGGGGCTTTTACATGGGAATTTAGCAAGGGGGACAGTACGGTGGGCCAAGCTATCCCAATGTTGCATCTCCTCCAGGACCAGGTGAATAAGGTGTCTGAAAGGTTCGCCCCAACAGGTGTGACTGAAAACACAGATGTGCATGTATTGGTTGTGAGCTTAGTCCTCCACTTAGCTTGTAATATAAGACTGCAACACAACATTATCGCATCCAAAAAGTACATTCATGCCACACATCCTTAATTCAGAGTACAAAAATATTCTGTCTAGGTTCTTTTTCTTTTGTCTTCATATATGACATAGGCAGGAGACACAATCTGGAAGTGGACTGAGAAAGAGTGCAACACGACCATTGTTGATTTTTGTCTCCTTAAACCAGCCTTCTCCAATCAATGGTTAAGGAGGACTTAAGTGGTAACCACCACTATCCTCATCAATCTGTTGAAGTTTGCCTCAATATTCAGACTTTACAAATATGATTTCATTTGTTTCCTATAACCACAGGAATGCATTCTACCTACAATAAATAATGTTAAGTAGCATTTAACAGAAAAGGGGACCAGGGCAATCAAGCCTACCAACATGTCTAGCGGAAGCTACCCAGTCCTGGCAGAGAGGTAGCACTATAGAGACCCATTTTATACAGATTTCTCATTATGCAATCATTATTAAGGAAAAAGATCGACTGGGTTTTGAGCCTTCCTCAATTTAGAGAGACCTCATCACTGGCCAGGACCCCAAATATATATATAAAGCAAGGCTGACCTCAATATTTACACTCAGAGTTCTGGTCAACACCTTACCCACTTCTTGCCAGAAGGAATGGATTGCTGGTCACTGCCATATGAGATGGACGGTAAACAGATATAATATCGAGTCCAAAATATCGATTGGACAAAATATCGAGTAAAAAATATAGACTGGACAAAATATAGACTAGACAAAATATAGACAACAAAAATATCGACTAATATCGACTAGAATAGCCAAAATATCGAATCAAAAATATAGACTAGACATAATATAGACTAGAAAAAATATAGGCAACAAAAATATCGAAAATAAGGTAAGTTATTAATATTTAATAATATGTGAGTAATATAAATCTGTAGCGGGTTGTGGGTTTATAGGGGAATAGGGTGGGAAGTAATTTAATTATAATTAATTAATTATGTAAATTTAATCTAATTGTTAACTAAATAATAATTGGTAAATAATTAAAATATAATAGTTAATTAATTAAAAATGATTAATTGATAAATAATTAATTTTTAGTAATTTATTTTCTGTAGCGGGTTGTGTGTTTATAGGGGAATAGGGTGGGAAGTAATTTAATTATAATTAATTAATTATGTAAATTTAATCTAATTGTTAATTAAATAATAATTGGTAAATAATTAAAATATAATGTGTAATTAATTTAAAATAAATAATTGATAAATAATTAATTTTTTTAAATTTATTTTCTGTAGCGGGTTGTGTGTTTATAGGGTTCAGTTTTCAGTTTTTGGGTAAAGGGGTATTTTTAGGGCTCAGTTTCAGTTTTCAGTTTTTGGGTAAAGGGGTATTTTTAGGGTTCAGGGTCAGTTTTCAGTTTTTTGGTAAAGGGGTATTTTTAGGGTTCAGGGTCAGTTTTCAGTTTTTGGGTAAAGGGGTATTTTTAGGGTTCATGGTCAGTTTTCAGTTTTTGGGTAAAGGGGTATTTTTAGGGTTTAGGGTCAGTTTTCAGTTTTTGGGTAAAGGGGTATTTTTAGGGTTCAGGGTCAGTTTTCAGTTTTTGGGTAAAGGGATATTTTTAGGGTTCAGGGTCAGTTTTGGTTTTTTTGGTAAAGGGGTATTTTTAGGGTACAGGGTCAGTTTTGGGTTTTTGGGGTACAGGGATATTTTTAGGGTTCAGGGTCAGTTTTGAGTTTTTGGGGTACAGGCGTACGCTTTCTCTACTGTAGCACCCACTGGAGTGGGAATAGTAATTTTTACCCCTACGCTATCCAACGATCTCTGTAATGTAGCACCCACTGGAGTGGTTACATTAAATTTAAACCTTTTGCTATGCCACTGTAAATATATTCTATATGTTTTATTAATAACATGTATTAATATATATATATATGTATTATTATTATTAATTTTTAAATTTACATTAATTATGTAATAATGTTACATTTATTTAATAATTTTAACAATGTTTATATTAAATATATGTAATATTATAATAGTTTTAACTTATTTTAAAGACATAAAAAATCGATATTTTGACAGTCTATATTTTTAACACTCGATATTTTAAAGTCGATATTTTTGTACTTACCTTAGTGAAGATAGAAAGTCGATATTATGTCCCTCGATATTTTGTCATCGATATTTTGGGAACTCGATATTTTGGTAGTAGATATTATTTCAGTGATCCGAGATGGACATCATAAACATTCTCTAAATGTACATCCACCCAACTTGGAGAGATTCCTAGGAGACCGGTACCCCTGTATAGGGTAGATAATTGATTCCTCCTGAGTGGTGCAGACTTCACTGTTGTCCCAAGTCCAGACATTGACACTTGCCCAATATGCAGAATTTCTCAGCCAGGCAGTTCCTGGGTCCAGACCTTCTCTGGCCGAGTTGGAGGGCCATCTTCTCCCTATAAGAGGGCCCAGCACCACTTGGATACTTCCTTCCTAAATCTCTTATTCCTTTCTATTTCCATCCCTAAATTCAATTGTGCATCTAATCCTGGACAGTCTAAATTCTGTACTTTGTATTAAGGAATCCTAGGATACCAATGGTCCTTGCTCAACTAACTGGCCCCAACGCGCGATACCAGTGGAAAACAATGGAATGGCTTTACTACCTTGCAGACACGGAGGGGTCCCTGGGGGTTCCCGGGGATTTCTATAGTGGAGCTGTGCTATTATACGGTGACCAACTTTTAATAGAAAATATTTTTTTCCTTCTTCAGAGAGATTTTTTGTTATCACCGTATGTCGTGATGGTATATCCTAATTGTCTTCCATTAATAGCCGTCTTGCAATTTTTTTTTAAAGTCCAGAAGTAAAGTTGAAAATTGGGAAGTGCTATTAGTTCATTAACATTCTTTTTCCAAAGTTTACACCACGCTTTCCGTACACTCTTTTTCCCCCATATAAAACTACTAAGTTCTCCATGCAGCTTTTCAAACCATTCTGTTTTTAAAATAGAGAGGAAGGGTATTGAAAATAAACATAACGTTTGGGAAGATCATCATTTTAACTATGTTCGTTCTCTCTAGAATGGACAGCGGGAGATGAGCGCAGACGTTTTTAGTATGTATCATAAGTCTATTAAAATGTATGTGCGCCATTTCCTCCACCTCTTCAACCACACAAATCCGCATGTATCTAATTTCCTACATTTCTAAAGAATTATCGGTTGGTGCGTTCCACGTCATAGTCTCTGTTTTATTGTCATATCCTGAGATTTTATCAAAGTTATCTACTAAATTCATTATCACCAGCAGTGATGCTTTACAATCATGTGTATAAATTATCAAAACATCTGTATATAAGGCTTTTTTTCAATCCAATCTAAATATTCAAAGGGTAAAAACATATATATTCTGCTCCTATTCTTCTAGCCAATGGTTCTATATATAAGTTGAATAATAGGGGTGAGAGAAGACAGCCTTTCTGGGTACCTCTACTTATGTAGAAGAGTGCAGTTAGTGAGCCATTGACCAAAATACTTGCTGTAAGGGCCTTATATATACTTTTTATTCCTCTGAGGAAGTTTCCCTCTAATCTTTTTTGTTCAATTAGTTCATAGAAATAAGGCCACCTAACTCTATCAACAGCTTTAGCGGCACCTACTGTTACAATGTTTAAGTGGGTTTCCCTGACCACCGCAACGTTGGTCGCACTGACCAAATCTTGAGTTAAATTGAGGAGCTGTCTACCTTTCATGAAGCCTTTCTGATTCTCGTGTATAATATCCCCTCGGACCTTATCCAGTCTTTTGGCAAGCATTTGCATGTATATTTCATTAACTGATTTGAGCAAGGATATTGGTCTAAATGACTAACATTTTTTGCATCTTTTTTAGGTTTTAGAATTAACATTTTTATTGCCTCATTCCATGAGGATGGGAGGCGAAGATGATCAGTGTAGATCATATTCAGTAATGTAGTAAGGAAAGGCACAAGCTCATCTTTTAATACCTCATAAAATTCATTGGGTTGACCATTTTTTTAAACTGTTGATAACTTTATCCTTCTCCAAATTGGTTATTCTATGATTCAGAGATATTTGTTGGTCCATACCCAGAGTAGGAAGAGTATCCTGTTGCAATCACTCCTGAGTTCTACTTGTGTTTCTTTTGTATCATCAATATATAAATCTTAGAAAAAATCCAAGAAAACCCTTCCAATCTTGAAGTCTTCCATGCATCGCTCTTTGGCCGCGCAGATCACTAATTTCCTAATTTAATTCCGAATATTGTCTTGCCTCACCTTTCTAGTTAACAGTTTCCCACACCCTTCTTTGTGTTCATGTTGTGCCAACTTGCTAACTTTTACTTCTTCCGCACCCTCTCTTCCAAATATTCTGATAAGAGCTCCTTCTCCTCTCTTAATTTGCTGTGGAGTGCCAAATCTGCTCTAACATGCATAAAGTTTGCTAGTTCTCCCTGGATTTCCTCAATTCACAATTCATATTATGTATGTTTATTTTGACCTTCTTTCCTTCTGTGCACTGTATAGCTAACTACCATCCATCAAATATGTGCTTTATATGCATCCCATACAATATGCAGGGGTCTGAAAGCTTATTTAACTTAAAGAATTCTACTATTTTGTTCTTTGAAGAATGTATAACTACCTGCTCCCCTAACATAGTTCTATCTAACATCCATCTCAACTGAGACCAGTGACTCACCAAGAAGAGCTCCAGTTATACGGTTGCATGATCTGAAAGGTGTATCAGTTGATGTGATAAATTACTAATATTTTTATCTAATTTTAAATCCATTCAAAACAACTCAAGTCTAACAGTGGGCAATGAACTCCACTCTGCTAGCGGAGGCTGCGAAGGTTTGTTAACTTACTACGCATTACATTGAAAACATGCAATTCATTAAAATAATTCTGACTCTATCATGTAGCAGAGTTAGCTATTGGACCCACTACCCTTTGATAAATCAACTTAATCTTTACATACTAATAAGCATATAACCAATTCACAAAAGTGAACTTTGAAAAATAGCAGGCAATGATAGAGGTGATGATTTTGAGGTCACTGCAAAACTCATCACTTCTCTCACTTCTTGTGTCGCATTCTAATCTAGGACCCTGATCGATACTGTGACCTTATGCCCCTATACAGCTATAAATCCATTTATTCCCTATATTGGTATAACCGATCAACTACAATATTCAGAAACTCGTCTCTGGCCTCACACGAACAGAGCCATAGTTACTATCTAAGATTCCTAGATTAACACTCCGAGTTCTTCAACAAGATAAAAACTCAGCAACCTGGGAAAGCCCCGCTTGCTATGTTTTGATTAGTAATAGAACTCTAATGAGCACTGATAGACGATCACTTCCTAGTGACATCTTTATTGACGTCTTATGTCCAAAAACGTACGTCAAACAAGGCACCTTTCAGGTATAAATATTACCAACATTGCCTTAAGCAAATGCTGATGATACCATCGCTGCTGCTGTTATGCTGAAGCTATCGCTGTCAAGCTAATGCTGACACTATCGCTACTGCTATCGCTGCTAACAAGCGAATGATGGTGTGGTGAACCCAGGACCTGAACAGCCGTCCTCTGCAAGAGCCCAGCAGATGCAAGCTGCCCACGGACACTGCCCCTCCTCCTCCTCCTAGACGCTCTGAGAGAGACGCTGTCTTTTCTCTTGCCGAGAAAATCCAGCTCCGGCGTTTCCAGCCCACTCTTGCGAGTGACTGGGATATCGAGTCCCTGAAGGAGATACCAGACCTCCAGCATTCTATTCCAGAGGTATGGTGTTGACTAAACCCTTAGAGAGAATGCTTGAAGCAAACCTTGGCAAAACCAACTGAACTTAAAGCTACTTACTTACTCCCCTCCCAAGTATTAGGCTTAGGTCAGGTACACTGGGGTAGGCGTAGTTAGAAGCACCAGTTGAGCATTTTAGCCTAATGTATATATGAATGTATATATGTTTTATTCATTTTAAACCATTGTATGGCTAAGAAACCATATCAATGCTTTTACAGTATTATTTCGCAATACTCATTTTACTGTACGTACTTTTTATAATAACAAGTCTTGCAATTGTGGCAATTCATTTCTCTTGTACGAGAAGAAAGACTGTTCAATAAATGATACCCTTTATTGAAAACGCCCGTCTCTCTATTCTCTACATATTGTGAAAGTAATCTGCACAACAACTGACTGAGTAAAATAACTGTCTATTGTTTCACACAACCCTAAAGATTGACTCTTATCTGAGGAGAAAAGTTGTCATGTTGCACGGTTGTTGGAAAACTGAATCCCTTCTTGACTGTGCCAGGGAAGCTGGTCACTTCCTATTCAGTCAAGAAAGTTTCCAGTGACCTCTGAGCTAGTTGGTAACAAACCCAATTAAGTTTAGCATAGTCAGTAGAGGCCTGGAAGATCCGCACTTCTACGTTGATACTACTGTTTATGTTATGCGCAGGGCCTATTGGGAAAAAAGGGACTACACTACACTTGCTGTATTTTCATTTTCACTTTTGTGAGATGACTATATGCATTTTTGCTTTTAAAGAAAGAGTTATTTCTTATTTTATCAAGGGTATGTGTTTTATTAATTGGGGTGGGACGGAATGGAGTTGAGTAGTTCATAGAGTTATGCAGAATTACGTGTGGTGGTACTCTGCCAACTACACCCACTCTTACTTGAATCAAGAGAAGAGAAAGTGTTTTTTATTCAGAAAAGTATTGTTTTTCCTCTGAACCGCCTTTAACCTCCTGATAACTACCTGTCCCAGATTCTTTATTAAATGATGCCTACTCTCCCTCATTCATGGTGAGTTCATTGTTGGTCTAGATGTGGATTTTTCCTCCAACAGCATATTGGAATCACCCCTATGATTATATAATATCTTGTCCAAGCACATGATGATTTAATTTCCTACGTGGAGATGGGTCATCCACATTAGTCCCATTGTACCCTACAAATGCATACACTATATTATGTGTCTTAATGTTACTAATTAACCATCTACCCCCTGGGCCTGCAATGATTTCCACTCCATTCACATTACAGAATTGATGAGTGCATGAAAAGTGGGTAAGCCATTCATTCTTCCTAAGAATCCCATCCCATTCTTCACAACGTAAATGTGTTTCCTCCAATATTATAATATTGTTGTCAGAAAGTCTGAGTAGATCTAAGATCTTCCTTCTTCTACCACTAACTCTTAACCCAGTTACATTCCAAATCAGCACCCTTATTTCATGCTTCTTTTTCTTATCCTCAATCGTCATTTGTGTATCTATGGACCGGCCAACTCCCACTGATGCTTAGCTCATTAATACATATGAGGACTTTTTCTCCCCTATGCGACCAAGTCAGTGGTCAAAAATGTTATCTAAGTATGCCCCCTCTTTTCTCACCCTCCCCTTCTCCTTCCTGGGGAACTCTCCCTTTATCCAGCCTGTGTATTTCATTATAGCCCTTGAGCTCCTCCTCTCCGACTGTTAAGGACCTTTATGCATCTTTATCTGAGAAATTAGGTCCTCAACCTCGGATACCTCTCTCATATTATTCATTTTATTATCCAACATGACTCTAATAATGCTGGAAATTTGAACTATGCAGACACACCCAAGGCTTTTAGGTATTGTATATACTTCCATAGCTTCCATTGCTGATTTTGTGTTGATTTCCCAATATTTGACCTTACGGTAAAAGTCCATAATTCTTTTTAAACTGTTTTACTCTAAGGGCTGCTGTCAGAATTGATTCCTTTATTGTTTAGGTGCAGATGTTTATTAAGATTTTTCTTGTTTTTCCTCTTCCATGCTTTCTCTTGAAAGTATCCAGATTAACTCTTTGAATATCCTGGTCCAAATCAACACCTGACATTTCCAGGATTCTTTCCTGAAACAATTCGATCACAATTTTTTTACAATTCTGCCCAGTTTCATTCTAAGCCGGAGACCTGGAAGAAGAATTGCTGGAACACTCGCAGTTATGGGGTACTGTCTTCAACTTCCAGAGATGGCAGTCTTTTCTTACAGCAGCCAACAACATCATCAACCAGAACACCATCATCAACCGCAACAGAAGGACCAGATGCAACCTCTAGCTGTAAACAATGAAGGCATCATATGCAAATGAATTTATAGATAGTCAAAAGACTGAAAATCCAACTTGTGAACATATGTACAATGAAAGGAATCTTTCTGTGCTCCATATTTTTAAAATTCCACCATCAATTAATCAGAAGCAAAAATATGCTCCTGTCCCAACAATTACATTACAGATCATATTCTTGTAATAAACATTACAGCTCTCTTATAGGCAGCTTGATTTCATTCCCTGACTAAGTTTATACTTTCCCTTATCTTTATTAGAATGTGTAAAGTTCTTTGAGCATGTGGAAACATCTGAGATCATCATGGTTGACAATCCTGCATAATGTTTGTTTGAAAAAGCTTTATTCGAGGTATATACTCATAAAAGCACAACATACATTTAAATACATCACAGTTAAATATTTGAATCACATTTATACAACTACATATTTCTAAAACAGTTGTGCAAGCTTAATCAGTATAAAAATTAACACACATTTAAAACAGGAATCAAATCGCATTTGTAGAAAGAGCCCTCCACCTAATGGACCACGCCCACCCCAAATACTTAGCTATTCCCAGAGCAATAGGTTGGTCAGTGGAGGTACAGATGATTCTCAATGCCTCAACACCACTAGATGTCCCAAGGTTCTTACAAACTGGAGCTAACCATATCCTCCTTGGGGTGGCGTAGGCATTGCAAACAAATAGGAAGTGGCCTATGCTTTCCTTGGCTGCCCGCACGCTGGGCAGCACAGGGTGTTCGAACTCCTCCACCTGCCTGTTAGATATCTCAAGGGGAGGGAACCAGATCTCAACTGGAAAAATAACTTCCTGTCCATAGGGACAGTTATACTGTCCCAGTACTGTTCTAACACGGGACACATTTTGATTTCCAGAAAACGACCCCCCATCGAATCAGATTTTATACCCCTCCAGAACCTACCATCTATCCAATCCCAGTTTAAAGTCTTAAGGGTATCTTTACTTGGAAAAACTTCCCCCGCGGGATTGTCCTAAAGGTTGGAGAGGCCAAGTTCACCTAACATAGCCCTTAGATTTTTCAGCCAGGATATTTTGTGGAAGTTGTCAACTTTGATTATTGCAAGAAACCCATCTGCATAGTGCTTGATCTCGGGGGAGGTCCAAAGACGTCTCCAATATAGGATGGGACGCAATCGAGCTCGATCACTAACAGATCTTCTCCCAAGATCAAGGCTAAGCGGGATTAGTGGGGTGCTCTGGGGAAGTCCCGTAATTCCCCTGAAGAACCTGTTCTCTGCTACCTGTAGGGAAGTAAGCCTTTTGAAACCCCACAGCTCTGCCCCATATAGGGCCGACCCTATTGCCTTTGCATCATATACGGCAAGGACAGGTTTTATGGGTTTTGTTTTTGATTTTTTATGCTCCACCCGTAGTGCCCCCGAAATTTGCTGGTGTTTCAAGACCGCTTTTTCTATGTGATGGGACCAACCTTGGCTATTTGCTATTTGTACCCCCAGGTAGGTAAACTCCCTAACTACCTCAAGCTCGATATTATTCAGGTATATCCTAGGGCGAGGTTTACATCTTCGGGAAAAAGCCATCAGCTTGGTCTTGCCAACATTAACTTCGAGGCCATGCTCCAGGCAGAACCCATCGAAGATATTTAAGGCACGTTGAAGCCCAGAAGTGGTCTTGGACATGATTAGCGTATCGTCAGCGAACATCAGGATAGGGACCCTAATGCCCGCTAACGAAGGTGCGTCTACACTAGCATCCAGCATCCTTCCTACGATTCCATTAATAAATAATGAAAAAAGCAAGGGTGCCATTGCACAACCTTGGCGAACCCCCTGTTCAACCGGAAAGTCGACGGAAGATTGACCATTCAGACCCCACTGGACTGTAGCGAAATTACTCTCGTGCAACCTCATGATTAGAGTGAGCAATTCTGCTGGGATACCTATTTTATTTAAGACCGTCAAAAGCTTGCTCCTTGGGACAAAGTCAAAGGCAGCCCGCAAGTCGACAAAGGCGACATACAGGCTGCCCCTGCCAAGAAGTACCGTCCCCCACCGCAGCATTGTGAAACGAAACACCTGATCGACAGTGCTAGTAGCCCGCCAAAAACCTGCCTGGTAAGGGGAGAGGGAATTATTCTCATCCACCCAATCCATAAGTTTGTTTACCACCATCTTCCCTATCACTTTTTGGATAGTGGCAATCAAGCTTATTGGCCTGTAATTAGCTGGGAGGGACCGATCTCCTTTTTTATAGATCGGTATGATAATTGCTCCCTTCCATTGTTCTGGGACTAGCACGCCCTTTGCAATGGCATTCCCCAATAGGAACACATACCTAACCCACCTTATTTTATCATTTTTAAAAACATCCGAGGGTATCCCGTCTAAACTTGGGGCCCTTCCCCCTTGTACAGAGCATATTGCAAATTCAACTTCTTTGGGGGAAAACAAATTATCAGTAGGAAATACAGCTGGAATCACTTCCCCCACCACCACCTCCTTTGTCTCTGCATATTGGGGTCTAAAATAATTCACCCAAGCAGCCTCAGCAACATTATTGTCTGGTTTGTTTGGGATGCCACCTCTACCCCACTTCACTATTTTCCAGAAGAGCCTGGAATCCTTGGCTCCAGAGGCCTCCTTTAATTCAGCCCAATACTTCTCGTCCCACGTTTTCTTTGCCAGGGAGATGCTTGCGTTGTAATGCTTCCTTGCTGAACTAATCGCAGCCCTATCCCTGCTTCTAATAGCACTACCCAAGGCTAATCTGGCTGCCCTACACTGTTGATTAAACCACCTGGCTGGTTTGGGAGGTAGTGTACGATTTGCCTTGCGTGTTCTCATAAAGTGAGGTCTTAGAAGGGAAAAGAGATTGTTATGGATGTCAGTAATTACCCTAGACCCTGGGACTGTGGAACTTACTAACTCCATAGAAGCGAGAGCATTGTCCACCTCAGAACTAATGAAGTTCATGGATTCCGCATTCCCCAACACACATGGCCATTTCAGTCTACGCATATCATTGGCCATGTCAGGTAGTAAACCATCACTTGCCTGTAAGTTGTACTGGGCGACCATCCACCAGGTATGGGTCACACAGATGGGGTTGTGATCACTTTCTAACCTACCCTTAATTTCCATGTCACAAACCCCCTGCGGAAGATTAAGACTACATATGACGTAATCTATCCTGCTTCTATTGTGGCCATTGTCAAATGTGCAAACACCCTCCTTGTCACCCTTTGTCCTCCCATTTAGGGCTCTCATCCCGTGTTCCAGACACATGGCATTTAGGAGAAGTATGTCCTTCGTCCAGCGTTTGACAGGAGCTAGATTCAAAGAAGGGACTCCCCATAGATTGTCCTCCTCCTGCCCCAGGGGATCATCAGTACTGTCTAGGGGTTCAAAGGTCCTATTTAGATCCCCAGCTACTACTACTCTATTTCCAAGGGACTTTGTTTCTAGAAAGGTAGACAGGGCCTCTAAAGTGGGGGAACTCCCGGTATTGGTACCTCTGGCATAAACGTTGTACAAATCTATCACACCCCACTTTTCTGAGGACACTCGCAACATTAAAATGTCTCTACAGCCCAAATCCCACACTTTTATTGTAATTTCCAAGCTCTGCTTGATCCAAACTGTAAGACCTCCCATTGGTCTACCCCTGGCACCTCTGTTTGCTGGAATTGAGAAATTTAAATAACCTGGAAGAAAGATGGGATCACAAGCCCATGTCTCCTGTAAAAAGCACGCTTCAAACCCATTAACAAAATCAGCTTGCTACCCAATCCTGCAATATTCCAAGATATAAACTTCCCTGCGATAGAACCATCTCTACATACTGCTTTTGTCGTGGGCAAGGTAGGGAGGTTCATTGGGCTACCACCATGCCCTCCCCAGTTTTGGTCATTGCCCATAATATTGTGCTCCACTTCTTGAGTGCCAGTGATACTTGGTGTGGGTAGTCCCCCACTCCCCTGGTTTTGCATTAACTCCCCGCTTGCTTCCTCCACAAGTACAATCTTTTCACCAGCATTCATTTCGTTTGACACCACATTAATATTCAAAGCAGAAGCATTAAGGTTCCCACATAAATTCCAACAAGTTGTGCCTCCCCTACTGTTCAGATAATCAAACTTTGGTCAACAACCCCAACCCAAACCTTGCATGCCATCCAAAAAGTTATAGTTTAGGCCATTACAATGGTTTTGCCATTGCAATGGTGTAGCAGAGGGAACAACCCCTACCGGGGGGGGGTTGTTAGGACAACTTAAATTCCTAAACACACCTACTTGTGCGCATGTTGGTCTTGGGTAGAAAAAGGTAAGATCGACAATACCAATTCCACCACTACTTGTGACCAAGCCCTGTCTCGTTATCCAACCTGCCACCCTGGGGTCTTGAAAATTGATGACAATACAGTCATCCCCCCAAGTTTTTGGGAGTACAACCAATCCAATCTGTCCTCCTTGCCCCTATTATCAGCCCATCCACTTCCCCTGGTAGTGGTCTGTTTACCCTTAACCAGTGCATTACCTTGTTTTTCAGCATCTGTAAGGTTTCTCTTTGTCCAACCGAAAGGGGTGGTACGTTAGTAAGGACAACCACATAGGGATAGGAGTCTGGGGTAAGATTTATAGGGGGTATCTTTTGAGGGGGCTTCGTCGAATAAGATGTTGGTTGTCTAGTAGCTGGACCAACAGGGCGGAATATAGGAATATTTGATGGTTGCTGGGAACTAGTGAGTACAGCATTGCTTATTCTGGAACCGTTATTACCCCCTACTCCAACACTAGGGTAGGATTTTGGAATACTTGGTGGAGGCTGGGAATCATTCGGAACAGAAGTACTACTTTGAGGGCATTCTTTATTCTTACCCTTAGACACAGGGTCAGGGAGCTTGGTTGTTTGTTTTCCAGTACTGCTGCCAGGGCAAGCTAGCACTACAGAATTAGTCTGTTGACCTACAGCCTGATTCATGAACGGGCCGTTTTGCGAGCCCCTAATAGCGAATCATAGCGATTCGCTATTAAGGACTCGCAAAACGGTAATCATGTAGGAATCGCATAATAAAATGCGATTCCTACTGATTCCTTATTTGCGATTAGCAAATTGCTAATCGCAAATAAGGAATAACTCACCATTCATTCCTATGGGCCAAAAGGCCCATAGGAATGAATGGGGAGTATTCCTTATTTGCGATTAGCAATTAGCTAATCGCAAATAAGATTGCGATTTGAAGGGTGCCAGGGGTGTCCACAGGACACCCTGTAGCACCCCTCAAATGACATTACACACAGTTGTTGCACACACACATGTCCAAAGGACATGTGTGTGTGTAACATGCAACTCAGAAAAATGCATTTAAATGCATTTTTCTGTGTTTTCGCAATTTACCGCGAGGTCTGACCTCGCGGTAAATTGCGGCAAGAAATTGCGAATTCGCAAATTTTAATTGGATGTTGAATTGCATTTAAGGAATCTCTAATAGAGATTCCTTAAATGTAATTCCTCGCACATTTGCGACATCGCAATTAGCGATTTTTGCATTTGGGATGCTGAATCCCAAATGCAAAAATCGCTCTCGCAAAGGGCCGGATTCTCAGAATCCGGCCCCTTGCGAGCGCAATTTAGGGTCATGAATCGGACGGCTAGTCCCTTTCCCTTGGGCCCACTTGTAGTTCTGCCTACTGGAGGTTGTATTTCAACAATAGGCAGATTTTTAACCTGCCCAATAGGTTCCTGCAGCTTACTACTCTCGCTCATCCTAAGTTGGGATTTAATTAATGATTTCGTGGAGAAAAAGTTATCTAAGGTAGCCTGCTCAAAATGATCCAATCGATTAACTAACTTATTAACTTGTTCCTCTATGGAGATGTCAGGAGAGACATTAACAGCTTTTCCAACTCGGGTAGCAGTAAATGAATAGGGGATGAATTCTCGACCAACCCCGTCCCTGGGGGTCATTGGTAGTGAGACCTGGACTCACTGAAATGACAGTTCCCCCCTCATTGGGTGGTTCTCTACTTTGGCTAACCCGAATATATTCCTTGTGGTTGCGCAAAATTTTTGCAACTTTCCTAACTTTGTTTGGAGGTTTAAGGAAATAACATTTCCTCGGGCGGTACTCCTCTTTCTTTTTAGGCATGGTTTTGGTTGGGCCACACTGGTTGACACACTAGGTTCAACTAGACAAGTTGGTGAGTCAGTAAGATTTGTAGGTGGAATTATGGGCATGGTGGAAATCTCAGATCCCGAGTTCGAGCCACCCTCAGGCTCCAAAATTGGAGGAAAGGCATAAGGTGTTTCAGACACAACGGGCAGGATTATGGACGACAAAGGGGTAACCAATGCCGGGAAGGCTTGCGGTGGCCGTTTTTCCACAGAATTTTAAGGAGCTCAATGGACAGCCTACGTTCAGCACGTCTCTCTGCCAGGGAAATTTCCTTGTCAATGTCTTGAGTAACGCAATTGAAATATTTATCTAGTGGGCCAAAAATGGCTAGCCCGGCCTCGGCCTGGGGAGAGACCAAGGTGGTACTATTTGGTCATGAAGACATTGTTTACAGCCCCCAACAGTTATACAATAAATAATTAATAAAAGTAAAACACAAATAAGACTAGGTATGATTATACCACCCTACTTGCAGGGAAGAGTTCCTTTGCACTAAGTGTCAGTGGGGTGGCCCAGCCCGGCCTCCCTTGGCCCCTGACGGCCACAGACGGCCCGCCCTTTGCCCAGGCTTCGCCCCGGGCGCTCCCGCGCAGCAGTGGTGAGAGACACTAATGAGGGAAAGGTAAGGCGGGGGCGGGGGCGGGGCAGGCAGGGAGAGCGACCCAGGTGTTGCGGGTCTAGACCTCACGCAGGGACTTCTGGTACTTTGAGTCCCTGCGGGTCAGCTCACAGCCCTGCGTTTCTCCCAACACACACACAGCGATACACAGTCCCAGGCGACTCCGGTGGAAGGGCGCTCACCCCGACAGGCGAAGCGGGACCCGCGCAGCGGGTCCGGCGAGGAGCTGCAGTGGGCTGCGGTGGGCTGCGGTAGGAAACAGCCGAGCAGACAGAGAAGCAGTCCAAAGGTCCAAAGGTCCCAACAAGCACAGAAGGATTCCAATGGAGAATCAAATCGCCAGGTATTTCAGTGCTGAGGCGGGGGCGGGGCAGGCAGGGAGAGCGACCCAGGTGTTGCGGGTCTAGACCTCACGCAGGGACTTCTGGTACTTTGAGTCCCTGCAGGTCAGCTCGCAGCCCTGCGATTCTCCCAACACACACACAGCGATACACAGTCCCAGGCGCCTCCGGTGGAAGGGCGCTCACCCCGACAGGCGAAGCGGGACCCGTGCAGCGGGTCCGGCGAGGAGCTGCAGTGGGCTGCGGTAGGAAACAGCTGAGCAGACAGAGAAGTAGTCCAAAGGTCCAAAGGTCCCAACAAGCACAGAAGGATTCCAACAGAGAATCAAATCACCAGGTATTTCAGTGCTGAGGCGGGGGCGGTGCAGGTAGGGAGAGCGACCCAGGTGTTGCGGGTCTAGACCTCACGCAGGGACTCCTGGTACTTTGAGTCCCTGCGGGTCAGCTAGCAGCCCTGCGGTTCTCCCAACACACACACACAGCGATACACAGTCCCAGGCGCCTCCGGTGGAAGGGCGCTCACCCCGACAGGCGAAGCGGGACCCGCGCAGCGGGTCCGGCGAGGAGCTGCAGTGGGCCACGGTAGGAAACAGCCGAACAGACAGAGAAGCAGTCCAAAGGTCCAAAGGTCCCAACAAGCACAGAAGGATTCCAACGGAGAATCAAATTGCCAGGTATTTCAGTGCTGAGGCGGGGGCAGGGCAGGCAGGGAGAGCGACCCAGGTGTTGCGGGTCTACACCTCACGCAGGGACTCCTGGTACTTTGAGTCCCTGCGGGTCAGCTCGCAGCCCTGCGGTTCTCCCAACACACACACAGCGATACACAGTCCCAGGTGCCTCCGGTGGAAGGGCGCTCACCCCGACAGGCGAAGCGGGACCCGCGCAGCGGGTCCGGCGAGGAGCTGCAGTGGGCTGCGGTGGGCTGCGGTAGGAAACAGCCGAGCAGACAGAGAAGCAGTCCAAAGGTCCAAAAGACCCAACAAGCACAGAAGGATTCCAACGGAGAATCAAATCGCCAGGTATTTCAGTGCTTAGGCGGGGGCGGGGCAGGCGAGGAGAGCGACCCAGGTGTTGCGGATCTAGACCTCACGCAGGGACTCCTGGTACTTTAAGTCCCTGCAGGTCAGCTCGCAGCCCTGCGGTTCTCCCAACACACACACAGCGATACACAGTCCTAGGCGCCTCCGGTGGAAGGGCGCTCACCCCGACAGGCGAGGAGCTGCAGTGGGCTGCGGTGGGCTGTGGTAGGAAACAGCCGAGCAGACAGAGAAGCAGTCCAAAGGTCCAAAGGTCCCAACAACCACAGAAGGATTCCAATGGAGAATCAAATCGCCAGATATTTCAGTGCTGAGGCGGGGGCGGGGCAGGCAGGGAGAGCGACCCAGGTGTTGCGGTTCTAGAACTCACGCAGGGACTCCTGGTACTTTGAGTCCCTGCGGGTCAGCTCGCAGCCCTGCGGTTCTCCCAACAGACACACAGCGATACACAGTCCCAGGCGCCTCCGGTGGAAGGGCGCTCACCCCGACAGGCGAAGCGGGACCCGCGCAGCGGGTCCGGTGAGGAGCTGCAGTGGGCTGCGGTGGGCTGCGGTAGGAAACAGCCGAGCAGACAGAGAAGCAGTCCAAAGGTCCAAAGGACCCAACAAGCACAGAAGGATTCCAACGGAGAATCAAATCGCCAGGTATTTCAGTGCTGAGGCGGGGGCGGGGCAGGCGAGGAGAGCGACCCAGGTGTTGCGGATCTAGACCTCACGCAGGGACTCCTGGTACTTTGAGTCCCTGCGGGTCAGCTCGCAGCCCTGCGGTTCTCCCAAAACACACACAGCGATACACAGTCCCAGGCGCCTCCGGTGGAAGGGCGCTCACCCCGACAGGCGAGGAGCTGCAGTGGGCTGCGGTGGGCTGTGGTAGGAAACAGCCGAGCAGACAGAGAAGCAGTCCAAAGGTCCAAAGGTCCCAACAACCACAGAAGGATTCCAATGGAGAATCAAATCGCCAGGTATTTCAGTGCTGAGGCGTGGGCGGGGCAGGCAGGGAGAGCGACCCAGGTGTTGCGGTTCTAGAACTCACGCAGGGACTCCTGGTACTTTGAGTCCCTGCGGGTCAGCTCGCAGCCCTGCGGTTCTCCCAACAGACACACAGCGATACACAGTCCCAGGCGCCTCCGGTGGAAGGGCGCTCACCCCGACAGGCGAGGAGCTGCAGTGGGCTGCGGTGGGCTGTGGTAGGAAACAGCCGAGCAGACAGAGAAGCAGTCCAAAGGTCTAAAGGTCCCAACAACCACAGAAGGATTCCAATGGAGAATCAAATCGCCAGGTATTTCAGTGCTGAGGCGTGGGCGGGGCAGGCAGGGAGAGCGACCCAGGTGTTGCGGTTCTAGAACTCACGCAGGGACTCCTGGTACTTTGAGTCCCTGCGGGTCAGCTCGCAGCCCTGCGGTTCTCCCAACAGACACACAGCGATACACAGTCCCAGGCGCCTCCGGTGGAAGGGCGCTCACCCCGACAGGCGAAGCGGGACCCGCGCAGCGGGTCCGTCGAGGAGCTGCAGTGGGCTGCAGTGGGCTGCGGTAGGAAACAGCCGAGCAGACAGAGAAGCAGTCCAAAGGTCCAAAGGTCCCAACAAGCACAGAAGGATTGCTTTTTGCATGCCAAATAGTGTAGCTATTTCTATATGGCCACTTTATGTGGTATATTTATTGTCTACAAATATCCAGTCAACAAGTGGATAGAGCTGACACATTCTTGTGCCATGTTAGTTTATTCTTAGATTTTGTAAATATGTGAGGAAATCAATTAATTATAAAATCCATGCATTTGATCACGGATTAAGAGAGATCTTCAAACCAAAATATGTAAAGAGAAATCCTGGAAATCTGATGTGAGCCTCACATTTACAAGTCCCATGCACTACTTTTTTCACCGCTGTTGCGTCACTTCGGTGATGCCGTGGTGGCATAAAGCTAGCGCCATGCTTCGATGATTTATAATGTGACGCATCTAGGGAGATGTGTCACATTGTAAATCCCTGTGCCACATGAAACCTGTGTCAGGTTTCATGTGGGTGTTCCGGTGCAGGGTGGGCATTCTGGCGCAGGAACGTCTCGGAAAAGTGCCTGAGTGAAATCTACACCTAGTCACTTTTCCGACGCCGCTGCGTCAAAACCTTGCGCCTGCTTGAAGCAGGCATAAGGCTTGACGCACCACATTGTGTATTGAGTCGCGTCGCGCTTGTGATACGACTCCAGCAATGTGCCACCCTTCTGACGGGGGATGTGTCACGCATCTGTTTATCCTTGCACCATCTGTGGTGGCGCAAGGGTAAACTTGCATGACGCATCTTATCTGGGGCACCTCTGCTGATTTGCAGGGATGCGCCAGTCGTCATAAATCTGCCCCGAGGTGTAGAAAGTGTCTTCACTGAGAACCCATTTTTTTGCTTATTCGGATGAGCTCTGATAAAGAATAGCTTAAGCCTGAATAGCTGCATTCCGCTATACAAACGTATTCTAAGAAACTCGAAATTCGAAAGCCATGTTTTCTTAGTTAAGTCTTAAGCTAAGCAGTATCATACTGCTTTTTAGAAATTGCTTTACCATGTTAGGTTGTCAGAAACTAGTGCTTTCAAGTTTCCACTGCCTTTGTGTAGATTTGTGTCCGTTCTCATCTGTTTCATGATCTATATCTCATCCACGATTCAGAAAGGGGGTGGTGATGAACAGAGTGTCTGAATTAAGCAGACCACCCTTACCCAGTCCAAAGATCAGGGCTTGATCCATCACCGTTATTTATCTCACTGCACCATCCCAGCTCAGAACCTGGCTATATGCAAATCAGTCTGTCCCTGGCCCAGTGCATCATGGGAACAGGGCAGACTAAACTACCAAGCCAATTCTTCACCAGAAAGGAGACAAGCTACCGGGGACCGGTTTCTGGCATTTCAGCCGTCTTCGGCCCGGCTTGCTTGAATCCTGATGGTGCAGTGAGAAAGGGACTCATGTCTGAGTGTACCCTGCCACACCTATAGTGGCCAAAAACGATTCAGAAAGGGGGGTGGTGATGAACAGAGTGTCTGAAGTAAGCAGACCACTCTTACCCAGTCCAAAGATCAGGGCTTGATCCATCACCGTTATTTATCTCACTGCACCATCCCAGCTCAGAACCGGGCTATATGCAAATCAGTGTGTCCCTGGCCCAGTGCATCATGGGAACAGGGTAGAACTACCAAGCCAATTCTTCACCAGAAAGGAGACAAGCTACCGGGGACCGGTTTCTGGCATTTCAGCCCTCTTCGGCCCGGCTTGCTTGAATCCTGATGGTGCAGTGAGAAAGGGACTCATGTCTGAGTATACCCTGCCACACCTATAGTGGCCAAAAACGATTAAGAAAGGGGGGTGGTGATGAACAGAGTATCTGAATTAAGCAGGCCACTCTTTCCCAGTCCAAAGATCAGGGCTTGATCCATCACCGTTATTTATCTCACTGCACCATCCCAGCTCAGAACCTGGCTATATGCAAATCAGTCTGTCCCTGGCCCAGTGCATCATTGGAACAGGGCAGACTAAACTACCAAGCCAATTCTTCACCAGAAAGGAGACAAGCTACCGGGGACCGGTTTCTGGCATTTCAGCCGTCTTCGGCCCGGCTTGCTTGAATCCTGATGGTGCAGTGAGAAAGGGACTCATGTCTGAGTATACCCTGCCACACCTATAGTGGCCAAAAACGATTCAGAAGGGGGGTGGTGATGAACAGAGTGTCTGAATTAAGCAGACCACTCTTACCCAGTCCAAAGATCAGGGCTTGATCCATCACCGTTATTTATCTCACTGCACCTTCCCAGCTCAGAACCTGGCTATATGGAAATCAGTCTGTACCTGGCCCAGTGCATCATGGGAACAGGGCAGACTAAACTACCAAGCCAATTCTTCACCAGAAAGGAGACAAGCTACCGGGGACCGGTTTCTGGCAATTCAGCCGTCTTCGGCCCGGCTTGCTTGAATCCTGATGGTGCAGTGAGAAAGGGACTCATGTCTGAGTGTACCCTGCCACACCTATAGTGGCCAAAAACGATTCAGAAAGGGGGGTGGTGATGAACAGAGTGTCTGAATTAGGCAGACCACTCTTACCCAGTCCAAAGATCAGGGCTTGATCCATCACCGTTATTTATCTCACTGCACCATCCCAGCTCAGAACCGGGCTATATGCAAATCAGTGTGTCCCTGGCCCAGTGCATCATGGGAACAGGGTAGACTAAACTACCAAGCCAATTCTTCACCAGAAAGGAGACAAGCTACCGGGGACCGGTTTCTGGCATTTCAGCCCTCTTCGGCCCGGCTTGCTTGAATCCTGATGGTGGAGTGAGAAAGGGACTCATGTCTGAGTATACCCTGCCACACCTATAGTGGCCAAAAACGATTAAGAAAGGGGGGTGGTGATGAACAGAGTATCTGAATTAAGCAGGCCACTCTTTCCCAGTCCAAAGATCAGGGCTTGATCCATCACCATTATTTATCTCACTGCACCATCCCAGCTCAGAACCTGGCTATATGCAAATCAGTCTGTCCCTGGCCCAGTGCATCATTGGAACAGGGCAGACTAAACTACCAAGCCAATTCTTCACCAGAAAGGAGACAAGCTACCGGGGACCGGTTTCTGGCTTTAAAGCCGTCTTCGGCCCGGCTTGCTTGAATCCTGATGGTGCAGTGAGAAAGGGACTCATGTCTGAGTATACCCTGCCACACCTATAGTGGCCAAAAACGATTCAGAAAGGGGGGTGGTGATGAACAGAGTGTCTGAATTAAGCAGACCACTCTTACCCAGTCCAAAGATCAGGGCTTGATCCATCACCGTTATTTATCTCACTGCACCATCCCAGCTCAGAACCTGGCTATATGCAAATCAGTCCGTCCCTGGCCCAGTGCATCATGGGAACAGGGCAGACTAAACTACCAAGCCAATTCTTCACCAGAAAGGAGACAAGCTACCGGGGACCGGTTTCTGGCATTTCAGCCGTCTTCGGCCCGGCTTGCTTGAATCCTGATGGTGCAGTGAGAAAGGGACTCATGTCTGAGTATACCCTGCCACACCTATAGTGGCCAAAAACGATTCAGAAAGGGGGGTGGTGATGAACAGAGTGTCTGAATTAAGCAGACCACTCTTACCCAGTCCAAAGATCAGGGCTTGATCCATCACCGTTATTTATCTCACTGCACCTTCCCAGCTCAGAACCTGGCTATATGGAAATCAGTCTGTACCTGGCCCAGTGCATCATGGGAACAGGGCAGACTAAACTACCAAGCCAATTCTTCACCAGAAAGGAGACAAGCTACCGGGGACCGGTTTCTGGCAATTCAGCCGTCTTCGGCCCGGCTTGCTTGAATCCTGATGGTGCAGTGAGAAAGGGACTCATGTCTGAGTAAACCCTGCCACACCTATAGTGGCCAAAAACGATTCAGAAAGGGGGGTGGTGATGAACAGAGTGTCTGAATTAAGCAGACCACTCTTACCCAGTCCAAAGATCAGGGCTTGATCCATCACCGTTATTTATCTCACTGCACCATCCCAGCTCAGAACCTGGCTATATGCAAATCAGTCTGTCCCTGGCCCAGTGCATCATGGGAACAGGGCAGACTAAACTACCAAGCCAATTCTTCACCAGAAAGGAGACAAGCTACCGGGGACCAGTTTCTGGCATTTCAGCCTTCCTCGGCCCGGCTTGCTTGAATCCTGATGGTGCAGTGAGAAAAGGACTCATGTCTGAGTATACCCTGCCACACCTATAGTGGCCAAAAACGATTCAGAAAGGGGGGTGGTGATGAACAGAGTGTCTGAATTAAGCAGACCACTCTTACCCAGTCCAAAGATCAGGGCTTGATCCATCACCGTTATTTATCTCACTGCACCTTCCCAGCTCAGAACCTGGCTATATGGAAATCAGTCTGTACCTGGCCCAGTGCATCATGGGAACAGGGCAGACTAAACTACCAAGCCAATTCTTCACCAGAAAGGAGACAAGCTACCGGGGACCGGTTTCTGGCAATTCAGCCGTCTTCGGCCCGGCTTGCTTGAATCCTGATGGTGCAGTGAGAAAGGGACTCATGTCTGAGTAAACCCTGCCACACCTATAGTGGCCAAAAACGATTCAGAAAGGGGGGTGGTGATGAACAGAGTGTCTGAATTAAGCAGACCACTCTTACCCAGTCCAAAGATCAGGGCTTTATCCATCACCGTTATTTATCTCACTGCACCATCCCAGCTCAGAACCTGGCTATATGCAAATCAGTCTGTCCCTGGCCCAGTGCATCATGGGAACAGGGCAGACTAAACTACCAAGCCAATTCTTCACCAGAAAGGAGACAAGCTACCGGGGACCAGTTTCTGGCATTTCAGCCTTCCTCGGCCCGGCTTGCTTGAATCCTGATGGTGCAGTGAGAAAAGGACTCATGTCTGAGTATACCCTGCCAAACCTATAGTGGCCAAAAACGATTCAGAAATATTCACCCCCCCCCCCCTTTTCTGAATCATTTTGTCCACCATAAGCGTGGAAGGGTATACTCAGATGTGAGTCCCTTGCTCATTGCACCATCAGGATTCAAGCAAGCCGGGCCGACGACGGCTGAAATGCCAGAGACCGGTCCCCGGAAGCTTGTTTCCTTCCCAGCATAAGAATTGGCTTGGTAGTTTGGTTTGCCCTGTTCCCATCATGCACTGGGACAGGAACAGACTAATTTGCATGTAGCCAGGTTCTGAGCTGGGATGGTGCAGTGAGCTAAAAAACGGTGATGGATCAAGCCCTGATCTTTGGACTGGGTAAGAGTGGTCTGCTTAATTCAGACACTCTGTTCATCACCACCCCCTTTTCTGAATCATTTTGTCCACCATAAGCGTGGAAGGGTATACTCAGATGTGAGTCCCTCACTCATTGCACCATCAGGATTCAAGCAAGCCGGGCCGACGACGGCTGAAATGCCAGAAACCGGTCCCCGGAAGCTTGTTTCCTTCCCAGCATAAGAATTGGCTTGGTAGTTTGGTTTGCCCTGTTCCCATCATGCACTGGGACAGGAACAGACTAATTTGCATGTAGCCAGGTTCTGAGCTGGGATGGTGCAGTGAGCTAAAAAACAGTGATGGATCAAGCCCTGATCTTTGGACTGGGTAAGAGTGGTCTGCTTAATTCAGACACTCTGTTCATCACCACCCCCTTTTCTGAATCATTTTGTCCACCATAAGCGTGGAAGGGTATTCTCAGATGTGAGTCCCTTGCTCATTGCACCATCAGGATTCAAGCAAGCCGGGCCGACGACGGCTGAAATGCCAGAAACCGGTCCCCGGAAGCTTGTTTCCTTCCCAGCATAAGAATTGGCTTGGTAGTTTGGTTTGCCCCGTTCCCATCATGCACTGGGACAGGAACAGACTAATTTGCATGTAGGTGTAGCCAGGTTCTGAGCTGGGATGGTGCAGTGAGCTAAAAACGGTGATGGATCAAGCCCTGATCTTTGGACTGGGTAAGAGTGGTCTGCTTAATTCAGACACTCTGTTCATCACCACCCCCTTTTCTGAATCACTATATCTCATCCATAGCACGGCTACTTTGCTTCAGCACTCCATTGGTTTTTCTCTACGTTTCCAGCTTGTTTTGTAGTATCTTACAGTTTAGTTATTCTAATTAAAATACATTTGTCATTTCCATAATTTCTTAAACATATTTTGCTCTTGCCACATCTTTTGTTTACAATCAAGATAAATAGTGAGCTTTATACACAACATCTATTTAGTATGATGTGATTGTTTTCATCATGACAATTTTCTGAGCTCCTATAAATAAGATGATAACATTATTCAATTAATGAACTGTTCTTTTTGCAGCTGATTGCAAACATTGTTTGCCAGAATATCAAGTGTTACTGCATTATCCATAAATAACAAATCAGGTGATAGCAATACAGCACCAAGTATTGAAATTTCAGAAAAATGTAATCAAAGTACGTATAATTATGCAATAGACAAATTTACCAGTAACTTTAACAGCAAAATGCATCCATTTTCATCATAAGGGAATATTTTGTGCAGAAAAAAAGAGCCCAAAACAGATGAACTGTTATCGATAACAACTTCTGATCGTGTCGTTCCCAAGCTCCCAAGCTTCTGTGACTTACCATAATAGTGTCATCTAGGGAATTTCACTTAATAAGTGTAATATGAAGTTCTTACATTAAATCAGCATAATTGAAATTTCACCTGAACCCAGAGTTGTGTTTCATAGTCTAACATAGACGGTGAGCTGGTGGTAACAATTTCGAATCATGGCAGGGCAGATCCTACATTCCACTATTCCAAAGTCAGCAATGGAGTACCTCAAAATTGAGTTATAATGTAATCTGATTTCTATACTGGTTAATACAGACTGCAGTGCTATACGTTATTATTTACACTCTATCATTCAAAGGGATGTATGACGTTACCACGCATACCATTATCACGCATACCATTACAACGCGGTATTTACAACGCATACCGTTACAACGCATATCGCTTTAAGGTGCTGGATATTGGTAAGTATAATTTTATATTCCAACTCCAGTCCCCGTGGACACTAGGGAAGGTGTTGGATATAAAATTAAACGTATTCCCTATCCTAGAGCGCCCCCCCAGCGCAATGCGTTGTAATGGTATGCGTGGTAATGCCTGCGTTGTAAGTGTAGTGCGTGGTAAAAAATGCGTGGTAAACGTTGTATACCCATTCGAAGTTCAAGCTTGTAATGCTAAGTAGCAACATGACGCATCCATGCAACAATCTCACATTCAATGCTGAGGTACTGCCACGGTTCTTAATTTTTCTCAAGTGAATTATTTCCAGCTTGTACATTTCACATCAAAAAGAAAAGTATATTCGTATGTTTGTCTTCCCTGAGGAGAGCTACCTGGCACAGCAAGCCCAGAGAAGAGTGCAGTCCCACTAGCACACTTCTGCCATTACATATGCACTCCAACGAATGCACTCCCATAGATAGACCTCAGAGATAAGCATTGTCTACCACAGCGAAAGCTCTGAGAACATTCTCACCCAGCTAAAACACCATAAAAAAGGCATCTATGCTCTTACCAAAGAATGCACACTCTCTCATAAACCTAAAATGCACTTCATGCCAGCACAGACTGCAGAGAAAAAGACCTTTGAAAATAAACAATTAAAGGATAATTTCAAGGAGAGCATAATGTAAAAAAAAACTCTGAGTTATGCACCCCACTACAGAGAGAGCTATGACAGTAACATAGTTAAAGTCAATAAGTCTGGTTTCATGTAAAACACATGCAAAATGCAAGTGTGTGTTTATCTGTGCTTGCATGTGTTAGCACACTTAAGCCAGACATATGGGCTATGCCCCTGGTTATTTTAACGTGTACATGGCACAATAACATGTATGATCAAATACAGTGAAATAAACAAATAGACAATTATGTACACATTTTGTACATGGGATTAGATATTTGAATATACCAGGTTGCAGTAAAGCAGCAGGACACTGGTTTGCATTACTGTTCTACATGTTTATTCCAAATGCTTGAAGTCAAATATGTCTGACAGGTTGCTGAATAATCTTGCCATCCCGTGGAACCAGCTACAATTTAAAATGTTAAAATTAGTGAGAGGTCCAAATGGAAGTCAAAGAATGGAGAGCTGATGTAAGTGATCAGAAGGACACGTTGATGCTTTTTCTCTATTTAGAGGCACTGGTCCCTCCTAAGCATTTTCTCAGGGCTTGCTTTATCTCGTGGTTTCGAAAGCTGTAAATTAGCGGATTAAGCGTAGGAATTATTATCATGTGAAAGACGGATGCCACATTGTCCATGGCCATTGAGTGGCTTGCTGTAGGCTTGGCGTAAATAAAAACAAGTGTGCCAAAAAATAACGTGACACAGACAAAATGAGAAAAACAAGTGGAGAAGGTCTTCTTCCTCCCCTCTGAGGAACTTATCTTTAGAATGGCAGAAATGATGTAGACATATGATACAAGGATGATGATTAGAGATATCACTATGAGTCCACCTGCCATTGAAATCAGCACCACTTCATTGATGGTGGTATCGGAGCAGGCGAGCTTCAAGAGTGCAGGGACATCACAGAAGAAATGACTGATCCTATTGTTCTTGCAAAAGGGCAGCGTAAAGGTAAAAACAGCATGTGTTAGTGAATTGATGACAGCAATTGCACCTATGGTAGCAAGAAGATAGATGCAGGTTTTATTGCTCATTATGACAGGATAGAGCAAGGGGTTACAGATAGCTGTGTACCGATCATAGGCCAGCAATACCATCATAAAAACATCTACACTTCCCACCACATACGATAAAAACATCTGTATTACACACCCTGTAATAGAAATTGTCTTCTGTGTCCATAGGAAGTTGACCAACATGTTGGGGACAGCTACAGAGGAAAATGAGATGTCTACAAAGGCCAAGCTAGATAGCAAGAAGTACATGGGGCTGTGAAGTTTAGGGGTTATTGTGATCAACACCATGATCCCAATATTACAAAGAAGGTTAACACCATAGACCAGGAGGAAGAAGCAGAACAGAGGAACTTGCAGTGTTGGGTCCTCTGTGAGTCCTAAAAGAATGAACTCCACCACATGTGTCCTGTTGCTTGTTTGCATGGTTCTCAAAAATAGTACCTAAAAGGAAAGAAGCAGATTTATAGAGATGTGAAATTCCAGAACGCACAGCTGAGCACCAATATTCATGTTATTTCTTGGTATAAATATTGTAAGGTTATAATTATTAAATGTTTATGGATGTAAATATTAAAGTTCTGATCTAGAGTTTGGTAGACAAACTACAGTCTGTCAGGGTGGCTCAGGATATCCACCAGCTAGGTAGACTAATGTACGAATTTAGAGTTCACCATTGATTCAGAAATAATCCCTGTATCTTGATAGGAACAGCTGTCAAGGCAGTTCCTGTCATGGAACAGGAACATTGGCAGATGGTGACTTGCTTTTGATAGCTGTTTATCATTCATTCATTCATTCAAAAACTTTATTCGATCATTAGTTAATAATCATAAAAGTACATACATACATAAGTAATAAAACATGAGGATACAGCAAATTTTAGGTTAATCACATATCAAAAAGCATGTTATTCCTCAAGCATATCGCCTTTAAAATGAATACAGCAGTAAAAAAACAGATGTCCTGCGAATCAAGTCCAAATAAAAGCCCCATGGCCGATACAATAGTGGATACATTATATTTTTTTAAAAGCGGTTTCAGATATCTTTTTCGAAGGTGAAGATAAAGGGGGCATAACAGTAAAAAGTGCTCTGTGCTTTGCTTTGTGGTCCCGTCACACGGACAGGGGGCAGTAGTATAGGTCTTCATTACAGGATACGCGACAAGCAAATGAACAATCCCCATCCGTAATCTTGTCAATACATATTGGTGGGATCGGATAGTAACCATTTTAAGGTATCCTGAGAATCCCATTTCTACCTTTATGTATCTGTCGTAAAAAACATGTGTGGAGAACTGAGCAGTAGCTGCATTACGCTTCACCATACTAACCCTCAAAAATTCATGTTTAAGCTCAGTCTTCGGGATATCTAAAACACAAAAAGGGTTATCACGCACAGTAAGATTAAAAACATCTTTAAATGCTCGAATAATATAGTTAAGCCAGGGGATACGGGAACATTTATCCATGTGGAGACAGTCTAAAATAATCTTTCTTGTGAAACCCGTCTGTTCCTTAATCCATATAGATCTCCATACTAACAGGGGTCTTAATCTGATCAAGTCAGATAGATGTTCTAGACCAACCTCCTGATGGATCAGTTTTGTTGAAGCAGAAGATGGTAAACACAAGAGTTTTTTGACAAATTTGTTTTCCTCCACCTGGAGCATATTGTTATTACAATGGCCCCACACTCCTGAGCCATATAGGGCCAGAGCAACACATTTATGGCGGTATAGGTACAACATGTCTGGTATCCGTCTTGAGCCTAACTTGGATGCAAACTTGAATATGCCAAAAGAACACTTGGCCATATTAGCTCTTACATTAATCATTTCAGATGTCCACATCCCCCCACTGTTAAAAGTGATACCCAAATAACAGAATTTGTCAACCACTTGTATAGTTTGGTCCATAACTGTAAAGGGCCTTAAGTTTTTGATTTTCTTCCCGCAGGGCATTATAAAAGTTTTTGAATTATTGATTTTTAATTTTCTCCCATTAATAAAATCTGCAAATTTATTCATAAGTTTTTGCAGCCCAAGCGGAGTTTATGAGAGCAGAACCGCGTCATCCGCATAAAGCAATATTGGGATGGAAAGGCCGTCAGCGGTCGGTGCATCTGCATTGACGGTCCGTAGTTCCGACTCAATTGCATTAATAAAAAGGGAGAAAAGAAGAGGAAAAAAAAAAAGAAAAAAGAAAAGAAGAGGTGCAAGGACACATCCCTGCCTAATTCCAGAGCCTACTTTAATACTAGGTGTACACTCCCCCGATTGCCCGTAACGTATCTTAGCCGTCAAATTGCTATAAAGTTGGGCCAAGAAATAAATAATATCCTGTGGAGCACCCATATCCAACAAGGTTGACCACAGAAGGCCATGGTCAACCAGGTCGAAGGCGCTGGTCAAGTCAGCAAAGCAAAGAAACAACGAGCCTTGTTTAGCCCGTGTATATTTGCCTATAATGAGGTCCAAATTAATGCACTGTTCTATGGTGCCTAACCCCTTACGGAATCCACACTGGGAATCCGCAAGGATCCCTTTACCTTCAACCCATTCCTCCAGACGACTCAGTAATACCCTACTCATAATTTTTAGGGAAGCAGTGAGGAGAGAAATCGGGCGATAGTTTTTTGCCTCACTCCTCGCCCCTTTTTTGTAGACCGGGATGATGATTGATTCCCCCCAGGTCTTTGGGGCCGCAGTCATTGCAGCTGCATTAAAAACCTTGGTTAACAATGGGCTCCATATGGAAACCTCGGCTTTATAAAGATCAACGGGTACCCCATCAGGGCCCGGCGCCTTTCCCCCCTTACTGACCCGGATGGCAGCATCCACCTCAGAGACTGTGATATTAAGAGGTAGGGGGGTAGTAGCTACAGTCTCCCTATCACCCCCTGCAACTAGTCCTTCAGGGTTAAAAATACTAGTAAAATGAGCCACCCATTGTTCCTCAGTCACCTGAGCAGACAATACCAGGGCTTCTTCATTTTGAAGAAAGGAACTGTTGGCAGTGGACCAGAAAAGCTTGGCATTCTTAAGATCCACTGCCTTAGTCAGATTGTTCCAGGCCTCTTCCCTTAGTTCCTGTTTCCTGTCCTTCAGATGATTTGAGTATTCCCTTCTCAGGGCTCTAACTGCTTCCTTATCCCTGGGTTTACCCTTAAGAGCGGCTTTAAGTCTTTGTAAGGATTTTGTACATTCCCTGTTAAACCATCCCCCAATGTTCCTAGGGCCTTTCGGTTTTGTACCAGTTAGAATTTGTGCAATGTTTTTATTAATAATATCAAAACTAGCTAAAATATCAGCATTATCCTTTTCGGGTTCAAGACAGCATTCCACCTCATCTATACAGGCTGACACTATGGTACATAGTAAACGTTCCTCGTTTTGCCTACCCCATTTAATTCTAGGGCCATTGGGTCTATGTGGAACTACATCTGTCACTACACCATGCAACGCCTTTTCCTCATCCCCCCACAAGGAGAGATACATTGTTAAACAGTTGTGGTCGCTAAGGGCTGGGTCGACTATTACGGGTGAGGAACACAAAGCCGTAATACTGGAGGAGGCGATGAGGTAATCGGTAACCGTGGCACAATTCCTACCAATAAAGGTCGGTACCGAATTTCCCTCACTGTCTACGCCAGGTAACATGATGCATAAATCCATTTTAAGCATAAGAGTGTTTAGGGATTCCCCATAAGCCGAATGTGAAAAATGGGTCTGTTCTTCCCCCACCTCATCCCCATACCCACACACCATTTTGCCAGCGAAGGGGCACATGTGAATGTTGAAATCTCCACCCCACAAAATATCAAAGGACACACCACTGCAACCGCATAGCCTTTCCACCTCCGCCTCAAGTTCATCAACCATAACTGTTTTAGAGTGGTTAAAGACATTGTTATAGTGATTTATTACTAGAACATTTCGCCCATTCCTATGTTGTAACCACAACAACTGAGAGTGCAGACCGATAGTCCGGTGGATTTTCACTTGAACCGGTAACCTCACAGAGAGCAATATCACCATCCCACCACTGGCTCTCCCCATGTTGGATGGCTGTGCATGGTAGTTATAGGCAGCATACCCGTCAAGATAGACATCTTCGGCCACCCAAGTCTCCTGGAGACACAGGATGTCAAATTGGGTTATAAATTCTAACCATCCTAGACGATCTATCTTATTATTCCACCCAGCAATATTCCAACTCGCCATCTTATAACCCCGTTCTGTTAAACTAACAGCCTCAATAGATAGTGAGGACGTATGGATGTGAGTTACTTCCCCAGGCACAGGGTCTTCAGATAGTCGAGTGGGTAATATACTTCCATTGGCCGGGGTAGGAGTATCTGGGTTACATTGAGGCTGGCCAAAATTACGTATATTACAACCAGAGTTACAAGTAACATTATACCCATTGGGTGAGTTAACTTCAATTGAGCCTTTTTCCCCCGTGCATACGCCCATGACTCTCCCTGTGTCTCCACAGAATTCCTCACCCCCCTGTGGCTTGATGGCATCAGTCACAGTCTTCCAGGCCACTAAACACGTCAAACCTGTTGGTGGTCTCTAGGGGCGTAAAAGGTTTGAGATGATCCATTCTCCTGTGTGTTAGGGAATTGTACCTTGGGGCTACAATATTCCACCCATACGAGTCTACTGCTATAGATGAATGCTTGTCATTAAATATAGGGCCGTTATTGTAGACAGGTGGACGGTATGGGTTTGAGAACATTTGCCTCAATAATGGAGGGGGAGGGGCTCGCTGAGATTGACAATTGGGTGGGAACACCACTGAGCGAGGATAAAAATATGTTAAAGGGCGGGGGGTAATAGATTTACTTCCGTGATCAGAGGACCAGTTAAGTATAAAATGGACGGCATTCTGGTCTCTAAAATTTATGACCACTATATCTCCCTCAATATCTTTAGGTCTTCCTCCCAGCCAAGGAAGACGGCGGACATGGACAATTTCTCCATTGATATTATTTGCAATAGGTCTATATAGACTTAACCAATGCGATATTTTGTTTTTCAACTGGGCAAAGCCCTCCCGTTTGTTCTTCTCCAGCTCAGGTACCCCAGTAAGGGTACAGCTTCTGGTGGAAGTTCTGGGAGGGGGCCCTTGTTATAGTTACCTCGAGCAGGTCGCTCGTTTCCCCTTTCTCTCTTATTATTCCCTAGGACTTGACCAGGATTATTCGTCTGTCCAGTAATCGTTACAGCCGGGGGCAAAGTGGATTTACTCTTAGATATAACAGGGTTACTCCCTGACCTACTTCCACTCATATTATGTGAGGATTGAGGCAAGATGGTAGTCGGGACAGGGGTAGGTATAGTAGTTATAGCTGGAATACCTGATGAGGTAGGTAAAGTTGGAGTTTGTATAGTGGGATTAGGCAATACTTTATTAATCGCTATCTTGATTCCCAGTTCATGTTCTATCTTCCCAAGTCTATCATCTAATTTATTAAGTCTATCTACGATAGCCAGAGTATAGGCCCTCATTATAGACTCTATGCTATCGATCAAGGCGCCATTTGGAGGTTCCTGTAACGTCGCAACAGCAGGAGGGCTGTCGGGGGTAGAGATGACAGGATCTATTGTGGGGATTACGCATGGATGTGTAGGTGATATAACTATCCTTCCTTTATCTGTTACTTTTACCCGTCCTCCCCTAGTACTGTCGTCATTTTTAATGCCAAAATCTGCATGATTAATTTTCCTCTTTGGAAGGTCAGATTTTTTACGCCTTTTTGTCGGAGGAGGGCCATAAATTTTAACTGGCGTGACTTTCTTTGCCCTACTTTTTACTGCTTTGGTTTGTTTAGGAATAGGGGTTATTTGTGCCTTGGTTATAACTATAGATTTAGTTGTAGTAGGATGAGTAGCATTGGTTGTCGATATACTGGTAGCGCCTAAAGGTTCAATTTCGCTCGTAGATGTTCCCTCTCTAAATATTAGAGGAACGCTGTCCTGCGAGGGGGTACAGATATTCTCAGTAAGGGATCCATCCCCCGTAGAACTAATTAACACTGGTGAAACCGGGAATGGTCTATTCTTTAGGCTTTCAACCGAGCGCCGACGCTCAGCCCGAAGTTCTTCAAGGGTAGGGGTAGTTGGAGTATCCATGAGAGATTTCTTAAAATAATTATCTAATTTCCCATTTATCAAACTCACAGGTTTCTCGGGGCCAACCAGCTCTGGAGTTAGTATTTCAATGGACATAATTGTTGTAGATATAATATACCCCCCAAGCACTTACACAATAGTCCTAGGTAGTTCAGTAATCGACCAGGGGTTCTGGCCCAGTCCAGTCTCTTCGGGCCACAGAGGGCCCGCCCTTTGCCCAGGCTTAGCCCCGGCACTCCTGCGCGCTCCCGCGCAGTAGGACTCAGCTGTTCTTATAGGGCGATTCCTCCCGTTAGATGAAGGGGCGGGACGATGAGGGAGAGCAGCCCAGGTGTAACGGGCATGGGGTTTCCATTGGACTCCTGGGAAACTGAGTCCACACCCCGTCGCTCGCAGCCCTCTGTCCCAGTCCACTGCCACAAAAATGCATCAGCCCAAGTCTCTGGGCGACGCGGGACCCGCAAAGCGGGTACCGCTAGCAGCAACGTGAAAATCCGCTGTTTCTGGAAGACCGTCTGTTGGGGTCAAGCAGCAATCCGACCCAGGCGTAGGCAAAGTAGGAATGTGTCCCTAGCTGTTTATCAAACTAAAGCTTTATGTTTAAAAATAAACGTCCTAAGTGAGATTTTGGTATTGAAAAACTTGTAACTAATGTCTCCCACACTAAGGGGATTGTTATCACCTAGGTGTGGGGGATCAATAGTTAGTTCTTTTTGTCGAGAAACACACACATAAAAGGGGGGAGGGGACCTCCTACTTCAACCTCCTCTATGTTTGACTAGTCATACACTGAGAAGTAGGAGGGTTTAAATCGCTTTTTTTAGAGAGGTAAAAAAGGTAAAGCTGGCAAACTAAAAATGTTTGGAAAACTGCCCTCATCCACAAACACTTGTGGCCACAATGGAGGTAGCCGGAGCAGGAACAGAGGAGGATGACCAGAACCCCACAAGTCCCCCGGAGGCCCAGACCAGGACCTTGGGATCAGGGAAGGGCAAAGAAAAGAAGAAGAGGAAGAAGTGGTTCAGTCTGCAGGAAAACAGGATCCTGATAAAAGAGGTGATAAAATACCATCAACAACTGTTTTTCACCTCCAATGTGTCATTGGCGAAAAAAAAATTGATTATGGCAGTCCATTGTGGACAAGTTGAATGCAATCGGAGTGCTGAGGAGGGCAATTGAAGAGGTCAAGAGTTGCTGGAATGATGTTTAGCGCAAAACAAAGCAGAAACTCGGCAACAACCAGAAGGCAGCAATGCAGATTGGAGGTGGGAGTCCAGCACCACATGAGGAGCTGAATGAGATGGAGGAAATGGTGTCCACATTCATCGGTGTAGAGACAGTGGCAGGTGGGTGAGTAGCCACCAGGGACTGGGGGGATTGGGGGAGATGGGCAAAAAGGCACACATGCACAATTAAGCATAGAACATGGCACAACCACAATGACTCTGGAGCATGTCCCTGATTCCCTTGGCACACTGCAGCACACCTAGAAACTGCAAGTAGGCAACTATGTGCCCAGAGGGGTCCCTCCCAATACTCACACCAAACCCATGCACATGTTCTGAAACCAGCAAAGCTGCGGGTCCGTGACCCACACAGACAATGCAAGTGACACTGCATGATGATTAGCATGGCTGCAGTCCAATCATCATGACATGGTGCATGCCACAACACTGAGGAGGCTGAGTGTGGACCACATCCATAAAGGAGCAGGTCACACATCCACGTACACTAACAACCCTTGACGTCAACAAGTACAAACACACATCCACTGTCCTGCATCAAATAGGCAGCTCCTCCCAAACAGTCACATTGTACATCAATCATTTCATTTCAGGGGGCGGGGCTTGAGCGCCGATGGTGGAGGTCGCCTGAGCGCTCGGCTCCACGATCGAGCCGCCATTAATCCTGATTCCCGGGCGACACGGCGCCCCGACCCCCAGATCATTGAGCACTGTGGGTGCTGAACCGGGAGGCGACTTTGGAGACCTGTAGCGAGGCCCGTTCGAGGCGATCGAGACATTCAAGGGGCGAGCAGAGCAGAGTTCAAGATGGCGCCCGTTCCGTCTCCATGGTCCTGAAGCGGCCCGTGGGCCTAGGAGGACCGATGCCTTCGAGGACACCTCCTTTTTCCTCTCCCCTCTAAGGGGGCGACGCCGGAGCCGACTACCTGGGTGACAGGAAACACCTGTGACCTGCTAGGCGGTGCCTATCGAGACCGCCGCTTAGCCGAGCCCTAACTGCGCCACGAAACCACAAGGAGAAGGTGTACTACTGACTAGTGGTGACCCCTTCCCCTTCCCCTTCCGCCCTTTTTGTTACCAAGATAGCAGTTGCTGGCCCCCGCCTGACCTGTGGCCCATGTGGACTGGCAGGGGAAAGAGATCGCTGGGTGCCTGCACCACGTGGCATCAAAGACGGACGCCATTGCTGTTTGAGCCTGCAAAGTCCCACTGCCATGGCTGCTGGCTTCCCACTGTCTTGGTGGACGGACGAAACCCCTTTGGGAGAACACCCAACTCTGTGTACTTGATGGTCTAATAGTTGAGATATCTCCTACTACTGCACCGGGCCCCGGCCATCGGTCCGCATCGGCACGGATCTTTCGGCGACGACCGGAGGCACACTGATTGACCCTACCCCGACCGGGTGTCCACCGGGTCTTCTGCTGGAGACCACCGCCGCTATGGTGAAGCCGAACAGTACTAAGGGTGGCACTCAGACCACCCCGGACATGGAGGCGCCTGATAAGGATGATCGATTGGATCCGGAGAGATCGGGGAGCCCGCACCTTCAACAACAGCTCAACAAGATCTTGGCGGCGATCACTGACACACGATCGGCACTCCAACAAGATATTGCCCAGATCGGGACGAGCCTGGGCTTGCTCAGGGCGGACCACGGTAAGCTCTCGGACAGAGTCAAAGTAGTGGATAGCTCGGTGGCAATCTTAGAACCCACTCAAAAAACTTTGGCCGCCGCCATGAAGGACGCTTTGACCCGCATAGATGCCCTGGAACGAAGGGCGGAGGATGCGGAGGGGTGCAATAGGAGGAATAACATCCGTGTGATGGGCCTACCGGAAAAAATCGAGGGTAGTGACATGGTGGCCTATCTGTAGGATTGGCTTATGACCGTGGTAGCGCCGGAGGGGCTTTCCTCCTTCTACACTCTAGAGCGGGCACACAGGGTGCCAGCCAGACCGCCGCAACAGGGCCGATCTCCACGCCCAGTGGTAGCGCCACTACTACATTTCCGCGACAGGGATTTACTTCTCAATGCCGCCAGACAGAATGGGCCATACCAGGTGGCAAACAGCAGAGTGAACATTTTTCCAGATTACACCTATGAGACTCAATGGAGGAGGGCCTCCTTCTTAGCAATCAAACGAGAACTGAGGAGTGAGAGCATCCAGTATTCCTTGTTATTTCCGGCAAGGCTCCGCATTATCCTGGACGGCATGACCAAATTCTTCGATACCCCGGAGGACGCGTGCAATTGGCTTGAACTAAACAGAGCTGGCAAAGATGGCTTTGGGTCCTCCTACCAGACTACCTCGGAAGTGGGCCTACAGTGGAGGTCTAAAAGGATCCGGAATCGCCGCGGTAGATTTGGCTGACCTTCGACAGTGGAGACTACAGCGGAACGGTGTTGGAGATGGTTTCCAGTATGTCAGGCTCTCAAGGCGGACCCATTATTGAAGACTCGGAGCCTGGCGGGGGTGGAGGTCACACGGACACGGAGGACTCCGAGACTGATAGCGTGAACCTCCCTGTGATAACCCCAGAGACTGCGGAGGGCCTGCTTGATGGACAGGGATGATACCGGGTGAGCTGGTTCCAGTTGGGGGGGAGCGGGGAGGAGGAATTTTTGCGGTAACTGTTGAATAACTGATTATTAGATGGAGTCACACCCTATTTCGGCCCTCATACCTCAGGGCTCGGTCGCACTTAGGTAGCTTTGAGGTGCGGAGACCCCCTATCGACGCTCAGCCCCCACTTTGCCCTTAAGGCACACCTGCGGTGGCTACCGTAAGGTTAGTTTTTTTTTTGTGTGGGTGCAGTTTGGATGGGAACTAGATGGTACTATTTGGGACCTGTTCTGGGGAGGGTGGGGGGGGAAGTGTTTGGGGGCTGTTTTGTTGTTGGGGGGAGGACTCGCCATCGGTGTGGGGCTTACACTGTGCCTAACTGTACTTGTGCTTAGTTGGGGGAGACTAGATAAAACACTATGGGACAATGGCTGATCTATCCACCTTGAAGTGCATCATCTGGAACGTACGAGGCCTGCATTCCATTTCCAGGAGACATAAGGTTCACGCTTACCTGGTACGCAGAGGAGTACAGATTGCGCTGCTACAGGAAATACACCTTACCAAGTCAGAGGGATTGGCGTTGCAGCATAGGTGGAGAGGGCAGGTATACAACACCACATACTCAGCTTATGCTAGAGGCGCGCTGATCTGGGTGCGGGCTGGGGTTCCCCTACAAGTACCTAAACACACTGTAGGTCCGGATGGGAGGTTTGTGGCCATTGCTGGCAAACTGGGGGGAAAGGATCTGAACATTTGCTGCATTTATGCGCCTAATGTGGACCAGCTCGCCTTTTTGGCTTCGATGTCAGGCTCTTTTGCCCATTACCTATCGGGACCTCTGTTAATCGGGGGAGATTTTAGCTCGCTGGTGGACGTCGACCTCGATAGATCCCATCCTCCGCTTCCGGACTCACCAACACACCGGGTAGCCAAGGGTAGATTGGAATGGCAGACTAAGTGGGGAATGACGGACATTTGGCAAGCCCAGCACCCACGTGCCCGAGACTACTCCCACTTCTCCGGCATGCACATGTTGCATGTGCGGTTGGATGTATTGTTGGGGTTGCCGGAACAGGTGTCCTCAACCGCGAGATCTGAGTATTTAGCGAGGACCATCTCTGACCATAATCCACTACTGGCCAATTTTAGATGGCTCCCGGGTACTCCCTGCTTTCCGACTTGGAGGCTACGCCCGAGACATTGGAAGATTTGGTGTTCCGGAGTGAACTTGAAGACAGAATTGTCAAGTACTTCGCGGAGAATGAGGGCATGGCTGGGGCGAGGGCCATTGAATGGGATGCATTTAAAGTGGTGGTTAGGGGCTATTGCATAACTAAGAAGGTGGGAATGCGACGAGTCCTTCTGGAGGACCTAGCCAAAGCTGATCAGAAACTCCGCGAGACGGAGCTCCTCCGCCTCGGCCGCCCAGAGCATCAACAACAGACTTCGGCGGCGAGGGAAGCGGTAGCGGTTGAAGTTGAATGGCTGCGTAGCTTCCACTACAAGGCTTATCTGACTAGGTCGCTTGCTGAGGGAGATAAATCAAGAGCTCTCCTGGCTTGGCTAGCTAACCCGACGAGACGTATCTCCCCCACGGTGGCCATGAGAGACGCGGAGGGTATTGAGGTTTATACCCAACCCGAGATCCTTGATTGCTTTCACCGCTACTATGCGGGATTATACCGAAGTCGGATGTCACTGGACACTATCCCAATTGACGATTTCCTGCGTGATTTACTGATCCCTACCCTGGAATCAGATCAGGCGAAGGAATTGGGGAGAGACGTGGAAACGGGGGAGATCCGCAGCGCCATAAAAAAGATGGTGCGAAACAAGACCCCGGGCCTGGACGGACTTCCCGTGGAGTTTTACTCGACCTACGTTGACCTTCTGGCCCCACGGCTTCTGATAGTTTACAGGGAGTCGAAGCGCCTGGGGCATCTGCCTGGCTCGATGCGTGAGGCCCTGGTGGTCCCCCTCCTCAAACCCAGTAAGGAGGGCAACGACCCGTCCCGTCGTCTTACAGGCCACTCTCGAAGCTGACGGTCGATTATAAGATTTTAATACTACAATGAACATCCGCCGCCTACTTCGACTGTTGGAGGATGACCACGCTGAGGGCCCCCATCCCATGATCCTCTTGATTGACCTAGAGAAGGGAATACCTCCGCAGAGTGCTTGGTTGCTTTGGCCTTGGGGAGGGTTTCCTACGCTGGACCGTGGTGCTCTACGCCTCGGCGTTGGCTAGAGTATGTTCAGGCCCACTGATCTCCGACAATACCCAGGGGAGCGAGGCACGAGGCAGGGATGCTCATTATCCCGGTTGCTCTTTGCGCTCGCCGTGGAACCCCTGGCATTGTCGATTCGCACCGGGGCCTACTACAGTGGTTTGCGGACCTTATCGGGGCAACAGTACATCTCCCTTTATGCTGACAACCTGTTGCTTTTCCTTGAGGATGCTGGAGAAGCCTTGGCCGGAGCTGACGCAGTGCTCACGACTTTCGGTGAGATGTCGGGCCTTAAGGTGAATTGGGCGAAAACTTGCCTGTTCCCGGTTCGCGGGGGAGAGCCCCAGCCCGACACCCCCAGGGCAATCAGATGGGCGCCTGCCTGCCTTAGGTATCTGGGGGTATACATTTATCACAGCCCTGCTGACATCCTTGAGGGCAACATCTCCCGATGCGTCAAAGCATTAAAGGGTAGCATGTCCTTTTGGGCCACCCTGCCACTATCGGTGGCAGGACGTATTGCACTGCTGAAGATGGTGGCTCTCCCTCGGCTACTATACTACTTCAGAACGCTTCCGGTCTGGATACCACCGGCCATCTTCCTGAACTTGAACTCCTTGCTCGTGGCGTTCCTCTGGGGATCGGGCCACTGCAGAGTGGCGCTTAAAACCCTAATGTTATTTCTTGGTATAAATATTGTAAGGTTATAATTATTAAATGTTTATGGATGTAAATATTAAAGTTCTGATCTAGAGTTTGGTAGATAAACTACAGTCTGTCAGGGTGGCTCAGGATATCCACCAGCTAGGTAGACTAATGTACGAATTTAGAGTTCACCATTGATTCAGAAATAATCCCTGTATCTTGATAGGAACAGCTGTCAAGGCAGTTCCTGTCATGGAACAGGAACATTGGCAGATGGTGACTTGCTTTTGATAGCTGTTTATCATTCATTCATTCATTCAAAAACTTTATTCGATCATTAGTTAATAATCATAAAAGTACATACATACATAAGTAATAAAACATGAGGATACAGCAAATTTTAGGTTAATCACATATCAAAAAGCATGTTATTCCTCAAGCATATCGCCTTTAAAATGAATACTTTTTAAACAAATGAGGAGGGTGGCCCAATGGACAGAAGTGGGGTAGGGCCAGAAATACTTTTACAAAAAAAGGGGGAACCCACACTACCAGTTTTTTTCAAATAGTCTTATTCTATGAAAAGATAAACAAAACCTGATATGTTTATCACGGCAATTAATTGCGCCTTTTATTCATTTGTTTTTTAGAAAAAGAATACTGTTTTTGACAAGAGAAGACAATGTTCTTCACATAGCCAAATGATCTTATTGTCCTAAGTATACAAAAATATTCATCAAACATTCATACAAAGTGGAAACAATCAATTTTTGCAAAAGTGAGTGAAAAAACAAATAACAACATATTTCAAACAACATCAAAAACACATTATTATATGTTCAAAGATATATACATTTCTTGGAATATCATAAACGAATCTGAATACTCAGTGTAAGAATCAATATGAAAAGAGAGTTAGTCTCCTTTGTTGAATAACACTTTCAAGGAATGGAATTTAATTCCCTTTGCCGACGCGTTTCGAGTTTGGGCGCGTTGTCCCCAGACTCTCATCAGGGCCAAGTTAATCCTTTTCTGTTTGTCCTAATGTTGAAAGAAATTATAAAAGCTCGTTAGAGCAGCTTCCCTCATTTTTCTCAGGCTTTTTTAAACTCATGCATATTTGGAAAATAAAGTGCCATACCTCATGGGTGTAGAGGTGAAGGTCACTTTCTCAATCCTTGCATGTAACTGTGTGCACGCTTCTGTAATACAAGTTAATGCGTATTTGTGAGCTACCGGTGTAACGCATTTACATTTCCAATTGTTTATTAAAACAAAGGCATTCATACCTGTAGCTGGGTCCCAGCGAGACCGAGTTTGTAAGCTTTCAATTTAAAAGTGCAGGAACACTCGTTTTTTTAGTATATTTCTGAAAGACAAAGTTACCAAGTCGCCCTGTTATGGCTAAACTTGCATGGTGCGCGGTGATTGAACTTTTTGCTAAAAAAAAAAAGAGTACACGCTACTTACTGTGGGCTTCCTCACATTGTTGACAGTATGCCACACAGTCAGCTGTCCGATCACTGGAGAAGTGAATCTGTAATGGGAATTGAACTTATCAGGGATACTCAGCTGTTTTCTGAATTTAAAAGCGTTTTCGCTGCTAACAGGAATTCAAAGCGTTCGAGGGCAGGAGGGGTGAAGTTGAAGCTTACCGCTTTGTTTTGCTTGACCTCCTCTCACTGCATCTCTCGGTTGGTGATTCAGTTCGATCAAACAGGCAGCCGCCTTTCGGTTTCATCAAACATTTTGGGCCAATGAAATTCGAGTGTGGCTAAAGGGCCACAGTGATGTATTCTGGGAATTGTAGTGAAAAGGCTGATTTCGACATGAGATCTCCTTATAATCTGTTCAATTCACTCATGGAATTAAGCCCTTTATTGATGCTATCGAATCTCATTATCAGATACGCTTCCTTGCGCAGAAGGGCTTGTTCCACGTTAGGTGATTTATGTTTAGGATCCATGCTGGCCAGAACCGTCCAAGTGAAATCGGTTTCCTTATGGTTCAAAGCCGCAAAATGATCCACCATTGGTGCATTGGGTACTCTTTTCTTAAGTCTCGACCTATGTTGTGAAATTCGCATATTTACCTGCTGGCAAGTTTTGCCGATGTATAGTTTATTGCATGCACACAGTACTGCATAAATTACATTTTTGCTTTTGCAATTTGTATGCATGTCGTGTCTCCATTTAGTGCCATTATGGCTGAACTCATTTCCTTCCACAGCACTGCCACAGGCTACACACATACCACATTTGTGGTGTCCAGTGATTGGTTTAAGTTTCCACTGTGTTATGAGATCACTCTTTGTCTTAGGGACATAGCTGTCCGCCCGAATAATTTGCTGTCCGATGCTAGGATTTTTCTTCATAGCGAAAATAGGTTTTTGCAAGGGGTTCTCAAGTCCCTCTAACAAATGCCAATTTCGCAAGATTATCTGCCTGAACTTATTCGTGTGGGCCCCATAGGTGGTGACACAGACCAATTTATCCAACTCCATTTTCGGTTTGATTTTTAATAGTTCCTCTCTGGGGGTGTACAAAGAGTGGTACAGACCTGTTAAGGAGGATCCGGTCTTTGAAATCCAGGATAAGATCGTCAAAATCACCAAAGAAGGACTTGAAAAAGGCTTTCTAGGTCCCAAAGAATTTGAGTTTCTCAACAAGAAATCCCCAAGAACACCAATATTATATTTTTTGCCCAAAATTCATAAAAATCACCAAACTCCACCCGGAAGACCAATTGTCTCCGGATGTGATTCAGCATTGGAACCAGTTTCCAAATATATTGATTTCTTTTTGAAACCCTTTCTGCCCCAAATAAAATCGTATCTGAGAGACACGATTGAGTTCATCAATAAAATACAGGAGATGACATGGGACGGAGAAACCCAGTTGATGGTCACGTTGGATGTTAACTCACTGTATACACAGATCCCGCAGGATGAAGCCCTAGAAGTTATGGAATTTTACTTGGAGCAACGTGAGAGACCCCACAGGGTCCCCACTGCTTTCATTATATCACTGGCTGAAATTTCTTTGAGGAACAACTATTTCAAATTCGAAAATGAATTTTTTATTCAAGTCAAAGGGACAGCCATGGGCTGTCCTTATGCGCCGGAAATGGCGGTAATGTACATGGCCCAGTATGAGGAAAGGTTTATCTACAAAAATAACCCATACAGCGAGAACATAAAGCAATGGCTGCGATATATAGATGACATCTGGCTCTTGTGGCAGGGGAGCCAGGTGGAACTTACAAACTTTTTTGGCTGGTTGAATGCAAGACACCCAGATATTAAATTCTCAATTGACTCGAGTAAAAAGAGCATGACGTTCCTAGATGTGGAAATAGGCACCGAAGGAGAAAGGTTTACAACATCCCTATTCAAAAAGGACACAGATAAAAATACCATTTTGCACTATAAAAGCGCACACCCCCAAGGTCTTAAACAAAACCTTCCTTTCGGACAGTTATTGAGAATTAGAAGAAACTGTTCAGAACTTAACGACTTTGACACACATGCAAATTTATTTTGCAAAGAAATGGACAAGAGGGGTTACCCAAAAAAACTTCTGAAGCACTCTACAAAAAGAGCGAGATACACCCCCAGAGAGGAACTATTAAAAATCAAACCGAAAATGGAGTTGGATAAATTGGTCTGTGTCACCACCTATGGGGCCCACACGAATAAGTTCAGGCAGATAATCTTGCGAAATTGGCATTTGTTAGAGGGACTTGAGAACCCCTTGCAAAAACCTATTTTCGCTATGAAGAAAAATCCTAGCATCGGACAGCAAATTATTCGGGCGGACAGCTATGTCCCTAAGACAAAGAGTGATCTCATAACACAGTGGAAACTTAAACCAATCACTGGACACCACAAATGTGGTATGTGTGTAGCCTGTGGCAGTGCTGTGGAAGGAAATGAGTTCAGCCATAATGGCACTAAATGGAGACACGACATGCATACAAATTGCAAAAGCAAAAATGTAATTTATGCAGTACTGTGTGCATGCAATAAACTATACATCGGCAAAACTTGCCAGCAGGTAAATATGCGAATTTCACAACATAGGTCGAGACTTAAGAAAAGAGTACCCAATGCACCAATGGTGGATCATTTTGCGGCTTTGAACCATAAGGAAACCGATTTCACTTGGACGGTTCTGGCCAGCATGGATCCTAAACATAAATCACCTAACGTGGAACAAGCCCTTCTGCGCAAGGAAGCGTATCTGATAATGAGATTCGATAGCATCAATAAAGGGCTTAATTCCATGAGTGAATTGAACAGATTATAAGGAGATCTCATGTCGAAATCAGCCTTTTCACTACAATTCCCAGAATACATCACTGTGGCCCTTTAGCCACACTCGAATTTCATTGGCCCAAAATGTTTGATGAAACCGAAAGGCGGCTGCCTGTTTGATCGAACTGAATCACCAACCGAGAGATGCAGTGAGAGGAGGTCAAGCAAAACAAAGCGGTAAGCTTCAACTTCACCCCTCCTGCCCTCGAACGCTTTGAATTCCTGTTAGCAGCGAAAACGCTTTTAAATTCAGAAAACAGCTGAGTATCCCTGATAAGTTCAATTCCCATTACAGATTCACTTCTCCAGTGATCGGACAGCTGACTGTGTGGCATACTGTCAACAATGTGAGGAAGCCCACAGTAAGTAGCGTGTACTCTTTTTTTTTTTAGCAAAAAGTTCAATCACCGCGCACCATGCAAGTTTAGCCATAACAGGGCGACTTGGTAACTTTGTCTTTCAGAAATATACTAAAAAAACGAGTGTTCCTGCACTTTTAAATTGAAAGCTTACAAACTCGGTCTCGCTGGGACCCAGCTACAGGTATGAATGCCTTTGTTTTAATAAACAATTGGAAATGTAAATGCGTTACACCGGTAGCTCACAAATACGCATTAACTTGTATTACAGAAGCGTGCACACAGTTTCATGCAAGGATTGAGAAAGTGACCTTCACCTCTACACCCATGAGGTATGGCACTTTATTTTCCAAATATGCATGAGTTTAAAAAAGCCTGAGAAAAATGAGGGAAGCTGCTCTAACGAGCTTTTATAATTTCTTTCAACATTAGGACAAACAGAAAAGGATTAACTTGGCCCTGATGAGAGTCTGGGGACAACGCGCCCAAACTCGAAACGCGTCGGCAAAGGGAATTAAATTCCATTCCTTGAAAGTGTTATTCAACAAAGGAGACTAACTCTCTTTTCATATTGATTCTTACACTGAGTATTCAGATTCGTTTATGATATTCCAAGAAATGTATATATCTTTGAACATATAATAATGTGTTTTTGATGTTGTTTGAAATATGTTGTTATTTGTTTTTTCACTCACTTTTGCAAAAATTGATTGTTTCCACTTTGTATGAATGTTTGATGAATATTTTTGTATACTTAGGACAATAAGATCATTTGGCTATGTGAAGAACATTGTCTTCTCTTGTCAAAAACAGTATTCTTTTTCTAAAAAACAAATGAATAAAAGGCGCAATTAATTGCCGTGATAAACATATCAGGTTTTGTTTATCTTTTCATAGAATAAGACTATTTGAAAAAAACTGGTAGTGTGGGTTCCCCCTTTTTTTGTAAAAGTTTAAAATGAATACAGCAGTAAAAAAACAGATGTCCTGCGAATCAAGTCCAAATAAAAGCCCCATGGCCGATACAATAGTGGATACATTATATTTTTTAAAAAGCGGTTTCAGATATCTTTTTCGAAGGTGAAGATAAAGGGGGCATAACAGTAAAAAGTGCTCTGTGCTTTGCTTTGTGGTCCCGTCACACGGACAGGGGGCAGTAGTATAGGTCTTCATTACAGGATACGCGACAAGCAAATGAACAATCCCCATCCGTAATCTTGTCAATACATATTGGTGGGATCGGATAGTAACCATTTTAAGGTATCCTGAGAATCCCATTTCTACCTTTATGTATCTGTCGTAAAAAACATGTGTGGAGAACTGAGCAGTAGCTGCATTACGCTTCACCATACTAACCCTCAAAAATTCATGTTTAAGCTCAGTCTTCGGGATATCTAAAACACAAAAAGGGTTATCACGCACAGTAAGATTAAAAACATCTTTAAATGCTCGAATAATATAGTTAAGCCAGGGGATACGGGAACATTTATCCATGTGGAGACAGTCTAAAATAATCTTTCTTGTGAAACCCGTCTGTTCATTAATCCATATAGATCTCCATACTAACAGGGGTCTTAATCTGATCAAGTCAGATAGATGTTCTAGACCAACCTCCTGATGGATCAGTTTTGTTGAAGCAGAAGATGGTAAACACAAGAGTTTTTTGACAAATTTGTTTTCCTCCACCTGGAGCATATTGTTATTACAATGGCCCCACACTCCTGAGCCATATAGGGCCAGAGCAACACATTTATGGCGGTATAGGTACAACATGTCTGGTATCCGTCTTGAGCCTAACTTGGATGCAAACTTGAATATGCCAAAAGAACACTTGGCCATATTAGCTCTTACATTAATCATTTCAGATGTCCACATCCCCCCACTGTTAAAAGTGATACCCAAATAACAGAATTTGTCAACCACTTGTATAGTTTGGTCCATAACTGTAAAGGGCCTTAAGTTTTTGATTTTCTTCCCGCAGGGCATTATAAAAGTTTTTGAATTATTGATTTTTAATTTTCTCCCATTAATAAAATCTGCAAATTTATTCATAAGTTTTTGCAGCCCAAGCGGAGTTTATGAGAGCAGAACCGCGTCATCCGCATAAAGCAATATTGGGATGGAAAGGCCGTCAGCGGTCGGTGCATCTGCATTGACGGTCCGTAGTTCCGACTCAATTGCATTAATAAAAAGGGAGAAAAGAAGAGGAAAAGAAAAAAAAAAAAAGAAAAAAGAAAAGAAGAGGTGCAAGGACACATCCCTGCCTAATTCCAGAGCCTACTTTAATACTAGGTGTACACTCCCCCGATTGCCCGTAACGTATCTTAGCCGTCAAATTGCTATAAAGTTGGGCCAAGAAATAAATAATATCCTGTGGAGCACCCATATCCAACAAGGTTGACCACAGAAGGCCATGGTCAACCAGGTCGAAGGCGCTGGTCAAGTCAGCAAAGCAAAGAAACAACGAGCCTTGTTTAGCCCGTGTATATTTGCCTATAATGAGGTCCAAATTAATGCACTGTTCTATGGTGCCTAACCCCTTACGGAATCCACACTGGGAATCCGCAAGGATCCCTTTACCTTCAACCCATTCCTCCAGACGACTCAGTAATACCCTACTCATAATTTTTAGGGAAGCAGTGAGGAGAGAAATCGGGCGATAGTTTTTTGCCTCACCCCTCGCCCCTTTTTTGTAGACCGGGATGATGATTGATTCCCCCCAGGTCTTTGGGGCCGCAGTCATTGCAGCTGCATTAAAAACCTTGGTTAACAATGGGCTCCATATGGAAACCTCGGCTTTATAAAGATCAACGGGTACCCCATCAGGGCCCGGCGCCTTTCCCCCCTTACTGACCCGGATGGCAGCATCCACCTCAGAGACTGTGATATTAAGAGGTAGGGGGGTAGTAGCTACAGTCTCCCTATCACCCCCTGCAACTAGTCCTTCAGGGTTAAAAATACTAGTAAAATGAGCCACCCATTGTTCCTCAGTCACCTGAGCAGACAATACCAGGGCTTCTTCATTTTGAAGAAAGGAACTGTTGGCAGTGGACCAGAAAAGCTTGGCATTCTTAAGATCCACTGCCTTAGTCAGATTGTTCAAGGCCTCTTCCCTTAGTTCCTGTTTCCTGTCCTTCAGATGATTTGAGTATTCCCTTCTCAGGGCTCTAACTGCTTCCTTATCCCTGGGTTTACCCTTAAGAGCGGCTTTAAGTCTTTGTAAGGATTTTGTACATTCCCTGTTAAACCATCCCCCAATGTTCATAGGGCCTTTCGGTTTTGTACCAGTTAGAATTTGTGCAATGTTTTTATTAATAATATCAAAACTAGCTAAAATATCAGCATTATCCTTTTCGGGTTCAAGACAGCATTCCACCTCATCTATACAGGCTGACACTATGGTACATAGTAAACGTTCCTCGTTTTGCCTACCCCATTTAATTCTAGGGCCATTGGGTCTATGTGGAACTACATCTGTCACTACACCATGCAACGCCTTTTCCTCATCCCCCCACAAGGAGAGATACATTGTTAAACAGTTGTGGTCGCTAAGGGCTGGGTCGACTATTACGGGTGAGGAACACAAAGCCGTAATACTGGAGGAGGCGATGAGGTAATCGATAACCGTGGCACAATTCCTACCAATAAAGGTCGGTACCGAATTTCCCTCACTGTCTACGCCAGGTAACATGATGCATAAATCCATTTTAAGCATAAGAGTGTTTAGGGATTCCCCATAAGCCGAATGTAAAAAATGGGTCTGTTCTTCCCCCACCTCATCCCCATACCCACACACCCTTTTGCCAGCGAAGGGGCACATGTGAATGTTGAAATCTCCACCCCACAAAATATCAAAGGACACACCACTGCAACCGCATAGCCTTTCCACCTCCGCCTCAAGTTCATCAACCATAACTGTTTTAGAGTGGTTAAAGACATTGTTATAGTGATTTATTACTAGAACATTTCGCCCATTCCTATGTTGTAACCACAACAACTGAGAGTGCAGACCGATAGTCCGGTGGATTTTCACTTGAACCGGTAACCTCACAGAGAGCAATATCACCATCCCACCACTGGCTCTCCCCATGTTGGATGGCTGTGCATGGCAGTTATAGGCAGCATACCCGTCAAGATAGACATCTTCGGCCACCCAAGTCTCCTGGAGACACAGGATGTCAAATTGGGTTATAAATTCTAACCATCCTAGACGATCTATCTTATTATTCCACCCAGCAATATTCCAACTCGCCATCTTATAACCCCGTTCTGTTAAACTAACAGCCTCAATAGAAAGTGGGGACGTATGGATGTGAGTTACTTCCCCAGGCACGGGGTCTTCAGATAGTCGAGTGGGTAATATACTTCCATTGGCCGGGGTAGGAGTATCTGGGTTACATTGAGGCTGGCCAAAATTACGTATATTACAACCAGAGTTACAAGTAACATTATACCCATTGGGTGAGTTAACTTCAATTGAGCCTTTTTCCCCCGTGCATACGCCCATGACTCTCCCTGTGTCTCCACAGAATTCCTCACCCCCCTGTGGCTTGATGGCATCAGTCACAGTCTTCCAGGCCACTAAACATGTCAAACCTGTTGGTGGTCTCTAGGGGCGTAAAAGGTTTGAGATGATCCATTCTCCTGTGTGTTAGGGAATTGTACCTTGGGGCTACAATATTCCACCCATACAAGTCTACTGCTATAGATGAATGCTTGTCATTAAATATAGGGCCGTTATTGTAGACAGGTGGACGGTATGGGTTTGAGAACATTTGCCTCAATAATGGAGGGGGAGGGGCTCGCTGAGATTGACAATTGGGTGGGAACACCACTGAGCGAGGATAAAAATATGTTAAAGGGCGGGGGGTAATAGATTTACTTCCGTGATCAGAGGACCAGTTAAGTATAAAATGGACGGCATTCTGGTCTCTAAAATTTATGACCACTATATCTCCCTCAATATCTTTAGGTCTTCCTCCCAGCCAAGGAAGACGGCGGACATGGACAATTTCTCCATTGATATTATTTGCAATAGGTCTATATAGACTTAACCAATGCAATATTTTGTTTTTCAACTGGACAAAGCCCTCCCGTTTGTTCTTCTCCAGCTCAGGTACCCCAGTAAGGACTACTACAAAGGGTACAGCTTCTGGTGGAAGTTCTGGGAGGGGGCCCTTGTTAAAGTTACCTCGAGCAGGTCGCTCGTTTCCCCTTTCTCTCTTATTATTCCCTAGGACTTGACCAGGATTATTCGTCTGTCCAGTAATCGTTACAGCCGGGGGCAAAGTGGATTTACTCTTAGATATAACAGGGTTACTCCCTGACGTACTTCCACTCATATTATGTGAGGATTGAGGCAAGATGGTAGTCGGGACAGGGGTAGGTATAGTAGTTATAGCTGGAATACCTGATGAGGTAGGTAAAGTTGGAGTTTGTATAGTGGGATTAGGCAATACTTTATTAATCGCTATCTTGATTCCCAGTTCATGTTCTATCTTCCCAAGTCTATCATCTAATTTATTAAGTCTATCTACGATAGCCAGAGTATAGGCCCTCATTATAGACTCTATGCTATCGATCAAGGCGCCATTTGGAGGTTCCTGTAATGTCGCAACAGCAGGAGGGCTGTCGGGGGTAGAGATGACAGGATCTATTGTGGGGATTACGCATGGATGTGTAGGTGATATAACTATCCTTCCTTTATCTGTTACTTTTACCCGTCCTCCCCTAGTACTGTCGTCATTTTTAATGCCAAAATCTGCATGATTAATTTTCCTCTTTGGAAGGTCAGATTTTTTACGCCTTTTTGTCGGAGGAGGGCCATAAATTTTAACTGGCGTGACTTTCTTTGCCCTACTTTTTACTGCTTTGGTTTGTTTAGGAATAGGGGTTATTTGTGCCTTGGTTATAACTATAGATTTAGTTGTAGTAGGATGAGTAGCATTGGTTGTCGATATACTGGTAGCACCTAAAGGTTAAATTTCGCTCGTAGATGTTCCCTCTCTAAATATTAGAGGAACGCTGTCCTGCGAGGGGGTACAGATATTCTCAGTAAGGGATCCATCCCCCGTAGAACTAATTAACACTGGTGAAACCGGGAATGGTCTATTCTTTAGGCTTTCAACCGAGCGCCGACGCTCAGCCCGAAGTTCTTCAAGGGTAGGGGTAGTTGGAGTATCCATGAGAGATTTCTTAAAATAATTATCTAATTTCCCATTTATCAAACTCACAGGTTTCTCGGGGCCAACCATTTCCGGAGTTAGTATTTCAATGGACATAATTGTTGTAGATATAATATACCCCCCAAGCACTTACACAATAGTCCTAGGTAGTTCAGTAATCGACCAGGGGTTCTGGCCCAGTCCAGTCTCTTCGGGCCTCAGAGGGCCACAGAGGGCCCGCCCTTTGCCCAGGCTTAGCCCCGGCACTCCCGCGCGCTCCCGCGCAGTAGGACTCAGCTGTTCTTATAGGGCGATTCCTCCCGTTAGATGAAGGGGCGGGACGATGAGGGAGAGCAGCCCAGGTGTAATGGGCACGGGGTTTCCCTTGGACTCCTGGGAAACTGAGTCCACACCCCGTCGCTCGCAGCCCTCTGTCCCAGTCCACTGCCACAAAAATGCATCAGCCCAAGTCTCTGGGCGACGCGGGACCCGCAAAGCGGGTTCCGCTAGCAGCAACGTGAAAATCCGCTGTTTCTGGAAGAACGGCTGTTGGGGTCAAGCAGCAATCCGACCCAGGCGTAGGCAAAGTAGGAATGTGTCCACATTCATCGGTGTAGAGACAGTGGCAGGTGGGTGAGTAGCTACCAGGGACTGGGGGGATTGGGGGAGATGGGCAAAAAGGCACACATGCACAATTAAGCATAGAACATGGCACAACCACAATGACTCTGGAGCATGTCCCTTGGCACACTGCAGCACACCTAGAAACTGCAAGTAGGCAACTATGTGCCCAGAGGGGTCCCTCCCAATACTCACACCAAACCCATGCACATGGTCTGAAACCAGCAAAGCTGCGGGTCCGTGACCCACACAGACAATGCAAGTGACACTGCATGATGATTAGCATGGCTGCAGTCCAATCATCATGACATGGTGCATGCCACAACACTGAGGAGGCTGTGTGTGGACCACATCCATAAAGGAGCAGGTCACACATCCACGTACACTAACAACCCTTGACGTCAACAAGTACAAACACACATCCACTGTCCTGCATCAAATAGGCAGCTCCTCCCAAACAGTCACATTGTACATCAATCATTTCATTTCAGGGGGCGGGGCTTGAGCGTCGATGGTGGAGGTCGCCTGAGCGCTCGGCTCCACGATCGAGCCGCCATTAATCCTAATTCCCGGGCGACACGGCGCCCCGACCCCCAGATCATTGAGCACTGTGGGTGCTGAACCGGGAGGCGACTTTGGAGACCTGTAGCGAGGCCCGTTCGAGGCGATCGAGACATTCAAGGGGCGAGCAGAGCAGAGTTCAAGATGGCGCCCGTTCCGTCTCCATGGTCCTGAAGCGGCCCGTGGGCCTAGGAGGACCGGTGCCTTCGAGGACACCTCCTTTTTCCTCTCCCCTCTAAGGGGGCGACGCCGGAGCCGACTACCTGGGTGACAGGAAACACCTGTGACCTGCTAGACGGTGCCTATCGAGACCGCCGCTTAGCCGAGCCCTAACTGCGCCACGAAACCACAAGGAGAAGGTGTACTACTGACTAGTGGTGACCCCTTCCCCTTCCGCCCTTTTTGTTACCAAGATAGCAGTTGCTGGCCCCCGCCTGACCTGTGGCCCATGTGGACTGGCAGGGGAAAGAGATCGCTGGGTGCCTGCACCACGTGGCATCAAAGACGGACGCCATTGCTGTTTGAGCCTGCAAAGTCCCACTGCCGTGGCTGCTGGCTTCCCACTGTCTTGGTGGACGGACGAAACCCCTTTGGGAGAACACCCAACTCTGTGTACTTGATGGTCTAATAGTTGAGATATCTCCTACTACTGCACCGGGCCCCGACCATCGGTCCGCATCGGCACGGATCTTTCGGCGACGACCGGAGGCACACTGATTGACCCTACCCCGACCGGGTGTCCACCGGGTCTTCTGCTGGAGACCACCGCCGCTATGGTGAAGCCGAACAGTACTAAGGGTGGCACTCAGACCACCCCGGACATGGAGGCGCCTGATAAGGATGATTGATTGGATCCGGAGAGATCGGGGAGCCCGCACCTTCAACAACAGCTCAACAAGATCTTGGCGGCGATCACTGACACACGATCGGCACTCCAACAAGATATTGCCCAGATCGGGACGAGCCTGGGCTTGCTCAGGGCGGACCACGGTAAGCTCTCGGACAGAGTCAAAGTAGTGGATAGCTCGGTGGCAATCTTAGAACCCACTCAAAAAACTTTGGCCGCCGCCATGAAGGACGCTTTGACCCGCATAGATGCCCTGGAACGAAGGGCGGAGGATGCGGAGGGGTGCAATAGGAGGAATAACATCCGTGTGATGGGCCTACCGGAAAAAATCGAGGGTAGTGACATGGTGGCCTATCTGTAGGATTGGCTTATGACCGTTGTAGCGCCGGAGGGGCTTTCCTCCTTCTACACTCTAGAGCGGGCACACAGGGTGCCAGCCAGACCGCCGCAACAGGGCCGATCTCCACGCCCAGTGGTGGCGCCACTACTACATTTCCGCGACAGGGATTTACTTCTCAATGCCGCCAGACAGAATGGGCCATACCAGGTGGCAAACAGCAGAGTGAACATTTTTCCAGATTACACCTATGAGACTCAATGGAGGAGGGCCTCCTTCTTAGCAATCAAACGAGAACTGAGGAGTGAGAGCATCCAGTATTCCTTGTTATTTCCGGCAAGGCTCCGCATTATCCTGGACGGCATGACCAAATTCTTCGATACCCCGGAGGACGCGTGCACTTGGCTTGAACTAAACAGAGCTGGCAAAGATGGCTTTGGGTCCTCCTACCAGACTACCTCGGAAGTGGGCCTACAGTGGAGGTCTAAAAGGATCCGGAATCGCCGCGGTAGATTTGGCTGACCTTCGACAGTGGAGACTACAGCGGAACGGTGTTGGAGATGGTTTCCAGTATGTCAGGCTCTCAAGGCGGACCCATTATTGAAGACTCGGAGCCTGGCGGGGGTGGAGGTCACACGGACACGGAGGACTCCGAGACTGATAGCGTGAACCTCCCTGTGATAACCCCAGAGACTGCGGAGTGCCTGCTTGATGGACAGGGATGATACCGGGTGAGCTGGTTCCAGTTGGGGGGGAGCGGGGAGGAGGAATTTTTGCGGTAACTGTTGAATAACTGATTATTAGATGGGTTGGAGTCACACCCTATTTCGGCCCTCATACCTCAGGGCTCGGTCGCACTTCGGTAGCTTTGAGGTGCGGAGACCCCCTATCGACGCTCAGCCCCCACTTTGCCCTTAAGGCACACCTGCGGTGGCTACCGTAAGGTTAGTTTTTTTTTGTGTGGGTGCAGTTTGGATGGGAACTAGATGGTACTATTTGGGACCTGTTCTGGGGAGGGTGGGGGGGGAAGTGTTTGGGGGCTGTTTTGTTGTTGGGGGGAGGACTCGCCATCGGTGTGGGGCTTACACTGTGCCTAACTGTACTTGTGCTTAGTTGGGGGAGACTAGATAAAACACTATGGGACAATGGCTGATCTATCCACCTTGAAGTGCATCATCTGGAACGTACGAGGCCTGCATTCCATTTCCAGGAGACATAAGGTTCACGCTTACCTGGTACACAGAGGAGTACAGATTGCGCTGCTACAGGAAACACACCTTACCAAGTCAGAGGGATTGGCGTTGCAGCATAGGTGGAGAGGGCAGGTATACAACACCACATACTCAGCTTATGCTAGAGGCGCGCTGATCTGGGTGCGGGCTGGGGTTCCCCTACAAGTACCTAAACACACTGTAGGTCCGGATGGGAGGTTTGTGGCCATTGCTGGCAAACTGGGGGGAAAGGATCTGAACATTTGCTGCATTTATGCGCCTAATGTGGACCAGCTCGCCTTTTTGGCTTCGATGTCAGGCTCTTTTGCCCATTACCTATCGGGACCTCTGTTAATCGGGGGAGATTTTAGCTCGCTGGTGGACGTCGACCTCGATAGATCCCATCCTCCGCTTCCGGACTCACCAACACACCGGGTAGCCAAGGGTAGATTGGAATGGCAGACTAAGTGGGGAATGACGGACATTTGGCAAGCCCAGCACCCACGTGCCCGAGACTACTCCCACTTCTCCGGCATGCACAAGTTGCATGTGCGGTTGGATGTATTGTTGGGGTTGCCGGAACAGGTGTCCTCAACCGCGAGATCTGAGTATTTAGCGAGGACCATCTCTGACCATAATCCACTACTGGCCAATTTTAGATGGCTCCCGGGTACTCCCTGCTTTCCGACTTGGAGGCTACGCCCGAGACATTGGAAGATTTGGTGTTCCGGAGTGAACTTGAAGACAGAATTGTCAAGTACTTCGCGGAGAATGAGGGCATGGCTGGGGCGAGGGCCATTGAATGGGATGAATTTAAAGTGGTGGTTAGGGGCTATTGCATAACTAAGAAGGTGGGAATGCGACGAGTCCTTCTGGAGGACCTAGCCAAAGCTGATCAGAAACTCCGCGAGACGGAGCTCCTCCGCCTCGGCCGCCCAGAGCATCAACAACAGACTTCGGCGGCGAGGGAAGCGGTAGCGGTTGAAGTTGAATGGCTGCGTAGCTTCCACTACAAGGCTTATCTGACTAGGTCGCTTGCTGAGGGAGATAAATCAAGAGCTCTCCTGGCTTGGCTAGCTAACCCGACGAGACGTATCTCCCCCACGGTGGCCATGAGAGACGCGGAGGGTATTGAGGTTTATACCCAACCCGAGATCCTTGATTGCTTTCACCGCTACTATGCGGGATTATACCGAAGTCGGATGTCACTGGACACTATCCCAATTGACGATTTCCTGCGTGATTTACCGATCCCTACCCTTGAATCAGATCAGGCGAAGGAATTGGGGAGAGACGTGGAAACGGGGGAGATCCGCAGCGCCATAAAAAAGATGGCGCGAAACAAGACCCCGGGCCTGGACGGACTTCCCGTGGAGTTTTACTCGACCTACGTTGACCTTCTGGCCCCACGGCTTCTGATAGTTTACAGGGAGTCGAAGCGCCTGGGGCATCTGCCTGGCTCGATGCGTGAGGCCCTGGTGGTCCCCCTCCTCAAACCCAGTAAGGAGGGCAACGACCCGTCCCGTCGTCTTACAGGCCACTCTCGATGCTGACGGTCGATTATAAGATTTTAATACTACAATGAACATCCGCCGCCTACTTCGACTGTTGGAGGATGACCACGCTGAGGCCCCCCATCCCATGATCCTCTTGATTGACCTAGAGAAGGGAATACCTCCGCAGAGTGCTTGGTTGCTTCGGCCTTGGGGAGGGTTTCCTACGCTGGACCGTGGTGCTCTACGCCTCGGCGGTGGCTAGAGTATGTTCAGGCCCACTGATCTCCGACAATACCCAGGGGAGCGAGGCACGAGGCAGGGATGCTCATTATCCCGGTTGCTCTTTGCGCTCGCCGTGGAACCCCTGGCATTGTCGATTCGCACCGGGGCCTACTACAGTGGTTTGCGGACCTTATCGGGGCAACAGTACATCTCCCTTTATGCTGACAACCTGTTGCTTTTCCTTGAGGATGCTGGAGAAGCCTTGGCCGGAGCTGACGCAGTGCTCACGACTTTCGGTGAGATGTCGGGCCTTAAGGTGAATTGGGCGAAAACTTGCCTGTTCCCGGTTCGCGGGGGAGAGCCCCAGCCCGACACCCCCAGGGCAATCAGATGGGCGCCTGCCTGCCTTAGGTATCTGGGGGTATACATTTATCACAGCCCTGCTGACATCCTTGAGGGCAACATCTCCCGATGCGTCAAAGCATTAAAGGGTAGCATGTCCTTTTGGGCCACCCTGCCACTATCGGTGGCAGGACGTATTGCTCTGCTGAAGATGGTGGCTCTCCCTCGGCTACTATACTACTTCAGAACGCTTCCGGTCTGGATACCACCGGCCATCTTCCTGAACTTGAACTCCTTGCTCGTGGCGTTCCTCTGGGGATCGGGCCACCGCAGAGTGGCGCTTAAAACCCTAATGAGACCTAAAGCGGAGGGGGGGTTGGCTGTACCCGACTTTGAAACGTATTACTTGGCTGCCCAGCTGCAGACCTACACTCAGGAGATAGCACAGGAGTTTCGAGGCCCGGAGGAGGGGCTTGGAATGGGCATACCCAGACACGCTCTATCCTATATTGCACTGCAACAAAGACTGGCTCTGAGAGACCTCACACAAGAAGAAAGCACTATACGATCGTGCTGGAACCGGGTACACCGCAAGTTGGGAGTGAAACATCCTTATGCCCCGGAAATCCCACTGGGGATGCCCACGGCGTTGCCGCATTGTGGCGACTGGTCACAGCTACAGGTCTGGGAGGATGCAGGGATACAGCTCATAGGCAACCTGTATGAGGATGGAGTGCTGATGCCTTTTCAGGCGATTCTAGACCGCTTTGACATTCCCCGGGTTGACTTCTTGTTACATGCGGCGATCACAAGAGCTCTCCAGGTGCACTGGCAGAATGGTTTTGAAGAACCACAGACGTCAGCGGCGTGCCAATATGTCATGATGGCGGCGGGGACGGTGAAAGCCGTAACGTGCTTGTATTCCAGGATGATCAATGAGTGGCTGCCCCCATTGGACACACTCAGGTCCCGATGGGAGGCAGACATAGGGAAGGACATCCCGGAGACCACGTGGGCCCAGCTGATGCGCCGGGCCTGGAAGAGCACGCGCAACGCTCGGTTCCAATTGGTCCACTTTTACATACTGCATCGCGCCTACCTGACCCCGGAGAAAATACAGAAATACTTTGCCTCGGACACGGCGGCCTGCCCTAGATGCCGGACGCTTGGGGCTGATCTCATTCACATGTTATGGTCCTGCTCCGCTCTGTCCTCATACTGGACGCTGATAGGGGACACCCTTAACGGGGTCACTGAAAGGTCCCTACAGTTCGACGCTGCGGTGGGGATCTTACACTGGTTTCCGCATACCCCCAAAAACAAAGTCACTAGCAAGTTCATTGATTTAGGGCTACTCCTGGCGAAGCGGGAAATAACCAGACACTGGAAGGCACGGGTTGGTCCAACAGGCACTAAATGGCGCAACAAACTTCTTAAATGGGCTGAGGGCGAGAGCACCTAGAGATATCAGATGGAGAGGCGGCAGAAGAATGAGAAGCCGCTAGAATCAGCACAGGCGTGGGAGACATTGGTGCAGGCCCTGCGTGATCACAACACACCAAGTGACACCGACAGTGATGATGGTGTGCAGCCTACGTCCCTATAGAGTAATACTGGTGTGATATTCCTATCAGGAAGGATAACATCTCCTACCACATGCTCACTACACGACTTCCAGATCACTGATGGTGGGATGGGTGGGGGGAGGTGGATAGAGGGACGAGGGAGCGACACAAGCTTCCAACAGCACTGAAGACTTATTGCAATAAAGGTTTGGAACTTAGCCCTCTGGGGGTGTTTGGTTTATTCAAGGGGGAGGGGACCTTTTTCATGTTGTTTAGAAAAGCAGAAGTACACCTTTAATTAATGACTGGTCACTACTGGAAGGCCGCTGGGACCACATGCCTTGATTTAACATAAACGCCGCCCGACCTCCGGGTTGTGGGCTGAATGGCCATGTATCAGTGATATGTCATCGTCGGTGCTTTCTTCACCGATTATCTTACAATGGACCAACATGTAACTTCTACTAATTCCTGCAATAAAAATATATTTACCAAAAAAATCAATCATTTCATTTCATTCATTTCTTAAGGCTTTATTCAGAGCAAAAAACAATGTCCATAAAAAGACACATATAATAGATGAAATTCCAATTCCAATTATATATTTATATTTACAATTAGACAGCCAATGTTTAAAAAAAAACATAATATACAGGCGAGAACAGAATAAATATTTAAAAACTCATACTTTTCCTAACATTAATCGCTTTAAGTAGGAAAGTAGCAGTAAAAAAACAAACATCAGGATGGTGCAAGTTAAAAAGCAATTTCATAGAGTCATGCACTGTCCTGAGACCAAACTTGACAAAAATAGGTTTTAAAAAAGCTTTGCGGAAGTTCCCATACAATTGACACAGCAAAAGAAAGTGAATTATGCTTTGTGCTGGGATATTGTCACACGGGCAGCGACCAGCAGGGTGCTTGCTCAGGGAAGGGAAAGCAACCAAATTATGCACAATCCCCATCCTTAATCTTGTTAGAACAAACTTTTGAGAAACTCTGGTCACTTGGGTCAAATATGGTTGATAACCCACTGTTTCATTCATACTACTGTAAAACACACAGGTGGATAAATTGCCTTCATTACAGGTCCACCTCTCTGATTTACAGTTCAAAAAGATGTTCTTCATTTTAGACTTTGATATGTTTGAGGCCCCATATCTGTCAGTATTAATATTAAGGCCATATATCTCCTGAAAGCTGTTGATAATATATTTAATCCATGGGATCTTTAAATGGTTATCACCAGTGAGACAATCGTTAATGATGGCTTTGTTTAGGGATGTCTCTTCTTTCAGCCAAATTGAACGCCACAACAGAAGTGGTCTCAGGAGAATCAGATAATTTTATATTGAATTCCGAGTTCTCTATGGACTAGGTCATTAGTGGCAGATTTGGGCAGACATTCTTCTCCACCTGTAGGCTCCCTGCCGGGGCAAAACCCCAAACCCCTGCCCCATAGAGGGCAATGGAGAGACATCTTGACTGAAAGATCTTAAGCATGTCTCTTATCCGTGTGTCCCCTAATTCGGTGGCAAAGGTAAACACCCCATTGGCACTCCTCACCATTTTAGCCCTTACATTCCTATGCTCACTGGCCCAGCTACAATTCTTGGAGAATGTAATGCCAAGATAGCAAAAATTGTCAACTTGTTGGACCCTATGTCTGTCTATATAATAAGAGTGGGGCTTACTCTGCCCAAGCCCACACTCCATGGTATAGGTTTTAGTTTTATTGATCACTAGTTTTTTTGATAAACTGTGAAACTGTGAAACTGTGAAAACCCATCCATCACGCGTTGAAGGCCTATCGGGGTCCTGGACAATAGCACGGCATCGTCCGCGTAGAGTAATACCGGGACGTTAATATCATTTACTCTAGGAGCGTCTGCCACTACTGTCTGTAGAACAGTGCCCACTTCATTGATAAAAAGGGTAAAGAGCAAGGGTGCGAGAACACACCCCTGCCTTATACACCGTCTGATCTTAAATTTGGTGGTACACTCCCCACTAGAGCCATATCGTACGCTGGTACGTAGTTTGACATAGAGTCAGGCCAAAAAAAAGACTATACCCTCAGGGGCCCCCATTTCGATCAATTTGGCCCAAAGAATTGCATGGTCCACCATGTCAAAGGCACTACTCAAATCTGCAAAGCAGAGATAAATAGAGCCCTTCTTGGCCTGGGTGTATTTTCCGATCAGAAGTTCGAGATTTAAACATTGCTCAATCGTCCCACGCTCTTTTCTAAACCCGTACTGGCAATTTGCCAGGATACCGTGGGTTTCTGCCCATTCTTCTAGCCTAACCAAAAGTACCCGGCTCATAATTTTCACAGAGGAATCTAACAGGGAAATGGGGCGGTAGTTCTTCACATCCCCCCGATCTGCTTTCTAAAATATGGGTATTATGATTGATTCCTCCCACGTTTGGGGTACCCCATATCAAACAGCTGCATTAAAAACTTTTGCCAACATTGGTCCCCATACCTCAGGGATAATCTTATAAATGTCAATGGGCACCCCATCTGGACCCTGAGCCTTTCCCCCTTTGCTAGTGCCAATGCTATCTAAAACCTCAGTGATGGTCATGTCCAAAGGGACAATGGGCCAACAGTCCTTTCCGTTACCCAAGGCTTTGTCCGAATCAAAAATAGTAGAAAAATGAGAAATCCATGTTTCCATATTGACTTTAGATGTTAATTCTGGTACCTACTCATCTTTCAGAAACGTACAATTAACAGTGGCCCAAAATAATGTACAGTTTTTTGTCTCCGCAGTCTGTGCTAATTTATCCCAGGCCTCATGCTGTAACTCCGTATTCCTTTGCTTTACTATTGTCTTATAATTTAATCTAAGCTGGGACACCTGACTCCTAACTCTAGGTTTGGCTGCCAGTGCCTCTTTAGGCTCTTTTAGCGCAATTGTGCATGCGTGGTCGAACCATCCCCTTCGTTGGTCGGACTTACGCTCAGCTGATTTAGTAAACTTTTTGTCTATAGTGTAATTAATAATAATAAAATGTTGGATAGGATCGGCAGTGACGTCAGCATGCTCAAGGATCGCAGTGTTTCTGAAAAGCAGCTATTTATAATTGCATCAGACGTCATATCAGCTTTATCCCATTCCATCTTAGCCTTGTGCCATTAGGTCTGTGTGGTTCGATGTTAACAATGGAGCCCAAATCAGATACAGGTTTTTCTTTCCAGAGAGTGGCCTCAATAATAACACAGTTATGGTCGCTAAGCAAGATATCCACGACCCTAGGGGCCAAACTCTAAGGGATAAGGTTAGATGACATACATATAAAATCAATAACAGTATTTGCCCCCCTACCTGAGAAAGTGGTAATACTTTCACCTAAATCATTCTTCTCATTAGCCAATATTTCCATATCATATGCCGCTAGGAAATCATTCAGGGATTCCTCATACTTATTATGAGGGAAATGGAGATCTGCATCCCCAAAACGATTGGTGACCCTACACGTACTTAGATCGGAGAGGGGACAATCAGCAATATTAAAATAAATTCAAAAACAACATTCAAACCCGCTATGATGTCAACCAGGGCACTCTCTAAAGCATTGACCACCAGGTACCTGGTGCTGTCAAAAATGTTATTATAAAAATTAATTAAAAGGATATTTCTACCATCCTCCTGAGAGAGCCCTAAAATCTGAGAATGGGCCCCCACTAATACATGTTTTTTTAACAATTATGGGGATTTTAACAGTAATCAAAACCAAAAGCCCTCCCTTAGCTCTACCATAAGTAGATGCAGTAGCGGGTAACTGGTAAGAAGCAAACCCGTTGTTACCAGTAAAATCTTTACACCAAGTTTCCTGGAAACAGATAATATCAAAAAGGTCAACAAATTCTGACCACCCAAGGCAAACGTCTTTGGACGCTAAACCCGCAACGTTCCAACTGGCAATAAAACAGCTCGGGGGCCCAGTGGGTATTTGAATAATTTCATCGGGGATAATAATGGTTGAAGTTAAACAATGATTATCCAGTGTATCATTTGTATTGGGGAGGGTTACACTTAGCCTATCTACTACAGGCAAACCCCCACTACACCCATCAGATTCACCCACAGAGCTGTTTATCAAGCGGCAATCATAGTGCACACTTACGATGGCAGGGAGCCCTGTAGTATTTCCTTCTGTCTCTACTCCACAATGTACCGTTTCTACTTCAGGCAGGGTGAGAGCCTGGTCAGAATCCAGTCAATCATTGGAGTCTAAACCACTCAGAGATTGGTAACGGTTAGATGTTACCACCTCAAAATCTCTAGACACAGTAGAGGCACTACCTCTACCCCTCCCAAAACCATTAGTAGGCTGAACAATTAAATGTCTACAGAAAAACCCCAAGGGTCTGAGTGAAATTCCCTGGTCGTTCGGTGGGCGAGAGGTGGCTCTGATCAAAGAAGTGGTAGCAAGATGTGGGTTTTTAAAATTTACAATTACACAATCACCACTAATATTTTTATGTGAATTCCCTATCCAATTAGTTCTTGTCATGGATAGAATCTGATCAGACAAAGCTACTGGGAAACCGCACTCTCGGTTAAGCCAAGCCACAGTTTTATTCTTCAATGATTCATGTGTTTCCGGATTACTATAGGGCCCCGTCTCCCTAACTGGCGGGACATTAGTTAAAACTGCCACATACGGTACACAGTCGGGCCGCGAATAACCATATCTCTTAGTCTTTTCTTTAATTAGCCCTGGCTTATCCACTGGAACTATATTAGTAGGAGTATTTAAACACACCGTAGGCACAGGGTTGGATACAGCTACAGTAACTGGGCATGATCCCCCATTGGGTATCTTTTATGTCTCCGTTATAGATCCATGGACCCTTTTAACTGCTTCTAGGCTGACCTTTGTCGCTGTATGTGAACTCAGAAGGCCTCCCAACCTCTTTACTTCCCCTGAAATAGTGTCAAGTTTGTCCATTAAAGGTTTAATAATTTTATCAAACTTTGCATTTATAATGCTAATCAAGAGCTCCAACTGCTCGGGAACTAATTTAACTTGAAAATTATTAATTACTGTTACTGGGTCACTAAGAGCACAGTTGGATAATGGGTCAGATCTTTTTTTGTTATGGTTCCCCCCCCCGTTTTAGTAGGGTTATCCTACCAAAACTCCTCCCTGATCTTAATGCTCTCTGGGCTCTTGACGCCGGTGAGCATGAAACTGATAGATCATGAGGAGCCTCATGCGTGACCAAGTTGGGCTCTAATTCTATAGGAGTAGCCGTGGTTGGAAGTACAGGAAACTCCGGGTTACAACTAACATCCACTAAAGCGGTAGGTGACTTGGGTGAACTAGGTAATGGAACAGAAGGGCTCCCCCGACCCAATGATAGTCGACGTTCTTTGTTAATTTTGTCTACCACTTTTACAAGGTAATTGTCAAGGGTAGCTAAAGCAGGACAGGTGTCCCCATTATTACCTTTAGACATGATTGGCTCTCTCAAAATACTTACAACAGGCTATAAAAAAAAATCAGAAAAGCCTTAATGAGAAAGAAAACAGTATTCCCTAATACTGTTAAAAGAAACGCAATCTGCAGACTGACAAACAGGAAAGCAGGTGAAAAAAAGTAAACAATTACAGTCCCAATATACAAATGAGTAGGTGGTGGGCTCAATTACCAAGTCCAATACGAGCTACTTCACGAGTCCCAGGACCAAAGTCCGTGGCCAGCCCTGCTTCGTCCAGCCACGGACGGCGACAGACGGTCCCGCCCTTGTCCCGGGCTTCTCCGGGTGCACTCCCACGACACTGGTAATGAGGGTGTAATTTATGCGCCTCCTTGCACTCCTACGCGTTGTGCGGCTTCCGGCCGTGATACTCTCTGGGACCCGTAGTCCCCACCAGCCCGAGCTCTCCCACAACACTGCAGCAGCCTCGCTGGGCTCTGCGGCGGGAGTCGGGAAGCGAGCGCAGAAAGAGCCGCGGGTCCAGCGGTGAGAAGGGGAAACAGGCAGAAGTTCACAGAGCCCCCACAGGTGAACTGCTAGCTCCAGAGAAGGTCCCCCACTCCTCGCAGCAGCCTCACAGTTCTCGGGAGGTGCGGCGGCGGTTGGCAAGTGCAGGCAAGCCGCAGATCCAGCTAGGGAAGGGGAAGCAGGCACAAGGTCACAGTGCCCCCACAAGTGCACAGCTAGCTCCAAAGACAGTACATCAATCAATCAATCAATCAATAAATCAATCAATCTATCAATCATGAAATTTGTAAAGTGCACAACTTACATGTGAGGGTCTCAAGGCGCTGGTTGGGGTGCTGCTACTGCTCGAAGAGCCAGGTCTTGAGTATTCTCCTAAAGGTAAGTTGGTCTTGGGTCTGCCGTAGGAGGATGGGGAGGGTGTTCCAGATCTTGGGGGCAGGGTAGGAGAATAATCTGCCACCGTTGGTCACTATTTGGATGCGGGGGATAGTAGCGAGGGCATGGTCGGCAGAGCGGAGCTGGAGGTTCGGGGTGTAGAAGGTGAGTCATCTGTTGAGGTATGCTGGTCCGGTGTTGTGGAGTGCCTTGTGCGCATGGGTGAGGAGTTTGAAGGTGATCCTCTTGTTGACGGGCAGCCAGTGCAGGTCTCTCACGTGGGGTGTGATGGGGCTGTGTCAAGGAATGTAGAGGATCAGGCGGGCCGAGGTGTTCTGTATGCCTTGCAGTCGTTTCAGGAGTTTGGCTGGGGCTCCCGCATAAAGGGAGTTTCCGTAGTTCAGCCTGCTGCTGAGGAGGGCCTGGGTGACCGTTCTTCTTATGTCGGTTGGGATCCACCTGTAGATCTCCTGGAGCATGCGGAGGGTGTTGAACAGGAGGATGAGACGGTGTTGACTTGATTGGTCATGGATAGTGTTGAGTCGAAGATGAACCCCAGGTTGTGAGTGTGGTCGGTGGGTGTTGGTGCTGCTCTAAGGGCAGTCGGCCACCAGAAGTCATCCCAGGCTGAGGGGGTGGAGCTGAGGATGAGGACCTTCAACTTGTCCAAGTTCAGCTTCAGACGGTTGTTCTTCATCCATTCGGCTATGGCTTTCATTCCTTCGTGGAGGTTGGTTTTGGTGGTAAAGGGGTCCTTGGAGAGGGAAAGGATCAGCTTTGTGCATCGGCCTAGGAGACGATGTTGAGGTTGTGCATTCTGGCGACGTGGGAGAGCGGGCCATGTAGATGTTGTACAATGTCGGGCAGATGGATGATCCTTGGGGTACGCCGCAGATGATCTTGGAGGACTCAGACCGGAAGGGGGGAGGCGGACACTCTGGGTTCTGCCAGAGAGGAAGGAGGTGGTCCATTCCAGAGCTTTGTCTCGGATCCCTGCATTGTGAAGGCATTTGTGTAGGGTGCGTTGGCAGACAGTGTCAAAGGCGGCTGATAGGTCCAGGAGGATGAGGGCAGCAGTTTCACCTATGTGCAGCAGAGCCCTGATGTCGTTGGTGGCCGCGATGAGGGTGGTATCGGTGCTGTGGTTGCTGCAGAATCTGGACTGTGACGGGTCCAGGATGTTGTTCTCTTTGAGGTAGTGGGTCAGCTGTTTTTTTACAGCTTTCTAGATGACCTTTGCTGGGAAAGGGAGCAGAGAAATGATCCAGAGGTTCTTGAGATCTCTCGGTCTGCCTTGATTTTCTTGAGCAGGGAGTTGATCTCGGCGTGCTTCCAGCTCTCCGTGAAGATTGTGATCTTGAAGGAGATGTTCATAGCCTTGCAGAGATGGGGTGCAATGGTGGCGGTGGCTTTCTTGAAGATGTGGTGTGGGCATGGGTCTGACGGGGAGCCGGAGTGGATGGTGTTCATGATCTTGATGGTGTTTTGGTCGTTGATTTGGGTCCAGGTGAGCAGGGGGTCTCTGTGGATGGTGGCCGTGGGTCTGAGGTGTTGTTGGTTGTTGGGGTGGTCAGGTTGTCGAAGCTGTTGTGGATGTCAGCTATCTTTCGTTGAAAGAAGGTGGCAAGGGAGTTGCACAGGTACTGCAATGGTGGACTGTCATTGGTGTTGGAGCTGGGGTTGGAGAGTTCCTTCACGATGTAAATGTAAATTGATACTTGTATAGCGCACTACTCACCCACAAGGGTCTCAAGGCGCTTGTACGAATACCGCTGTGGAACCCATCCTGGCTTTCCCTGTGAGGCATCCACTCCTGGGCACCCCCAAGGTGGAGGCCAGGTATTCTTAGTGTTGTGGGGGCCGTTGTGGAGATTAAGCAAGCTATTGCCCAGAGTTGCAGAGTGGGACTCCATGATTGGAATAGGCACCGAGGCGAGAATCATCAGGTCCGTGAAATTTTGAGCCCAAGACCCGCCGAGTTGGGGAATTGAACCCTGGTCCCGGTATAGACCTCTGCATTAGGGTCTGCCGCTCTAACCATTGAGCCACACTTCTCCACACAATGTTGAAAAGCTTTTTGCTGTTGTGTGCGTTGTTGTCGAGGCGGTCCTTTTGGCGGTCCTTCTGGCGGCTCTGATTAAGTGATGGTGTTGGTGCATGGCTGTCTTGTGGGCTTCTAGGTTCTCTGGTGTCTGTTCGTGGTGCAATTTCTTCTCTAGTTTTCGGCAGCTTAGTTTGGAGGTCTAGAGTTCAGGGGAGAACCAGCTGGCATTCTTGGTGGTGTATCTGTTGGAGGGTTTCTTGAACGGGGCAAGAGTGTTGGTGCAGTCATTGATCCAACGCCTGATGTTGCTGGTGGGGATGTCGGGTTGGTGGGGAGGCGGGTGGGCGTCGGGCGAGGGCGGTGTTCAGCTGGTCTTCAGTGATTTTGCTCCAGCAGCGGCGGGGGCCTGTTGGGTGCAGTGGTGCATGGTGGGTTTCTGGAAGGTGAAGTGGATCCAGCGATGGTCGGTCCAGTGGAGTTCGGTGGTGTGGCTGAAGGAGATATGGGGCTTTCGGAGAAGATGGGGTCAAGCGTGTGGCTGGTGGAGTGGGTGGGAGCAGTGATGAGTTATCTGAGTCCGAGGTTGGTGAGGATGTCGGTCAGGGTGGTGGAGTTGCTGTTGTTGTTGTTCTCGAGGTGGAAGTTCATGTCTCTGAGGAGGATGTAGTCTGTGGAGGCGAGGGCGTGCATGCTGACAAAGTCAGCGATTGAGTCGCTGAACTGAGGCCGGGGTCCAGGGGATCTGTAGATCAGCATTCCTCTGAGGGTGGTGTTGGGATCAGTGTGGATCTGGAAGTACAGGTGTTCAGCGTTGCTGAGGGTGTCGTCAGCGTTGGTTGAGACCATGAGGGTGGTCTTGTGGATGATGGCGAGTCCACCTCCTATTCCGTTGGTGCGGTCTCTGCTGGTGATCTTGTAGCTGTCCAGGATGGCTATGGTGATGTCGACTGTCGAGTTCTCTGCCGAGGTCTCTGTCAGGAAGGCTAAGTCCGGGGAGGATGTGTCGAGCAGGTCCCAGTGTTCGCCGGCGTGTTTGCGTGCAGAGCGGGTGTGCAGTAATATGCATCTGAGCTGGTTGCGTCCTGCCCTGGTGGTCGGGTTGGATGATCAAAGACTAGTGAAGCTGCAGTTCCGACATGAGAAGGGTCCTTTAGTGCGCTTCAGGATGGCCAGGAAGCAGGCGTGGGCTCGTCTGTTGTTGAGTACGTGGAGGGTTTTGGTGTCGTAGCAGCATTAGGTGTCGTGGTGATCGTGGGTGCCAGCGGTTCTGGTACTGGGCGCCGCCCACGCGCAGACGGGCTTGCTTTAGGCACGCCAGCGGCGTGCCAGCAGCGCATGGCCATGCAGCAGCCGCCAAAAGAAGGGAAGGATGGAGGAGCAGCTACAAGGTGGGAGCAGATGAATGGGAGAGCGGGGGACGGGCCGCTGGGGGCGCAGCGGTGGCCGAAACCACAGGAGAAATGGCAAGAAGAAAGAAAGGGCACAGGGCACAGAATAGCACTAGAGGGAGAATGAGGAATGAAGCAAAACCAGAAACAGACAATAACAACAAACAAACTACGGCCTACCACTGGCCACCAGGGATGAGGCATGGGTGGTAGTCTGCGGGTGGAGGAGGGCCTCGAACTTCCATAAGCAGCAGCGGCAGCTGGGCTAAGGGCACAGGCACACAGGTGGTGCTGTGCGGCGTGGGCAGCGACCTGCCTAAGAAAGGGGCAGGGTTATGTAGTCTGTATGTAAACTTCTGCAATGCGTCAACATACATGTGAATACAATGTTAAACTGCATCTCCCCTTCACATTGTAGAGGGAGAATCAACACCTCCTGCAGACCAGACCCAACAACTCTTCACTGATGATGAAGAGGACCTCCTCAGGTGCCGGTGAGTTTAGACCTCATGGCAGCCAAACTGATGTCGCTGGGATCTACCATGCCCTGTAGATCCTTGTGATGGCATTGCTGCCAGAAGGCCTGGTGCAGATGATTGCTGCCGCTGGTTCGACAACCACATCTCCGCCCCCTGATGTGTCAGTATCACACAGTGCTGGAAACAGAAGACCACCACCCACATGTGAGGCACATGAAACATCAGAGGATGAAGATGGGGATGATTATGGCTTACTGGTAAGAAGGAAGCAGTAGCATTCATCTCTGCCATATGTCCAGTTTGTGCTTGGCTTTTCTCTCTGCATCATCACCTTCCACTGTCCCCCGATGCACTCTGCAACACTCACCTTGGAACTCGACATGGACTGCCATATTCTGTTTTGCCACCAATGACACATCTATCAGAATGTGGACTGAACTCTTCCTCTTCTGATGTACTTGTCATTCCCTGAAGGGCACTGGCTGTCCCTCCACGGGCCACCAATGTAAATTGAGGTTTGCATGGCCCTGTACTGCTCCAGCTACAAAACTCTACTGAATGTGCATTAAGCATTGAAATTCACGCAGATGTGTCATGTCTATGATCATTCAACTGTGAAAGTATGGATGAATGTCGGGTCAGTGATTCCCCCTTACATCCTTGTTACTCATGTTGTGGGGCTTGAGTCACAGGGTGCAACATTACCAATTGAGGTCCCGATGGCGCTGACACTACAACAGAGACACACGCATCAGTTGCTTTCTTGTCCAGCCCAGAGCGGAACCACGCCCAGAGCCCCGAGGTAATTGTTCACACCCCTACGGTGGACGGGCATACGCCAGGCCAGCCCTCTCTGCTTATGCTTACAGGGCGGGAACAACGCTACATGTCCCAGTTCTTCCCTGTAGTGATACACTGATCACAGGTCTAGTTATCAGCATGCCACAGCCTCTCCCTGAGGGCTGGTTTACACCCTCACCACACCCATCCAGCACAGGTGTCACTGGACATGTGACCCTGCCAATAAAACGGGCCGGGTGCACATGCTCAAGGCTATTTCCATTATCTATCTGAGTGTGTCCGTGTGGTCATTATTTATGCATGATGGCTTAGGGCCCTAGCACATCACATTCCTCACTGCCGGAGGTGACATGATGGCGTCCGCACCACAAGACTCAATCATAAAGGGCTCATGACTTGCGGTGCACAGAGCTGGTGGCAGCCAAGGCACTTTAGATGGCACCGGCCTACCGCCACGAGACTATGACTTGCAGTGCACAAAGTTGGTGGCAGCCAAGGCACTTTGGCCGACACAGGCCTACCGCCACGTGCCGATGACTTGCGGTGCACTGAGTTAGTGGCATCAAAGCTGAGTGGATGTGCAGCCTGCAATGATGTGTAGGCCTTGATACGCCGTCCTGCCAATCAAGATTCGATCTGAATTGTGAGTACAGCTGGATAACAGTGTACGCCGAAGGCAGCAGGCTGCACAGACATGACTCCGTGGCGTGGTGTAGCAGGTGCGCTGGGGGCGTGTGGTGCTGAATCCAGCGATCGGCTGAGGAGGTTGCACCAGCACGTGGTGGGCCCTCTTGGAGACACACCAGTGGCAGCAGGTAAGCATTGAGGCCATTGTGTGCAGGGGCGGGCAGTAATCACTGGGCAGCAGACACAATGGGGACCAGAGCTGGGGTGCAGCAGGTGCACAGGATCGCGTAGGCACCACCGGTCACAGCGGCGCCCTCACGGCTGGGTGGGGGAATGAAGATGCATGGGTATCAAGCTGATACAAACCGTGACGCTAAAAGGTGCGAGAAATCCTGCATCATGAGACAGTAACAGAAGTTTGTGTGACTGTAACCTTCCTTTTCTTTCCTACGAAGGTTATGACCACACGTACTTCTGTTACGGTCTTTTTGAGCAGGATTTGTCTTTCCTGTAAGCATTCAGGTTTACCCATGTGCTATACACTGTACCAGATTAGGTGTGTGAGTATACGGACGCTTGACGATTGTCACCATTTGTCCAACAGGTTTCTAAATACTGGCATCCGGAGTATGGAATTGTATTGGGGAGTTCCTGCAGCATGTGCAGTTACTTGAATCCACATGTTGCCCTGATGAAGTTGGGCGTTGGCTGTGCTTTTCATATTGTTGATTTGTGTATTTGTAATAAAGGACTGTTTTTGCACTACAGTTGACTACTTGACTTCATGACCGTGCGCACCCCCAATTTCAGTCACTACCATCTTGGATCAGAGGCGCCTAGCAACGGCTGGCATAGGAATTGGTTGCGCAGGAACACTGCGAATTGGAACTGTTTTGTGGTGCGGATAAAGGGGCCCGCCATTGCTATTGTGGACATGCATCCAAGACATGTGTGAGGAAGTTTGATAGGTCTGGCCCTGAGACTCCACCTACTCTGGCAGATGTTGTTTGGGAGGTACCAGGGGCCAACAGATTTGTCTGCGGAGGGATGTTCGTTGTCTGCTATATTGATACCATCAGCCTGTGGACAATGTGGGTCTGGATGCGGAGGATGGTTGTCCTTTCAAAAAACTTTGTCGTTATGGCATCAATTTATGAATGCACTAATAACTTTCTATTGAAAAGATAAAAAAACAATAATTTAAACAATGAACACATTACCTTGAATGCCCTTAATATTTTTGCCTATGGTCTAACCAGAGTGGTCAATATAATATATGATGTATAGCACATTTTAAATTAAAATAGGTAGAGTCTTTCCTTTGTGAATGTTGGTCTTTTCCCCTGCTTCTCTACCTACATCCTCCCTCAGGGGTCCCCCTTTCTTATAGTGGTTGGTTGTTCTTTTGTGTCTGTAGTGGGCAATGACTTCCTCTGGCATTGAGTCTCTCTGAGGCTGGTGCGTGTTAGGAACATCCGCTGTCCTGTTCTGCACTGCCTCAGTGGTAGTCTGGGGGTGTGTGGTCAGGGTGGCACGGGGTGGTGGAGGTGGGTGTTGTGCACTTCTTGGGTCTCCGAGCTGCATGATCAGTTTCTCCATGACATGTGTTGGTCTTTAGATGTGGCTCTGGGCTGGGCTCTCTTTCATACTGCAGATAGTCGTCCTGCTTTACACCAGTAAAAGGCAGGTGTTAAATCCCTGCTGCTAACCCGCCTTATCACCTGTTTTGGGTCGCATCCCAGACCTGGATGGTCGTTGAGAATATCGCAAAGTGGTGTTTTTGTGTGTTTTTACACAGGAACGCCTACTTTGCATAGCATTAGTTGTCGATCTCATCCATGGCAATGTTTTTTTGCGGAAGCTATCCCTGGAAAACTTGCGATTTCGGCAGTTTGCACCAGCTTGAGAATGGGTTGATAATTCTTTCGCCAATTTTGCTGCGCTAAAGTGCAGATAACTCGGTGATAAGTACTTGAGAATATGCCCCTCAAAGTCACTAGATGATGGACTGAGTAATGTCATGAGTGATGCCATTTGAGCTGTCATGAGTGACGTCATGAGAAATGTCATTGATCATGTCATGAGTGATGTAATATGTGAAGTCATAGGCAGTGCATTGTGGGGGGCATGAGTTATAGTTACCCAAGCTGACTATAACTGCTGAATTCCGCTGATTTTGTATGAGTGAAATGTAAGCCTAACTATAATTAACCTTTATAAACGTAACCTTTGTTTTTTCAGTTAATTTCTATGGTTTTTCAAAATATATTTCCTAACTGGGAGACATCCTTTACTATGCAACCTTTACAACATGATACTTTTCCATCTCGGTTTCCAGAAGGCAAGTCGTTACAACAACTTGCACTGGATGCACTGGATGCCACTGTACACTAAGGAATAGTATGATGTACTATTCCAACACCTTCCCTACTTTCCACACAGACTGGAGTTGGAATAGTAAATCATACTATTCCAAAGTCCAGCGCCCCCAGCGCAAGTCGTTGTAAAAACATGATGTAACATACTGCGTTGTAATGGAACGCGTTGTATCATCATATATTCTTCCTATTTATTTTATTTTTCAGGCGGACAAGACCCTTCCAGATAACAGACCACTTTACAGGGCAGATGTAAGAAACAAATTCCACAGATTGAGATAAAATATATAAGTGATACCGATACATAGTGATCGATAATACAACTCGCAAATAAAATATACTAAGATGTGAGTAGATCAAGTAAATTTGGCCATGAGAATCGATTTCACTTCTCATTTAAAGGAAGCAGTGGAAGGGTTCAGTCTTATTTCTTGGGGAAAAGCATTCCAGATTCTAGGGGCCATTCCTGAGAAGGTCCGGTTGTAAGTTTCTTCTTGGCAAATCATTGCGTTTCCAGAAGAAGATTCCTGGAGCTCCTGGATGATCTATTGCCACAAGAGAGTACCAGTTTCAGGGCTAGATAACTCGGCGTATTGTGATGTATGGCCTTGTGGGTCATGCAAGCGATTTTCAGATGAATTCTAGCTTCGAAAGGTAGCCAGTTGAGGGCTCTAAGGTCTGGTGAGATGTGACACTTTCTGTTTGAGCCTGTGATGAGTCAAGCAGCAGTGTTGATTGAGGCTCTAAGTGGAGCCATCGTAGATCTGGGCAGGCCGCAAAGGGCAACACTCCTGTATTCCAGTCTTGGGATTACTTGTGCTTGAACTGCCTGTTTGAAGTCATTAGTGGGCAGGAAAGGTTTCAGTTTTCTCAAAGTGTTCATCTGGAAATGTGCTCCTTTAATAGAGGGGTTGATATGCTTCTGCATGTTCAGATTTCTGTCCGGAGTCACTCCCAGCGATTTTGTTGAGTCGAAAAAGAGAGCTTGGCCTTTGAGTGCTGTTAGGTGATTCAGTGTTTAGTTTCAAGTAGTTTTCGCCCAGCCAGGTATTAGTTTTTTTAAGTGTTGAGTCAAGAAATGTAATGTCCTCTAGTGAGTGGATCCTTATGTAGAATTGAGTATCATCTGCGTACATTGAGTTGAGAGATTTAATGTCCTCAAGTGAGTGGATATTATGTAGAGTTGAGTATCATCAGCGCACATGTGATAGTGGACATTGGAGAAGCTGAGCAGTACGGTGAGAGGTTTCATGAATAGGTTAAAAAGTGTGGGTGAGAGGGATGATCTCTGAGTCACTCCTAAGGTGACTGGGACGGGTTTGGATAGGCATTGATTAACCCTGAATCTTTGTGATCTGTTTCGGAGAAAGGAGGTAAACCGAGTAATAACATCCCTGTAACCTTTCATTTTTTTCAGCGAATTTCTACAGTTTTTTGAACATTCTATTTAATTTATATATCATCCTTGTTTTTTTCTACATCTGCAAGGTGCACCACTTATTGATGTATTTGTCATCTATTTTTTCTTAATGTACATTATTCATTTTATTTCAAGTTATTTTTAGTGTTTGCGAGAACGTCGCAATAATCTTGGACACAGTGCGAATTCCGTTTGTTTATGACAAATTGTTGTACACATATTTAATCATATTTTACATAAACTTTGAGTCTAGATGTTTAGTGAGATCTTCATTTAACTTTCCCTTTTGTATATTTTTCTAGAACAAATTGCATCTGTACTATATTTTCTTGAAAAATCCTCACTAGACAATCTTACCTACTTTATAAAACAATGAACATAAACCTCTCCCAATTAATATCTGTTTCTTTATACCCTTTCTCAATATACCATCTGACAATTCTCCAGAAAAATCCACTAGAACCAGTAGGACACAAGTTCACAACACATTCCAGAAGGACCAAACTAGTTACAAAATAAATTAAACTAGGTGTGGTTTACTGCACATACTGTAACGAATAGCCAACTCCCTATTACATTTTGTTTATTTACCAGAGTCAATTAAACATTTGTTTACTAATTATTTCCAAATCCAAACATCTTTTATTCACCTGCATATTCCCTGCATCCAATCACATTTTGCGTTCTTTTCAAACAATAAGCACACATGCATTTTCACTGTCTTTCACAGTACCAAATGTAATTTTCAGCTGCATACTTGTCCTGTGTTCTACTCCTTCTTAGAGAGTAAATTGTGTGCCATAGCTATGTCTATTAGGCTACAGAGGCTGCAAAAAACAAAGATATTGCAAGGGACATGGGTTTGCCAAATGTGGAGATTACTTGGTTTGGCCAGAGGGGGTTAAAGTTTCATCGGCCGCTAGCTTTGGTTAAAACCATTGTGGATTTCCAAGCTCCTTACCTGCTGATTGTGCACTTTGGTTGCAATGACCTTAGCACATTGACTGGGGTATGGTTGTAAATCCTAATGAAAGATACCTTTGCAGAACTGATGTCGCTTTTCCCTCACACTGTCTTGGTGTACTCTAATATATACCAAAAACAGACATGGAAGTGGTCAAATCAACTCTATCCACAGATTGACAAAGCCAGGAAACATGTTAATAAAACTTTTTCTGCTTTCCTCAGATTTATAACATGGGCTCTATCTCCAACAACAATTTGCATTTTGATATGAATGGAATATATAGAGGTGATGGAGTTTACTTTACAGACTAAGAGAACAGGGGGGTTTGTAGGCAAGCTGAAGCTTTGCATGCAGTCTTATATGTAGCTTTCTTTTACACCCTCTCAACACAAAGGCTCTTGTCAAAGCCACCCAAATAGTTGTTAATTTTATTTTTAAATGATTTTTTGGGGGAATTTTTTAACTTCACGATGACGATGCTATGTTCCCAATCACATCCAAACCCGCAAAATAAATGCAAACATTTAAAGGCCACCACCACTTCAAAAAAATCCTAAAAAACTGGGTCTAATTATTACAAAACACACATTACTAACTTAAAGAACATGTCTGTACACATATATTTGTGGTAACCTTTTAAAAAATGTGTTTGAATTCAACTCCCTGTCTTAACGATTACACCGGTAGTCAGGATAACTTTGGTAACGTGACAATGGTGCCTTTTTAAGAGGTGTAAAACACATGCATGCATATACTTTACATTATTTTAGCCACAAGGGATTACTGTACTGTTTACCATTATATTGTTATGGGGAGTTTGTACAAAAACAATATTTTAAACCAATTTTCCATGTTTTCGAGGACTTCGATAACCGCAACACTAGGGGTTTATTAGTGCACCTATTAAAATCATATTTTTAAAGAAAGTTTGTGAAAAATGTATCTTCAAGATTGATCTTTTCTTTTCATGGGAATGTTGGGCATCGGGAATATGGTGATACCCATGACGGTACATGGAGCTGCACTGGCAGTTGCTGCACAGTAGCGAATATTGGGTTTGTTAAAAAAAACAATTTTGGACACATAACTTGTGTCACTAGCACCCCATTTGTGAAACATAGGGTCAGAGTACCTCTAACTTGGCCTCTTATGTCACTTTCAAAAAAAAGATTTAGCCACGGAAACTGTCCCAGTACATAAAATGGCAGTCGCAACTTTCTGTTCAGGCTGCGTTGAGCCAATCACAGCATTACCCTTGGTGGGCTTTCTCGATTCACCTCGAACATGTTGCAATATAACAGCAAGCACAGTGAAACCACTGCAACTTTCGGTTAAGGTTGCATCCAGCCAATCAGTGCATCCCTGTTGGTGTGCACTTTTGCTGTTTACCACAAACGCCTTTCAATTTACCACAGTGAATTATATGCGACCAAAGATATAACTATACCATTTCATTTTCTCAAGAACTACTGAACCTATTTGCACAAAATAACAAAAAGCACAATCTACGTAGCAACATCTACCTTGCTACCAAATTTGTTGTAAGTTCATCTGGTGGTTCTGGCTGAACGCTCAACAACACGTTCCTATGGGAATTAATATTACAAATGCACCCTCATTTGGCACCCCTATTTCTCAGTCCCCACTACAGGAGTCACCCCCAAACATTCCATGACACACAGAACCTACGTTGACACTTTTTTGGGAAAATTAACAAAGATTGGTCACATAATGCTAAAGTTAGAGTCAAGTCAAAACTATAACTACCTACTGGCTACTGAGATTATGTTCCTGCTAGAAATAGACAGATCAGACTTTTGCCAAGTGGCAGTTTTGAGGCCATAAATTAGCACAGAGGGCCCGCTGCAAAGATCAGATCTGCATTTTTTGTGGATAACTGAGTGGAATAGTAAAGCCAGTCATTTCAAATGCCTTAAATCCAGTGAAATATGTGTCAGATAAAGGCAATGGAGGGCTGAGGGCATGCTTGCTGGGTAGTAGACAAGGCCTCTCCGGCAACTCCGGCATAATCAGAGCTACCTGGATCTGTTTCCTGGCCAATGTTCGTTCACTCCCCAAACATGCCATCAATATCTGGGATTTACTCTCCTCCTCTCGTCCAGATATTGGATTCCTAACGGAAACATGGTTGAAACCCTCCTCTGTACTTTCAATGCTATTGCTCTTCCCGATGGCTACCAAATCTTGAAAGTGGACAGACCACGCAAGGTGGGCAGTGGGATTGCTGTCATATACAACGATCTGATAAAAGCCACCATACTAGATCAATACAGCAGCGACACAATGGAAATCATCATATTTAGAATAGACCTCCACTCACAGCTGAGTCGGAAAGGAGCCCTTGGCTTTCGCCCTCCCGGACTGCTCTCCAATTCCATTTCTCACCTCCTAAACATATATGCTCCCCACGTGATATCCTCCAATAAATTCCTTCTCCTGAGTACTTCAATGTCCATAGTGAGAACCCTCTGGACTATGAGGCTGCTATCCTTCTGACCGAGATTTCAGCACTTAGCCTTACCAAAACAAAAGATGCACCAACGTACATTGCAGGCCACACTTTGGACCTGGTTTTCTCCAACTCACCAGACACAGTCTATAAATCGACTAACCCTTTAACGTGGTCTGACCACCCTATGATTGATTTTGACCTTGTAGGCCCCCCAGAACGCATAGCCAAGAGAATCTTAGTAACAAGTACTTATAGACAGTGGCACAAACTAACTCCTACTCTTTTTCGTGAAGCATTCACCCATCCACGTCAGTTTGCCTCGGACTTGGTGGAGAAATGCCTGATGGTCTTCCAGCACACAATCAAATCCACCATAGACGCTAAGATCCCCTATATATAATCCTCCATGGCTCCTGAATGCATCCAGACCCCCTGGTACTCGTCTAATCTTTGATTAGAAAAAAGCCATTGTAAATAGATTGAACACCAATGGCGCCGAACTAAGGATCCTCTTGATAAGGGAAAGTGTCTCACGGCCTTGGACTCATACCACAAAAACATAAACACTGCCCGGAAAAAGGACATAGTTAGCAAACTGGAGGAAATGGATAACACGTCTAAAACCCTCTCCAAAGTCCTTAACACCCTCATCAATCCCAAAGCCTGCAGTCCAGATGAAGAACAAACGCATTCGTTATGCGACAATATAGCTGACCACTTCTCACAAAAAATTGATGATATTTAAAATAAAATATCTGCCTCCAATAACAATACTAGTCATAAGCTGATTGCTAAACCCACCCCAGTCTCACCTAGACCCCTCACCTTAAAAGAATTCCCTCTGCTTACCATCCACGACACTATTAAATTCGGCCAAATCGGGCTCTCCCAAAGACCTAATCCCAGCCAAAACTGCTAAAAACCTTGCAGCCGATTGGCAGCCCCTCTCTGCTCCATTCTTAACAGCTCAATTAAAGAAGGCAAGCTACCTGAAGAATGGAAAGCCCTGCACAGATCATGCACATCAGAACGAACCCTAAAATGCCTCCTGATGTAATAACTAACTACCGACCTATATCACTCCTTCCCCTCCATAGCAAACTGTTGGAAAAACTCGTTAACACACATCTATCTGCACTTATTGAATCGTCTAACTGTCTCGATCATTCACAGTCAGGATTCCATCCCAGGTATAGCACCAAATTGGCCCTGGTTAATGTAATAGATGACATCCGAATGCAGGCAGACGCCGGCCAAGCAGTAATTCTCATACTGCTCGACCTGTCCGCCGCATTCAACACCATCTCACACCAGATTCTGCTGGAAAGACTGTGATCCATAGGACTCCAGGATACAGCACTAGACTGGATGAGGGACTTTCTTAAAGGCAGAATCCAAACGATGAACCTCGGACCATTCAAATCCAAGACCACCTCAGTAACCAAAGGGATGCCAGAGGGATCCTGTCTCAGCACCTCTCTATTCAATGTATACGTTGCCCCACTTGCAGAACTCCTCATGAATATTGGGTTCACCCCCATTTCACACGCAGATAATGCTCAACTCCTTCTATCCTTTGATGAAAATACCCCTAATATCAAAAACGTATTTTCAGAAGGCATGAAAACTATAACATCATGGATGAGCAGCAATTTTCTGCAGCTAAATGCAGGGAAAACTGAAATAATGCTCTTCAGAGAGGCAATCAACAGCTGGTCCCCTAGCAGGTGGCCAGAAGAACTAGGTTCGGCACCATTTCCTAAGTCAGTAGTTAAAAACCTGGGGGTCTTGATAGACACGCAACTTAATCATGATAAGCACATAGCATGCAACCAAATGGGCATGTTTCCATGCACTCATCCTGCTCCTCAGGGTCTTCTCTTCCTTCCTGCTTCCACACGTAAAACCCTGGTACACGCCTTTTTTTCTGAGCCACCTGGATGCCTTGCTAATGTCTGCCAAGGAATCCACTCTGAATAGCTACAGGTGATACAGAACACAGTAGCCAGCTTGGTAACTAGTGCACCCTACCGAGCGCCCTCACTTCCCCTGCTACGCAAACTTAACTGGCTAACCATACATAAAAGAATCTGATTCAAAATCTGCTGCATAGTGTTCAAAGAGGCCTAAACCAGTTGGGTTCTACATATCTGGCAGACAAACTGGTTAGACACACACTGTCACGCACTCTTCCTTCTAAAGGGAAACGCCTTCTTGTTGTCCCACCCATCAAACAAACTAGATTGGGAGGCAAATCGTTCTCCTACCTAGCCCCCCAACTCTGGAACCAACTACCCCTGGACATTCGCCTTTGCACTATCTGAGCTTTAGAAAAAAACTCAAAACCTCAATATTCTAAAACACCTAAATGCTTCACCTTTACACGTCCTCAGCGCAGAGATACCCTTTCTGGGGTGATTCATGCACTCAACAAATGACATAAATAAATCTAAGGAGGAAGTCATACCATAACGTGTATTTTTAAGTGCACGTTCACCAGCAGGAATCTTGGAGCTGAATAACAGAAAATGATTGTTTCAAAGCATGCCACCAGGCCTAGAGGATGTGATAATGGGTATGTGGCAGGTTGGAGTAATACTTTTCCTTCTTTTTTTGTGTGTCTTTGGAGAACATCTTGATTTTGGAAAGGCAAGGTAAGGTGACTTCCTCGTAATTGACTGATCCATACACCACTCATGCAAACACCCACCTACTCTTTCAAATCAACAACCTATCCAGCTTCTATGCAGATTAGTGTTTTAAAAAGACAGTTTTAGGCAACAGCAGAGATGGTGTCTTGTTGGATAAATGCTGCCCAGGCCTAAAATATGGTTCTGGAATCCATCTCTGAGGCAGGATCAGACTTAGACAGCAGATACCTAGGCAGTGAGGGAGAGGACAGTTGAGTAGTGATTTTTTCAGACCAACAACTTTCTGTGATTCTGAGAAAGGTGATGACGATAGTCATTCTGTTCCTTCACAGGCAAAGTCTGTACTGCGGGACAACAGTAGCAGGTTAGACCAACCGGGAGAGCAGACGTGTTTGGCAGCAAGCACAAACTCTCTTGGCAGCTTCCCAATTTAGTTCAGCCACAAATTCCATCTTTCACTTGCGAAGCTGGATGTAAAGTCCATATGGCAACTTTTTGGCCAATTGACTATGTCTATCTATTTTTTGATGTTGACTTCCTTGAGGAAATTATGCAGAAAGCACATTTGTGTGCCGAAAATTGTATGAGTAAGCATGGAAGCACTCTTGAGCCTCATTCTAGGGCACTTCATTAAGGTAGTAGAACATTTTGGGGCATTTCATTCAAAATGGAGGTAGTGCAAAAATGATCCTACTAATCTACTTACACAATTTGGGTAATCCCCATCTTTACACCATACATAAGCAAATATTGTTTTTTGCCTTCACAGGTTATTCAAAATTAGGCCTGTCATAAAACATTTGTCTGCCAGGTTACCAGATGTTTATACTCCTTAAAAGAATATAGCCCTTGATCCTGTATCAAGAGTGGCTTCTGTTCCAGCTGTACATTGCAAGCAAACAAGCTTGCTATGGCATCAAACTGTACATGCATATGTGAGAGCTCTATTGGCTATGTGTACAGCTGGAGAGTGAATACAGCGAAGGACTTCACTCTAAACCCTAAAGGTTGCCTTCACTTGCTATGGGTCACAGGAAAGATTATATGGGAGATTATCCAGACACTACTTCACAAACATTATAAATTTATGTGCAACATTTCTATAAAGGAGTATAGATGTTTAGTGAGCTCTACAAAGCCGGTGGTCTGCGGTAGAGTTTGTTGTTGCTGCAAAAGATTACCAAAGGAGCTTGTTTGCAAGAAGCTCCTGAAATCCCAGAGCATTGCGTTGAATTCCAATGACCTGCTCGCATTTATAAGTTCTCAACTAGTTGTGATGTGTACATGCTCACTGAAATTCATGATGAGAACACTTCCCTGTCACAGTTTGGGGTCAGATGGCCAAAGTTCACAAGCCCGCCTGTATACTTGATTTCAACAAGTACATGGGTGGAGTGGACAAGAACATCAAGGTTCTTACGCCATACAATGTGAGTCGTAAAACTCACATTTGGTATAAGAAACTGTTTACCCAGCTGATACCGATGGCAACATTCAATGCGTATGCTGTTTAACCTCAGACACCCACAGGAAGGATCACGTCTTTCCTTGACTTTCAGTTGTAAGTGATTGAAAGTCTCACTGCTACAGAATCAGCAGCCTCCACTTCATATGTACTGCAGGACATGGCAAGGCTACAGAAACAACACTTTACTGATTTCATTCCTGCAACACCCAAAAGGAGCAACCGCTTTATCATTGTTAAGTGTGCTCGATGCAGATAAAGAGGCCCGAGAGTCATTTGTACTGTCTCCAGTGCCCATTTAAACAGCCTTGTGTTTTCTTACTTGCTTTATGTTGTATCATACTAAAACAAAGTACTGGGAAATCGACTGAGGAGGAGCTGCCTTTAGGTGAACCTTTCAATGGCTGTGAATGGATACCTACTGTCTATAGGCCACTGCTTTGCTAGGCTAGAAGCCACTGAATTTTAGTTCCTCTACTTCAGGAAATCTTGGACTTCCTTTGGCCTGCTCATCACCTTTATCTGCCCTCAATACATGGTGGGTGTTCTGTTCATCCAAGAACAGGCCTTGCAGAGCGCATCCTCAGACAACCCCAAACAATGTATCCAGAAACTAGATGGAGTTGGATTTAGCATAGTAAGTACTTTGATGGTACCTGCCAAATCTGTGTTGTGAGCTTCAAACAGCTAGGGATGGAAGACATTAGTCTAGTTACACTTGTCAATTAGATGGGACTATTGAATACTATGATGAGCAGAGAGACATAAACAAGTAAGAAAAGCTTACAGTAGGTGTTTTTTCCCAGGAATATTGCATAGGGAGAAGGCAGATATTAAAGGTAGTACAGATGCACCTGTCAAGACTTCATCTTGATCTTGGGATTCAAAGCCATTGGTGCCAAACTTACATTGAATTACTATGGCACTTATGGGTCAATGCTTGACCTGCTTGCCATGTAGTCACAGCACTGCACATAACCATGGTTTCGCTATATGCTACATAGTCACATACTACCTTGTGTTTCGAAAACTACCATTCTTCATAGTTTATGATATTCTCTTTCGGAAACTTTGGACAATTCCCAAGCATGTTTGCCTTATTTTTAAAGGTAGATATGCTCGCTCAGGTCGAAGAATTGGCCATGGGGCATACTTGGACTCTCCCCAACTGGCATCCACAAACAGGAATGAGTTTGATTTCGGACAGTGAGTACACTAATGATGCATGAAAGACATGCCTTCCTGAGCCTTATGTCATGGGAGCCATTTGTAAATGTTCACTAGAAAGGAGTTTGTAATGTTCATAAGGAAGGATGTGGTTACTTGACAGTAGGTACAATGTAGCATGACTGATTCCGACCTGTTGCATATGAATGTGTTGGGCCCTTGCTAAGTAGCTGCAAATTGATGTTACTCCACTGATCTGTTGTATTGGGCCATGGCTAGCGGTCTGAAAATTTTTGAGGTACAAGATTGGCATGTTGATGGACCGTAAAGTGGTTAGTGCAATGAAGTGGATTCATTGCTCACCTTCAGAGGACTTGGTTTCAATATTTGGATAATTTAATAAGTATTTTTGCTATGTAGCCAGCATTTCTGCAGGTGCTCAAACCAACCAGTGTAAGTGGTGTATTAACACTAACAAATTACTTTCAGATTAATATTTGTTGCTGGAAGATAGCCATTAGCAGAACTTAATGGATGAAGTGAGGTTTCACTTTGCTCGGGAGACCCAGGGGAAAACTGGGTTTAGGAAATTGATACAAGTCTGTGACCCCTCCCCCCCCCCCCCCCAGAAATGTAGGTAACTGTAAAGTTTTAAAGGGATTCTGGCTAAGAAAACAGTGGGAAATCTACACAAGCCACACCTACTGGGACTCCCCCAGTTGTCTAGTTCTCAGAAATGTCTCGGTTTAGTAGGTTTCCCTAGATTGCCACCGAGACTGGTACTAAAAACACAGGTGTCCCCTTTGTAAAACCGGTTATTTTATGATAGATAATTTTGATGTCTCCGCACAACGTTTTGGGTCTGTTCTTGCTATGGGCACTCGGCCTACTCAAACTAGTGAGGTAGCTCTTTTATTGAGAGATGTGATGGAATGCTGGGTGGTAGAAAATTTGTGCTTGTCCATTCATCCCACAACTTTCACCACACAGAAATGTGAGGAAAATGTGCTATGTATTTAGAAAATGTGAGGTTTGCAGTAGATTCTGGATAAGAAAATGTTGGGAGATCCAAGTAAGCCATGGACTCCCCTATAGTTTTCAGAAATGAACGGGTTTGCTAGGTTTCCCTAGGTGCCGGCTGAGCTAGGGTCCAAAATCTAAAGCTACACACATTGGGAAAAAAAGGCAGTTTTTCAGTGGAAAAATGCAATGAGCTCATGTTGTGTTTGGGCCATTCCCTGGCATGTCCAATAGGCCTATCCACAGAAGTGTGGTGCCATTGTTATTGGCAGACTTGGGGCAATGCTGTGTAGATGGACCCTTGTGTCTCTCCACTGATTCCTGAAATTTCCATCACAGAAATGTTAAGGAAAATGTGCTTTTTAGTGAAAGTTTGAGGTTGGCAAGGGATTCTGGGTAAAGAAAAATATGGTGACAGCCCCGTAAGTAAACCAACCTAGGTTGCCCTAGGTATCTAGTTTACAAAATACTGGTTTGGCTGGTTTTTCCTAGGTTCCGGCTAAGCTGGGGTCCAAAACCTTGAGCTACCCACATTGGAAATAATGGGTCATTTTTCAGTGGATAAATATGATGTGTCCATAATCCGTTTTGGGCTGTTTCCTGTCACGGACTCTAGGTCTAACCACAGAAGTGAGGTACCATTTTTATTGCGAGACTTAGAGGAATGCCAAGTGGAACTCGCAGATTACGGAACTTTCCATAATGGAGATATGAGGAAAAGCTTAAGGTTTCAAGGAAATCTGGGTAGAAAAAAATGGGGAGAGCAATAAAAATCACAACACCCAGGGTACCCATATGTTACTCACATTAGAAAAAAGGGGTCTGTTTTTGGTGGAAAAATGTGATGCATCATTGTTTCGTTTTGTGCCACTTCCTATCGCGATCACTAGGCCTACCCATGGAAGTGCGTGCAATTCCTATCAGGAGACTTGGGGGTTTGCTGGGTAGATGGAAGTTTGTCGATTGTGGTAATTGTAAATAAATAGTTTGATAATTATTTAATATTTACATTTATATTATTTGAAATGGTTTTGTCTGTTTTCTTATTTAGTTATGAAATTATAACAAATATGTTGTATTTTATGTTATTGCTCTATTTATGAAAGTATTTAAACCAAATTTCAATAATGACATATTTGTATGTTTAATATTGGAATAAGTTCCGCTATTGGAACAATATTTTCTAAAATGTGTTATTTAAATTTGTTAAACATATTTGTATATTTAATTTGAAAAATAGTTTTGTATATTTTTTTATTGTTGGGATTTTTGATTTCTGGCGATGAAGTTTATTTGATTTTACATTTCAAAGTTTAGCTACGCCAGTAAATATTTGTAAATATTTATAAAATATTAATTGTGATAACATATTTTTTATATATGGATGTTTAATCATTCCTGTATTGGTTTTTAGTTTGGGTTAGTATGTTTTCAATAGGATTTGTATTCATTTTATAGATGTACAATTGTTTATGAGTATGGATTATTCATTGTGTATATAAAATATTTAGTTTTTAGCCCTTTATATAAAATGTTTTAGAATGTAGTGGAAATAGTAAAAGTCAACAACATTATCAAATTGTTTTTGATTGGAGTGGGAGTATTAAATGTTACCCCTTTACTGTCCAAATTTTTTTGTATTGGAGTGGGTATAGAAAATGTTTCCCCTTTAGTTGTTACCACCTTCCCCAAATTGGTTTAGATTGTAGTAGGAATAGTAAATGTTACCCCTTTGGTGTCCAACACATTCCACAAATTGGCATTGATTAAGCGTGAAAAGTAAATGTCACCTCTTCAGTATCCAACACCTTCTCCAAATATTTTATACTTGTGAGAAAAACTTGAATAAAGCAACTTTGAACTGAACTGAACCTTCTCCAAATTGGTTTAGATTAGATTGGGAATAGTAAATATTATTTCATAGTGTGAAACACCTTTAAAAGTGGATTATGCAGGAATGTGATTATTTAATTTAACCATTTTAGTCTAAAAGTTAGTTGAATATTCGTAACCAAAAACTCATCAATTACAAATTTTCAGAAAGGCACACATTCACTGGATGGTGTCATCAGTGATGTCATGAGTGATGTCACTGACCATGTCATGAGTGATGTAATATGTGACGTCATCAGCAGTGCATTACACGCACAAGTTATAGTGAGTCCAACTAACTATAACCTGGAATTTCAATGGTTTTATGTCAGTAAAATTTCCAGCTACCTATAACTGGTGTGAAACCTATGGTTTTTTCAGTGAGTTTAATAGGTTTTTTAAATGCTAATTCCTACCTATACCTGGTGTGAAACCTATGGTTTTTTCAGTGAATTTCATAGGTTTTTTAAATGCTAATTCCTTTCTATATCGAGGTTCAAACCTACGATTTTGTTATAAATTTGCTGTTTTGACTAAGTATTAATTATTATTTGTTTTTTTTTGTTTTTTTTAAATCATTTTTTCCTGGGGCGCTCTGGGTGCGCCCTTTGGTAAGCTCTCCGGAAAGCGCACCCAGAGCGCTACTTTCGTTCGTGAAAAAAATATGAATGAAAAGTAAATAATAATGCAAGACATATAGGGGCTCATTAGGATTGCGGTTTTTCCGCATCCTCGGGGCCGGCGGAAGCTACCGCCGGCCCAGAGGATGCGGAAAAACCGCAGCGGACTGACCAAAGACCCACTGCCACATTAAGATGGCTGGTGGGTCCTGGTTTCCGTCCGCAGCTTTTCCGCCGTGGCTGGCTTACAACCGCGGCGGAAAAGCTCTAATCTGGGGACGGTGTCTCTCAGACACCGTCAGGCAGAATAGGATGGGATGTAAAACATGCTTTTCCGCGGCGGCTTTTCCGCCGTGGAAAAGCATGTGTACCTTCACTGCAGGGGCCCGTTGCGGGCCCCCTAGGTGAAGGGAGGGTGGGGAGTGCACATGGGGGGTTCCTATGGTACCCCCCTGCATTTGTATGCAGAAAGCGGCAGGCACTGTGAGGTGCCTGCCTCTTTCTGCATGCAAACGCAATGACTGCATTTTTAACATTGCCGCGGGTGCAGCTTGAAGCCGCACCCACCGCAATGTTAAAAATAGAGGATGTGACCGCCATGGTGGCGGTCACATCCTAATCGCACAGGAGGGGACTCCGCAGCCCATGCGGACGTCCCCTCCTCCTCAGTGATCGCAGACGGACGCAAGTCCGTCCGCGATCATAATCGGCCCCTTAGTACCATACATATAAAAGCAGTTTTTCTTTTTTAATAAGGAAATGATAATGATTTTGCATTTCCGTGAAACTATCAAAACTTCACTTCGGCGCGCCGCGTAAGCGCCCCCGGAAGCGCCTACGTTCGCGCCGCGTATGCGCACCGGAAGCGCCTACGTTCGCGCCGCGTATGCGCCTACGTTCGCGCCACGCATGCGCCCCGGTAGAGCCTACGTTCGCGCTGCGTATGCGCCCCAGAAGCGCCTACGTTCACGCCGCGTGTGCGCACTCGGAAGTGCTCCGGTGTGCGCAGCGTCAGCGCGTCAAGTCATGTGACCTTAAAATAACACTTTCCATTGGTTGCTAACAGTTTTTTTTTACAAAGAATGAAATCCCCACCCATTTTCTTCACTTCTTTCTTCACTTTTGTGACTGAAAGACCTGCCTTTTTGCTCTTGCATCTTTCTGGGTTAATCATGGCTGCCAGACAATCCAGCAGTGAAGATGAGCCTGAATTCATCGATGAATAGCCTCCTCAGCCAAAGGTGAAGGAGCATTTCATTTGGAAATTTTTTTCAGTACCACCTGACCAGAAAAAGGTGAATGCTCCAAAAGTGGAGTGCAGGATCTGCAAAAAAGTCCTGTCACGGGGTGACCCAAAAATAAATATTCTTTTGGGAACTTCACAATGATACAGCATGTGGAGAGGAGGCACCCCCAGAATTTTGCCCGGGAAAGTGTCAGGGCTCTGGCACAAGAGGTTCCCAGTGATGGCGCCTCTACATCCACCGGAGGAGCAACTACTTCTGTGAGGGGGCGATCGTAGGAGCTGGTTCCAAATATTCAACAAAGGTGTCCTGAAATGCAGATACTGCGATCAACTCCTTACCTATGGGGAGCAAAGTGTCCTGCTCATGGTTCGAGCATTGGAAAACCATCACTGCCGTTCCCAGCCCTAATTTTTTTTGTTTTGTTTGCTCCTGTTGAGCAGTTTCCATTCCCTGTTTTTGTTTATGTACTTAAAAAAGAAAAAAGAAGAAAAAAAAAGTTCTTTTCAGAACTACCTCCAATTCTCATCAAAGAGCTATATTCTTAAAAAAAAGAAAAAGAGTAAGTGAAGTGGAGTGCATTCATAATGGAAAGGAAAATGAGTACGAAAGAACAGAAAAGTATGAGAGGAGAAAGGAAGTGAAGTAGGGGGACTGAAAGAAGGTGAGTGTTGGGAAGGAAAGAAAGGAGAAGGAGAGTGAATATGGGGAATGTGGATATTCAAAGAAAATGTTGAAAAGGAACAGGGGTGTGGAAGGGTAAGAAAAGATACATTGCTGGAATTGAAGACCGAAGGCCTCATTTATGAATCCATGCGTCACTTTAACGCCACCAGAGCGTCACTTTTTGTCAAACACCAGTGCTGTAAAAAATGCACCTTATTCAGTCATATTTACAAAGTGACGCATCTAGGTAGATGCGTCACTTTGTAAGCCCCTGCGCCACATTATTCCTACGTTGGGTGTAATGTATGCAAAAGGGACGTATTGACGCAAGAAAGGGTCTTAGAGGTGATGCAGTGAAATCTATGAGATATCACTGCGTCACTTTTATGACGCTGTTGCGTCCAAATATTATGCCTGTTTCACAGCAGGCGTGCAAGCCCTTTCACATGGGCCTGGCCCCATGTGAAAGGATGCATTGCTGGAGTTGCTTCATTTTTGAGACACACTCCAGCAATGCATCACTTTTGCGCTTACATATACGTCTGAAATACTGATGTATCTGTAAGTACTTGCGACATAATGCGTCATATATTTAATATGACGCATGAGAGAAGACTGAAGGCCTCATTTATGAGGCCATGCGTCACTTTTACGCCACCGGAGCGTCACTTTTCGTGACGCACCAGTGCTGTAAAAAATGCACCTTATTCAGTCATATTTACAAAGTGACGCATCTAGGTAGATGCGTCACTTTGTAAGCCCCTGCGCCACATTATTCCTACGTCAGGTGTAATGTATGCAAAAGGGACGTATTGACGCAGGAAAGGGTCGTAGAGGTGACACAGTGAATAAACTGGGTTTTCCCCATGCTACGCTCCCCGGTCCGTTCCCCGGTGCGCGTACCGGGCACTTCCCCCACGCAAAGGTCTACCCTGCCCCCTTATAGTCATTTCCCCCTTTTTTTTTCACCACCTCTTGTGTCTCGATCCTACAGAGACACAAGATGGCGGCCGCTCTGGACAGTTTTGAATGTTTACAGACACCCGAGGGCCAATCAGCTTTCCACGCGCAAGTCGCGTGTCGCGCCCGGTGCGCTCCCCAGTGCACGCACCGGGGGGCGCCTATAGATATATATATATTTTTGAACCTAAATTCCTCAAATCCACTGGAGCACATATCTTGAGACATAGCAAAGGCACATCGGGCTACCAGTCCCTACAATTTTGCCAAGTTTGGTGGAAATCCATTCAGCCGTTCGGGCTAAAAGTGAAACCGACCGCCCTATGGAAACATGGGGAAAACAGGTTTTGGGACCCCCCTTTTATCTCGGCCCCCACTTGATGAATCCCCCCCAAACTTTCAGGGCAGGAGCGGAGCGGAGCGGGCCATTTTCTTGGAGAAATTTGCGAGGATTCGTCCACCGGTGCCAAAGTTATTCCCAATAGAATGTTGCGGATTTCCTATCGAAAGTAGACCCTAACTATAACTACCTACTGGCGACCGCCAGTAGGTAATGTATATATATATACATTAGGTATATATAGTTAGGATTTTTTCTCTATGGGACTTTTGAAAATTCTATGTCTAATAACTTTTGCGTTTGTGGACGGAATCGGCTGAAAATTTCAGGAAAATGGCACATTTTGTTTCTGAGCAGCCCCTGCAAATTTGGGGGGGTTTCGTCAAGGGGGGGCCAAGAAAAAAAGGGGGGGCTCAAAACGCGTTTTTCCCATTCATTTTTCCATAGGGCGGTTGGCCTCACTTTTAGCTCGAACGGCTGAATGGATTTGCACGAAACTTGGCAAAATTGTAGGGACTGTTAGCCCGACGTGCCTTTGCTAGGTCTCAATATATGTGCTCCAGTGGATTTTGAGAAGTGGATTAATGTTTTACCGTTTTAAAAAACAGATATATCTGTGACAGCGTCCCTGTTAGCGCTCCGGTTCGCGTACTTTTCGCATTACAGAACTTTGCAAAATGAAGCTGATTGGCCCTCCAGTGTCTGTCAACATTCTAAACAGTCCGGAACGGCCGCCATCTTGTCTCTCTGTAGGATTGAGAGACAAGAGGAGGAGAAAAACGAAGGGGGAATTTAATGAAAGGGGGCAAGGTAGACCCTTCTTGACCCCCTAGGAATGATGTTGGGGTTATTAAAGGGTCCCGTGGGGCAAATAAAAAAAAATCGATTTTTCGCGGTAGAAGCGCTTTCCGGTTCGCGAACCGGGTAGCGAACCGGGTCGCGGAACGGGAATTCGCCATTTTGTGTTTCGTTTTAATTAAATTACAAGATGGAGGAAAAACAATGTGAGAAATGGGTATAAGGGGGTACGAGAGACGTATCTTGACCCCCTATGTTTTCTGAGGGTGGCTAAGGATGCTCATATATGTTGATACATGTCATCCAGCAGCTGCGCGTGTGTCTGATTGTCCAGGCCGGTCCCAGGCTATCACCTAGCCCTGCGGATGTAGTTTATGGCCCCAACTGTAAAGAATCACCCCTCTTCAAAGGAGTTACAGTAGATCAAGGCCCCCACCCCATGAGATCCGTCACACCACACGCATTCCTACTATCTGATAGCGATCCTGTATTGTGATTGGGGAGGGTATTCTCACTGTGAGGGTGTGTGGGACCGAGCCTGAAGCGGAAGATTCCAGGGATGCCTTTTTATACATCAAAGTCTTCACAATTATGTGTCACATTAAAAATATATAGCACTCCAACAAAGTAGTAGGATTATAACACTTTAATAACTTATAAATATATACAACGCTCCAACAAAGTAAACACAAAATTTAAACAAAGCAACAATGGGCTGCATTGGTCTGTCTTTTAGTCGGCAATATCCGTCTGCCTGTGAGGTGGTGTCAGTAGCAGTCCGTTGTGCGAATAGGCCGAAGGCATCACAACGCGCCGAGATCCGCACGGCACCCAGGTGATGTCCAGTAAGTTGCCGCACTGGTCTTGGCATCCTACAATGCTGTGCCGAAAAACGGCGTGGGGCGCCCCGGGGGTGTGGGGGAGGCGGCGCGAACGGGCCTCCCCCGCCTCCCCAGGTGGAGGCTCCTCTGCTGCAGTGGGGCGCCCCTTTAGCGTTTCAGTCGCCATTCAGCTGTTTACCGCCCGCTTTTGCTGCACTGTGCCTCATCCGCCATTCAGCTGAGTTGCGCCCGCTCTTGCGGCTACAGCGTCTCGCCCACCATCAAGTTGAATTGCGCCCGTTCTTGCGGCTACAGCGTCTCGCCCACCATCCAGTTGAATTGCGCCCACTCTTGCGGTGCAGCGATAGGCGGCTGCCACAGGACTCTTAAAATGGCGGCCGGCTCTTTGGATTTGGGCCTGGTCCACTAAAATGGCCCTGGGACACATTTGAACTCGGACATTTGCCTGCTAGGGCTTGGGCCCCATTCTCGAAAGCGTCCCATCAGCCTTGAAGATTCTACAAAAGTCATCGGGGCCCCCGACTCCCGCAGGCTTCCGGTGGGGAGCGGCTGCCATGATTGCTTGCGGAATGGCCACGACGGAGCTATGAGATGGTGGTGCTCTCATGCTGACGCCAGCTTCAGTCTGAGACATCCAGAAACACTGTAGACTATCAATTCGATGACTTCCGGTGGAGCCCCAACGTGACCCGGTAGGGAAGAACTTGGCCTCCCCTCTTTTGACTGATGGTTCTTGTTGCCTGTCCCCTCTGTTGTCATCTAACGGAACCTTTTTGGATTGCTGAGTGAGAAAAAAAAAGGTGGGGCTTTCATCATTTGGGAAAATAAAATGTTTCAATCCAATGAAAAGTGTTATTTTTAGGTCATATGATCAAGCATTTCATCATTAGGAAACCAAAAGTAAAATGAACCAATGAAAAGTTTTATAAACAAGTCACATGACCTGTTATGCGGCTTTGGGCTATAAAAAGCCTACAAAATCCGTTGGCCTGTGAGGCGGCGTCAGTAGCGGACCGATGTGCGAATAGGCCGAAGGCAGCACAACGCGCCCAGATCGGGATGGCACCGAGGTGGTGTCCAGCAAGTTGCCGCACTGGTGTGGCCATCCTACAATGCTGCGCCGAAAGACGGCGTGGGGTGCCCGGGGGGTGGGGGAGCGGTGCGAACCGGCCTCTCCCGCCTCCCCAGGTGGAGGGACCTCATCTGCAGTGCTGCGCCTCTTACCGTTTCACTCGCCGACCAGCAGAGTTGCGCCCGCACTTGCTGCTACAGTAGGCCGAAGGTAGCACAACGCGCCGAGATCCGGATGGCACCGAGGTGGTGTCCAGCAAGTTTCACTGGTGTGGCCATCCTACAATGCTGCGCCGAAAGACGGCGTGGGGTGCCCGGGGGGGAGGTGGCGCAAACGGGCCTCTCCCGCCTCCCCAGGTGGAGGCACCTCATCTGCAGTGGGGCGCCCCTTAGCGTTTCCCTCGCCGTCCAGCAGAGTTGCGCCCGCACCTGCTGCTACAGTAGGCCGAAGGAGTCAAGCTAGCCAGGCTGATGAGAGGTGTTACCTCGAAACCGGTCCAGTCCTCGGATGCTTGATTCCGGTCTGGGAAAGATGTGGCTGTTGTAGTTCGGACTGGACTGTTCCCATGGGGCACAGGGTCAGAGCTGATTTGCATAATGCCATTATCTGACCCAGGGTGGTGTGGAGTGCAAAAAATGATGGATTTAGGCCCAGATCCTTGTACTGGGGTGAATGTAAGACATTGATCTACATTCTGTCCATCAAATTGTTTTTTGTAATTTTCTCCCTGAGTGTACTGGGGTAGCTCAGACGTGGGTCCCAGAGCCTCCACACCACTGGAGTCAAGCTAGCCGGGCTGATGAGAGGTGTTACCTCGAAACCGGTCCAGTCCTCGGATGCTTGATTCCGGTCTGGGAAAGATGTGGCTGTTGTAGTTCGGACTGGACTGTTCCCATGGGGCACAGGGTCAGAGCTGATTTGCATAATGCCATTATCTGACCCAGGGTGGTGTGGAGTGCAAAAAACGATGGATTTAGGCCCAGATCCTTGTTCTGGGGTGAATGTAAGACATTGATCTACATTCTGTCCATCAAATCGTTTTTTGTAATTTTCTCCCTGAGTGTACTGGGGTAGCTCAGACGTGGGTCCCAGAGCCTCCACACCACTGGAGTCAAGCTAGCCGGGCTGATGAGAGGTGTTACCTCGAAACCGGTCCGGTCCTCGGATGCTTGATTCCGGTCTGGGAAAGATGTGGCTGTTGTAGTTCAGACTGGACTGTTCCCATGGGGCACAGGGTCAGAGCTGATTTGCATAATGCCATTATCTGACCCAGGGTGGTGTGGAGTGCAAAAAACGATGGATTTAGGCCCAGATCCTTGTACTGGGGTGAATGTAAGACATTGATCTACATTCTGTCCATCAAATAGTTTTTTGTAATTTTCTCCCTGAGTGTACTTGGGTAGCTCAGACGTGGGTCCCAGAGCCTCCACACCACTGGAGTCAAGCTAGCCGGGCTGCTGAGAGGTGTTACCTCGAAACCGGTCCGGTCCTCGGATGCTTGATTCCGGTCTGGGAAAGATGTGGCTGTTGTAGTTCGGACTGGACTGTTCCCATGGGGCACAGGGTCAGAGCTGATTTGCATAATGCCATTATCTGACCCAGGGTGGTGTGGAGTGCAAAAAACGATGGATGTAGGCCCAGATCCTTGTACTGGGGTGAATTTAAGACATTGATCTACATTCTGTCCATCAAATTGTTTTTTGTAATTTTCTCCCTGAGTGTACTGGGGTAGCTCAGACGTGGGTCCCAGAGCCTCCACACCACTGGAGTCAAGCTAGCCGGGCTGATGAGAGGTGTTACCTCGAAACCGGTCCGGTCCTCGGATGCTTGATTCCGGTCTGGGAAAGATGTGGCTGTTGTAGTTCGGACTGGACTGTTCCCATGGGGCACAGGGTCAGAGCTGATTTGCATAATGCCATTATCTGACCCAGGGTGGTGTGGAGTGCAAAAACGATGGATTTAGGCCCAGATCCTTGTACTGGGGTGAATGTAAGACATTGATCTACATTCTGTCCATCAAATTGTTTTTTGTAATTTTCTCCCTGAGTGTACTGGGGTAGCTCAGACGTGGGTCCCAGAGCCTCCACACCACTGGAGTCAAGCTAGCCGGGCTGATGAGAGATGTTACCTCGAAACCGGTCCGGTCCTCGGATGCTTGATTCCGGTCTGGGAAAGATGTGGCTGTTGTAGTTCGGACTGGACTGTTCCCATGGGGCACAGGGTCAGAGCTGATTTGCATAATGCCATTATCTGACCCAGGGTGGTGTGGAGTGCAAAAAACGATGGATTTAGGCCCAGATCCTTGTACTGGGGTGAATGTAAGACATTGATCTACATTCTGTCCATCAAATTGTTTTTTGTAATTTTCTCCCTGAGTGTACTGGGGTAGCTCAGACGTGGGTCCCAGAGCCTCCACACCACTGGAGTCAAGCTAGCCGGGCTGAAGAGAGGTGTTACCTCGAAACCGGTCCGGTCCTCGGATGCTTGATTCCGGTCTGGGAAAGATGTGGCTGTTGTAGTTCGGACTGGACTGTTCCCATGGGGCACAGGGTCAGAGCTGATTTGCATAATGCCATTATCTGACCCAGGGTGGTGTGGAGTGCAAAAAACGATGGATTTAGGCCCAGATCCTTGTACAGGGGTGAATGTAAGACATTGATCTACATTCTGTCCATCAAATAGTTTTTTGTAATTTTCTCCCTGAGTGTACTGGGGTAGCTCAGACGTGGGTCCCAGAGCCTCCACACCACTGGAGTCAAGCTAGCCGGGCTAATGAGAGGTGTTACCTCGAAACAGGTCCGGTCCTCGGAAGCTTGATTCCGGTCTGGGAAAGATGTGGCTGTTGTAGTTCGGACTGGACTGTTCCCATGGGGCACAGGGTCAGAGCTGATTTGCATAATGCCATTATCTGACCCAGGGTGGTGTGGAGTGCAAAAAACGATGGATTTAGGCCCAGATCCTTGTCCTGGGGTGAATGTAAGACATTGATCTACATTCTGTCCATCACATTTTTTTTTGTAATTTTCTCCCTGAGTGTACTGGGGTAGCTCAGACATGGGTCCCAGAGCCTCCGCACCACTGAAGTCAAGCTAGCCGGGCTGATGAGAGGTGTTACCTCGAAACCGGTCCGGTCCTCGGATGCTTGATTCCGGTCTGGGAAAGATGTGGCTGTTGTAGTTCGGACTGGACTGTTCCCATGGGGCACAGGGTCAGAGCTGATTTGCATAATGCCATTATCTGACCCAGGGTGGTGTGGAGTGCAAAAAATGATGGATTAAGGCCCATATCCTTGTACTGGGGTGAATGTAAGACATTGATCTACATTCTGTCCATCAAATTGGTTTTTTGTAATTTTCTCACAGTAGGCCGAAGGCAGCACAACGCGCTGAGATCTGGATGGCACCGAGGTGGTGTCCAGCAAGTTTCACTGGTTTGGCCATCCTACATTGCTGCGCTGAAAGACGGCATGGGGTGGGGGGGGAGGCGGCGCAAATGGGCCTCTCCCTCCTCCCCAGGTGGAGGCACCTCATCTGCAGTGGGGCGCCTCTTGGCGTTTCACTCGCCTTCCAGCTGATTTCCGCCCGCTCTTGCGGCACAGTGCCTCACCCCCATCCAGCTGAGTTCCGCCTGCTCTTGTGGTACAGTGCCTCACCCGCCATCCAGCTGGGTTGCGCCCGCTCTTGCGGCTACAGCGTCTCGCCCACCATCCAGCTGAATTGCGCCCACTCTTGCGGTGCAGCGATAGCCGGCTGCAACAGGACTCTCAAAATGGTGGCTGGCTCTTTGGATTTGGGCCTGGTCCACTAAAAGGGCCCTGGGACACCTTGAAACTCGGACACTTGCCTGCTAGGGCATGGGCTCCATTCAGAAAGCGTCCCCTCTTTTGACTGATTGTTCTTGTTGCCTATCTCTTCTGTTGTCATTTAACGGAACCTTTTTGGACTGCCGACAGGGGTTCTGGTCCGACCGCTGGTTGGTGGAGACATTTTGACTATATCCTGGACCTGCCCGACCTCGCCCAAAATGGCGCCGGTATAAATGGGACTCGTAACTCCTTGTTGTGTACTCGTTGCCCAACCTTGATATCACAAGATACGTATGCAGTTTTGAAGCACATGGCGGGCGGGGACGAGTACTGATTGAACATTTGGACATCCCTATCGATATTAAGTTCTGATGTGTTATTGATTACTGTACTATTGAAAGTTCAAATTAACGTCACCCATGGTACTTGCCCACAAATGTATATCTAGATAATTTTATTGTAACTGGCCCTGTCGTACTTTAATTATAAAATGTACGTCCACCGATTCCGCAACTGTTAGACACCTTAGTTCTTGCAACCTTATGGCCTGCCTGTTACGTTCTTCTACAGTGTAAATGTTCCCTCATCATATACGATTCCAATTTGCTCCGTGGCCGGCCCACGTGGTTATAGGCCCGTATTTGTATACTGACATTTTCAGGTTTTTAAAACAAACATGGTAGTAGTACCTAGATTGGTAAAGTTTTGAATAAAAGCCACTGTTTTCGAATCAGTAAAAGGCAAGTGAAATAAAGCAGCCCGATTACATGACAGTTAAAAGGTATAATACACAGAAACGCAGTAAAGATAAATGGTCAAGGGCTGTTGTGTTTTCTACTCCTGCAACATAAAGTGATCGATAAGAATCCGATATTCATGCCTATCAGCGACTAAGACAGCAGGCCGAGCCTCTTTTGTTCAACGGCTCCCTCATGGGACGAAGAAACACCCTTTTTCTCGAAATAGGAATATTTTACTTGCAGGACAGTTGTAAATTTCCTGAGAAAATACATTAGCCTGGAACATTGTTAGTGATAAACTGTAAATGCATCTGGGTCCTTTGCTTTACAAGTCAGAGTGAGAAAAAAAAGTGGGGCTTTCATCATTTGGGAAAAAAAAATGTTCGAAAGCAATGAAAAGTGTTATTTTTAGGTCATATGACCAAGCCTTCCATCATTAGAATAACAAAAGTAAAATGAACCAATGAAAAGTTTTATTAACAAGTCACATGACCTGTTATGCTTACATTACGCGCTGCGCGCCACTCTCTGGATCGCTTCCGGGAAGCTGCGCCTCGCGCACCGGAGCACTTCCGGGTGCGCTAACGCGGCGCGTCATATGACGCATTACGAGACAACGCAGGTCCAGAATATAGTCAAAATGTCTCCACCAACCAGCGGTTGGAACACAACCCCTTTCAGTAGTCAAAAAAGTTCTGTTAAATGACAACAGAAGGGACAGGCAAAAAGAACCATCAGTCAAAAGAGGGGAGGGCAAGTTCTTCCCTACCGGGTCACGTTGGGGCTCCACCGGAAGTGATCAAATTGGTAGTCTACAGTGTTTCTGGATGTTTCAGACTGAAGCTGGCGTCAGCATGAGAGCACCACCATCTCGTGGCTACGTCATGGCCATTCCGCGAGCAATCATGGCAGTCGCTCCCCACCGGAAGTCTGCGGGAGTCGGGGGTCCCGGTGACTGTTGTAGAATCTTCAAGGCTGAGGGGACTTTTTTGGGAATGGGGCCCAAGCCCTAGCAGTCAAGTGTCCGAGTTCCATGGTTGCCCAGAGCCATCTTTGCAGGCCAGGCCCAAGTCTGTGGAGCCGACCACCATTTCGTGAGCTCCGTAGCTGCCGCCTGTCGCTGTACCGCAGGATTGGGTGCAATTCCGTTGGATGGCGGGTGAGACGTTGTAATAGCAAGAGCAGGCGCAATTCAGCTGGTTGAGCGAGGCACTGTGTCGCAAGGGCGGGCGCAAGTCAGCTGGTCGAGTGAAGCGCTGGGGTGTAGCTGAGAAACCTCCACCTGGGGAGGTGGGGGAGGCTCGTTCGCGCCGCCTCTCCCTTCTAGTGCACCCCACGCCGTCTCCTGGCGCAGGTATATGTGATGGTCGGACCAGGGCACCGCAGGACGTGTCTTCAGGTCAAACGGATTGTGGGACAAGGTGTGGAGCAGGCGAAATTATCTCGGGGGCCTCCGTCAAGCGGTTCAGGGAGGCACCGCATCACATTGTTTTCCAATGCAGTCAGGTCCACAAACAGCCCCCACTTACTTTGAGAATAGTGAAGCTGCAGCAGGTGCAAATAAGCTTCAGACAGTGTTACAAGCGCTGCTCGGAACCCTCAACTATGGCACCCAACATCCAGGACTAATGCCATTTGTGCAAGGCAGTGACATCGAAGCATCTCAGGGACCAAGCAACATACTATATCCAGAGTCCCTACCACAACCTCTGCCTTCCTTCTTACCTAGTTATTGTTCTTTCACTCCCACTCCAGGCTTTTAGTCTGTGGATGGAAAACCATGAACCTACACTCACCTATGAAAATCTTACTATTGATGGTTGATTTTGAGCTCCAAATACAAAGGCTTGTTTGGATCGATGTTGCAGCAGGCTGCCATGTAAATAGATATTTAATAAAACGTTTTACCCTGTTACTTGTTGATTTTGAGTCCCAAATACAAAGGCTTGTTTGGATCGATGTTGCAGCAGGCTGCCATGTAAATAGTTATTTAATAAAACATTTTACCCTGTTACTTTGCTGGTGTGTTGTATATATTTATAATAATTGCATAGGGTTTGTCGTTATTTTGGGTGGGGTGGGCGGCGGAGCCGAGCTGTTTTGCAGCCATCATGGTGTCGAGCTCAGTTCCTCTCACTAGTTTCGTATTTCTCATGAGGGGTTGTTCATAATGTTTCTATTTTAGCGAGGTCAAAAAGAGATCCCATTAGTGGCCTACTGATTTTGCTTGATTCCTTTTGTTTTTTTAACGATTTTTCACTATCTGCAAAGACTAAACAGTATTGCGACTCTGTGCTTGTTTGTAAATAGAGAATGAACCAAAGAGAACCAATTCCAAAACAATAAATGCTAGGATAACAATCAATCAAATGGAGAGGGAGGCAGGCACGACAGATTACAACGGGGGCAAAGGCCTGTGTTACCTACCCTTCACTATCTCCAAAGAGAGAATACTCCTAAAAGAAAAGAGGGGGGGGCAGCGTTCAAAGCACATCAGCGTGCATAAACACAAATTTTTTTTTACCTACCACGTACTTGACATTTTACAGCTTTTGATATTTGCTATTAAAAAACCATTGAAATTCACTGAAAAAACCATAGGTTATAGACCACATATAGTTAGGAATTACCATTTACAACACCTTGAAAATTCACTGAAAAAACCATGGGTTATAGACCATATATAGTTAGGAATTAGCATTTACAAAACCTTATTTTACTCACACAAAACCATTGAAATTTCATATATAGTTAGTTGCACTAACTATATATCGTGCACCCGCAATCCACTGCTGATCATGTCACATATTACATCATTCATGACATGATCAGTGACATCACTGATGACATCTCAAATGACATCACTGATGACATCACTGATGACAACATCCAGTGACTGTGTGTTTCTGTAAAGTCAAAATATGTCTTACATATTGAAGAATGAGTGTCTGGATGAAGGATTTAGTAGGTGCATAACTGACTGTATGAGTGAGTGATTAAATGTGTCTCACTGAGTGCATGGGTTAGTGACTAAACTGTCTTAATTTGTGCATCATTATGTCTGTTGTACTGTAAACTGCTGCATGTGTTGATCAGTAGCTTTATGATTAAGTATATGGGTTATTGATTGGTTGCCCAAGTATTTGTATGGGAGACTGAGTGTGTGTGTGTGGGTGGCTGGGAGGTGTATGACTCTGTGCATAGATGTGTGAGCAGTTGATTCACTAGATGTATGGGTTCAAAAGTGCATGTGGATACAGCTGTATCCTACCTCACCGCCAAGACATGGAACTCCCTCCCCATCCACCTCCGCCTGACCCAGGACCACCTCGCCTTCAGGAACCAATTCAAGACCTGGCTGTTCGAGCAGTAGCAGATCCCCCTCCCCCAGCGCCTTTGGACCCACTGGGTAAGTAGTGCACTATATAAATGCGATGATTGATTGATTCCAGTAAATGTGGTTTGGTTTGATATTTAAATATGTATTACATATATAGCAATTTGCATTGAACAATGAGTGGATGCATAACTGTCTGGATGGAGGATTTAGTAGCTGTGTGATTGACTGTTTAAGTGGCTAATTAAAAGTGTCTCACTAAATACATGGGTTGTGACTAAACTGTGTGAATGGCTGTATCACTCTGTCTGTTGTTGTGTAAACTGCTGCATCAGTTGGTCACTAGCTACATGAAAGTCTATATTAGTTATTGATTAGTTGGCTGAGTATTTGTATGGGAGAGGGAATGTGTGTGTGGTTGGGTGGGGGGTGTGTGACTTTGCAAAGATGTATGAGTAGTTGATTCACTAGGTATATGAAGTTAAGAGTGCACGTGGAAACAGTTGTTTGGGTGAATGAGAGTGTTTATGGGTGTGTTGATTGTGAGAAGTTGGCCTGGCATATGATGTTCACTATTCTAGTGGGCACCTTGCACCAGTCCAAACGACCCATATTGCTGGTAGGCTAAAGACCACCTTAGAGAAAGCTATTATTGGCAAAGTCTTGAAGGAATGTAAAGCAGCTTGTTTTACCAGTCTATAATCTCTTGAATGATCAAATGAAAGTACACCACACAAGGTATATATATATAATATATGTATTTATTCTAAACACAACCCCTCTAGTCTCTTTATGAGGCTAGAGTAGGCGTGGGCGGAAAATCCGTTCCGCTCGTGGATTTTGCGGATTTTCGGGAAATCCGCAATCCGCGAGATTTGCGAATTTCCCGCAAAATCCGCAAATCCGCGAGCAGCGGATTTTGCTCGCACTGCTCGCACTGTTCGCGTGAGTTCGCGCCCCGCGAATAAGTGCAAAATTGCAGAAATACGATCTTGGCAAAACTGAAAGTAACTACTTACCAGGTTCAAAAGTTCAGGCACATCATTAGTAGCCATTTCCTGTAGTGCTTCCTGAGGGGCCCCTCCAGAGTTCAGTTGCCAGTTGAAACTATTATGTGACCCTGCTCTGAACCTCCGAATAGTTACACATATGCCACAAAGGTCCTGAATTACAGCTAAGGGAGACAAGCAGGAGCCAGGCTGGAAGTTAAAATCCATTAATCAGCCCCTAATTCATTATTGTCAGTTGGGGCAGGGCAGGTGTTGTAACTAATTTTGCAACAATGAAAGCACTTAGCAAGTGCAAAAGATCACTAATCAGGGCGCACTAAGGAAGCAGGTGCCAGCTAAAAAAATATTCTGTGACACATTAATCAGCCCCAAATTAATTCAGGTCACTTGAGGCAGGGAAGGTGTGCTTTGCTTTGCCGAAAATAATGTACACTGGACAACCAGAGGGTGTAGTGATGAAACAGAGGGTGGCATGGGTGGGCCAGAGGGTGGCATGAGTAGTCAGAGAGTGGCAGTGGTGACAGAGAGTGGCAGTGATGAAGAAGAGTGTCCCAAACAGGCTGGACACGTAGAAACAACAAGTTCGCAAAACTTGCGACCCGACAGGTAAGTTCGCAAATTGCGAAATTGTAAAAACCCTCGCGAACTGGCAGAAACACGGGCGAACACAAAAAAAAAAAAATCCGCAAATTCGCGGGAATTCGCGGATTTTGCGGATTGCGAATCCGCAAATCCGCAAAATTCGCGGATTGCCAATCCGCAAAATCCGCTCATGCTTAGGCTAGAGGCCAAAGTACAATACAGGAACTTAAATAGCACACAGTAAATAGCACAGTATACATTTTGTCCTAGGTGCCTTAAAAACCATATACTAAAATAGTGGTATAAGAACCATATGAGAGTTAGAAGTAAGGCCTAGGGCCTGTAGAACCACTGGGGCAACCAGGAACCACCCAAGGTAGGGACGCAAGAGACCCACAGGAGACGAAAAACCTGAAAGCAGAGGGGACAGAGTCTGGATCACTAGCCAGTGACCAGGATGGTGAAAAGAAGATGCCAGCTGATGTTGGGTGCTTTAAGGTGTAGTAAGTGAAGCTTGATTTTTCAGGCACGAGGTCCAGGAGGCGTCAATGACGACCAGGAGCTGGATTCTAGCTGCCCCACTCGAATGGTGAGTGCTGCAGTGTCGGTATCTGGATTGGATCCAACAAGCCTTGGCAACAGCAACACATACAAGATGACAAGATTGGCTTCGGTGCAGACCGGCAGGATCTGAGGGACTGACCCTTTAAAGGGAAGTCAGTCCCACATCACTCGTGATAGCTACAGGTCTCACCTTCACTGGGGACTTGTGTCAGCCTCGGCGATGTCTGGAAGTCCATGTCCTATGTCGCAGATTCTTCAGGATCCGGCTGGAGCCTCGAAAATGCAGACCGGCAAGATGCTTGTTTGGTGCCTGTTTGAACAGGCAGGTCAATCCTTGACCACAAGGAAGATTTCTTCGGTCTTCCAGTCGATATGGAGTGTCGAAGGTCCAAGATTTCATCTTCAGAGTTTCGTCCAGAGTAATCTAAATTCCTAGTGACTGGGTTCCTAAACTTATACTAAGTTTAGGGGTTGGACTAACTCTAGGGTCCCACCTATGTCCAGTTTTGCACCAGAGCTGGAGCTGAGTGCCCAGCAACCAGTTTGAACAGGGAAATGCATGGATTACCTTGTTTGCCCTAGGCAGTATCTGAAAAGCACTCACTGAATGCAACCCACCCTGCCCCAATACACTAAAGCCTGTCTAGGGAGGTGCGGGCACCTCCCTGGACAGGAAACCTATTGTCCAGGCCTCCCCTGCCAGGGTTTCGCCCAGCAGCAGGAGGTCAGAATATTGTCAATGGCAGCAGCATCCATTGTGTGAGGCTGAGGCTACTTTAAACATTTACCAGGTAAGTAATGTGTACATGTCTTCTCCCTCTAGGATTGTCAAGGCCTGCCATATGAGTGACTTATATGTTAATAGGTGTCTGTTTTAAATGGTGGATATAGGTATACTATATCCCAGTAAGAGGTGCTTCCACCACCTTACCCAGGCTGCAAGTGCAGACCTGTGGTGCCATTTTGGACGGCTTCCCAGGGGTGGCATGCTTCAGCCCTTGGTAGGCCTCTGGGGAACCTATGCTTTTGGTACCTTACTAGGGACTCATAAGGGTGACCCAGTAACCAATCTGGTATGTACCTAAAGTACATGCAATCAATTTATAGGGATAACAGCTAGGCTGTGGTCCTGATTAGCAGGGCCACAGCCAAACTAAAGTCAAAAGAACTGTGAAACACAGCAAAAAGTGGGGGTAACCATAGGAAGCAGATCCTACTCTCCTACATTAATGAGCAACTATAACTCTCAGTGGTACATGTCCAACGATGTAGAAAAATAAAAGGCAGTATATGTGACAGTTGTTGTATAGAAATAACTATACATAAGAGTCAGTGATTGTTTGAGTGACTGTATGGATGACTGTATACTTGTAATAATGATTTTATAAGACACCAAGTATGAGTTACTATCTGTATAAATAAATGAAGTGGTGTTTGTATAAGTGTGTAGCTGAGTAAATGTAAGCGTGATCGATTGTTTGCATAAGTGAGTAGGATGACTGCGTAACTGAGTAGGATGTGTGCAGGTGTGTCAATGTTGATATAGGTGTATACGTGAATTTGATAGTGTTCTATTGATCAGTGACAGCATGTATGAGTGAATCTATAGGTGAGTGATTAAATGTGTGTGTAGACCTAGGAATCAGTGAGTGGGTTTTTAGAAACTTGTATTGGTGTGTCAATGGTTTCAAAAATGACACTTTGTATTTTACAGTGAGTGATCAAAGGTTATACTACTGTGTGATGAGATGTATCATATTGTCACATAGATAATGTCAACAGTGATGTCATCAGTGATGTCATTTGAAATGTCATCAGTGATGTCATTAGTGAAGTCACTGACCGTGTCATGAATGATGTAATATGTGACATCATCAGCAGTTCGAGTTGTAGTTTGCAGAATTAACTATAATGGAGGAATTTCACTGGTTTTGTACGAGTTATGTTATTGGCAATTTGGCAATTTATTGGCAATTTATAAAGCGCGCGTACGCCCGAGGGCTTCTTGGCGCTGGTAAGATAAAAAACATAACAGGAGGAGAGTCTGGCGGAGGAGTTATTTCGGGTAAGCTTGTATGAAGAGATGTGTTTTAAAAGCCTTTCTGAAGGCAAGAAGGTCTCTACTCTGTCTGAGGGCAAGAGGTAAAGAGTTCCATAGGGTGGCTGCAAGGAAGTGAAAGCAGCTGCCGCCTTGTCGTTTTTTCTTGAAACGAGGAACTTCTAGAAGATCTTTGTGGGCAGATCTTAGGTTCCGTGGGGGGACGTATCTACCGATCAGCTGTCTTATGAATAGGGGTCCTTTGCCTTGCAGAGCCTTAAAGATAATGCATCCGGCTTTAAATTCGGTTCTTTGAGCCACGGGGAGCCAGTGCAAACTCTCGAGGCCTGGTTTGATAGGTTCCCATTTGGGTACTTTGCAGATCAGCCTGGCGGCCTGATTCTGCAGGTACTGTAGTCTCTTGAGTTGTCCTACGGGTAGGCCTAGGTATAGACTGTTGGAAAAGTCAATATGGGAGAGTACCAGGGCCATGACCACCTGGATTAAGGCGGAGGGAGTGAGGAAATGGGCGATTTTCCTGATTTTCCTTAATTGGAAAAATCCGGAGGAGACCACGGTGCCAATTTGGGATTTTAGCGAGAGGTCCTCGTTGATGGTTATCCCTAGGCTTTTCACAGTGGAAGATTTTTTAGGGGGGAGGCCCATGTCCGATGGCCAGAAGTTAGGGCTCCAACTAATTTCGCTCTTGCCGGGCAGGATCAACTCAGTTTTCCCTGGGTTTAGTTTGAGGTGGTTTGAGGACATCCAGCTCTGAATTAGGGTCATGGTGGCTTGGAAGTCCTCCACCGCGTTAGGAGAGTTGAGGACAAAGATAAGCTGTAAGTCATCTGCATAGTTGTATGCAGTGACTTTATGCTTACTTAGGGCAAAGAGGAGGGGCCGCATGTATAGGTTGAACAACAAGGGGGATAGTGAGGAGCCCTGGGGCACCCCACAGAGAGACTTGACCTTGGCGGCAGAAAAGGAGCCTAAGCGAACCGATTGGGTACGTTCGGAGATGAACGATTTTAACCAGGCTAGGGCAGAGTCTCTGAGGCCCGCCTGTTCGACACGGTTGACCAGAATGGAATAGTCAACCGTGTCGAATGCCGCGGATAAGTCGAGAAGTACTAAGGCTTGATGAAGGTTGTTATCGGCGTTGGACCTCAGGGTGTTTTGGACTGCTAATATTACCGCTTCAGTGGAGTGACCAGGTCGGAAGCCCGCCTGGTTGGGTTGGAGGTATTCTGTTTCCTCCACGAAGTTAGAGAGGCAGTTGGTGACATGTGCCTCCAGCATTTTCGATAGAAAAGGTAGCAGTGATATGGGCCGATAGTTCGCAAGGTCGAGCGGGTCGATGCCGGGCTTCTTGGTAAGGGGAATCAGTAAGGCCTGTTTGAAGCTGCTAGGTACTGTCCCTGACATAAGAGAGTCGTTGAGTAAGGATAACATGCTGTCGGGCATAGCTCGACCAATTTCTTTCATGATATGGGGGGGGCAGATGTCCATAGGGGATCCTGATTTGACTCTAGACAATAAGGTTAAGAAAGTTTTCGAGTCGATAAGGGGGTAGGAATGTAGAGTTGAGGGATTGAAATAGATGTCATCCACTGGGGCGGATGATGGAGATGTGAGGATGTTTTGCTTGATCGTTAAGATTTTGTCACGGAAGAAGTCATTCAGGGAATTGCATAGTGCTTGTGAGGGAACTACCGGGGGGGAAGTTCTGTCGTCGTTGCAAAGGTCGTTCACGATCCTGAAGATTTCTTTAGATTTGTTGGTGGAGTTAAGGACTTTAGATGAATAGTAGGTTGTTTTCAGGTTCTGTAGGGTTTTTTGATATGTCTTCCTGGCTGAGCAATATGCGGCTTTGGCCAGTGGGCAGTACTGGGAACGCCAGGTTCTTTCCTTTTGCCTCACTTCGAGTTTCAGTGTTTTTAGTTCGGGTGTAAACCATTTGTGTGCGTCCGGGCTCCTTGAGCAGCTGAGATGCGTAAGAGGAGCATAGATGTTAATCGCTTCGGTGAGCCAATCGTTGAGCCGGCTGTCGGCCTCGTCCACATTGTTGCTAACGAGAGGGGGGGAGTTGCCAAAGAAATTTAGGAAGGCTGGCATGTCTATGGAGGACCATTTCCTGATGGTGTTGCTGGTTTGTAGTTTAAAATGGGTTGTCTTATCTAGCTGGAAAGAGAAAGTAATGCTGTGGTGATCAGACCAACAGCAAGGTTTTATGTCTAGTACAGATAGGGGTAGGTTCAGAGACCAGATTTGGTCGAGGCTGTGGCCCTTCTGGTGGGTCTCGGTGTGTATATGTTGCGTCAGGTTAAGATCGCAAAAGAGTTCGCTCATCTCTGCAGCTTGGGGGTCCAACGATAGGTTGTCGAACCAGAAGTTTAGATCTCCAACCAGGAGTAGTTTAGGATGGTTAGTGACCAATGGTGCCAGTAGTTGAGCTAGAGCGGAGGGGAATGTAGCCATGGTTTGAGGAGGGCGATATAATAGGACCAATATAAGTGAGCCATTGGGGGTGTCAATTTTGGCGACTATGTTTTCAGTATTAGGTAAAGGCAGAGAGGGGAGCTGTCTGAGTTGGAATTTTTTATTGACGATTATTGCTGCTCCTCCCCCAGTTTTTCCGCCTGAGTGAAATGCCCAGCTAACTATAACAGCCCTGAAACCTATATTTTTTTCAGTGAATTTCTAAGGTTTTTTAAATGCTAATTCCTATCTATAACATGTGTGAAACCTATGGTTTCTTCCACGAATTTCAAAGGTTTTTAAATAATAATTGTTAAATGTAATAATAGTTATATATATTTTTTTGGTACTGATTTTATTTATTTATTTATTTTATTTTGGAATTTTGTAAAGCGCATGGTTACGCGCTCCGGCGTGTCCCCGCGCTGAGAGAGAGCCTGTAAGAGGGATAGGAAGTTACAGTAGTGCTAGGCGGAAAAGGTGGGTTTTGAGGGCTTTACGAAATTTGGTCTCAGAGGGTTCGAGGCGCAATTCAGCTGGAAGCAGGTTCCAGTGCTTGGCTGCAAGGAGCCTGAAAGATCTGCCCCCATCCGAGCTTTACGGATTCTGGGGACAACAGCCAGACCCATGCCAGAGGATCTGAGCATCCGCTCTGGTCTATATGGGGTGATGAGGCTATTCAAAGAGCCGGGTGCTCTACCTCCAAAGATGCGATGGCACATGCATAAAGCTTTGAAGGTAATCCTTTCACGGATTGGTAGCCAGTGAAGGGACCTCAAGGCGGCTTTAGAGGGTGCTCTCCTAGGAAGCCTCAGCACCAGCCGGGCTGTGGCGTTTTGCAGTACTTGGAGACGGTTGAGACTTTTAGCCGTAATACCCAGATATAATAGGTTGGCATAGTCAAGTCTCGATGTAACCAAGGCATGCACAAGAGTTTGTCTAGCACCGACCGGCAGTAGGTCAAGGACCTTTCGTAGGCTCTTAAGTATGCCGAAACACATACCAACCACCCGATTTACCTGGGGAGCGAAAGACAGATCAGAGTCGAATAGAACCCCAAGATTTTTCGCCTGTTGACCCGGCACGGGGGTTGAGCCTAGACAGTCAGGCCACCATGCTGAAGACCACACAGACGGCCCGCCCCCCATCACGAGCACTTCCGTTTTGGATCCATTCATCTTCAGGCAGTTGTTAGACATCCAGGAGGCAAGCTCCTGCGTGCACGCACTGAAGTTGAGTGCCGCGGTTTCGGGTGCCCGTGACAGAGAGATGACCAGCTGTGTGTCGTCAGCGTATGATACCAGTTGGATACCATAACTTTCTACAATGGTGGCAACAGGGGAGGCGTAAAAGTTAAACAGGGTGGGGCTGAGGGCAGAGCCCTGGGGAACCCCTTGATCGAGATTGAACACACGGGAGTAGTGTTCTCCCTGTCTGACCTGAAAGCCCCTCTCAGTCAGGAAGGAATGCATCCAACTGAGTGCCACCCCATTTACTCCACCATTGTTAAGACACTGTAGCAAGGTGGAGTGTGCTACAGTGTCGAATGCGGCACTTAGGTCGAGTAAGATGAGAGCCATGGTATGCCCCTCATCTACTCCTTGCCTAATGGTCTCAGTTGCCAGAAGCATCACAGACTCTGTTGAGTGGCGTGCTCGAAATCCAAACTGAGTCGGATGGAGAAGGTTGGCTTCTTCCACAAAAGTCATAAGTTGGAGATTGGCCACCTTCTCTGCCACTTTGGCCATGTAGGGAAGAAGGGAAATAGGCCGAAGATTGTCTAGCCTATCCCAACTGAGATTAGATTTTTTTTGGAGCGGGAGCACAATCGCTTGCTTCCACTTTTTGGGTACGGTGCCGGTTTTAAAAGAAAGATCCAGAACATCTCTGATGTAAGGCTCCAAAGCTTCCATACTCCCTCCAAGGAGTTTCGGTGAGGCCGGATCACGGGGGGAACCTGACTTAATCGAGCGGCAGATTTGCTGCAGCTCATTAGATGGTATTTTCTATAGTTGTTTAACTTTGTTTTTAAATATTTTATTTATAAAATAACATTATAAATTTTTTATATCAATGCAAAAATATTTTTTTTAAATATTGAAACTGAAAAATGTTTTAAAAAAAATATATTTATATTATTTCCTTTATTACTATTTTTTTCTAATTTTTTTTGGGAGCCGCGCACCCAAAGCGTACCCTTCTGCATGGATTCTAGCAGCCCTGTTAGGAATGTTGTGAAGGATTCGCGTACGGTGTGCGACGGGTGCGTATTTTCAGACATGTGTGCGATTGATATGCGACCGGTCCGCTACTCCAGCTCCTGCGCATTCACGACACATGCACAGTACTGTACGCAACACTTTCGCGGTGACAGGTTCCGCGTGATAGGATATACGTGTTGGGCGTGGTGGGTGCCCGACTCCCGTGTTTTTTTTATGTCTAAAATGATATATATATATATATGTCTTTAATAATATATTTTTACTTGTAATAAACAAATTACTTTTAAATGCACTTTCGAGAAGTCGCGTAGGGTGCTTGCTGCGTGTGCGCATAGTCAGCTGATCCCATGTGACCCCACTCATTTGGATCATTCTTCTTTGAGCATCTTTGGGAGTCATCTCTGTGCTTTGAAGAAACCTAATTTCACCATTTTTTTTGGTTTAAAAAAAAAAAAAAGAACATGGCTTAAGGACAGCAGCAACAGGAGGAGAAACATTCTTCAGTAGAATAATTTTTTGCCAGAAGCTCCATGTCCTCAAAGGCCAGAGTCAGTGGTATGGAAATTCTTCACCTTTCCAGCAGGACAGAAGAAAGTAAATGCAACGAAGTTCATTTGCCGGATTTGTGAGAGAGTTATCTAGAGGCAGTGCTGAAAAGAAGTATTCCTGTGGTACTGCTTTGATGTATAAACATCTAAAGACCATTCATCAGGTGAATCTGTCTCGGGAGGAGTGTGGAGGAGCGGAAAGGAACCCTCCACCTGGAATTCCAAGTACTTTTGCGACATCAACTGCTGCATCTGCACTAGACATATGCCCTGAGTTTGCTTTTCTTGAACAGCACTGCGTCAATTGAAAGAAACTTATTTGTTTTGGGGAGCAGTCTGTAGAAGCAGTTTGTGTTGCACAACGGAAACATCATTGGTAGTTTTTTGTTTGCTTTGTTTTTTGGAACGCAAAATCATTCTTGAAGTTTCCTGGTTTTTTTCATTCATTACACCAAAAAAATACAAAATTGTTCAGAAGATAAATATATAAAAGAAAGAAAAGTTCTTCTCAGAACTAACTTCTCTGGTTAAAGAAATAATTATATTTGTATGATAATGTGTGAATGTTTGGTTATATATGTTTAGAGCATAATTGACTGAAAGAATGCATTAGTAATGTATGGTGAATGTAAAAGTGCAAAAGAAAAGAGTCATTACCAAAACAATTTTTTTTAATTTTTGGTGGGTGAGTGGAAACACAGTTCAAGTTCAGAGCCTCTTTTAATGAAGAGAGTTATTTTCAGACCACGTGCTGCAGTGTGACACTGTAAGCTCTTCAGCTGCACTTCGCTCTGGTGCTTCCAAAGCACAGGGATGAGACATATGTACATAAATATGTTGCAACTCTATGCTTCCCTCTCCACTGCTGTATGAACTGGAGACATACATTGACACAGCCATCCTTGCACCATGGTGCAAGGATGTTTATGTTGTGGGAAGATTGTTTTTGTGCAGGAAGGGACAGTGCTTAGTTATTGGTGGAGTAATAGGATAAGGAGCGAATGCTAGATGGGTGATTGGAGAAATGCATGAGACAGACTAGAGGATTCCTAGACAGCATAGGTAGTAACTGAGTATTTAAAATAATGTATCAATGCTATGTACCTGATTAGAGGTCTGCATGCATAGTGCTCAGAATGTTGCAGCTGTACGAGTTTTCTTGGCTAGATCATTCCTTAGGTACATGACTAGTACCTAGAATAATTTCAGTGCTGCAAATAGAGTACACGTTCAATTTATAAGTGCTTAGATATTGGCAGAGTGATAGAATATGCAGATAGTGTTGGATGGGTCAATGGAGAAGTGCACTACTTAACTTAGTAGTTTGTTTGAGGTTTATATATATATATTGCTCAGCTAAATGTAGTAGTGCATTGATAGAGTTTGTGTTACTTAATCTTACCTTGACAGTAGTACATATAAAAAAAACATTGTTTTTTACGATTTAAATTTCTTACAATTTCGTACTTTATCATTAGGATCTGTGAAAGAGAAGAAAAAATACAGTGCTAATATATATATAATATATTTTTTACAACACAATATAATTTTAACATTATGTACAATATTTAATTTTCCTTTTCCCGATTTTGTGTCAAAAATATTTTCAGTATAGTCAACTATTTCTGAACAATCCATAAAAACAACATCCCCAATAACATACCATGTAATACAAATCACACACACATATGAAATGATTTGATTTGATTTGATTTGATTTATCAATTTCTAGAGCGCACGAATGCCCGAAGGCGTCTTGGCGCTATGACTTGTCCGTATTCCTAGGCAGGCCTGGAGTTAGTGCAGTTCTTGAAGTTTATGCCGCGAAAAGCCAAGTTTTGATTTTCTTTCTAAATAACTCCAACGTTGGGCTGTTTTTTATATCTAGTGGCAGTTGATTCCATGTCCGCGCTGCATGAACGAGGAAGCTTCTTCCTCCCCAGTTTGATCGTTTAAACTCGGGTATTGCTATCAGTTTTTGTTGTCCAGATCTGAGTAGTCTGGATGGTTCGTATTGTTTCAAGTGTGTTTTCAGGAAGAGGGGTCCTTTGCCCTGCAGGGCCTTGTAAGTCAGGCATAGTGATTTGAATTTGACTCTTTGGCTACTGGTAGCCAATGGAGTGACTCTAATTTATGGCTGATGGGCTGAAACTTTGGAATTTCCAGTATTAGTCGTGCTGCTGCGTTCTGAAGTCGCTGCATTTTTTCAATAATTTTTATTCTGGCTCCTGCATACAATGCATTTCCGTAATCCAGTCGAGACAGTGCGAGAGCTGTCACTACCATTTTACGCGTATCTTGGGGCAGATATTGGAGTATCTTTCTTATCATTTTTAGTATCAGCCAAAAAGACGAGGCTAGCTTGTTTACTTGTGCTTCGTATGCTAATTTGGTGTCTATCATGAATCCTAAATTTTTTACCTTCTCCGAGGGTTCTGGTCTTGTTCCCAGTTCATGAGACCACCAGTCTGGGGACCAGATGTCAGTGTTACCTCCCAGAATCATTACCTCACTCTTTTCTCCATTGAGTTTGAGGCAATTTTGTTGCATCCAATGACTAACTCTTAGCATGCATTGTTGGAATTTTTCTGCTGTTACTTCTTTGTCTTTGCCTATGGAGATGACAATTTGTGTATCGTCTGCGTAGGAGATTGGCGTAAAAATGCTTCTTTCTAAGAGAATTTTCTTACTTAAATATGAAATAACTGAAATAGCAATTCAATGAGCAATTCTATATAATTTCCATATACTCAAAATGATGTTCTTCAAAAATATATGCTGTGAGAATGTCCAAGAAAAAGTCCTTAATTGCAATTAATACCTTTCCTCTAGGCCAAATGGTATTCCTGAAATGCTTTTTACTGTAATTGTCCAATAGTAATTGTGTTAATAGTTTAAACATATTTCCAATAGGCTGAAAAAACATATTTCCAATAGGCTGAATTATGTTTTTAAAACTTTGGCTTTAAAAATATTAGGTAGAAATGTGGTAATTCATGAGGCAAACAATGTTTAAAAAACAAATGTGCATCATTACAATATGTCATCCTTTATCGCACTTAAAATCGACAGTGTAATATCCAGATGTTGTAGAAGGACCATCGTGAAAAATGATTACTACTGCTACAAAAGTTCTTCCTGATATTGATAGTTGACTTGCTACAAAATGTTAAATTAAAGTTTCCTAATTTCTTCTATCAGTTGTAAAACGTTGTATCAATAAAATTATATATTGTCCACATTTTGTATAAATAATGTTGATAACATTTCTGATTTGCATTGGCTACAATCCATGTTCTGATTTGCTGCTTTAACTAGTTTGTTGAAATGTCAAATATATAAATCTTTCAGGGCCAGATTCACAGAATTAACTTAAGACAAAATCCTAAATTTACTACTTTTGGTATTCGCAGAAGTTAGGATTTTGTCTTAAGTTTGTCTTAAGACAGACCTAAGACAAAATCCTAGCTTAAGTCTGTCTTAAGACAAAATCCTAACTTCTGTGAATACAAAAGTAGTAAGTTTAGGATTTTGTCTTAAGTTAGTTCTGTGAATCGGGCCCCATGTGTCTATGTTAGTGATAGATGTAAACGTACAATTTTCACATTCATGTTCCCATTTATAACGAAGGCGAAAAAGATTTTCAATTTCTATTCCTTCATTTTCCAATACTGCATGCATATACATTATAAATTCCTGAGCATCTTGTTGAGTATTCTGCGTAAATTGTGTAGAACCAGGACATATATCCAAAATATTGCGAATATCTTAAACCTTTACATTTTACTTTTATCAGTTCTCAATTATTCATAAATAAAATGCAACACTGAACAAAATCTTTTTTCTCAAATCCCCATATTTGCTGATGCAGGCTTTCTAGACAAAAACAACATTGACCACTATATTAGCAAAGGAGTTGATACCTGTACTATTTTCTAACTGATACTGGACAATCTCTTCATTAGTGTCCTTTTTCATTTTACTTGCAATCTCAACTTTATCTTGATTTTTTTCCTAAAGATATTTCACTAAAGATAGTCTCATATTTTCTTTTTCGACCTACTACATGCTTTTCATGTACAGGATATTCACCTAAATTTGGAGCATACACTCTTCTTAACCGATTATACTCTTTTACACAGTTTACATCTGCACTAATTGTTCCCTCATCAAAATCAATCAAATACAATCCAGATAAAGTTCTGACTCGGGACAAAGCAACATATGCCATATCCTCTTATCTACACTTAAACCTTGAGAAGTATGAATAGTCACTGCATATGCCAGAGAAAGAGGAAACTGTTTTCTATGAACATATAAATCTTTAACAAGCAAAAAAACTAACTTGACAATGACCAATTTGTTTTACTTCTTCAATCTGATCAAATTTAATTTCAAAAATTCAATTCCATCTCTACTTTGATAATTAAAAAAATGAACAACTTTACCCATTGCTCCATTTATTAAACCTTTTTCCACATCCAAATTATGCCGTAAAATTACCAGACAGTTTACACATACATATATATTTCTAAATCTGCAGTTTTAGATATGGATTTTTCTAAAGAATCCAATTTTGTTTTCAATTTTTCCATCAAAATAATAGTGATTCCTTCATGCTCTAGTTTATCAATGGCTTCCATTTTGATTATTTTTCATTTTCTAGCTTCAAAAGTTCTTCATTGAATATAGAGACTCGCGCAGTGTTGGCATGAGGCAGATTATAGATTTATTTTCTGCAATTTTTTTAAATATTTTTTCAGGAACTATATTTTCATTTGTTTGTAAGTAGTCGACTTCGGAAAGCTTGTTTGCCATGTTCTGTCAGTAATTGGTTGTCCTAGTGGATCTTGACTTAGTGGAGCAGAACATTGACTTGAGAACTGTTTCTAGCACTCTCAGCTGCAATAGTAGCTTCTTGATCAATTTAATTGTTCAACTTTTTGAGATAATTTGAAAAACAGTACATTCTATGGTATCTTTAAAAGCATTGAAGGAATCTTCATAGCTCTGAAAATCTCCAAGTAATTCCAATTCTGTACGCCACAGTTGGAGTGGTGTGGCTTACTGGTTAGAGGCGGCAGACCCAGAAGCAGAGAAACGGCCCGGGACCAGAGTTCAATTCCCGACTCGGCAGGGTCGTGGACCAGGGTCAGCGGAGTCGATAATTCTCGCCTCGGTGCCTACTCTAACCAGGGATCACACTCGCCAACTCTGGGCATTAGCTTGCTTCATCTCTGCAATGGCCCCCCACATTCCCGGGGATGCCTGGTTTCACCTTGGAGATACCCAGTAGGGACCATCTCACAGGGATAGCCAGGACGGGTTCCCCAGCGGTCTACAGCGCCAAGACGCCTCAGGGCAGCAGTGCGCTTTACAAGACACATACATACATACATACAGTTTGAAGAGTTGCAAAAGTGTTAAATAGTAAAATTCCCTTTTATCAGGAGAATCACAACTCAGTTTTCTGCGATTAATCTAATTTCCTTTCCTTTGTTTCACCAAACATCCTTCTTAACCAATGACTGCATATTTTCCTTCATTCATGTTTTCTGTAGAATTCTGTTTAAAAGTGTAATATTGCAGCACTTCATAAAGACATATGTTCTCAAGATGATGACTTCTATTTGGATAATATGTGTCAAATATGTTTGTTTTGACAATATCTGTACTTTCCGGTTCTTTTTCTGCTAAATATTCTATTTCTTGTACAAATTTAAGTACTCGATTTCGCGTTGCAGCAAGACCCAGACTCACCCAAAGGATTCTTCTAGATTTTGAGTATAAACTTGCAGATTATAACCAATCTGAGCATTCAGACACTCCAATTTATCGATGGGATAACATCTTCAAACTGAAACTGTATAATTTCCTACTGAGACTCTTCTCGTGAGAAACTTCTTCCCACATTTCTTTTAACTCCGTCTTTTCTGATTTTATAATATACGATGTCACATACCGGGCAATAGCAATGGAATTATCAGCTACATACTGAATATTCATATTTGCATTCCACATTGAGAGAATAACTGGATTATAATCATTGATATATTTTGATTCTTCACGTCTTCTCTAATTGTATGCATTTTTGGGAGATTTTCGAGTAATTGTATGTCTCACAGCTGACATAAAAATTTTAACTCTTCCTATGGATATTACAGGACGTGGAAATCCAAAACGACATTTTGTGTAAAACTTTTCCTTAGACGTATACTTTCGTCAACAGTATTTTCTAATTTGATGACTTTGGTATCGTAAGGCTTTTTGCCTTAAGATGTTTTCTTCTGTTCTTTTTGGTATAGCACATGTGGCATATTCTACAATAAAAGACAAAACAGTGTCATCCGAATCAGTTCCGAATTTGGGTGCATCCTTGATCCATAACAGCATATGCATATGAGGAGCACCTCTAACTTGATACTCCTTTCTCCCAAAAAAATCCACAACTTCTCCAAAAGTAGGATTCTTTTTGTTGCATATTAAAGACATCATAGCTTCAAACCTATGATTGAAATATCTGCATACATTAACACGATCCAAAGAGCACAATTCTCCAGATGTCTTGTATTCAATATTTGTTATTTTCAAATTTGCTTCTCGAAGAAATTCAAGTAAAGCATCCCAAGCGTATTCAGCACAGCTTAGGGTAAGAACCCATGTAGGAGTTCTTAAGTACCTTAACATACATTTAGGTACTCCATGACATGCCATCAAATGAATCAGCTGAGATTCTAAATGATGTACTTTATCCATAAATTCCTTTGCAGAAACATTTTGAAGATGTACTCCCGTTTTAATATGCGGTTGGTTAAATGCATATGAAAGTCCAGACAAGTCACTCTCAAACAAAAGATGAAATATATATGGGATGATTGTCGAAATCTTGGATCTTCTGCATACAATCTTCTTTTCCGATATTCAAACACAGGGATCTGCACTGATCGTTCATCATATTGTACACCTTTTCCAGTTGGGAACAGCAGTTGAAAACAACAAGCTTCCAAACTTTTTTCCCATACACTCATGGGAGTCCCCTTTGCTTTCTTCATTTGGAATAATTCAATTGAATTCCCCATCACTTCTTTCGAATGAAGTGGATGTACACTATAATGTTCATAGATTTCTTCACTTTTGGAAATGTCCACTTTTTAAATTTGACCACATGACATTTCACTGTCATCTGCTAAAAGTATTTATTTTTCATCCAAATACACATTTTTGTAGTAGGTTTTTCATCAGATATAATGTTGCCTTTTGCACTTTCCTCACATCCACTAATTCTTGCCAGATTTTCTTACTCTTAGTAGGAACACCATTAACTAGAATAACTAGTGGTTCATTTTCTACATTCTCAACACCAATAGTTTCATTATTTTTCTTTAAATCTTGAGGTAAATATGCAACTCTTCCTTTTAATCCTCTCTGTAAATCTGTAGGAGGCAAGGTACCTGTTTTAGGCTCCATACAAACAATAGCCTGAAATGGGTGTGCACATTGAATCAGAATAGACTCATACGTATTTAAATCTATCAGTTCTGGAGGAATAGTTACCAAATCTAGATTATTATGGACAGTTCTAGCGGGCATTTTATTCTCGTCTAATTTGTTATAACAATATTTACAAATACGCTGATCTGAACCCAAATCAAAACAATTCTCTACCAAAAAGTAGTTGCAAATGCCTTCCATTTATCATTAATTACTCTTTCACTTTTTAAATACAGATCAACAGTCCTAGCCTGATTTTTATAGTGAGTTCGCCGGCAACAAATGCAAGAATAATTTGGCCTTTCACCTGAAATCACCTTAAACTTTGTAATATGAAAAAGATTTTTGCAAAGCACATTTTTTGCAATATACAGATAATGAACTATTAAATCTCAAGCAAGGCTCTTCAGATTTACTTCAGTAAATCTCCGTGTTTAAACGTTTAGTCTTAGAAGCTAATTGGCCATATGACAAGAGAGTCTCCCTCGTTTATAGAGGACTTAAAGAGGAATTAAAAGATATGGTTATGCAGATTCTTGAACTTCCTGATAATATTAACTAATTTATAGATCTAGTTATAAAATTAAATCTCAGGCTTTCAGAAAGAAGGGGAGAAAGAGGAAAATCGGATCATGGATTAATGTTATTCAAAGAGAAACCTATCACTCTAAGAGAAGCACCTATCAAGTTGGACTCTGTAGAACCTATGCAGATAGGTTCAATCCGAGGGTCTCTTTCTAAAGACAAAAAGGAGAAGAGGCAGAAATTAAACCAATGCCTTTCTTGTGGCAAAACAGGACATTGTGTTAAGGAGTGTCTGATTCGTCCCAACAAATTGAAAGAAAAATCAGCAGAAGTAGCTTTAACGCATGTTCAGTCGGAAAACTAGAAAACTCGATAAAAGAAGAGGTCATTTTGTTGAGTGCCTATTCTAGTTTGGCCTCCACTGTTCCGCCTCATGGGTGCCGTCATCTGTGTATTAAGGTGATGCTACAAAATTTAAATGATTTTAAGTACTCCTGGGAAGTATATGCACTCATTGATTCCGGAGTCAGAGGCAACTTTACTGATACCCAGTTTTGGAATACTTTAGGTTTCAAAACTAAGATCAAAGACATCGCAGAAATAGTGTGGGCAGTAAATGGAAAGGAGCTCACATCTGGACCCATATTAAAGCAAACTGAACTTCTGGAAATGGATTGCTCCCCTAGTCATAGAGAACAAATTACTTTTGACATCATAGATGCACCTCAGTTTAGATTGATTTTAGGAATCCCTTGGTTAAAACTACATAACCCTGACATTAATTGGGTATCCAAGACTATAACTTTCAGATCTTCCCAGTGTCTTAACCATTGTTTTTTGAAACATCTAACAGAAGACATAGTGCAAGGCTTTGACGTTTCACATGAAACCCTGAGCATTGTATTTCTTGAAGGAGTTCCTTTAGACTATTCTGATTTGACTGATGTATTTGACAAAAAAAAGGCCAAAACGCTTTCCCCCCATAGGGATCTTGATTGTAGGATAGATTTAGTACCCGGAGCCATGCAGTAGAATATATGCTCTTACTGAAAAAGAAAATGAACATCGGCGAGAAAATTTGGATGAATATTTAGCAAACGGTTTTATCCAGCATTAAAAATCTCCAGTTTCTTCTTTTTTTTATACCGAAGAAGGGGGGAGAGTTACGCCTGTGCATTGACTATAGAGGCTTAAGTAATGTGACCATAAAAAATACGTATCCTTTGACTCTCATTACAACTTTATTAGATCAAGTAAAACAGGCCATCATTTATACAAAATTGGACGTGCGCAGAGCATACCATCTTGTGAGAGTTTGCCAGGGCGACAAATGGAAGACTGCGTTTTGCACCACCTTAGGTCTTTTAAAATATCAAGTTATGCCCTTCGGACTCTGTAATGCTCCTGCTGCTTTCCAATTTTTTATAAATGAAGTATTACATGAGTTCATAGATGTTTGTTGTGTAGTTTACATTGACGACATTCTAATATATTCAAAGTCAAGAGAAGAACATGTAAAACAAGTATGTGTCATTCTTCAAAAATTGCTCTCAAATTCCCTATATGTTAAGTTAGAAAGAAATATGTTTCATGTCTCTAAAGTAGACTTACTTTGATATGTGATTAGTCCCTCTGAGATAGAAATGGATCCGAAAATGGTGGAATCAGTACGTTCTTGGCCAAGTCCAACTTCTGTGAAACAGGTGCATAGTTTCCTAGGTTTTGCAAACTTCTATTGTAGATTTATAAATCCTATAACCAAACTTTTACAAAAAGGAGTACAGTTTGACTGGTCAGAATGTGCAGAAAAAGATTTTCAAGAATTAAAAACAAGGTTCACCACTGCACCATTTTATGTCACTCTGATCCTACTCAACCTTACATACTAGAAGCGGATGCTTCTCAATTTGCTCTAGGTGGAATTTTATCACAGCGTGATAAAATCTCTGGTCAAATGCACCCTATAGCCTTCTATTCGAGAGAATTGTCTGCAGCCGAACAAAATTAAGCCATAGCAGACAAGGAGTTATTGGCAATAGAAGCAGCTTTTGAAGAATGGCGCCATTATTTGTTGGGGGCTCGTCATCCAATTACTATCTATACAGATCACAGAAATTTACCTGCCTTGAGATCTGTCAAAGCATTATCTGCCAGACAATTGAGGTGGTCTTTATTTTTAAATGACTACAATTTTGTAATTACATTTCGACCTGGTAAAGAAATTCAAAAAGCTGATGCATTATCACGAATGGAAGAAAATGAATCTGAAAACTATGTAACTGCACAACCAGTGTTACCTACAACGTGTTTTCAAGCTAGTCTTTCTATATGTGATGTATTCTCAGACATTAAAAAAGAATTACAGTCAAGAAATATAGAAGAGTTGAAAATAGAATTCCCATTTACACAACAAAGAGATAAGCTGTTATTTGTGCATGATCAAGTTATGGTATCTTTTGCAGACATTCAAAAATCTGTAATGCATTTTCATCATGACACCCCTTTATCAGCTCATCCAGGAGTTACTAAAACTTACAAGCTCATCAAAAGACACGTTTGGTGGCCTTCCATGTTCAAGGATGTACAACATTTTGTTGAAACCTGTAGCATCTGTGGTCACATCAGACTCCAAGTGGACTTTTGAGACCTCTATCCGTACCACCACAACCTTGGCATACTATTTCTTTAGATTTTATAGTTGAGCTTCCTCTTACTAAAAAGGGTTTTTCAACCATCCTCACTGTAGTCGATCAATTATCACGAATGGCCCATTTTATACCTCTAAAGAAACTACCTTCTGCCATGGAATTAGCACAATTTTTAATGAATCACATAATACGATTACATGGAATACCATTAGTGGTAATTTCCGATAGGGTTTCCCAGTTCATTTCCCATGTCTGTCAAAATTTAAGTGCATTACTGAACAAGGAAATCCGATTATCATCAAGTTATCATCCTCAAACTGATGGTTTGACTGAACGCACTAATCAGAATATAGAACAGTTTCTCCGATGTAAGTTAACAAATCTAGATGATGAATGTTCAGATCTCTTAAGTGCTCTAGAATTTGCATATAATAATGTGGAACATACTTCCATTAAAATGTCTCAGTTTTTCTGTAATTATGGATTTCATCCAAAAAAATATTCCTGGTCAGTTACCCGCTACAAATACAGTACCATCTATATATAATTACATCTCTAAGTTAACATCCTTTCATGACGAGGCTCAATATAATTTGGCTAAAGCAAAAGAAAACCAAAAGGTTGCAGCAGACAAACATAGGAAAAAACAACCCTCATACTCTTTTGGAGATAAAGTGCGGTTAAACACGAGGATTTTAAAAATGAATGGAACTAAAACATGTGATCCTTGGTTTAAAGTACCCTTCCTCACAGAGAAAGGTATAAACCCTGTCTGTGTAAAGTTAACACTCCCTTATCAATATCTGTTTCATCCAGTCCTCCATGTCTAATTCCATAAGCCTTTTAATCCACAAACTCAAATCATTCAACCTCCTCCTCCAATTACTATTGAAGGACACCCAGAATTTGAAGTGAAGGCTGTCTTAGATTCTAAAAGGATACATGACAAACTCTTTTATTTAGTAGACTGGAAAGGTTATGGCCCCAAAGAACGAACATGGGAGCCTATAACTCATCTAAAAAATGCGCCTAGAGTAATAAGAGCCTTTCATACACGATACCCAACTAAACCAAGACCTATTGCAAGAGTTTTAGGAGGGATCTTCAGAGGGGAGTACAGTCATGAATCACAACAGGTTTAATAGGGCTGGTCCCACAACACACATGATTATTCAATCAGTGTGAAGTTCATTAAAGTAAAAAACCCACCCCATTCCCGTGAAACATTTAATATGTGCAATTAACAATTTGTGTTTCAGAATTCACATTTACTTTTAGAAATGTATACTTCTTTGTGGCTTTGAGCTCAGGACTTGAAATGCGTGTTTTGGTGCAGGACATGGGATGCGTGTTTTGGTGCTCGCCGCTTTTCACAATCAGAGGCTTGCATTCTCCGCCTTCTTTCATTGCAATTTGGGTTTGGCACTGAGATTCATGAGAGACTCGATTCTCGGGCAGGGAGATGCAGCAGGGACAAGACGGTGGGGAACTCAGCACGCTCCGCTCATGTTACGTAACAGACCATGTGCGTGTGAGCGTTTGGGTGCGGTTTACTATTTAAACTGTACCCAAGGTTCTAGAAGGCGCTTTGTCTTCATCTTGCACACAGGAAGAACCGCATCTGGAAACCTTCCGCCTGGCCTCTTGACTTATCTGATTGATCCAAGGGACATTTTCGGCAATTCCATGAGCTGGCTGACAGGACTGGCGGTGGCCCTCCCATTCCACCCAAAAGATTCACTGCATGGGAGGAGAAGGTGCTTGCCATACTGCACCAAGAGAGTCTAACAGGAGTGTCCAGAGTAGTGGAGGCTGGTAAGTACAAACACATGACTACCACCACACGGCTATGTACTGCCTTGCACAATTATAAAGCTATACCTCTTAGGAGAAATTCCATTAATCTGCACCAGACACTCCCAAAAACATGTCTCACAGATCCAACATTCACATGTCTCACAGATCCAACATTCACTCCCTCCCATTCACTTCAAACATAGCTATCAACATTACCATGGGGACATGTGTGCAGGGAGCCAGCACTACAACTCCCACCAGGCCCCCTTGTCTCACAGTTTAGTAAGATGGAGCCCTCCCTCTACCCCACTCAGAAGCATGTGTCAGCCATTACATTACCCTCATTAAACTAACAGGTAGGTAGCCATCTTCCCTGGGAGGGCTGTTTGGGGGTGGGAGTCCTGCACAACTACTCCCACCATGCCCCCTGTCCCACACCTGAGTAAGATGGAGCATTCCCCCACCCAGGAGCAGTCAGAAACCATAGTATCACCACAAACAAACGTACAGGTAGGTCGCCATCTTCCCTGGGAGGGCTGCTTGGGGGTGGGAGGCCTGCACTACTACTCCCACCATGCCCCCTGTCCCACACCTGAGCAGGATGGAGCACTCCACACCAACGCAGAAGCAGTTACCAGCCAATGTATTGTTCACCCCCACCTAACAGGTAGGTAGCCAGTTAACAAGGTTGTACTGTTTGTGGATGAGAGGCCTGACCTTCTACTCCCACCATGCATCCTTGTCCCGCAGCTCAGCAAGATGGAGCCCTCCCCAGAAGCATGTGTCAGCCATTACATTACACTCATCAAACTAACAGGTAGGTAGACATATTATGCTGTCTTGTGGCAACACTGAGCAGGATGTAAGCCTCCACCACACACACACAGATGTGTCACAAAAGAAAGCCAAATGGGAAAACATAACAGGTAAGTAGCCAATATGTGCATCTAGCCATTCATCACAAAACCATGGTGCTGTATGACAACACCAGCCCTCTCGTTTCACATACACACCGATCATATTGCCACTCACAGTGTGCAGACAGCTAAGCCAAGGAAACTGTCACAGCAAGTGTGACACACCAATGCATATGTAAAAGAAAGTCTATGCACAATCATGCACAGCACTGAATGACATGTATAGTGCCATGGGGCCAGAGCAACAAGGACATATGAAAACAAATAAATCATGGTTGGTGGTACCATTCCAGATATGCACATGACAAGACAAAGGTATGCAGGAGATGACAATGGCCAGTTCATGCCCAGATGTGACGTCTCCCAAAGCAGAGTAATCAACAAAGAGTCCGCACAGAAAATCTTGTTGTTCTAGTTCCTAGATGGCAACATGTCCCTATAATCACAAATTCTGCAAGTGGTGCACAGTAGTGCACATAGAAAACAATGTGATGATTAGTTAACTATGTAGTATACATACAGTGAATAATACACAGCTAACAGAAAGCTTGCAGGGTGCACTACAATGACCATTTCCCATCTGACCCACAAGTGACCAAGGACTGACTGTAAAGGACAACACCTGCAACCTGCAGAGCCAGTCTCCCCACCCCTCCTACCCCCCCCACCCCACCAGGAACATCAACTCTCTGATGTTGACTCCCGGGATTCTCTGAACAGGGAGCTCAAAGCTGGTCAATCTGGTGTGCCAGGGCGCAACAGGTCACAGGACACCAATGTCCCCCCACCACATCTGCGGTTATACCAATGTCTCTGCAGACCCTTGCTGTTATGGCTGGTGTGTCCTCCACCCCCACCACCACCAGTGGTGCCTACAGTGGTGAAGCAAATGGTCCATGGCAGCAGGGCAGGAGGGAGGGGCCCACTGTCTCATACCTAGCTGCTGTACCTGGCACACCTTCAGGCATCATTTGTACCTGGCATACATCAACAACACAATGACTAAAGGCTGAGCATAAATGATAAGTGTGTGCATGATCAAACATAAGAGGACAGGCAAATCAGAACATCATTATTTGAAACAAACATTGCTGTGATTTTCACTGCACTTTCATACATTGACCTGTGTACACATTGTAGAGTCCATAACAACACTGTCCTGTGTACAGGCCCATCAATATCACAAGTGACATGTGACGGAGTACATGCCAGTCTACAAAATCACATACACAAACATGGCATGTGTAGTCACCAGTGGGGTACATGGAACATTAGCATTGTGTGCGCAATCATGTGCCATTAACCATGTGGCCCCTGTGCACTGTTGATGATTGCCAGATGGCCATTGACACAGCATGATGTGTCCATTGGTGCTAACAAAGTAATCCGCCACCCCAATCTCTGCCACCCATGTCATTGTATGGCACCCAAATCCCAGTAGCCACCACCTGGCAGCAGCGGTGTGTCATCAACAATCCCCAAAACACAAATGCGGTAGTGAAAGCTATAGAGACATTCCCAAATGGCTTTTGGCATGCTCCACCACCCAAATCGCAGTGACTAATGTGAACGTATGTGTTAGATTTGGGTGTCTCTACTTGGCAGAGGTAGGTACCTTTGACCAAATAGGGACCCTTGTGTCTAGTCAGTTTAAGGGGGTACACTCCTAAAACAATCCCTGCTCACCCCTTTGGTAGCTGAGCAGACAGGCTTATCTCAGAGGCAGTGTGTAAAGCATTTGTGAACACATACAGTAACACAGTGACAACACTACAGATGGACACCACACAAGCTATAGTATAAAAGTAGGTATTTTTATATAGACTGAACACAAGACCACAAACAACAAAAATCCACAATACTGTACTTTAAAAATGGTAGAAATAGCTTAGGTCTCTGGAGACGGTAATTGCGACACTTTATACTCAATGTGCCTTTGGATGCTTAACGCTATACAATGAAAGTGTTGCAGGGAAGCTGATGCTTCGGTTCCTGCTGAGTAGGGGATGCATCAGTTCTTCTCAGCGTAGGGAGGTGATGGTTTGGTTTCTTACTGGGCTTCCGTGGCGATGCAACCAGTGATACGATGACAATCGGGTGCAATGAAATAAAATAGCATCTTTTTGAGGCAACAACAATGCGTGCACACCCAATGGCTGTGAGGTGACTCAATAAATTTCCAGAGCTGTAACAGGCCCTGCAACATGCTATTCCAGTGATGCGAGGGGGTCTGCTGCGACGGCGACACTTTTCTCATGTGATGTGAGGCGCTTCAGCAATGCGACAGTTGCAACACCCTTCTTCAGTGATGCGACAACAATGGCTGCGGCGGCATCATGTTTCTCCAGCGATGCGACGGGGGTCTGCTGCAACGGCGACACTCTTCTCCAGCGATGCAAAGTGCTTCTGCAATGCAACAGCGGTAACACCCTTCTTCAGTGATGCAATGACAGCGGCTGCAGCTGCATCACGCTTCTTCTTCGTGAGTCGCGCTTCCAGATCCTTGCGACACATAGTCCATCAGAAGGCCAAGCACAACAGCAGGCATTTCAAAAGAACTCCGGAGAGCTGGTTGGTGAAGTCTGATGTCCCTGAGTCTTCAGCAGGAGGCAAGGTCTATCTTTAAGCCCTTGGAGATCCTTTACAAGTTGATGATAGTAGCAGCAAGTTCCTTTCTCTTTTCTTTGGCAGTCAGGCAACCACTGCAGGCCACTCCCCAAAACAGCACTCAGCTTAGGGATAGTTTCCTCCTTCAGTTTCTCTCTGGTTCCTCCCCTCAGCAAAGGTTCTTCTTGTTTCCCAAAAGTGATCTAAAGTTCTGGGTCCCAATATTTATACTAGCAAATCCGTTGTCCTCTGAAGGTTAAGGGTCCTGTACCCAGTCCAAACCAGTTCTGTGCAGTCCTGGAGCACTTTGTTGACAAGACTCCTTCTTTCCTTTGACAGTGTGGGCGAGGGACATCAGACAAACCACAAGAGGCAGAGCCAGCATTGTGGAAGGCAGGCCCAGCCCTATTCAGGTCCCAAGTGCAACTCCTCCCACCCATCTACATGCAGATAGCTATATTCAGCCCTGTGCTGACTCACCCTGTCTCCTGGAATCCCCCAGCCCCTGTCACTCAAACTCTAGACAATGAATACACAACCTAGCAGAGGCAAGTTTGGACAGTTAGGCACAAAAATACTTTCTAAAAGTGGTATTTTCAAACACAGGTTGTTAAAAACAACTTCACTAAAAGACAGGCATACTAAACTCGAATTTCTACCTAGTTCCCTGAGTCAGTTAGGATAATAAGATGTTATAATCAAACTGCCCATTCTGGCCTATGGAGAATAGTGACCATGAGTTATAATGGGGTGGCCCAGTGCCCCTCAGAACCTGGGTTATATATGCAATAATGGTTCTGTTGGGAAGAAAAACAATTGCTTTGTCTGTCCTTAAGACAGATAATATTTGCAGTGTTATTTTGGAATTACAAATATCCAATTAAAAACTAAGCAAACACACCATTTTTGGGATTCAATCCTGTATATTTATTATTTTATAAATTATTACTTATATAAGCAACACTGATGTACATATACTCAAGGGGTTGTCCTAAACAAAATTCAACAAAAACATACAATTGACTTACACAAGATTAAGTGAATAGAAGTGAAACAATGACATTTACTGCAATTCACAAGTAAACATACATAATGACAATTAAAAAACTGGTCCAAAAATCACGGTACATTGGTTACAACACTATTACAATTTTCTGGTTGTGGTTGAAACTTAGTAGGGACTGATGGGCAGTACTACGTTGACGTTTCGACCCTATGTTACGGTGCTTTCTTTTTTCACAACCAGCTCGGGTCTTCATCAGGACTAAAAATACAACTGGACAACCTATGGGGGAAAGGAAAGGCTTTTAGCGTCTTAGGTGTGTTATAATATACTGTGTGGTAAGATTGTAACCATCATGGTTATCTCACCTGTAGGGATCAAAGACCTGCGTCTATTTCTGAGACGAGGGTAGGAGGATCTGTCAGCCGACAATATTCACTCCTCAGGGGTCAATCACTTCACGAGATCTGTAATTAATAATTACTACGCTTGACTACCACATTTTTAGTAAACCGTTATTTAAGATTAGGACGTATTAATATTCGTACGTACCTTGCGCAATTTATGCATACGATTCATCCACCAGCCGGCGGAGAATCAGAAAATCACTCGTTAAAGCGCCGCAATGTGATCACCTATGACAACAGGAAAGGAGAGGACGACTTAAATCAGGCTCTCTATAGATTAATGATTATAGAAAAACTTTGGCGATTTAATAAATGCGCCTTATATTTGTGCAGAATTGTTACAAAAGGGGAATTATTGCATGCAATCAATAACATGCATTCAATGGGTCCACTTGCAACTAACAAATACAACAATTGTGTCTCTGCAAGGACAGAAAAACACTGCAATCCACTGAGACATGTCCGGGACACACACACCATCCACATGATGTACCCACAAAATAACAGGATATAATGACTGTTCTCTAATTTCAAACGCACTTGAGAATACAGACCACAAACACCTTGCTTAACAGGAATATCTGCAGAAAGGGGAGTCCCGGAAGGTAACAGGGTCAGGACACTGTCAGAACAATACCTACCTTACACTCACCATAGACACAGGAAATGTATTGTATGGGTCAACTGCCTTGAAATTGTATTTGCCTAGAGTGGCATACACCTGTGGTAATGTTGTCATTGCAATTAGTTAACTAGATCAATTGAAGGCACGGACATTAGTCCCCCACTATCAAGTCACATACATCAATTGCAACATTACTCTGTATACATATGTGTGCCCCATGCAGGCAAATTCCATATGTATCCTTGTGTATTGAGAAGACAGTTGTCTTTCAGCCAATAACATATATATGCAGCTTGCTTCTACAAAAATGTTGCCCTTTGCCACACTTGCACTATGTTGACATCTGTAAGCAGAAACTATGAAGAAGTCTAATTTCAAAAGCAAAAGTTTGTGACTTCATGTCACACTCCTGGACAAAACTAATGTAGACATTGACACCCAGCCAATGTAGTTACAAGAATGGATATTGCATTCTAACTGAGTGATTATACTCCATAGACCATATGTAATCCACGCCATATTACCATCATCGTATACTTACATTATAAATTACCATGAATTACAGGTAACAACAAATGCACTTTTCCGGCCACAGGAATAGCAAAAGAAATATGGTAATGTTGGAGGGTTTGGTAATGTTGGAGGGTTTGCAAGGAAATACGAAGGGTAGGTGCTTTTTTGGTGCAGGAATTTTTGGGGGTCGGGTAATGGGGTTGGATATGGAAATTAGGGTTTCAGGAGGGGTGGGGACTTTTTTGAACAGGGAATTTTCTCTTTTGGGAAATTTGAGAGGATATTCTAGGTTTCTTGGTGGGCAGGGGTTTGGGGAGTCTGAAGGTTATGGCGGTTGGCAGGGTATTTTATTTTGTGGGATGGGTAGGTCAGTTTGGATATGGAAGAGGTCAAAGGCAATCAGGTGGAGTTACTGGGCAGTGTGGGTACGAAGAGAGGCAAGGGTAGGGGCAATGGAAGTAGAGGGTTGTGAGGTCTGTGGCATGTCTGTGGATGCTGTCTTGTGAGTGTGCGTGTGTGTGTTTGCACATATGTCTGGGTGTTTGTGTGCTGCATGTAGATGCTCAGGGCGGATACTTGGAACTGTGGATGGGGAAGAGGCAGGAGGCAGGTGGAACAGATGAATTTGGGACAATGCTGCCATCAATGTGGAGGGGAAAGCCTGATTGGATCTCTGTAGCGCAGAAATGTCCGAGTGAATGCCCCCTAGGATACCAAGATACCATTTGGGTAAGGTGACTGGTATGCTTCTGGAGCACGTTCAGCACTGACATCTTACCCACAGAGATCTAACTCAGGAGGTCAATGGCTTCCTCACTCAGGGTAGCAGGGGAGACAGAGGCAGGAGGTAAGGTTCCTGCTGCAAAGAAGATGCCTCACCTTCTAATGGATCGTCCACTGATAAGGGGCTGGGGAGCAGCTGGGAGGGTAATAATGGTAGGGGTGGTGGTGCACTCTGATGGACTGGATACAGTTCCAGGGTCATCCCCCACCACATGGAGTCCTCACTGGAGTTGGAGCTTGACGTTGAGCTGTTAGATGTTATATCACTCGTGCCCTCAGTGAAGCTCCCTCTGTTCTACTGTTTCCCTCTTACTAAGTGTCAGCACAGGAACCACTCTGGCTAGCTGCTTCCCCAATGTCCATGGTGCTGTCTACTTTGCTGGCCAGCTCTGATACCATAAACAAGAAGTAAAAGGAATCACATGAGTCATCCATATGAACTTAACATATACGTTTCAACATACTCTTTCAAGATTACACAACTACATCAATCAAGATTTTACTTCAATTCAATTCAATTCAGTCTTTATTTCGTTGCATTGCAACGTAAAAGATACAATAAAATATACAATACATTATAAGACATACAACAGTAAAATCTTCATCATAAGGGCACCCTAGTGTTACATTACTTCTACAATTCAACAATTTAACACATTGGCAAATATTTCATCAATAGAGCACATAATATATAGCTCAGTTTGGCACAGTATCAATAAATATTAAAATAGTTTAAAAAGAGTAGAAAAGTTAAAAAAACATTAAATTGAGTTTACACCGAAATTTAAAATGCTATACATTGGCTTTATTCATGATTCCGGGGAGTCTAGTTTAAAATGGAAGAGATAGTTTCCTTCTAACAAAGTAGGTGGACAATAGGAATTTACTAATACCGAACACGATTACTTGACTGGTGTCCATAGTTAGGATTCTGCCCGCTTCCCTATGGGAAGATGTACCAAGATTGCGGCACAGGGGGACTATCCATTTTTTCCTAGCTTTGTCATAACTAGGACAAAAGAACAATATGTGGAAGATGTCCTCCCTTTGGTTATCGGTGCACAAAGTACAATGCTCTTTATCAGACTTCCCCCATCTTTTCTCAGTTACTTTTAACCTCAATGTTCCATACCTAAATTTTAGATATAGGGATTTTGCCAAGGGGGGTTGGATTTCATCTAGAAATTGTTCGAATAGAACCTCATTTTTTGCCAGTAGGAATTTTTCAGTAAGGGGGCGATGGGTTCTCGAATACACAGAATTATAGTTCACATATGACCAGAAGCTTAGTTTAACAATTTTCTTGGAGTTTGGGTTTAGAGTTTCCGGCTCGTTCCAAAAATGTGCTAATTCAAGCTTGGTAAGCCAGTTTTTCACGTGCTTAAACCAAAAAATCTTATTATCTCTATCCAACTCTAAAACTTCCTTCAGGCCATTTCTGTAGTCAGATAGTTCTACGGTTGTCCATAATCTGATCCACATCAGCAATGGTCTCAATATAGTATGCTGGTCTGTGTGTTTGATGTCAAGATTATTAATTATTATTATTATTATTAAATTACACTTGTATAGCGCTATCTACCCGGAGGCCTCGTAGCGCTCATGACTGACACTTTATTGGCACGGGATCAGGGCAGATCAGCGTACTTTTGCATACAAGTGTGTTTTAAGGGTTTTCCTGAAGGAAAGATGGTTAGTGGTTTCCCGAAGGGATACGGGGAGGGCGTTCCAGAGCCTGGCCGCGGTATGTGAAAAGGAGCGACCACCCCATCGAGCCTTCTTGACTCTGACGGAGGTGGCCAGCTGAAGGGAGCCAGAGCGGAGGGAACGCACAGGAACGTAGGGGGTGACCAAGGACTGCAAAATTGCGGGACCAGTGTGATGGAAGGCCCTGTGTAAAATACACATAGCCTTGAACTGCACTCTCGCCGCAATAGGAAGCCAATGGAGTTCTCTTAAGGCATTCCTGGCTGACTGCCGGCGAGGAAGATTGTAGAGAAGGCGGGCCGCACTGTTTTGGGTGACTTGGAGCTTTTGGATGACAAAGGAAGGGGCTCCCATAAAAAGAGCATTCCCATAGTCCAGGCGCGATAGTATCAGGGCCTGGACCAGGATCCTCCTGGCCTGAAAAGGAAGCAAGGGGAGCACCTTCCGCAGCATCCTCATCAGCCCAAAACAGGTGGCCGCAATCTTAGTGGCTTGTACTGAAAAGTTCAAGGCTGGGTCGAGCCAGATCCCTAGGCTCTTTATCTGGGGCTTGGGAGTGGGGGGCTCACCTAGACATGGTGGCCAGATGGATGTAAAAGCGGAGGGGGAAGAATTCCCCAGCAGAATGACATCCGTTTTCTCCCCATTGAGTTTTAAACAAGAGGAGTGCATCCATCTGGAGACCGCCTCCAGACAGGGACCTAAGGTGTGGGACGAACCCTCCGCGTGGTCTAAAGAGACCACCAGTTGGGTATCGTCCGCGTAGGTGACGATACGCACACCGAAGGGTTGGACTATTCTGTCTAGAGGCTCCATATAAACATTAAACAGGGTGGGGCTCAGGGAGGAACCCTGAGGAACCCCACACCTGAGAGGATGTTTGGGGGACACTGCCTCACCCTCAAAGACCTGGAAAAACCGGTCGGTCAAGAAGGATGTCAGCCATTCCAGGGCCGCGCCCGACACGCCCATGTCCGTCAGTCGTTGCAACAACGTGACATGGTTAACCGTGTCGAACGCGGCGCTCAGGTCCAATAGGATAATGGCGACTTTCCCACCCTGATCCAGCACAGCTCTTGCTTCTTCTGTGACCACTAGAAGAGCAGTTTCTGTCCCATGTCGCGGACGAAACCCTGTCTGAGAGGCACGCAGGAGACTGTTTGACTCCAGATAGTTTGTTAGGGTGTTGTTTACGTGCCTCTCAAGCAGTTTGCTCAACCAGGGGAGCAGGGAAATGGGGCGATAGTTTGCCATGTTACTTTGGTCAAGATTGGGCTTTTTCAGCAGCGCTCTTACCATTGCGCACTTCCAAGACGGGGGAACAGATTTGGAGGAGATGGAGGTGTTAAGAACATCCAGTATGATGGGGCGGATCATATCCATCGCCAATTTGAGAGTGTGTGGGGGTGCTGGATCATTGGGAGATCCAGAGGTGACTTTAGCAGTCAGTTTATCTAATGCCAAAGCATCCAAGGGTGGGATTGTGTCTAGCCTACAAGAAGCTAAGGCATCGAAGGTTGGGAGGGTGTAGGGTTCCGGCTCGTTATTTGTGTCCTCAAATGAGGAGTAGATTGTAAGAATCTTTTGAGAGAAAAAGTTAGCCAAATTGTTGCAGCGGTTTTGAGCACCCTCAGTATTGGGGCATTCGGCTGGGGGGGAAACGAGGGATTTCACAATTTTAAAAATTTCCCTAGGGGCATTGGCGGCTGCTTGAATTCTACTGTCGTAGAAGGAGGTTTGTGCTAGTTTTATCTCCTGTTTGTAGAGCCTAATATTGGCTCTATATTCATCCTTCTTAGTTTGAGAATAGTCCTGTCTCCAGGCTCTCTCCTGCTTACGGCAGGCTAATTTCATACTCTTAAGTGCGGGGGTATACCATGGAGCAGCTTTTGTTTTTTTTGTAAGATTATTGTTTTGAACAGGAAGAACCCTATCAAGTGTAGAGGTGATCCAACCGTCAAAATTGTTGGCTGCTATGTTGGCATGCATCACCTTCCCGGGGGGGTCTATAGCCAAAGCAGCTTCCCATGCAGGGAGGGAGAGAGAGGACCATTTCCTAGCTTGGTGTTTGGCGGGACAGTGGGCAGAGAGGAGGGTATTTGTGTGCCAGATGAAAGGTATCACAAAATGATCCGTCCAAGGTAAAGGGATGGGGGGCTCCACTGTAATGTCGTTGATATTACTAAAGACAGCGTCGAGAAGATGACCTCTATTGTGCGTTACATGGAATCCCTTTTGATAGAGGTCCAATGCTTGAAGATTAGCACGAAGCGAGTTAGCAGCAGTATCAAGAGGATCATCGAGGTGCAAGTTGAGATCCCCCAACAGAGTGAAATTAGGTGAAGATAAGATGACGCTGGCAGCCAACTCAGTAATGTTAGTAATAAAATCTTTAAGGGCGCCGGGAGGGCGGTAGATCAGAATGCCAGAGAAGGTGGTAGTGGGGGAAAGTTCTAGCGAAAATTGAAGACTTTCGCAGGTCGAGGAGGTAAATGGGGTGATTCGGCACTTATAATTGTTCCGATAAACAATAGCCAGTCCACCGCCTCTCCCAATTTGGCGGTCCAATCTCTTGAGAGTAAATCCTAGTGGGATGGCTCCGACGACTGCCGGGTCGTTGTCTGCCTGAAGCCAGGTTTCTGTTAGGAAAAGGGCGTGAGGATTGAGCTCCTCAATCAGTAGACGTAATTCGATGTGGTGTTTATTAAAAGACCTACAGTTTAGTAAGAACATTCTCCACTCTTGAACAGAAAATGGGCGTCGATTGACGCGGATTGAAGGACTCCAATTACAGTTTTTACAAATGAAGTCTGAAAGAGTAGGCAGAACCAGGTGATCACAAGTCGGACTAGTAGCATGACGTAGGGCATGAAGTGTGGAACAGTCATAGACCATCGTGGGTGCAACCACAGCCATGATAAACAGATATTACCACAGGTAGCAGGAAGCGTCTGGACGCGGACTGGCGCAGACTGGCTTCTCTCTGGCGCCTCTCCGGCGCGTCTACGGCGCTACCGCAGCGCGTCACCGCTGCACGGTTGAGCGAAGGACTAAGTAGGTAGGCGGAGTGGGAGACTAGCGCGTCAACCCACCAAGTATGGCCGCCTCCAATGGAGCAACCAGGAAGTAGTGCTGCTTGCCTCCCTCCACATCAAACAGCACTAGAAGCTGCGGTGGACCGGGGAGTGAGCGAGCACACAGCAAGGAATTAATTACACGATGGAAAAGTATTTAAAAACAGTCTAAAAACACAATTCTAGCAGGAATACAAGAACACGCTTGTAGCAGTCCTGCTTGCTACCAAGCGCCAGCGTGATAAATTGTAAGTCAATTTCGAGCGCGCTTCAGGCCAGCCCTTTAGTAATCAGGGCGGAGTGGGAGACTAGTGCGTCAACCCACCAAGTATGGCCGCCTCCAATGGAACAACCAGGAAGTAGTGCTGCTTGCCTCCCTTCACATCAAACAGCACTAGAAGCTGCGGTGGACCGGGGAGTGAGCAAGCACACAGCAAGGAATTAATTACACGATGGAAAAGTATTTAAAAACAGTCTAAAAACACAATTCTAGCAGGAATACAAGAACACGCTTGTAGCAGTCCTGCTTGCTACCAAGCGCCAGCGCGATAAATTGTAAGTCAAGATCTAGATATAGGGGTATCAGGGGGGTGTTAGTTGGAATTTTTAATAGTCCCCTGACAAATTTGTTTTCCAATACTTCAAAAGATTTTTTACATATTGGACCCCAGATTTCTGCCCCATACAGGGAGGCGGATTGTACCTTATATCTAAAAAGCTCTATCGCGGGAGTAACTGCTTTGTTTACACTTTTGTTATATCTCTGTGTGATTGGGAAGCAATTTTGATTGAACACCAATTTAGATTTTTCCAGTTGTGGGCCCCAGCCCATTGCGGAGTCCATCAGTACCCCCAGGTAGGTAAAACTGTGCTCGTAGTCTAATCTTTGCCCATTCAACATTAAATTCTTTTTAAAGGTTTTGTGCGGGTTCAAAGCCATATATTTTGTTTTTTTTATGTTAATTTCTAATCCTTTATTGATACAGTACTGTTGGAACCTGTCTAAAAGGGTCTGTAGGCCATGAGGCGTTTGCGATATTAGGATTGTATTGTCCGCGAAGAGGAGGGACGCAACGCGTTCCCCTCCCAGTCGAGGAGAATCATTATCACAATCTTGCATATAGGTTGCAATTGTCATTTACATAGAGGGAGAATAGGGTGGGCGCCAGGACGCAGCCCTGCCGCACTCCCCTTTTTATTGGGATTGGGTGTGTGAGCTCCCCGTTTGGGCCCCATCTAACCTTAGCGTAATTCTCCCGGTGCAATCCTATTACTAGTTTTAATAAGTCGCCAGGCAGCCCTTGCCTATTCAGGGTTTCCCAAAGTAGATCTCGTGGGATGAGATCAAATGCTGCTCGTAAGTCAACAAAGGTCACATACAAGTGACCTTTGCGCATGATGACATACTTCCAATACAAGCAGCATAGCCTGAATACTTGGTCTATAGTACTAGTTTTGCTTTTACTTAAATACTTCATAATGTTCCATAAATAGCACATGTTAGAACACAATTCAAATTGTGCACATTCACACATGATGATATCAGCAACATTGTGTGCAGCAAGTTCAGCTTCTTCATCCACAATGTCTTCAACATAACAAAGTACCAGCTGATGTTTTGTTGTTCGCTACTGAAGTCATTCTGTCATAAAGTACCTTTCTCATCTAATGCAAGGGAGTTTAAACCTCATACTGGGAATAGTAGACACACAATTGATTTGAAACATGGTATCCATTCTGCTATTCCTATTCATCAACTTGGGAACCAGTAGGCCTAATGGTACAGCTCACATATCATGATAGTCATATATCATGCTGGTGCAGTCATTGAATGGGTCATATCACACAGATCATACTTAAGTTGCTCATATGTCCAGTAGCAGAAGTAGTTTTTTGTCAGCTCACATGTATTTCTCTTATTGTGGACACATTAAAGCAGTAGGCATAGCTAGGGTGCAATGCATTTGTATTATAGTCTTTTGTCACTTATGCTCAGTTTTAATAAGATTAATCAGATTGTCTTGCACATTGCATACATTTTACCAGTTTGCCATGTAAACACAGGTCAGCACACTGCCAAGTCCAATGACTGCATTTTCCTCCAGCTTCATGTGAATAACTATGTCACGGGGCCTTCTGGTTGCATTGTCTGTACAAACTATTAGTCCTGAACACCTTACTTGAAAAAGTGTATTCACTACTTCTTACCATGTTGTCAACACTGCAGAAGTCGACATTTGTTAATGCCAAGTCTGAATGTCCCTCACTTTTTTTGTGCATTGTGCACACATTGTACAGATTAAGTGCTATCTGTTCATCTCATTTTTGTAAAGAACTTCTGAATAATGCTCATATGACATCTCTGACTCTAACAGTAAGGCAACTAAACCATTATTTGCAAAGCATCATGTATTACCAGTTAAGAGCATTTACACACAAGAGAACCTTTGTAAATGTATATCGGACATCATTCCTTTCATTCAAAACCCTGTTTCAACCAGAGACCTAGGGCCAGATGTAGGTCGGTCGGTAACGGCCGAAAATCGGTATTTTCGGCCGTTACCGACCGGTATACATGATTTGGCATGTAGGGGCACAATTTTACAGAATCGGTAACTTTACCGATTCGGTAAAGTTACCGATTCTGTAAAATACCGAATCGGTATTTCTACCGATTCGGTAAATCTCTGATGAAGGTGGGACTCTTCTGAGTCCCAAAGACCCTTCAAAATCGGTATTTTACCAGACAATCCTATTGTGTGGTAAAATACCGATTTCAGGTGTGCATGCACATGGGTGCATGCACACCTAGACAAGTGACAGACAGACATGCCCTTAGGGCACGTCTGTGTACCACATGGCGCAAATGCCTATTTGTGGGGTGCCAGAGGGTGTCAAAGTGACACCCCCTGCACCCTTGCAAAATTCGGTGTTTACCGATTCTGTAAATACAAAATCGGTATTTCCCATTGATTCCTATGGGCTTTGAAGCCCATAGGAATCAATGGTAAATACCGATTCTGTATTTACAGAATGGGTAAATACCGAATGTGACCGATTCGGTATTTACACATCTGGAAATACCTACATGTCCACCACATTGATTTACCGATGTTCAATTACCGAATCGGTAAAATTCGGTAATTGAAAATCGGTAAATCAATTTTACCTGCATCGGGCCCCTAGTTTGTTAGCCACTTAATGGCATGTATTGTCACTATTACAGAGTCAAAAATATGAACTCAGTTTTGGAATAGAGAGGATGGATTCCTACCCTCAGGGCCAGATGTAAAACCCTTTTTATTCAGCGCCTCGCAATTTGCGACACATTGCGAGGTGCAAATTGTGAGGCACTAAATGAAATGTACAACAGTGTGTTTACACTGTTTTGCGATTCCCAATGGATTCGCAAATTGCGAGGGTCATTAATATTAATGAGCCACTCGCAATTTGTAAGCCCATTGAGAAAAGCCAGCCCTACCAGGGATGGTGGCCTGCTGGGCTCAGCAGACCACCATGTCTAGGACTGCTTTTTATTAAAGCAGGTTTTATGTTTTTTTTAAATGCAGCCTATTTTCCTTGAAGGAAAATGAAATGCATTTAAAAAACAAAATTGAAACGTTTTTGTTTAATTTTTTCAATGGCGGGCAGTGGTCCCTGGGACTACTGCCGCCCTTAGGAAATAGATTTGAATGCATTTGCAAAGGGGAAGCAATCCCCTGGGTACTCCTTCCTATTTGCAAATGCATTACCACCTACTTCAAGTAGGTATTAAGTGTTTTGCGACCGCAACACATTATTACATTGTTTTGAGTCGCAAAACCTATTTAGCGATTCGCTAAAAAATTGCGACTCGCTAAATAGGCTATATACATGGCCCAATATGTTTTTGCATGTGCAAACGAGTTCGCAAACCCGTATGTGCATGCAAAAATGGGTTGTACATCTGTCCCTCATTCAAGTGAAAGGCCAGTGTGGCAGGTGACATGAGTTACCAAACCTGTAAATTACCCATCAGATACATAGGAGTTCACTGGGCTCCAGTGCTGGGACTTAACATTGGTGCACTGACCAATTACTACTCACCAAGCCCTCAACATAGAAAGTGCCTGCTACTTGCATGTATCGCATATGATTCCACAGTGGAGTGATCTAACTTCAACATAGTTTACAGAGTTGGCGTGGCCACACAGAGAGCAGTCTAGACATTTGTCAATGCGCTGACAGATGTTGAGCACTTTCAATAGTTCTGAAGCCAATCTCCATGCACAGGTTGTTTTTATGAGTTCTGAGTACAATAGGATGACACTACTGTTAATACTCTGACATTTTTTCCTCACATGTCCCAGAGGAAGGTGGCAATCCTTCCATCTACCTATTCTGGTGCACACGCATCTTTTAACACTAAACAGTGTTTTTGTGCGTCTCGCAACCTAAAAAATAGGCAGCAGGCTAAAAAGCTTACACATACATGGATTAGTATGTTGTGCAACAAGGCACCTACTCACCTCCTCAGTGCTGCTGTCAGGCCCTCAACTCTCCATCCAGTTAAGGGAATACCACCGCAAGGATGTGTTACATTTGGGGGGTCAGGATGTGTCATGTGCCCCTCTAGTCTGGAGGAGACAGGCCCAGCCAGACTTTCGCAATCTTCCGGGTCCAGCCTCTCAATTCCTGCCACCATTTCCTGCAGTGGGCACTGCACTGACGGTTGAACCCCATAGAGTGAACCTTCCAGGCGATGAGCCTCCACAGGTATACCTTCTGACGGGCATTGACCTGTAAGGGTTTCATTGTGGGAGGCCATTAGTTCACATGCAACATGACATATACAAATACTGGTAGACATAGGTCATAAACTGTTTGCTCACATGGAATAAACAATAGCAAAGGTGTATTCTGTGCACTTCACCAGTGTTGAATTATGACTCTCCTGAGAACAGTGATATGATATTAACACTAGTACCTACACATCTATTGCAGTGTACTTGCCCAGAACAGTTACATACTCCACTGTGCAAGTTTTAAAAACATGTTGAAATGGTTTTCTCTACGATTCCAAATGCCAGAAGTGCATGGTTATTGCACATGTTAACTGACAAAGCTTTATCCAAAAGGGACGGTGCACAAAAAATGTAAATAAAGTTCAATTTGTCTCCAGAAGTCTTCGGAAATACTTTATTGTTCGGAATTTCTTTTTTTTTAAAACACTTCAGCATCAGCCAACGCGTTTCGTACCGATGGTACTTCGTCAGGGCTTATATATAGTATTGTGTGATCTATAAATATACGGAGTTATTGGTCTAGGGTGGTCACAATAATCCAAGATACAAAGTATCTTCGCCCGATCTTGAAATAGAGAATGGGTGATTAAACGCCCCAGAATTCTTGATAAGACAAGGGAAAATCCTCTCTATCAAAATCTTGAGTCAAACCAAATGTAAGGTCATTACAAATGAAATATGAGGAGTCAGGAATACCACTCAAAATCTCATATGTTCCATAGACCTCAAATCTATGCCTTCTGTATTTACTTGTATGGGGCTATGTCCCAGTCCGTACTGTTCAATAGGTATCCTCAGAGGTTAATATTAAACCCAATGGGACAGCTGACTCCGAAATAAATTGATCATGTGTAACAATAATCATAGGATCAGAATGAATAATACATCTGTAGAACTCATCAATATAACGGCCATTGTGCCTCAATACGGCTGTACGCGACCCCCACAGTCCTAAGTCCGAGTTAACTGACAAAGCTGTCTGATCATCACTCACTTTCTCAACTGGCTTTAGTCCATGGGACCATAGCGGTTGGTCCTCGTTTGTCACATTTTCCAAAATCGTCCAAAGCATTCCATTGCTTACTGACAACAAGCATACCACGCGATTCAAACAAGTATCAGTGGGCCTCAAGTAACTTTGATACATGACTAATGGAAGTTTACAGCATCGGGGTTTACATGAGCTGCGGACACGAGCATAGATCCCAAACCATCATCATAACAACTATCAGCCTATGGCTGTGTCTGATTCGGGTATGATGCGCCTACTGCGTCTTTTGAAAAATCGTTCTGGTATGCAAACACTCTGCATATATATATTGTGAGTTTGGGATATTCCATGCCTGGATGCAGCATTTGTTCTGGTGAAAGGGACATCTAGCTGAAAAGCCTACACTCACATGACACATTGATAGGGTGGCTAATCCTAACATGAATTAAAACTACTCCATTTTGCCTCTTGGGGTTATTTCAGGCCAATATGTGTATTTGGTGCAATTCAAGTACAGAGTTCCCCTAGTTACTGCATTTCAGGACAGTGTGGCCTAATGTGCAATCTGTTTGATGTGAGACTGGAAAGGTGGTGTGTGTTTCAAGTTCTCGATACTACTTATCTAGAGGAATGACTACACTGTAACATTAAGCAGCCACATACGCTTAGCTTGTATATGTGAATTTTTAGGGTCATCTATGTGTGCTACACTTAAGTGTACAACTGAAGTTCCTGGCACTTCTACATTGTAAAAGATTTGTGTATGTAAGTGTGTGTGTAATGCAGATGTGACAACATGACAGTGTCCACCCTATGACATTGGTTTGCATACATTGCATTGTCATGCGCTATAAGTATGTAGTGCCCCAGATGTCGTGCAGTACAGGATCCTATTATGTGTACAAATGAACAAGTGCATGTTGCTTGGTACATTGTGAACTAACACTAACCATGTATACACTCTACATATAGGTATCGCAAAGGAGCCAAAAGACAGCCTCCTGTGTACAGGCCCTTCCCAGACCTAAAAACATTTGAGAAGCGAGAGATCATCAAGAAATACCATCTCACAAGGGCAAGAATTAATGAGTTGTGCCAGCAGTTGACAGCGCCTAAATACCGCCAGTGATTATCACGCTTTTGAAATTCGATTTTAATTCATTCATTCATTCACCTTATTTGAGGCCTTGGATAATCAATCTAACAGCGCTAAATCCCAAGGTGAAGGTGATGGCAGCACTACATTTCTCTGCCATGAGATCATTCCAATACACATTGGCAACATTGGGTGGAATGTCTCAGCTGAAGCTCAGCAATGTTCTGTGGGATGTGTTGCGGCATTGGCCAAATACATAGACCACTACATCAAGTTTCCTAAACCTGGAGAGTAGTCTGACATCAAGGGTGATTTCTATGCATTAGGACAGATATCCAATGTAATTGGTTCTATCGATGACACATGTGCTTGTCTCTTTTATAGTATTGTAAAACCGAAATAAAGACTTTGATGATGAAGACACATGTTATGTTGATACCACCACAAGCCACTGAACAGGTGTATCACAACAGGAAACATTTTCACTACATCAATGTCCAGGTGGTGTGTTTGCCTGACATGTGCATTTCGCATGTCTGTACCCTTTCCCTGGGTAGGCACATGACGCATATATCCTCTGTAACAACATCATCCCATATTTGATGAGTCAACTGCAAATTGACCGGGCCTGGCTTGTTGGTACTTGATGTTGTATATAGATGTAGTGTGTGTTGGTTGTATGTCAGATAGTGATATGTATTTATCAATTTATAAAGCACATGGTTACACCGCTGGTGTGTCCCTGCGCTAACGCAGACTTTTCAGTGGAGCCAGCATGGAATCTACCAGCTGTGAGTGCTCTAACCAAATAGCGGCACTCAAATAGGGAGCCTTGACGCCCTTTGGGCTAAGTAGCGCAATATAAGATGGGTTTCATTCATTTATTTAGAATTTAGTTGGAAGGTGTTAACAGCCAGGTATTTATTCCCTTACAGAAAGTTTTTTTGCAAGGTTCAGATCTCAGCTCCCCTGGCAGAATATTCCAGCTTTTGGCTGCGAGGTAACCTAAGGATTGAGCACCCATCCTGACTTTCTGTGTTCTTGGCACAGTGACCAGGGAAGTGCTTTTGATCTTAAATTCCGTGCTGGTCTATAGGCAGTTATCATAGAGTAGAAAAACTGCAGCCCTTTTTTCCACAGAATATTGTGACAATAGGACATGGCCTTAAACATAATCCTCTTCTCGACAGGCAACCAATGCAGGGTAGCTAGCGCCCTCACAGCCACTGCTCTTTTTGGCAGGTTCAAGACTAGGTGGGCAGCCGCATGTTGAAGATTGAAGCTTGGTTAGTCCTTTTTCTGATGCTCCCAGATAGAAGATGTTTGCATAGTACATCTAGGAGGTGACCAAGGTATGCCGTGTAGTTTTACTGGCAGTCATCGGTAAAAATTCAAGGAGTTTTCTCAGGATTTTGAGAATCCTGAAACATTTCCCCACCACCCTCTGGATTTGTCTTTCAAACGTAAGTGTGGACCTCTGGATTATTTAATTCTGCTTTCAGGGCAATCATTTACCCTAATTCCTCAGACCACCATGCAAATATCCATATCGAGGGTGGTCTATAAAAACCTCAGTTTTGTTGCCATTAAGTTTAAGGCAATGGTCTGCCATGGGTCCTGGGACCAGGTGACAAGTTCCGTTTCATTGGCATATGAAAGAATAGTCACATTGATATGTTGTTTGAAAACTGAAATGTTTTCTGCGTTCATTGTAGAAGACTCTGGATGAACCAACCACCCATGGTTATTGACACCATTGTGCAACCCAGTCACCCCAGCAGAAATGCGCTTTAATGAGGCCCACTACCTGACCAGGTGGATAGTGGAGCGGACATTTGGCTTCCTGGAGTCAAGATTCCTCTGTCTGGATAAGATGGGAGGAGCCCTCCAATATGCACCATGAAATGTGTGCCAGATAATCGTGGCTTGCTGCAAGCTACACAATGTAGCTATATGTAGGAACATACTTCTGATAGTGGACAAAAGAGACCAGCAGGTGCCTCAGATGGAGGATCCAAGCTTGGGCAATTGGAGATTATTAAGCATTGCTCAAAATCCGTTCCGCTCACCGAATTTGCTAATTTTTGGCAATTTCGTGGTCCGCAAATCGCACGAAATTGTCAAAGAATTCGCAATTCGCGAGTTGGTGGATTTTTTTTGCTTGGTCACGCTTCAAAAATACAATCTTTCGCGCGTGGCATTGACTTACCGTTACTCTGAATTTGCCGAGTTGTTTTCCTCCTGGTTTGCGTGCGCTGCCCCATTTTTGATCTTGCTCCGTGATTGCGCGAGACTTTTCGACCACGAGTACGTCATGGCGTGATCGCGTGGGACTATTCGACCGCGAGTACGTCATGGAGTCCCGCCATCTCGCAATGCAAGACTTTCAGAACGCGAATACGTCATAAGGGCCCGTGATCATGCATCGCGAGAGTAAACAATTGCGAACACGTAGATGCGCCCCGCAGCTGACACCCGGCTGAAGATTTGAACATCTTGCGTTCCCGAAAACACAAAAATTGGTATTCTGCACAAGAAATCTATCGCTGGAAGCATAAACCTTCTGAAATTGATGATTTGGATCAGAATAACTCCTCAGATTGACATATGGCTGCACGTTTTTGTGCAAGGAGTGCATTTAGGAGGGGTTAGGGGGAAATAAGTGCCCCAGAGTTTCCAACTTCCCGTTCCTGTCCAGCAGGCTCCTCCCAATGCTTTGTCCATGTTCTGGTCACTTTTCATTTGGATCTGGAGCTGGAAGGATTACTCTTTATGGCTTCTGTTGGATATCTGTATTTGAGGACTTTTTTTTGGATCACTTTTGGAGTTGAGATTTTACAAGTAAGTTGGTTTTGTTTGTTTGGGGCATTGCAGTTGCTGCAACTACAATTTATAAACTTTTTCACAACTTTAAAGAAAAGATTGTGTGGGTAGCCACAGTATCCAGTAGGTCCAGGGTTAGTCATGGGTGCATGATACAACTGTTTCTGTGAGTTATGTTGAACTTAAATATCATTTACGGCATGGATGGCATGGAATTGAATAGCTCACTGTTATATCTATGTTGAAGTTTCTTGTAATTTTGGGGTGCGTGTTAAAGCCATACTAGCCAGTAGCCCCAGGGGTAGTCAGTGGTGCATAGGCCAAGTCTTTCTGTGGGGTCTCCTGAATTTAAACATCATTTAGGGCATGGATGGCATTGTATTGGGGTGATTTTTGTGTGTATTTCGATTTTTTGGGTGTTGTTGGGGCCTGGTCCAGAGCCTGGCCGTGTGGGTGGGGGCCATTTTGAGGCCTGGTCCAGGGCCTGGCCATGTTGGTGGGGGTCTAGGGGCCATTTTGAAGCCAGGCAGTGAGCTTTGTGCCATAGGCCTGCAGCCAGTCTGCCTTGCTTTCATACATTATGCCCTGGGGTACTTAGTGGTGCATGAAACAACTCTCTCTTTGTGGTCTCTCTTCTATAGAATTGCAATTTTTATTTTGGGTCTTTCCGCTTTTGGGTGTGCTCTGTTAATGATAATAAATGCCTAGTTGCAAATATTAATTGAAGCACAACATATGCAACATTTATTTAACTGATGTTCCTCAGGCTTCCTTTGCTTTTAGGTAAACAAAGACTGAGAAGAACCAGGAATCATCCTCATCATCATCACTTGTTGTAGTGCCAGGATGAAGTCCTGCTGCGGTGTGTGCACAATGTCACATGTGGCCACAGACAACTCTGCAACATGTGCAACTGCGTCCTGCTGTTCTGACATCTGAAGAAGAGGGACCCAAAGAAAGGTGGCCGTAGCTCCTCTACCAAGAAAGTTGCCAGTGCCACTGCCAGTAAGAAGGTGCAGAAGAAGCAAGTGGCGCCACTTTCCAAGGAGACTGGTGTGCCGACAGACACTTTTTTTGGGAGAAAAAAACTACGCCTCCAGCAGCGGTGTCCCCCGGGGATCAAGCTGGGAGCAGCACCTATGCTTCATTGGTCTCAGTGACACCACGCCAAGTTAGGCCCAAGCCCATGAGTGCCGCAGAGGCAGCCACTTTAATTGCTCTTCACCATCGACCAGTGATGTTGGCGTTGACTCATCGCAAAGTAGCATCCAATCAACGCTGGGTGTAACTCATCTGACGAGTTTTCAACCACAGCCGCAACGGCAACCACAGGTGTACAAGTAGAGGCTCAAGGAGAGACGCAAGGAGAGGTGCATGGAGAGGCGCAAGTAGAGGCGCAAGTAGAGGCGCATGTAGAGGCGCAAGTAGAGGTGCATGGAGAGGCGCAAGTAGAGGCGCAAGTAGAGGTGCATGGAGAGGCGCATGGAGAGGCACTGCCCACAATGCTTGTTCCTCCAGAAGTAGCGGCACATGAGGAAATTGAGATTCATGCAGAGGTATCAGCCGAGCAAGCCACTCTGAGTCTTGATGAGCCATTGTCTTCCAGATCCCCAGCAAGGATAAGGAGGGCTAGTACATGTTCTTCTTCAAGCCCCCTTCCTTCTGATCTACATCTTGATTGGCACCAACCAATTCAGTCTGATAGGAAGGCAAGCCATGAGCCGACAAAGCTAGGTAAAAGGAAGGTTCCCGCAAGGCTTCCACTTATGGGTGATGACGAAGAAGCAGTAGAAGTGGTGTATTCTGCTGCTGATGAAGTGTCTGGCGATGACAACCCAGTCATCAAAGTCGTCACTCCAGCCCCAGCAGGCATGCAGCAGACAGACATTTTTACCCTATCCCGAAATGCTGCTGTGAGGGATGTGGGAGGCGTGGCACTGGTACCACCACCAACACAGGTAACTACTACACCAACACGACCTACAGCTGCCATATTTTCACTTCAGAAGGGCCGGCAGGGACCTCCATCAAGCTCGACCACCGTTACCACAAGTAGTGGTGCTGGTACACACAGTAACCCTGGCAGCAGCAAGGCAGTAGTAGCGCCCACACCCTCTACCCCAGCAACATCTATGAGGCACAGTAAGAGTCTGCTAGAGACACCAATGCAAAAAAGTACATCAATGAGCCTAACTGGTTGAAGAAACCTGGATCATCATCATCATCACATATGAAAACGGTCCAGACCACCATTAAAAGCATGTTTTGGTCGGAGGTGCCATTTGAACGCAACCACCCAATGGCACATCTGTATAATACAATGCTGGCTAAAATGCTAGCGTTGGACCTTCTCCCTTTTTCTTTCATGGAAGGAGTGGGTTTTATAGAATTTGTGGCAACAGTCTGCCCTAAATGGAAGGTTCCTAGCTGGTCCTATTTTGCCAGAGTTGAAGTTCCAGCACTACATGAAGATGTGCTGGAAGTGAATGGGGCCGCTTTGCAGAAGAGTATTGTTCACACTATCCACCTGACAACAGACATGTGGACACATTGCCAAGCCGTTGTTTACATGTGCATCACTCCACACTGGGTCTCTTTTGCGGGGGTTAGAGATAAGATAGCTGCAGGTGTTGACAGTGTCACCGTTTTTCAAGCTACTCGGAAACATGCAACAGTAGCCATGTTTGCCATGGAGTAATCTCATACTTCAGTAAACATTTTGGAGGAGTTTAACAGTAAGGTCTTTAAATGGCTGCTGCCAAGAAGGCGCATACTTGGTATGTTTCCACGGATAATGGCAGTAATATAGTTAAGGCCATGAATGATGGTGGCTATTTCGGAGTGCCGTGTTTGGCGCACAGTATTAACATTATTGTTCAAGATTTCTTGATAAAAGAAAACACAGTCAGCAACTTACTGACCACCTGCCGAAGAATCTGCACACATATCAGCCATTCTTTTAAGGCCCGGAAGCAACTGAGGATCATTCAACGTAACCATAGAGTGCCAGTCAGAGGACTCATCCAGGAGGTGGCAACACGTTGGAACTCAACCTTCTACATGCTTGAGCGTCTCTTTGAGCAGTACTTGGTAATCAAGGAGTATGTCTTTAACGCACGGGCTACTGTTATGAAAGACATGAGGCTAGAGGTGGAGGAATGGGACCTAGTTAAAAGCCTGACAGACTTGCTTCGTCCTTTTGAGGTCTTCACCCGTGAAGTCAGCAGGGAGGACTGTAGTTTGGGCAAAGAAATCCCATTGTTGCGCATGCTAGAGCACCAACTGAAGGCGGTGCCTTCAACGTTCCGAGTTGATACTGAAAAACAAGGTACATATCTGTTGGCGGAGAGCTTAATAGGCCGCCTAGTTGACAATGTAAGGCTTAAAGGCATACATTCACAACAACATTACATTTGTGCCACTATTCTGGATCCACAGTATAAAAAGGCTCTGGCCAGCAATGCATTCATTCCTTTTTCTGAAGAAGATGTTTCAAAGTGCTAACATTGGCTAGCTCTGTCAGCCACTCGGTTTGAAAAAGAGCGGCAGGAAACTGAAGGAACCACCACAAGTACTACTGAAGCATCAGGCCATCCGGCGTCAAGGTCCACTTCTGTGGCTGGAGGCAGTCACTTTCCCTCAGAGCCATTAAAGACACCAGCAACCGGATCATCACCTGCACCAGGCCCAGCCATAATATTGTCAGAAGCGGATTGGATAACTCATCAAGAGTTTGCTTGTTCCAGTGTTGATGCAAAGGCAACACATGGTACGCAATGTGGAGCACCCCTGGAGGACTTTGAGCGGATGGTGCAGTCCCATCTGGATGATCCAACAGAAGTTTTCATTGATCATAACTCATTGGTGTATTGGTATGGGAAAGGCCTCAGTGGCCCACTGATCACCAGGCTGGCTATAAATTATTTGGCTTGCCCACTCGCAATCGTGTCTTCTGAACATGGTTTCAGTGCTGCTCGTGCCATTGTCACTTCAAAAAGGACCCGCCACTTGCCCAAAAATGTGGAAAGGTTAACAATGATCAAGATGAATGAGCACTTCATACCACAAGATTACAAAATAAGTGAATCCACGTGGGAAGAAGAGGACACCGACTTAGGTGAAGGAAGTTCTTCTCTGTTAGCTGACCTACTCCATGTTCAATTCACAGAGTTTGAGGATGAGCTCTACTTCCCTGACAACTAGGCTTGAAATACTAACTTTTTTTTTCTTCCATCCCTATTGTCTTTTATTTCTGTGTGTCTTTCTTTGATTTGCAACTTTTAGCACAACAAAACTTTAATCACAACAAATCCATCAGCAGCACTGTCTTAGTTTTATTTCCATATTGAAGGTGCCGTTGTCTACATTCCTGAAGTTCACAACTCAGTCATGCTCCTCTGTCATCCTCCTCCAGACTCCCCCTATCCATTTCCCTCAAGGCAGGTGGCCGGATTACGCAGAATCAAGAAACTGTTGCTTCGTAGACGAGTCCCCTCAAAAGAAGTGGGACTAGAATGACTGACTATGCTGACTGTTACTTCTGAAATTGACAGAAGAGGCTGCCCTGTGGCCCTGTACTTAAGAATAAGATGTTGACAATTGGAACAGGTAATGAATGATGAGATGGCATGTAGTGGGAAACACTGGCTGTCTGGCTCTGATGAAAGCAATTGTTGTTTGTTTGTTGTGGATGAAGTGAATCCTATCTATGTGTTCTGTTATTATTATTTAATCTTGCACACAATAAATGTAACTCAAGTGTGCTCTGTTTACCTTGTTTAATACAAATTGTACTTCTACTGCAGGGGCCACTACGTTCAATATGGAAAACGTCCTTGGACTCACTGTGTGTAGACTGTGACTGCATGAACAACATTGAGTTTGTCAACCACATGATGATGATGATGATGATGAGTCATGATGACCAAAGTTACATAATATCTTTACAGTCACTCACTGGGATGGATGAATCATCATCATCGATTTACGGAAGAACTATGGCCATTTCGTGAGTGGCAAACAGGTAATCAAGTCAACAACAACCACAGCAGAACTACATGTCTGTCTAGTCGTGGTATGGAGTGGTCGAGTCAGTGTAGTAGTGTTATGCCAGAGTCCAGACAGCAATTCATGTGAAATTGCGCCTATGTGGCTTGCTGTATAAAATTAGATCTGCTTTGTCTGTCTGTGTCAAAGAGGAATTTTACTTAGAGGTTGGTTCACTCAGGTGGTGCCTGCCTTGACCATCTGCATGGCCCTGCCCCTGGCCTGCTGTGTGCTATACTTTTCCTGGAAATAGAGACTCAGAGTTTAGAAATTATGCATGTATGTAATACTGTTGCCTCTGAAAGTAAAAGTGTTATTTTTGCACTACACACTGTACCTAATATTTTTCCTCCGTGGTGTTTTAATGTCCCTTTCTGTTTTTCCATTGACAATTACAGGCCGGCACTTACCCTGTGCGACTGGAAAAACATTAACTCAGGCTTACCATAGCAATTCTGCATCCACCAGGCAGGCAGAGGACAGTGTGGTCACCAAGATTGATCGACGGAGCGCCCGATGGAATAGAGGAGTACCACGAATAAGAGGAACAGCTGGAAGCATGCAATTTCCCAATTTGACCAAGACAACTACAACAACATACAGTTACAGTATCCACTTCACTTGCCCTTATCTTTTAAATAATGTTATTGTTGTGAATTTCTATGAGGCTTGTATCCAAAGATTTGCTTTTCTTCATTTGTTGTTTGCCCATGCTGTGTTTTTTTTTCTCTCTCCAAAAAACTTTCCCAAAAATTCCCATTCCCATCCATTTTTCAAACCCTAACCCTCTTCCTCAGGGCTGTGTGGTTTTTATTGAGGTCTGAGAGTAAATTACACCAATAATTCCACACGCTTGCTGGGGAGGATAAGGTCAAAGCAACAGAAAATCAATTTAAAGGCAGGTCAAGGAATCTGCGAATATATTCCTATTCTGCTTGACACCCACCCATGAGTATTTGCAAATCATTTCAGAATTTCATGTCGGCCATCGAGTGGATTCATCAACAACAACATCCTCCTACAAGTGACGAAAGCTTACGCTGCTGTGTCCTACAGTACTAGTTCTTGTAGTAGCCATAATCCACACAACTACTAGTTAACGTTTGATTGAATACTTTAGCATTGCTTAAGCTACAATTTAATTTATGGCACTGTTCTTGTGTACTGTACTATCGTACTGTTCTAATGCTCCTCTCAGGCCACACAATGTCTCACTTCCGTCTTTTTCATATGCTGCTACTGCCTGTGTGTACCACTACTATTACCACCACAACGATACCATTTCATCCGTCCAGGATTCCATAGCCAACCTTAATCGCCATTTGCTGTGCAGCCAGCCCTGTGCCTAGCCCTATTCTCAAACACTAATGACAGGTAAGATAAGCATTTTGGGGGAGGAAGAATAATGGAGTAGGGGGAGAGGAAAGACTGATGGTAGTACTAGTAAAGTAGTAGGACAATTGAATTCACTATCTCTGTCAGTGGCATTTTTATAGAAATTTGGGTGATATTACTTAGACAATTTGAATCAAGCAGCCAGTTAAGTTTCAGGAATACAAACGCACAGTTAACCCCCCCTGCCTCCCCCTCAAAACATAAAAACACGTATGCTATGTGTAGGTAGAAAATAAATAATTATTTTTACCCTACACAAATAAACTATCCCGCAAGACCCGACTGACCCCCCCTCCCTAACCCCAACCAATGTCCATGAAATGCCCAAAAGTCCAAAAACCCCAACACCCAATTCCCACTCCCCCAAAAGTCTTTAAAAAATGGGCAACGGACAGTCTCTACTTTTGCCGGCGGTGTCCTGTGGCCAGGTGGTTGCGCAGCTCTCTACGGTGGGCCTTGAGCAGGGCTTTCCGCCTCGACAGTGTCACCACCTGCTGCTCATGGTAGGCCACTCGCAGGGTCAACAGGTGCATCCGAGCCTTGCAGGCACTGTGGGCGGCAGCTGTTGTGTTCGCTGCTCGGTGGCGGCGGGTGGCTGCCGGACCACGGCACCGTGCCTCTGGAGGATTGCACTGACTGTATGACCCAGGGGCAGCGGAGGAGGATGCAGCTGTTGTAGATGTAGTAGTAGACTGCAAGTCATCCTCCTCCTCCTGGTCCACCAGCCGCCGATATTCTGCAACAATAGCCTCCATCTTCCGGCGCCTGGCCCGGATAGCCAACTCCGTCCTAGATAGTTTAGAAGGAGTATCTATATGAAGAAAGAGAAAAATACTGCAACCAATACTCTTTAAGATTAATACAAATAATTCAACAGAAAGTTGTGTCACAGTAGCACTAGCAACTTGCAAGCACAGTACATAACATTTGTGGCATGTATCTATCTAACCTCCCACTTCGTCGGCCTCTGCTCTAACATTAGTGAGAGTTTCAGAAATTCTAATAGCACTATATGGACTCACTAAATTAGACTCAGACAGTACACCAGTCTTCTTCTTCTTTCTTGTTTAGCAAAATTACTACGTAAACTTGTGGAAGCCGGCATAATGCCAGCGCAGTCAGCTTGCACCCAAGAAAAACAGACACAAGCCACGATGACGCAGGCTTGCATTACTGTTACCAGTCCAGTACATGCAGGTGGTGATTGGTGAAGCTCTTACTTTTCTATTACGGGTGGCACTGGCCATACTCTATTACAAGGGCTACTGCTCAATTAATTTAACCTTCACCCTGCCCTGTCCCTGACTACTACAAAAGGAAAATGAAGAAGATAATATGATCATCTATCCCTTCACAGGACATTTGCTTATGTAAGGCATGACTTTAGGTGCTTTGTTTTTATTGATTGCATGAACACCGATATGCCACACATGAATGACAGAGTTGAAAACAAATTAATAACAGAGGTAGTGAGTGGTCCCCGTAATCACCGGAGGAAGGCACTTGTGAGTTGTGACTTGACTTGATAATGTGAACTATACAATAGATACACAATATATGTTGTGCTTGCAAACTACTGTTAGTTAAGGGAGTATTCTGAAAAATTATAACTTCTACTTTTCTCTGCTTTGCTACTCTGGCACGGACATGCAGTGTTACATGCTCTTCAAAGTAACACTCTTCCTCCAGTGACCATCTACTCTGTCTACTCTACAATGTACACCTATGCTATCTATGAGGAAGATACCATCCAGGCATCCATCCATTCAAAGTAAATGTCAATCATTCTTCTTAATGTCTCAACTGGACAAACCTTACTTTTTCTCAGCGAAAAACACCCTTTTTTATTTTTTGGGTAAACCGCCAGCCATGCATCCGTGCTTGACTTGCATTCGAATTTGAACCGAATGATATATTGCGCACACATTTGGGTTCTGTTTCACCCACCCAGGTTGTCCTCTTTTCTTTCTCCTTCCACCCATCCTTGGTTCAGCCTTCAACCGGCCATGCATCAGCTTCCAAGACAACTGTGCGTGCATTCAAAAACACGTATCATTCTTTGACAGTCATTATTTTAACTTGCTCATCCTTCCTTACACCCTTCTTTCCCTTTTCGTTCATCCCATCCATCAAGTTCATCTCTGATCTGACTTGGCATCTCGATAAAACTTTCACAGCTGAGTTGAAGTCAAATTTAGAGGAGGCCATTGGTTACTTGTCAACTCCTGCCTCTAATGCTATTGCTAATGCAAAGTCAATGGTGACTGTCTTCTACCTGGTTGACAACAAATTTGTTCTAAATTTGTAAGTCTTCTTAACAGTAAAGTGTACTTACTTGGAATGTAAAACATATATACCCCTGCAGCGAGCCTACTCTGCAATCTCAATAAGGAAGGAATATAATAGCTATGCTTACCACTGCCCGCCACCACCGTGGCATGCCCCACAGCAGTTCCTGCTGGCACCGCATCCACCCCTGGAGTAACCGCCTCCGCTCTGGCCCTGGCACTGGTGGTGGGCTGTGCTGATGGTGTTACACCTAGAAAATACATTTAATATTTTTAGATGCAACATACACCACTCCCTATTTTGTCTAGGAATGAAAAAATAACATGTTACTACATAAACAAATTTAAATATTTGTGACACTCTAGTCTAAGCTAAAAAATCCCCTTTCGGAAGGGGAGGGTGTTTTTTATTTATGCTCAGCCATAACTTGATACACATTTTTGTTACAACTGATGAATGCTTGCTTTTTAAAATGCACCATTTTTCTCATAACTGACAGAAGTTTCGCTTCTATGAACAAGAGCAAGATATTAATCAGAGTGGTCATCGTCACCACCAAGACTTTAAGTTCCAACCAGGTGAGGGCTCTCCCATAATTGATGTGTAAAATAAATCAGCCACTGTTCAGTTTTAAAGAGTTTACTCTTTACATTATGTAAATAAAGTTGACTTTATTAAATGTTTTTATATAATGCACAATTGAAATGTAATATACAGAGTACACACAGAGCTAGTTGTTTTACTTTTAATAAAGCTTTAAAACTTACATATGTAAATGTAAATGTATAGGCATTTATATAGCGCACTACTTACCCGGAGGGTCCCAAGGCACTTTGACCACTGTGAAGCCCTTCCTGGCTTCCCTGAGAGATGGTCCCTTAATGGGTATCTCCAGGGTGAGACCAGGCATCCCCGGCGGTCTGGTGGGGCCGTTAGTGAGGATGAGGCAAGCTAATGCCCAGAGTTGCCGAGTGTGATCGCTGATCAGAGTGGGCACCGAGGTGAGAGAATTATCGAGTCCGCTTACCCTGGTCCAGAAACCTGCCGCGCCGGGAATCGAACCCTGGTCCCGGGCCGTTTTCTGCTCTCGGGTCTGCCGCCTCTAACCAGTGAGCCACACTACCTCACATAGACTCTGTGGTTTTTGGTCATGAGTGAGTGTGCTGAATAGGAGTTTTGTTTAACACCTTTTGCCAATTGTGCAAGCTTAGCTAGCTACACAGGCAGACTAATAAAATAGTAGTAGCACAGAGAGTCATAGTAGAGGCAGGATAAGAATTTAGAAACAGTCTACAAGAAGATCAAAGACGATTTAGGAAAAAATAGAATTATGATGAACATTTGGAATAAATACGTGCTGTAAAAGTTAGGGAAATATAACTATTAATATTAACAGGAAAACTTAATGGGGCCAGCAGAGTAGCCCTCGGCAGTCCGATCCTGGCCTTCCTGCTCCGCCGGCGCCGCCACTGCCACCTCTGTCCTCTTGCCCCTGGGAGGAGCTGATGTACATGAAAGAAAGACACAAACATGGATGATTGTTGTCAACTAAATCAAACATTTCAAAACAACAATAACAAATTATTTCGGGGAAATAGACAACAATTGCACTAAATTTATTGACCTATCTGGATTCGCAGACTGTCTACTTGGAAAGTTCTACTAGGACTGGCAGGCAGCACTCAGTAGCACGCAAAGTGACAGACACAGACCGCCATGATTGCAGACCACTAAAAAGTTTCCTACTAAATAACCAGTCATAATATATATTCAAACTATCAATCCACCACCATTATCTCTTCTTAGTGGCAGGAGTACAACGGAAGGACTCGACTTGAGTCTCTAGTGTCTAGAATTACACAGTTCTGTAAAGTACACTCATACATAATCACTCAGGCCAAAAAAGCACAAAATTGAAAACTAGTAAGCATAGTAGCACCGCCAGAAACCTTTGAAACATATTTTGCTCCTGACAATATGTCATATCTTTTAGGAGCCCTACCTCTACCCCATCTGCATGCTACTTTATGTTTCACCATTAGCAAACCCAGCGCAATCAGTCGCTTGATTTGTCCTTCAATGTTGGTTGTGTAGCCTAGTAATGCCATTTCCGGGGTCAAGTCAATTTGCATTTCCACTATTTCATTCAGCGCCCTCCCTACTTCTTCCCAATAGTTGGCTATGGCAATACAGAACCAAGCCAAATGCATGAAATCAGCACCTCTTGCCCACATCTGTCACAAGCTTCATTTTCCATCAGTTTGAGTTTGTACATACTTGCAGGTGAATAGTACATTCTGTGTAAAAATGTAAAAAGCATATTTATTAATATACTGCTCGCTGTGATTCTTTCTGTTTTCTGGCAGCAATATGACCATATTTAATCTGTTAAAGGATATCCCAGTTCCTGCTCCCAACCTACTCTGGCCTGCACAGTGTTTCCCTCCTCCTTCCCAATAGTTGCTTTGTATATACGCGACAGTGTGTGAGACTGCCTGCCATGTAATCACAGGTGTAGTGGTGACCGACTGGGATGTTCCTTCGGGAACTTTGGCGTGGCTGTTTTGACATTTTGTCTATGTTGAATAAATAGGAAGCGATACATTGTGGTAGGATTGCTCTCCCCAAAGAAGATGTGCCCAGGCTTAAATCCCCCCTTTTCGTACATGTCTCCTCACGTATCCATACCTTATTTTAAAAGCATGCCTCTGCATATTCCCTCATGCGTAACTGGAAGGGCCTGTTGGTGTATTAGTGGGAGCAACAGGGAGTATATCATAGGGGTTTGTGATCTCTTTGGAATATTTTTCCATGCGGAGTTGGTACGTTACTGTTTTATATTTGCCTCCTGCTGCCTGACTCCTCCTTCCAAAAACCCAGCCAAAGGGGTGGGTGACATATAACCTTGTTCAACCGCTAGATCATTCATAAATGGTGGAGGCTTAAACCACTAAGTATGTATGTATGTATGTATGTATGTGTGTTATTATATAGCGCTTGACTTACCCTAGGGCATCTCGGCGCTTGCATTGGGAACCCGTCCTGGCTTTTACCTGTGACATAACCCGTACTGGGCATCCCCAAGGTGAAAGCCAGGCATCCCACCACAGGGGCCGTTGTGGAGATTAAGCAAGCTTAATGCCCAGAGCTGCATAGTGTGAACCCGTGCTTAGAGTGGGCACCGAAGCGAGAATTATCAAGTCCGTGGACAATTGGGCTCAAGACACTGCCGCGTCGGGAATTGAACCCTGGTCTGACCTCTGCTTCAGGGTATGCCTCCTCTAACCTGTGAGCCACACTTCTCCACCAGTGAGCCACTAAGTAGCATATTGAGCTTGCGCACTGAGATAGTATAGTTCGACATCTGGTGCTTCAAAGCCCCCCCTGAGCAAAGGGTAACGTAAGTGTTCTCAATTTAATATGAGTTTGTGTTACTCCCCATGTGTGTCTAATTAATTGACTTTTTAGCCTTACAAAGAAGGGTTGGCCCGGTGGAAAAGGGATATTTATGAATAAATATAAAACTTTGGCCATTATTATCATCTTCATTAGCCAATGCGGCAAGCCAGAGATAGCGGCATTGCAATCCACTTAGTGATGGCCTCTTCTACCATGTTTAGGACCATAATTAGTCCTCATTAGTTCTTCCCTATCTCTAGTAATATTGATACCCAAATATCGGAGCTCAGTTTCGAACTACTGTAGTGGGTATTCCACCGGGCTGTTCGGGGTGTTTTGGGTGAGAGGGAAGATCTCTGATATCCCTCAATTTATTTTGGTGCCTTAGTATACGCCAAACTTGATGATTTCACAAATGGTGTCATTTAATCCTGTTTCTGCGTCTTGTACATATAACGTGATATCATCCGCATACAACAAGACTAGTACCAGCCTAGTTGGGTAGTCCAGTGCATGTACTGTGTAATATTGCCAGAGCATAGCCACCAGAGGCTCTATTGCAATCACAAACAGTAGTGAGAGGGGACATCCCTGCCTCGTTCCTCTAGTTATTTCAAATGTTGGAATGTGTGTTCCAATTACTAGCAACATAGCTCTCTGCATATGATATAATAGCTTCACCCACGCCAAATAACCCAGCGGAAACCCCATGTGTGTCAGGACTGATAATAAATATTCCCATTGAAGAGAATCAAATGCTTTTGTGGGATCTAAATAGACTGCCATTGCCTTTTCGTCCTGATCTATATCCTGAATAATGAAAAATAGTGTGCTTAAATTTTGAGATGTGGCTCTGCCTGGCAAGAACCATGCTTGGTCTGGATAAATCAATTTTTTCATTAACAGGCTTAAACTTCGGCAAAAATGTTGATCTCATAATTGATAAGGGACAGTGGTCTGTACGAGTCTGTGCTGTTTTCAAGATCGAAACTATGTTAACTTCCTGCATTGATTGTGGCAATATCCCCATTTGCACAACTTCTTCATACATTTTTTTCAGGACTGGCACCAGGATATCTAAGTACTGTTTGTAAAATTTGGTTGTGAGACCGTCGGGTCCCGGAGCCTTCCCATTACCCATCTGCATTGTAGCTACTCTGATTTCCTCTTCTTCTAGATCAGCAGCCAGAAATTCCCTACGCGCATTGCTTAGCCAGGCCAGTTCTACCTTCTCAAGATATGCCCCTGTTTCTGCTTGTTTGGAGTTACACTAAGTATATAATGGTGAGTAGTGCACAGCGAATGTGTTTATAATGTCTGTTGTATCTCTGTGTACTTTACAGCCTCATCCATAACTTCTAATATACAATTAGCGGATTTGTGAGGGGGTGTTAGCTCAGCTAATGCTTTTCCAGGTCTTTCCCGTTCACCGTACCTCCTAGCTTTCTAGTTTTTTCCACCAAATAGGCTGGCTCACTCCGACATGTCTTTATACTCAGAGAGCATTTCCCTGATATTCACTAATGCCAAATTTGTCTTGGCTGCCTACACTTGTCTTCCCTGATCCTTTATTTTGCCTTCGAGTTCGGATAGGCAGCCTGATTCATCAACGACCCGTTTTGCGAGTCTATAATAGCGATTCATAAGGAATCGCTATAACAGGCTCGCAAAACGGGATTCATGCAGGAATTGCATGAAAAAATGCGATTCCTACATATTCCTTATTTGCGATTAGCAAATTTCTAATCGTAAATAAGGAATAACTCCCCATTCATTCCTATGGGCCAAAAGGCCCATAGGAATGAATGGAGAGTTTTCCTTATTTGCGATTAGCAATTTGCTAATCGCAAATAAGATAGCAATTTAAAGGGTGCCAGGGGTGTCCAAAGGACAATAGGTTTTGCACACACAATTCCAAAGGACATGTGTGTGTGCAACATGCAACTTAGAAAAATGCTTTTAAAAGCATTTTTCTAAGTTTTCGCTATTTACCACAAGGTTTGACCTCGCGGTAAATAGCGGGCCGAAATTGCGAATTCGCTATTTAAAAATGGATGATGAATTGCATTTAAGGAATCTCAAATAGAGATTTCTTAAATGTAATTCCTCGCAAAATAGCGAAATCGCTATTACCGATTTTATACATTTGGGATGATGAATCCCAAATGCAAAAATCGCACTCGCAAAGGGCCAGATTCTCAGAATCTGGCCCTTTGCAAGCGCAATTCAGCTTGATGAATCAGGCTGAGGGTCTTTCTAATATCTCTTAAAATATCCCCCCAAAATCACCATGCATAGCTCCTTTACAGTGACTTTTATTCCTTCCAAGACTGTGGTTAATTAGCAAACTGAATCTGTACTGTTTCGGAGAAACTCCTCTAGCTCTTGATTCAGTTCCGTCTGAAAAGCCGAATCTAACAGTGCTGTGATACCGTATTGCCTGAGACGAAAAGGCACTTCTACCTTTGTCTCTGTCACTGGCTCCACGAGAAGTAGCAATAAGGGGAAGGATACAAGGCAGACATAAGCAGAGGCTGAGGCTTGGGGCGAGTTCAAAGCAAATAAACAGGGTAAACTGGGCAAAATAGGCAGACCACAAAAAAAACGAAAGTAATAATAAAGGCTAAACGTGAAAAGCTTAATAAATATGGGAGAGTGCAAGGGTCTGAGCTGCAAATGTATAGGGAGGGCAGTGCTTTAAAATATATCACAAAAGTACCTTCTGAAAATAGAGAGCTATCTGAGGGTGAGCCAGTGGAAAATACTGACGAAAGCTCTTTCCCCTATCGATTATATAAAGGAAAGGGCCCAAAAAATACTAGTAAAAAAGGCCCTCCTTTGGAGAATAAAGTTAAAGTAACCCCCCCCGCTAAGGTCATAATTTAAGGTTTTGCCCCAAGTTTTGGATGTGGTAAAACAAGCGAAAGCTCTCAGGATAGGCAGTTTTCAGCCTGATTTGGTGAAGCAGTCTCACTTCCCTTTTAATATGGCAACAGAGAGTCCTTTGCCCTTGCCTGGGTATTGCCCTCAGTCAAAAATCAGCTCACACATTTGGCCAATTTCTGGCCTGCCTTTAAGTTCTTCCAACTTATCAGAGCCGCAGCTGCAGCCGCAGCCGCAACCGCAGGATAAACTGAAGGGTGGACAATCCCCTCAGCTGAATGAGTCAGAGGTATTAGGAGCTTCTGAAACAAATGGGATTATGACCCTATAAATCTCCCTACAGGTGGAGACGAAGCTGCTACTGTCCACGGAGTATTGGATGCAAATATTGGAGTGGGGGCGGCGGTGAGTGATGAATTTCCCTCAGGTACTCTGCTAGAGTCTTTATTCCTTACGATTGCATCTGATATTAAAAAGGTTTTTGCAATCTCGGAGTCAAACCAGGGAGACATTAGACTTTTCTGTGAATCCGTATAGAAAAAGCTCAACATTCTAAATTTCAGGACAGGAATCTTAGAAAACTTGGTGGAACAACTTAAAACTGACCTGGGAGCAGCTAAAGATAACATTTCCTTACTTAGAAAAGAGGAAGTTGCACTCCAAGACCAAATGTAGTCATTAGAAAATGACTCCAGGCGCAATAACTTTTGCCTTTTGTGCAGATCCATGTATCAGAAGAGGAACTGAGGCGAGATATACAGAGGATGCACAGAGACCCTTTTAGGAGATATCATACAAAACCAAGAAAGATCCTGATCAGTTTCCTCACCTTTGAATTAAAAGAGAGAATACTAACGGCTGCTCTTAATTTGAAATCTTTGAAATCAAGAGACTTCACTTTTGAGATGATGTCAGATCTTTCGCGTTCCACTCTAGATCATCAATGGGAGCTGGGGAAGAGAATGGAAGATTTTAAGAAGTTGGGGGCTGTGGTCCAACTCAAGGTACAAAAAACACATAAACGTCGTGTCTGAATGGTTTCAGTTTTTGATCACGTACACTGTTTGTAAAATTTTTTGTATGACCACTGAATTCAACCTGTAGATATAGGATTGTCTGTTTTGAATTATCATGATTTAGGATATTCAGAGATGTCCCTGATAATCATTCCGATTATTTATTTTGTTTGCAGAGATTTCCCCTGATGAAGGGCTTATATGGCCCGCCTGCAGGAAGGGGTAGGGTCAAATTGTGGTCTCCTTAATCCTCCATGAGAACGCTCTAATGTTTATCATGGAACGTAAACGGCCTCCAAGGTAAGAACAGGAGAGAAAAACGTATACAATACTTGAAAGATTCACACGCACATATACTTATCCTGCAGGAAACCCACATTATCATAAAGGAAATTACTAAATTTTTTGTTTGCAGAGATTTCCCCTGATGAAGGGCTAATATGGCCCGAAATGCATACAGAATGATGATGAAGCATTTTGGATATATTCATTGATTTATTTTGGAATTCATCTCTTTTGTACATATGGAAAATACAATTTGGCAAAAAGAAAACCGGTCAACAAACTTCATTATACCATTGGGCAACCAACACGCGAATTTGCGCAGGGGGACAACTCCTATTGGGATTTGCGTCCAACTCAAATTCCCAGCTCAACTGAGGATCATGTTCAATAATAAGATGCATAATGTGCGAACAGTGCAGGGGCAGATGACCTGCTAGAGAGTTTAAAATAATCTTTCTTACACTATGACAAAGTATGTACACTGCGCAACTTACCTGCTTGAATTTGGGTGACGTACATAAAGAATCTGGCTAAGCACTGTCTAACTACATGTAGATATATTTGGCATACACCAGGTACATATGAGTTAATTATATTTCTGAAATATATACATGTATTCAGCACCAGCACTATCATAAACTAAAAAGTAAAAATAATGGCAGACCAGGGTCTATCGGCCAGCAGAACCTGGACTCTCCAGGTAAATAGGGGTTGGGTTCTCCAAGGGGGGAGGAGTAGGGTTAGGGGGGGGCGGTGGAGTTAGCACGGGTGAGGGAGCAGAGGGGTAAAAAAGAAAAAAAGTAATTCTCATTAGTCTGTTAGCCCTATTAGGGTTTTTTATCCACTGTTGCTGTTCAGGTGTAGATTCCTTGCAGGAAGGGGTAGGGTCAAATTGTGGTCTCCTTAATCCTCCATGAGAACGCTCTAATGTTTATCATGGAACGTAAACGGCCTCCAAGGTAAGAACAGGAGAGAAAAACGTTTACAATACTTGAAAGATTCACACGCACATATACTTATCCTGCAGGAAACCCACATTATCATAAAGGAAATTACTAAAATGTGTCAGAAGCTAAGGTGGGTGGAACACTGTCTCTGTTCTGGTCAATCGTCTAATGTCAGGGTGGTTGCTATATTAATCAAAAGGCAAGCTAATGTCAGCCTTCTGGATGTGAAGACGGACTCAAGTGGATAAATGGGTTATAGCAACGATTTCTGTAGAGAGTACCCCTTTTACGGTAGTTGGTTATTATGGTCCTAATCATGATGATCCTTCAACCCTAATAACAATATTTTTAAATCTACTGGGCCTTCCTGATAGAACAATTTTCACAGGGGATTTCTTTCGTTTTAGATCCTCAATGGGATAAATCCCCAAATAGCAGAGCTAACATCTCGTCTAAGTCTAGAGCCTTTTTGAAAACGATGATGAGGCAAAATGCGCTAATTGATTTCTGGAGGGAGAGGTGTCGCAGCCAATTGGGAGTGTCTTCCTATAACAAAAAATACAGATACAAATCTAGGATAGACTATATTCTAATAAGTAGTGATTTAGGAAGCAATATCAAAGATATAGGCTATTTGAACCCCCCTACTTTTGGATCATGCGACCTTCTTGATGGAATGGGATCTTGTAGGGAGAACTCAGCAAAGGGTTTGGTCATTCGATCGTACAATCCTTTTAGATAAAGAGGGTATTACTTATCTGTCCCAGGAAAATAAATCTTTCCTAGACATCAACATTGGTTCTGCTGAGGTCACTGTGGTCTGGGATACTCTAAAATCCTTTTTGAGGGGATTGGTAACAAACAGGGCCTCATATAAAAACAGGAAGTATAGGGAGGAAATCTCACTAAGAGAGGGTCAAATGAAAGAGGTCGAAAAAAGTATAATGAAAGAGAAAGATCAGGAGCGAATTCAAAAATCAATTGATAAAATGGAATTTCTGAAAGCGCTTCTGGAAAGCACAGTTCAGGCTAGAATCTCCAGCAGGTGGGAGGTGAGCAGGCTTGCTCATTTTTATTACAGAGAGGGGGGTGGCAGATTACTAGCCTGGAAGGCTAAATCAGACAGGGTGCACAATTTGATCAAGGAAATATAAGTTGCAGACTCCAATACAACAACAAATAATGAGGATGAGATAGGAGATGACTTCCATACCTTTTTTAAGGAATTATATGATGAGGACAACAGAATAGATAAAACTGTTGCTAGAGATTGGTTAAACTCGGTCCATCTCCCAGCTCTGGAATCTACTGAGAGGCAAAACCTAGAGGTGGAAATCTTGCAGCAGGAAGTTAGGAAGGCACTCTCCGCTTGTAAAACTGGAAAGGCAGCTGGGCCGCATGGCCTTCCAGCCGAAGTCTATGAATCTATGGGTGAAGTCATAATTTCATTCATGACCATACTTTTCAATAAGGTTCTAGTAGACGGGGTTCAACCACCCTCTTCGTGGGGGGAAGCAAATATTACTTTGATTTTGAAACCAGGTAAATCCTCATTCAACTGTGGGTTGTATAGACCCATTTCGCTCCTCAACTCTGATTATAAGTTCTTTATTAGGATCCTGGCTGATAGGCGGAAATCTTTTTGATTTCATGTACAATTGATTCTTACCCTTTTGCTGGCTTGCATGATGCTTGATGCAACAAAAGCATTTGACAGGGTAAATTGGAATTATCTTGCTGCCGTACTAGAGAAATTGAACTCTGGCTCAATGTTTTGCTGGACTATTAAACTCTTATACAGTGACCCGTCGGCAAGGTTGGTAGTTAATGGTAATCTGCCTAAGCCCTTTGGCATTAGGAGAGGAACAAGACAGGGCTGCCCTCTCTCTCCCCTCCTCTTTGACTTGTACATAGAGCCATTTGCTCAGAGTCTTAGGGAGGAGCCAGTCATAGTACCATTCAAGAGCGGCACATGGGAGAGAAAGGTAGCCCTGTACGCGGAGGACATTTTAATTCTGTCGTCAGATTTAGAGACATCTTTTCCTCAAGTCATCAAATTAGCAGAGGTGTTTGGCAGAGTTTACGGCTATGAAGTTAATGCAGGAATTACCAAAATCATGACCTGGAACCTGCCAAGGGTCCAATACCACACTAAAGATGAGATGAGATGAGGTATTTGGGAGTTAAAATCGTTCCTAGCATTGAGGAGGTAGCCAAGGTGAATCTTTCAAATATTCTTAAAGAGAGCCAAAATCAAATGAGATCTTGGGCCCATCTTCCCTTGACCATCTTATGCAGAGTAAACTTGATAAAAATGGTTATTTTACCAAGAGTAACTTTTCTCTTCAATATTATCCCACTACATTTCGACAAACAATTGATTGACCGATTTCAGCAAGCAATTAATTCATTTATGTGGGTCTACAAAGCAACCAGGATCTCCTGGAAAAAACTAAGACTGAAAAGGAAAAAGGGTGGTCTTGCACTCCTGGATGTGGAGTACTATGCGTGGGCATTTCAATAAAGTCACTCAAGAATGCTGTTAAAATCTGCAGATTCTTCAGATAAAGGGAAAATGTTTAAAGCAATGCTGGATCAGTCGGGGCTTACCTAATAAGGTTTTCTTTTTAAATATGGAGTCTGAGGGCCCGATTCACAGAACGAACTTAAGACTCAATCCTAAGCTTACTATTATTTTGGTATTCACAGAATGCACTTACTACTTTTGGCATTCACAGAATGAACTTACTAATTTTGGCATTCACTGAAGTTAGGACTCCTAACTTTAGGACTCCTAAATGCCTTCCGTGAATACCGAAAGTCCTAAAATTACGATTGTTCTCAATTTAGTAGTAGTAAAGTTAGGACTACTAACTTTAGGACGCCTAACTGCCTTCTGTGAATACCAAAAGTCTTAAAATTAGGAGTCCTAACTTTACTACTACTAAATTGAGAAAAATCCTAATTTTAAGACTTTTGGTATCCACAGAAGGCATTTAGGAGTCCTAAAGTTAGGAGTCCTAACTTCTGTGAATACCGAAATGAGTAAGTTCATTCTGTGAATACCAAAAGTAGTAAGTGCATTCTGTGAATGCCAAAAGTAGTAAGTTCATTCTGTGAATACCAAAAGTAGTAAGTGCAATCTGTGAATACCAAAACAGTAATAAGTTTAGGATTGAGCCTTAAGTTCATTCTGTGAATCTGGCCCAACATTTTTTTCAAAAAGGTTAGGCTGAACGTTCTATGTGGAGCAGCCCAAATATGGGCCAGAATTAAAACATCAACGGGCCTGGAGTATTACTCAAGATTAGCTCCATGGTGGGACAGTCCAGAGTCTCCTAGTTGCCTTCAGGATATGCTGGCCACACCATTAAAAACAGCAGGATTAGTAACATGGGGAGACTTAACTGAAGACGATTCTCAAATTCCTTGGGAAACATTTGAAGAGAAATTGGAAGGGGGTATGTCGAGATTTAAGTATATTCAGTTAAAAAGTTGGTCCCAAAATCATTAAAAAACGATTGGATTGGGGAATGATCTTGAAGAACTCTTGGTTAAGAAAACCAGCAGGCAAGAAGGAGGTAGCTTCTTCCTATTGGGCAAATGAGGAGGCAATAGACGGAAATTTCAGTTTAGCCAGAGAATTATGGGAAGAATTGATTTTGGTGGGGGATTGTACTGAGTTATGGCAGGTCTCATATAACACTTTGTTCTCAGTTGTGAAGCCAGCCTGGCTGAGAAGAAATCATTATTTCACTACGCACAGGGCTTACCTGTCGCCAGCTAGACTCTCTGAGATGTTCAATGATCCAGATGTAAAAAATGTAGCATTGAAAGGGCCCCCGATACACACATGTTTTGGACTTGTCCTGCTATTTCGGATTTCTGGCAAAAAGTGTCTTCCACTATAAAGTCTATTTTAGGATATCCAGTACACATTACCCTCAGCTTAATAATTTTTGGTATCCAAACTGAAATTACTGGCCATAGTAGGGGTTTCCTCTTCTTTGCAATTCTGTTGGCCAGACGAAAAATATGCAAGAAATGGGCTGAGGTCTTGCCTCCTACACATTCGGAATGGCTTTCATCGGTGTATAAAACATCCAGAATTGACTTGGCCAGACTAAAAAATAGCAAGAAGAGAGCAATTTGGGACTGCCTGTTAAATTGGTCCCCTGTTCAGACAGAGAGATAACCTACTTGTCTCTGTACCTTGTGAGGAAAACCTTCATTTTGTCCTACGATTAGGCCTCATGGAAAGCTCTTAGACCGAGATGGATTCCCTTGGTATCACTGGGTCATCAGGTAATAGTGATCTAAGGAGAGTTCTATTTCCAACTCCGGTCTTTGGTTTCTAGAAATCGGTGGAGAGCATGACCACCCTCTCATAAACAGCGAGAGGGCAGCAACTGGTAGGTTGCAGGTGAACCACTAGTAGGCGGGCGATATGGGGATAGGGCAGCACCCCATAAAAAAACCTCCCTCTCCAAAGCAAGCAACAGTGGCGACCGGCGGATTACTAGCTTGCGTGGGTTTGAGGAGAAGGAAGATCAAAAAAAATTAAAGATTTTTAAAAAAACAGTGCTGTGATAAGCAATTGCAGTGCCATATATCTATTTCAAACTTTTGGGGTAGTCAGCTGCATATAGACTGGGTAGGTTTCTGAATATGTTCGTGCTAGATGTTGTGTGGAAGCAAAATGTGCCACTATTTCTTTGGAAGTTAACCAGATGTCAAGCCTGGACCACCTACTTTGCACAACAGAGTGAAATGTTTCTTCCTCCAAATTAGGGTGGCAGTGACGCCAGGCGTCTACCAAATGATGTTCAGCTACAATCTGTTGTACTTGACACTGCGCTTTAGTGTAGTGATGTGGCTGAGGATACGATCAGTCTTGGGAAGGACATAGTGTGAGATTGAAGTCTCCTCCCCATATTATGTGTGTGGAGCCTATGTTTAAAATCAGCCCCCAAATTTGATAACAAAAAATCTCCATCATCAGTATTTGGTCCTTAACTGTTTACCAATGTAATGGACTGCAAAGGCAGCCTGACCCAAGCTATACAATATAAGCCTTGCGGATCATTTATCGACCCCTCTTCGACATATGACGTATTGTTTTCATGAGTATAGCACTGCCTCTTGAGTATGACGAATATGAGGAAAAATATCGATATGAGGCTCATCTTGCAGCAAATGTAATTGTGTTAGAGAAGGTTGTATGCGCTTCCTGGATCAAAGCAATTTTCACATGATGTTTATCCGTGTAGGCTAGCAGATGCTATATCAAACCTATACCCGCAGATTGCTCTTTGTTATCACTATTACCTAACATTATTCTGCTTTAGTGCGCCCATTTGACCTGATATTGTGTATCTGCTGAATCCAATTACTAGAAGATTGCATGTCTTGTTGTACTCTGTGTTTGATGTTCTCTCTGCATATCCCCAACTTGCCGTGTAGCAGTCCCTCCTTCCTTAAACCCCCCGGAACTAACATGGAAGCCAATTGCACCGTTTCTTTCTCTGTATCGTTCTTGTAGCACATGTCCCATTTTTTATGCACATTATACATTTTGGCTAATTAGTGATTATAGTGGTATGGAATAGCAACCTTCTCATTGGCACAGTTCACAAACTTTACAGCAATCGTAAAGCTTAACACAATACAAACAACAAACCTTCGTCGTGAGAACAGTTGTCTTCCTCCATATAGGGAGAGATATGGGGAGCTCCCTTTGGGGTGTGTTCTCCAGGGGGCGAGGCAGAGTCTCTTGTCCAGCTGACTCTGCACTGGAGGGTGCCCGGGGTTTTACTAGTTCAGTGTCTGGCTGCTTTTTTCTTTAATCATGTGGGTTTCCACTGGGCTGTACACCGATCTCCGTTGGGTGTTCGTGTGAGACAAAGTTCCAGAGTCAGCAGCGGGTTCTTGTCCAATTGTCACCCGTTGTCCTATCAAGTCACTGTTGTTTGAGCACATCTGTCTGGATGGGACTCAGTCCTGCATCTTTTTATAGATGCTGCTACTCTTCATGATGGGAAGACGATCCTCTGCTAGTTGAGGTTGAGTGTTCCGTTCGCTTGGCCTGTCTTACGGTAGTTTCTGGGAACTCAGCTGCCTAGAGCGGAGTGCTGCCAAAGTGTTCTTTGCCTTTATAGGTGAGGCGCAATCTAGCAGGATACAGCATTGCATATTCCACCGCCACCTGCTGCACTTTTTTCTTTAGCAGTAGGATTTTTTTGCGTGCTTCCTGGAGTGCCAATATAAAGTCAGGGTATAATGATATTGTGTTATTTTCAAATACTATTGATTTCAGTTCCCTGGCCCTGCGCAAAGGTATGTATTGATCTCTATAATTTAGTATCTTTGCAACTATTGGTCTTGGTGGTGCACCAGCTGAGGTTTTTGGCGCATCACTGATAGATTGCTGGTTTTCATGGTATATGATCATCCCAATAATCTTTATGCATATGAACAGATTTACTCTTTTGCTGACCTGTCCACGGTCTACCAGTGTGATTGCTGCCTGTCTCCTGCTGACAGCGCTCCCCTTCATGGGCGCTGCCCTGCCGCCGGAGCCTCCTGCCTGCCTCACGCTGCCTCGCTGGATTTCCCATCATGCTAGCGTGGCCGCCGAGTGGAGTGCGGGCTGGGGACCACATCTCCCCTCAGCCCTTGTGGCCAACGCATCACCCAACCTCGCCAGGAGGTGCTTAAAAACGGTGTAAGCCCCTGCTGAGTGGGGAACCTTTGCTGACCTGTCCACGATCTACCAGTGTGATTGCTGCCTGTCTCCTAATGACAGCGCTCCCCTTCCTGGGCGCTGCCCTGCTGCGGAGCCTCCTGCCTGCCTCCCGCTGCCTCGCTGGATTTTCCATCACGCTAGCGCGGCCGCCGAATGGAGTGCGGGCTGGGGACCACATCTCCCCTCAGCCCTTGTGGCCCACACATCACCCAACCGCGCCAGGAGGCGCTTAAAAATGGTGGAGCCCCTTTGAGTGGGGAACCTTTGCTGACCTGACCACGGTCTACCAGTGTGATTGCTGCCTGTCTCCTGCTGACAGCGCTCCCCTTCCTGGGCGCTGCCCTGCCGCCGGAGCCCCCTGCCTGCCTCCCGCTGCCTCGCTGGATTTTCCATCACACTAGCATGGCCGCCGAGTGGAGTGCGGGCTGGGGATCACATCACCCATCAGCTCTTGCGGCCCACGCATCACACAACCACGCCAGGAGGCCCTTAAAAATGGTGTAAGCCCCTCTGAGTGGGGAACCTTTGCTGACCTGTCCACGGTCTACCAGTGTGATTGCTGCCTGTCTCCTCCTGACAGCGCTCCCCTTACTGCCGCCAGAGCCTCCTGCCTGCCTCCGGCGGCAGTAAGGGAAGCCTCCTGCCTGCCTCCGGCGGCAGTAAGGGGAGCCTCCTGCCTGCCTCCCGCTGCTTCGCTGGATTTTCCATCATTCTAGCGAGGCCGCCGACTGGAGTGCGGGCTGGGGACCACATCTCCCATCAGCCCTTGCGGCCCACCCATCACCCAACCGCACCAGGAGGCGCTTAAAAACGGTGTGAGCCCGGGCAAAGGGTGGGCCCTCTGATGCCCAAGGAGGCCCGAGGAGGCCCGAGGAGTCTGGTCTGGGCCACGTCTCTTGGTTATACCATCAAGTCACAGCCCAAGGTAATTTAACTCTGCTGAACTGCATTTGATTAGATTGTGACTTAACATAGTACCTGCCTAGGCGCTAAGTGGCATCATGGTCAAAAAGACACCAATGTCAACTCGATCCACGTCAAGGAAATTAGCACAGGCAACAACCCCACTTCCAAGCTTGACTGTGATCGATAAAATGTTACAAAAAACAATAGGGGTTGTTGTCACTGCCATAGAAAGTACCCAGAGGCGTCTTTCACTACCGCGAGCATGTGTTTGACAACTCACCCTACGCAAGGAACTAATATACCTGCAAACACCTCCATAATAACAGCTTTGTCACAAGACTCCATTCTATTGCATTCATACGCGGACTTACCGGGGAATGATCAGAACTGTGCTGATATATTACAACAGTCACTACCCACTGATTTTGCTGTTCGGGAGAGCAGGCTGTCACTAACCCCCAACTTGCAGCCAAGTGAGGTTCCCCCTCCTGTGATTGATGTGTCTAATGTCAGAGAGGAGTTAGATGATTGTGGTAATAATGATGCAGCAGATAAGGCATCCGATATGAGCCCATCACAAAGCATAAGCGGTAATGGACCTAGTGGACCCAAAGGTAGACCGTTACCTAGTAGGAAATTGGTAATTGTAAATCAACCCGGGGGGGAGACATAGAAGTAAACAGAAGAGATCAACCCAAATTTCCTCGAAACAAGGGGGGGGAAATAAAACGCAGCAGAGCAGCCATTCACAATTAAATGAAAACCAGGGTACTGTTCAAAAAGACTCATTACCTGTTACTATGGAGGGTCTCATAACACAGCTCGAGCATTTATTAAAGTCCCTTATTACCCCAATAGTTGAAAGATTGAGGGTCTTAACGGACAAGGTAGAGAATTTAGAAAAGCTGTGAATAGCTAATCTCGATCTGTTAGAACACATTAGCACACAGTATAAGCAACCAACAAAAAATGCCCTAAAGGGGAAGCCTAATAACAACTTGGCTGGGGGCGACACGAGAGTAGTTAGTCCTCTTGCACCAACAATCGCAGTCACTGCCCCGGAAAAATTAACTACCAACATCCCTACTATAACAACAGGGCAGAAATCTGCTGTAGAACAAATGGAGAAAGGCAGCTTAGAACCCAATAATATGGACAGGGTAGCACCTGTCCGGAACATCAATAATATAATCCCCCGCAATGATAAACTTACCACCGGAAATCAGTGCATATGTAGCTATCCTCGCCAATGTACCAAAGTTAAAGCCCACCCAATTTGAAAACCAGCAAACACTCACAAGCAAAACACTATATTGGCTCACTAGAAACTGTGGGTTTCCGATGTGATGGGCAAATCAGATTATTTCAACCCAGAGAGTAGGTTGGTTGGGACCCAGTTAAAAGGAAATAAATGGTGACTGTATAGTTATAAACTTCAGGACATCTGACTGGGTCAGAGACTCAATCTTAAATGCACCTGTGCCCTCCAATTGGGAATATAACACAACTCTACTCCCTTTAGACTATTTCTACAGGGGCCAGTCAGGGAACAACCCTAAAGCACGGATAATCGACCACCACAGAACTACCCATTTCAATCAATATACCACAGCCTACGACTTTGCTCCAATATATAATCCTTGGGACAACTTCGTAATCCCGACCTACAACAGATTCCAGGTGTTTGGCTCACTGGATGAGAATGACTGACAGAGGGAACAAACCACATTATCTCAATCACTTGATGTAACTGTTACTAGGGGAATGGTTGAAACTGATTCAGGGGTGTCTGCCATAAAGAGGGTAGCCGGGTACACTGTAGAAAGGTTAGCAAGTGATGGTTTGCACACAATTGCCAAAATAGTTCAGACCGATGTAACCTCCGTCATAGATACCATTCCGGCTGAGAGTTTAGAAACAGTTGCACCTTATGACACTGCACATGATTATACTGATGAAAGCCTCAACATCATTACCCGGAATATAGCAGGTATTGCAGGTAAAATAACTACCCCTTTCTGGAACACCTTTATTACACAAGGGCATGATATAATTTGTCTCCAGGAGACGTGGCAAAGAGCTCAAAAACAAGTTGAGGGATACACATCATATAGTGTGGATGCATCAATCCCTGTAGCAGGAAGGGCAAAAGGGGGACTCTTGACTTTGTGATCAACTACCCTAACTGAGTTCAGTCTTGGTAGCTGTGTAGAGGTGGCCCCGTACGCACAGATTCTGCGCCTGGTACATGGTAAAGGTAGGGACCTAGTTATAGTAAACTTTTACAATAACATCATTGGAGCTAACCGGGGTATGATTGTACAAGACATAGAGCGGGCAATAGAGGGAGTATTAGAGCAAATAGGTGATCCCCCTGTAATAATTTGGGCAGGAGATTTCAACATTCAAGCGTGCAGTCATGCACAGAAGGGGATCTGCGGTCATCGAGGTGAGTACTATAGCGGAGGTAGTACTGCTTATAATCATTTCCCCCATACCAACTACAGAAGCGCCTTGAATAATTTAGTTGCTAAATTAGATTTAGAGTTGCTAGACTGCACAAAGAATAGAGATAATGTAGAGTGCCCGTCATTTAGAGGGAGGGATGCCCACTCAAATATTGACCACATCTTGGTGTCCAATGGATCAGTCTATTCCAACTTCTGGGTAGTCGAGCAGACTGTGAGCAAACACAACAGCCTATCACTGGTACTATTTGGTTGGGGGCGAAAAACCCATGCTTATGGGAGACCCGTTCAAGGGATCACAGCCGAAAGACCAAAAAGCATGAGAATAAAGTGGGTTAGAATTAACCCTGCCCAATTTATGATGGAAGTTCTCTTTAACCACATCGCTGCTGTGGTTATTTTTCCCCTGTGCTGGAAATTGCCATTTTGCTGCTGTCATGACGAGCTCAGCTCGTCATCAGCACAGCTCAACTGTGCCTCATGACGAGCTGAGCTCGTCATGAGCATGGAAGGGGTTAAATGTAGCGTGAAAATAGATTATTGTCTAGGTTCCAAACTGACCCCTGGCAATATACTCATTAATTTTTTTTAAATAATTAAAGTGATTGATAACTCACTTACAGTTAGGAGTCGAAAGCTGAGGAAAACTCAAATGGTTTGGTTTGATAGGAATTGTGCCCAGTCATTAAATAAACTCAAACTAGCTCTAGATACCAAGCCCAGAGATATAGCAAAAATTAGAGAGGAGAGCCATAATTATAAGATCTTGTTGGCCACCAGAACAAAAGAATTACAAAATGAGGCTTGGTCTAATCTGGACATGGCAGCGGCAACAAAAAACCACAAATGATTCTGGAAAACCACTAACCTCCTAGAGAATGACAACATCCCTGAAATCACCTTCCATGTAAGCTGTCGCGCCTGGATAGCCCATTTTACTGGGATTTTTAATTCAGATGGGCTGATTTTAGATATAGTTATAGTGCCCGGTTCAAAATGGCAAAAAAAGAAGTTATCAGTGACCCTAACCGAGGTCACCTAGGCAATTAGAAATAGTAAGGGCGGCTAAGCCCCGGGCCCCGATGGGGTGCCAATGGATTTTTACAAACATGAAATGAACTTATGGGCACCTATCCTGACACAATATTTTAATGCTGCCATAGAAGACAGGCTTCCACCAACATGGAACCATTCCATTATCGTACCTCTTTACAAGAAAGCCCCAGGTCAGAGGCACTTAACTACCGCCCCATCTCACTTCTAGACTCGTCAATTAAAATTCTTAGTTGAGTCCATTTAGAGAGACTAGAAGCCTGGGTTGAGGAAAACAACATCTTATCCCCATTGCAGTACGGGTTCAGAAGGGGGATGGGAACGATGGAGCAGTGTGTGAACCTGGAACTTATCATCAGCAAATACACAAAAGCCAAAGAAGGTAATTTATTCTTATGCTTAGCTGATTTAGGTTCGGCTTTTGATTTGGTAGAACATTCACTTTTATGGCCAGTTTTATTAGAAATGGGTGCTCCTACCGAAATTATTTATTTTCTGACCAGACTCTATGAAAATTTGTCTAGCAAAGTCAGATTCGGTACTGCTGGCGAATGCACTCCTTTATTTAGAATTAACAGAGGCATTCGTCAAGGATGTGTTCTTGCCCCACTTTTATTCTCTTTATTTATAAACCAAATTGATCAAATTCTAAGAACAATCCAAGTAGATGCCCCCATTATAAATGGTAACCCCATTCCAATTCTTTTATACGCGGATGATGCGGTCCTTCTCTCTCGGACCCAAAATGGCCTGCAATGTCTAATCAATAAGTTTCAGACCTTCACAGAAAGTAGAAAACTGATAATTAATAAGGGAAAAACATTTATAATGTCATGTGGAAGGAAGTCAAGAAAGAACAGGACCTTTTATTTAGATGGGGGAAACTGGAAACTGTAAAAAAGTTCTGTTATCTGGGTATTACATTCTCAGGAGACGGAAGGTGGGCTAATGAACAGGAGAGCGTTCATTCCAAAATGGTCAGGAATACTAGTAGCGTTTTTAGATTTGCGGCGAAACTAGGGGGCCGTAGGATACAAGAGATGGAGTCTATTTACAACTCTAGGTGCATATCATCAGCCCTGTATGGGGCAGGGATATTGGGCTACCATACTCAGAGTGGTAACCAAATGCAGTATGAGGAGAATGCCTTCTTGAAACGATTGCGTTGTGCCCCGGCTGCAGCCTCAAATGAGCTAATGCACAGGGAAATGAGCTTAAACTATGTCAAGGACCTAATCGCCTTGCGCCCCCTGGCCCTATGGCGATCAATCTGGTCAAAAGAAGAAACAAAATTCACTCAGGATGTGATAAATGACTGTCTAAAGCCCGATCACCGCTCAAATATACCTTAGTTATGCCATATTCAATTCTGGTATAAAACACTCTATGAATTTGATATTTTTAAAGAACCTATAATGGGGGCAGGTTTATCAAAAAAAGAGCTTAAAGTCACCTTCCTGAAACATAAAAGAAGTAACAGAATGACCGAATGTGTAAAACAAAGTACGTTCAACTTTTATCAAGAGTACAGTGCTAGCGAAGGCTTTCAATCATACCTTACTGTTGTCACCAAAAGCTCTCATGGCTTTGTATTAACTCGCTTACGCCTAGGAATTGCACACCACCTAGTAGCATTCCCACTGATTAAGCAGCATGGCACATGTTTATGCCCCTGTGACGGTATTTCCAAGCAGAGTAGCTGTCATTTTATGTTGTTTTTCAATTTGTATACTCCTTATAGGAAATTTTATCTGAAACCCATCTTTTTAAAATATGATATACGTAGTACTAAGATAGCGATGCAGCTGATGTTTAATTTAGGGAGCCCAGATATATGCTTCCATGTGGCTACATACATTTTAAAATGCATTTTTGCACGGAAATCAATCATTGTAGGAACTTAATACATGGTTTTAACTTATATGCACTTTACTATTGTCAGTTTGCACATGTATTTTGAGACAAAGGTATACATCGTTTTTAACCCATATGCACTTTGTCATTGCCATTTTGCACATGCGTCGGAAAATGAGTATTCTAAATTGTGTTTGCCAATTTTGCACATCTGATTAATTCAGCTATTGTATATTATGACTGTTGTCCCTCATTGAATAGTTAACATATGTTATTTTTATGATTGATGTTTATATCACGAAAAGTAAACCCCTTATTACGTGTTCCTCAAAACCAAGAAGGAGCACATAATGTTTGTATTTGGTACTTGATAAATTAGGGTCTGATGTAAATTAATGATGTACATGTAATTTTTATTTTGTATTTGTTGCTATATGGTTATATTTATAGATACCGAATAAAGCATTTTGAATTTGACAAATTTTACTCTTTTATCATTTTACACAATAAATTATTTTTCATTAGATCTCAGAAATCTTGGCTGTGCCTAACGTGAAGCAAGAGGCTCTCACCTGCCCTTTTATTTCCATTCAGTTTTTGCAGATAAAATGTTACAGAAAGCACACATAAGCATTTGTGTATTGGTAATTTTTTCCGGAGCGTCCCTGCATGATGATCAAGAAGTCAAGGGGATTGTGATGGGTCGGGTTTAGAAAGTTGTTATCTAATTCTAGGTAAGAGAAGGTATTAGAAATCCCACTGGCCCTTTGGTTTGTCAATTTAGGGCACTCAAGGGAGCCCTATTCTTAATTCTCACACACGTTCATAATGTGACACGTTTTGTTAGAGAAACATTACTTTTTGTTTAAGCCACACCAATGTTCTGCTCATTATGGGGTTGTTCACGAGCTGTAATTGGCATAGTATATTTGACGCTCTTGTTTATCTTACCTAACAGGTAAAGCAAAACATGGAGGTGCCTCAGAGGAGAAAAGTCACTTTCAGCAATCTCTGGCTGGTCTTTCCACCACGTCTTGTTCATGGCACTCATGGACAGGTGTGTTGTGCTGGAATTTTATAGTGTCTCGGGTACCATGGGGCTGCAATTGCTGACACCTTGGGTCCATGGCACGTTTGAAGCCAAAAAACACCATGTGGTGGATGTTTTACTCCCAAAGGTTTAATTACACTGAGGTTTTCATTGAATGCTTTGAGTTAAATTTGCAATCATTAATGAGAAATGGGGTTTTGCCTGCACTGTTGTTAACGAGGACACTCTCTGCCCTGAAGGACGTCCCGAGGACTTGCCGTTCCCTGGAGGGAACCAACGCCTGCTATCCTTTGTGTTGCCGCCTGCGGGACCGGGACGGGACTGCGAGACCCAGCATTCTCAGCGCAGTTTCCATCGCAGCGCAGCTGGTGTCTCTTCCCGCCCCCAACACTCCCTAATTAACCACGCCCCTTCCCGCGGATCGCGGGACGCGCGCGGGCGAAGACTGGGCAAAGAGCGGGCCCTCTGTGGCCCTCAGAGGCCGGAAGAGGCTGAGCTGGGCTAGAACCCCTGGTCGGACATCAGTCCGTGTAAGACTATCGAAGTAGGTCCACTGGGGTGTTATTTCCTGCTTAATATGTCTATTGAAGCCCTAACTCCGGAACTTGTTGGTTCAGAAAAGCCAGTGAGTTTGATCAATGAGACATTAGACAACTATTTTAAGAAAACTGTTATGGACACCCCCAGTATTCCTACCCTAGCGGAACGACGGGCTGAGCGTCGACGCTCGGTGGAAAGCCTGAAAATTAGGTCACTATCTGACTCACCTGTATTGATCATCTCTACCTTGGAGAGGACTTTAATTGAGAATGATTGTACTGTCTCTCTGGATAGTGTTCCATTAATATTTAGAGAGTGTACGCCCATGAATGATACTGGTTCCCAGGATATTGTGAATGCCCCCATTAATCCTATTAATTCCAGTGTAACTAAGGCCACAATTATAACTGAGGCATTGATAACCCCTATCCCTAGGCAAAGTAAACCTGCAAGGAACAGGGCTAAGAAAGTTACGCCGACTAAAACTTATGGCCCCCCACCTAATAAAAAAAGTCTGAAAACGGCCGATTTACCGAAGCGGAAAATAAATCATGCTGATTTTGGGATTAAAGCTAATACTAATACAGGGAGAGAGCGGGTACTAGCATCGGATCAGGGAATCACGGTTACATCACTTATACATACAAGCCCCACGTCTAAAGTAGTGGAGGCCAGCTCTGATAATTCATCCGTTTGTGTGGCACCACAGGAATCCCCAAGCCATGTCTTACTCGATAGTGTAGAGTGCATAATAAGGACATACACTCTTGCTATCGTAGAAAGACTTAATAAAATGGATGATAGAGCGGGATATGGGTAGCAAGTTAGTAACCCTGTTTTACAACCTACCCTCATACCAACCCCTTCAAGTACCCCAGTTATAACCCCTACACCTGCCCCTGCCCAGACTATGGTCATGTCACAAGCATCACACACTCCTAGAGAAATTATACCCAAAGCTACCCCTGTATTGTCAAAAAGTAAACTCACATTGCCCCCTGCTGTATCTGCTAGTGGGCCGACGAGGAGTATAGGACAAGCCCCTGGGAATCAGAAGAGGGATAGGGGGAGTGGGAGGCCTACACGGGGAACTACAGTAAGGGCCCCCTTCCAGAACTTCCACCGGAAGCAGTGCCTTTCGTGGTGGTCCTTACCGGGGTGCCAGAGCTAGAGGCGAACAAACGCGAGGGTTTTGCTCAACTGAAGAATAAAATAACGCATTGGCTGAGCATGTATAGACCCATTGCGAATAACATCAATGGCGAAATCGTCCATGTTCGTCGCCTCCCCTGGCTGGGGGGAAGACCTAAGGACATTGAGGGCGACGTGGTGGTCATAAATTTCAGAGACCAGAATGCTGTCCACTTCATACTTAACTGGTCCTCTGATCAAGTTAGCAACCATATCCCCCCTCGCCCACTTACATACTTCTATCCACATTCAGTGGTGTTCCCGCCCCACCACCAATTCCCGCTAGCCCCTCCTCCACCCCTACCCAGGCAAATGTATTCAAATCCATACTGTCCACCCGTGTACAATAATGGGTATCCATTAATTGGTCATTATCCTGCAGGGGCAGCCAACCCATATGGGTGGAACATTGTGGCCCCAAGGCATAATTCCTCCTCTCACAGGAGAATGGACCATCTCAAAACTTTCACGCCCCTGGAGACCACCAATAGGTTCAACCTGTTTAGCGGCCTGGAGGATTGTGATTGAAGCCAGCTGGCCACTGGGGAGGTAGGTGAGGGAACACGTGGAGACGGTGGGGTGGGATGTAGACAGAAGTATGGTGGAGAGAGGTTCTATTACGGATAATTTGTCTACTGGGTTTAACGCTGCTCGTAAAACCAGCTGCTATGAAGAGAGTATTGGGCAGCCTCAATGCAACCTGGATCCCTTTACTTTGGCAGATGTCATTACAACCCCTATGGTCTCATCGACGAGTGGTATTATCCCCCGGCTATCTGATGACCCCCTGATCAGGGACGTATCCCCCCCTACATGGGCCCTCCGCCCAATGAGGCTGCAAGACTATCAGTGGGAGGGTATAAGCTGGGGAGTTGGAATATTGCCGGGTGGAATAATAAGGCAGATCGTTTAGTGTGGCTAGAATTTGTAACCCAATTCGATATTTTATGTCTCCAAGAGACCTGGGCAACTGAAGATGTTCGCCTTGATGGTTACGTTGCCTATAACTGCCCAGCCCAGCCCTCCAATATGGGTAGAGCTAGTGGAGGGTTGGTGATACCGCTGTCTGTAAGGCTGCCGGTGCGAGTGAAAACTCATCTGACCGTTGGCCTGCACTCGCAGTTGTTATGGTTGCAACATAGGGATGGGCGGAATGTTTTGGTAATTAATCATTATAACAATGTTTTCAACCATTCAAATACTGTTGTAGTCGATGAACTTGATGTGGAGGTTGATAAGTTGTGTGGTCGAAATAGGGTGTCTTTTGAAATTCTGTGAGGAGGTGATTTCAACATTCATATGTGTCCCTTTGCTGGCATGAGGGTATGTGGTTGCGGTGGGGAGGACGGGGAAGATCAGGCCCATTTTCTACACTCGGCCTATGGCGATTCTCTCAACACCCTCATGCTTAAATTGGATCTAGGCATTATGTTACCTGGGGAAGACAAAGAGGGTAACCCGGTACCAACCTTTATAGGTAGGAACTGTGCGACAGATATTGACTACCTCATTGTCTCCACCAGTATTACTGTTTTGTGCACCACCCCCGAAATAGTAGACTTAGCCCTTAGCGACCACAACTGCTTAACAATGTACCTATCCTTGTGGGGGGGATAAGATAAAGGCGTCGCACGGCATAGTGTCAGACGTAATTCCACACAGACCAAACGGCCCTAGAATCAAATGGGGTAGGCACAATGAGGAACGCCTATTAAGTACAATAGTGTCAGCCTGTTTAAATGAGGTGTACTGTCTTGAGCCTGATATAGGTAATGCTGGCATATTAGCTAGCTTCGACACCATCAATAAAAATATTGCTAAAATTTTAACTGGTACAAAGCCCAAAGGCACCGGGACCACCTACGGGTGGTTCAAAAGGAATGTACTAAATCCCTACAAAAATGAAAAGCTGCCCTCAAATGTAAACCTAGGGATAGGGAAGCAGTCAGGGCCCTAAGGAGGAACTATACAATTCACCTGAAGGCCAGGAAACAGGAATTAAGGGAAGAAGCCTGGGACAACCTGACTAAGGCCGTGGATCTTAGGGATACTAAGTTATTCTGGTCCACGGTCAATAGTCCATTTCTTCAGAAGGATAAATTGCCGGTACTGTCTGCCCAGGTGAGCGAGGAACAGTGGCTCATTTTTCTAGCATCTTTAACCCCGATGGATTAGTTGCAGGGAGCGATAAGGATGCTGTGGGTGACATCCCCTTACCCCTTAATATCACAGTCACCGAGGTGGATGCGGCATTCGGTGTAGTAAGGGGGGAAGGCACAGGGCCCCAACGGGGTACCCGTGGACCTTTATAAAGCTGAGGTACCCCTTTGGAGCCCATTGCTGACCAAGGTGTTTAATGCAGCAGCAACGACCTCGGCCTCACAGGTCTGGGGGGAGTCCATTATTATCCCTATCTACAAAAAAGGAGAGAGAGGAGAGGCAAAACACTATCGCCCTATCTCACTCCTTACTGCCTCCCTTAAAATCATGAGCAGGGTGTTATTGAGCCGTCTGGAGGACTGGGTTGAAGAAAAGGGTATCCTTGCCCACTCCCAGTTTGGATTCTGCTAGGGGTTAGGCAAAATAGAACAGTGCATAAACCTGGACCTCATCATAGGCAAATATACACGCACTAAGCAAGGCTCACTGTTCCTTTGTTTTGCGGACCTCTCCAGTGCCTTTAATTTGGTCGATCATGGTCTTCTGTGGACAACTCTACTGGATATGGGCGCCCCACGGGAAATCATTTATTTTCTGGCACAATTGTATAGGAAGTTATCGGCAAAGATACGTTATTGGCAACTGGGTGAGTGTTCCACTAATATCCCTGTAGGCTCTGGTATCAGGCAGCGATGTGTCCTTGCCCCCCTTCTTTTCTCCCTTTTTATTAATGCCATTGAGTCCGAACTACGTGCTGTCAGTGCTGATGCGCCGACTGTTGACGGCATACCCATTCCGGTACTGCTTTATGATGACGACACGGTCCTACTCTCTAGAACCCCTGTCGGGCTGCAGAGACTCATGGATACATTTGTAGATTTTATCAATGGGAGAAAATTAAAAATTAACAATACAAAAACGTTTATTATGGCCTGTGGCAAGAAAGTCAAAAATTTAAGACCGTTTACAGTTATGGATCAAATAATACAAGTGGTTGACAAATTTTGCTATTTAGGCATTACTTTTAATAGTGGGGGCATATGGGCATCCGAAGTGACGAATGTGAGAGCTAAAATGGGCAAGTGTGCTTTCGGCATTTTTAAGTTTGCTTCTAAGTTAGGCTCCAGGCGTATATCCAATATGTTGTATTTATATTGTCATAAATGTGTTGCCTTGGCCCTCTATGGTTCAGGGGTATGGGGCCACTGTAATCATAATATGCTTCAGGTGGAGGAAAATACATTTGTCAAAAAGCTTCTCTGCTTACCACCCTCTGCCTCAACCAATCTGATCCACCAGGAGGTTGGTCTGGAACATCTTTCTGATCTAATAAGTCTTAGACCACTTTTGGTATGGAGATCTATTTGGTTCAAAGAGCAGACATGGTTTACAAGAAAGATTATCCTAGATTGTCTCCACATGGACAAGTGTTCCCGTGGCTTAATTACATCATCTGTGTATTTAAGGATGTCTTCAAATTGCATGTTTGTGATAATCCATCTAGTGTTATAGACATCCCTAAGAAAGAACTTAAACATGTCTTTATGAGGGCTAGGACCCTAAAGCGTAATGTAGCCACCTCTCATTACTCTACACACGTTTTTTATGATAAGTATAACATGTTTGAACCGGGTTTCGCAGGATACCTTAAAATGCTTACCATTCGCTCTCACCAATATGTACTGACAAGACTGCGGATGGGGACCGTTCATACGCTTGTCGCGTGCCCGCATATTAAGACTCACACTATTGCCCCTTGCCCATGTGATGGGACCTCAAAGCAAAGCTTGGAGCATTTTTTATTGATATGTCCATTTTATCTTCATCTTCGTAAAACCTATCTGAAACCACTTTTTAAAAGATATAATGTATCCACTACTAAATCTGCCATGAGGCTTTTATTTTCACTCGATTCGCAGGACATTTGTTTTTTCACCGCTGCATTTATTTTAAAGTCGGTACACCTGAGGAAAAATATGTCCTTTGTTACATGAGTATTTATAAATTAGTTGCATTTTATATGTATTTTATCGTATCATGTATGTATGTACTTTTATGATTATTGTTAACAAATGATCGAATAAAGTTTTTGAATTGAATTGAGAAATGCTTCCTACTGACTAGCAAATTAACTAAACTGTTGGTGCTTTTTTTTGCAAAATTCTTGGAATCTCATCTTATCTCACACTTCTCGTAAATATCCAATAGAAAACTTGAATCTTTGAACATAGCAGTGGGGGGAATATGGGAAAATCATCAGGGGTCCCTTGTTAATAGTTGTGTTTGTGGCAAATGTCCCAAGTTGGAGCTGGATGTCAATGGTCTCTTCTCCAGTGAAGCATTCTTGTAATGAAATGGCTGTATTGAGATCTAGGCAGTGCTCGATCCAATCGACTCTTGCTCCTATATAAAGGCCACCTATGTTTAGATAATTAAGTGAAATTAAGGAGATATCTGCCTGAAACCAATGCAGTTACAACTTAACACTACATAAAGTAGGGGGAAAAAGAGGCTCACATGGAAACATTAGAGTTAGAAAAAAAATGAACTAACACATTTTTGGAAAGAAGTGTGAGAAGAATATTCCACTGGATTACCTACTTCAACTAAAAATTAACAAAGACATCAGCAAAGAAAGACTGGTTTGGAGGATGAAGAGGACAGTCCTCACAGCCCAAAGAGATCTGCAGAAAATTTACCAAAAGATTATTTGAATCCCTGAAAAGTATGGTGTAGCATCTTCCCAGCAGGAGTTCACCAATGACACACACTGAGCTCAGTAATACATGTCTCGATCAGTGGCGGCTCTTCCGTTAAGGTGGAGGAGCATTGTTCTACTTCTTTCAGCAGTGTAAATAAAGGAAAAATAAAAGGATAACTTGTTGTTATTATCATTTTATTTGTTCTTGCTGCAGTGTCTTTTGGGGGTGGGCGGGGCTGCTGTGCTCTCAGAGCCAAGGCGTGGAGTGGGGGCACGCTGTAAGTGTGCAATGACTGTTTGGTCAGCACTCTCGGTCTGGCCAAACAGTCATGCGCACTTTGCATGTTCTCCCCCCAGGCTGCATTACAGCCTGAATGGAGCATGTGCCCAGGCTCCCATTCCCTGGCTGAACGCCGGACCAGATAGGGTCATTTATTTTGAACTATGAGGATTGAAAGAGACATTCCAGCTGTTTGAAATGATAAGTTTGACAACATATTTGTTCTTCTCATCTTCCTATACAACACTCATATGCAATGCTGTATTACATGGTAACAGTTATATCCCAGGCAAACATGATCCTCACTGGAAAGAACACATGATGTCAACTGAATTAGACACAATTATTAACTTGTCTCTTCCATGCCTCTTTGTCACATTGACCATACCAAGAAGGAAAACCACTCATAGAACCAGCTACTGGTGGTCTTCTCAAAATTCTTTGCACACTTTGAAAATGTAGATTAATGTGAGCTCCAAAGCAGGGCACACATAGTTACATACAAATGAACCAGGCTATGACCCGCTGCAGGGTTCTTTCTGGGGAAATGAACTCAGGATTCAAAACCACTTCAAATGCCCTCGTTCCACCCAAAGGAATCTGAGACATTTTGGTGATCAGTTAAGAAATACCACCCTCTACTTACTACTCCCGTGCCATGGGACAAACCGATATATAACCTACCCTCAAACCTCTCATCCCCAAGTATAATACAATCCTCTTCTACAGGTATTGAATAGATGCTCCGAGGGTCCAAAAGTTCTCCTCTTTCCCTCTGAAGGCTCTGGGGTGACATGTTTGCACGTATCACAATTAGGGGCTTTGTATTCTGAATTGTTTTTTAAGTGGCGTTACCAACAAGGATACATTACTCTTTGCGCTTCTGCGCTAAGATATCCGGACGCCGGTTCCAGTGCCCGATATGCTGTGCACATGTCCCTTTCAAGACTCAGAAGATCCCCTGCCCTTAGAAACTCTCTGTGCTAGTGGCTCCCAGAATCAACCAATGATTTATAGGAGCATATCACGTTGAGCTTCATTACAAACTGACGGTCTTTGGTACAACATAGGAATATTGATCCTGTTTGACACAGACATTCCACTTAAGACTGCCCTTTACCTGGAAACACTATGCATTGCCAGGCTTCTAGTATACATTGCTTTCTGATGAAGGCTCCATGAAGTCTGGGGTGACAAAAGACTAGTGTCAGGTTCCTTTGTGTGTGAAGATGGTAAGCCCTTTTGAAATGTAAGTGGGAAAGGGAACAGCTAAAACCTAATAATCCTGGCAGGATGGCCAATCCGTCCTACAACCTTTCGTCTCAGAAGCAGGCATCAAATGGTTACAACAAGAAAATGCCAACTTTCCAACAGTGGCAGTTTCAGAACTTTGACTTAAAATCGGACTTTACATTTGAAGAGGATTTAAAATTAAATTTCATTTGAGTGCACCATGACTTTCTACCTGCTTTCGATCAAATGTTAGCACTTATTATATGTAATAAGGTAAACTAATGTTATGTAATAGCAGACAAATGCTGTTCTTTAGTGAAAAGCAGATCTTGGAGTTTTTCATACTATCTTTATGGGCTTTAGGGCCTCCCGTAGTGGTGATGTATATTAGCAAGCATTTGCAATGCATTAGGCCTTTTATTCACCGAAGATGAGCTATTGGCATTGTAAATGACAATGCCTTTTATCTATGTTTTGGAATTTAAAATCATAAATGAAAGGCATTGTCATTTATAATATTAATAGCTTAAACTCTTGCAAATGCAAGACCTATTGCATTTCAATAAAGTGCCTTCTCAACCGCTTGTTAGAATGTAAATATCAGAGGAAGAGACCTGCCTGCGACACCTTCAAAGTAGTGATAAATAGTGCAGTGATGAAGATGTGTAAGTGTTGTAAATTACACAGTCATAAAGTGTGAAGTGAGAGTTACATATTATCCGAGCTATAAATACTTACAAAGCCCCCCAACACCTCTCACTATGTGATTACACTGTTGTGGCTCAGGAGGAAGAGTGGAAGGGAGGACTAGTTCCTGCCCTCTCCGTGTTTTGAGTGTACAGTGTGGTATTGCGTAATGTCACTGCTATCTTTGGCCTAATAGAAAACTCCCCAGCTGTACTAGGGCACTGGCTTCATCTCCTGGTGCTGGATTGGCTGTGCTTTATGGTAGGCATGGAGGGAGGGAGGGATGGTCTTTTCTGCAGCACCGGCCTTGTACAGTGCCCCTTCTATTACTAGTGTGCGAGAGGTGCTGAGGGGGTGGTATTGGTGGTACTGATATAGGTGATATTGGTGGTGGTGCTGGTATTGGTGGTGGTGGTGGAATTGGTGGTATTGGTTGTGGTGGCATGGGTGGTGGTGTTATTGGTGGTGGTGGTATTGGTGGTATTGGTATTGGTGGTGTTATTGGTGGTACTGGTATAGGTGGTGGTGGTATTGGGATTGGGGTATTGGTGGTGGTATTGGTGGTGGTGGTATTAGTGATGGTAGGATTGGTGGTGGTGGTTTTAGTGGTGATATTGGTATCGGTGGTGGTATTGGTACTGGTGGTGGTGGTATTGGTATTGTTGGTGGTGGTATTGGTGGTGGTAGTATTGGTGGTGGTATTGGTGGTGGTAGTATTGGTAGTGGTAGTGGTATTGGTGTTGATGGTATTGGTGATCGGAGTGGTGGCGGTATTGGTTGTAGTGGTATTGGTGGTGCTGGTATTTGTGGTGGTGTTGGTATTGGTGGTGATGGTGGCATTGATGGTGGTATTAGTGGTAGCAGTGGTGATGGTATTGGTGGTGATGGTGGTATTGGTGGTGGTGGTACTGGTGGTTTTGGTGGTTGTTTTGGTGGTTGTGGTATTGGTGGCATTAGTGGCAATGATGGTATTGATGGTGGTGGTGGCATTGGTATTGGTGGTGTCGTATTGGTATTGGTGGTGATATTGGTATTGGTGTTGGTATTGGTATTGGTGGTTGTGGTATTGATTGGAGGTGGTGGTATTGGTTGTGGTGGTGGTATTGGTGGTGGTGTTGGTGATATTAGTGGTGGCGGTATTGATGGTGATGGTTGTATTGGTGGTGGTACTGGTATTCGTGGTGGTGGTGGAATTGGTGGTGGAGGTGGAATTGGCATTGGTGGTGGTGGTTGCATTGGTGGTGGTGGTTGTATTGGTGGTGGTGCTATTGGTGGTGTTGGTTGTAGTTTTGGTGGAGGTGGTGATGGTATTGGTGGTGGTATTGGTGGTGATGGTATTGGTGGTGGAATTGTGTGATGGTAGTGGTGGTTGTGGTATTGGTGGTGCTATTGGCAGTGGTGGTGGTTGTGGTATTTGTGGTGTTACTTGTGGTGATGGTTGTACAGGTGGGGGTGGTATTGGTGGTGTTGGTATTGGTGGTGGTATTGATATTGGTGGTGGTATTAGTGGTGGTGGATATTGGTGATGGTGTTTGTATCAGTGGTGGTGGTGTTGTTAATAAAACAGGCTTTTGAAAAAAAAACCTCAGGTGGCTTTAGTACAGATGACATGTAACTCAGATGTGCTGTTGTCAGCTTCAGGCCATTAGCACAGGATTATGTGCTACCAGAAATTCACATGACTTATTTTGCTAATCATTTCTGAATCCATTTTACTTCAGGGGAGTTGAAACAAACACGAGATAACGCCAGGTTAAAGTGATTGAAAACGGGTGCCCATGTTACAGGGGAGGCTGTGTTGCTTAAAAAACCCACAATTGGTTTCAGCTGAAGCAGCACATGTCCCGCCAGCAGTAAGAAAAACTCAATAAAGTAAAATAGTGTTCACAGGCTAAAGAACAGGTCCAGTGAATCAACCGAAGTAAAAGGGCCAGTCGCCATGGGAGGGTACAAATGAAGACAAGGCTGTACTAAGGAGCGACTAACAAGCTGGTTAACAAATCCGAAGACAGCAGTTACGAAAGACAATGACACAAGCCAATGAAGAGCGTGGGTTTGGCTTCTCTCCCATACTCTTCTACAGCAGTCCTGCAGAGCGAGCAGTACATGCAAGCTGCCGCTAGGCTCGATCTAAAAAGGAATGTTTAGGCCTGGCAAAAGGTTTATTTTGGTAGGTTGAAATGGCAATTTCAATACTGCACTACAGGCAACTGTGGCATGCCTTTGACATGCTTTAAAGTGCTTTTCAGGGTGAAGTGGGTGGCAAAAGGAATACCGGAGGCCCACTAGTCGCATTTTATTTATGGGCCCTGGATAAATGTATGCCATAGATGGGGACTTTTATGTAACTTAAATGTGCCAATCAGGTGTAATCAAATATATCTTGTACAAACACCTTGAGAGAGCACAAGCACTTCGACACTCGTTAGCAGTGGTAAATTTTCAAAGCCTGCTTCAATCAATCATACCTGAATGTCCAGATAACGCCACAGCTTCAAAATGTGACAGAACACAGACTCCTGGTCCCCATGGTCCTGTTAAACATGTTCAGCAATGAACTTGTCGTTGATTTAACCTCCACTGGATGCATGCCCTCACAATATTACTATGGCTAATATGCCAATTTTGAAACAAAGGACAATAGAATAAACTGTACAGCTAAAGAATAAGGTGTGCCACTGATTCTCTAAAATGCCAACTTTAATGCTGCTAATTGTGGAAATTGAATTGGAGAAGGCACTCCTGAAAATCCTTTAAAGGAGACTGTGCAGTCATCAACTGTAAATATCCAACTGTAGCATATCTTTTTTCCACAAACTGTTCAGGAATGAGATGCATACTAGTCTTTAATGTGTGGGCTTGTTTTACAAGCATTTCCGGAGCAGGCCTGCATAACAGCAACCAAGCGACAAACCTTTTCCTCATTGGGTATAGGAGGCCTGGTACCAGCAATAATCAGTTTCTCTCTACTCTCTGATCTGAGGACTTAGAATGACAAAGGGTGGAGGGAACTGCATCGATTAGGATTGATGGAAACATTATAACTTCTCATGCAAAGACCAGCGTGTTAATTGCTCAAATATTATTTTCTGAAACATTTAAGGCATAGGTTGCATATTAACTATGTGTTAGACCTGGCAACTGTGGCATGGTTTCCCCCTATCTTTTTTCCTCTACCTCCTGTATTTTTGATGCTGTGCTGGATTTAGTTTTTACTGGTTTAGATGCTTTGGGCATTTTGCCACTTCTGTTCAGTGTCAAAGTGCAAGTGCTCCCTGTGTAAATTGTTATGATGATTGGTTATCCATGATTGGCATATTTGTATCACCAAGAAGTCCCTAGTCAAGTGCACTGAGTGTGCCAGGGCTGGTGATAACAAATGCTACTAGTGGGCCTGCAGCACTAATTGTGCCACCCACATGAGTAGCCCTAATATGGAGTCTCAGGCCTGCCACAGCAGTGCCTGTGTGCAGTCTGTGAACTGCTATGTCCTCCTGGTCAGTGTCCCCACTGGCCAGGCCTAACCCTTCCCTTTCTGTACACATTGGTCACCCCTATGGAAGGCCCAAGGTACCCCCTTGGGCAGGGTGCAGTGTGTGTGAAAGGTAGAGCATGTACCTGTGCAGGTGACATGCTCTGGTAGTTATGTTATGTTATTGTAAGCTTATAAAGCGCCTTATCACCCATGGGTATTTAAGTGCTATCAGCGGACACACAACACCAGTGAAAGCACAAAGCCACCCGATCAAAGAGGCCCCCAAACCTCCAGGAAAAGCACGGTTTTCAAATTCTTCCTAAACGGAAGAAGATTGGTTTCTTTCCTGAGGCTAGCTGGAAGGCGATTCCACGCCTGGGGGACGGTATTAGTGAATTACAGCCATTTTCGTTGTTCACTATTGTAAGGCTATCTTGCCCCATAGGCTATCAAGGGGAATGCTGTGTACAGTTACTACCAGCATACCTTCCCATAGGAGCAAGATAGGACATACAAGTCTGGTATCCCTGGACTCAGAATTTAATAACACATCTTTTAGGAAAGGTGGTTTTTAAATCCTGTGTTTGCGAACAGCACTTTTAGAAAGTGGAAGTTGTCTTTTTTTTTTTTTTTTGGTCCTCATATCCACCATGGTTTTTGAAAGCCATTTAGAATAAGCATTAGACGAGTTTACACAGTATAGTAACTGGAAGGAATCATTTCGTTCGAGAGGAGAGCCACAGATCCCGCAACTGTCTCAGCTTGAAATTCTTTTAGGCTGCCAGTGGGGAGGCCTACTGCTGGGCCTGGGCCGGGATATGACCGGTTAGATTGAGTTGGCACCATAGTAGTATAATCATTGAACCCGGGGGGAAAAAAAAAAAAAAACGGATCTTTATTGAGACCATACAATCGAGTGCCAAAAGGTTCTTTTGCATCGGTTTCCTGATCCAGCTAGATCTATGCGTGCAGTCTGTAGCATTGATGTCAGCCAGTCCCCATGGGAAGGGGGGATGGAATCCTTCCATCTCCTGCAGATCTCTCTTCTTGCCAGAAGGATCGTGTAGAAGACCAGGTTTCTAGCTATGTTTTTAGTTGTCCTCAGAACTCTAAAGATCACTAATGGTAAGTCTATACTAATTGGAGTACCTAATGATGCCGTGAGAGTCTTACCTATGGCCTCCCAATAAGGTGTTATACTGGGACACTCAAAAAACATATGGATATCTGAGGCTGCCATTAAACCACATCTTGCACATGCCGCTGAGGTTCCTGAGGTAAATTTAGATAATCTTTGGGGGGAGTAATACGACCTGTGAAGGGTAAAGAGATGGTTTCTACGTAACCATGAGGGTTTCACCAAATGTATTAAAAGTTCGAATGAAGTAGACCAGAGTTCTTGTACGTCTTGAGTCAAAATTACATCGGCCCAAAGTTGAGTTGGTAACTCAAATTCCCCATCAGATTCATCTAGAAGGAGTCTATACCATTGTGAAATCTCATGTTTTGTTGGGGGGGTACCAACCAAGTTGGTTATTAGTTGACTATGCCCTCCAAGTGGAAACTTGTTGCGTTTGGATTGTGGATCGTGATATGTCTGTGTCCAACTTCTGATTTGTATGTATTTAAACCTCAAAAAGGTTGGACCTATTTTGTTCTGTAAATACTCCCAGGAAAGCAGATCCCCCTCATAAAAGAGATCCCCCCATTCTTTGAGGCCTGCTTCACTCAAGGGATTGGCTAAGGAATCTTCCAACCAGGCTGGGCTATCAGGCAGCCCCCAAAGTGGTGTTTTATCGCAGTAGTATCCCTGTTTAATAGGTTTAATTAGCTCAGACCAGGTTTTAGCCAAGCCATACAGGACCTTGAACTTGATCTTTTTGAAGAATTTCTGGTTGCCGAATTTAAATAAAAATCCAGACTGACTGAGGCCTTCCCCATTTAGCATTGCCGAAAACATTAATCCTATCCCATAATCAGCAGGTTTATTTAGAAGCATTCGTATGTGAGATAGCTGAAAAGCCCACAAGTATAATTTTAAATCTGGTGCGGCTATTCCTCCCTTCTTCCAGCGCCGTCTAAGCTTTTTCCAAGCTATTCTAGGTAGTTTTTTATTCCAGATGAAAGAGGTGATTTCTGATTGTATTTTAGTTATTTGAGTTTGATTAAAGTAAAGGGGAATAGTATTAAAAAGAAAAGAGATTTTAGGCAAAATGACCATTTTAACGAGATTAGCCATCCCTATCAAGGATAATTGCAGGTGCGACCATGCTTGCAATATTTTCTACATTGTTTAATGATTGCTGTAATATTTACTGTGGCGAGCCTATTGATATCATTTGTGATATTCAGGCCCAAATATCGTAGTGACTCGCTCTCCTGTATTTCCAAGGAGCTTGGGTTGTCATTCCAGACCAACATCTCTGTTTTTAATGTGTTGATCTGGTAGCCTGATAATTTCCCGAACCGCTTGGCTATTTCAAATATAACCGGGAGTGCAGTTGTTACATCTGATGTAAGAACAAGTAGGTCATCAGCATATAATGCTACCTTCTTTTCCCAGCCACTATGATGAAAAGGGACAATCACATTCTCTCTTCTCAGTTGTTGTGCGAGAGGTTCAATGTAAAAGTCAATAGAAGCGGGGAAAGCGGACATCCCTGCCAAGTCCCTCGTGTTATATTAAAGGGGTCTGACAATTCACCATTAATCAATAGGCTAGCCGATGGATTGGTATACAATAGACTTACAGTATGACGAAATCTCCTCCCCACTCCAAATTTAGCCAGGGCCCTCGACAGGTACACCCAATTAACCCTGTCGAAGGCCTTGGTCGCATCCAGAGTGAGGGCGGTCAAGGGTAAACTATGTGTCACTGCTATATCCATAGCCCCTATAAGTTCGTATGTCAATTCATAGAGCTGTCGGCCTTTGACAAATCCTTTTTGATCTGCATGTAGAACTGCGGGGGCTACCAAGGCTAATCTAGAGGCTAAAATTTTATAATCCACATTCAGGATTGATATGGGCCTATAAGATTCGCAGGCGTCTCTAGGCTTCCCAGGTTTCAATATAAGTGTGATGAATGCTTTGTCCCATGATGAAGGGGGAGTCTGGCCTTCAAGGAGGATCTTATTAAACATCTCAGTAAGGAACGGGGCAATCTCATCTTCTAACAATCTGTAGATCTCTGCTGGTAAGCCGTCTGGCCCCGCTGCCTTGCCCTTCTTGCTTTTTTTTATAGCGGCCCTAACTTCACCTTCCGTGATAGAGTCATCCAAAGCTTGAGACTGAGCCTGTGTAAGTCTAGGGAGGTTAATATGGCTTAGCCAATCATCGACCTCCTCAGATCGGGTTACAATATCCTCTTTATAGATAGACTCAAAAAAGGCCTTAAAGGCCCTTCTAATTTCAGTATCTGATGTTAAGAAATCATTGCCTACCTTGATTTTTGAAATATTGTTCCTGACCCGATCTGATTTAGACTTCCATGCAAGCATTTTTCCAGCGCCTTCACTATACTCGAAATGGGCTAATTTACTTGCTTCCCATCTCTGCTGTAGTCTAAGATTCAGTACTGATCCCAAATTGGCCTTCAAAGTCGCCATTTCTTTCCTATAATTGTTTATAACGGATTCATCTACCCCGGAATTACTATCAATTACACCTTGGAGATTTATTATCCTTCCCTCTATGGACAGGATTTGTTCTTTATATTGCTTCCTTTTATGAGATACTTTCGTTGTTATAAGACCCCTTAAAAATGATTTGAACGAATCCCAGACAATTCTTGTTGCTGCTGAATCATTATTGATCGAAAAGAAAAAGTGTGCTTCTCTTTTCAGATATAATATGTCTTCAGATGAAGAGAGAAGAGAACGATCAAAGGACCATCTGGAGGGCAATCTCTCCATTACATAGGTGAGGTCCATTAGTACAGCAGAGTGGTCTGAAAGATGAAGAGGTAAATATTCAATGGATTTTACCTGTTCAACTGTTCAACCTGTTAACTGTCGATCTCTCGCGAAACACAAGAGAGATATATTTGACCTTTTGGAGACAGCTAGCCCAGCAGCCATGTTTGTCACAGAAACATGGTTAAACGATAATTCTGGCCCTGACATCGCCATGGCTCTCCCCAATGATTACACCTATGTGGGGCGAAACCGGGTTCTCAAAGAGGGTGGGGGAATTGCCATAATTTTTAAGAGAGAATTTTCTTGTAAATGGGAAGATCTTGATTTCCCAAACTGCGAAGCGGGTTTGTTCAAACTTCTTCTTTCTCCCCATTTTACTTTAACTGGTACACTGATCTATCGCCCACCGGGCTCGGCTAGTGGATGGGCCTCCTTTTTTCCTGAACTTATTGCCCCTCTAATAGCAGAATCGACTAACTTTCTTGTCGTTGGTGACCTAAATATCCATTTTAATTCAGTTTCGTGTGCCGCCGCTACGCGCCTTTTACAGGATCTTGCAGCCTTAGATCTTCACCTTCATAATTCCGGCCCTACACATAAGGCCGGTAATCTATTAGACCCCATCTTTTCTAATCTCACTGACATTTCCTATCAATCTTCATCCCCAGTCACCTGGTCTGATCATTTTATTGTTAACTTCTCAATTAAGATAACTGTGGTTAACTCTTCTAATACTGCTCTTCCTCATAAAGCCAGTAGGAATTGGAAACGTTTAGACATAGACAAATTAAACACTCTTCTTGCCAACTCTAAACCTACGTTTCCCAATGTGACTACTAAAGAGTTACCCGTTATCAGATCATGGTTCAGCCTTGGATTCCTGTCTCCCTACTCAAAGAAATAAATCGCAAATCCATCACCCGCCGGCACCCTGGTTCAACGACTCCCTTCGCCAAGAAAAATCCAACTGTAAAAAATTGGAACGCATATGGCGTTCCAATTACGGCCTAGATCATAAAGCAAAATACAGGGCTGCCCTTAAAACCTATCATTCTGCTTGTGACATCGCTAGAGCCAATTTTGCTAATAGCACTTTACTTACAGCTCAAAATAGGCCGAAGGCATTATTTAAAATAGTCAAAGAGCTTTCAGGTGCGGCCTCTGTACCTAAGGATCCCTGCCTGGACACTGCACAGTGTAATGCCCTGGCTAATTTCTTTCTTGAGAAAATCGATAGGATCTATGACATTTTTAATGCTACTCCTGCTGCGTCCACTCATCCGGATCAAGTCTTACTCACTTCCCCTCCTGTTGCTATCGCCAACTCAACACCTGCTGCTTCCCTACTCCATGCTTGGGAACCTATCTCCCTTTTGCTTCTAAAAAAGTATCTTCAAGACATAAAATCTGGTTCTCCCCTTGACCCGATGCCCCCTCAAATTTTGAGTACCTTGGACCCAGCCTTACTCCATATTATTCTGGGGGTCTTGAATGCTTCACTAACTGAAGCTATTGTTCCCAATGAATGGAAGCATGCGATGGTGGTTCTATTATTAAAAAATCCCAATGCTGATCCCAACAACCCGTCTAATTTTTGCCCCATTTCTTTGCTTTCATGTTTTTCTAAAATCCTTGAGAAGCATGTCAATTTTTTGCTCAGTTCTTATGTTGAAATTTCTAATCTTCTTCATGGCTCTCAATCCGGGTTCAGGGCTGGTTTCTCTACTGAAACCACTCTTCTTGGTGTGTCGGAGACCATCAGAAGACAGGTGGACAACGGGGAGACAGTGGCACTCATCTTGCTTGATCTGAGTGCCGCATTCGATACTGTCTCCCATTCCATCTTGTTGTCCACCTTGAAATCTGTGGGTGTCGGTGGTTCCGCCCTGGCCTGGATTGCTAATTTTCTTTCTGATCGCACTTTTCAAGTTTTTTCTTCTACATCTGTTTCTTCAATACTCCCCTCCACTCACGGTGTTCCCCAAGGGTCTATTCTTAGCCCTCTTTTCTTTAATCTGTATGTGAGACCTCTTGCTTTTTTGGCAGAACAAGCTGGTCTCACAATTTATTCCTATGCTGATGACACTCAAGTCATCTACTCACTTTCTACCAATAAAAATCTTCCTTCTTCTTCCCTACAATCCGGACTGAAACAGATATCTGATTGGATGCTCAAGCACAAATTAAAATTAAATGGGGATAAAACCGAACTGCTTCTGTTTGGTTCAGACACCTCTCTCTGGGGCCCACAACATTGGCCTCCAGAGATGGGCCCTCTCCCCACTCCAACTGTGACAGCCCGTAATCTTGGGGTCCTTCTTGATAATCAACTATCTTTCAAGCAACACGTTGTCAAAGTCTCCGCCACCTGTACCACCATCATCAGGTGGCTAAGGAAAATCACGTGGATGCTACCTGCTGACACCCTAAGGACTGTAGTCCAGGCTCTTGTCATCTCACGCCTGGACTATGGGAACATCCTACTCCTGGGTTCATGTAAAGAGGTAACCAGGAAGTATCAGGTGGTAAAGAATATGGCAGTTTGCCTTATATGTAACCTGCCTGCCAGAGCCTCGGCCGCTTCTCATATGCATAAACTGCATTGGTTGCGAGTTGAGAGCCGAGTCAAATTTAAAGCACTTTGCTTAATGCACCGGATCAGGACTGGTAAAGCCCCGAACTATCTATCCTCTTTGGTGCAGCAATATGTTCCCCCCCGTATACTTAGGTCTTCCACTCAGAACAAGTTTAGGATTCCGCGTGTTAACAGAGCCAAAATGGGAGGGCGCACCTTCCTTATGGAATTCCTTACCTCAATTCTTGCGTTCTGAATTGTGCTATTTGACCTTCCGTAAAGGAATTAAGACCTGGCTTTTTAATACTTAATTTCAGTTTCTATGTTCCTCTTATCCTGTCTACCTTTCTGTTTGCCTTAGCGCCGGGAAACCTCCGGGTAGCTGCGCGCTTAACAAATGTAATTATAATAATAATAATAATAATAATAACCAGCCGTTGGCTAATCAAGATAAAGTCGATCCTTGATTGGTGTTTATATTTATAGTTTCGGAAAGACACTCCTTGCTGATCCCCAGACCTTTCCCTCCATATGTCTACATATCCGTAGGTTCTCATTGCAGATTGCAGCACTGACCTAGACGTGGACAAAGCTAAGGATCGACTATTAGGGGATTTGTCCAAAGCTGGATTTAGGACGATATTAAAATCACCTGCTATAATAGTTGGCTCAGGAAAGGAGAGTAAATGTGAAAACATAGTCTCCATTACCGTAGGATCATCCTGATTCGGCCCGTAGTATCCTAGAACTGTGGTTTGAGATCCCGCTATTGCTACGGAGGCTATGGCCCATCTTCCTCCTGTGTCGACCTGCTGGGATATAAGCCTAGCTTTAGCTACTTTTTTAAAGATTATAGATACCCCTCTGATATTACTGGTCTGAGTAGTGGAAACCACAAAGTCTATCCACTTATTTCTTTTAAATAAATCAATCGACTCAGAATTTGTTAGATGAGTCTCTTGAAGAACAATGACCTGCGCATCCAGATCTCGTATATATTGCATAATTTTGTTTGCCCTTGGTTTGGTGCGCAGGCCATTAACGTTCCATTAGAAATATTTTATATTAATCATCTTCAACATAGATATTTGACAAAAAAGACAAAAGAGAGAGGTAAAAAGATAAGGCTAGACCAACCCATACTTATCTAAAGCTTGTTACATCAAGTGGTAATTTCGGATTTTTACTATCAAGACTATTATATCTCGGCTTTTTGAGGACATTTTTACTTTTTTTCCACCCCCACCACCTACCCTAACTATGTGCCTTCCACCCTCCCCCCTCCCATTCCCTGGAAAACCCTTGCAATATCTAACCGGTGCAATGTCCGGTTGATAGCGCCCCTCCATGAACTCCCAGATAGAAAGCCCACCCATTTAGTTGCAAAACATATAAGGTATTAAGACCTAACTAATAGTGACACTGAAATAATTATATTGTTTGATAACTCGAGGGGAGAAAATGTTTTGTTTTTTTTTGTTTTTTTTCCTTTTCTGCCTTCTTTTTCCCCTATTTTTTTTTCCCTTTTCCCTTTTTTTTAATTACATTTTATGCAAAGAACTCAGAGAAATCGAGAGATGGCCGTGAATCATTAACACATTGACTGAGTCCTAAGATTTCTTATTGCTTCCTATATGCATTAGTAATTCATCCGCTGCCTGTACTGTTCTAATGTTAGTCATTTTATTATTATACATTATTTTCATACCAGCAGAGAATGTTAATTGAGCTGAGGCACCCGCTGCTCTGAACGCTTCCAGGCGCCTCCCAAACTCCCATTGCTTCTCCAGGGTAATTCTTGAAAGATCAGACCTTATTAAGAATGTAACCCCCTTTGCAACCAGCGATTTTTGCTTTAGTGCAAGATTAAGAATTCGTTCTTTCAGAACATACGTGTGAAAATTTACAAGAATTTTACGGGGTTTGGATCTCTGGGGATTTTATCTAAAGGGATCCCTGTGGATTCTTTGAATGTCCAGTGCTATTTCTTCTATAGAGAGGTCTAAATTCAGAGACTCTTTTAACAAGCCTGTTATATATTGTTTTAAGTCTGAGACCTCTGAACCTTCAGGCACATTCAGGATTCGTAGGTTCCCCCTCCTCGCGTTGTTTTCCAAGGTCTCCATCCTATCACTGAGCGCTTGCTCCTCTCTGGAGAGCTTCTGAATGTCTACTTTCGCCTGGTCCAAATACATTGAGAGTGTTCCTGTAGTCTCCTCCAGGACTCCCGTTCTTATAGTAAGTCCCTCAATTTTATTTTCAAGGGATTCACAGTAGCTTCTTATTTCCGTTTGATGTGCAGCTAAGTTTGCTGAAGACACCGCAAAGCCCTTCCTTATTTCTAACGTGAGGGCTGAAAACATACCTAGTATAGTAGCTGGCGTTATGTCATCATTGGCTGCAAACTTGGTTTGATCAGTGAGGGAGTCTAGAGAGTAGTTCATTTGGTTGGGAAGATCTCCCCCAATTGCTCCGGCTCCGGCTTCATTAGAGCTGCCAAGAGGTACCTCAATATCAGACAAATCTTCTGAGTCTTGTAATATGGGGACTGATAGCACCTCCACCCGGGCTAACGAAGATTGTGAGCCTGACCCTTCTTCGTTATCTCCGTCTCCTACTCCATTTGGTAGGCATAAATCTCTAGCTTCATGTTCTATACCCCCTTCTTCTGTTCTTTGATCCATGACCTTGATTGCGTCTATAGGGTCAGAATCCTGTACCAGAGACATCTTATCAATTTGGGGAGAAGTTACCACTTCAGAGCCAGCTGACATGGCGTGATCCCCTTGTAGATGTAGTAAATGACTTTGAAGTAGGATCGTAGGGAAGGGGTAATCTTAGCTTTTTTCTCAGATATGTTGTTTTCCTGCGTTTTAGTTTTTGTCTTATTTTTGGACTTCAAACCATATTTGGTGCCTCTTCCTTTGACCTCTGTGTTTAGGTAAGAGGAGGATTTTTTATTTTCAACTGCGGGGGTATGGTCACCCAATCCACTAGGTACAGCTGATATCTCAACTTTATCATCTAACAAAGCAACTTTCTTCTTCCGCCCTCATTTGTTGGTAACTTTAGTCTTACTGAGAGGGGACTGTATTGTTGGGATAGTATCAGAAGCGACTAATACTTTTATTGGCACCTCTTGTCCTGCCAAGGTTGTAATATAAGGGTCGGAAAAAATTTAACTCCCCTTGTCTGCCCCCTCTACAGCTTCCAGGTCCGGAGATACTGCAGGTACAGGAATATGAAATGGCTGTAATTGCAGCTGTTCAGATGCAAGTTCTGGGGGTTTATGCAGGATTTTATCAGAAGTCACTGCGTGGTGTGGCTGCCCCAGACTTCTAAGTAGCCTCCCTCTCCTCAGCTCCAGCGCTGCTAACTGTATACGGAGTAGTGGAAGTTGTAATTGCTCAGGACGTTTAAATACACCAGTTAATTCAAGTAACTGTGGTTGCAGAAACCTCCGAGAGAGATCCCAGTACTGTATGAGGGGCCTCTGCTCCCCCAAAAAAAGGCTTACCTCTTTAGAGACTTCCTCGGCAAGATTAATACCCAGGTTACTTATCTCACGCTGTAAATGCTTTCAAAGCTCTTGCTCCTGCCGCTGAAAAATCGCTGGTGTTTCCAAAGCAATACTGCTTTCAGCACAGAGTTCAATGCTGCCAAACAGCCGACGGCCGCCCGCGTTCACCCCGCCCTCAGCTTCAGCTCTGCACTCGAACAGAGAGCGGACTGACTGGAAGTTCTCTTGTCTGATCTTTCTGTGTGCCTTGGCCTGTTTGTGAATTGACTGTCTGGTTTGTGGGTGACAGGGCTGGGGGATTCCAGGAGAAAGAATGAGTCCACCCTGTAGTGAATAGAGAGATAAGCATCTAGATGTGATGGAGGAGTTGCACCTTGGAACTGAATAGGACTATGCCTGCTTCCCACAGTGCTGGCTCAACCCCCTGTGGTACGTCTGATGTCTCTTCCCTGCACTGTGAAAGGAGGGAAGGAATCATGTAAACAAAGTGCTCCAGGGCTGTGCTTTCCCTCCACAATGCTGGCTCCATCTCATGCTGGGCGTCTGACGACCCAGCCCCTCTCTGTGAAAAGAAAGGAGAGGCCAGGAAAACAAAGTGCTCAAAGAACACCCAGAACTTGTTCAGACCGGGCTCAGAGCCCTCCTGCAAAAAGGTAACAAAGACTTTTTAGGGTATAAAAACAGGACCCCAGACTACAGTAAATTAGATCATCCTGGAATCAAGAAGGAACCTCTGCCAAGGAGAAAGCTGAAACTGAAGAAAGAAGACTGTCCTGCTGTTGCTCTGCTGGAATGACCTGCTGTTGCTTTGCTGCCAAGGAGAGGGAAAGGACTTTGCTTTGTGCGGTGTCCCCTGTCTTCAAGGAATATCCAAGGGCCTGAGAAGAGCTGGCTCCCTGTTTATGAAGTCCCAGAAACAAAAGGATTTCACCCCCAGCTTCCCTAAACTCTGCTGAGAGAGTGCTGTCCTTCCTAGAGAGCTTGGGCCAGTTGTGGTGCCTCTGGAAGTTGTACCTTTGTTGGGAAGCTGGAAACCAAGCTTTTAAAGACTTTCTGCAAGTTTTGTCGCATCGCTCGCTTGCGGAGCGCATCCTCGACAGTGTGAGGAAATTCCCGCCACTACGAAGGCCGAGATCATCGCAGCGCCTTTAACCACTGCCAGAGCCGTGGCATCCTTCGTTTGCGGGACGTGTGGTAGTGGGTTTCCTCAGATCTACATACTCTGCAAAAACTCCATGACACCGTAACATAGAAGTTGGCACGGAAACTTGAAATGCAAAAGACAAGTTTATTAAGACCCCATGGGGTGGTGGTACAATCCTACAGCACCCTTCGGCAATGTAAGAAGTATCACACCGAACATCGGTGTATGACCTCTTTTATGCAATTTTACAGTAATAAAAAGAGTAGGCGGAATACATTCGCTCAGTTTAGGTACATATAAGGACATTTCTGGAATACAGCCAACTCATGGGAGGAGTTTTAGTACCACCGGTCAGTTTGGGGGAACATTCCTAAGCGATGACCGTCCGCTAATACAGAGGGTTTGACTGCGCATGTGCAAGCTTGACCAGTACTAAAAATAGCCTGTTGATGGGCAAGTTAGATGGTCATTGGTGCAGAGGAAGGACAAAAGGGCATGCTGACCACGAGGCAGCATGTTCATGGAAATGGAAGCCAGCAATACAAAATGGCCTCTGCAAACGTGGTCAAGATAAGAAGAAGTTTGTGTAGCTGAGCTAAACGCTAACCCGATCATTGTCAAATTACCACAGATGACCCTTTTAGCGTTTAGCTGAAGCTACCTCATAACGGAAGTAATCAGGATACTCATCATCAAGTTATTTTTGCGCTGTGCGGCTGTTTTAAAATAACCGCGTTACATGACGAGCTCAGCTCGTCATCCGCACACGTCACCCGTGGCTGATGACGAGCTCAGCTCGTCATCAGCATCAAAGGGGTTAATCAACATAATATTCGTTATTTCTCGATTAATCATTTGCTCATTCTTAGCAATGGATCGTTTGGATGGAATACAAGCAGTAATACACATAGAACATAACATAGGGCCACATTGAATACATAGGCAAAGGAAGAAGAGTATCCCAATTATTATACATCGAATAGTTAACAGTTTCCAACCCCAAGTGCTGAGCAAAGTCCAGAACCAGTTTGAGAATGTCCATGTACCATTTTCGGGATGTATTTCAGCAGCTATTTTATGCAATTTAGAAATAGCATCATACACAGAAGGTGAATTATCAGGGACATATACACAGCAACTACTACCGATAATGCGACATGCACCCCCACGATCAGCTAACACTACATCTAGAACCATACGGTTCTGGAGCGTTACAATTCTAGTAATTTGAAGTTCCTCAGTCAAATTCCCTAAGGCAAAAACTGTTTCATTAGCAACAGCTTCTACAACACGTTTTAGCCCTCTTATTTTTCTGCTATTTAGGGCAGCACCAACAAATGAAAAGAGGCCTAAATTAAAATCGACATATTGCTGCAGGGAGGTGTCTGTTTGATCAATCTCATCAATTGCTAATGTTCTCTTCACTCTGTTTAATGTAAAATCATGATATAATACAAAGTCATTATGATACATGGGTGGGGCAATAAATACAGGGGGTAATACAAAGGATATGTAACATGTTCCTAACCATCCAATAGGAAGACGGTGGTAACCTTTATTTCCACAAATGAAGTAAGTATTTTGTGAAGCTACAAAGTCAATACCATTTGGCGTGTCAATGGTGAGAGTAGTATTACATTCACTTCTCCCTACCGGAATAGTACCTTTATTTCGGACACATAAATCAGCTTTGGTGTCAATAACTGTAATCACATGTAAACTAGACATATTTGTACGTCTTTGATTAGTGTAGACATGAGGCAACAACACATTATCTGGTCGATATTCTTCCCACTCGAATTTAGTTCCTTCTGCTTGTGGGTAACCATCTCTGTCATTATAGCAAACTTTATTAAGCCGGAAAAGCAATCCACCTTTTGTTGGCCATCTTAAAGTAAACAGAAGAGTGTACCAAGCGTTACAAGAACCATTATGAGAGAATGGAAGAGGAATAAGTGGAGTGCCTCTTTCTTTTGATGTCCAGGCAACATTCCACATACCCAACAGTTCAAGGTGTTCGTCATATTATGGGTATGATGTAGAATTTGAATGAAACTGTTATTTAAATAAGTCTGTCAATGTCTTTCTTCATGGTAAGGCAAAGTGAAATGAAAATGTTCAGATGGGATTGGGGTAGTAGGCAATAAATATTCTCTTGCCGGAACCAATCGTTCTACAACCCCAGCTATTATTGCTATTACCACTATGGTCGTAACAAAAAGCACGGCACCAAGCACTCTCTTGTTTCTCATCATAGTAGGTGCCATAATTTGAAACACAAAAGTCTCAAAACAAAACTAATTAAAAGAATGAGTGCTGAGCTCCGAGGGAGCCGCTGGTTTCTTCTCCGAGATTCAAGACGGGTGTCGCTACCCTGGACTGAACTGATCCCCCCCCCTTGATATTCTCGGCTTCCGTTTTCAAAAAACTTAAAGCGGTAACTCAACCAGTCTCGCACAAAACAACTGCTCTCCTTGGCCGTAGATTGTATCTTTCTCCTCCAGAAACAGTGTGGTCCGGGAAGGCTCCCTCTGATTCAGTAGATGTTGTAGCTGGGCTCTTCTCTGCGTCCAAGATGTCTCGATAATCAGACAGCACAGCGGGGTTCACCAGATCCGGAGAGACACATTGGGCCTGATTCACAGAATGAACTTAAGACTCAATCCTAAACTTACTACTATTTTGGTATTCACAGAATGCACTTACTACTTTTGGCATTCACAGAATGAATTTACTACTTTTGGTATTCACAGAAGTTAGGATTTTGTCTTAGGCCTGTCTTAAGACAGACTTAAGACAGACTTAAGACAAAATCCTAACTTCTGTGAATACCAAAAAGTTGTAAGTTCATTCTGTGAATGCCAAAAGTAGTAAGTGCATTCTGTGAATACCAAAATAGTAGTAAGTTCAGGATTGAGTCTTAAGTTCATTCTGTGAATTGGGCCCAACGACAATGAGTAAAATGCACCCACCGCTTCTTATTCGTGACTCGCACGGCCATTCGAGTTGTCAACAACACCTGCTCAGGGCCGCGCCACCTCGTCTCCAAGCTGCTGGATCTCTCAAACAATCGAATCATGACATAGTCCCCAGGACGAAGATTGTGAGCCTCTCCAATGGAATTGTCGGGGAGCGCTTCTCGAACCTGTTGGTGAATAGAGAGTAAATCATTTGTTAATCGTGCCAAATAAACGTTCATCATTATACAAGGCACATCATGTAGTAAACGAGGCTTAGGAACTCCTCATATATTCATAGGCCTTCCAAACACCACTTCATAAGGTGTGAGGCCAGTTCGGGAATGTGTTAATGATCTAATAGATAACAATGCTAGAGGCAGGGCATCCGGCCATTTCAAGGACGTAGATGCCACAATCTTTGCTATCTTCAACTTCAGATTAGCATTATACCTTTCTACCAGACCTGCTGACTGCGTGTGGAATACAGCGTGAAACTTTTGCTGGATCCCCAATCCTTTCAGGACATACTCCACTATTTTCCCGACAAAATGAGGACCATTATCATTCCACAAAAATTTACAAACACCATAGCGTGGGAAGTACTCTTTGAGCAGTACCTTAGCTGTTGTTAATGCTGTATTATCCTTCGTGGGGAAGGCCTCAACCCATTTACTGAAAGCACACACCACCACTAAGACATACTTAAGATTATTGCAACGCTCAAGCTGGATGTAATCTATTTTTAGTACTTCAAATCGTGCAGTAGGTGGAATAAACCCTCCTTTCGGAGTATAAGTCCCTTTAGCAGGATTGTACTGCAAGCATATCAGTCAGGTCTGCACTACTCTTTTGGCCATATTGGCAATCTCAGAATGCTCCCAAACTTGTGTAAGCAACTTAGTAATTGCAAGAGCTCCAACATGTGCCAATCCATGTTTCATTTGAACCATTGCTTGCAAGTAAGCGGCAGGCAATTTCCATCTCTCCATATCTTTGCTCCTCCAGCAACCCTCATCATCCAACACTCCCTCCGTTGCCCAGGTTGCAAGTTCTGCTTCAGACGCTGATTTCTGAATATCTAATATCTCCTCTCTGGCATCATGCCATCGCTCAGCCTGTGATTTCACCACATACATAGGCGAGACATTTTGTAACATAGCAGTTTCCCTCGCTATGCGATCTACGAAAGCATTTCCTTGTCCTACTTTGTCTGCCACTTTCTTATGTGCACTGAATTTGATTATTGCTACTTTCTTTGGGTACAATAGCGCATTCAGGAGATCATGTACTAATTCTCCATGCATAATGTGCATTCCGTGTGAAATCAAAAACCCTCGAACCCTCCAGAGTAGGCCAAAATCGTGCACTACTCCAAATGAATACAGGCTATCAGTGTAGATATTCACACATAAACCAGCACTTAATTCACATGCTTTCGTTAAGGCTATCAATTCATCAGCTTGGGCCAATTTTTGCGGTATTCGTGCTGTTTCTACCACTGTCTTAAGTGTCGTGATAGCATAGGCTGCAGAAGTTGTACCATCTTGCAACCTTAAACACGATCCATCAACCCACAGTTCCCCATCTACATCTGGAAGTGGCGTATCCTGTAAGTCAATACGACCCTTTGTTTGTTCTTCAGTCAGGAAAACACAATCATGGTGTTCTTCCTCCTGGTTCTCACCAACTGGATACGGCAATAAAGTAGCAGGGTTCAAAGTGGCACATCTCTTCAGTGTAATATGTGGCGCCAACAGTGTTAACTCATATCCTGTTAAACGTGCACGCGTTAGATACTGGGTTTTTGTTTGGTCTAGCAAAGCGTCTACCGCATGGGGAACTAACACCAACAATTTGTGTGACAAAACTATTCCCTCACTCTGTCGTATAGCCACTGCTGTTGCTGCAACTGCTCAAAAACACCCAGGTAATCCTCGTGCTACAGGATCAAGTACTGCTGAGAAGTACGCACAAGATCTCTGTATATCCCCGTGTGTCTGCGCTAAGACTGACAATGCACACCCATCTTTCTTGTGTACATATAATGTAAAGATCTTTGTATAATCTGGTGTACCTAGAACTGGTGCAGAACAAAGGGCTTGTCTCAATTGCTCAAAAGCATTCTGACATTCATCTGTCCATTCAAGGGAGATCGGTGTAGTTTTGGACAACAATGCTAACAAAGGTTTATAATGTGTGAGAACCCCATTATCCAATGTCTACAAAAAGACGTTAAACCTATGAAAGCACAAACATCTTTCTGAGTGCGAGGAACTGGTGTATCTAAGATTGCTTGGATTCGATCAGATGTCAATGCACGTCCCTCCTTAGACAAAAGATGACCGAGGTAGGTCACCTTTGGTCTACAATATTGTAGCTTTTTCCTAGAGACCTTGTGATTATTCTGGGCAAGAAAAGAAAGCAGGGAAAGAGTACTCTCTTCACATTGTTCCTGCGTGTCTGCTGCAAGTAAAATGTCATCAACATATTGAATAAGAGCCACTCCAGACTGTAAATCAAAAGAATCAAGCTGTCTTTTTAAAGCCTGGCTATAAATGCTAGGGCTTTCAGTGTAACCTTGAGGAACTCGACAAAATCTATATGATTTGTTATTTAATGTGAAGCCAAACAAATATCGGCTATCAGGATGGATGGGGATCGAAAAGAAAGCATTCTTCAAATCGATAACAGTGAAGGTAGTGGCTGTGGGCGGAATCAAAGTAAGTAAGGTGGTAATATCAGACACCATTGGGTACTGCGGCACTACTATCTTAATAATTTCCCTTAAATCAATAATGAAACGATAGATTTTAGTGTCTGTATCTTTCTTTAAAATCGGAAGAATTGGGCTGTTACAAAAATTATAGGGGACTTCTTCCACCACGCCTGCAATAATCAAGTCATGTACAATATGGATTAAAGCAACTTCACCTTCCATGGAAATTTTATACTGCGGTACACGAGGCAAAGACGCCCCCTCCTTTACAGTGATGCGTATGGGAGGGATAATCATTTGTCCCACATCTGTATCCGAAGTAGCCCATAACGTTTTTGGAAGAGAGGCTAACGCCTCGGTCTCTTGCATGAGGCACAATCTCTCTACATCTGGGTAATTCTCATTCAAAGTAACTCGCACCCCTTCAGGAGCACAGCGTATATTTGCTCGAAAATATTTAAGCAGATCCAATCCCATAATATTATACGGAGTGTTTGGTGACAACAGAAACGGACATGGGGCAGTAAATTTGTCAATGTGAAATGTAAGGGGTTGTGACAATGGGCTAAGAGAGGGTGTTCCATCGAACCCTATTGATGTAATTATTTCGCCAGATAGGGGAGCCCTTGGAACCAAGTGTTTGGACAGAGCACTGCAAGTAGCTCCTGTACCGACTAGAAACTGATCAGTAGAACCCAAAACATGCGCTGATACATATGGACCCCTTTGATCTACTGGTACTTCAACCGATTCCACACCCCATCCTACGCAATCCTATGCATGTACATAATCCTGGGACTCAGTAAACTCACCCTCAGCTATCTGATACTGGTTCCGTCGATCAAAAGTATTATGATCATTCTGACCATGACCCCTCGCTTCAAACCTACCACGATCATTCGCTCCACCCCTTGGCCCTCAATAACTATTCCCCGTCCTTCCACTTCCTCGACCACGCTGATTATGCTGTTCTCGAAGCACCGGACAGTCTGAAGCCCAATGTCCAAACTGTTTACAGTATGCACACTGGTCCTCAGAAATATCAGAACGAGCGGAAGACGTACCATACGATCCACGTCTACCCCTGTCATTCCCTCTCGGCTGTGTAGCGTAAACCCGAGCCAACATCAACTTCGTCTTTAACTCCTTCGCTTTCTTATCACTACTTTCCTTAGCCTCCAATTCCTGTTGTTCATAATACTGAGCCATGGTCAATAAAGACGCAAGGGTCGCTGTGGTCCAGGAACTTTCACTAGTCTTTAAACGTTTTGCAATCTCCGGTAGGAACTTAGCCACGTACTTGTCAACGAACAAATGCCTGCCCGTGTCCTCTGTTAATAATTTCCCACTGTAGTCATGAAATGCTTCCTCGAAACGTGAAAAGAAGTCAGAAACCGATTCATCCGGTTTCTGCTTACAAGAAGCTAACATAGTCCAATCAATCTTTTTAGGGGGAACAAGCGTTTTTAATTTATTCAAAATAGCCCCTGGAAGATCTAAAATTAATTGGCATGGCTTACACGCGGGCTCCCTATCCAAATCAGCTTGGGCTAGGTCTTTCCATTCTGCACCCAGAATCGCTCGATCATCGAACTTACAAATCGCCCTCCACATATCAGGAGGCAATATCAACCCAAAGAAAAGACCAATATCAACTAATGTCATAACACACGAAGAAATAGCCCCGTCCACTACTTCATAGAAAGCTGCCGGATTTTTACGCGGGTCAGGGAGAGCAGTCTTAAGTGCCATCACATCTGTTCTATTCCACGGTGTGTAAACCTAATTATATATAAAATAACCCTTTGCATTCACAGACGTTTTATCATCATCTGTACCTTGCCCTTTAGGAGGGACATATAAAGGTGCAGCTTCTAGCATAGGCATAATATGAACTGTAGAACTCCTATCTGCTCCAAAGATAGGACACTCCTTGGATATCTCTGTCGATCCAGGCGCAGCCGAGTCTGATGCCTTTTTCGCCGCCCGCAATCTTAACGCCTCATCCCGCAGATCGACCAACCGTTGGAAAAACGAATCCGCATCTGTAAGAACAAAAATACCTTTACGCAAATTCTCACGACCAACTGATACATCCTTTGGCTCCAATTCAGATGAATATTTTCTAAACCGTTCTACAACTTCATCCCCAAAATGACTCAGAAAATACAAACGTTTACGCATATGGCCATCAACCTCTGAAATAGTTATAGATTTCATATTAAGTTTTTGAGCAAACCCACGCAATTCCGCAGCCCGATCAACACTTAGCCTGGTACGACTATCCCCTTGATCGTCTTCGTCCAATTCCTCATTCGGAGCCGTAGGTGAAACATACGGAGGCGGGCAACGGTCTAGCAATGAAAAATCATCAGATTCATTAGTAAGGACTGGATAAAGAGGGCGTCGAATAGGAAATTGACCATTAACTTGCAACATCTCTTTCTGTTCCTGCAACTCTTTTACCTGAAGCTGTAAAGCTTTGTCACGAGCAGCCTTTCGCTGCTCTTTGTCCGCCAAGGCTTGTTCACGCTTCATTCGCTCACGCACCGCTTTCTCCGACATACGTACACAATCAAACATATCCTGTGTAGACCTACGCTGAAACAAACATTGCTCCACATATTGAACCTTTCGTAAATCAAATGACCCATGTAGTGGCCATTGCAATTCATGATCAGTCTTTGTATATTTATGCCACAATGTACTATACATAATAGGGGGAAGGCCAAATTTGATATACATTTCACGATTAGGTGTCCCCTCTGGGGGAGCCGGCTGAGATTCATTTAATCGATAATTGGTACCCTTTCCAAGACAGCACATTCCTCGAAGTGTGCTTTAAACAGGCATGTCAAAATATCACGAAAATGCAATATTACATAAAAATGGCACTTAATATGTTTTACACATGGTGTGCCGTTCAAACAAATACAAAATCAAAGAAATATCTCTACACTACCTGCCTATGTGAGGTGCACTCCACATATAACTCAAATCATAGATCCAAATGTTAGCTAACTCAAACAAATTCAAAAAGCCACAGTAAGTGTCAGTAGACTATCTTACCAATCAAAAGCTTACCAAGATCTCAAATATCCAGGTTCCAGCTGCCAAGTTCTTTAATCGAATCAGCAAAACAGGCACTGTACGACAACCCAACCGATCAGAATCTCAGTCGAGGACCGGCGCCACCTGGAAGGTCAGATCAGAAGGAAGGGAAGAAAACACCGTAGGTGCCAAGACTCTGGTCACTCAGTGGCAGCGTACGCGTCCATGGCGAGTTTCCAATCCTTCGTCACGACCACTCCTTCAGGAATCGAGTCGCCGATGAGTCCATTCGTGGTCGCCAATTTGTGGTATTGGGTTTCCTCAGATCTACATACTCTGCAAAAACTCCATGACACCGTAACATAGAAGTTGGCACGGAAACTGGAAATGCAAAAGACAAGTTTATTAAGACCCTTTGGGGTGGTGGTACAATCCTACTGCACCCTTTGGCAATGTAAGAAGTATCACACCGAACATCGGTGTATGACCTCTTTTATACAATTTTACAGTAATACAAAGAGTAGGTGGAATACATTTGCTCAGTTTAGGTACATATAAGGACATTTCTGGAACACAGCCAACTCATGGGAGGAGTTTTAGTACCACCGGTCAGTTTGGGGGAACATTCCTAAGCGATGACCGTCCGCTAATACAGAGGGTTTGACTGCGCATGTGCAAGCTTGACCAGTACTAAAAATAGTCTGTTGCTGGGCAAGTTAGATGGTCATTGGTACAGAGGAAGGACAAAAGGGCATGCTGACCACGAGGCAGCATGTTCATGGAAATGGAAGCCAGCAATACAAAATGGCCTCCGCAAAAGTGATCAAGATAAGAAGAAGTTCGTGTAGCTGAGCTAAACGCTAACCCGATCATTGTCAAATTACGACAGATGCACCAGACAGGTGCGGGAAGATTACCATCGCTCCGAGTGTCGTTGCAGAGCCTGTCGTCGCTGGGTGAGATCATCACACCGCTTGCTTGCAAAACGCATCTCATCATTGCGAGTGTCGTCGCAGAAGCCATCGCATTGAGGAGCTGCGAGAGGAAGATCACCGCTGGTCCGCGCATCGTCGCCCCAGAGATCATCGCAACTCCAAAGATCATCGCAGTGTGCCTTTGCGAGAATAAACTTCCTACGGAACCTACGCACCAGAATCCATACAAGTCTGCCTTCCTCCCCATGCAGAACGGATTAGTCGCAACACGCCCGCTGCTGCAGCGGAGTTGTCGCATCGCCTCCCCAGAATCTGAGGAGCAACGCACCACTTGTTTTCCACCACACCAGCTTCTGCTTTGGAACTTTGGCACTTTTAAAAGGTACTGTTGGCAAAATGTGAAGCAACTGTGAACTTTTCACGCAACTGTGGCATATTTTATCGCAACCGTAAGAACTCTTTTTGCAACCATATTCTTGAACTGTATATGTTGGAATTTTGTCTTTTTGGTCTTGTGCTGTTTAGATTAAATACCTTCATTTTTCTAAACTGTTGTGGAGTCATTTTGTGGTGTTTTCACTGCATTACTGTGAGTGTTGGTACAAATACTTTATACATTGCCTTTGATAAGCCTGACTGCTTGTGCCAAGCTACCAAGGGGGTGAGCAGAGGTTATCTAAAGAGTGCTTCCTCCTTACCCTGACTAGAAGCAAGGGTCCCTATTTGGACTGTGGTACCTACCACTGCCAACTAGAGACCCCCATTTCTAACACTATGAAACAATGGTTTTCTGATGTAAGAATTTCTGATAGTATCATGCTTAAGGAAACCTTGCAACACAAGGTATTTGGGATGGATATGTCAGTTTGTCTGTACCGGCATTCCATCTCTAGCGGGAAGACCAAGGGGGACTTGTAACTTTTATTTTTACTTCTTTAGATCCACAGATTATGCATATTACAATTATGCTTCATGGGATCCAAAGTTTCCGTGTCTTTAATTTTTTTTAACTTATCTTTTGCAATGTTGTAAACCTGCATGAAAAGACCTGTATTATTGACAACTCATATATTTTATATAGGTATTTTAGTTTAGATCTAACTGGATTACATCCTAAATAAACTCTGTTCACACTCTTGGTAGCTTGGCATGAAGGGGGGTAGGAAGGACCCCTCCAGCATTAGGCCCATTTCTCTTTTAGACTCGGTAATGAAGGCTATTGGGCTAATTGCATTGCATAGGATTTTTTGTTGGATTAATGGACATAACATGTTAACACCAGCCCAATATGGCTTTAGGGAGGGGCTTGGAACGCAAAGCAATAGCTCAATCTTCATTAGATATACTGTAACTAATAAGAGTTTATTTTATTTCACATTTTTTAATGTTAGTAGTGCCTTTGACTGGATTATTAGTTATAGGCCATATTGCTTGAGATGGGTTCAGATCAGAACATTGTAGAACTTCTGTGATCCCTATGCTTTGGAGTCAAGGCTTCAGTAAGGTGTATGATCAAGGGAGAATGTACTTCATCTGTTGAGCTTAAATGGGGAGTTTGTCCGCGATGTGTTTTGGCTCCTATTTTGTTTCCTTTGCACATCAGGGGGCTATTTGATTCCCTCTGGGAAGGATTTGCCCACAATTAACCATGCCCCATTCCAGTTTAACCATATGTCAACGATGAAGTGTTAATGTGCCGAACTAAGGGGCATATTATAAACAACAAGCAATATTTATCGCTAAATGAGCTTAGCGATATATTTTTTATCGCCGCGCATCGCCGGATTTTATCGCAGAGATAACGTGCTATAAGCAACGTTTATCTCAAATGCGATAAATTATCCGGCAATAGCGGCTCAATGCTTGAATATCGCTGAAAATCCAGCGATATTCAGGCATTAACGCCATATAGGGCCCCACAGAGCATTGCTGGAGCTGCGTTGGGCAGGTGATGCAACTCCAGCAATGCACCACTTTTATGGCACAGATGCGTGACGCAGCTGTGCCGTTTTTCCCCCATGGTTCTCCGCATTGTAAATGTGTTGCATCCATGCTGGCATAGCTGTGGTGCACAATGACTGGCCAATCCCTGTTGATATGCAGGGCTGTGCCAGTTATTGTAAATATGTCCACACATGCCAATGACTCCTGAGTACAGATCAATCTGACCCCACAACATACCCGTCCACAGGTGATCATTGAGGACAATCCAAAGCATAGACAACTACCAGGTGGAACAGCGCCAACTACAATGTGTATGAAAAATAGATGTTGCATTAAATGACATTAACATTGTCTGTCTCTCACACCCACAGGGCAATGTGCGGAATCTACCCCCAACAATGGGGGAGATGAATCACAGTCCCAGGCTCTGCAGGACCCTCATCCCACCGACAGCTACGCCTCCCATCACTCCACGGATGACCCGGACCAACCTGGCACCTCTGGTGCCCAAACCCGTGCAGCAGCTGAATCAGGAACATCTGCGCCAACCACCATCACTATTCCTGCCACATCCCAGCAGACATCTCGTAGCCCTGCCCACAGTCAACAACAGAGCCAGTCTGACAATGAGGGATAAGGTTTGCCAGGCACCCATTAGGTGGCAGACAACACCACCACTGCCATCCCTCAGGGGTCCCGTCGATCCGATGTGCCCACAAGGGCAGGCCAGGCTCATGTGGGCAGAGGTGGTGGGAGTGGTGCCAGGTGGAGGCAAGAACCTGACCAGCCAGCTGGAGGGCCCGGTATGTCTCAACTACACAACATCATGGAGGCATACCGGCAGGACACCAGGGAGATCAGTCATGTAGTGGGGACCCTAACAGGGATGAAAAACTTGCAGGCCGAGCAACACGCCAGTCAACAACAACACCAAGGACGGATGGAGGCAAGACTGGCTGAGCTCCTGGCGGTGCTCAGGGACATAAGCCATTCACTCCGTCTGATCGCAGACAACATGGAGCACCCTCCCTGTGTCACCAGGCAAGAAACATCTAGGCAAAGACCGCCACCAGGCAAAAGGAGGGAGGAGGAGGAGGAATCATCTGACGGAGCGTCCCATGCATCGTTAAGGCCTGCATATGAGGGTCCCCCAAGGAAGGTGAGTCATCCACGGAAAAGACAGTGAGAGGCAGTGGGCCATGCATATCTCCCAGGTCACCTGGTCTGGCACCTTGACCTTGTGTGCAACAGCATCACCTCACTGACTGTCCTACTCTCCCACATGGAGTTTCTGGTTGCAGTCTGAACAATGATGCCAAGCACTGTGGTCTGGACTCTGTTGACTCAAACTGCAAGGCATCATATCTCCCTCTGTGAACTTTGGATTCCTGACATTTTTGTACAGCACCTATCGCTCACAAACGTTTCACGCACAATACAGACAAATAAACGACACAATCACAAGTAAAATTGGTGTTGCTGTCATTTAGCATGAATCAACAACATACGTGTGGGGATATGTCAAAGTATGCCAGAGTATGGAACAAACTCAAGCCATCCCTACACTGGGATTTGAGTCTGGTCGAGGACACACATAGGTCTCAATGTATCATCAAATACATACATGGAGCGCAATACTCACCCGTGATGGTTTCAAGCTGCTGAGGGGGGTGGGCTTGCCATACTGCTCGGACAGACAGTTTTGGAAGAGTTTTATGAAGGCGTAGAGGTCATGGGTCATGTGGACGTGCCCAGGGAGGGAGTACCAGGTCTGTTTGGTGAGGTGGGAGAGCTATCTCCTGCATACAGTTGTACTGTGTATGTGATGAATGGTGCCCAGGGCAAGGTTGGCTGGACGGAGTTGTGGCAATGGGGTGTAAGATGGGAGACGTCCATGTTCGTCTTTGGGGCTGGGGTTGTGGAGTGCCTTTTGAGTGTGGCTGAGGAGTTTGAAGGTGATTCTGCAGTTGACAGTGAGCTATTGTAGGTATCTCAGGTGGAGGGTCATGTGGCTGTGGCAGGGGATGGTAAGATGAGGTGTGTGGATGCACCCTGGATGTGCACAAGTCCTCCTGGAGTCTGGCTGTTGTTCCTGCTTAGAGGCTGGTATCGTGGACTTGGGTGAATGTCTGTCTTGCCTAGTAGTGGATTTATCTGAGGATCATTTGCAGCATGCGGAGGAAGTTGCAACTGGCCCAGGCCGTTGTGACACAAGGAGTTGTCCCAGCTGTAAGGGGACAATCCTCAGAGGATGACCTCAGTCTTGTCCAAGTCCAGCCTCAGGTGGCTGATGTTCATCCATTCGTCAGGGCACCTCATGCCCTCTTGAAGGTTGGATCTGGAAGCGGCTGGGTCTCTGGTGAGGGTGAGGAGCAGCTGGGTGTAAATGGCATAGGACATGATGATGAGGTTGTGTGCGCATGTGATGGTGGAGAGGGGGGTTATGGAGAGATTGAAGATTGTGACGCTGAGAGATGAGTCCTGGGGCATGGGCCCGATGACCCCAGTGTACTACGTGCTGGAGGGGGGAGGCGGACTCCCTGGGCCTTGCTGCTGAGGTACTTTGAGATTTCAACCTGAGCCCTCCTCTGTCGGGCGCAAAGTGTGTCCAGGCAGGAATCCCCAATACCCCAGAAGCGAAGCTATGCCTCCACGTTTCCGAAAAGGTATTTTCCTCGCTGTGTAGTGGAAGACACAGCAGCGAGAAAAGAACCCCTCCAGAAAATGAAAAGACCAAGTCAAGGAGTAGTCCGCCAAGAACCCTTGGCTGGGAATGATGGCACGTTTCTACTGGAATGTGTTGTAATCACTGCAGAGGAGGGGAACACAAAAACAAGAAATGAGATAAGTCTGCAAATATGACAATAGTAACAAATGTGGCCAAATTATCTCCCAACTGTGTGCTATTCCATACTCACCACTGACTATCCAGTAGGAGGAAATAAACCTAATGTCTTGGTCTCTTGTGAACAAAAAGGGTTGAAGGAAAACAAAAGTCTCCAAGCGTCCGTAAATAATCAGAAGTAAGATCCAATATTGGAGCTGTCTGTTGAAGTAGCACAACAAAGGAACACACGCTCCTAACCAAACGTGTATTCGGTTGCTTCCAGTAATCACAATAATGTTCCAACACTTTGTTTAGCTGAATAAAGTTTGGTAATAGCAAAAAAGGAAGCGCTTACCCATTTGCTTCACGGGGACGCCCAGCATGAGAGGAAAAAAAAAGCCTCAGACGTGACTCTCAGTGCGCCTGTGGGATACTCGTTGCGTGCGGGAATCCAGGTAAACCTCTCTCGGTTCACTGTAACTCTAAAGTTCGTCAGGGAAAGGGTGCCAAAGATTGAGGATAACCGCAGTTACGTCACTGCTGATTGAGACCAAAATGCCGGGAATGTGAGGCTCGGTGAGAGTCAATAATCCAAAGCGCAGCCGTTATCTGCACGGCAGCAAGGAAAGACAAGGTTCGTCAAAATAGTTCAACAAGTCAAAGGGCAGCCGTTGTCAGCACGGCCGATAAAGGATTTTGCAGGGAAGTGTGCCTGAAGGGCACAGCTCAAAAATGATGCTCGAAGATAATGCGCAGTTCACCACCGCGGCATCCGGAATACAGGAACCAAAACTTGGGAGAGTCCAAGGTCCGAATAAGGTGTAGGAATCACATGGATGAAGCCGCCAGGATACTTCAGGACTGAGCAAGAAAGCCAAGCGCCACCATAACGTCTTTAGGCAGTATGAGAACCTCCCCTGACATCAGCTGACAACGCAAAGCAGTATGGGATAGCACACAGTTCCAACCCCTAAAGGCATTATGGTATTCGTAGTGCAGCTCTAGTTCTAGGTCAAACATCATATGGATCCCAGTGTTGGAGATGTGTGATCTGACAGTGTGGTAGCACATGGTGTAGAATGCCGTTGAGAGGTCGATGGGGGTGAGGGTGGTGGTCTCACCATTGTTGAGCAGGGTCCAAGATGTCGTTGGTGGTGGCAATGAGGGCTGTTATTGGGGTGATGACTGTGGAGGATGGACCGGGGTGGTTTGCCTGGACGTGTTTGCTTGGAGGGAGATGGTCAGTTGCTCGTTGACTGTCTTATTCATGACATTTGTCGGGTAGGGAAGCAGGGTGATGTTCCTGGTAATCGTGCGGTACTGCCGTCCATTGTTAAAAAAGGTCCTGGTGTCTGCATGCCTCCAGCTCCCATGGAATGTGGCGTACTCAAAGGAGACATTCATGACGTGCCGGAGGTGGGCTCCAAGGATGGGGTATGCTGTGATTGAGATGTTGTGTGGGAAGGGTCCTGAAGGAGAGCCGGAGTGGATTGTGTACATGAGCCGGGTGGTGTCTTTGCTGCTGACGGGAGTCCAGGAACTGAGGGGGTCCTGAGGGGGTCCTGTGGATAATAGTGATGTTTGCGTGTACGTCCATGAGCTTGCAGTGGTAGAATGTTGCGAGGGATCCCCTTGGCCTTGCAAGGGTGGGATGTCTTTTGGATGGAGAGCTGGGGTTAGATAGTTCACACACAATGCTTATGAGCTCCTTGATGTTGTGTGTGTTGGTGCCTATGCCCTACCTGAAGGAAGTCCTCTTGTGAGTGCTGGTGATATGGTGATGTCTGTGTGTGGCGGTTTCAGGGCTGAAAGGTAACTTATGGTTGTTTGTTTCGCAAGGTTTGCACAAGAGTCCGCCTAGACATGTATGAGTCCAGTAGGTCTGCTTTTCCCAGGTGGCTTAACTGTTGTTGTACTTCACAAGAAAGTCCGCCAATGTGGCAAGATTCTTGGATCAGTCGCTGATTCAGTGTGTGAGGTTGCAGGGTGTGGCGGTGGTGTTGGTTGGAGTGTCCTGGGCGAGGGTGCCACAGCTCGTCTGTGGTGACTTAGGTCAAGCATCTCTGGGCCATCTATAGCAGAGTGTGGGGAAGTGTGTTGCTTATCGGAGAACTGGATATGTTCTGCCAGTTATTCCCCAAGTGCACGTCCTTGGTTCTGCCTCGTCTTTCTGTATCTGTATTTTTTTTTAAATGTATTATGTTATGATATTTGATGACTAGAATATTGTATATGTTTTTACTTTTGAAATTGTTTATACTTGACGAAGTACTGTGAATATCGTGTCCTAATGCTACCTAATTTATTGTAGAATGTGTTCTTATTGTAAATGTTTTCAGGAATTTTTTCTGAAATTTTAAGGTTAAAAATGTAAAGTGTGAAGGGGAAAACTCCTCTGTTTTAAGAAAATAAAAGACTGTAAACGTTACATTTTAGTGTGGAAACTACATTGAATGAGTACCTTAATCTAGGATGCTGAGTGAATGAGATGAAACTACAAGGCAGTAAAGTGAGTATAGTTGTTCAGTAGTACCTCCAGGGATATTCCCTTGACTTTCATTGTCCATAGTACCCTGTTCCCTGGAACACGTGGGGTCTTCTCTCTTTCCTTTACCAATAGGGATCATTAGCCACGAATAACTGCATGCATGTTGGCAAAGTACACATACTCCCATATGCACAATTTTCGTCAATTATGCCATAGATGACGCATGCAAAGTGGCAAGAGATCGGCGCTGACAAAGATGAGGCACATTGTACTGTGGTGACCACATTTACTACACAAATGGACCAAGTATGTTTTGAGGCCATGCTGAATGAGCCAATGTCCATGGCCAGTGCCACTGCTCAGAAGAAATGAACAGTCATGTAATGAGTATACCTGAACTGCTGCTAAACCAATGTGCACAGGACTGCCTGTGACTGTCAGGGCCTTGAATCCTCTGAAATCTGTGATGCTCAAAGGGGTCCATCTCCCGATAGCCCCTTGGTCTGAGTAGAAATTACAGACTCAAAAGGGTGATGAGGCGAGGGAAGGAAAGGAGGGGAACAGCAGGGAGGGAGATCTGAAACAAAGGTAAACAAACAAGCATAAGGATTCAACAATTCTTGTCACTGAATCACTGAATACCACAGGACCTATACTGAAACAGTTACACCTGTAAACTAAAACAACAGCCACTGTATCCTAGTTAGGATCACAGTAATGAAAGTGCTTATAGATCTGAGGATCGAACAAGGACATTACTACACACTGACAAAGAAGGCTGTTCCATACGTTTACATGTATTTATTCAGCAGTTTTCAACATACCCAAAAAAGTCTTAACAGCCACGTAACTGGGACATTTGAGCCTAATTCAGGATGAGCACTACCAGCCCCTGGTATGAAAACATAGATGAGGAATCCCCATGAATTCATAGCACATTGAAAGGTGATTAAACACCATAACACACCAAAGATTATGTTGTACGAGTTGCAAAAGAAATGGCCCAAATTATGATCCTGTTTCAAGGATTGTGCAACTAGCACAGAGATCACAGAAGACACATAAAAGGTAGTAGAGTATTGCAGCAATATGAAGGGGGATAACGCTCTGCAGGCTGCCTCAAGGCAACTAAAGCCATGCGTTAATCCTGAAAATCACAGAGTATGAATAAGGTCCAATAAACTGAAATCCAAATGCACTGCAGCCCCACTAAGGCAAAGCCAACAATCTGTAGTTATCCCAGGAAATCAGTGAGGCTCAAGAAGGGAAATTACACATCCCTCGCAAGAGCCTTAAGAAGCTCGTCCAATGAGGGAGGTAATTTGGTAAACACAAGGAAGCCCCACAATAGCCTGGGCTTTGAAATGCCAAACAGAACAAACTGCTGGGCCTGAACTCAACAGAGAGTAATGATGAGCGATGGCACAAAAACACCCCCACCGTGACCAGGATATGCAGCATGCCACAAGAGAACACCACAAGGGCATTTATTGAATGATAATGTTTATGGTTGCGGTATGCTTGCTCCTGTGCCTGCGGTGGCACCCAAGCCACATGTGTGCCATCAATGGACCCAATGACATGTGGCATCCCTCCCAGGGCATAGAAATCACCCATGACATCTCTCAACTCTTCAGGAGTCGGACATTTGATGAATTCATCAATGTGCTCCAACATGGCTGCCAAAACATCACGCAGGACACAGCTGAACATCATCTGTGACATTCCACATGCATCAGCTATGGGTTATTGAAACGTACCGGTAGCAAAAAAATGGGGGGCTGCCATCACCTTTATCTTGGGGGTCAGTGCAGTAGGATATCTGTGTAGCGGTTGGAGATGTGGTGCCAGATTCTTTGTCAACTCCTGAATCAACTGTTGAGTGAATCTGTAACATCAGATGCAGGCATGTTCCCTCATGGTAGCCAAGACTGGGAATGGCCTTGGTAGAGGCGGTGCCCTGCAGGACATATTTGGGAAAAATGTAGATTAAAGGTCAGCCAAAATATATGGCAATGTACATAGCACATGCAAAACTGCTACTAGTCATCAGGTCACTATGGAGTCTGGTGTTCGCAATACTTCCAGGACACATATGCCAGCTTGCTGGCAACTCCTACGAAAAGCCAGATAAACCTATAAGTTGACAAATCAACATGACATGCCCTGAAATGAGCAGCTGGGCCTGTCTGAGTGAACAACCCGAGATATCACTGGAGTGACACACGTCACAATACCTGCAGTGGAAGGTTGTCATCCCATCCAGACAGCTGAGTGCAAGGCACACGCACAGGTCACATAGAATGTCAAATGCACATATCAAACACATTGGGATTAAGGTGTACACGTTACAACAAAACAACACAGCCATTGTCACAACGCAGACATGTATGCCTGGGGAAATATGATGTCTGATGCCATCAGACCCAACAGGTGTGGGAATACACATGTGGCATGGTGTGCGTAGATGTGAAACCATTGCCATCTCAACACAGACCCATGTAATATGCACCAACAGCAGATGCAGTTTACGGAACACAAAACGCAAGCTCAATGTTACACATGACACACACCTGACATAGTCACATAGGGTCATGCTGAGCGTGACATGTCAGTTGACAAAGTACCCCAGTCCCTGGCATAAGGAGACAGGTGCCGGTAGTGATGACTGTGCTATCCCAGTGTTTCTATGCATGACAAAATCGGACAAATGGTACACATGTGACAAGTGTCAAGGTGATGTGTGCCACATACTAGCCCATCACACATGACATGTGTCCACAGGTAATCACACATCTATTGTGCAACAATATTTGATGCCCTGTGATATGTCACTGGCTGCCACACTTAGGGCCTGCACATGAAAGTATGCAAAGAAAAGTACTTGATAGACATCCTTGTGCGAACCATACCCCTGCATTGGCATCAGCGTGTGAAATGCACCGTGGGAAACGCACCGTACCCCTGAATTGGCATCAGCATGTGAGACGCACAGTGGGAAACGCACAGTACCCCTGCATTGGTATCAGCATGTGAAACGCACTGTGGAACTAGCACCGTACCCCTGCATTGGCATCAACGTGTGAAACGTACTGTGGAACTAGCACCGTACCCCTGCATTGGCATCAACGTGTGAAACACACCGTGAGACTAGCACCGTACCCCTGCATTGGCATCAGCGTGTGAAATGCACCGTGGGACTAGCACCGTACCCCTGCATTGGCATCAGCATGTGAAACGCACCATACCCCTGCATTGGCATCAGTATGTGAAACGCACCGTACCCCTGCATTGGCATCAGTATGTGAAACGCACCGTACCTCTGCATTGGCATCAGCGTGTGAAACGTACCGTGGGACTAGCACCATACCCCAGCATTGGCATCAGCGTGTGAAGCGCACCGTGGGACTAGCACCGTACCCCTACATTCATAGCGTGTGTGCGCATCGTATCACTCTTGTACTCGTGCCATACGCAAGCACACCGTACTCCTACATTCTGTGCGTGTGTGCACATCGTATCACTATTGTAATTGTGCCATGCGCGAGCGCACCGTACGCCTACATTCCGGGCATGTGTGCACATCGTATCACTATTGCAATGGTGCCATACGCGAGCACGTGAAAAGCACCGTACACATGTGTGGATCTCAAAATTACTTAAGGGACACATAGGGGACGATTAGTAGGCACTGAATGCATTCTGGGTGTCATGGATACTGAGATTTGAGTGTGTGCTACAGGTGCCCTGCAAAAGTCACTTGGCCCAAAAAATACAATGTTGCAAAATGATTGTCGAGCTGAAGCTCAAATTTTGAATGATGCAAATGCGCGTCAGAGCCGTATGTTTAAAGGTATTGGAGGAAACCTACGATGCCAACGAATCTGACCTATCACTCTGTACTCCTTGAACTGAAAGCCCCTCAGCAAAACTCATTTAAGGCAGCGTGAAGCCCTGAGAGGGTACTTGCCTGCACTGCTGCTGTCTCTGAATCCCCTGGCATTTCATGGCTCGTACTATGGAGAGAGCACCAGCCTTCATTGATGAGAAAAACTAGGCCCTGCTGGACAGCCTACTACGACAGTACAGAAAGCTGTATGGAAGACTAGGGGAGCAGGTGAGTGCTGACTCCACAACCTTTGACTGTGCACCTGTTGTGTTTGTGCACAACAAGCATTGTGTATTGGTGGGACAGACATGCAATGTGGTTTGGAGTGAGTCCCAGAGGGTGTACATGTTGGCGTCTCTCATTCAGAGCATGATGTAGTTCATGTGCGTTCACTCCTCCCTTGCATTGTGCTTACTGTGACATTCACTGCATAGTGAATGACACATTCAGCCGTGCCAGACCTTGCTGGCTTTATTTCCAAATGTCTTGAGGTGGAACAGTGGCCCCCCAGAGTGACAGCTGACTGTACTCACAGATGTTTATGACTTGACGGAACCTGTGGTGAGATTGTCCAAAGGATGTGTACACCCTCATAGACATGTATGTGTGTGAATGCGCCTTGCCATGTCGTTGATTGTGTATGTGATGTATTGCACCACTACTGCATGGCGTATGTAGCAGTTCTCCCCATCTGATGTGACAAGTAAGCAGTGCTGTGTGCCTGACTTGCAAAGCAAAGCTAGCACGACACCTGTGACACCCCAGTGCCAAGTGGCACATGTGCAAAGTGAGGGTTGTATCTGCTGTTGTCAGTGACAGACGAGTGCTCTGTGCCAGGGTGTGTCTCTCCGGTCTGCTGAGGGTTCTACAGTGGAGTGGGATATGTGACTGCTTGGCACTTGCTGTCCCACACCCTGCAGTTGCATGTGTTGCCCAGTGTGTGCCATGATCAGTGAGTGTGTTGCACCCGTCACACCATCTGTTGGCTTTCAATGCCATGTAGTGCATTGGGGCTTTCACACAGGCCAAATTCACATGGACAGTGATGCAAGTCCTGTCAGCATCCTATGCCCTGTTCACATTATCAAGGATGCACAAGTGTGTGTCTCTGGGACATGTAGCAGGTGTAATGATCTGGTTTCAATGTGTGTTCCTGACAGGTAACTGCCCAGGAGAAGGGGGAAATCTGGTGGGACATCGGCAGGGCCGTCAGGTCTGCGGGGGACACTCGCCGGCACCTGCGCAACGTGCAGAAGAGGTGGCAGGACATCTGCTGCTGGACCCGACGTATCGTCCGGGTCCAGCTGAAGCTGTCAGCTCCACGCTGGCATGGTGGACACCGTCGCCTGACCCCCCACATGCTCCATGTACTGGCGGAGAGGGTAGGTACCTGGCTGTTTGTTGTGTTGTGTGTCACCTGCTTTTTGAAGGGCTTCAAAGCCTGGCTACACTTCCACAGTTGTGGTGTCAGCTCAGACAGGTTATATGTGCACTGCCTTTTCAGCTTCCATAGTCACCTGGTGCTCATTTTCATCCCTTCCCCTCCTTAACATGTGTCCCCTGGTCTGTGTGTAATCACATTTGCACATGTTAATCTAGGGAGCAAGGAAATCAGACTGCACATTGATTTCCACATCATGTGGGAGGGTGGTCTGTGACATATGTTGGGACCTTGCCTGTGCCATGACCTGTGCACTGAGGGCCCGATTCACAGAATTAACTTAAGACTCAATCCTAAACATACTACTATTTTGGTATTCACAGAATGCACTTACTACTTTTGGCATTCACAGAATGAACTTACTACTTTTGGTATTCACAGAAGTTAGGATTTTGTCTTAAGTTTTTCTTAAGACAAACTTAAGACAGACTTAAGTTATGATTTTGTCTTGAGTCTGTCTTAAGTCTGTCTTAAGTTTGTCTTAAGGCAAACTTAAGACAAAATCCTAACTTCTATGAATACCAAAAGTAGTAAGTGCATTCTGTGAATGCAAAAATAGTAGTAAGTTTGGGATTGAGTCTTAAGTTCATTCGGTGAATCGGGCCCTGTGTTGGGGCTCCATATTTGTTAGCACTGATGTTGACTCTCCACATAGGAGAGTAAGGTTTCAACTGCACACCCTTGCAGAATGCATGATGTATGTAGTGTCCTCAGACATGATGTACATCAGTGTGAGATATGCATGGTGCCATGACCGTTGCTCATGGTACAGTCAGCTCATTCCAGACCCACGGATCAGTGTGCCCACTACAGTTCCCTGAGACACCCTGGCCTCCTAATCATGTGTGTCATCCAATACTGTGCCTATTGTATGTGGGTTCAGCATGGGACTGCTTCTGTGGCATTGGTCCATGGCATAGTTTGTATTTTTCCTGTGTCTGCTACATGTGTCCACTGGACAGGGATACAACATTTGGCTTGTGACTCACACTGGGCAGTGCCTGTGTGCCTATTCACAATGATCTGTTGATGGTTGTTTATCACAAATATGTTTTGCCAGCCCCACAAGTTGATGTTGGGTTACTTTTGGAATTGTTACTGCACAGTTTTTGCTATCCTGATTCAGAGGTCTCACTTCTTGAGCTGTATCAATCACATTCACTTAGGTATAGGGGTGTTGTGCGGGAGAGGTCTTCATGGGCCCGCCTGATTTAGCCTTGCCAGGTCTGACCTTTGGGTGAGAATTGGCTGAACAGTGATTCACCATGCACTGTCCCTGTGATGGTGGCCAGTGATCTCATTTGAAGCTTTGCAGTCTATGTTGTTTTGTTCCAGACGTGACAATATTTTGCCTGGGGATAAGGGTGTGTCCACAATGCAGCAATGATTTTCTTCATCACAATTGCAGGCCCATTAGCTTCAGCATTGTCCTGAGTTGGGACATGTGTGCCACTCCACATGACAGCCAGTATGTTTCATGTGCAAGCAACTGTGTCATCAGGGAATGGATGCCCATGTGAGGACTAACATAATTCAAGTTGTGTCACATAAATGATTGTACCTTGTCACTCACAACACTTGTTAAGAGTTGTTCATGTTTAGAATGTGTTAATATGACAAATTGTGTAAGTGACAGTCATGTGCCTGCATGATAGATGTCTCACAAGGTAGTGCACACAAAATTACATTTCCACTTTAATGTAAGACGCTGGCACCTTTTCATAAATGGTGTGTCTTAATCTCCATATACATGTTCCCACAGTAGTTTAGGGGTCTTGAAAGTCCTTTGTAGTCGAATATACAAACTAAGGAGTGTCAAGACATCAAGACCTCAGTTGGACCATGTGTATGGACAATCTGCCACGCCATTTGTTTCTAACAGAGTTTTATTTAGAAGTGTGCCTGCTTTCTCAATGAATGTGGAAATGTTTTTGTGTGTGCATTTCCTTGTGAGGCATCTTTCATGCAGGCACATAAGTGTTCTTCTCAGTAAAAGGCAAATTACCACTTTCAATAAATGTCGATTGTGTAAAGTTTCGTGAGTCCCAAGGTACCAACATTTATTTGAATTACATTTTTGACCAATGTACTTACAGGGCTATGAGTGTGGTGACACCTTGGTAAGTGAGGTGGGTTAGTTTGCCCTGAGGGGCACCACTACTGTTTCTTTCTTTGTGAACAAGAGGTGGCATCACTTAATTGTATTGATCTGCTCTCCTGTAAACAAACACTAGCTTCTCTGGGTATTTCTCATTCAAGTTGTGGCCTGGTGTGTTCTTTGTATCGTTGTGTCCAAGTAGCATTGTGTCTATACCAACTGGGCAGTACAAGGCTCAAAGATGTGCAGAGTTATCTGGCTGTTACTCATGATGCATGGCATGATTTGCACTGTGACCTATTTATTTTGTGCCCATGTGTCAGACGTATACAGGTTACTAATGCATTTCTATTTCTTCTTCTTGCCCACAGCATCATCACCTGAAACAGGAGGAGAAAGCTGCACGGATCTGGAGGAGGGACCCAGCCACAGTGCCATCAGCGCTGAGGGGTCGGAGCGAGCCAGTGGCAGAGAGGGCAAGGGGAGTCAGTCTGTGGACCTGATGGAAGGTGACACATCCTACCACGCCCATGGATCCGATTCTGACTCCCAGGAGGAGGGGGAATACACCGCAACACCTGGCAGCATCACAGTGTCTGTCCCTACCTCCTCCAGAATCATCTCCACTCTCCCAGTTGCTGCGGTCCCTTCTGTCCATGCAGCCCCCATTTCTCCTTCGGCCCTGGCACTGCAGACCGTGCCCCTGTCTCCCCTGCTGCCCTCAGCGCGGAGTCTGTGAACTTACACCACCAGATTCAGGTTGGTCAGACATCAATGCTGAATGTCCTACATGGCCAAACTCAAATCCTGACCCAGTTGTTGTCGTTCATGGAGGGCATGTCAGCTATGATGTCTGACCAACGTCTGATTATGCAGTCCATGGACTCATAACTGACGGCAGCAGTTTCTCTCCTGCAGCGGTCCGTCCCCCCCTCCTTTGGACCCATACCTGTCCAAGGCACACGCAGGAAGACACGATCACGCACACCAACGGACACAGGCAGCACCCCCCCACAAAAGTTGAAGCGCACAGCTCCTGGCATGCACAGTCAGGGGGCTGTAGGCACACCCACATGGACTGGGGTTAGACCGCAGACAAAAAAAAAAAAAAATGTGAAATAACAATCCCAGGCATACAGACAAGGTAATGGCACACTAGATCAAGGCGAACACATAACTAATTCAATATGAAAAAATACATTTTTAATATGATAGAGACATACAAGAATTATTCTTTAAAAGGGTAGATGGTTTCCTGTCTTGACAGGAAACCATCTACCTTTTTAAAGAATAATTATTTTATTGTGAAACATATGTATTAATACAATGTCATTTTATCATTCTGGATCAATGTATTGATTTTTATTGTATGTCTCTATCATATTAAAAATGTATTTTTTCATATTGAATTAGTTATATGTTTGCCTTGATCTAGTGTGCCATTACCTTGTCTGTATGCCTGGGATTGTTATTTCACATTTATTATTTGCCCTGTCCCAGGATATTGCTCTTTAACAGGGGGTCCTTGTTTTTGTCAAAGTTAGACCGCAGACACGCAGCCAGAGTCACAGTGCGCAACCCTCACAGCCCTCTCCCTCCACTCCAATTGTGTCCTCGGGTGTAGGGGTTGGGCTGGCCGAACTGGCTGCAGTGTGCAGCGCTGAGTATGAGTCCACTGCACTGGGGAGGATATGTCCACCCCTGCACCCACCACACCTACCCTTACCACTCCTGTTCCTGCGGTGCCTAGTCCTGCCTTCGATGATGCCCTCCAAGGGTCCACATCACATTGAGTACTCCATGTGCAGGCAAGTTGGGGTAGACGGCCTACCTAGCGTCCCCCTACAAGGACTAATTTCTGGACTGGCCATTGGCCTTATTTAAGCAGAGACTCATATTTGGACATCTTTTTTGTTTGTGCTGAACAAAGCCTTTTATTTAACGTTCAACACTATTGCATTTCAGGTACTTGATGTTGGTGATGAAGGACCTGGAGTTGGTGTCATGGTAATGTTTTGGGGTTCTGAAAGATGTTTTTTGTTATTGGTCATGAGGTAGACCATGATATCTGGGTGCCATCACAATGTCTCTGCAATTAATCATTGGTTGTGTGTGTTCAGTTTGTCTAGAGACATTGACCTATGGAGTGTTCCTTCCTCTGTGGCACCTGACATCTTCACTGCAGACAGTTGCACAATTGTTGTGCTGACATGTGTGCACATTTCCTTTTTTGGTGACGGTTCCCTTCAACAATGGCTATGCCTGCTCACAGATGTCTACTGCTCATTTATCGGTGCCATGATTGCAACTCACTGTACTTGTGTTTTGAGTATGTACAAATGCCTTCATGGACAAATTCACCCTTTTCACCACTATGCATGTGTGTAATCACAGCCTACCCCTATGTTAGGAATTGTTATGCACGGTATTTGGGCACATGACTCACAATTTTGTTTCCTGTATCTGAGGTGTTTGAACCCTATTCCTTCCATCAGAGACTACATCTTGGTGGTCTGACCACGACCTGGACATTTATATCAGTCCTGGGATGTGTGGGACAGTGTGTGTTCCCTTTTGCTCTCGTTGTTTGGTAGGCTGTTACATCACTATACACTACTGTGTCATGATGGTAGGGTGTGTATTTCACCTGCAGCCTCCATGGGTGGGTATGCGAGTGTAATTTGACATCATCCCCCACATGTGGTGTGTCAACGCGGTGTGTGAAGGTAATTCATCCTCCAGGGAGTGGGACACTGCTGTTAGTGATGTGTTGCTATGGCACTATCATTATGGTCACAAGTTAGGGATGTGCACATACCCCCATGTAGTTGTGGTATGCTGATGATGATGTACCCCCCATACTGTTGGGACCTGATGGGAGTCATATCCACCCAACCCTCATATGTGTGGGCTCTGTGGGAGTCATATCCACACATCACTCATATGTCTGGGCACTGCTGGGAGTCCTCTGCACCCACCCCTCATATGTCTGGCCACTGCAGGGAGTCCTCTGCACCCACCCCTCATATGTCTGGGCAATGCTGGGAGTCATATCCACCCAACCCTATACTGGTGGGCACTGCTTGTAGTCCTCTGTAAAGATGTGCAGAGTTATCTGGCTGTTACTCATGATGCATGGCATGATTTGCACTGTGACCTATTTATTTTGTGCCCATGTGTCAGACGTATACAGGTTACTAATGCATTTCTATTTCTTCTTCTTGCCCACAGCATCATCACCTGAAACAGGAGGAGAAAGCTGCACGGATCTGGAGGAGGGACCCAGCCACAGTGCCATCAGCGCTGAGGGGTCGGAGCGAGCCAGTGGCAGAGAGGGCAAGGGGAGTCAGTCTGTGGACCTGTTGGAAGGTGACACATCCTACCACGCCCATGGATCCGATTCTGACTCCCAGGAGGAGGGGGAATACACCGCAACACCTGGCAGCATCACAGTGTCTGTCCCTACCTCCTCCAGAATCATCTCCACTCTCCCAGTTGCTGCGGTCCCTTCTGTCCATGCAGCCCCCATTTCTCCTTCGGCCCTGGCACTGCAGACCGTGCCCCTGTCTCCCCTGCTGCCCTCAGCGCGGAGTCTGTGAACTTACACCACCAGATTCAGGTTGGTCAGACATCAATGCTGAATGTCCTCCATGGCCAAACTCAAATCCTGACCCAGTTGTTGTCGTTCATGGAGGGCATGTCAGCTATGATGTCTGACCAACGTCTGATTATGTAGTCCATGGACTCATAACTGACGGCAGCAGTTTCTCTCCTGCAGCGGTCCGTCCCCCCCTCCTTTGGACCCATACCTGTCCAAGGCACACGCAGGAAGACACGATCACGCACACCAACGGACACAGGCAGCACCCCCCCACAAAAGTCGAAGCGCACAGCTCCTGGCATGCACAGTCAGGGGGCTGTAGGCACACCCACATGGACTGGGGTTAGACCGCAGACAAAAAAAAAAAAAAATTTGAAATAACAATCCCAGGCATACAGACAAGGTAATGGCACACTAGATCAAGGCAAACACATAACTAATTCAATATGAAAAAATACATTTTTAATATGATAGAGACATACAAGAATTATTCTTTAAAAGGGTAGATGGTTTCCTGTCTTGACAGGAAACCATCTACCTTTTTAAAGAATAATTATTTTATTGTGAAACATATGTATTAATACAATGTCATTTTATCATTCTGGATCAATGTATTGATTTTTATTGTATGTCTCTATCATATTAAAAATGTATTTTTTCATACTGAATTAGTTATGTGTTTGCCTTGATCTAGTGTGCCATTACCTTGTCTGTATGCCTGGGATTGTTATTTCACATTTATTATTTGCCCTGTCCCAGGATATTGCTCTTTAACAGGGGGTCCTTGTTTTTGTCAAGGTTAGACCGCAGACACGCAGCCAGAGTCACAGTGCGCAACCCTCACAGCCCTCTCCCTCCACTCCAATTGTGTCCTCGGGTGTAGGGGTTGGGCTGGCCGAACTGGCTGCAGTGTGCAGCGCTGAGTATGAGTCCACTGCACTGGGGAGGATATGTCCACCCCTGCACCCACCACACCTACCCTTACCACTCCTGTCCCTGCGGTGCCTAGTCCTGCCTTCGATGATGCCCTCCAAGGGTCCACATCACATTGAGTACTCCATGTGCAGGCAAGTTGGGGTAGACGGCCTACCTAGCGTCCCCCTACAAGGACTAATTTCTGGACTGGCCATTGGCCTTATTTAAGCAGAGACTCATATTTGGACATCTTTTTTGTTTGTGCTGAACAAAGCCTTTTATTTAACGTTCAACACTATTGCATTTCAGGTACTTGATGTTGGTGATGAAGGACCTGGAGTTGGTGTCATGGTAATGTTTTGGGGTTCTGAAAGATGTTTTTTGTTATTGGTCATGAGGTAGACCATGATATCTGGGTGCCATCACAATGTCTCTGCAATTAATCATTGGTTGTGTGTGTTCAGTTTGTCTAGAGACATTGACCTAGGGAGTGTTCCTTCCTCTGTGGCACCTGACATCTTCACTGCAGACAGTTGCACAATTGTTGTGCTGACATGTGTGCACATTTCCTTTTTTGGTGACGGTTCCCTTCAACAATGGCTATGCCTGCTCACAGATGTCTACTGCTCATTTATCTGTGCCATGATTGCAACTCACTGTACTTGTGTTTTGAGTATGTACAAATGCCTTCATGGACAAATTCACCCTTTTCACCACTATGCATGTGTGTAATCACAGCCTACCCCTATGTTAGGAATTGTTATGCACGGTATTTGGGCACATGACTCACAATTTTGTTTCCTGTATCTGAGGTGTTTGAACCCTATTCCTTCCGTCAGAGACTACATCTTGGTGGTCTGACCATGACCTGGACATTTATATCAGTCCTGGGATGTGTGGGACAGTGTGTGTTCCCTTTTGCTCTCGTTGTTTGGTAGGCTGTTACATCACTATACACTACTGTGTCATGATGGTAGGGTGTGTATTTCACCTGCAGCCTCCATGGGTGGGTATGCGAGTGTAATTTGACATCATCCCCCACATGTAGTGTGTCAACGCGGTGTGTGAAGGTAATTCATCCTCCAGGGAGTGGGACACTGCTGTTAGTGATGTGTTGCTATGGCACTATCATTATGGTCACAAGTTAGGGATGTGCACATACCCCCATGTAGTTGTGGTATGCTGATGATGATGTACCCCCCATACTGTTGGGACCTGATGGGAGTCATATCCACCCAACCCTCATATGTGTGGGCTCTGTGGGAGTCATATCCACACATCACTCATATGTCTGGGCACTGCTGGGAGTCCTCTGCACCCACCCCTCATATGTCTGGCCACTGCAGGGAGTCCTCTGCACCCACCCCTCATATGTCTGGGCAATGCTGGGAGTCATATCCACCCAACCCTATACTGGTGGGCACTGCTTGTAGTCCTCTGTAAAGATGTGCAGAGTTATCTGGCTGTTACTCATGATGCATGGCATGATTTGCACTGTGACCTATTTATTTTGTGCCCATGTGTCAGACGTATACAGGTTACTAATGCATTTCTATTTCTTCTTCTTGCCCACAGCATCATCACCTGAAACAGGAGGAGAAAGCTGCACGGATCTGGAGGAGGGACCCAGCCACAGTGCCATCAGCGCTGAGGGGTCGGAGCGAGCCAGTGGCAGAGAGGGCAAGGGGAGTCAGTCTGTGGACCTGTTGGAAGGTGACACATCCTACCACGCCCATGGATCCGATTCTGACTCCCAGGAGGAGGGGGAATACACTGCAACACCTGGCAGCATCACAGTGTCTGTCCCTACCTCCTCCAGAATCATATCCACTCTCCCAGTTGCTGCGGTCCCTTCTGTCCATGCAGCCCCCATTTCTCCTTCGGCCCTGGCACTGCAGACCGTGCCCCTGTCTCCCCTGCTGCCCTCAGCGCGGAGTCTGTGAACTTACACCACCAGATTCAGGTTGGTCAGACATCAATGCTGAATGTCCTCCATGGCCAAACTCAAATCCTGACCCAGTTGTTGTCGTTCATGGAGGGCATGTCAGCTATGATGTCTGACCAACGTCTGATTATGCAGTCCATGGACTCATAACTGACGGCAGCAGTTTCTCTCCTGCAGCGGTCCGTCCCCCCCTCCTTTGGACCCATACCTGTCCAAGGCGCACGCAGGAAGACACGATCACGCACACCAACGGACACAGGCAGCACCCCCCCACAAAAGTCGAAGCGCACAGCTCCTGGCATGCACAGTCAGGGGGCTGTAGGCACACCCACATGGACTGGGGTTAGACCGCAGACAAAAAAAAAAAAATGTGAAATAACAATCCCAGGCATACAGACAAGGTAATGGCACACTAGATCAAGGCAAACACATAACTAATTCAATATGAAAAAATACATTTTTAATATGATAGAGACATACAAGAATTATTCTTTAAAAGGGTAGATGGTTTCCTGTCTTGACAGGAAACCATCTACCTTTTTAAAGAATAATTATTTTATTGTGAAACATATGTATTAATACAATGTCATTTTATCATTCCGGATCAATTAATTGATTTTTATTGTATGTCTCTATCATATTAAAAATGTATTTTTTCATATTGAATTAGTTATGTGTTTGCCTTGATCTAGTGTGCCATTACCTTGTCTGTATGCCTGGGATTGTTATTTCACATTTATTATTTGCCCTGTCCCAGGATATTGCTCTTTAACAGGGGGTCCTTGTTTTTGTCAAAGTTAGACCGCAGACACGCAGCCAGAGTCACAGTGCGCAACCCTCACAGCCCTCTCCCTCCACTCCAATTGTGTCCTCGGGTGTAGGGGTTGGGCTGGCCGAACTGGCTGCAGTGTGCAGCGCTGAGTATGAGTCCACTGCACTGGGGAGGATATGTCCACCCCTGCACCCACCACACCTACCCTTACCACTCCTGTCCCTGCGGTGCCTAGTCCTGCCTTCGATGATGCCCTCCAAGGGTCCACATCACATTGAGTACTCCATGTGCAGGCAAGTTGGGGTAGACGGCCTACCTAGCGTCCCCCTACAAGGACTAATTTCTGGACTGGCCATTGGCCTTATTTAAGCAGAGACTCATATTTGGACATCTTTTTTGTTTGTGCTGAATAAAGCCTTTTATTTAACGTTCAACACTATTGCATTTCAGGTACTTGATGTTGGTGATGAAGGACCTGGAGTTGGTGTCATGGTAATGTTTTGGGGTTCTGAAAGATGTTTTTTGTTATTGGTCATGAGGTAGACCATGATATCTGGGTGCCATCACAATGTCTCTGCAATTAATCATTGGTTGTGTGTGTTCAGTTTGTCTAGAGACATTGACCTATGGAGTGTTCCTTCCTCTGTGGCACCTGACATCTTCACTGCAGACAGTTGCACAATTGTTGTGCTGACATGTGTGCACATTTCCTTTTTTGGTGACGGTTCCCTTCAACAATGGCTATGCCTGCTCACAGATGTCTACTGCTCATTTGTCTGTGCCATGATTGCAACTCACTGTACTTGTGTTTTGAGTATGTACAAATGCCTTCATGGACAAATTCACCCTTTTCACCACTATGCATGTGTGTAATCACAGCCTACCCCTATGTTAGGAATTGTTATGCACGGTATTTGGGCACATGACTCACAATTTTGTTTCCTGTATCTGAGGTGTTTGAACCCTATTCCTTCCATCAGAGACTACATCTTGGTGGTCTGACCACGACCTGGACATTTATATCAGTCCTGGGATGTGTGGGACAGTGTGTGTTCCCTTTTGCTCTCGTTGTTTGGTAGGCTGTTACATCACTATACACTACTGTGTCATGATGGTAGGGTGTGTATTTCACCTGCAGCCTCCATGGGTGGGTATGCGAGTGTAATTTGACATCATCCCCCACATGTGGTGTGTCAACGCGGTGTGTGAAGGTAATTCATCCTCCAGGGAGTGGGACACTGCTGTTAGTGATGTGTTGCTATGGCACTATCATTATGGTCACAAGTTAGGGATGTGCACATACCCCCATGTAGTTGTGGTATGCTGATGATGATGTACCCCCCATACTGTTGGGACCTGATGGGAGTCATATCCACCCAACCCTCATATGTGTGGGCTCTGTGGGAGTCATATCCACACATCACTCATATGTCTGGGCACTGCTGGGAGTCCTCTGCACCCACCCCTCATATGTCTGGCCACTGCAGGGAGTCCTCTGCACCCACCCCTCATATGTCTGGGCAATGCTGGGAGTCATATCCACCCAACCCTATACTGGTGGGCACTGCTTGTAGTCCTCTGTACCCACCCCTCATATGTCTGGGCACTGCTTGGGGTCCTGTGCACCCCCCTCATATGTCTGGGCACTGCTGAGAGTCATATCCACCCACCCCATAGTGTTGGGCTCTGCTGGGAGTCCTCTGCACTCACCCCCATATGTATGGGCACTGCTAGGAGTCCTCTGCACCCACCCCCACACTGTTGGGCACTGCTGGGAGTCATATCCACCCACCACTCATATTTCTGGGCACTACAGGGAGTTATATCCACCCCCCTCATATTTCTAGGCACCCCAATACTGTTAGGCACTGCTGAGAGTCATATCTACCCACCCCTTATATGTCTGGGCACTGCTGGGAGTCCTCTGCACCCACCCCATACTGTTGGGCACTGCTGGGAGTCATATCCACCCACCCCTCATATGTCTGGGCACTGATGGGAGTCCTCTGCACCCACCCTTCATATGTATGGGTACTGCTGGGAGTGAAATCCACCCACCCCCATACTGTTGGGAACTGCTGGGAGTCATATCCACCCACCCCTCATATGTCTGGGCACTGCTGGGAGTCATGTCCACCCACCCCTCAAATGTCTGGGCACTGCTGGGAGTCCTCTGCACCTACCCCTCATATGTCTGGGCACTGCTGGGAGTCATATCCATCCACCCCCATACTGTTGGCCACATGGGGTTGATGGCGCCGCAGCTAGGGCGACTGACTCCGGAATCTGGGGATCAGGGTTTGATCCCCGGCATCGGCGGCAGATTAGCCCAGCACCATGTGATTCTGGGCAATAGCTTGCTTAATCTTCCCCACGGCTCCCAGTGCTTAGAGACCCTTACGGGTGATTGTGCACTTTACAGATGTGTATTATTATGGCGTGTGTGTGCCTCGTATCACTTTTGTGATGGTGTGGCACGCAAGCGCGTGAGACGCACCGTACCCCAACATTCCTGGCGTGTGTGCGCATCATATCACTATTTTCATGGTGCCATACCCGAGTGCTTGAAACGCAGCCTACTCCAACATTCCTGGCGTGTGTGCACATCATATCACTATTGTCATGGTGCCATACGCGAGTCCGTGAAACACACTGTACCCCGACATTCATGGCATGTGTGCACATCGTATCACTATTGCAATGGTTCCATACGCAAGCGTTTAAGATGCACCGTACAAGTACACTTCCGTTGTTGCAGTACGTTGTTCCCACCGTATGCGCCGGCGTCGGTTTATGTGCACCAGGTCGTAGGCCTACAGGACTGGGATGTTACGGACGATGGGGTTCATGGCATGTATGTCACATACTGATGTATATTGCATACTGGGGATGCGGTTTGGGTCGGACTCTCCTTTTACGGACGCTTTGAGCTCACGTAGAAAAAGGGTCGTAGGGAGTGTCGCAGAGACGAATCATACTTGCTGGGCCGGAAACTGCTGCTTCTTTGCGTACGGACGTTGCGTAATGTCTCTCCTGGATACAAATCGTATGTATATTTCTGTCATATGGTTTTTAGTACGAATCAAACGGAGATCTGCATTGGATCCAAATCGTACTTCATCGTACGTACGGAAACGTTTCAGGGCACAATTTGTACGGGAAATATGCTCCGTTCGGCTATTTGTAAGGGATTTTATCAAATCGGAATCGGACCCATAATGTTAAAATAAATTAAACATATACATATATCATATAATATATATACTTACCTAATAAAATTCATAGCTAAGTATTTTAATAACGTATACATTGTTAACAAGATAAAAACAATTATAAATGCATATATATATATGCATACACAAATAATATAAATATAGATAACAAATTAAAAAACTACAATATTGTTAATGTTTTTAAAAATTCTATTCCAACTCCAAACAGTGCAATAGTAGGGAAAGTGTTGGATAGTGTAGGGGTAAAAATTACAATTCCAACTTCAGAGAGTGCAACCGTAGGGAAAGTGTTGGATAGCATAGGAGTAAAAATGACTATTCCAACTCCAGAGAGTGCAACAGTACGGAAAGTATTGGATAGCGTAGGGGTAGAATGTACTCTTCCCCCATCCAAAGAGTGCAACAGTAGGGAAAGTGTTGGATAGCCTAGGAGTAAACATTACTGTTCCCACTCCAGAGAGAGCAACAGTAAAGAAAGTGTTGGATAGTGCAAGGATTAAAATTACTATTCCCACTCCAGTGAGTGCAACAGAAGGGAAAGTGTTGGATAGCGTAGGGGTGAACATTACTATTCCCACTCCAAAGAGTGCAACAGTATGGAAAGTGTTGGATAGCATTGGGGTTAAAAATAACATACATGTCAATTTTTTAAAATTAAAAAATGGTTTAATAATTAATTAACACTAAATGAATTATCAATACCAATACATTGTAATAAATAGTTACTTAAATGTAATAACTTACTTCCCACCCTATTCCCCTATAAACACACAACCCACTCCTATACTAAATTAACACAATTAATATATTTAACAATTAATTACTTAATACAAATTAATTACCAATTAATAATTAATAAGCAATAAATTAATTATTAATACCAAAAAATAAACATTATTAATACATGTATTATAAATCATTTACTTCCCACCCTATTCTCCTATAAAACCAAAAACTTCTACATAACTAAAAAGCAAATTGTAAATAATCATTTCAAAAAATTATGAATTAATGTAATATAATTAAATTACTTCCCACCCTATTACCCTATAAACTCACAACCTGCTACGGTACTAAAACACAAAATTTACTTAAAAAAATACTAACTTCTGAACAATTAATACCTATATTTAAAAAAAGTACAAAATTTAACAAAACATGTGGAGCACATACATATAAAATACATACTAAAATACATAACACTAACATAAACATCGATATTATTAACATTGATATTTTTGCTATCGATTTTACTGATTTTGTTATTATTAAAAATTATAATTCTTACCTTCAGGTCGATATTCTAGTCACCGATATTCTTGATGTCGATATTCTGTCCCTACAATATTTAAAACTCGATATAAAAGTAGATCGAAACAGAAAACTTGACATTTTGTCTGTGCACCATACCCTTCAGTGTTGTGTATACCACACTGGAAAATATTTAGAGCGATGTGAAGTATAGACAAGATTATTCAGCTTATTAAATGTAGACTTTCTTCTACCAAACTAGGGATAAGAGGTGAGTGATAGGACCTGTCCTTGTGCAATGTTGGAGATGTAAGGAAGGTATTTATTCTATTTGCCACATAGTTACTTGCCATCATTCCTGGGATGAGGGTTGAGTGGAATGTAAAATAGTATATATGTTGGAAATGCTTAAAATGTCAGCATTTCCAAATCTATCGAGGTCACTGAAAATGCAATGCTGAGCCTTGGAATGCACAGACCCGTTCAGGATATGAGCAGAAACTGTGTAGGTGGAGCTCTAGAGTAAGTATTAATGCTATGATAATGGATGGCCACACATCGGAGATTGGGACAGAGTTACCTTACTTTGAGAACAATTGCTTAGCAGCACTAGGACATGGCTGATCAGCATTGAGTGTAGCATATCCTGTAGTAAAGGTTATTGTGATAATGGTCAATTACTCCCTTCCCATTTCAGAACATTAATCAGTACTTCCTTCACCAACGGAGAAGTCCCATATTTTCTGCTGTGAACCATTTAGTGGTCAAAAACAATACACTACTGAACAGTACTGAGGCAATTCCTCCTAGAAGTCTTCTCCATGAACCAGGGAGAAATTAGTCTGTTCTGTGTCTGTCTTTTCCGAATGGATGGCATGTTTCCCTTATGGATATTAATCTGCTCTTTTTGTACAACAGTATGAATGTATTTGTGTAACTCTTCAGTGGTTTTTACATCTACTTGATAATGAATTACAAAAATACTGGCTTTGTTTTTATCTTCTGGAACACTGCTACAATACTGCTAGCTTAAATCCAGTGGCACAGTAAGCAGGGTACCCTTGTCTAGGAATACCCAGCCCACTTAGGGTGAAAATTGCTAAGCAAACAAATGATGGACAGAATGCTGAATAAACCAAACATTCACCCCCAGTCAAGAGATCTGGGTTAGATCCATCATTCTTTTGCTTACCATGTCAACCCACTTTAGACCCAGCCATATGCAAATCAGCCTTGACCCTGCGCCTCATGGGAAAAATTGAGACCGAACTGCCAATCCAGGTCCTCCCTGGGATGGAAACAAGCATCCTGGGACCAGTTTCTGGGTATTACCCTTCATCAGCCAGGCTAACTTGAATCCAGTGGCACAGTGAGCAAGAGACCCATGTCTGGGCAGACCCAGCCCACTTAGGGTGAAAAGATCTGCGCAAACAAATGATGGACGGAATGCTGAATAATCATACATTCAACCCCAGTTAAGAGATCTGGGTTAAATCCATCGTCCTTTTGCTCACCCTGCCACCCCAGTTTATACTCAGCCATATGCAAATCAGTCTTGACCCTGTGCCTCATGGGAACAGTCCAGACAAAACTGCCAAGCCAGGTCCTCCCTGGCCCTGACACAAGCATCCTGGGACCGGTTTTTGGGTACTACCCTTCACCAGCCAGGCTAGCTTGAATCCAGTGGCACAGTGAGCAATGGCCCATGTCTGGGGATACCCATCCCACTTAGGGTGAAAAGTGATACGCAAACAATTGAAGGACGGAATGCTGAATAAATCATACATTCGCCCCGTCTACGCCAACATCACACCCACCAGGGCATCAGCTTTTGGGCCCGCGCCCTTATCACTTCCATGCACGCGGACAATGTCACGATTTATGACTGAGACCCTCAGGAAAATCTCACGCCCATGACGAGGGAGGTGGAGCTATTGGGTTGCTTATCTGGAGTCCAGGTCAACTGGAGCAAGCCAGTACTTTTTCCTCTCACGGATGCTACAAAGTCCTTCACCCCTGACTACCCCTTTGTTTGGGCATCAGGCCCCACTATTTACCGCGGCATCTGGCTGAGTAGGCACGTGGATGAGCTCTGGAAGTCTAATTTCGGCTGTGCGATGGACTGGCTGGAGACAAAGATAGGTGTGTGGCATTGCCATTGCTAAAATGGTGGTGCTCCCCACAGTCTTGTACCTCTTTTTAAATATTCCCGTCCCTCTCACGTCCCATTTTTCCGCAAATTATGTTCCAACATTATCACTGATGTCTGGGCAGGGCGTCAACCTAGAAATGCTTATGATATCCTTATACTACCCCTGGTCCGGACCGATATGGGAGCCCAGACTTTAAGCTTTACGTGCTGTGCGCTCAAGCCAGCTTCCTCCACTTTTGGCTCCATCCCACTCCTTTCCAACCCCATGTGGAAGTTAAAACGGACATTGCCGCCCCATGGCCACTTCAGACCGCACTATTTCTTCCACCCACGCCCCCACGTGGTGAGATTGTAATGGTTGAATGCCTGCGTTGGGTTTGTGATGGGCTGCGTAAATATATTGGCGCCAGCACACTGTATGCTCCTTCCATGAAACTTGCCAGAAACCCAACATTCCCCTCATTGCAGACAGCAGGCATGGCCTGCTGCGCAGTTCACCTTGGCTTTAACACTATATCAGACGTCTACCCTGACAATACGTTTTTTACCCTTTACCCTTCACAAAAATGCTGCTCCAATGGATAAGTTACTGTACTATCAGATCAGAGTAACCTGTAGAAAAGATAACCCTGCGTTCCCTCAGGACCCCACACCAATGCTCCCCTTAATTTTGTCAATTCCCCCAACTCCCCCCATAAGCTGGTAACTAGACTATGTGCTCTAACACTAGCCGCCTCTTCCACCAGCACTGAGCGTGCCAGTAGTGAGTGGGTGTTGACTTAGAAAGGGACCTGTCTGCTGAGCTCTGGCTCTACTGCTGCAACCAGATCAAGCGCCTCTCCCCCAGCTATCGCCTGTGGCTCATTCATTTTAAGTATTTGCACAGAGTCTACCGTTCCCCTGCATCCCTACACAAGACAGGCCTTCTCAACAATGACAGATGGATGCGCTGCTTGACTCCCGATGCGCACTTTGTCCATCTGGCCTGGTTGAGCCCCAGGGTTTCAGCATTCTGGCATGGGGTATGTGCAGCTATCAGTGGTATCACACTTGAACACATCACTCCCGATCCTCTGGTGTGCCTTCTAGGTTACGTCAAGCATATATCATATGCTAACCGCAAACTCATTTCGAAGCTTCTAGTGCTTGCTAAGCGCAGAATGTCCATCCACTGGGGGCACAAACCGGCACCCACAGTAAATAATTTGCTGGAGGATGCAGCCCATTGCCAGACGCTGCTAGTTGAATTTTGGGATTTGATGCAGGAGGCCAGCAGGCCCCCAGACAAATGGGCTCCTCTCATCTCCTACCTGCAATGCTCAACCGCTACTGATGACTCAATAACAGACTCCCCCATCACTGACACGCAAAGCGCTGAAGGAGACATCCCTTATTGAACTAGCCTATTTGCGCTTCCCCCAATGTGCCTTACTCACCACTCATTATAGATGTGCTGTGCATTGTGTACTTTTCGCTCACTATCATCCTAAAATGTGGAATGTAAATGTAAGTGTAATTGTTACTGTATTACTGCTGCAATGATAACCTGTAATGTGTCATGGTTTCCTTTTTCAGTAGAGGTTTTTGAAAAAAAAAAGTTGAGCTTGTCCCTACGTACCCTCGTACCCTATATAGTCTTGTTACTTACACTCAGTGATGTTCGCTGTTATACTTGGCATCTTTGGCATGGTTTCCTCTGAGATTTCACCTCTACCTCCTGTATTATTGATGCTGTGCTGGATTTCGTGTTTGCTGGCTTAGTTGCTTTGTGCATTTTGCCACTGCAGATCAGTGTCAAAGTGCATGTGCTCCCTCTGTAAATTGTTATTACAATTGTTTCTCCCTGATTGGCATATTTGATTTACTGGTAAGTCCCTAGTAAAGTCCTCTGAGTGTGACAGGGCCTGTAAAAGAAAAGCTGCTAGTGGACCAGCTGCACTGATTGTGCAACTGACGTGGGTAGCTCTGTAAATTTACCTCAGACCTTCCACTGCAGTGTCTGTGTGCAGTTTTGAACTGCCATGTCGACCTGGCAAGTGCACCTACTTGCCAATCCCTAATCCTCCCTTTCCGTACATGTAAAGCACCATTCTGGTAGACCCAATATACCCCCATGGGCAGGGTGCAATATATGTGAAAGGAAAGACATGCACTGGTGTGTGTGACATGTCCTGATAGTAAAATACTGCCAATTTCCTTTTACACTATTGAAACGCTATCTGTCCGATAGGAAAACCTGGGTGATACTTTGTAACTTCTTGCAAGTGTAATTTCCCATTGGGGCAAGATGGAGTACAACGTTTAGGCTCTCTGAACAAATAATTTAATTACACATCTTCTAGTAAATGTGTTTTTTAAATTTTGTGCTTGAAAATGCAACTTTTAGAAAGTATGATTTCTGCTGTTTAACCATTCTATGCACCTCTGTCTGTTTGGGGATTGACTGTCTGGGTTTGGAATGATAGGGCTGGGGATGTGCATTCTCTGTAGAAAGTCACCGGATGGGGGGTTTGAGGTGTTCCTGGCCCTGCCTGGATGACTCATGGCTGTTCTGAATAGACCTTGGATGCATTTGGAGCAGTGTGAGGAGTTTTCCTTGCACCTGAATAGGGCCTGTCTCCTTTGCACAATGCTGTGGCCATACTGCATCAGTGATGAGAGAAAGTGTGTGGACTGGCCCAGAGACACTTACACAAAGAAGAACAAAGATAAATTGGGGTATAAGTATTGGACCTTAAACCCGGGACATTAGATCACTTCTGGACTCAAGAGGAAACTTTGACAAGGAGAAAAGCTGGGGAGCTGTGATGAGGAGTACTACCCATTTGCTGTGTGCTGTGTGGGGTTGGCCTACAATTGCTGCCTCTGCCAAGGAAAGGACAATGGCTGGAACTTTGCCGACAAACATTCTTGAAGAAGAATCTCCAAGGGCTTGTGTGTGATGGACTCCAGTTCTGAAGTTTCAGGGACACAAAGACTTCTCCCCCAGCATCCCTAGACTCTACTGCTGAGAGTTCTGACCTGCAAGGAAGCGACATTTCCTTTTTTGGGCTTCTGGAGGTTGTGTCTGTTGTTGGGAGCTGGACGAAACCTAAGAGTAGCAAGAAATATCATCTCTGATGCCTTAAGCTATGCCGCCGTGATGCCCCGACTTGCACAGAGGCCAGAGGCACCGCTCCTGAAGGGAACGATGCACGGCCTGCACCATAGCTCCGACACCCTTTGATGCCTGCTAATGTCTTCCCCTGTTCTGGTTTCGACACATCACCTCTTCGCGTACACGGTGTTTAACCTCCAGGGAGCCAGCATCGACCTCAGCACCATTCGTTTGGGGGTTTGGGTGACTCTCTGCCCAATGCCGCACACCTTGCGGTCGCCGCCATGCTTTGGATATATTGCTGTTACGACATCATAATAGACTTCCAGTCAACCAAAAATCTCCCTTTGGGTATGTGTCATTAAATTTCACATCCAAATCATACTCTACTCGTCATCTCACTAAACATTTCATTTGCTGGCCTGGAGGCCACAGCAATTGCACAAAATTGAAATATATTTTTATTCAAAACTGAACAAAAGTGTCTGTACTGAGCAAAAATGAGATAACAATCAATTGTATTTAAACTGTTAAAAACAGGTTTTCCCAATTAAAAGCGACTATTTGCATCCTATTAAGAGAAACTGTGTATGTATTGCATACTTCAGCAGAAACAAAGAATCACATTCCTATTCAAACATAAAATTGTTCCAACAAAATCAATAGTTCAATAAATTACACATACATAAACAGAAACAAGAACACAATAGACATTAACATTTGTCGACAAACACTTTCTATTATGGTCTATGTCTCAAGTACAGAGTATCTATAATTCATTAATATCAACTGTATCACTCAATGCCTCTTAGATTTCGTGTTGAAATTTGCATCAACACATTTCGGTGGAATCCCAATATTTAGAGCCACTTTCTTCTGGATGAAATAGTTTTGTCCTATCGTTTCAATAAACAAAATATTACCTATCAAAAACATAAAAACAATTCAAATCAGTCCAGTGAGTTCCTGTTCAAATTCCCATAATTATACACACATATATATATGTGCATATATATAAATATATATGCACATGTGCAAAAAATACCCCTCCGATGCCCCTATGGTTTGCTAGGCCTCCCCATTGGTGTCCATCTTTTGTATTGTATCACTTCACCAACTCCTTCATTCAAAATCTTAGACCACATTTTTTATTCAATCCACTTCAAAACTGTGTATCACATCACACACTTATACTATAGTACATCTTACTTACAGAGGTATATCATTCTTAAAAGCTTTACACACGCTTTCTGTATCCTAATTTACAATATAGAGTGTTTTTTGGTTTTCGTACAGCACCTCATTTATGGTATTCTCCCCATCAGGGTGGAATCTATCATATCGCACAGACCCCTTCTCGATCTCTCTTCCCTCAATGCAATAATTTGTATCTATCTGTTCAGTTCTGGTTAAATCATAATGGTTGGTTAAACTCACATGATGGTATTATTAGAAACTCAATGTTCCACTTTATGTTTAATTTTAATCCTCAAACGCTCTGTATATGTACACGCTGTTTGTCTGGAAGAAAAATATATGTAAGGAAGATTTATAAAAGAGTGTATCAAGTTTATCATTTGTTTTTTACTTATTCTTTTATTAGATATTCCTACCTCAAGGCATTCCGTGAGCTCGATTCACTTTAAGCTTTTCAGATAAAGGTGTGGAATACCATAGTTCCTTAGGGTTTTGCCATCTCAAGTAAATAGTACCCTCAAGAATTTCTCATTGCTCCATTTGAATGTAGTACGGGGCATTTTACCATGTACAGATCTTAGGGGCAGTTGCATCAAGAATCATTTTTGCGATTCCTTAATAGCAAATTTTAAGAAATTGCTATTACAGAATTGCAAAAACAAATGCCTCAATCAATTTGCAATAATTTAGCGATTCTGTTAAAATCGCTATCGCAATTTGGGATTCCTCTATTACCGAATCGCTAATACCGAATCCGCTAATACCGAATCGCAAATAGCAATTTTCCTATATTGCTGGATTTGAATGACATCACAAACAGGAAGTGAATCTGGGAATGCTCACTCCTGTTCACATAGAGAGTCAGAGGAAGAGGCAGACTGTGGGAGCTGAGCAGGAACAAGCTATTTGGAAGCAGAATCTGTTTGAAAACAACAGCTTGGATACAGAAACAGAGGACAAGAAAGGTGAAGAAAGGAAAAGGACGCTGAAATTCAGCAAAAAAGAATTGGAAATCCTCATTGAGGAAGTGGTGTTGAGCCACGATAAACTCTTTGGAAAAGAAAAATTTGGCTGTGAATACAATCAATGGTAAATGCAGTGAGGGTCACACATCGCTCAATCTCCGACCTGCGCAAGCACTGGTATGACCTGTGCAGCTGAGCAAAAGAGAAGGGGGATGCAAGGCTTGAAGAGGCTAAAAAACAGGAGGGGGACCATCTGCAGAATGTGCCAACACACTCTTGGAGGACATGGTAGAATCTACACTGCAGCCAAAGGCAGTTGTCGGCATCACCCAGATAGACACCAATGAACAGGCTGGAACCTCACAAGGTAAGATCACAGCAAAATATCTTTTAATGTTACATCTAACAAAAATAGCCCCCAATGCATCATGCGTAGTGTATTAACCCTGAGTCCAGTCCACATTTTACTTGCAACACCCAAAGGCATTATGGGAGTAGTATACAGACAAATGTAATGGTAAGGTAAGGCAAGAAGGGACCAAAACAGCTTAAGTGCAGAATTTGTATTAAACAATGGCATGCACTATGTGACATGCATGTACACCAAAAAACACTGAACTTGTACTGTTTCAAATCACAGGTGCAACTTCACACGAGAGTGACAGGGCTGATCTTCACAACTCACAGGGACATGATGCAAAGTCTGAGGAGGAATCAGAGTTGGCATCCTCCTCACCCATACCTGCAACCACTCGATGCAGGAGAAAATTCCCACCACTTCCTGATTTGGAGATTGAGGAAGAGAGTTTAACAGAAACGCCTACACAACTGGCTGGCCATACACACCCACCAACAACAGAGGTACGAAAGTGGTACAGGTCCGTCCTTTTCCGCAGGCAAAGGGCCAGAGCAAATAAGACAGCTGCAGAAGACAATGGGGCTGCTGCCTGGAGTCGGCTGGAGGGCAAGCTGCTCAAGGTCCAGTATCTGGAATGCAAAAACATGAGGATAATGCAGGGCCAAGTAGGAACAATGGCAACAAACGTAGGAGACATATATGACTGCCTGAAATAGCTCACCACTGCTGTTGTGGAAGGCCAAGGGCAAACAATGAAAACTTTACAAATATAACTAAAGCAATGCATGACTTGTGCAGGGTCATGCAATATGACCATGCATCCCATCGTAGGAGGCATCAGGAATTGATGGGGTGCCTAGACAGTCACACCAGGGCCATAAAAAGGTTGAGCACAACAACAGCTCAGCTTTACCATCATGCTGTCGGCATGTAAGTGGAGATGAGCCACTGCTGTGGGGATGAGCCAGGGGCCTTATCCAGGTCACCAATGCAGTGGAACAACTTCTGACTGCTGCATGTGGTGGCAACAATGTTCGTGGAGGGGGGGATAGGGAGGAGGGCTCCAGCCTCAGTAGTCTACAGGCACCTGTTACAAATCCAAGGAGGCACAGTAGTAGACGTAACACTGGCACAAAAGTCTCAACAAGGGATGTGGCTGAGCCAACTGAGAGGCCCTGGGAATGTGTGGCCAGAAAAAGTGAAAACATGGACACGTACTATACCGGTGAGGTAAACAGCAGCAGGAAAATTGTTTGCACTGACATTTAATTGCCATTGCAATGTGATATTATTTACTTTCTTCACACTACAGTTTTTTGCACCTGGTATGTGTGCCTTATTGTTACATTAAACCATTGAGCACCTACTTTGTTGTCTCGTGATTACTCACATTAAAAGAAATGTTGAGTGATTTCTGCATCTCTCTGTCTCCACTCTGCTGCGCTTGAACCAGATGCTGCTTGTGGTGGTTGTCTTAGCTGATTGTCTTCCTCAGGCTTGCTGTCAAAGTGTTCCAGGAGTATGCCCCTATTAGTGGCTATTTTCTGCAACATGGCACATGTGGCGACTATTTTGCAGCAGGTTAATGGCCTGTATTGCAATGCACCACCAGTTTTGTGGAGGCAGCGGAACCTAGATTTAAGTAAACCACATGTCCGCTCAATCACGTTGCCTGTGGAGATATGTGCCGCATTATATCGCTGCTCACTTGGGGTACTTGGATTCGGGTATGGCGTCAGTATAAAGGAGTGCACAGCATATGCGCTATCACCTACAGGACATAAAACAATAACATTACTCTCTGCTATGTGTCACTATGGTGGACGAGTCTGCAAGACTGTATTACATCTGTTTATCAAGCAAATATCCTCCTCCAAATTCACCCGCAAGGAGACGTCTGTGAATGCCACGGTATCTGATGATGTAGGAGTCATGTGTACTGCCAGGGTAACTAGCCACTATGTCTGTTATGATGTGTTTGGAATTGCAAATGACTTGTATGTTCAATGAACTGTATGATGTTTGTTCCTGTAAATGTACTCATTCACTGAGGGCGGAAAATGGCTACAAGCTTTCCATCAATGCAACCAATTACGTGGGGAAAATGGGCTATCTGATATAAGCCAAATTTAGTTTGCTGCAATTCCTGTGGTGTTGTAGGGGGGGGGGGCGTGAGCACTTTGCCAGGGCCGGTTTTGGTTCCCAGTCCAGCCCTGATGATAATACACTTTGAGAGACACCATCAGCTGTGGCAATTACTCCCTGGAAGCTACCTGATGCTAGGAGGTGCTTGTGAAATGTACTAATACGTAGGGCTCTCTAAGTAAGGGAAATTACCCACCTTAGTGTGTTGAAACAAATGTGCCTTAAACATGAAAAAGCAGTTACTATGTGTTCTTAATGAGTACTAGGCTTTGTGAACTAAGATGTGTATCTAATTGTAATTGTTCTTTTACATAGAAATTGTTTGTCCTGAAGAAGGTGGTATCCTTACACACCGAAACGCGTCGACTACCTCAACAACTGTGAATTCTTGAACAATTTTTTACTGTGTATTTTAATGATTTTATGGTTACATTGAAATTGTACTTGATATTCTTGGCACTATTATCATGTTTTGTAACATTGTTTTTATTGATTTGTAATAAGCTGGACTTTTTTTAGAAACTCACACACTGTTTAAGATTTGTTTGATGTTTCATTTATGTTTTATATTGTGTTTATTGCATTAGATTGTATATCGTCAGACGATACTTGGCATTTAGAGATACAATAGGCAAATACACGAAAGGGTTTTCTTCAGCTGAATGTGTTGGGACTTCCCCTTGTCTTCCCACAGGAGGTGAGGGGAGCCTGCACCTGAGTGGGGATGGCATGTGTCCTGCAAGTCTGATGCTGCAGTAGTGGATCTAATTCAGCTATGAGATCATAGAGTATGTCTGCTTTCAGCCTATATTTATCATATATCTCTTCCTCTATCTGAAAATGCACTCCTGTATCCTCCTTCTTCTCTGTGCTACTGCTCATGGCCTCATCCTCCTTGCTATGACGTAGAGCGCTGCCATTGTGAAACTGTTTAAGTAGTTTGGTGATGATTAGCACCTGTTTTGTACAATTACCACTTAGTTTCATTTGTTCCTATTTAAGAAATGCTAATTGCAATTTTTTGTTGATTCGCTATTTACACATTTTTCATGCATAGGTTTTATGACCCTCAATTTGCGATTACCTATTACAGAATCGCTAATTCCGATTCGGTATTTAGAAAATTGCAACATTTTGTGAATTGAAGGAAGGATCTGCAAATGTGTTTCATGTATTGCATTGGGCTATTTTGCAATCGCATATGACCCTTATTTGCAGTTGGCAATATAGCTTGACGCATGTGCCCCTTTATCCTTAGAACCTGGCAAAGGAATCAAGATGGTATTTATATCTCCCCCCAAGTTATAGTAGGATGGAAATATATATAATGTAAGGTTCCACCTTTCAATACGGTTCTGTCATGCCCAAATAGCAACCTATTGTTAGGTCAAAGGGATGCTAATCCACTTCTTTTCACAGGTTTAACCCTATTCTGACCCCTCACCGCTAAACGGGCCTATATGAACCAGTAGGGATTAGAATGAAATTTACCACCGCCTGGTGACCCCTGATCTGAAACATATTCAGTGCCCTATCGGCTTACATTTACCACCATCTTCTGCTAATTTCTATTCTCCCAATAGAAAAATGGAAAAAAGGAAATGGCCGCCAAACCTGATATTCAAGAATCTTCCTAGTCTCTATCTCGGGGTTATCAGTATTTGAATAAAACAAACAAACACATAAACAAATGTTAACCGGTGGGGTAATGTAATGCCCCTCACATGACCAATAAAGTCAAACTTGGAGTGAGAGATGTAATTGAAGAGCCAACCACATTATTTTCTTTTGTGGATTAAAAAGCTAAATTAAGTTCAAAAGCCATTAGCCTTTGCGACTTTGAGGTTGGTTATCTTCCCCTCCTGTCCCGTTTTAATGGGGCTTTGGGTGGCAGCTGACGGCATGAGAGGCTTGTAACCCCGGGTTTTTTTGGGCCAGTGGTGCGGCGCAGGCACAAATTAGGCTCTTTTTGGGCTACCCCTTTAGGCTGGGGAGAAGAATATATATCCAGTTATCTTGCCCTCTGTGTCCCCATTTTGAGTAAGGTGACACGTCAACCGGCGGAGAGATAGAAAGCTTCTTTGTTTTTCTGCTGGGCACCCGGTCTATCGGACTGCTGCTTTACCTACGGATTTCCTTTGCTGTTTCTGAGCCCACCCCTCGCGGCACCCCGCTTCGAGGGAGCCGCTCGTGAAGAGACTCCAGGGTTCCACACACAACGAGGCTATTGGCGGGACTGCGAGGACCAGCCTGCAGTGCGGCTGGTCATCTGCCGCAGCTGGTCCTCTTCCCGCCCCCGCCTCCTGCCTGATAAAAGTTTGCTGGAGCAAGCGCCATACGGAGCTTCTTTGTTTTTCTGATGGGCACCAGGTCTATCGGACTGCTGCTTTACCTACGGATTTCCTTTGCTGTTCCTGAGCCCAACCCTCGCGGCCCCCGCTTCGTGGGAGCCGCTCGTGAAGAGACTCCAGGGTTCCACACACATCGAGGCTATCGACGGGACTGCGAGGACCAGCCTGCAGTGCGGCTGGTCATTTGCCGCAGCTGGTCCTCTTCCCGCCCCCTCCTCCTGCCTGATTAAAAGCCAATCCAGATCAAGCGCACGCGGGACGCACGCGGGACAGAGCCCAGGGCTAAGCCCGGGCAAAGGGCGGGCTGTTTGAGGCTGTTCGAGGACGGTCAGGACTAGGACCGGGCCACCCCCCCTACAGGCGCCTCCTCGTCACACACTGACTTCAACTCTTATTGACGATGACTACGATGGCGACAAGGAGTAAAAGCACGCTGGTAACAACCCGAGCTGCTAAAGGTACTCTGGATAATTATTTTGTAAAAGCTGGGTCTTTACTAATTGATGAAATTACAATCCTGGAGAGGCGTATCTCCCAAGAAATTAACTGGGTGAGAACATCCTCGATGGGCCCCTTGGCACAGGCCAAGAGCCCAATTAATAGACCCACTTGTAATGAGCACACCGAGTCTAGTAATGGGATAACTAGTGTTAGCGAGCACTCAGGGAATTTAGTTCTGACCAATCTCAGCTCGCACACTAACGCGAATGATCAAAGTGATTTTGTTGAACTGACCCTGCTAAATCTCCCATTGGCTCAACCCCACCCTCCCTTCATCCTCAATTCTGATCAAGCTCCAGCAATGGCCACCACTAACAAGAGAAATATATCACAGGGGATAAGGGAAGGCGCAATCCCCAAAGTGAAAAATGGGGCACATAAAAGAGGTGGGAGGAAGGCAAAAACCCCAAAGCCCAATCCTATTTTGAAGGTCAACAGCTATGGATTGAGTTCACAGGGGAATTTGTCTACTGACGTAGTTGAGACTATATCAACTGAGATTCAGCCTACACTGACAATGGAACACACCAGCAATAACCCTCCCGAGACTTCTGATGAAGATATCACCCTAGCCGATATGGGATTACTCTTGAGGACCCTATTAAGCCTAATAGAAGCGCAGTTAATTAAGATAGAAGCCAGGCTAGTGAACATAGAGAAATCCACAGTTCAACTAGCCGATAACCTCAAAATAGAGAGTAAAATAGATAATAAGAGTGGTAGCGGGGGGCAGAGATAAAGAACAAGAGGGGCGTCCCAACTAACACCAAGGCGGGTACTAGCGCAGTGTCCCTAGTACACCAGGACAAACTAATCACCTCCCAAGTTATGCCCTCGCAGCCCAGGTCTAATAAGCCTATCCACAAGCAATCCCTCCTCAAGCTATGCTCAAACAGCCTAAGGCTAACACTCCTGTCCTTAATCAGCCTCCAAAAGTAATAGCATCTACAGATGAGACTCTAGGAAACACTAAAAAACCAAGAGTAGTGAACTTGCCGCCCGAGGCAAGTCCGTATACAGTAATCCCAGCGGGGGTACCGGAGATAAAAAACACTCAAATTGAATCTACGCCTCTCTTAAGAACAAAGTGATGGATTGGCTATCAATGTATAGACCTCTACCGCACGGCATAAAAAGTTAAGTTCTTATGGTAAGAAGGGTCCCGATTGTGTCCTGATTAGCTTCAGATACCCCACGACCGTCTCCCATATTTGAGACTAGCATCCAGTCCCTACCTCTCGCTTTTTTCTATCCCCTGTTGACATATTCATATGGTAGATTGACAGTTTGGGTATAACGCCAAGGGACATTGCTCCTCCCCTAGTGAGGGTGCGGAGGGAGACATTACATCTCCTGGATCCATAACGGATCCAATGATATTGTCCGGGCCACCTGACGCTCCATTACAAAGCAAAGAGGAAACTCAATCCACTGTGAATTTGCCCCTTATAAATATAGAGCCAGGCGAAATACCAGGAGATTTGACCCCAGAGGCAAGGCCTCTGGAAAATGTATTTGACATCGTCCCCTCCCCGATAGCGGCCTCGAACCCAAAGCTGTCATTCCTGAAGAATATTTCATGGAATGTGGCTGGCTTGGGCAACAAGCTGGATTCTCAGGAATGGACTGCCTTCGTTGACACCAGGGATGTATGCCTGTTTCAAGAAACCTGGGCAATGGTCGGATACTCTCGCTGGGGTTTCCAGGCATTTTCCGTTCCTGCGAAATGGGGGGGTAGGGGCCATCCCTCTGGAGGCCTGTCAATTTGGATGGCGACGCATATGGGTTGCCAAGAGGTACGTCTCCCTTCGGTTTCTGAGGACATATTAGCGGTATTGCTTGAATGGCCAAACTCCTGCAGACTTGCTGTGATAAATGTATATTCAAGGCCGGTAAATATAACACAACAATCACCTACCATCGAGGAATTATCAGCTTTCCTCAGTGAAATCCCCAAGGGCACCCCATTTCTGGTTGGTGAGACCTGAACTCACACTTTGAGCCCCTAGCAGGTCTCTTGGATGGTTCCTCCCTAAAAGAGGATGCAAGGTGGTCAGTCCCAGCTACAGAGACCCCTCCACCTAGAGCTTGGACACCACTTGCCCTACAGATTACTGCCCTAACCCTCAAATATGGTGTGAGAGCATGTAATGGTCGTATTAAATCTGACATACCCATCAAATACACTTACAATAGAGTGGGCAGGGAGTCGTGACTGGACTATATCTTTGTACAACTTTCCTCTTGGTCGCATATCATCGACTTTAGAGTGATAGAAAGAGTAGATAGCGACCACAATGCCCTAGAACTGGACTACGCTTTCCCTGGCAAGGAGGACAGGGACCATGACATGACGGGGGCAAATCGTGGCCTCCTCCTCGAAAATAACAGAAGGATTAGGTGGGAAAAACTAGCGACAAGTAGAGAGAAGCTCCACAAGCTTTATGCTGGAATTATTCCAATTTTGGAAAAAGTGGGTGCTCTAAGTGAGGAAATCTGTAGCCAGGAAACCCATAAATCACTCTATCTGACACACGAGGATCTTATTAGGACCATGGCGGCAGACCTGTTCACCGAGGGTAAAAGCGGTGGTGGCGTGGCACGACGCAAAACATGGTACAATGCTGCATGCCGCAAGGCGAAGTGAGTTCTCCTCTCATGCATTAAGGAGGGCAAAAGCAGATTGGAGATACAGGGCAGAAGACGTGAATACAAAAAACTGACTACCCAGGCAAAGGTTGAATGGGAGCGGGATAAGTGGGAGGAACTGTCTAGCTCTCTAGCCACTAGGGACTACCGCAAGTTTTGGAGAATTGTCAATACGGGATCTGAGTATTTAGTATCGGCAATTGAACCAAATATTGCACCAGGGGTATGGCAAGAGCACTTTCAGTTTCTCTACACACTGGAAGCTGGGGCTTTATGCAATCCATCCCAAACCATAGTTAGCCACTGCCCACTTTAAAGGTGACCTGTTTATAGAAAAGGAGGTGCGAGCCGCTATCGCAGGACTGTCATCAGGCAAGGCACCTGGGTTGGATAGCCTCCCAGGTGACCTGTTCAAACAAGAGCCTGATGTATGGGCTGCCTACTTGCTGACCATATTTAACGCCGTCTTGATGGGCATGGAGGTCCCTAGTACTTGGCTGGTGGAAAAGGTAGTTCCTATATTTAAGAAGGGCTCGCCTCTGCTCCCAGCCAACTACAGGCCCATCAGCCTAATAGACGTGTCCCAGAAGCTTTTTGGTAGGCTTATATTAGACCGCCTCCAGATCTGGCTAGAGGAAACTGCTATTCTGAGCCCATACCAGGTGGGATTTAGAAGGGGGGTGTCCACAACCGATCAGATTTTCTGTTTAAATCTCATCTATTGGAGGACTGCACAAATCGAAGGCGGTAGCTTGCACACGGTTTTTGTGGACTTGCGTGCCGCCTTCGATTTGGTACCAAGATCCAGATTATGGAGCGTGCTCGATGACATGGGGGTTCCAGCTGAAATTCTCGCTATTCTGATGAGATTGCATCGGAATAATTTTGCTCGTGTCAGGTGTGGCAGAAATTATAAATTAACAGAAAGATTCCCAGTCAACAGAGGGGTGAGACAGGGTTGCGTGCTTGTACCGACCCTGTTCTCCCTCTTCGTTAACGGGGTAATCGCCCACCTGAACAGGATCAATGATACTGATGCCCCTAAATTGAATGACAGCAGGGTGCCCGCCATTATGTTTGCAGATGACATCCTGCTGCTGTCCAAAACCCCCAGGGGAATTCAGCGGATACTTAACGTTTTTTTAACTCCTTGGACGCTCATGACGAGCTCAGCTCGTCATGATGTACACCTCCATACACTCATGACGAGCTGAGCTCGTCATGAACAATAGTAAATGTGGGATCCCAGCACCGGGGGGGAAAACCCTTAGCAGCCATGGAGTTAACATTCTGCACAGAGAGGGGCTTAGAGATCAATGCCCTTAAAACAAAACACATGACCCTAAACCCCACCCCTTAGACACGTCCTAATCCCTTGCTTGGTTCATCGCGATTAGAGAGGGTCTCCACATTAGAATACTTAGGAGTAACCCTAAATGAGAACATGACATGGGGGACCCATCAGATTAAGGCAAACATGAAATTGGTACAGATAGTGGGTGGCATTTCAAGGATGATGAACAACTCAACATATCGCCCAATTGGCCCGGTCATTCAAATCTATAAATCACAGGCACGTGGGGCTGTCAGTTATGGGGCTGAATTGTGGGGTCACACTTCTGCTCAAAATATGATGAAAACAGAATATAAATTCATCAGACAGTTGGTTGCTCTTCCATCAAGTACGCCGTTACTCCCTCTGACACTAGATTTGGGAGTCAGACCAATTATAGAAGAACTGGGTCTTAAACCTTTAACTTTTTGTCAAAGACTATGGAGCTGCCAAGAACTTATTGCCTATAGGACTGAGCTTGAGGAGTTTCTAACCCTACCAAAAGCCACTCACATCCCATAGCTAAACTACATAAAAAGGACATGTGAAAGTTTGGGCCTCCCAGAATTGTGGACCGACCCAGCAAATGCATCCACCAGGATATCATGCAAAGCCCTGTCAAAAGCTTACTATGATCTAAAGTTTACTATTGCACTGGAATGCAAGCGTGAGGGTTCCTTGACGAACCTATTTTTCCAAAGTAAAGACTTTTATTTCCTGGAACTTGTACTGGATGATATGACCCCGGTGCTCACCAGGAAGTTATTTCGCCAGTGGAGATATGGCACATTACCTTTTAGGTCTTTCACCAGCTTTTGGTCTTCGCCACCAACTACGGAGCAATGCCCGGCTTGTGCATATCCCCAAGAAAATGACTTACATGTGGTTCTATTCTGTAAAGCCTATCAACACACCAGAAAATACTGGCTTGTCCCTCTGCTCAAAAACATGGGGTTCAGACAGTTCCTCCCTGTGTACAGAATCTTAAAGACTGACTTGTCACCTCCAATTGTATTTGCACTGGCAAAATATCTCACGTCAATATGGCTCATTCGCACTAGTTTCTTGAAGGCGGAAGCGGCTTCATGAAAATTTTATCTTACTAAAGATTTTTAGCTTCTTGTTGATGAACTGTTTTAAACATTGCCAGTCAAACTTCTAATTAATAATCTTTTTGTATAAAGTATAATGATTGTGATTGTTTGTATATCTTTGATGATCAAAACTGATCGAAATAAAGATTGAAATTGAATTGAGAAATCAGTTTTCAGGTGGGGTTTTTAGAGCAGCGGTAAAGCGCATGTTTTGCATGTATGTCCGACTTCAGTCCCCGGCATCTTCAGGTTTTAAGGCGCACCCTGTATAGTACAGCAGGCAGAGAATCAGTTACAGCATCTGAAGTTCCTGGGTTTCAATTCTCTGGCAGGGCTTGTAATGGCAGTGGTGTCCAGCAGGCGAATATAGTTTTGGATAGGGGCATAGGGCGGAGTGGGTGCCCTCCCCTTAATTCAAGGGGGGGACACGTCATGCAATGTCCTAAAGAAATGAACCTAGCAGAGGGGCGGGGCTGCTTCACAGCCCCCAACCAGAACAATAAGTGGGGGCAGGCAAAGGTTTTTTTTGAGGCAGGAATGTAGGCCCTTGCTGTCTCAAAGCGCCACAGGCCGGGATTCATGTCATGCCAGGGGCTCAATTTGGGCACATGTGTCTTCAGGGCACTGTCAGCTTAGCTCACTAGACAGGGGAGTGTTGGCCTGTAGTCCGAGGCTGGTTTAGGGGAGAGGTGGCTCAAGGGCTTGAGAGACCATTTATAATGTTGCAGTCAGTGGGGGGGGGGGCAAAAATGGGGATTGAGGATACGGGGGGACACACTGCAAGCTGAATGTCTCAATCCGGTGGGGGTTTTTAAAGCTCCAGCCCCCACAAGGTACAAAGGGGACAATGTTGGAGGGGGACCCACAGTGGGGTACACAGGTCTGGACCCGGGGGTACCTTTGAAGTGGGGGACGGATAGACAGCACGATACAGGAGAGGTCAAAAAATTAAATAACTTCTAGACAGAAGGAAGGGAAAAGCAGATAGGTCTGGCATCCCAGGCTTGCCGGATCTTACTTGGGCGTTGCAAGGGAAGTGGCACAGGCAGGAGCGGCCAGCTTGAGTACGGCGAGGGAGGTAGTAAATGCTGCCATGAAGGCCAAAGGTGACCTCGGCGGTGCAACACCCAGTTGGGTCAAGGCGGCCTCGAGGAGCAACAGGAGCAACAAGCTTAAGCAGGAGGGCGTTCTATGGGCCGCAGTACTCTGCAAAGCACATCGAGAAGGTAGCTCAGCAAGAGCAGGGAATACCAGAGGCGAGGGTTGACAAGCAATCTAGTTCTTAGGTCCTGACGGTAAGCATACAGAGGGAATTGTAAAGAGTGGGGAAGGAAAAGCTAGAGGTCTTGCGGTAATGCTTTCAGTACTGGAGGCACAGGCCCTTGCAGGACAAGGGTTTGGATCGTGCTAATGCTGGCAAATCAAAAGAGGAAAACAAAAAAAACAAAAAAGGGGAGAAATAATTGAGGAGGAAAGAGAGAGGGAGGTACCGTAACAATGTTGTGGCTGGTCTGTTTGTGGCTCGGAGATGTGAAGAAAGATACCCTGTACTGGCGGAGCCATTTGAGCCCCTTCACGACTGGCTAGGTGGCTGGATCTGGTGCAGACACCTACCTTGATACCAGGTAAGGGTAATTGGGGTGGGGGCAGAGACCAGGGTCGCACAATGGACAAGGGTTCGGGGACTATATTACTTGGGAGTGACAAACACTGGTGGAGTACTTCTTATGTAGCTACCAAAAAATGAATAAATAAATATTAAGAACATGCAAGAGGAGTCACTGAGGCCTCCTGGATAAGGTCTCTGACTCTTACTCTAAAGGTACGTGTTCAAATCATGGTGTTCCAATGGTTAAATTGATATGTAAATTGATACAAGGCGCTTGTACGAATACCACTGTGGAACCCATCCTGGCTTTCCCTGTGAGGCGTCCACTCCTGGGCAACCCCCAAGGTGGAGGCCAGGAATCCTTAGCGTTGCGGGGGCCATTGTGGATTTGCAGAGTGGGACTCCATGATTGGAATAGGCACCGAGGCGAGAATTATCAGGTCCGTGGAATTTTGAGCCCAAGACCCGCCGAGGCAGGGAAGTGAACCCTGGTCCCGGGCTAGACCTCTGCATCAGGGTCTGCCGCTCTAACCATTGAGCCACACTTCTCAATTGTGGTTGTGGTTTAATATAAAACAGAAAAAAATGGGGGACAGATGGAGATGTTATATTTACTTTTCAGGTTTCTAGGAAAAGCAAGGGGCCAAAGAGAAGGAACTAGAATTGTCTGAAAGGACAATGTCAAGAGAGAATAGGACTGCAGTTTCCTGACTTTGGAGATTTTTTTAGGTTTTGAAATACCGAGAGAGGTGTCTTTATTCTAACAAAGTTGGGATCAGGAGGGCACAGGTTACACAGGGTGGGTAGGCCTCACTACAATGATGAATTTAGGGCATGGTTGACCTGGGACCCTGAAGCCAAAAGGGTTGAGATTGTCTCAGATCTGTACCAGAAGATGGTTTTGGGGAATGTTCAGGAACCCACCTTTATGGCCAGTGGTCTCTAGTTAGTACACCAACCCTGTCAAGAGAGCAACCACATTTGGAAGGGGGATAATCTGATTCAAATTTGATATCTGCAATGTGACATTATACAATGTTTCGGGTTGGGGTAGTTGCAGTCAAGGGACAACAGTCTGGCAAGGGAATCAGCACCTAAAGCAGATAGCAGGGGACAGGGGATGGTCTTGGGGCACAAGATACTGGAGAGCAAGTTGTACAACATTTAAATAATGTTTCGGAGCTTGTCAACTATTTTTAATCATCCAACAAGGAGACAGGTGTTTAAGTCGAGGGTTGCAGGATGAGGATAGACTAAGGTACGAAGGACCAAGTCCCAAAAAAACAACTAAGGTCAGTCCACGCAGGTACAGCCTTGGTAAGGGAGGAGCTGTGCAAAATGTTGAGGCAGCAAGAACGATGGCCAGTATTTTTCTATTTGGCTGATCAGGGAATTAAGCATCCCACCTATGGAATATAGAATCTGGGCAGTTCAGATTGTGGCAGCTCTGGTCTTATTTGGAGGGAGTACCATGCATTTCATATCTGAAGTACTAAACACGATTTTCATTCTTAAGGATCTAGGTAGACAGAGGACTTATTAAGAGAGCTGGAAAAGGGGCAGAGAAGGCATAATGAGATGAAGTCGGCTGCTGGAGTATTGCAGTGCACCCTGAAGATTTCCAGATATTGGGAGTCCCGTTATTGGTCAAAACGTTTTGTAGACACAACATTACCCAAGGGTGATACATATTGTGCCTAATTGGAGCATTTCAGTGCAATTTGGCAATGGGTTTTCCTCAGGGCAAATGATTAAAGTGACAGTAACAAATTACCTTGATGACCCCTTCCTGGTGGGCCAAAGCGGTTCAACGGACTGTCAGCAACAGTTGACAAGGGTCTAAGAGCTCGGGAGTACGGGGAATGCCCCTTGCACCAGAGAAGGGACAATTTCCAAGCACGGTGTTGTCATTTCTTGAAGCTGATTTGGTTTTTGGGACAATTTAAGCATGCCTACAAACAAAGGAATAAGGGCACATGCAGTTGTGGCTTGATGACATGTTGGCTAAAATATGTTTTCCTCAGGGCAAAAGGATATTGTGACAGTGACACACTACCTTGTTGACTCCTTCATGGTGGGCCAAAACGGTTCGGTGAACTGTCAGCAACAGTTGACAAGGTCTAAGAGCTCAGAGGGAAGTGGGAAAGCCCCTGGTACTGGATAAAGTGCAAGGTCCATGCATGATATTGTCATTTCTGGGGACTGATTTCTTTGGTGACAATGGTGGCACGCTTAACAACAGATGAATATGAGCCTATGCAGATGTGACTGGATGACAAGTTGGCTAATTTACAAGTAATGGTCATGGTGGTACAGGTTCCCGAAGGCCATTTGACATGAAGGACTCTGGGTAGCAGCGCTATCACATACATTTATCTGCAAGGGCTAGGGGAGAGTATGCAGGGGTTTCGAGTTCAGGGACAACTCCATTGTCAGTATTATAAACACGCCTAGGAGCGGGTAAGAATGTACAAATGCAATCTGATGCATCAGGTGCTAAAGATTTAGTTTATATGGACAGTGTAAAGAGTGCATGGAAGCAGTGGTAGGATGTGAGCAACATGGGGGTAGAGCTTTGCCTTTCCTTAATTTTCCTCTGGGGTATCAGTCAAGGCATGGGAACAGGAATTGCCGCTCGTGACAGTCAATTATAGGGTGGACATTTGCAGAGGTACACGTGGGTATTAGACAGCCTGCCAGTGAGGAACAATTATAAGCTTTGTTTGTGGGGTGCTTGGAAGATGTTGTAGCCCTACTACAACATCTTCCAAGCACCCCACAAACAAAGCTTATCAATACAAAAATTAGAATCCGCTATATATGCAAGGAAGGGGAAAAAAGGTAAGAAACTTGGTATGCAAATATGGGAGCCTCTCATTCGGTGGAAACAAGGTTCTGATCATTGATCACTGGGGGGGGAGAAATTGAGAATGTATTGTATGGAATTCCCTGTATCTATTGTTTATATGGTTTATCTTGGAACAACTATGTATGATTTGGTATTGTATACCTTTATATTCCTATTGTATATATGAATGTGTGCTCTACTACTTTGAATTCTATTGTGCCCTGCTCATGTTTTAAGGGGAAAAAAGGGGGGAAAATTCTTCAATAAAAATATTTTTTTTTAAAAGGAAGATGTTGTAGCCCTGGTTAAAAAGGGAACATGCCGCCCATTTCACAGGGTCATGTGTGGACAAAAGGTCTTTCCAAATTGGGATTGCAAGGAAACTGGCAGGGTGTTTTGCCTGCTTGGAAGCAGCCCCTTGAGGTTACGCGCCTTCGGCAGTTGAATGGGACAAGAGCATGCTGAAAGGGTGGGCAGAGGAGACGTGGACCAGAACTAGGGTTAAGATGCTAGGCATAAGACAAGTTTGTTTGACTAGGTTAAGGGTTTTTTGCAGTAGAGATGCAATGGCCTTGAGGAGACAGAGTTGGTTCCTTCTGTGAGGCTTTGGAGGTATGCCAGCATACTAGGAGGTCCAATCGTTGGGGAGAAGGGAAGTGCCAGGGTTGGACTTGGAGGCTTTTGGGGGTAGGGGCAGGGATAAAGTTTCTCTGTGGGTGTCACTGGGTCACTATAAGCCAGATAAAGGAGGTAAAGAAAAGTGTTTCTGACGAAGGCTTAACTTTAATTTCCTGGTGTGCTTTGGTGGGTCATGTGGCTGAACATGTTGTGAGACAGGTTTGGGGTGGTGTTTTCCGCAGAAACCCAGGAGAGGTGGGGTTACCGCCTAACTATGAAATAACAATGGATGACAGGAGTGATGAATCTCCAAAACAGATGACGTAGTGTTCAAATGCTTTTATTGGGTTTCATATAATCCACAGCCTATGCGTTTCGCCCAACATGGGCTTCTTCAGGGCTGTAAACAATATATGTACAGTATAAGAAAACATGTAATTCACACATATAGTACATACTAAAAACATACATTTACAATTACAATTTTTATTTACATATATACAGTTTAAAAACAAAGGCAAAAAAAGAGAGATTAACGCACTAAATACAAATCAGAAGGACATGTATTTTGTTACATTTGTTCCTAGACTTTAAGGTTCGCAGCGAACTAGCCTAGATCTTGCTAGAGGTCTCTATGTACAGTTAACATCGGTTAGTGTTTTTGCAGTTTGAAAGAGAGAGGTAACCAACTCATTCTCAAAATGGAGTGTCATGAGTGACCAAAGGTCAGAGGTCAAGGGAACGGAGGGGGTGATGGGGGTGGGGAGGGGGCGGAAGGGCAGGATGCTACACCTATATGATAGCCTTACTTACAGGGCAGTTTTTAAGCTAAAGGGTGCTGAAAAGGCTGCATGGGCCTGTTTTATTAAAGACAAAAATAAGGAAGAAGAACAGTATTGTATAAGTGTACCTTGTATGTGTGTCTTGGAACTGAAACTTGATTGTTCCAAAAGAGGGATCCTCGCTGTTTCCAATCTTGGAAAGGCGAATATGTCCTGAATCATGTGGTTGCCCACTAGCTTATTAGTGGATTCTGAAATTAAATTACGCCACCATATTTAATAAAAAAATTTGGGGTTTCTACGCGGCAAAAGAAAGCCCTGCTATTCTTATTCTTGAAAAGGCGCACGAGTGTACTTAATTCTTTGGTAACACAAAACAAGGTAAGCGGAGTTTATTCGACTCTGACTGTGGAAGATTTATGACTCCTTAGAGGCTATATGTTAGAAGACTAGGTGCTAATAGATAGAGAGACGGGAATTTGAATACAGAGTTCTCAGTAAATTATGTTGTAGCGATTTTATAAATGTAACTTTCTGATAGAGGGACGGATATAACACACCTTCGCGATAGTGGGCAAATGCATGACTACTATTAAATATAAACCGGGTTTCCTTGAACTGTGCAATTATTGTGACTAACGTATTTCGTATAATGATTCCTCTAATCACTGGGAAAGACTACGCAGACAATAATGTAAATTATACTTTTCCTCCCCAGTGTTTGTTTCTATACTGGTACTTACCAGCATATACGTCGCTGAAAATTGTCAGCGCTTTTCTCCACATATTCCCCGCAGCCGGGACATAAGTATAACCGGCGGAGAGGTGAGACACTCTCCTTAACTTCACACTGTTTTTTATTGATAAGTAACTTAATGTGAGCATTAGAGGTCGATCTATGTACTGACAATGCTGTGTGGTTCTATTTTATATCCTTTCAGCACAGTTAGAATTGAAATGCATAATGTTGCAAAGTTGGCCTGTTTGGGTAAGGTTCATGAACATGGTAACATTGTTACTGTGAATAACTTTCGTCAATTTGGCATCTCATTTTCTTTTCTTCTATCCTACTAGAAAGGGTCACTTACAAGCATGGGTGTCCCCGCAAACTCGTCACATCCTTTATAAATTTTTTTTAAACAGAAACCAATGGGGCGTGGCCAAGATGGCGAGGTGAGCGGTCACACTTTCCGCGAGCTCCTGCGAACCTAGACCCCTGAACCATAACTCTGAGCAGATCTCCCCCCCCCGCTCGCTAAAGATTTACGCCGGGGCGAGGAGAACAATCGGCGGAACACACCGGTGTGCTGAACACCCCCGGAGTCCGCATCGACGTAGCTTCTGGGGAGACTGAGGCGGTGCTGCAGAGAGGTCGGGAACCAAAGCCGCACGGGAGACGGAGACACAGAGCCCAGGCCTGAGAAGGGCTAGCGCAGTGCGGAGCACCCAGCAGTGGAGTGCGGCCCTGTCGAGCCCCCCGACTACGCCCAGCAGTAAGGGGGCACTCGAAGGCAAGGGGGTCGGAGCCTGTGAATCGGCGCTGTGCTCATACGCAAGGCCGGGGACGCGGCCTACCAGTGGGCCCCTGACCAGTAGCATCCGGAGGATTTCCCCCCCACCCTACTAGTACTGGCACCGGCGGTGGAGGAGCATCCGACGTGCTGCCCGGGTGCACCGGGCGACCCCGCACACATAACGGCGAGCCCTGAACCATCGGCTGATATGGAGTGGCGCAGAGGTGAGGCCAAGAAACGGAACCCACACGGCTGACAGCGACACGACGTGCGGGCCAGGAATGGAGCAGTGCGGAGCAGATTTCCGAGCGGTGGGGGGGAGACCCGGCCGCAAACCCAGGCGGAACCCGGCAGTGCAGGAGCCCCCGGAGGCGGGAGGCAGTGGTGTCAGAACGCGTGACCCGGTTGATCCCCTACGCAAGAATAGGGACGCGGCCTGCTCCCGGGGCGACACAGGGCCCCGCGGGTGGCTGAGCACCACCGGATCTCTCCGAGGTCACAAGCGGAAGCAATAGCTGATGGCGGGGGTGCTACCTACTGAGGGCAAGGTTCATCAGTGAGCACCGCTACACCGCCAATGAGACGAACTGGGCCCAGATCCGCCTTGCCGGGGGCGCACTGTGTCTTCAGCATTAGGTCCAGAGGACAAAGGATCTCCGCAGCAAGGACTCAAGGGTGGGCAGACACCCCACACTATCGACCAGGACCCCTGGTGGAGGCGGTGTGCACCGGAGACCTAACGACTTGGCCGGAGGCCTGAGCCTGGGTACGAGAGTAGGCCGGACATTGCCGACCGGGGAGTGGTGGCCTAAGTCGGCCTGGGGAGGCCTACGGGTCTCTTGGCAGCAGATGCGACTGGAGGAGGATCGCGGATGGTTCAGTGTGTCCTGGGGAGCCGGAAACGGAACTTGGCGGACAGTGGAGGCCGCCCAGTTTACCCGGTGCCCCGGGAGTCAGCGACGACGGTCCCTGATAGAAGAGAGGTGGTGAAGCACAGATGCAATAACTGGACGAACCCTTCTGCAGCCACCCCGAGGCTGGTGTTGGCCATTGACCTGTGGCTGAGACCAGAGAACGCACTGAAGGAACCGAGGCAGAGGTGGGTGGTCCGTTGTGCCCGTAGTAGGGGAGTGGACCAAGCCTCACCTACGTAAGGAACAAACTCCCCGGATGGATAGCTGTCCCTAAACCTTGCTAACCATTGGAGCTGTCCGATAGCACGACTAGACTCTAACCAGGAAGTTCCCGTGTATATGATGGCTGGCAACAGAGAAGCAAGAAGGGGGAACGGACACTGCTGGAAATGCTGAACAGGGGTCCAGCGAAACAGGACAAGGGGCAGCACTCACCGGGCCCCTCGAGGAGCTCGCAAGAGGCGAACAACCGGGAACCACCAGTCACCAGGTCATTCCTGGAATCTCTTTTCAGCTCTCTTCGGGATGACTTCCAGACGCTGAAGCAAGAAGTGACCGGAGAGGTTCGGGAGGTACGGAAAGAAGTGGATGGCCTTGGCGAATGGGTAGCTACCGTGGAGGAGGCAGGACACACGAGGGATGAGGCAACTGCAGCAGGAGGTACGACACTTGAGGGACTAGAAACTTGACCTTCAGGCACAGAATGAGGACCTCGAGAACAGTTCCTGCCGGAACAACATCCGAGTCCGGGGGGGACCTCCTAAAGAAGAGGGTGAGGACATTGTTGGGTATTTGCAGGCCCTGTTTAAGGAGATACTGGGTGAATAGGAGGACTTTCCCATTCGAATTGACAGGGCACATAGAGTGGGCCTAACGCGGCGGACTTCGGCACCACCGCCGGATATCCTGGCCTTCTTACCTGATTTCCCGCTTAAGGAACGGATCCTCCAGGAAGCACAGAAACAACAGTCGCTGCACTTCCGGGGGCACCCGGTTGCTCTCTTCCAGGACCTATCGGCCATCACGCTCCAGAAGCGTAAAGCATTTAAAATAGCAACAGACTTTTTAAGAGAACATGGGACGCAATATTCCTGGGGTCACCACTTCCGCCTCATCTTCCGATGGAATGGCGCCCTGCATCAACTTCGCTCCCTCCCGGACACATGCGAGGTCCTGGGAATTACTGCTACGGACCGAGATGCACCTACACCAAGACGGCGACGTATCACCAGGAACGGTTGGCTACGAGTCTCTGAACGCCGGCTCTCTGGCTCCTCTGCTCGACCGGACTTGCCTACTATCCGAGCAGAAATGGACAAGGCAGATCAGGAGGTGGCCAGAGACACAGGTCTGAGTGACGTCGCGCTGACAGCCTAAGATGACTCCGGGGGGAAATCGATACAGCAATTCTCACAACGCAGGTTTGGGGTTTCTGGGGGGAGGGTGGCGGGCAGGAGTGTAGTGGCTGGACGTCCACTTCAGTAACTTACCACAGACTTGTCCCCTGCGGACGGGAATGGGACTATGGGGTTTTGGTATTCAAAGAGGATACAAGGAGGGGGGAAGGGGAGTTGGGGTTGTTCTAAGTTGGGGTCAGGGGAGACGGGGTCAGGGGGACAGATGGGGGAGTTTTAGGTGGTGGTAGGGGACTCAAGGGGGGAGGGCGGGTCATCCATTCTGCAGGTCTTGGCCTCCTTAGCGGCATCCACGCACCCTGTTCCGCTCAGGTGGGAGTGTTACGCTTTTACCTCCTTCATCTCACATGCCACCCACGACTCTTAAGATAGTCACTCTTAATGCCAGGGGCCTAAATAACCCGGTCAAGAGACGGGCGGTGTTGTCCCTACTAGAGAGCACCCAGGCGGATATCTGTCTCCTTCAGGAAACTCACTTGCTGGCCCGTGGCTCCCATAGGCTACGCTCACATAAGTTCCCGACACAATTTTTCTCTTCCAGCAACACTAAGACTGCAGGGGTGGCGATCCTGGTTGCCCGGCATTTCAGGGGGGAGGTCCTACACAAACATGCGGAACACAAAGGCAGGCTGCTGGCTTATCGGTTTAGGATCGGGGGTGTTACCCTTACGGTTGGGTCCCTGTATAGCCCTAATGATCAGCAAGAGTGCTTCTTGAGGTCGGCACTGATAGACGTTACTGCCTCGCAGGACAGGCACATTATCATTGGAGGAGACTTCAATATGTCTTCGACTCGGCCCTGGATAGATCCGCACAGCGCTCGCCACAAGCAGGGTACTGTGTAAGGCACAGTTTTAGGCAGTGGACCTCCACGATCTCTGGCGTTGCATGCACCCACTGACAGGGAGTATTCATATTACTCCCACGCACATAAAACATATGCGAGACTGGTCACCACCTTCTGGTCACGACTCCAGTACGGGCTTTGATATGATATGATAACTCTGACACCTCCCTGGCGACGCAATGGGCGGCATTGAAGGCTGTACTTAGGGGGGAGTTTCTAGCCATCACCTCGGCTGAAAATAAAGAACGGCAGAGTAAGAGGGAAGAACTCACCCAGCGGATCCGCGAGCTCGAACAGATGCACCATCGGACGGGAGCCCCCCGGATCTGGAAGCAGCTTAAAGAGGCAAGAAAACTCCTGACGGCACTAGACATGGGCCGCACAGAATACACTGCGCTCCGCTTGCGCCATACCTACTACACTGGAGGGGACCGCTGTGGCCGACTGTTGGCCAATAGGCTCCGAGTGACGCACCAACGACAGATGGTGAAAGAGATCTCTGACCCCATGGGGTCGTTGGTCATGGAGGACACCCATATGCCGAAACCTTCTGCAGGTTTTACGCAGATCTCTATGCCGGGCATCCCCGGATGATGCCGCGGCAACGGCATACTTAGACTCGGCCACCCTCCCTTCTCTGGCCCCCTCGCAGGCAGAGTTCCTAGACAGAGACATCCGAACCGAAGAAGTGATCTCTGCCATCGCCAAACTCAAGGACGGTAAAGCTCCTGGGATGGATGGATACACGTCTATTTTTTATAAAACGTTTTGCACGCCGCTGGCCCCACTCCTTGCCCACCTATTTAATTTGTTCGCGACTCCAGGAGCCATCCCACCTGACCTCCTGCGGGCCTCGCTCACGGTCATCCCCAAACCAGGGAAGGACAGGTCGCAATGCGGATCCTACAGACCGATATCGCTATTAAATGTATATTTTAAGCTGTACACCGGAATCCTCGTGGCCCGATTGGCCCCCCATCTACCGGATCAGGCGGGATTCGTCCCCGGGCGGCAGACGGTGGACAACACCAAGAGGATTGTCCACCTTATGGAGAAGGCCTCCCGAATTCCCGGAGAGAGAATGCTACTGGCGGTAGACGCTGAAAAAGCGTTTGACCGAGTGCACTGGCCCTATCAAGAGCAAGTCCTGGTGAAGGCAGGTATAGGAGAGAAATTCCGGTCCATGATCATTAATTGCTACAAATTCTCAACGGCAGTGGTAGGGGTGAATGGTCACAACTCACGGAGCTTCTACATTAAGAGGGGAACTAGGCACGGGTGCCCACTTTCACCCCTGCTCTTCGCTCTTTATATGGAACCCCTCGCTCAATGGATACGTAACAACCAGGCGGCTACCGGGGTGCGGTTCGGAGGCTTTACTCACACCATAAGCCTCTATGCAGATGACATTATATTGTCACTGGACAAACCCCGGTCGGCCCTCCCGGTGTGCATTGCGGAATTAGACTCCTTTGCTACTGTTGCGGGATTCAGAATGAATATGGGGAAATCGGTGGCTCTGGACGTATCCCTTGCGCCGGCCACTAGATCATACCTACAAGGCCTGTTCCCCATGCTTTGGTCGTCGGATCTGGTGCCTTACCTGGGGATCCAGCTGGCCCCCACCTTGCCGGCTATGGTGACGGCCAACTACGCCGCCCTGGGCAGGAAGATCCGGGAGGAACTCGGACGTTGGAACTGCAGCACCCTTTCCTGGTTGGGCAGAACAGCTGCGGTAAAAATGACGGTATTGCCCCAGGTTCTGTACATGTTCAGGGCCTTACCGCTTCAGCCGCCCGCTGGGTGGATCCAACAGATACAGGTATATCTCTCGTGTTTTATCTGGAACGGCAGGAAGCCCCGAATGCGGAGGTCACTCTCTATGCTGGCTCCTGAAGCAGGAGGGCTAGGGATACCGGACCTCCGCAAATACTTCCAAGTGACTCCGCTGCGATACCTTGTAGAATGGATTAGGTGGGAATCAGACAAGCACTGGCTCTTCCAGGACCAGGTGGTGGCAGGCCGACCCCTCCAGGAGGTACCATTTCCGCGTCGGACTCATAGCCCGCGAATTTATATGCCTCCTTCGTCACTAGGGTGCCCCTACGGGTCTGGGATGCCACCAACGTCGTCCACAATCTTACCACATTCCCATCACCACTCACACCGCTGGTAGACAATCAGGATTTTACTCCGGGGATGGAAAAGGGGGCCTTTACCCACTGGCGAGCGGCCGGGTGTCTGGCCCTGTGTCTTATGTATGACCCAGAAGGGGTTATCCCCTTCCTGAGCTTCCGACAGATATATTCATTCCCAGAGTCTGAAAGACTCCGCTACATGCAGGTCCGTCACTGGGCGCTACACCCACAGGTGCGGTAAGCGGCAGATAGGCAACTCCTCCCTTATGAGAGATGGCTTATGACTCGCACGTCAGATGCGAAACTGATTACAGATCTCTATAAGCTGCTGCAGACACCTTCTTCACACCTCTATAATCCAGGGAGGGAGCGCTGGGAACGGGAACTGGGCAGGTCACTGAGCCATAAGGAATGGGAGCAGATTTCATGCAGAGCGCGACACTCAGCATACCACATGGGACTCACTGAGACACTGACTAAGATCTCCACCTACTGGTATTACACACCTGAGAGAGTGCATGAAATGGACCGAAGCAAGGACAGAGCTTGTTGGAGGGGATGCGAGCAAGTGGGAACCCTGACACACATCCTGTGGGAATGTCCACTCCTAGAATCCTACTGGAAGGAAGTATTAGATGAGATAGACTCCCATTTCGATACCGAATTGCCACGCTTCCCGGCATAAACATTGTTAGGACTCCCAAACGGGTTAATGTATACCCTTAAATCTCGCAGAGGCAGACAGATAGCTATTGCACTAGGCTCCGCAGTACAGAAAATCCTACTACACTGGCGCACGGCCACGCTTCCCTCTATCACGGGCTGGCTCCACAGACTATGGCATGTATTGGGGATGGAGAAGTTATCGCTTACAGTAGCAGGGGACATAGACCTATGCCTATTGAGGCTCACGACGCCTGCAGAACTGACCACTTGAATGGAAGCTGGGCAAGTTTCTTTTGCTAAAGAGCGACCAGGGTAGACAGCTAGGGAGAGGCCTGCGCACTGGACGAAGGGGGGGTAGGGAGTAGGGGATCCGGGAGTTGGGGGGTTTGGGGGTAATTTCGGGGGGGGTTGTTATACTACTGCAACAATGCCTGTCTTCATGTGCCGCTGGGGACTAGTCTTCATTTGCAATGTTCCTTGTGACGCTACCGCCGAGAACATGGCCCTGGCCACAGCGACTTGACACCTAATACGCCTTGTGTGTTTGTGTCTTCGTGTTGCACCAATAAAATACTTTAAACCTAAACAGAAACAAATGAGTTGATTTACATTTTTATAAACTTTGTATTAGGAAATGGAGCAGTGTTGTTGCTGAATTTTTATAAGAGGACACATATTCTAATTGCATGTAACATTATGCAAACTTTTAAATGTGAAGAAATACTAATATGGATGCAATATGGAAGACCTGTCAATTGAGACAGGAAGTGCATGATGGGTTTTGGGTTACTTACCTAGCACCCTGCAACACAGTTCATACATGGATGTGGAGTGTTTTGACTCTATTCTTTGGTTTTTCTCGTTGGTTTGAGTTTGTGTTCTCACACTTTAAGTCACCTTATCGCATGTTGCTCGAATTGGATTTATGTATATGTATGTGGTGCAATTACTTGACTGTAACATGCAACTATTGCACATTTTATAGAGCCCTGATGAAGTCTTGGGCAAATTGCCCTGACGAAACACGTGTTGACTGGGCGTTGTGATTAAAGGAAACGAGAAGAACAACATCTATGAAGACTACAAGTGCAATGATTTACTGTTTGCTTTCGTACAATGTATAAAGAATAACGATATTTGTGTTCTAATATTAGACGTGTGCATAGATCCCCCCTTTTGTAAGGAGAGTGTTCGTTTCGGAAAAAGTTCAGTCTCCATCTTTTCTTTTATAGAAAAATCTAAAAACTCAACACTCTTCTTACTCCAATAGAATGTGAATTTCAAATTGGGGTCCCCCAAATTTAACCTGGCTAAAAATGATCCAGTTGTTCAACTGGTCCCTCCCATATGTAAAATAATACCACCCTTTTATGTTTTCGTAAAAAGGGGCCATCTTGTGCGTTTCTGCAAAATCTCCAACATAAAGGCACAGGTGGCTCCCAGGCTGGTCCCCTTCAGTTGGAGAAACAACTGGTCTTTAAAAATAAACATAGTATTCTTTAGAACCATCACCAGAACCGAACGTCTTGTAACCTGAACCACACCAAAATTCCAAAATCATTAAAAGCGATATATTTCAACGCACGCTCTATTCTGAAACATGCCATTGAAATATGGAGCCTCATGGATATTGAATTACCAGACATTTGTTTCGTCACGGAAACCTGGTTACATGAGTCTGCCTCCACAGATGTGGTTACTGCCTTTCCACCACAATATAACCTAATAAGAGTGGACAGAAATAAGAATACAGGAGGAGGTCTACTCATAGCCACTATCCCTGGCGTGAGAATCACCTCCTTAGAAACCATGAGTATTGACAAATTGGAATTATGTATTTTTACAATTGAGGGTCCATCTGGAGCTGCATGGAGAGGAGCATCAGTGTCGAGAATTCGGACAAATGTGACTTAACAGACGCTAAGGATGAATGTCTGAGCCAACTCTGGCACAACTTGCCTACAGAATACCTTCTGGCCCCAAAAACGATTTCCCACACAAGTTACTTTAGATAATCACTCTGCATGTGTTAGCCTCTGATCTTTTCCTTTCAATAGGAGATTTTAACTATCATACTGAAATACTACAGGACCCGGACACAGACCAGCTATTCACAAATATGAGCACTTTGGGATTAGCCCACCTGGTCACAGGGCCCACTCATACTGCTGGTCACATGCTCGACCTACTGTTTAGAAATTCCACAGAGGTTAAGTTTGAGCCACTATCCCCATTAATATGGTCAGATCATGACCTACTAAAATGTGTTATTCCAGCTCACACCATCAAAACTGACCACAGGAACCAACCAATCTGGTGAAGGTCATGGTGTAAAGTTACTTTAAATCTTTTTGCAACTTATTTTAGCTCCACCCAATATAGCCAAAATGTCAACATCGATCAGACAGTAACTTCCTTTGAGAGAATAATAACTGATGCACTAGACAAAATTGCCCCTCTTACAAGGGTAAGAATTAAATCTAGGGCCACTCCTTGGTTCACGGAGCAACTGAAGTCGGCAAAGCTCTCTTGTAGAACAGC